>NC_050577.1:22476024-23676024 GCF_011100635.1 Trichosurus vulpecula
AATGGCCAGCAAGCTGCTGAGTGCCGGGGGAGAAGTGAGGGGAGCCATTCGGGGGGATTTCTTCATTTCCCAGGGCAGCCTCTGTCTCTCTCCTCCAGGAAGATGGAGCCATGATTGACCGCTGCTATCTTTTTCCTAAAGGCCCCCATGTCCAGAGGTCTTTACCACACCATCTCCATTCCCAGGAATCTTGGGAGCAATTCAAACATTTGGAGGACTATGAGGACTCAGTTTTAGGAAGGGCACTTTGTATTCACCTTTTAAGAAATACATTTCACAGTATCATGAAGATAGATACAGTCTGTTTGTTGAACACATACTTCCACTCACCTCAAGGGGAAAATGCAGCTAGAGCTTGAAAAGAAGTATATTACCATAAGAAGACCCCTGGAATTGGAGGTCAGAAACCCTCAGTTCAAATCTAGGACTCAGTAATTGTGTGACCTTGGGTCCACTCTAGACCTCAGTTGACCCAACTGTAAAATGAAGAGGTTGGATCAGATGATCTTTAAGGCTCTGCCCTGCTCTTAATTCTATAAAACTTCATTTATTCATTCAAAAAGCATTTTTGAATGTTTTTTGAATGCAGACCTATGATTTCATTAGTGAAGAGAGCTCCCAATGGGGGAAAAACATCCATCTTCCGACACTGATCAGCCACTTCAGTCTTCCAGAGCTGCCTGGAGAAATGACTTGGCCAGGGTCTCCCAATCAGTATGTGGCAGAGACAGGACTCAATTCCACATCTTCCTCACTCTTTGGTCAGCCCTCTATTGGCCTTGCCCTTCAAGCACTTACTATGCACCAGGCAAAGACAAAAACAAAGCCGTCTCTTGCCTCAATTCTTGCTTTTTCACTCATTCATGTCTTTCGTCTTCTCAGCCATCCAGCCTTGGTTTTTTCCTACCAGGAATAAGCCATGTGCATTGAATATGACACGGGCACTGATAAGTAAAACCAAAGAGATTTGGGGCTGAGATGCGGGGAGGGCACTCAAACCTGGGGGAACCAGGGACACCTATAAAATGAGAGAATCAGACAAGATGGCATCTAAGGCACTTTCTGGCCTCACATTTATAATACCATGTAATGGACTTTGTAACCCTTAAAGAGACACATACAGTTCAAGTGTTTGAGCTTTCATCCTCATCCCTCTTAGCGTTTGACTCCCATGGTACCAGATAGGCCAGCATGGCACCCACCAGGAGCCTGGAGAACCAAATACACAAGAAAAACATGCCAGTGAGAGGATGACACTAAGAGACAAAGGAGGGCCATGATGGTAGGGAGGGCATGGTAGACTTAAGAGTCAGATGGCTTTGGGGCTCCATCATGGTACTAGGAGTATGGGCTTAGATCAATCACTCAACTTTTCTGAGCCTCAACTTCTTCATCTGTAAAATGGAGGTAACATTAGTGGTCATGCCTACCTCACAGATCTGTGAATTCAAATCAAATCGTACATGAAAAGTGCTATAGAAAGTTAGCCGCTTTGGAGTTCTGCCTGGAAGAGGAGGCAGCCTGCTAACAGACAGGGCTCAGTGGGACGGTGCTAGATATCGAGGAGTGAGTGAGAAAGGGAAGGAGGAACGCCGAAGACAAACTGCCCCCCACTTCTCAGTTTTGCCCACTCCTGCCTTGACTCAGACGCTTATCAAGTACTCTCATGGTAGCTAAGGAAAGGAATGAAATGAACCAATGAAAAAACATTCATTAAGCCCCTACTATGTGCCAGGCACTGTGCCACTGAGACTGGAATTATGGATGAAGGAGGAGGTAGCAGGTTTTCCCATCTAGACTTCACTTCGATGCCAGTGCACAGATCCAGAGTACAGGGACCATCCCAGCAACAGGTATTTATCATGGCTGGGACCATGATTGTAACACCTAGAACCTGCTAGAATCACAGGTATGGAATGCATCCCAGGCTGATGTCAGTCAGTCACACACACTAGTTTGTACATATCTTGTTTGTACTAATTTGCTTATTGTTAACTCCACTAGACTCTTGAGGGCAGGGACTGTCTTTTGTCTCTTTTGGTATTCCTAGCCATCTGGGACAAATGTTTATTGGCAGACTGACTAACAAGATTCTTTATACTCTGATACCTTTGTCACATGAGAACACCTCTTTGAGTTACAAAATCAATCAATAAATAAATGGTGTCAATTAGGTGTGAATAATCCATAGATGCCTCTAGTGAATCAATCAGAGGTGGAAATTTGGTGTGAACAATTCCTAGACACCTTTATTGTATCAGTTAATCAAAGGTGTAAACTAGGTATGAATTGATTGAAATCAGATGATGCCACACAAGAAGAGTCTTTTGGTGGCTGAGGAGAATCAGTCCCACTCTGCGGGGCTCAGATAAGACAAGAAGCCAGTTCAGAAGTCAACATTCTAATAACATGGCAGAACTGCTTCTGCCAAGCCCCTAAAAGAGAATCACTTGGGGGTAGAAAGAGCCTCAGTCTCCTCCCCAATCCCACCCTCTACCAGAGGATGACCTTGTGAACTTCAAAATGTTGAAAGATTTGGGGTGCCATCTCTGTCAGGAGCAGCATCCATAGAGCATCAGTGGCTAATGCCCCCATCTCTTTCAGGAGCCGAGGACAAACTAGACACACCAAAGAAAGGAAACCCCAAAGGTACTGAACCTCAGCTACACCAAAGGGGAAATTCCTGAGGACTCCATGAAAGGAGACAAGGACTCCTAATAACCAGAAGCCATTAGTTACTCTTTGGCGATGTGTGTTTTCTAATTTTGAGCTCACTCTCCCCAGGGACCTTGTGTATACAAGGAGA
The DNA here is from genome assembly GCF_011100635.1 of Trichosurus vulpecula. Lineage (NCBI taxonomy): Eukaryota > Metazoa > Chordata > Mammalia > Diprotodontia > Phalangeridae > Trichosurus > Trichosurus vulpecula. Next base: position 22,478,831 of record NC_050577.1, read on the forward strand.
GAGGGTATCCTAGACCCCCAAAGGTTTTTTGCACCAACTGCCTTTACCAAACCATCTTGATAAATACCCCTTTGTAAAAGCTAATTAAGTCTGGCTGGCTTTTAAACAATAGGGTGCACACTGGATGGGGGCTTGTGAGTGACAGCAGTAGAAAATCACGTCCCAACCTCTTTAGCTCTAGACCCCTGAAGAGAGAAGCAGTCAATTGTCTTCTGGATACCCAACCTGCCTATAAGAGTAAGAATTGGTAATGTGAGCTAGAAAGGGGTACTACAAAAGCTACATTTAAAACCTACATATGTTTTGCCCTTCTTACATCTCTAGATGGTAATCACCATGAGGATGAGGACCTTGCCTCATAGTTCTTTGCTTCTCCTCAATCCTTAGTACTGGCAGTGAACTCAATAAATAGTCAATAAACACTTATTAAGTACCTACTATGTGCCAGGCATTGTGGTAAAGTGCAGGGGATACAAATAGGAAGAAAAGAAAAGAAAAACAATCCCTGTCCTCAAGAAGCTTACAATCTTTCGAGGGAGAAAGGACAAGGTACATGGAGTAAGGCCATGATAGAGAAGTTAAAGAAAATTTTTAAAGGATCCTTCCAGGTGGGGAATGAGGAGATGGTTGAGCTGAGCTCTGAAATGGAAGTTTTGGAGTTCATGACTCCTCCCTCCAATCACAGGGTGGTGATGGGACAGCTGCTGATGGGATCTTGCAGGATTGCTTGGAATTGGTTCGGACTTATGTAGGGACATTAATTATCCCCTTTTCTCTATCCTACAAGACCAGAAATAACTGAGAATTAACTCCAAATAATAATGAATCAGATTTCTAAAGCATTTTAAGGTCCCCAGAGTACTTTCCTCACAACAATCACACAGGAGGAATAGAACGGGGTTTGGTATAGTGAATAGAATGCCCTGCTTAGAGTCATAAAAGAGCTGGATTCAAATCCAGCCTCAGATATTTACTAGCCAGGTAACCCTAGGGGAGTCACTTACCATCTCCGAGGCCATGAAAAGGGAATGATAATGGCACCTTCCTTCCAGCATTGCTGTGAGCATCAAGTAAGAGGATGCAGGCTTATAAAGCAGTAGGAATGTGAGCTCTTCCTACTATTAGTCCTGTATTACAGGTGAAAAAACAGACTCGGAGAAGTTGTGACTTGCGCAGCATCACATAGACAGTGCCAGAGCCAGAATCTGAACTCATATCTCCTGAGTTCTTTCTCCTGCTCCAAGTTGCCTCCCTTCTCAAAGTAAAAAACCTACCACCATTTCTACAAATAGCATTTATGAAATAAGTCGATCCTGATTCTCCATTGGCAGAGGGGTGGGCAGTCTGTCTTATGGCATGATTCATGCACACAATTGCTATTTGAATCCTTTTCCTTTATGCCACCCACAGGGGCTTGTGAATCCTTAGCCCAGTGTAAAGTTGTAGACCAAGCCAAGCCATAAAGAAATGTGATGGCATCGGGGATGACGAGGTGACTATGGAATCTATGCCTCAGACACACACTGGCTGTGTGACCTTGGGTGAGTGATTTAACCTCTTAGTACCATGGGCAAGCTCTCTAAGACTATCCGTGGCAGAGAAGGGGCCAACCTACATTGGTGGAGGGAATTTCCTTACTGGGAGTTCCCCTCACTAGAAATCGGGTTGGGATAAACAAACACAAGAACATTTCCATGCCCTTAGAGGTCCCTCCTCTCCAGAAGCTCAGCCCTGAGTCACTGTTGATCAAAGAAACAAAGAAGGAGGAGGAGTTACCTTGAAAAGAAAGAAAACGGTGATGAGGGAGAAGATCAGAAGAAAAAATCCTACCCTTACTCAGTGGTCTTTGTCTGCCCCTTCTCCAACTGTGTGGCTCGCACATACAGAATGCGGGCAGGATCTGTGATCACTGTCAGTGTAGGGAGCTCCCAGTGTGGGAACTCCCACCCCTAGTGTAGATGGCGGTTTCTGATTTCTCAGTGACTTGGTAGATAAGTGGTAGGTAGGGAGCAGCACCTAGCAGGTAAATGACTTGGATCCTTCCAAGTGGGGAACAGGAAGACAAAAACAAAACAGGAGTTGACCTTAACTAATGCTTTCTCATTCATTCACTCCATTCTTCTCCTCTGTGACCCAATTATTTTCCCTGCCAGGTGAAAACAGCATATACATTGGTAAGTAAAAAGAAAGACATTTGGGGAAGGGCTGGAGGGAGGGCCCCAGACGTTATTACCTTTGTATCTGTAGCACAGTTCCTGGCACATAGTAGGCACTTAATAAATGCTTATTGATTAATTGATTGCCTAGGACTCTGTCCACTCTGACACAGTAGGTGCTTAATAAATGGCTGTCTAATTGAATAAACTGGCTCCTACCAAAGTCTGCCCAAGTACCAAGCTTTCATACCAAGCTGCTATTATTCAACTATAGTTTCTAATTCAGATTCTACCCTTTCGTTGGGGTGGCACACTGGAGGCAGTGCTGGACCCCTACAGCCAAAGAGGTCTTGCTCTTGGTGTGTTCCCTGCCTCTGACACAGACTAGCTGTGTTCATTCGCTTTCTGGATTTCTTAACTTTGCAAAATTAAGTAAGGAAAGGCAGCAGGTGCAGTGGAGAGAGGACTGGATATGGAATAGGGAGGACCTTGTAACCCATGTGACCTTAAGCAAGTCACTTCTCTCTGGGCCTGATTTTCCTCTGCTGTAAGAGAAGAGGGATAGACTAGATGAGCTTTAAGGTCCCTTCCAGCTCATGGTTCTAAGTTGGTTCTTATGAAACACCAGGATTTGTTGCCTGAGAAAATTCACACACAGTCTTTTCTGAGCACTGTTACCTTTAATAGCCACAGAGAGAGAAAGAGTGACAAGGAAAGAGACAGAAAGAGACAGCCAAACCAGAGAGGGATGAAGGAAAAGGGGGGAGGGGGGAGAGAGAGAGAGAGAGAGAGAAGAAGGAGGAGGAGGAGGAGGAGAAGGAGGAGGAGAAGAAGAAGAAGAAGAAAAAGAAAAAGGAGAAGAGAGGAGAGGGAGAGAAGGGGGAAGGGAAAGAGGAAGGAGGGAGAGAGAGAGCGAGAGAGAGAGGGGAAAAAAGAAGAAGGACAAGGAGGAGAAGGGAAGAGAGAGAAGGATGAAGGGAAGGAGAGAGTTTTTCTTCACTTTTCCCCTCATTTTAACTTTTCCCCCTCCCCCAGTTACTTAGAAAGAACCCAGATGTTCTGGTGCTTGGCACCCACAGAGAACAGAGTCAGCTCAGACAGTGAGGACAAAGCAGAGGTGAGCGGTGAGCCTCGTCTCCAAGGCCCCATTCGATTCCCAGCTTGTCAGCTGGGCTTTTTAGCATCGGTGCCAATTATTTCTCCAGGTGGCCATGGATACAGAGGAGTGGGTGCTCGTCAGTTTGCAATGGGAACCTAATTAAATGATAACTTGGGCCTTCTGATTCCCAGTTGGTCTTTGGCAACACACAAGATGGAAAAGAATCACAGGGAGTCAAGCAGGAGTCCTCTTTTTTCCCCCAGCCCACTCCCTTAACAACCGATTAAGCTAGAAGTCTCTTCCTTCCTGCTCAGGGAGCCGGCAGCCCTGGCTAGCAAGGGATGTTTGTGTGTTGTTGTTCTTTACAAGGAAATGACATTCTTCATTGATTTTCCACATCATAAATATCACCAATAATATCTTCAATGTGCTGAAACCACTTTTTCCCCAAAGGCCAGGCTCTATTTTTTTTTAATGACAGAAATATCAGAATGTTGTGTTTTTTAATCACCAGATTATAGGCAGTCAGGGTGCGAATGAAGACTGGATTCTGAGAGAAAAGACCCAAAGTGGGACGGGGGGCAAGCATTGATTTCCTGTTGTTTTATTTAGAAATTCCACCCATGTAGATCACTTTCCTGGAGAGAGGAGCTGCGCTGGATCTGATTTCTCATTAGACAGAATGACACAGGCAGACTGATGAACGGCCCGAACCTTGGTACCGACCAAACAATCAAAGCAAAACAAAACAAAATTGGACAGAAGTGTGAATAGCAGACCCGGGTTCTGCTCTCATGCTTTCAGACCGATTTTTTATGTATGTTTTCCTCCTCAGATTTCTTTCTGCAGAACACCTGGATGCTCCGGCCCATCTTTCTCCCTTTGCCTTGGGTCTCACAATACCCTCATTTGACCAGAGCAGGAAGAGACCTTGGAGGCCTTCCAGTCAATGCCTTTCATTTTACAGAAGAAGAAACTGAGGCCTGAGGAGGTAAAGTGATTTGTCCAAGTCACACAGTCAATAAACATCAAAGGTGGGATTTGAACCCAAGCCAGTGCTCTTTCTCATAGACTTCATCCTAACAAAGAAGGGAACCACCAGGAAGGTTGCCCTTTTACTGGCATGTCAACTTCCTTAATTATGCCAGTGGGGAGTTGGGAATAAGGCTCATTAGCAGATTTATGTTCCTCCTTCTGCTGGCTCTGCCACAACTAAGCAACACGTCATTGAAGTAGGGGACCAGGGCTTAGCACAGCAGGCTCAGCAGGCACCTAATAAATGCTCATTGACTTGGCTTGACTCTTTACCTTCTCCGTTCCTTGGGGGTAGAGACTGTTTTGGCCCTTCTTTGTATCCTCAGCTGATCATAGTGAATGGCAAACAGTAGGCGCTTAATAAGTGTTGATTTGACATACTCTTCCAAGAGACAGGGGTAAAATGAGGCGATGTGGTGCCACATTGAATTCCAGTACAGTCTTTTCCTTTGAGGCCACATCTCAAGCTCATGAAATCTTTTTATATCCACCTTTGGGGGGTGGGAGGGGGAATGGGTTTTTTTCTGATTGGGAGGTGCGATCTCATTAACATAAAGAGCTGTCTATAACCACTCTGTCACTTCTTAGTCACCTGGAGCCACTGAGAGGGAAGGGGAAAGAGAACATGCATTTATTAAGCACTTACTATATTCCAGGCACTGTGTTAAGTGCTTTACAAATATCTTATTTGATCCCCACAACAGCCCCGTGGAGTAGGTGCTATGATTGTCCCCTATTTTACAGTTCAGGAAACTGAGGCAGACAGAGATTAAGTGACTTGCCTAGGGTCATACAGCTACTGCATCACAGAGGGGAGACTCGAACCTCAGTCATCCTGATGCCAAGGCCAGCTAGCTACCCATTACACCACCCTGTCTCCCCCTTTGGAATGTTCCAGTTTAATGAGAAGTTTTTCCTCACTGGGGGAAATGGACCCATTCTGACTCTCCAACAACTTGGCCACGTTCCCTTTGCTCCCAACATAAAGCAATGATGAGGCTAGAAATCGGGGGCCAATATTCGGATGTCATTCCCCCAAAGTTAGAGGCCAGAGGTCGCACAAAAGATACTGAGAGACCCTTCCCTCCCTCCCTCCCTCCCAAAATGTTCTTTTTCTTATTATCCTGATCATGAGTTCACATTTTTCTTTTATAATTTTATTTTTACTGATAGGCTTTGTTTTCGCATCATCTTTATTCTCATATATGGTCCTCCCTCCCCTACTCGGTGAGCCATGCCCTATAACAAAGTAGTCGGGGTTTTTTTTAATTGGGAAAAAGCCCAGTTCTATAAGCCAGTTAACACATCCGTGTTCCATGCTTACAGTCCCTCACTGGGACACACATCTTCTCAGGTGTCCCGGGGCCAGACTTAGTCTTTATCATTACATAATGTTCAGTTTTATTGTTGTTAAAAAGCTGACATTTCCATAGCATTTAAAGTTAAGCATTTCCTTCACAATCGGCAAGGTAACGTACTCTCATTCTCCTTTTATGTACGAGGAAGCTGAGTTTCAGGGTAGTTGTCCGAGCACCCCAAAGGCCAACTGTCCGAGCTGGGATTCCCGGCTGCAGATCCAGAGCTCCTTCTGCTGTGAATATTTCTCAGGCTTGCTCGGGGCAATGGAAGACGCTGGCCTTCTGGATTTCAGTTTCCTATCTGTGAATAAAAGGGATTGGACAAGAGGACCTCTAAGAGGTTCTTCAAGGTCATACAGACAGGAGATGGCAGAGCCAGGGTTTGAACCTGTTTTCTCTGAGGCCCTGACTCACTTCTACACATACTCGGCTTCATTCCCGTCTGTTCAAAGTGCTTGGTATTCCTTAATAAATAAATACAGCTGCCCCCAGATTGTTGATGAAGAAGCCAACGGACCAGGGGTTTTATTTTTCCATTTCTGCCAGGTCAGAGAGCAAAATTCAAAATGTTAATAGTAGTTCATATTTATTCAGCTCTCTGGAGTCACCTCATTTGAGCTTCAGCCAGTTCTGTGATGTAAGCGCTATACATATGGTTGTCCCCGTGTTAGAAGAAACTGAGGAAAAGAGAGGCCGAGGGACTTGTCCTGTGGTCCCATGGCCAGTGAGCGCCTTTCAAGGTCAGTGGCCAACACTATGACCTCAGGTCAATCACTCAGCTTTTCTGGGTCTGTTTCCTCATCTGTAAAATGAGGGGGCTGGACTGGGTGGCTTCCAGGGACCCTTCTAGCTCCTCAGATCCTGACCTGCCTTCTTCTTCATGACTCACACACCCATAAAGTCTGTCCAGCTTGCCCAATCACAAGCTACTAGAATCAGGAGGGATTTTATCAGGTATGTGAGTCATTATCAACCATTCGATCCAATCTCACCCAACAAGCATCTATTAAGCACCTACTGTGTTCTGGACACTGTGCTAGATGTCAAGAACACAAAGATGAAATAAAAAATAGCCTACCTGTGAAGAGCTTCCATTTTGCTCATTTTAATATTCATACACTGAGTCAGAAGGCCTCATCTCTTGTCTACCACCCTAAGGCCAAAGCCCTCACAACCTGTGGGCCAGCAAGGGCAACTGTGTGCCAGAACACTCATCAGCACTAAGGTGGACCTCAGTTAACCTAGCCCTTATGATGGGGACCTCGGCCCACATGTCTCAGGAGGGAAAAGGGAAGGAAATTACAATTGAGATTTTTATTAAAAAGCCAAGTTTTTTTTTTTAAAAAAACCAGACAAGTGTAGATTCAGAGGGCCAGGAATTTGGGGTGAGGGATGGGTTGAGATTACTTTATAAAGTTGATCAGAGAAAATGAGTCAAGGCATTCTGGAAAGACTTAAAAAGATGAGAAGACACCCAAGAGATGCCTGAGTACCCCATTCACAAAAGAGAGAGTGGCCTCTTCAGTGAAAAATGAGAAAGGGCTTCTTTGCCAAGGCATAGGGCAGGGGGAGGCAAATGGCCTATTGTCTATTTGGAGGCAAACGGACAACTTGTTCAGTCATTTCAGTCGTGTCTGGCTCTTCCTGACCCCATTTGGGGTTTTCTTGGCAAAGATACTGGAGTGGTTTGCCATGTCCTTCTCCAGATCATTTTACAGATGAGGGAACTGGGGTCACCCAGCTAGTAAGTGTCTGGGGCTGGATTTGAACTCGGGTCTTCCTGACTCCAGGCTTGGCACTGTGCCACCTAGCTGTCCTATTGTTTATAAAATTTAATGTTCTTGTTCTGTAATGTAAAGGAAAAGACTAGAGAACACCTGAAGCATAAACTCAAACGTCAATAGAAAAAACCAAGAGAGATCTGTCCCTGATGTTTGCTGGGATTAGGCCACTATCCTACTCTGATACAACACAATATGTCCCAATCTTGAATTTGAAGTTAGAAGATCTGGGCTCAAATCCATCTTCTCCATTAGTACCTCTGTGACCTTGGTCAGGTCACTGCCCCACACGAGGCCTCCTTGTTTTCATCCGTAAAATGAAAGAGTTGCATAAAATTGACAAGAATGATACGACAGAAATAATCAGCGCTAGAGAGGTTGTGAGACATAAGGCAAGCTAATACATTGCTGATGGAGCTGCAACTTGGTCCAACTGTTCTGAAAAACCCTTTGGAATCCTGTGAAGAAAAGTCACAAACTGCCTTTTACCTATGACCCCCTCCCCCATTCCACTCCTGTTCATATATCCCAAGTAGGTCAAAGACAGACAGAAAGGTACCATATAAGACAATCTACGAACAGAAGTCTCTTTGCAGTATCTAAAAATCTTCCAAGAAAATAGGCATTCATCACCTAGGGGAAGGCCGAACCAACTGCAACACGTGCATGTAACATATTGCATGAGAAACAACAGATATGAGGAATTCCGAGAAGCATGAGAAAGCTCGTGTGAACAGATGCAAACCGAAGAAAGTGGAAGCAGGAGAAATATATGCATATACATGTATGTATATGTATATGTGTGTATATGTATATGTTTGTATACACACACTTATAATGATGACAATTATGTAAGTGAAAAAATCATTAAATGGTGGCTGAATTTTGATTAATACCAGCTCCAGGGGGCAGATGATGAAATATACCTCCCTTCTCTTAGTGGGAAGTAGGGGAGTACAGATGCCAACCACTATATACATTGTCAGATAGAGTCACCATATGCTTTTTGAGGCAACTAGGTGGTGCCATAGTGCACCGAGGGCCAGGCCTAGAGTCAGGAAGAGCTGAGTTCAAATCTGGCCTCAGACAATTATTAGCTGTGGGACCCTGGGCAAGTCACTTAACCTGATTGCCTGTTTCCTCATCTGTAAAATGAGCCGGAGAGGGGAAATGGTGAACTGCTCCAGTATCTCTGCCAAGAAAACCCCAAATGGGATCACAGAGTCAGACTGAAACGACTGAACCACAAAGAGGTGTGGTGGTTAGAGCGCTGGGCCTGGAGTCAGGAAGACCTGAGTTCACATCCAGCTGTGTGACCTTGGCCTAGTCATTTAACCTCTGTTCGCCTGAGTTTCTTCATCTGTAAAATGCTGAAGAAATACAGCACCTCCCTTGCAGGGTTGCTGAGAAGGTCAAATGAGATGATATTTGTCAAGTGCTTATCACAGTGCCCGGCGCATAGTAGGCATTATATAAACGCTAGCTATGATAATTACATGACTGTTTGCTGTGTTGAATTGTTTGGGGGTTTGTAAGACTACATGGCAGGTAGGGGTAGGCATCAGGGAAGAGTCTGGTATTCGAAACAAAAGGCCTTCACATAAGAAAACAGGAAAATGGCAGAGTAATTCTCCAAATGAATAAACAATCTCTCAAAGCCCTTCACGCTCTAGCTCCTGCAGTTCTGTGCTCATCTTCCCTCATTCCTGTCTTGCCTCCTCTGTGCAAAAACAAAGCAAAATGTTTGTTCTGGAAAATCCACATTTTAAGGGGGAAGCAGCAGGTTCTAGCAGAGACACAGAGTCGCTGAGATTCAGTGGCTCACTGGGGGAGTCGATATCTGAGCAGTAACGGACATGGCAGCCGTGTCTGTGGGACCGGAGATCCATCCTTGGGCCTCGGTCGTCTTGTCACCGAGATAGGGATATTGAGAGAGTTAATGTGCTCAGTTTGTGCTCAGAGAGCAGGTTCCTGGGCCTCCCAAGATGGTTTCTCTCCTTTCCCCCTTATTTCTATTTATACTTCAGAAAATCGAGGAGTTACTTCTGGTACATGGCAAACACACAAGGCCTCAGCCAACCCTGGCAGCCTCAGGCTCCATCTTCATCCATGTCAGGCTTGGGCTTGTCTCTGCCGCCTGGTGTGAAAGAGCAGGGTGCTTCTTCTGAAGCCCTCCTGATACAGGCCCTTCACTGGTACAAGGGGAAGAGTCTGAGAACCTGGCCTCAGCCCTGGATCTCTTCCTCCCTGTGCGACCCTTACATCTCACTGGGCTTCAGTTTCCACTTCTGTAAAACGAGGGACTCTAAGGTGCCTTTCAGCTCTAAATCTATGATCCTCCAGCCACAAATGGCAGTTCCAGGTTAGGGAGGGGGCTACAGGTGCCAAATTCAAATACATACATATATATATATATGTGTGTGTGTGTGTGTGTGTGTGTGTGTGTGTGTGTATTTATACACACACATATACAGACACATATGTGTGTACATGTATATAATATGTGTGTATGTATATGTATATATGTGTATATACACACACATTGTATGTGTGTCTGTCTGTGTGTATATATATGTGTGTGTGTATACATATTGTATGGTGTGTCTCTGTGTTTATGTATATAAATATATGTGCATATACAGACAGGCACATGTGTATGTTGTACATGTGTTTGCACATATACACTTGTATGCTGCCAGATGGGGTCACTGGGCCCGCTCTCTTCTCTCCCTTAAATCATCATTAGACTGTAAGCTCTCGGAAGGCAGGGCTATCACCTTATTTCTCACGACATTTCTTCTTTTCTTGTACCTGATTTCCCTAAACAATAAGACTGAGGTTTTACTGAACAGTGCTCACTACAAAGGGTAGGAACAGCGAGAGGTAAAAATGGCAAAGCCCAAATGGGGCAGGGGGAGACAGGGAAATAGATGTATTAGGTGACAGTTATAGGGTACTTTAAAGTTTGTAAAGTATAAATAATAGAAGATTGTTGACTTAGATCTGGAATGGACCTTAGAAGCTATCAAATACAACCCTCTCATTCTCAGATAGTTTCCGGCTCTACACTGTCTGTCCAGCTTTAACCGCTCTCCTGACCTCCTGGCCCACCCTTTGTGGAGTCCTATATCAGCTGCCTGAGGCATCTCGAAATCAGCATGTCCAAAGCAGAACTGCTTGTCTTTCCCTCCAAACCCTCCCCTCTTCCAATCTTTCCTGTTACTGCCCAGGGTACCGTATCCCCATCTTTCCAATCAGCTAGGCTCAAAACCTTGGGATCATCTCCAACTCCTCATTCTCATTCACCTTAAGTCAGCAAATTCTAGGGGCTCCCTAATGCCCCCAGAATCAAATAGAAAGTCTTCTCTTCAGCATTAAAAGCTCTTAATAATGGGCCCCCTCCTAGCTTTCCAGTCATCTTACCTTCCCTACCTTCCCCATACTCTGTGATCCATCTCCACTGGCCTTGCTTCTCATGGATGGCACTCCTCCTAACGCCATACTTTTCACTGAGTGTTCCCTACGAATATATATGTATATATGATCTCTCCCTTTATTCATATATATATGTACATACATACATACATACACACATACATATAGATGGGGATAACTTACAGCAAATGCATACTTATAAAAGGTGATATTCAGGTTTTGTATAAGCCAAATGATGTGAAAGGAGACGTTTATACTCAATAGGTAAATAGGAATTTTATCAAGTGCCTGCTATGTGCCAGGTACCACGTTAGGCACAAAGCATACCTAGAAAAAAACGAAACAGCCCTTCCTCTCAGGAAGCTCCCATTCTAGCAGTGGTGACAACATGTTCATATATAAGAACATATAAGATAGAGACAATATAAATAAATGCAAGGTAACTGGAGGGAAGGGAACTAGCAGCTGGGTTGGAGTAGGAAAAGCATCGAAAAAGGCTGCATGGAAAAGGCAGCATTTCAGCCGAGTCTTAGACAATGTCGGAAGGGTGAGCTCTGACTTATTATTTATCATGTCATTAACACATAAACGACAAGCACTTAGGACAATTTATTCTAGTCATACAATTCAATTTAAGCACCTTCCAGGTGCTGTTATTTTTGTGGTATATTCCATTCTAGAACATCTGGCAAACTGAGTGGAAAAAAAAATCGAGGCTTTTGGTATCCAATAGCCCGAACTAAGAGGTGAATTTCTTCTAAGACTGAATTTCTTCTACAACTCAGCTAGAAATTTTGGCTTTTGTGTTGACTCAGTCTGAGCCTTTCCTTTTAAAAAAAAATCACATAATGGGGTCCCAAGTTGGGAGCCTTATTTCAACTTGCCAGGAAAAGGGCTTTCATTTGAAAGGAAGGATTTTTGTTCCTCAGTTTATATTCAAGGAACTCATTTCTTAATGGAGATTTCAACAATAGCTAAAAATACATCACTGCAGACCAAACAGTCCTATTGTGATACAGCTAACAAATGTTTTGACTGTCTCTTTGTTTTCTTCTCCTCTCTTTTCTTTCTCTTAACCAAGAACAAATTTCTGAAGCATGAATCTAGCTCAGTAAATGGTGTTATAAGGAGAGAATAATAATTCTCTAACGCTGAATATCATGCAGGAAGAAATAGACTAACCTCCCTAGGCAGTTAGGGGATTAATTGTCATGGGTATTTAGTTTGGGATTAATAATTGTTTTAACCAAACGGGTCTCAGAACATGCCAAGGGAGAAGGAGGAAAAGATACTGAAAAAGGAAAATGAATTCGTTATCTGAAATTTGGAGAATAAAGCCTTTTCTCATTAGCAAGCTGCTTTCTTCTGGTAATATGAATAAATCTAATGAAAGCCAGTTTTATGCTTTATTAAATAAAAATATCAGCATTGCTTGATCCTACTTTGCTCGTTCTCCCCAAATTTTATTCTAACTAGAACTTGATTATTCTCCCATAGGATTCCAAGTCTCAAGGACCTCTCATGTTCCTGCCCCGCCCCCCCCCCCCCCCCCCCCCCCGCCCCACACCTGCCCATTAGCAATCAAGTTTAAAGACCTTAATATTATTTATCTGGAAAATTCAGGTAAAAAGAAAATTCTAACTACAAAATTGGTTTAAGAAACAAGCTTTTTGTTTTCTCCTTAGTGGACCTTCCAGTACATGAGGTGAGGATGGGGAGAGGAAGAGGAGGAGGAAGGGAAAGTAAAGGAAGTCTACAATATTCATGTTAATTATCTACATAATTAATATTAATGGAGCAGTCGTAGCTAAGATGGGGGAAGAACTACATCTCCCAGGATACCTGGGCCCAGTGTGGGAATGAATGAAAGAGCTTTTATTAAGCTCCTAATAAGTGCTAAGCACAGTACTAAACTTGGAGATGAAAATACCCAAGTAAAAGTCAGTCCCTGCCTTCCCTTGCATTCTAATTGGAGACCTTACAGATAAAGGAGCAATGATTTGGGAGAGGGTGACTAAGTCCCTAAGGGAGTCCACTGACACACTTCTTCCAAGAACAATGCGCCCTTTCCTGCCGTAAGCAGCAGCCTCCATCTGCAGAGTTTCCTCATTTTTTCCTACAGACCCACTTCTCCTTCCTACAGACCCACTTCTCCTTCTCATGTGAATTGATTCAATGGCTAGATCCAAGTTGAATGACACTGGTTCCTAGATCCTGGTCTAGGTGACCAAGGAGCACGAGAGGATTGATGCTATTATCTGTTCGTTCAGGCCAACCCCATGCATTGGAGGTATTCAGGTAAGATTGACTGTGTTGACTCTCCTCCAGGAACATCCCTCTGTGGTGGAGATGCTCTGTCTGCAGAGTGTTTGAGAATTATCTATTTAGATCTGGAAGGGTTAGAGTCCAATCCCCACAATTTACAGATAAGCAGACTGAGCCCCACCTTCCAATCCCCCAGAGAGCCCAAGTGACTTGCCCAGAGTCACGCTGGGAGCAGGGTAAGTGGCAGAGTCAGGATTCCAACTGAGGTGCTACCCCACCAAACCTAGGGCTCTCCCCACTGTACCTCAGAAAAGGCTCTGGGTCTGCCAGAAGCTTCTGCTCCGCGCTGCTTTATCTTTGGGGGTTTCTGGATAGCAATTTTGCCAGATCAGCTGTCCACAGGTCTGCAAAGATTCCCACCCCCAAATCCACTGTTAATTTTCGTTTTCATTTGGCTGCCAGCAAGGAGAGTACAAACACGATTCTTCCCAGGTTTCTTTGCCAAAAGGGTGAAGCTCAAGAAGCCACTGGACATTCTGCATGCCTCAACACAACCATTCAGGTCTTCCGCCCAGTTGATTGTTAGTGTCTTTCTCTTTATTTTACTGGGAACATCCTGTCTAGCTTCACAGACCCCATATTTCACAAAGATTGATTGGATGGAGCCAGGGGCTCCCACTTAGGTCTCAAAGCATTTTGGACCTTATTTTTCTCCGATGCCTTTCTTGGTCATTCAGTTGTTTCTGTTTAGATATCCGTCACCACCATTTTTCCCAATGTTTGCATCATAAACAAAAACAAAACAAAACAAACAAAAAGCCCCTTCTTTCCCAGGTCAAGCCCTGTCTCCTATTTGCTGATTTCTTTCCCTCTGGCTTTTCGGCTGCTGTCATGAGAAAATCTCCTTATAAATTAATTATTGAATAATCCAAAATATGAACAAGTGATTGCCAAGCATTCTCCAAATACAAAATTGTTTGTAAACACTCAATAACAGCCAGGTCAATGATGCTTTTATTAATCCTTCTTAAAGAAGCCTGCGTGGAAAGTCTGCAGTCCGAGGACCTGGGTTCTAATCTCACCTCTGACCGTGGGTGAGGATCACATTTAACCTCCTTGGGCCTTAGTTTCCTCATCTGTAAAACAAGGGGGTTGGACTAGATGATGATTGAGGGTCCTTCCAGTTCAAGATTGGCCATCCACTTGTATCCTCAGTCAATGGTTTTCCTGGCCTTCTTGCTAAGCCCAGCAAAACCCTCTGCCTCCACCAATTTTGCATCCTCTGATAGGATTTTAATATGATGATAATAATATGGACATGGACTAGATCTGTCTTTTTAGGGGTATAAGGAGCTCCCAAATGTGGAAACTCCCTCCACCAATACAGGTCAGCACCTTCTCTGCAATTTACAATCTTAGAAAACTGCCTGTAGCATTGAGAGATTAGGGGACTTTTCCAGGGTCACACAGTCAATATGAATTGGAAATGGGACTTGAATCCAGGTCTTTCTGGCTCAAAGGCCAACCCTCTATCCTGTATACCAGTTTGTTGCTTATAATAGTAATAAAGAGAATAGCTAATATTTATATAGTGCTTTAATGATTGTGAAGCATTTTACATTATCTCATTTAATCCTCATGACTGTGGGAACATATTAAAAACTTACATTTTTAGTTCAACTGGAAATATTAAGAAATACTATTTTCTCTCATCTAAAAACCCTTTCCAGATTTTTTCCCTTTAGGGGAGTGGGCAGAACAAAGCATAAGGTTTCAGGAAATGAATCAAAGATAGAAATGAAACTTAACTCTTGCCTCCATAAAATCATTGTCTCACCTTCCCCCTCCCCCACCATGTGATTGGTCAAATGACCCATCTAGGGCAGTGTCCCTCTTTTGCTTTCAAGGTTAAGATATTGATCATAGGCAGGAAGTCCTTTCAGTTCTTAAGGGGATAGTCAAGGAAGGAATCCAGTAAGCAGATTCAATTTAATAGATTAAGTGATTATTCTAGAAGGTTCAACCCAAATTACATTGTAACCTATTATGACATTTTTCCTTTTCAAGATTCCATTAAACGTCTCAAATCATCCCGGAGAAAGGAGATGGTCCAAGGGCACGGGTGGACTATGCCAGAGTGGACATTTCTGTCTCTAAGCAAGAAACAGCGTGGCTATGGAATACTGATAAATAAAAATTGTGTCTAGCAGACACGCCTAAAATGTGGGGTGCGGTGTCAATGTTTTTTCTTCAACACAGCAAACCTGTGAGATAGGTGTCATTATTCACCTCATTTTTCAAAGGAGAAAAGCAAGGCTAACAGAGGTTAAGTGACTCGTTCAGGGTCACACAGACAGTGTGTGTCTGAGGCAATAACAACAGTAATAGTGATGACTGCTATTTCCTTCAGGCTTCGAGGTGGGCACTGGGCACACGACCTCAGTTGATGCTGCACGGGTCATTGGCATCTCTTGTGATTGTTCCCTACAGAGAGAGCTTCTCTCATCTCAATCCCTTGAGAGAACCAGGGGTGGAAGGAATCTTAAATATATATATATATATATGTATATATATATATATATGTATATATATATGTATACATGCAGACCCTTCCACAGCTATACTCCAGTCATGAGTCCCAATGCATCAAAGTCTCAACGCTGTCAAATCTGCATTAGGATTCTTAGTTCACCCTGTCGGCTCTGCTGCTGGCCCAGGTGGAAAAGTCTGGAGAGCTTGCTTCTGAAAGGGGGAGACAACATGGAACCGAGGAGCCCTATTCACTCATTCAGAACACGTGCAGGTGTTCTATCTCCAGTCCTCCTACTTCATGGTGAAGAGGGGTCTTTTAGGTTGGCTTTTGAACAGGACCTGGGAGATAGGAAGAAAAAAAAAGATTCCCTTGGGGGTGGCCTCAGGGTGGTGAGAGACTGGAAATTCCTGGAGGGAAGATCCTTTTTGCCTCTTTTTGTATCCCTGGCACTTCTCACTGTGCCTGACACATAGAAGGTATTTAATAAATGTTTGTTGAATGAATGAATGAAGATATTCCAACTCCTCAGAAGTATACTTAGAACCCAGAGGCAGACCTAGAGCCTGATTCTGAGGGATCAAACTCATCCATGTGGGTAGGAATTGGGATAAGGATTATTGGAGTTTGTCTCTCTCTCTCTCTCTCTCTCTCTCTCTCTCTCTCTCTCTCTCTCACATACACAAAACAAACAAACCCTGCCCTCAAGAAGCTTACATTCTGATAGAGAGACAGCATATAAGTAACTAGCTACATACAAAATGTATACAAAGTAGATGAAAAGGTAATCTTAGAGGAGAAATGAATTATAAAAGTAATGAAAAAGAACAGGAAAACTCTGGCTTGAACATCTGCCCCCCTTGGGAATTGAGAAGGTAGGTCTGAAGGGAAGGAGAGACAAGCACAACATGGACCTTTTTCAGCTCTCCTAGAGAGAACACCACTAGTCCATCCAGCCATGGAGCTGGCATAGAGGCAGAAGAGTCAACTATTCAATCATTCAAGAAGCTATCATTGGTAACTTAGGTGGCATGATGGATAGAGTGCTACGCCTGCAGTCAGGAATTCTGCCTCAGTTTCCTCACCTGCAAAATGGGGCTAATGATAGAAGCTAGCTGAGTTGTGAGGATCACATGATTGCATGAGGTAACTTACATAAAGCACTTTGCAAACGTTAATGAACTATTTAAATGCTAGCTATGATTGTTATCAGCAAGCATGTGCTGGAGGTACAAGTGGGAAGAATGAAACAAATGATCCTTATATTCTACTCATCAGTTGAGCCCCATTTCCCTCCTCCTCCCTTTCTCTCGAGCTGCCCACTCAAAGTTTTCTTTCTAGTTGCATGCTGAGCCCCTTCAGTCACTAATTCCCCCAAGGTTCATTTACCACCTTTCACAATAACTTCCCCTCCAGGTGAGGAGAAATGACAAGTGTCTTCAAGATTCATTCAGTTCCTGTACCTGTACCAGTGAGTGCTGGGGACCTTCTCTCTAAATGATGAGCTCCCTGAGGGCAGGGACAGTGTTTTTAGTATCCCCAGCACTTAGCATAGCACCTGACACATAGTAGGCGCTTAAATGCTTGTTCACGCAACTTGGCTTGACTTGCCTGCAGAAAACTAGCCTCGGATGGAGGAATTCAATCTAGCATTAGAGCGATGAGTAGAAACGACAGCGAAAGGTTGAAGATTGATGTCTTCCAGCCATTTAGAGCCCGAGATGGGATGCCCTTCTCGGGAAGGTAAGGCATTCCCTTCACTGCTGGTCTTCAGTCCAAGCCTGGACTGAATCACCCCCCTGACCACTTGTCAAGTACATCACAAGGTGGATTCTTGTCTAGGCTGAGTTAGGTTAGATGACCTCCAAGGTCCCTTCCAACTCTGTAAGTCTAAGATTCTGTGACGCTGTGATCACGAGGAACAAAAATGACCTGCCAATCCTGGCAAGCCTTCTCAGTGGCCTGGCAGCCTGACCTGAGGATCATAGACTTCAAAATGCAAAGGACCTCGGTGATCTTCTAGTCCAATCACCTTGTTTTACAGATCAAGAAATTCAACGAATAAATGGGTAGAAGGGGAGAAGTATTTTTTTAAAGGCTCACTATGGGTCAGGCACTGTCCAAAGAGCTCAAGATGCAAATATAAAAAGAGACACAATCCTTGTCCTCAAGGAGCTTATACTCTAATAGAAGAAGACAATACATCTAGGTGAGTGGTAGCCAGGGAAGAGAGTTTTTGCATGAAGAGTCATGGGGATGGTAAGATGATGTTTAAGTCAGTCAGTTAGCACGCACATTAGAGAAACAACGGTATTGTTGATTTGATTACCGCGGCCAGAGCAAGAGATGGAAGGGAGGGAGAGACCACGGAGGGAGTTCAAGCATGTGGTGGGAAGATGGCAAGATAGCCTGGGTGAACGAACAGCTGGATGTGCTCAGTCACCAACAAAGATCACTGGGCTCTAGGGGAGCACTTCAAGGATGATCAGATATCGCCCTCGGGGACTGGAGGCATGATTGTGAAAGTTCAGGTTCTGGAGGGTGTTGGTCCAAATGGAGAGAAACCAAGTAGCAGCTCTATAACAGCTGACATCGATATAATGCTCACTATGTGCCAGGCACCGTGCTGCGTACTTTACAATTACTGCCTCATTTTATTCCCACAACAACCCTGCTATTATTGTCCCCATTTTACAGATGAAGAAACCTAGGCAAACAGAGGGCAAGTAACTTGTCCAGGAATTCCAGTTAGGAATTCTCTGAGGTGGAATTCAAGCCAATATCTTTCATTGTAACTAGACAGATAAAGATTGTATTGGTACTGTACTAAGAATCAGGGGTGCAAATACAAGCTAAGAGACCATCCTTATCCTCAGGGAGCTTCCATTCTGATGAGGGAAGACAACACAAAAATGAATTGGAAAGGATGGAGAGTACAGGGTGAGGCACAGAAAGTGGAAGGGGAAGGCGGCTGGAAACAAAGTAGACAGGTCTAGAGAACGAAGAGTGGAGCTAAGAGGGAAGTGAGGATGAGCTAATATTTGGAAAGTGCTTTTCAAATCTTAAAGTGTCATATAAATGCTATTATTGTTATAATTACATCATTAAATGGTGCCCTTTTTCATCGGTCATGTCCTTGGAGAGAGACAGAGACAGAGACAGAGACAGAGACAGAGATTATTCCACCCTGCCCACTGGCTTCCATATGCCCAAACAGGTTTCTTCTTAATTTAATCCCATGTATCCTCCCATGTATCCCCAAGGGAGATGGTAGGAGTTACCCAGTAGTGGGGTAATGGCAAGGTGGTAGATGGTGGGGGTGGGAAGAGTAAGCATCAGTTTCTTATAACCACCAAATTTCCAGAAGCCTCTATCTTCCTCATCCTCATTGATAAGCCTGTTCCCAAAGCTTCACACAGAAACTGAGAACAAGCCGCCTGGTCTCAAATTCCTCTGCCGTTCCATTGATTTGCATAAAATAAAAACCCTAATACAGTGCAAAGTCTGGATTAACAATAGACACAAGCAGCTTGGTGACAAGTTGAAGGAAAAATGAATGTTACAGCTCTTTTCTGGACTGGGAGCCATGCTAAGCCTGTCAGATGCAATTCCAAATGACAAAGATGATCGAACAACAACTAGAGAAGGGTTATTTAGCTCCACATTCACAGATCCAGATTTGTCGAACACCCCCATCAGACGCATTTCGTTTATCTTTAAAAAGCATTCTCATAAACATCTCCAAGTGAGATCGCTGCCTCTCCTCATCCCCTGGGAGAGCCTTCTGCCAACCCACACCAGCCCATGATAAATAATCTCCAAGGAGTAGAGATAAAGGCAAGACAAAGGGCGAAAGGCAGCCACTGTGTTTCGTTTCTACCACCTCTGGCTTTGCCCAGATAACTGGGCTCTATCACCGAGGATGCAATGCTTCCATCCACCTTAATGGCTGGATCTGGTTGACTCCCAGTCAGCTTGATGGATGGCCAGATGATTGATGCTTGGCTTCTGAATACACCAAATCATTCTCACATCTGCATTCTGGAGCTTGTTGTCTTCTGCTTTCCTGCTCCATCCTCCCCACCAATCTATCTGGAAACCCCCTCCTGAGTGTGGAAACACAAAAAAAGATTAACGTGCACACACACACACACGTGAGCGCGCGCGCGTGTGCGCGCGCACACACACACACACACACACACACACTCCTTTTTATTTTCATCTGTGATCAGGTGGCAAGATCCCACTGGGTGGGGGCTGAAGGAAGGGAAATCCCTGTGGAACTATAAGAGGATCCCCAAAGGTCTGACCTTAAGCAAGATCAGCCTGGGTAATATTTGTTCATTGATCAATGGGTGGGCCATTAGATATTAAGTGACATTGGGTGAATAAGTCTGAAGCAGGCTTGTCATGACTAAAATAAGTGAAGGAAAGTTTCTAAAACGATGGCTCTGGTTGCTTGGGTGAAGGAAATTGGAGATGGTTTTGGAAGGGAGAAGAGATGAGATGAGTTTTCCCCTTCCGAGAAGTAAATTGGCAGGGCTGGCTGACTAATTAAAGGTAAAAGCCAGTGTCTGAGTCATATTTCCTGGCTTGTTGGCTCTCTCCCCAACTTAGTCTCCCACTTAATTCTCAAGCATGTGGCTCTCTTCCTGAAGCAATGAGGACACTTTGTAAAGCCTATATGGACACCAAGGTGCTGAGCCCTCTCCAATCAGAGCTGAATGTTTAGGCGAGGGACAAATCACCCTGTTCTCCAACCTGTGATTTCATTTAGGCTGTTGGCAATTCAGCGCACTGATTCTCTCTGTGTCTGTCTCTGTCTCTGTCTCTCTCTTCCTCTCTCTCTGCCTCTGTCTCTGTCCTTCTCTCTGGAAGCTGTTATCAATTGAAGAAGAGGCAAGGGAAGAGAGAGGGGTGGGGGGAACCCTTCTGAAATATAAGGCTGAACATAATCTCATGTATTTTGACTCTCAATGAGTGCCTTATTTTTACATTTTAATATTTAAAGAGGGTATCCATCTAAATTCTGGATCTTGGAGCAAAAATGTCAGAAAGGATGCCCATCTTCTTTTGATAATTACGTAAGAAGCAAGTGTCCAGGGGAGAGGGCTCCCATACCTCCATTCTATGCCCCGCTCAGCCTTCATCAGTCCGGCTCTTCCAGTGAGACCTGCATGCAGTAGCTTCTGGTGTGGTGTGGCGCCGTCCCCTGCCTGTTCCCAACTGCTAAAAGCCCTGCACTCTAGCATGGACCACTGCCTGGGAGGAAGGGATACAGCCCAGAGTGACTTCTGTAAAGACTCAAGCAGCCCAGCCGGGCAGCCGAACACAAATGAAAAGGACATCATCAAAGAACCAGTGGCCCATCCCCGCTCCTGAGAAGGGAAGGCCAGAATAATTTTGTCAGGTTGAAAAAAAATCAGCTCATTGGGAAACAAGTAGGGCTGTTCCCAGTTCTGAGAAAACCACCAAGCCATCAGAACCAATAAGAGAATGGCTAGCCCAATGATGCTAGAAGTGGGTGCTAAAAGAGGTCAGCACAATTCTGAGGTGCTCTTGGTGATATTATCAGAAGGACACTGGGAGATTACACCTAAGAGCTTAGGCACACAAGAGTCAGAGCTAAAAGGAAGCTTTGAGATATTCTAGCCCAACGCCTCTATTTTACAGAAGAAAAAACTGAGACCCAAAGAGAGGCTCGCCCAAGGTCATTCAATTACTAAGTATCAGAACCAAGATTAAAACTAGTTGTCAAATCAAATAAACAAGCATTTATTAAGCACCTACTGTGTGCCAGGCACTGTGCTAAGTGCAGGGGATACAAAGAAAGGCAAAAGCATGGTCCAGGACTTGCGACTCTCAATCCATCACTCTTAGAGGCCGGCAGGTGGCACTATACAAAGAGTGCTTGATCCGGAATCAGGAAACCCTGAGTTTGAATCCGGCCTCAAACATTTACTAGTTATGTGACTCTGGGTAACTCATTTAACTTCTATCTGCCTCAGGTTCCTCAACTGTACAGCGGGGCTCAGTAGGGTAGGGGGTTCCTACTTCCTGGTGTTGTTGTGAGAATCAAATGAGATAATATTTGTAAAATGCCTAGCACACAGTAGGTACTTTATAAATATCATTTCCTTGCTTCCCTTCCAACTACTCATTCCCTTTGGGATAATGTTACACTATATGGAGCATTATAAAGTACCTAATCTGGGAATCAGGATAGAGCGCTTCACACCACACAGTTCTGGGTTCTGGTCCCACTAATACTACCAACTTGCTGTGTCCCTTCAAGCAAAAAAATCACTCCTACTCTCTGGGCCTGTTTTCCATCTGTAAAACAAGGAGATTGCATTAGATGGTCTCTCTGGTACTGTTCCAAGGCTAGAGTCCTATGACACTATGATGATCCAGACTCCTGGTAGCCCTGATCACAAGTTCTGACCCAAATATTAAATAGTAGAAAGAATACAGAGCTTGTCAGGAAATGGATTTCAAACATTCCCCCTAGAGCCTAGATGTCAATCAATTTATAAGCACGTAGGAAGTGCTGGGCTTTGAGGACACAAAGGCAAGAAATGGAAGCTGTCCTTTCCTCAAAAATCTTTCCTTCTATAGGAGAGGGAGAGGTCATGTACAAAGCTGGAACAGTAGGTTGGAGTCAGGTCGAGAAGGGCTTGAAATGTTAAACAGATGAGTTGTATTTGATTACCAAGGTGAGAGGGAGATTACTGAACCTGGGAGACACATGGTCAGATATTTGCGAATGACCTGCTGATGTCCTCACGTCTTGAATGGATGGAGGAACATCTCTGTGGACTGGAAGAAGTAGAATGACCCTATACTAACCACATGTATGGCTTTGAAAGAAAGGGAAACCAGTGCCCTAACTCTTCAATAGAAAGGTCAAGTCACTTAACCTTTCCAGGCTCTGGATAACTCTCCAGGACTGTCCACTCCTCAGCAGCTGCCAACCTACATTTGTAGAGGGTGTTCTCTTCTCAAGACTTCCTGGCTTAAACCAGTGAAATTTTAGGTTTAGTGTACCCTTGGGCTCAGGTCCATTTGCATATAAGACTCTTTATTGGTGGAGATTCAGTAAAAAAAAGTGCCAGTGTGCCAGTAGATATTGGGGAAACAACCTTTGTCTTCACATTCTATTGAAGGAAGCAACGTGTTTCCAGAGAAGTAAATACAAGGACATTTGTGAGGGATGAGGAAGACCCTAGCCACTATGAGCAAGAAAAATAGACTCAGAGCAGTGCTGACGATACCGAAAGATCAAGTGGTTTTGCCCACAGTAATAACAGGAATGTTAGCAAGGATTTATATAGTGTCTTAGGGTTTGCAAAGTATTTTCCACATATTACTTCACTTGGTCCTTACAACAACCCTGTGAGGTGGGTGCTATTTTATAGATGAGAACACTGGGGTTAAGAGAAGTGATTTGACTAGTCATAGAGCCAGTAATTGTTTGAGGCAGGATTGGAATTTGAGTCTAGGCCTTTCTGCTTCCAAGTCCAACACTAACCATTGGGCCATCTAGCTGACAGGGGCATGATTACACAGCCAGCATCTGTCAGAGACAATACTTTAGTCCTGCATCTATGGCATATTACAGCTCTGGATGGGGATGCTATGTGAGAAAGGAAAATTTATGCTATCTAGGAGCTGATACCTACAGGGCTATGCAGCCTCACCACAGGAAGCAGAGAAATCCTGGAGATCACATGATCAGAGGCTCAGAGTTGGACAGGAACTTTGAGGCTGTAAAGATGAAATCACTCATACCGTAGATGAGGAGATTGATGCCCAGGGGGATAGAGTGACCAGCCCAGCATCACAAAGGGAGAAATCATCTGAGGTGGGATTAGAACCAAGATCCTTTAGACTCTAGAGTGAGGACTCTATCCACTGTACTGTACGCCTTCCTTGATTTAGGCCAAAGTGGACTCTCTATCAAAGGAAAGCTACAATAAACGGGGGGGGGGGAGAGAGAGAGAGGGAGACAGAGAGAGAGACAGAGAGAGAGAGAGACAGAGACACAGAGAGAGAGACAAAGAGAAAGAGAGAGGGAGACAGAGAGAGGGAGACAGAGAGAGAGACAGAGAGAGAGATTCAAAGAGAGAGAGAGAGAGAGAAGAGAGGAAAGAGAGAGAGAGACAGACAGACAGACAGACAGAGAGACACACAGACAGAGAGAGAGACAGAGAGACAGAGAAAGACAGAGAGGGAGACAGAGAGAGAGTCAGAGAGAGATTCAAAGAGAGAGAGAGAGAGAGAGAGAGAGAGAGAGAGAGAGAGAGAGAGAGAGAGAAGAGAGGAAAGAGAAAGAGAGAGAGAGAAGAGAGGAAAGAGAAAGAGAGAGAGAAGAGGGAGGAGAGAGAGAGGAGAGAGAGAAGAAAAGAGAGGAAAGAGAGGAGACAGAGAAGAAAGAGAAGAGAGGAAACAGAGGGAGAGAGAAGAGAGAGGAAAGAGAGAGAAAAGAGAGGTGAGAGAGAGAGAGAGAAGAGAGAGTGAGAGAAGTGGGGGGGGGAAGATGAGAGAAGGGAATGATCACTGGAAAAAAATATAAATGACATAAGTAATGGTAGAAGCTAGAATGCCCCTCCCAAGCAGGTCACTGTTTTGAAGTGACTCCTACTTTAAGGATTTGGGGGGAGCAGGTCCGTGGTCGCACAGTTCTGTTGGGGACACTTGCTGCATTTCAGCCTTGTAATCACTTGCTCATTAAGAAGGGGTTTCCAGGACAGCATGCTGAGATGCAGGGTCTCATTTACTGCTCTGGAAGATAAAAAAAGCCATTTTATTTGAACACTCAAAATGCTCAGATCCTAATGATAGAATAATAATGAGGGTGTCGTGTGTTATCAACTTAATGATGAGAAACAGAGAGAATCGGCGCTCCGGCCACAGCCCTTCTCTATCTCCCCCCTGGTTGCTCTCAAAAGATCAGTAAAGTGAGATGAAATTGATACAGCCTGGAAATTGTATTTCCTTTTGGGCAATTTGACCTAGCAGTAACACACACACACACACACACACACACACACACACACACACAACCTTGAGATGAGGCCAAGCTATTGAGGAAGAGCCAGACATTCACAGCATCTCCAAACATAATCTGGTCAACAAGGCAGGGGAGGGAACTGAAACGATACATAAAAAGCCATTAGGAATACTTAGGGCCGATTATTCTTTCTTGTCTAATAGATGAGTATAGAAGCACTTCTTGAGTGAGCAGGGCAAAAGGACTAAGAGGGTGAAAGGAAGGGGGAGAGAGAGACAGAGACAAAGACAGAGAGAGACAGAGACAGAGAGAGATGGAGGGAGAGAGAAGGAAAAGGAGAAGGACAGGAGAGTGTGAGAGCCATTCTAGCCATCTAAACTTAACTTTAAAAACCTGAAATCATCTAGTCAAACCCTTGATTTTTACAAATAGGAGACTGTGGTCCATGGAAAGGATGTGACTTGACCAAAGTCACAAGGGTAATAAACATCAGAGCTAGGCTTAAAGCCCCAGGTCCTCTGGCTCTATAACCAGTATTCTTTCCATTAAACCACCCTTGGTGGTTGATTAGCTTAATTTCCCTGCTTCTCACAAGAATGGGAAGAAGTGAGCTACATCACGGTCAGGAACAATGACAGGAACAGCCCAGGTTTGCATTCTGATGGGACCGGGGCTGGGACAAGGCACCTGGCCCTCTTGGGAAGGTTTGAAAAGTAAGTGTGCCCACTGTGTCTCACTACCCAGTGGATGCTTTGAGCTGTAGGGTAACCAGTGCAATTTAACCTATCACAAAATAAATACCAATGTGCCACAATGAATAGACTTTTCCAGCACTAAAAATATGCACTGATTTTTTTAAAAAGCTTTATTTAAAAGTGAATTTCGTTGCACCCCCTGAGTGTAGTTTCCTGGGAAGCTGCCTACTTTGACTATTTCTACTTTCAGCTCTGGATAGAACAATTCCCATGTTACACAATTCACTTCAACAAACAGAAACATACCATGGGGTGTCTTTTTCTCATTTTTTTTGCATTAATCAATCAGAAAGTCTTAATTAAGAGTCTGCTAGGGAGGTAGCATTGTGTAATGGAAAGAACACCAGCTCTGGTGTCACAAGACCTGGGTACAAATCCCATCCCTGACACTGTATCTTTGGTCTAGCCTTCCTGGACCTCAGTCTGTAAGATAAAGGGACTGAACTAAATGGCCTCTTTTAGCTTTAAATCTAAGATCCCATGATTCCACTGTCTTCACTGCAGGGTACTGGTGATAAAAAGTCAAAAATAAAGCCATAGCTGCCTCTAACGAGCTCACCTTCTTTAGGGAAACACAACATGCAGACATATGCAAAGTAAGTAGAAGAGAATTTTGAAGAGACAACACTAGCAGTTAGGGAAATCAGGGAAGCCTCCTGCAGGAGGTGTGTCTGAGAGAAACCAGAGATTTCAAGTTTATCTGAGTCGGGTACAATCCCGGAATAGACAAAGAGTATGACTGAGGGTGGAGGCAGACAGATGCCTAACCTAGAAGGTGAACTAGATTATAGACCAAGAAGTAAATTATTTGGTAAGTACTATTTGCAAGCCCTGTGCCTCTGTATCTATGTAAAAATCAAACAATTTGCAGCTGGCACACCTTCCTCTAAACATCCAAATAAATGCTTCCCAGTGTATTTCAGAATCAAACCAACAAAGTTCTCAAAGTCTCACAAGTACTTCCTAATGGGTTGATTGTTTTGTTTATTTGGTTTATCAACTGGGGCAATTTTACATTGGCATTAATATCAGTCTTCTCTTTCAAAGTTTGCTCTGAATGACCCTAAGTGGTTTTCTGAACTTGGCAGGGCTAATCTTGCCATTTCAGGGTGAGTTGATATCAATAGATGGTATTCATTTTGCATTTGAAAGTTCCATTATGCTTTCATAGGCTTCATTCCTAGTAGCTGCTCCACCAACAACCACCATCAATATTAAATGATCTGGCAAAGGAACTCAGGGTAAGTGCTTCTTGAAATTGGCACATCCGGGGTGGAGCTGTTCCCCTGGGGTTGCTATATGAGTGCATCTTCCTAAGGCTGCTTAACCAACACTTAAAAGTGGTTCGCTTAAGTTATCCCTTTAAAACATGCCCAGCTCCCAGGGAATCCAGAGATAGGTCTATAGGAGATGAATAACTCCCATCTTGGGCTGCTCCATTCACTTATCTTTGGCTAGTCCTTGGCTAGCCTCACGGACAGAGTAAGTCCTTCAATAGCAAATGGGAAAAATGTCTGCTCATTAAACCGAGACATAAAGCTGGTTCTTTCAGACATTTCTGAATGTCTTAGTTTAATGCTGAGTGTCAGGCTAAGGGGAAACTTCAGCCTGGGATGGGAAAAATGGCACCATTCCCATTCTATAGAGTCCTGGTTACAGGAACTGTCCAAGGTGCTGCGCTAGAAATACATCAAAGATCACTTTGGCTCAACTACGGGATGTGTCACTGAGTCACTGAAATGTTCTTGCTTACTAACATATTGTGCTCACAAAAGGTGCCTCTCTCTCTCTCTCTCTCTCTCTCTCTCTCTCTCTCTCTCTCTCTCTCTCTCTCTCTCTCTTCCTCTCTCTCTGCCTGTTTCTCTCCAGCTTCTTCTCTCCTTCCCTCTCTCTTCCACCTCCTTTTCTCCCTCCCTGCCCATCTCTTCTCATTTCTCTGTCTTCTCTACCTCCTTTCCTCACTCTCCTCTTGTTTCTTTCCCTGTCTCTGTCCCTCTTTCTCCCCCTCCTCTCTCCTTGTCTCTCTGTTTCTCTCTCCTTCTCTTGACCTTTCTACTTCTTTTACTCCCTTTCCTCCTTTTATTTCTTTGTCTCCTCTATCTCCTTTCCTCATTCCCCTACTCTTTCTTCCCTGTCCTTCTCCTCTTTCCTCCCTCTCTTCTTTTTCTTTCTCTCTTTCCTTTTTCCCTTTGCCCATCTTTCTTTTTCTCTCTCACTCCTCCTCTTCCTCCTTTCCTTTGCTCATTATCCCTCTCCTACTGTCTCCCAACTAAAAACAGTAGCTAAAATATACCCACCCAGTCCCCCAAAAAACACTGGGACACACTCAAATACTAAAATGCATCTGGGATCTTATCAATTTTAAAGCCCTTTTAACAATGTTGATCACTCTTCTTAGCTTGCTCATTCTATATGACTCTTGTCCATGTTTTCTCCCCATAAATTCACAGTCAAGGTCCATACAATGTTCTGGAAGCCTTTTTCAATTTCTCCTTAAGTCAGAAGGATACCAATAAAGCATTGTAGCTGTTATACCTCTCCCTCAATACATGACTTCCTATCATACAATTCCTCAATAACATCATGTACCCTTATTCCTCTTCGAAGAATCCCATTGGTCATATGTTGTAGCCTCCTGCTCACACCCATCGTGATCCTCTCTATTGCCCTCTGTGTGATACTAATTTTTTAAAATTCTTTTTAAATTCTTCAGACAGTACTATATTCCATGTCTCACCACCACACAGCCACACTAGTGAAATTTTGGCATCTAAAATTGGCCTTTGAATTCATGGAAACTTGAGGTAATTAAAGGAGCTCTGAAACTTTCCGAAGTCTGGTCCAGTCCGCTCTCCTCCTCCTAGTCAATCCTAGGCCCAAATCAATGTCCATCTGTACTTTCTTTTCCAAATATACATACTGATCAACACTTTCTATAGATTTTCCTTCCAAATTGAAGGCACGGATGTATGATAGACATCCTTCATCCACCCATTGGACAGTCGGGCCAAGCTCTTTCAGGTAGTTACAGATATCTTCCAGAAGACTATGCAGATACCTGACCCAGAAGATGAACTATAGCATAGACCATAAAGTAAATTATCTGGTAACTATTATTGTGCTAGTATAACTAGCACAATGTTGTCTCCAAACAGGAACATCTAGAGAACTTCACTATCCACTGAGGAACCCTCTTCTAGGATTTCTGCCATGAAAAGGTGGTGAGTATTTTTGCCAAGCATGTGTCTCCCTTTTTTGCACTTTGCCTGATGTTTATGGTCAGAAGGTTATTGAGCCAGATTATCATTATGACTATTGTTCTATCTCTCAAACAATCTTGAATGACTTTGATGAATCGATGAGAGACGCTTCGCTGGAAAAACTCCATTAAGGCAACATTCTTCTCTACCAAATCGAAATCTTCTTTAATAATCAACAAATAGCAAACACAACATATTCCCTATGAAGCACCCCTCTATATTACTTCCCCATTTGCACTCTCACTCATGAGTTGGGTCCCCAGGAAAGTGATTACTACTCTCAGGTTTGAGGGGTATGCAATGGTTGTACCTACTTCTAAAACTATAGCTCTTAAGTCCCCACTGATGTGCTTCCCATTAACAGTCAGCCAATAGATATAATTAGCTCTCAGCAAAGGCATTTTCTAATATTGCAGAGTTAGGTCAGTAGCCACAAAATATTCCCTCTATAAACCTAGGGCATACATTCGTAGGACCAAATATACATGTGGGGAAAGCATACACAAACTTAGATTGCAATAGTATTAAGGCACATATGTAGGAAATACATGTGGCCAAGGCGAGTCACAATTTCTGGCTACGTTAGGAGTCCTGTACAAATTTTTGCTGTTCTTTCTCTTACATGGAGTCTTCACAAAGCTCTACCTTGGACCCAGTGTCTCTCTGGGCAGATTGCTCAGTTGGTCTCCCAGGATCTGCTCCTTTTCATAGCTGTACTCTCAATAACCAGGGCCTGCTCTCTCTCTCCCTCTCTCTCTCTCTTTCTCTCTCATCTCTCTCTCTCTCTCTCTCTCTCTCTCTCTCTCTCTCCCTCTCTCTCTCTCTTTCTCTCTCATCTCTCTCGCATAAATAACTTCTCTCTGTGACTTCCTCCTCTGAGTAGCTGCCTCTCTGTACCTGTGTCTCTGGGGGAGGGGTGTCACTTTTTCCTTCCTTTGCATTGAGATCACCATGTATCGGTGTATGTTGATTTAATCTGGAGAATCTTATCAAGTTCTTCATAGCATTTCCCTGTATCTTTATCCTCAGTAACTGAGGTTGGCATAAAAGTTCAGTTATTTTCATGGAGGTTCAAATGCTAATCAGAAGGTTCAAATCATAACAGACCAGATATGGTCTGCAATAATGGCTTTTATTACCTTTGGACCTACAGTAAAATCACTTTCGCCAATTCCTTTCATCACCTCTCCATGGAGTATCCACGGGCCTTCCTCCCACTAAGCAGCATCTTCTTTCTTCCAGTTTCATCTGCAGCAAGAACATCAAGACTGCTGTGGCTCCCTTCCTCTAGCAGTATGCCACTCAGGGATCCTTGGACGAGAATCTCAGATTTAGAGTACCAACGAGCCGGTTTAAGTTATTTATAGATGTATGATTCTTAGCCATCTCTGCCCTCTTTTCACTGCCATCATTGCAGAAGTGGAAGGAGGGCACATATGACTGAAGGCTATTGTGTATTTTTCTTTATTTCATGAGTTGCCATGATCAAAACATTCATCCCTGAGTGACTAGCCTACCGATGATGAGCCTGCTCACATTTAGCTGGTCTGGTCTTTGGAAACCAGACTCAGTGTGATGACAGGGTCCAGTACGGTAGAACGTGCCAGAACCTGACTGTGCTGGCAAAGCCAGGATCATCTCCATGCCACCATGAGGTCCTGTAGCAGAAGACTTAATAGTACTACCTAATTCACCCTGGGTTGTGGTGAGTAAAATTTAAGAAAATGACTACCTTGAACTATACTGGGAAATGGAACCATGACAGATAAATAACAACTTACTTCTTCCCTTGATTTAAAAATACTTTTGCTAGTCACCTTTCTGTAGTGGGATGTGCTAATAGTTGGTCTCTAGCACTAACAATGTTGCAGATGTCTTTTTATTCTTCTAAGACCGAGCATTAGCCAGACCTTTCTAGTTAATGTCGACATTGGCCGGTTAATGCTGGAAGAGACAAAGTGGAGTGAGGAAGCAAGAAGATTGGGAGGAGGGGATGGAGCAGTGAAGAGACACTCTCCACATCTGGGAACCATGCTATTGCTATGGGGCATGATGCTGTTCATAGTGATCACGTATTTGTGCAGGCATTGCCAG
Source organism: Trichosurus vulpecula (assembly GCF_011100635.1). Lineage (NCBI taxonomy): Eukaryota > Metazoa > Chordata > Mammalia > Diprotodontia > Phalangeridae > Trichosurus > Trichosurus vulpecula. The sequence continues at coordinate 22,509,612 of NC_050577.1, forward strand.
AAAGCCCATTTTCTGACAGACTGAGGATCATTTTGTTTGCAGGTTGGCCCCCTGTTTACAGAGTGTATCCCAGATTGTGATTCTGTTTCTTGTGCTCAGAGTGTTGGCTGGGAGCTTTTGCTCAAAAAAAGAGAAAACTTGCTCTTGGTGGTTGTGTATCAGACAGGTTGCTGTTGACTCATTTTTTTCAGTCACGTCCAAAGTTTTATGACCCCATTTTGGATTTTCTTGGCAAAGATACTAGGGTGCTTTGCCACTGCCTTCTTCAGCTCATTTTATAGATGAGGAAACTGAGGCAAACGGGGCTAAATGACTTGCCCAGGGTCACACATCTATTAAGTGTCTGAGGCTGAAGTTGAACTCATAAAGATGAACCCAGCTGCTCTACCATGCAGGTTACTTTATGGCTATTTCTCCTTCTGCCTCCCTCCCTCCATCCCAATAGCCAAGAGCTCCTCTCTATTCCTTGAGATTACACTTCTCAGTATCCTTATACAACCCCAAGTCAAGGCCATTTGGATGAGACTCTTTCCTTACTGGTGGAGAAGAAGACCCTGCCTTGTGTGAGGGACAGGGTGGGGCTGACGATAGGCAATTCTCAGCCAGTCCCTCTTTGCTAACTCATCATTCAGGTGCTCCTGGCTTCCTGCTTCAGGAGAGAAGTGGAAGAAGCCAACGTCACTGCTGCTTCTCCTGAAGGAAAGGGCCTTCATCTCCACCATTAAGGAGAGACTCCCATGAGTCCCAATGGGCTCTGGGAAGGGAGTCACACTTCAAACATGCATTTGGGCCTCTTGGCTTGTGACAGCCCTGCCTTGGCTCACTGTGCTCCTCAGGATATTGAGTATCAGTCAGTCATCACTGCCAGCCTAGCTGGAGGAAACCCAATAACCAAATCAGTGCTTCTCTTGGTGGTGAGTCTGTCTAGTCACCCATAGCCACCCATAGCCCATGAGTCTCATGGTGCTACTGTACACAAGGCAATGTGATGTTATAGAAAGGACAGGAACCTGGGAGTCTCAGAGAAATGGAGGCTTGCTCTTTGTGTCTTCCCATGTTTAATCAATCAACAACATTTATTAAGCACTTACTATGTGCTAGGCCCTGTGCTAATCAGTGAGGTTGCAAATAAAACTAAAACTTCGCTTCCCACAAGGGGTTTATTCTTAGGGAGGAGACACGTACATACCAAGATACATACAGAGTAGATGGAAAGTAACCTCACAACTCAGATGGGGTTGTAGTGCTCAGTTTCCCTGTCCCAGGTGACTAAGCCTTAATGTGGTATTTATACCTTGAAGTATTTTAATCCCTCCAAGGCTCTTTTCCAGTGCTACAGACACTGGCGTACTTGTGCTGACTCATGTCCTCCACTGTATAATGAGCCCCCACCCATATTCACCACTCACCCTCCTCGGCCAGGGCAATTACCCTGAACTGCAACTTCCTGGTTGATGACTGCTTTAATGATATCCATCTCAGAGCTCAGGGACCAAGGGACCGAAGGGTAACTGCATAACAGATGTAGCACATAACTTTTGTCTAATAAATGGCTCAATTCAACCTGTTAGTAACAAATATGGAGGCATATTCGCTGGCTTGACTATGATACCTAAGATGCATATTGGAAACCGAATACATCTTTTTTTCTGGCAATCCATCCTAAATGTGTGTTTGCAGTCTGGGCTCCATTTGTACATGATAAATATATTACCATTACTTTGCTTTGAACTGAGGAAATGTGCCAGTTCTGAAAGAACAAAATAAAAAATAAATGAAAAAAATTTTAAGATTTAAAATCCCCAACACCCTAGATGTTTTCTGAGATCCTTATCCTTACCCTGAAGTCCCATGGCAGGAGAAAAAGACTCCTAAGAGCTCTTAGTTCCCTGGAGTGAATTGCCATTTCTGTTTTTCAGATTTAGGGACAGAAATCTGAACTGTCCTGACATTCTTCATCAATTTACTAAGTCAGCCAAACTTGGCCTCTTTTGAAATGTGCATTTGCTCTCCCAGTTAAGCCTATACTCACTCCGAACTGGCCTTTCTCCTCTTTTGCTATTTCTATCTGTCTCTGTCTCTGTCTCAGTCTTTCTGTCTGTGTCTGCCTCTGCCTCTGGCCTCTGCCTCCATCCGCCTCTGTGTTGATCTCTCTGTCTCTCTGTATCTGTTTCCCTGTGACTCTCTGTCTCTAAATCCTTCACCCTCCAACCCCCTCCTTTTCCCTTTCTCTGATTATCGCTGGGCTGGGTGGGTCTGGCTGAATTCCAAGTTTCCCTGCACATCTGGAACAATTTTTTCCATTGTTCTGGATCTGAGTTTGAAAAACCACAAATTAACTTTCTCCAGCACTATTTTCCTTGGTCTCAAACCCACCTAGATTTTTCAGATGTGTCTAATTTTGTCCTTTCTGACTCATTTATACCTTAGTCATCAAAGTTCTTTTTTTTGAGCTATTTGTTAGCCAAGACTCCTTGTTCACCTTTCCAGAGCATCCTTCAGTCTTCTTCCTCCTCTTACTCTCCCACCCCCTGCCAAGAATCTTGGTTTTGGACAGAATAGAGGAACAGGACCAACACCCTCCAGCACCTCCGAGGGGAGTAGAGATCACTTCACAAATCTGGATGCTGCCAGGTGAGCGCATGTTGTTGGCAGAACTTGGCAGAATGCCCTCTCCTGGCCCCATGGCAGGCAAGCAGATGATTATTAATACATTGCAGTAATATATGCAGAGAAACCAGTGCAACTGACTAAATAAAGGGTTTTTTGTACATATGTAAAAATATACATTACATACACCCTCACTGAACGGAATTTTTAACTGGCCTAGATTATTAACTCCAACCAAACCCTTCCAGAAGCAATGGAAAGGGTGGTCCAAGGTCTGGTGGGGCAGCAGGGAGGGGGAGGGGTGATAGTACTCATTGTTGCACAGATTGTTCATCACGTTTAAATAAAATTAAGACTTGAGGAGGCTTCGTGGCTGACTCTGAAGTCACAAGACCTGGGTTCAAATTCTTTGATGTGACTACTCTGTGACCTCGGGAGAGTCACTTAAGGAAGTACTGCTCTCTAGGCTTCTGTTTCCATATCTATCCAATGAGGGACTGAACTGGATGATTTCTGAGGTCCCTGCTACCTCTGTATCTAAGATCTAACACATTTTTAAAAAAAAAATTCTGAACTTCACAAACTACAAATAAAACAAGGACCCTTAACTTCTTTTGTGGTATGGACCCCTCTGCATTCTGGTGAAGCATATGGACGCCTTCCCAGAATGATGTTTTTAAATGAATAAAAGAAAAGGCAACCAAGTATATTAAAATACAATTATCAATGTATTTTTAACAAGTTCACAGGCCCCAGGACAAAAGCTTCTAGAATAAAAGGAACATTTCCATAGACAGGCGTCAAACAAGAGAGGATTGTACATGAAACTCTGACTCTCTTTTCTGTAATCCTTGCTTTTCTTTTGTATTTAATAAATCTAACATGTAACTAAAGCTGTTCTGCTTGTCGGTGACTCCTTCTGCTCTTCCTTCTGTTCTCTTCTTCTTTTTTTCTTTTTTGAGCCCCATCCCTAAACCCCATCTTCCTTCCACCTTCTCCTCTCCCGCCCCCCACCTCGGTAAAAAAAGAAAAGAAAAGCCTTTGTAACAAATATGTACAGTCAAGCAAGATATTAACCATGTCTAAAAAACTACATTTATATGGCTCCTTCTGCACCCTGAGTCCACCCCACTAACAAGAGGTGGGTAGTCCGTTTTACAACAGCTCCTCTGGAGCTGTTCTAAATGGTTGGAGCAAAATGAAGGCATTCATTCATTTTCTCAACTGGACTGAACTCAATGGAGCCCAAAGGCCTCTTTCAAATAAATGTGGTTGTCAGATAGATACTCTGTACCTGGTGTTATATGCAAAGGTCAAATTTTCTTTTTATTGACCCCCCCCTTTAATAAATCTTTAAAATTATTGCCAATTAAAGCCTATTATTTGTGTCCTCAGTTTTCTGGACTACTCCCCACCATCGATTCATGAAAAAGAAATTCCTCTAGGAAGCATCTTATAAAGAAATGAACATGTTGACTTTAGTCATATGCAATCCCCCTCCAATCCCTCAGGCCCTCAAAGTGATCGAATAGCTCCCCTCACCTGAAAAGAAAAGGACAAGGATCCTGGTAAGTCAGTTCTTACAGAATCCGCCTTCTGAGGTGCTACTGCCTGGCCAAGACATTAATTGACTATGATCAAGATGCTCCTTTGCAGGACCAGTAAGCAGAAAGAGTGATGAACCTGAAGTCATTCATTCAGGCAATCAACAAGCATTTTTAATGCACTTACTGTGTGCCAGGCACAGTTCTAGGTGCTGGGGATAAAAGGCAATAAAATAGTAGCTTTTCAATTAGGTTTCCTGAGCAAAGTACAATATACATTTTACATAGTTATCTCAGAGCATTAATTAGGGCAGAACCAAGGCCAAATTTTTAGGACAGAGAATTTTACAAGTTCTATCATTATTTGCATGTCTTCAGCCATGTAGGATTTAATCCAATTCGATCAGTGCTTATTGAATGCCTACTATGATCCAGGCACTGTGTTAGGCTCTGGGGATACAAAGGCAAAAGTGAAGCTGGCCCTACCCTCAAGGAACTTACATCCTAATGAAAAAACAGCAGAATCAGAAAGGATAATAAGTTAAAATAGGAAGCTACCAGATAGTTGGGGTGAGTGCCCTCAACCCCTATGGGCTATAGCCCCCTTGGCACTGGCTTCATGTCAGTGTCCTGATTCTCTGCTCCCCCCGCCCCCAACCAGGGCAGCGTCCTCCACCCCTTTTAACTGAGGGCATGATATACATTGCCCCAAGCACAAAAATTCCTGAATCATCCACATATCTGGTCCACTCTTCCTTATTATTTAACCTCCTTATTATTTCACATTCCTGCCACAAACATATAGTCATAACTTTTGCCTTTAGCTCAGAGCTTCTCAGGTAGGTCTTGCTTCCTGTCTTATTTTCAGAAATAACGTTTTGGGAGGATCTGGCCCAGTAGAGTTATGTTGGCAGAGGGAGGGACCTCAGCCCATCAAAATTGTGTGTGAATATGATAAGAGCCTGCATCCACTGCTGATTAGCACACCACATCGGGAGAAATGAGGGAGCAGGCTTAATGGAGATTTTAAAAGCTCTGATTTTCCTTCCCGTTCGATTCTGATTAGGTTTTCATGGGAGTTAGTGCAACCACAGGCATCCAGCTGAGAATACTGAAAACTGAGTTGGGGTGGTCCATTTCAGGCAAATCCATGAGCTGATTCAAGAGGCAAAGAGGCAGATTCCAAGAACCATCCATGTTAAAGATACGGTGGGAAGATTGTAACTAAATGACTTACTTCTAAGAGCTTCCAAAGCTCCGAGCCCCAGACAAGTAGCAGATACAGTTGTCCAAAATACCAACAGATCCTGGTCACGGACATGGACAGGACCACATGCCACATTCCCCATGTAACTCCAAAGTGGACAACAGTATTCTCAGTGGTTACAAAAGACAATCACTTATTCATTCGACAAACAACTAGCCCTTATTATGTTCAGAATGCCATGCTAAGTGTCGGCAATGGTAGACATGTAGCAGGCAGAGTTCCCCTCACATGTGGACTCCTAGAAAGATGGCAGGTTCAAGGCACATTGTTGGGGGAGCAGCAACTCATCACCATAGTTCATGAGTTCCTACCCATATGTTTCTTTTCATAGTAGAGAATATATTACTTCAAATTTTAAAAAAACCATTTAAACAACATAGAAAAATAAGTAAATAGTAAAACCAGAAAAATTTCTCTCCCCTTGCCACACACACAATAGGGTATATTCTCCCAGAAGTGGAAGAGAGGACATACATAAAAACACATGCATGATCAGGGATTATGCATGGAGGGGCATATGTGTGAGGGATGCCCATGGCTAGGAAATATATGTGGAGGGATGATATCTACATGAAACATATGTGGCCAGAGAACATGGAAGGCTGGAGAATCAAGCTCAAACAGAGCAATTTATTCCAGCTTAGAACTCTTCTCTGCTTCTGATGCTGCTCCCTGCTCACTCTCAGAGCCACCCATAACCTCCGATGCTCAGGCACTATCATTAGGCAGCCAGTTAGTATCTCCAGTGAGTTGCTCTTGGCTGGTCACTGCTGGGTTCCAACTGCTGGGAAGCCTCTTTTCCCGTAAAGGGAGAGGTCTATCCCCTCTAGGAACTCTCAGAATCAAATCAGCTAATACTGGTAAAGCACTTCGCAAACCTCAAAGAGCCATGTAAGTGCTAGCTATATCATTATTCAGGTCTTTAGTAGTTTCAGGTGATATAAGCTGGCACATAGATCTGTCTTTAGAACTTCCCACTGTGCTGCCTGCACTCTGGCTAGCATCCATTCTCCCTGCCTCCCATACCTAACCCCAACCACCACTGTAGAGAATCCATCCCTGAGATTCCAGGCTCTGATAAATGAGCCTTTGCTTTATCTCACTCTGAGAACCTTCTTCTATACTTCTTCCCAGCTCTCTACACCATGGTCACTTACATGGATGCCTTCTTCCAGTTCCCATTAATACGTTGTCTTCTCCCATTAGAATGTAAGGTCCTTGAGGGCGCAATCTATCTGCTTCTTCTATTTGTACCCTCAGTGCTTAGCATAGTTCCTGGCACAGAGCAAAAGCTTATGAAATGTGTTCTCTATTCCTCTCCTCTGCTCCTATTCAGGCTCCCTTAGGCTAAATTCTTGTTTGAGTTATGCTTAGACAATTCCTTTTAACTTCCTTAGGACCCCTGCCTGACAGATTGGGTGACTGAAAATCATTCCAGGAATAAGACTGAAATGACTTGGTGAAGATGTGATGAGGAGAAGTTTTTTTTAACTCTTCGTTGCCAGTCTGAGTCCATGCAAATTACTCTGAGAGCTAGAATGAAGGGGATTGGCTGGGACTAGGAAGCCTGATGACCTTTTATCCTACTCTCCGTCCAAAATCAAAGTTGTTGTGTTCCCTAAACACCAAGGCCACTTAACTAGAATAGGAACCCTTATTTCTAGAGCACTTTAAGGTTCACAAAAGACTTTCTCCATAGCAACTCAATGAAGTAGATAAGGCAAGTATTTTATTTCCCATCTTATAGTTAAAGAAACAGATTTTCAAAGAAGCTAGGTGATTTACCCATGGCCATGTGGCATGGTCAAGTGGCATTGTTCAGAAATGAACTTGAACAGAGTCCTCTGGAGTCCAAGTCCAATGCTCTTTCTACTAGGAGAGAGGTACAAACAGCATTGAGTGATTAAACTGTGGAGAGAGAGATGACCTCTGAGTCAGAAGATTAGGGAAAGGTTTTTAAAGGTGGTTGTATTTGAGAGGGGCATTGAAGAACAATCAGGAATCTGATAGAGAAAGAAAGTCACTCAAAGTAGGAAGAATCACATGAGTGAAGAAATAGAGACAGGAAAGTTGGGGGTGAGTTCAACAAAGGACAAGGCTAGAGAAGAGGGTGAATCAAGGGGACCCTAAAGAGAATACCAGACACACACAAAAGAGATTTGAGCAGGGCCCACTGCACCCCCTAGATTTGGGGAGAACAGATATTGAAGAGATCAGAGAAAGGATAATTAGGCTCCTAAAATTCTAAAGGGAAAACTCATCTCAGAGGCGATGGGAAGCTCCCTAGAACAAAATCTGATGAATTTTGTTCATCAAATCAAATATTCCAATTAGGAAGAAAGACGATAGATGTCTGAAGAGATCTAAGGAAACTTACAAAGAACTTTGATCAAGTTAGATTTCTAAAAGACTAATTCAGAAGATGGAAGCAAAGGCTGGTTCCTGAGAATGAACAACAAGTGAGGGATAGATGCTATAAGAATAGTGTCAGTAGCAGTAAAGCCCAGGATGAATGGGAGGACAATTAAGGATGACAGAAAGGTGTCATTGTTTTAACGTTGGGGAAGAAAAGAAGAAAAAGAACAAATAGGAGCACTGCTCAGGGTGGAGGAGATGCAAATAATGGATGGTGCAGAGAAGGCAGAACTACTCAATCCCTATTTTGCTTCTGTTTTGTCTACCAAAGAAAATGATCTTTGGACTGGTAAGAAGGGGACAAAACTGGTGAGTAGGAAGTTGAAACCCAAGACAAATAAGGAGCTGTTAAGAAAGAACCTGGGTATCCTCAATGAGGTTGGGTCAGTAATCTGGGGGGTAGCAGATGTAATTGCTAGGTTAATAAAACTGATCTTCGAAAAATCATGGGAAATGGCAGAGGCACCACAGGACTGGGGATGGACACAAATGTCTCAAATTTTAAAGGGGGGAGGAACAGAAACTTAACTTTTTTAAGTTCATTTTTTACTGTGAACTTAATCAACAAAACCAGACAATTCACTACACAGAAAGGATGAGAAAGATGCTTTTATAAGACATTGAAACTTTTGTTAAAAAAAAAAACAACTTTTTAAAAGAAGCATCTGTGTATATGTATGTGTGTATATAAATAATTTAACAGGGTAGTAGCAAAACCGTTGCCTCTGTGTTCCTTTCTATCCTTTTTTCTTCTGTGTATTTAAAAATATTTTATGAATGCTCTTTTGCATATCCATTATTAACACTTAGCTTCTCACCCCCACTACACCTCCCAAGTGGAAGCTCTCCCTTGTAATGAATATGCATAGTCCTATAAAAGAAAACAAACTGTTAGCCACATCTGAGAATGCCTCACTCACTCTGAACCTCTGGTCCACCACCTCTCTGTCAGGAAGTGGGAGATATGTTTCACCATCCGTCTTTGGAAGGAAGTCACCATTGGCACTGCTTGGATCAGAATTCTAAGTTCTTATTCTTCTTGTCATTATGATTGTCATTTTACCAGTTGCTCTACTGGTCCTTTTTATTTCATTCCACATCAGTTCATGCACGTCTTCCCATGTTTCTCTGAAATATCTTTGATCATTTCCTAGGGTGCAATCATTTTCCATTGCATTCATCTACTCCAATTAGCTCAGCTATTCGCCAACTAGCATCTAAGGTCATAGAGACATCTAGGACTGGAAGGAGCCTCACAGACCATACTGTCCAATCTCTTTATTTTACAGAGAAGGAAACTGAGACCTTGAGAAATTAACTGACTTGCACAAGATCTCATCCATGGTGAGCAGCACATTTTGGATTTGAATCCAGATCCATGACTCCAACTCCTACGCCCTTTCCAGCAAACCATGGCTACTGTTAAAGGTGCAATAGAGGAATAGAAATAGAGTATGCATAAAACATTATTTTACCAGCAAAATGTTATTTACAATGGTTTCCTGATTCTGTAACAGACCTTGAAACTGCAAGTAGTTTAAGAATCTTACATTAACGTTAAGATATGAACAATGTCCTTATTACAAGACCACAGTCAGGACTGGGTTCGTTAATTCCCCATCTCAGGCTCCATCCAGTATAATTCCTGGAATGGCTGCTTGATGTGATTGATTGCTTTCCACATTATTGCAGTATTGTGCAAAAGTAGATGGCGCCAATGCCTGCAATAACGTAAGTAAAAACAGCAGGAATGGGCTGCCAAAGATAGATCACGTATGATAACCACTTTCGGTCCCACAGGACAGATACTTGAGTTTGGAAGGGATGTGGAAGTCTATGGGTGCAAAATGTTACATATCTTGTCAGCCCCAGGTGCTACGTCTATGAGTTTCACTAAACGGTTTTTCATTGTTACAAGGGGTGGTAGAAGATTAAGAAGAAGACTGAGGAGGAGAGTGAAGACAGTATCAAGAAATGGAAACAGAGCTCAGATTCAATCTAGCTCAGGCTCAGTCTGTCAGATTGTTCTGGCTCACTTGTCAATACAAGTGTCACAAAATGGTGAGATTTCTTAAGACCCTATCCAATATGGCAAATCTTTAATAAACTTTGTTTTTCTTTGGCTGAAAAAAAAAAGAAATGGAAACAGCATCAAACAAACAAACCAACAACAGCAACAAACACGCCACCACTAAAGAACAGCACCACTAAAATGTTTTAAAAGTCAATAAAGCTACTTGAAAAGGCCAGGGAGAAGCTCACTCCCCAACTCCAATGTTTATGTCAGGTTAACTTTGTCAAAAGAGGCTAAGTAAAAGGGAGAAGGTTTTTTTTCCCAATGGGAAGATGTTTCTCCTCAGTGTCTGGCAAATCCTGCTGGCAGGAAGTAAATGGGTTCATTTGGTCTTGGGTGGGTCTCTCCCTCTTTCCCTCCCTCCCTCCAGCTGAAGTGTTTTCCACTCCTCGAATCCTTGAGCCCCTTATCTGGGTTTCTGCTTTGTCTCCCATCATATTCTATGTTGTTTTATACGGATCTCTCTGTACTGTATCCTCTCCCCACCAGCCTCCCTCAGTACAAACTCCCTGAGGGCAGGGGACTCTCGTTTTTAATCTTTATATGCCCAGTACTTAGCACCATGCCTTACAAATAAGACATCTAATGAATATTTGTTCAATTCAATTGAATTGAGATTGCTGTCACTTAAGGCGGCTCCCAGCAAAGTCAGGTTGCAGGTGGAGATGAGTTTTGGGCACCTCAGCCCTCCCTTTCTTCTCTTTGTCCTTATCCACTTCAATGACTCAGTGTCCTCTGCGCAGTCCCATTTCATAGCTACTTGAGGGAAGAAAGGGGGGGGGATGGGAGGAGGTCTTCCCAGCATCCTTAAAGGCATAGTATGAGGACATCTGCCAACAGCTGGAACACCCCACCTTGGTTTCTCCACTTTAGACTTTAACCACTTCCAAATCATCTTGGCTAACAAGAACCTGTTTCCAAAGTGTTGATGAAACCACACACTGGAGACAAGCCTCTTCTTCCCTGGCCACATCGATTGTGTGTCTTCATATACATCCATATACCAGAAGTCTCAAAAGGCTTGGGGCAGTGGTCAGCTGCTAAAGCTTCATTAAGACTTTTGGGACACCCTATATTATATGTGCATGTGCTTGGTGGAGGACCAAGTTCTAATCCCACACTATATAACCTATGTAAAACATAGATTTAAAATATGTATATTTCTATTTACTCAAATACTCCAGCAGCTCTGTGTTCCCCCCATGTGGATGTTCCCTCCAACTACGTTGATTGCAAACCATCCATGCCTGTCTTGCCCTCAGACTCCTCTACCAGCTATTCTAATAGTTCCTCCTGAGAAGGCAACTCAATGTGTGGGAGGCCTGCCAGATTTTCCCTTGACATTGTGAAGGGACCAAGGAACTCTGGACACATGACTATCTGTCTTTTTTTTTGTACCTACATGTGTTCGAGAGCATCCTTAATTCCAATTCTCCTGAATAATCCTGTGTGTGTGTGTGTGTGCATGCGCGTGCATGTGTGTGCTCATATGTGTAATGCATATGATATATGTGATGGGGGGGCAAGGTTACATGGATAGAATGTTGAACTTGAAATCAGAAAGAGCTGGATTCAAATTCTGCCTCCATTATTTACTCTAGTTCTTAGTACAGTATCTGGCACATAGTAGGTACTTAATAAAGATTTATTGATTAAGTGGTTGATAGTGGATCCACCATTTAATCTCTCTGTGCCCTTAGGAAATATTCTAAAACTGGAGAGAGAAATGGAGAGAGACAGACAGGAAGAGACATAGGCAGAAAGAGAGACAGACAGAGGTGGAGAGAGAGAGATAGAGAAAGAGACACATAGAGAGCAGTGGGTGGGTGTGGTAAATAAGCATTTATACTTCTCCTATTTGCCAGGCACTGGGCTCTGGGCCTGTGATTTCATTAGTATAGAGAACTCCTAAGAAAGTCTCTCTACTAACGCAGGACAGAAGCCTAGAGGCATTAAGAGGTTAAGTGAAATATCCAGGGTTACATAGACAGTATTCATCAGATATAAGACTTGACCTCAGGTCTTCCTGATACCAAAATTGGCCCTCTAGCCATGAGACATCGCTGTCTCTCATGATTTCTTCCCTCTCTCCTCTCTGTCTCTCTCTGTCTGTCTCTCTGTCTCTGTCTCTCTCTCATCCATTTATCTATCTGCTATCTCTACCACCTATTTATTTATCTACTATCTCTATCATCTACCACCAATCTCTCTACCTACATACCCATCCATCGCCTATTTCTACTTACCGTCTGTACAAATATGTATATATACACACAAATGAACATATTTGCACATATACATATGATGTATACACAGTATCTATGTGAACACAAATATACATATGTACGCATACACATATAGGTCCAGACTGATATGTGATGTCAGATCCTATGATGTCATATGCTATGATACACACATATATCGGGAAAGATCTCTTAAATGATGTAGGATTTATTTTTTCAAGAGAGACTCTTTAAAGTTGCATAAATTGCAATCTGGTGATTAAGTGGCCCTGGTGCCAACCAGTTACAGGAATGAAGAGTGAGACCACAATGTAACCAGGGCAGCATGACAAATCTGACTATATTATGAGTGATAGAACTAGTAATTGGACAGAGTCATGAGGTAGAAGACCAGGTTCTCAACACTCATCACTCCAGGGACCTCTCTGTCCCGCTCTGGAATGCCTCTTGCATTTCAAATCCCAAGACCATAAATCTGCTCTTGCTCCCATCTTCATTCTGTTTAAAGGAGGGAAAGGAGGGAAGCAAGGGGGGAGGGAGGAGAAACATGCTGGCATCGTTCCCTGTTCCTTAATAAAAAGGGTGAATTTGTTAGTAGGCATGAAAGTGAAGGACGGAAGAGAGGCTGGAGCCAGGGCTTTGTTAATGTTATTAAAAAACCAGCCGGCTAAGGACTGTCTTCAGGCAGCCTCATAAAATGGATGAGTCGCCAACTAATGAGTGTCATGATGTGTTGGTACCTGGGATATTGGTAAATTTGTTTCAACATCAGCAGGGGAGATGATTAGAAGGAGTGACTTAATTGCAAACTTTCTCCATCACTGTGTCAATGGACCTAGGTCATGAGCTGCTATAAAACATTTTCCCCTCTAAGGAACAACAGATCACCTGTCACCCCTTCCCTGCCCTCTGTAGTGGACAGGTGGGGGTAGATCTGATGAGGGGCAGCTGGGGGGTATCCACTGGTTTGGGCCAAAGACAGGTCTCACTGGAGGTTGGATCATACCGACTAGATACATCTAAGACAAGTATTCTTAACCTTTGTTCAGCCATGGACTCTGGGCAATCAGTCTGGGCAAAATCACATTTTAAAATGCATAAAATGACATGCATGAGATTACAGAGGAAGACAATTGGAATTCAGTTATCAGAATATTTTAAGTTCACAGATCCCAGATTAAGAATCCTAAATCTAAGAAAAAATCAGAGCCATATTTAGCATCTTCAACAAAGAAGTTAAATTCCAGAAAGCAGTTCCAGGAAACTAGATCTGGGATTAGGCATGGAAAAATTACTGATCTGGAGAACTAGACCCAAAGTTCTCACAGCTGATAGAGTAAGTTTGCATGCTCAAGGTTCTGTGGCCCACCACCCACTCATATGCCTACCACCTACTCTCTACCCAAATGAATCTTTGCTCTTCCTGGGAAGTTTGCAAACATGGAGGTTTGGGCATGCTTGATATATGTATCATATTGCCCTTCTCATTAGAAAGAGATTAGATGGGTTCCATTTGGATAAATGAATGTTTTGGAATATTACTGTGGTGTAAGAAAGGACACATGAAAAATACAGGAAAATATGGCAAAACTTCAACAAATCACTGCAAAGTGGAGGGGATGAGGAGCCAAGAAAACACCATATGCAATGACAACAACCATGTAAATGGAAAGGACAATCACAAAACAAGCAAACAATTATGTGGCAAAATTGCAAAGAGGAAGCTTGGCCCCAAGGAAAAGTTTTGGGATAACACTTCCCCATTCCTCCCAGAGGGGAAGGGTCCTCATGGAATGTTGCATTTCTTCTCTATGTATTCATGTTTTGCTGGGTGGGGGGTTCTGTTTAAAATATTTTTGTCATATAGAACAGCTCTCTGTAGACATCTAATAGCTGTGTGCCCCTGGACAAGTCATTTAATCCTATTTGCCTCCAAAAAGAAAAAAGAATGATTCTGTAGAAAGAGGAGGAAGAGGAATACAAAGGGAAAAGGAGGCAGAGAGAGAGAGAGAGAGAGAGAGAGAGAGAGAGAGAGAGAGAGAGAGAGAGAGAGAGAGAGAGACGGAGACAGAGAGAGACAGAGAAAGAGACAGAGAGACATAGAGACAAACAGAGAGAGGAGAGAGACACAGAGACAGACAGGCAGGCAGAGACAGAGAGACAGAGAGAGGGAAGAGAGAGAGAGAGAGGGAGACAGACAAGCAGACAGAGACAGAGAGACAGAGAGAGAGGAGAGACAGACAGATAGACAGAGACAGAGAGAGAGGAGAGAGAGACAGAGACAGAGAGAGAGATAGAGACAGAGATGAGGAGAGGAGAGGAGAAAAATAAATTTTTATTTAAAAAAAAAGAGATAAGAGATTAGATTTATTTCACTTGGCCCCAGAAGGGAATACTAGGAACAAAAGCTGGAAGTTTCAGGGAGCAGATTTAGGCTCCATGGAAGGAAAAATCTGCTGACAGCTAAAAGCATACAAGAGGAGAATGAGCTGCCTCCAGTGAGTCACCCTCTAGTAGAGGTCTTCAAAGGTAGAAGGGAATATTGTTTGTATAGAGGGCGCCTCTTCAGAGACTAGCTCAGCCACCTGACCTCTAGGCTCCCTTCCAATTTAGAGACTCTAGGCTTCCCAAAGCCTTTGAATGACAGAACTGGCCAAAATCAGAGCACATGGAGCACCATGTTCTTGAAATGCTAAAGGAAGTTTCCCAAGTACCAAAAAAACAGAGTAACCAAGTCAGCCCTCGTTATGGCACATGGCACAGTGTCAGGCACATCCTAACTGTGCAATGACCATCTATTGGTTGGATTGGATTAGCACAGTGACCCATGCAATTGTGGATTTTGTTCTACTGGAGATCAAACTCTGGCTTCTGTAGAGAAGGAAGAGACAGGGAGCCAGGAGATAGACTCCGGTTCTAGTCATTTGGAAATAGAGAATCTGAATTCAGATTCAACTTCTGTCATTCACTACCTGTATGACCTTGGTCAAGACACTTCACTTCCCTATGCCTTGGTTTCCTTATCTGTAAGATTATGAGGGTTGGACTATTGGCCTTGAAGGTCCCTTCCAGTTCCAAATGTGAGGGAGGCAATAGGATCTTAAGATCCCAACTTTAAAGCTAGAAGGGCCTCAGAGATCATCCAGTCCAACTACCTCCCATTTTGCAGATAAAGGCCCAGAGAGCCCAAATAACCTACAAAGTGCAACCAATTGACATTTATTAAGTACCTACTATGTGCCAGGCACTGTGCTAAGACATTCTCAAATGGAAAACAGCCAAGCTGAGTCTTGAGCCCAGGTTCTTGACTCCAAAACCACAAGGATTCCACCCAAAGCACAACATTTGATAAAATGGAATGAATCAATGCCATCAATGAAGGTATCCTTTACAGAGCAGGCAGAGGGTCTCAAATGGAGCATAGCCCTCAGACACATCCAGAAGGAGACCATCAGCCCTTCCATGGTCTTGTCACTTGTACCTGTAAGTGGATAAGCTTGACAACTGTGGTAAAGAAGCCAGGGTGCAGAAAAGGAAAGGCTTGGAAGAAGCTGACAGTGGAACAGCTGGGAGGTTGGAGTGCTTGCTGCTGTTTGGGTTTTTATTCCGAAGAGGCATCTATCTACAGAGTGTACTGTGGGGAAGCCCAGCCAGCTTGCAAGGTTATTTCTCTGGCTGATCCCTGAAGGTCTCTGCTTGACCAGGGCATCAAGTGGCCAAGGAAGAGTCAGTCTCCCAGGCTAGTCTCCATGGGAGCTAGCCCTAAAAGAGAGAATTAAATGTTATGCCATTGGCACCCACTTGGAAAACGGGGACCCTCCATTTTCCTAAAAAGTAACCTTTGGGAGCACCAGAATTCAAAAACATAAGTACTTTCCAATCTGTATTCCCTCCAATGCATGTTCCCTCCAATGATGCAGTTCAGGACTTGTCCACACCTGAGCATCCTGTGCGGTTTTTCCCAATGGTCTCTTATAATGAACTTATGGGAACTACTGGAGATCTGCCTAATGTGCTGAGTGCCTTCCTTGATTTCTCATGACCTCATGAACATGCCAGTGGGGTGCACTGCTGGGTCTATCTCTTACTCTTACCTCATGACCAGCCCATCTCTTTATATCATTTAACCATTTTAAGGTTTTTAACCTGGTATGTATGAACTTTTAAAAATATATATATATATATATATATATTTCAAATATAATTGGTTTCCTTTGTAATCCTATGTTTTTATTTTGTACATTTAAAAATATTCTTCTGGGAAGAGGTACATAAGCTTCACCACACTGACTGCCCAAGAGATCCATGATGCCAGAAAAGTTAGAAAGTTTGCTTTAATGATATAATCTGCTTTCATTCATCTTTGAAGTTCCTTACTTGTTATATGTTATAGTCCACACCCACCCACCCCACTCCTGCATCTCAATTAATCAACATTCCTTGATCTCTCTCTCTCTCTCTCTCTCTCTCTCTCTCTCTCTCTCTCACTCCCCCGTCTTTCTCTCTCCCCTCTTTCTTTCTTTCTTTCTTTCTTTCTTTCTTTCTTTCTTTCTTTCTTTCTTTCTTTCTTTCTTTCTTTCTTTCTTTCCTCTCTCTTCTTCTCACTCTCTCCTCTCCTCACTCTCTCTTCCTCTCTCTCCCCTCTCACCTCCTCTTTCTCACTTTTCTCTTCCCTTCCCTTCCCTTCCCTTCCCTTCCCTTCCCTTCCCTTCCCTTCCCTTCCCTTCTCTTCCCTCCCCCTTTAAAAGTCATTAGCACTAATGAGGTTACCTTTCAGGGCTTGTAAAACAGACCAGGGATGATCTCAATTTGCCAAACACTCAGAGGAGTCACATGAAGCTTGGCTGCACTGAAGTGTCCAGCATGTATCCATGTAATGCAGGGATCACCAGGAAATTTGCACCATTTGTCAGGGTTGTTGAAGCGAGGTTTGTGCTCATGTATAGGATAGGATCGATGGCCTCTGGGATCCTTTACAACAACGAGCTTTTCTATCTGTCTCCTCATTCTAACTGGGAACCCAAAACTGAAATAAATGACACTCATGTGATGACCCCAAACTCGGGCTCAGCCCAATGGGGTTATCATTTTGAGCAACATCATCATCTTTATTAAACCATTGACAAGACAGGCTCCAAACAATAAAAAAGCAGCTGCCCAGTTAAACCCAGCCAGTTAAAACCAGAATGAAATCTATATGTTCTAAAAGTATTGAAGCCACTACATTAAAATATTCCCAGAATGATGCCTAGGTCAAACTGACATTCTTCTATGTGACATGGTGAGTCCCTCTCATGCTCAATAAAAAAAAAAAACTGCCCCACAGTAATGCCAGACAGTCCAGCGATCTAGGAGAAAGCATGTTGAACTTGGGAGTCAGGGAATCTGGTCCAAATCCTAGCTCAGACTCTCACTGACCATGTAACCTCGGGCAAGTAACTGAATCTCTCTGGGCCTCCATTTTCCTCATCTGTAAAATGGAGGTTATGCAAATCCCCAGAGAAGGCAGACAAAGGAGGCACCATGTTCCCACAGGTGTCTGAAATCTTTAATCGTACTTCCTCCAAGCTCCAAGGGAAGGCTTTGAAGCTGGTGACCAAACAGGATGTGCTCCAGCCCAGGTGGCTTGGTGATGGAGTTCAGAGGGTCCACTGAATGGGACAAGTAGAGATTGGGTGTTGGAGAGATCCGTGAACACACTTGTCTGGTAGTAGAGAGAGTGGATGCTATGGCAGAGCAGGGAAGCTACTAGATGTTGGAGGAGTCCAGTAAAGGTGGAATCCCGAGGTGGTGGAGGCCTAAGAAGAAATACCTCCTCCATGGCAGCCCCCATTTCCTGTTGGCAAGTTCCTCCTGGGACCATCCTTTTGGAGAGGGACCCCGGTCGCCAAACCTCAAGCCTTCCTGGCTGCTTCTTACTTTCCAGATATTGACCTGATGTCTCTCCCACCCCTTTTCAGTTCCCTTCTGTGTGTTGGAATGGAAGCTCCCTGAGGGCAGGGAGCTTTTTTTTTTGTATTTGTCTCTTTGTTTGTATGTATTTGTCTTTTTGTTTGTATTTGTCTCTTTTTGTTTGTATTTGGTGACCTGGGTCCCTCTCCAAAAGGATGCACTGAGCCTGACATTTTGTAAGCACTTAGTAAATGTTCCCGCCTGCCTCACCTTCCTTCATATATTCCTGTCTATTCTTCGCATCTGGGACTGTACTTCCCACTTCTGTGCCTTTGCCCTGGCCTCTCTTATGCCTAGAATGTACTCCCCATTCCCCCTCACGTCCACCTCCCAAAACTCCAAGTTTCTTTCTGGAGCTTCTACATAAAGCCTTTCTTGACCCCTCGGGGTACTAGTGCCCTTTCCCCACAAATCATCCACATTTATTTTGTGTTTGCCAGTTTATGTTTTCATTGTCTCCCCTGGCTAGATTGTAAGCTACTTGAAGGCAAGAACAATTTTTTTTTTAATTTTGTATTCTCAGTGTCTAGCACAGTGCCCGGCACATAGTAGGCAATTTAAAATGCTTGTTGAATAAGTGTAGATTTAAAAACTATATAGACATGAGAGTTGTCATGATTATTGTTGTGATTAAGAGGCAGCTAGGTGCTGAATGGGGACAGAGGACTAGACTTGGCATCAGGGAACTGAATTCAAATCCTGCCTCTGACACTAGCTTCTCTCAGTCTCAGTTTCCGCATTTATAAAATTAGGAAAATAACAACTGCCTCCTAGAGTCATTAATGAGACCCAAACGAGTTAATAGATGTAACTAGAAACCCTAAAGCGCTATATGAAAGCTATCATTGTTGCTAATTTCTCAGTGTTCTTAAAGACTAACTAAATTCGTTATAAAATGTTTGACCCAGGATGGAATAGAAAGAAAATAAAAACTTGTTCATTAATTTTTTTAATGAAAAAAATTATCCCAGATTTCAAATTTACACATTTCAACATGCCCCAGAAAGGATGAGGTTACTTCTGATTGTTCATGTCCCTGCCTATCTACATCTTCAGAAGTGACTTTCTCCATGTCCTGAGATGCAGGTTAAACCCCCTCCTGGGTTCTACTATATCCTATTCTCTCTACTTATCTGTCTCTGTCTCTCTCTGTCTCTCTGTCTCTGTCTCTCTCTCTCTCTCTCTCTCTCTCTCTCTCTTTCTCTCCCTTTCCCCCTTTCCAGTAAGTGCCATCTCAGGATTTCTTTTAAACCAGTCTCATGAAAATGCATTTGGACAGTAAGAAACATGATATCCAAGTAAGTCATTGTATAAGACCTGGAACTAGGAGGGGCTGCCCTCATCTTCCTCCTTCAGGGTGGCACACAGCCCACCCCATCCCCCCAGTCCTTCCCTTGCTGATTTTCCCTGGGAAGGTGAGAAGATCTTGAGCCAGTTTTCTGGGTTCCCCGATTCTCAAGGACACAGACAGGGCCCGGAGGCTTGGGGACACACTGAGGCCAGCTCTCTGTTAATTAGAGTCTCACCGGGCTCAGCAGAGACCAAAGCCTGCTGTTCACTTTGGTTCTGGGAGGATTTCATACACTCTTTTATAATCGCATTTAAAATGTACTCCCCTCTTTCCTTTGAAATATTTGCTTACACACATTTTCTCACTTTTCTTTCCTTCTTCCCACCCTTCCCACACAGGCACACAAAAATAGTTTGCCTGGGCTGGTGTTTCAGGCTGGGTAAGTGGCTCGCTCTCTCCACCCCCACCCACCATGACAAGTGGGGAGACTTTCTGAGGACCTTTCCCCAAAGCAATTAAGCAATCGAGTTGGAAGAGGTGACTCTGGCCGGACACCAAGGACGTAATTATGAACACACTTAGCATTCGAATGGCATTTTCCTCCAAGTGCTTTGCTCCCAGACACAAAAAAAAATCTCACTGCTTCAGCACTGATGTTCTCCCAGTGATGCTAAAGGGCTGGAAGTCATGGAACACCATGATCCCTGAAGAATCAAAATTGCAAGTGAATCACAGTCGAGAGAGAGAGAGAGAGAGAGAGAGAGAGAGAGAGAGAGAGACAGAGAGACAGAGAGAGACAGAGAGACAGAGAGAGACAGAGAGACAGAGAGAGACAGAGAGACAGACAGAGAGAAAGGGTGGGGGCATATGGATTTAGGGTGCAAGAAGTGATAAAAATGCATCAACAAGGATATCACCATCCGACAAGGAGGTGGGCCTGGCGAATATTAAGAGTAAGTCTGAGTATTAATGGACACCAGTGAATGGACAGAGTCAGAGGAAGCTCCCCAGTGCATTGGGCAGGATCATAGAATGATAGATTTAGATCTGGAAGAGACCATGGAGGCCCCTGAGGCCAACTCTCACATTTTGCAGAAGAAGAAACTGAGGCATGGAGATATTGCCCAGGGTCATAAAACTAGTAAGAATCCAAGACAACATTCAAACTCAGGTCTTAGTGAACCCAAACCCAGTCTTTTACCAACTGTGCCACCTCACTACCTAGATCCTCAGTGAAAGATTTATGTTAAGGTGTGAGCAAACAATGGGTGGGTTATGGCTTTTATCAATGGAGAGAGTACCCTCACCAGGGAGATAATGAGGCCATTAATGCCGTTCACATGGTCTGGCCCTTCTGAGTTTGGGGCCCCCCATCTGCAGTAGGAAGGTGGTGAAAAATCTATTCCTGTGGATAACATGATGAAAAACAGAAAAGATCCGTTGGGATCCCTATTATAAAGGTTCTGCTTCAGTGACCCTGGAGCTGATGTATTTGCACCCCAACATCACTCCACCCAGCCAGCTGTGCGGGGAAGAAAAGAGGACCCAAGAAACAGAACAGAAAAGCAGAGAGCCGCTACCAGCCCTCCAGCCATCATCCCCACATTACCCACCCCCCCACACACACAAACCAGAATCTGGGACACTGCCCCTCGGGCTCTAGGAGGGGAGCCTTGACCTCCCCTCCCCTTGACCTCCCAGCCCCCCGGGGCCACTTCCTGAATGTCTTCCTACCATGAGCATCCTCTTCCCAGCTCCACTCCTCCCATTAGAATATAAGCTCCCGAAGGGCAGGCGCCATCTAGCTTCCTTATATTTGTATACTTAGTCTTTAGCACTTTAGTACTATGCTTGGAACCTAGTAAGCACTTCATACCTGTGCTCTCTGTCTCTCTGTCTCTCTGCCTCTCTCTCCCCCTCCCTCCCTCCACCCTCTCTCTCTCTCTCTCTGTCTCTCTCTCCCTCCCTCCTCTATCCCTCTCTCGTATCTGTCCCTCTCACTCTCTCTGTCTCTTTGTCTGTCTCCTCCCTCCCTCCTCCCTCCCTCCCTCTCTCCTCTCCCCCTTGCTCTGTCTCTCTGTCTCTGTTTCTCCCTTCCCCCGTCCTCCCTCTATCTCTCTCCCTCCCCTTCTCTCTTCCTCTCTCTCTGTACCCATCTATACCCAAAGAAAGTCCATGCCAGGGGCAATTCAATTGGGAAGGCATTGAGGGATCATTTCTCAAGTCTATAACCCCCCTCCTCACTGAGGCTTGAACCTCAGTATTATCCCCAATGATTGTCTTGCACTTACTCCACATACCCGATCTATTGCCAAGTCCTGTTGTCTCTAACTTCCCATCTTCTCTCCTCTGACCCTGCTCCCACCCTGGTGTAGGCCCTTGTCGCCTCATGCCTGGATTTTTGCAATAGTTTCTGGTTGTCTCCCTGCCTCAAGTCTTTCCACTCCATTCGGTTCTGTACAAAAGCTGCCAAAGCGATTTTCCCAAAACGCAGGTCTGACCATGTGGTTCCCCATTCAATAAACTCCAGTTGCTTCCTATTACCTCCAGAGCAAATCTAAAATATTCTGTTTGGCTTTTAAAGCCCTTCACAACAGGACCTCTTCCTACCTTTCCAGGTTCTTCACACCTTACTCCCCTCCAATGACTGGCTTCAGGAGCTTACACCACCTGCCTTCTTGCTCTTCCTAAACACACCCCTTCATCTCTTGATCCTTTGCATTTTCAATTACTGGCCCCCATACCTGGGTTTCTCTCCCTCTTCTCCTCTCTCTCCTGTTTCCCCAGCTTCCTTCAACACTCAACTCACCTCCCTTACCCTACCCCGCCCCCACCTCCCACTGAATTCATGAGAAATATTGAAAAGAATTGGGATGGTTTGACATTGAGAAAAGTCTGAATTCATAATGCATAAATGAGTGGTTGTCATGGACAGATGGAGCTGGTGACCAGATGTCCTCTTGACTCACTAGGAGGAAGCTCCTTTCCACTGACATTGGAGAAATTCCAGTTAGTGCCAAAGAAGGACTTCCCAGTGATGCCTCAAGGATCTGCTGCTTTTGTCAGTGTGGGGATTCCCTTCACAAATGCAGCATGAAATCTGCCTCTGTCTTGGGGTGTCAGTAATTAACAGTAGTAGGTCATAAGATCATCAAAGGGTCATGGCTTTATAACTGAAAGAGCCTTAGAGTCCAGCCCTCTCCTACGACAGATTAGAAAACTGAAATCCACAGAGGGCAGATGACTTGGCCAGGGTCACACAACCAACAACAGTCTGAGGCAGGTTTCAAGTCGTACGGAATGCAGATGTTGAATTTTCATATATTTTTAAAATAACAACTTCATATACTTTTAAATTTAGAAGAATAAAAAATAAACATTTCATAATAGCTTAAAAGTAAACATTTGTAGAATTGAACAGAATTGTTGCAATGCTTAGATTGTGTTCCTGTCTTGGCATGCATGGTAATTGGGGAAAGAACTGAATTTGGAGTCAGTGGACCTAGCTTCCAGTCTTGGCTTTGCCTGTCGTGTGACTTTGGGTGAGTTATTTCCTGCCTCTGGGTCTCAGTTTCTTTACACAATAAGAGAGTTGAACTAGATGCTCTCTAAGGAAAGTCAATAAGCATTTATTAAGTGCCTACTGTGTACCTGCTAAGCTCTGAGGGTCCTCTCTAGCATCTAATTTTCTGGTACTGAGACTCCCACCTCCCCCCTCAAATCCCTGAGGCTGACATGGGCACATAATATAAACACAATAAGCGACAGTCACTTCCCACCCAGGAAGGCCTGGCCTTGGATGGGATCTGGTAGGACAGGACAGCCAATCAGCCAAATTAATCAATCAGCAGGGTACGGAACTGCAATAAAAATACTCTTTAATATTTTATAAATCTATATTTGATTTTTATTGTGTTTTTTTAAAGTTTTATTGATGCCTTTAAAATTTTTATTCCAGAGTGATTTCCTGGTATAAACTGCCTCCCCATCCCCACCAACAGTGCCATCCCTTGTACAAAGAAAATTAGTTCAGCAGACCCAACATCCTGGTGATGTCATCTGATGGTGTATAACAACATCCTGTCTCCCTTGTCTGCCATGTTTTTCTCAAGAAGAGGGAAGGCTGGCATTTTTCTCCTGAATCCAATATTCCTCAATGCTTTTCATCTAAATTCAGCTAGCTGCTCTTTGGTGTTGTTTTCATTGACACCACTGTATGCATCATAGATTGTTCACCTAGTTCTGCTTTCTTCTCTCTGTATCAGTTCAAATAAATCTTCCCATGTTTCTCTCAACTCCTCATATTCATCATCTCTCATAATAAGTACCACGGTATTCAATTCCATTTATACAGCACAATTTATCTAACCATTCCCCCAAATGGATAGACACTCCATTTTGTTTCCATTTTTTCCACTAACATTAAAAATGCATATATTTATTTTTAACTGTCTTAACGTATATATCCCTCCCCCTTCACCTCTCCAGAGAACTATCAACTGTCCTCTATAACAAAGAATAAAAGGTAAAGAGATTTTTTTTTAAAACACTCAATAAGATGAACAAATTAACAGTCTGACTGCATAAGCACTCTTCAGCACCCATAGACCCCCTCCAATAACGAAGGGAGGGAGTAGCATAATGTAATTTAACAGCCAGAAAATGTAAGCAATGGGTCCTCCAGCATGGCCGTCTTTCGTGATGAGTCACTGCACATCTTAGAGGGAAGATTCCAAGCCTCTGGCTGACACTCACAAAGGGAGCAATTTCCAAATGCAGGAAGCAGCAATTTCCAAAAGCAGGGGGGAGCCCATCACAAACCTTGCCTAGAGCACACAAATGCCTTGGCCTGACTCAGCAAGCTTCTCCAATGACTCTGGAGGTGGAAGTCAATTTTCCCCTCTTTGCACCTTGGATTAGTTTATTGCTAATGGCTTCCTAGAGGAGAAAGTGAAGGATTGAGCTGATTAGCCTCCCTTTATTCTCCACAGTTTCCCTTCTGTGGTGGCCAAGGATCCAAGAAAGACATTCAAGTTACCATTTTTGTTAAAGAAGTTCGGTTCCGGAATCCCTTTTACTTATCCACTCATTCTGCCTTCAGCATACAATGCATCATCAGCACATTGGACAGGGACTGTGTCTAATTCTGCCCAGCACCCAGCCCACTTGTGGAATTTAGCAAGTCAAAGAATGAGAGCCATTGTTTGGTCTCCATCCTTGGCAATCTGTTTCACACTCTCGGGCAATCTGTCCAGGGTTAGCTCTCTTTCGTCCATCTCCCTTTAAAAGGAGTTTTTCAAGCACAGCATTCTGGGTCTCCTCCTGGAGCAAGAAGGCCTCCGATCAATTCCATACCTGCCCCTCCTCCCAAAATGCACCAGCCTTGCATTTGTGACCCTTTCCTAATGGGGAAGGATGGGAGCAAAGAGGCAGATACTGAGGTGTGAATCAGCCAGGTCCTCAGCATCACATGGGCCCGCTGGTGCCAGACAGAAGGACACAGCAGTCAGTGTGAATCCCCGATGTAATCTGTTCTTTCAAAAGGCTGTCAGGAGCCTTCCTCCTGCTTGGACTGCTAATGGCTTTGCCTGCAAGGAGGTATTGGAGACAGTGGTCCATGGATAGGCCATCTGTCCTGCAAGTGGTTGGAAGCGGAAAAGGGGAAGAGGGAAGGAAGCATCACCTGCTGCCCCTGCTACTTTCCTCCCCAAAGTCCTGGCTATGTGTGTCAGACTGTCTTTTTTTTCTTTACTGCCTCCTAATAGAGAAGAGAAAGAAGGTATACCCTTGAGAGAAGAGAATGCGGCTGGGTTCTCTGGTGAACATTTTCACTAGACACTCAGATGGTGACTTCTTCCCCTCAATTGAGTTCAATTCAACTTAGCAACTGTGATAGACAAGCCAGTGTGCTAGATACTGAGGATACAAAGTGGAAGGGGAATCTTACACTCTACAAGGCGCAATAGTTAATAGAATGGTGTAGAGCAGTGTTAAGAGAATATGCAGGCAGATAGATACATGTGCATCACCCTCTGCCATCCCTCCTCCTCATCAAAGCTTTCTGGGCAAAGGCCTAGTCTATGTGTGCGGGGTGATACCAGAGATGAAGAATGAGAAAGGTGGTGCCAAACAGCAGAAGAAACAGAGACAAAGCAGCAAAGGATGCAGGGAATTCAGGGTCTCAAAGAAAGACTCAAGAGTAAACAGGATGATCACCAGGACAGAGAGAGACTGCCCTGGGTCTGCAGGCAGTTTCCTATGATAAGACAAAAAACCTGCATCTCTGGATAGGTCTGGGTTCATGAGATGGACAGAGAGGCAGGAGACTCTGAGGAGAATGGCCAAACAAGAAAGTAGGATCAGAATCCAGACTGCCAGTGGCTTCCCACAAGTTGCCTGAGACAGTCCAGTCACCTCAAATAATACATTAGTTCAACTGACTAGCTGTTGTCCCTCCTGGAGGCCATGAATAGAACAGCACCTGGGAATTTCTGGTAGGAGTGGCTAGTGGGAGGCTGCCTATTCATATGAAGTGTCTTTCTTAACTCTTGGGTTTAGGGCATGCTTATGATTTTTGGAGTCACCTAGGTCTGAAAGGAGATAAGCATGCAGCCTCATGATTATTTGTTCAATGAATGAATGACTATATATGTATATAAAATATGCATGTATGTAATATGTATATATGATTTTATTTATTAAACATACATAATTTTACTTTGTGTATTGCTTCTTCAGTTATAATTAAACAAACTCTTTACAATAAGCTGTGCTTTTATGGCTGACTCCATTTTTTACCATGTTCAGGCTTCAGTAGATAACAGCAGACCAGGATGTTGGAAGGAGTTGATGCAAAGGATGGGGACTCAAGAAAAAAATTCTGCTGGGATAAATCCACACTGATCATAACCTCTAGAGCCTAGAGCAGAGGCTTGAAACTCTGGCCCACTCTCACAGGGGGCAACAAAATTCAAACCAGATTAAAAGGTAAGTAGGAAATGTTTAACAAAATTAATAAAAACACAATACATTCTAGATACTGTTAATTTGTGGTTTTCAAAGTCAGTACGAGGCTGTTTTGAGTTTGTCACTGCGGCCTTAGACTAAGAAGGTGAACTTTTGTCATGAATAGCACGTCCCCAGGGTAGCACTCACAGCTGGTAGGATTAGGAAAAGCCCACAGAGGAAGCTGCTGGTGTACAGAGCCTGAAAACCAGAAAAGGATGCTGAAAGGTAGGGAAGACAAGGAAATCATGATGTAAGGAAGAAGACTCACGAGAAGGCTCAGAATGGGGGATGGAACATTCAGGGAGGGGAACAGCAAAGAGGTCAGTTTGACAGGCAAGTCAGATGAGATGAAAAGGACATGAGGCTGGGAAAGGAGGTCAGAGGCAGAAATAGTGGAAGGTCATGAAGGACACCCTGAAGAATAAGACCGGGGCATATGGGGGTCACTAAAGCATATGGGGATGCTTAGGCCGGAGAAGAGGAGATTTAGAGGAGGCGTGAGAAACAGTCGACAAGTGTCTGAAGGACTGGTTTCTAGAACTTGGTCTTCTTGGTCTTGGAGCACAAAGAAAGGTGCCACAGGCAGAAGCTTCTAAAGGGCAGATTTCATTTCAATATAAGGAAAATCTTTCTAATTATGTCGTTCGGGCCAAGAGCAGAAGGGACAGCTTCAAAGCAGTGAGTTCACCCTCATTCAACTTGGCAACCAAACCACAACTGCCTACTACGGCTCATGGACTGTTCTAGACACTAGTGTTACAAATACGACAAATGAAATGATGTCTACTCACCAGGCCCTCACATTCATCTTGGGGGGTGGGGAGACAACAAATACACTTATAAACTTTGTGTAATAAACATAAAGATACCAAATACAAAGCAGTTAAATACAAGGTATTTAGGGAGGGAGGGAGGGAGGGCTCATTGGAGATCTTCAAAAAAAGACCCAATAACTACTTGGTGGGTATTTTATGGAGGGGAATTTCAATCAGGTGTGGGTCGGACCAGACGGCCTCTGAGGTCCCTCCCAGCTCTGAGAGCCTGTGATTCTTAGGCTCATGGGACCACAGATTTAGAGCTAGCAAGTCACTTAAACTCTCTGTGCCTCAGTTTCCTCATTTGTAAAATGCAGGTTCTAGACTGAAGGGCTTTAAAATCCCTTCCAGCTCTACATCTATGTTCCTATAACTCTAAGAAATCACAGAATCTTGGAAGAAAACTTAGAGAAACCCCACATTTTACCTATGCTGGTAAATATCTGAATCAGAATCCCAAGTCAGGTCTTTCTGACTCCAAATCTAGTTCTCTAGCCACTAGACCACCCAGCTGCCTCAGGGCACCTATCTGATACCCACAGCTAATCTAGCTCTTGGCACAGAGCTTCAGTCAAAGCAGAGGCCCAAGTAACTAAGAGCTTGGGATCTGGAATGAGGGGGATACAGAGGGAATATGGAAATGTAAACTTTTTAGTGTCCAATTCCCAAACCGTCTTTGCAGATAGCTAATTAGTAACACAGTGGACTTTGTTGGGATGAAGCTCCCTAAAGGATAGCTGAGCATCTCACAGCAAAAGAGGGAGAGGAGGGGAGAGAGAGGGAGGAAAGAGAGAGAGGAGAGAGACACAGAGACAGAGAAAGGAGAGAGAGACAGAGAAAAGAGAGAGAAAGAGAGAAGAGAGAGGAGAGACAGACAGAAAGACAGAGACAGAGAGGAGAGACAGAGAAAGAGAAAGGATAGAGGAGAGACAGAGAGACAGGCAGAGAGAGAGAGAGAGAGAGAGAGAGAGAGAGAAAGAGAGAGAGAGAGACAGGCAGAGAGAGAGAGAGAGAGAGAGAGAGAGAGAGAGAGAGAGAGAGAGAGAAGGGGGGAGAGAAAACAAGAGAGACAGACACAGAGAGAGAGCTTAACGAACGGGATGAAAAGAAACAATATTAATGGGAGAGGATCATACAACTTTGTATTCAGCTGAGCAAATGAACAGTGTTCCCCAACTCCTGGAGAGAGGAGAAGAGAATAACAGGTTCACTATGTCTGCCTCTTACTGTCCTCTTCAGAGCCATTTTCATTTGGGTTTTTCTTTGCCCGAACACAAGTGCTCACAGCGTCGGCTCTGTACAAGGAGGAGCACCATCATTACCTGACCTGAAACATTATTCCCATTCTCAAAAGGGCTCAGTATCAAAATGGCTCTAGGTTTAAAAAGAGAAACTTCCTTTATGGAAGAGATTATTGTTCAGGAATAAATGGCACCGATTAGCGTGTGTGTGTGTGTGTGTGTGTGTGTGTGTGTGTGTGTGTGTGTACGTGCATGCTCAACAGAGTTGCAGCAAAAATAACCCCCCAAGAAGGTCTGCAGTGGTTTTAATAGAAATGCTTTGCCACTAAAAATCCATTAGCCTGTCTATGGATGAGGCTAAATATACTGAAATTTCAGGATGTGGCATTCTAGAAGTGCATCCTTAAAATAGTCCCAGAGAAATTAGCCCTTCTCAATGCTTTCTTTTCATGTATCTATATCCTTGACATATAAATAACCCCAGGAATAAAAAATGGAGGCCAATATTCAGGGACTGGTTTAGTCTAGGATCGAATAAACAGGATATCGTGCCCCATAAGACAAAACAGCTGCAAACCTAGCCCCAAATCTCTCCCTGCCCTTCAAATTCCAGTTTACTCTCGCCATCATTACCCATGCTCCCAAACACAGCTAACCCTTGATATAAACACACAGATTTGCAATGTCCCCTTCTCTGCCAACTCAGACCCCAGGGTGGGAAAACTGGGCTTGACAATAGCATAATATAATTTGAGCTGTAAGGAACTGGGGGAGCAGGGTTCCTGAATTTCTGATCCAAGAGAACCAGGGAGGGCTCAGATGGCCCTTTCAAGAATAGGGTTGGTCCTAGCCTTCCAGCATGGAGTCATCATCCCTCAAATCCACACTTGGTAACCATTAAGGCTCTTGTTGTCAGTAATGCTGCTGTTGCTGTAAGGAAGCATCCTGTGGCAGAAAGAAGAGAAAGCTGGTTTTAATGTCCAGAAAGGGAGGCACCCTTATTAATTATATGACCACAGGCAAATATCCTTTCTGGACTTCTGTATTCTCTTTTTTACAATACGAATAATCATACTCATGCTCCCTACAGGGCAGAGTTGTTGTGAAGAAGGTGCTTTTAAAACTGTAAAGTACAATAGAAATGTGAAGTGTTGTTATCATCACATTTTCTGCACCCAAGACCTCAGGCAATTTGCAGCACAGCCCAATGTGCAAGTCTTGAATGGGAATACGTAGTCAGTCAGTACCTACCATGTGTTAAGCACTGGGGAATAAAAAAAGGCAAAAAACAACACCTGCTCTCAAGGAGTTTACAGTCTAACAGGGGAGACAACATATAGACAATTGGGTAAAAATAAGTTATAGATGAGAAATGGGGGGAGGGGTGGTCTCAGAAGGAAGGCACTAACACTAAGAAGGATCAGGAAAGGCTTTTTGTATAAGGTGAGATTTTAGCTGAGACTTGAAGGGAAGAAGCCAAGGAAGCCAGGAAGGGAAGAGGAGGAGGGAGAGCATTCCTGGCATGGAAGACAGCCAGGGAAAATGTTCAAGAGATGGAGTGTCTTGCTCAAGGAAAAGCAAAGAGGCCAATGTCACTGGATCACAAAGTACAGGTGTGAGTAAGGTGTAAGAAGCTAGGAGGGGGTCAGGTAGTGAAGGACTTTGAACACCAAGCAGAGGAATTTTCATTTGATTGGAATTAGCATTAGAGCTGGACTCTGTTGAGCAAGAGGGTGACATGATCAAGCCTGTGCTTTGGGAAGATCAGTCTGACAGCTGAGCAGAGAACGCATGGGAGTAGGGACAGACTTGACGGCAGATCCATCTTCCAGTCTTCCTGATCCCAGGTCCAGATTCTATCCACTGTGCCACCCAGCTGCCTTGAATACACATAGGGGAGCACAAAAACAGAGACAGAAAGAAAGTTATCCAGGAAAACACTCCCCAAGACTTGCACCGCTTTTTCTGAAAAGAGGTCGCACCTGGCTCCCTTGTTCTCTCTCCTTCTGACACTCAGTTATGCACAGCGCAGCATTCTAGGCTAGCTGACTGCTCCCATGTTTCTGCCTTGTCTCTAGGCATCCTCAGAGTAGAAAGCCATAGCTGTGGCCTTCCTCTCCCATCATCCAACTGTCTGGCCTTCTTGATTCTAATGAGGAACCATACTCCAGTCTTTCAAATGATCTCTGATTTCATCATTGCAGACAATCACTCCACCAGTAAGACCACCATGAAGATGGTGGCCTCTATGGACAAAATACTTCATCATTCAGAGACCAACGTTCCACTGACGGGTCACTTCCAATTTAGCTAGATTGGTCCCCAGGGGACAAGAACACCGTCCCTATCTGAGCCTATCTGTGAAGCCTTTCTACCTGGGTAGGACTTGTCCATGCTCTGCCTTTCAAGAACCTGGGTCATCTTTGTGCCACAAACAGATGTGAGAAGAGGACTTTAGTGAAAGGTCCCTTTAAGCAGCATGTTTATTTCATTTTGAATGGGAATCAGTCAGTCACTAAGGATTTATTAAGTCTTTACTATGTGCCAAGAGCAGCTAGGTGGCACAGAGGATAGAGTGCTAGGCTTGGAGTCCAGTAGACTCCTCTTTCTGAGTTCAAACCCAGCCTCAGACACTTACTAGCTGTGTGACCTTGGGCATATCACTTAACCCTGTTTGCCTCAGTTTCCTCATCTGTAAAATGAGCTGGAGAAGGAAATGGCAATCCAATCTAGTGTCTCTGCCAAGAAAACCCCAAATGGGGTCACAGAGAGCCAGACACAACTGAAAGATGACCAAACAACGCCAATAAATGCCTGTATCACCTCCCCTGCCCATTGAATGGATTTGGAAACCAACTATCAGAGCTCATTAGAATTGTGTGTAAAAGAAGAGTAAATAGTGTGCTCATAAGAGAGTCCCCTAGACACTCACTCAGAAAGTTTATGTGGGTTACTAAGAGACATTTCTACTTACTTCTTCTCAGTTGTGCTCCCTATAGGTGAGGTTCCCTTGGTGGTTAGCCTAATTCTGGAAAGGTGAGTTGTTACAATATCATGTACTCAGTGGTAAAAACTAAAAGGAGGCTTCAGGAGAGATCATTCAGCTTTAGGACCTCCCCCTACTATCAGCGTAGGTCATGACTTCCATCACTGCTTTTCCCTCCAGAATTCTTTTCCTTCCAAAGAGCCCATCACATCCAATAAACAATTCTGCTTTCTCCTGATACAGACAAGCCCCCATGTACTATTCAGTCAGTTTAATAAGCAGGGGAAATGGGGCCCACATGATTGACTGAGCTGCCCGCAGCCACATGGGTTTGGAGTCAGCGCCCAGACCGTCTGTCTCCCCATTTAGTGTCCCATCCAGTAGGTCAACCCATTGCTCTGCAGTTGCAGGGAGAATATTTACTGCATCTTTAGCCACAGGAATGGAAATGCGCTGACTTATTTGTAACATCTGGACAGCACAAAACAAATGGGATTTTGTGGGACTAGAAAGGTCACAGAGCCAGGCTGTCTTTCCTCAGATCCTCTCCCATTCACCTTACACCTTTTATCCAGAAATCTATTGAACAAACACCTTTGTACTCCTTGCCACCCAGAGAAGGAAGAGAGGGAGCCAGGTGTGGTGGAAACAACAGTGGTTTGGGGCTCAGCCGACCTGGGAGCCAATGCCTATATTGTCACATCCTTCTTCAATGACCTTGCTCAATTCACTTAACTTTTCTGGGCCTCAGTTTCTCCAAAGCTTTCACCTGAAGCAAAAGCACTTGGAGGTGAAAATGTGGTAATAATACAGGCAGTTTGACAATAAATCCAAACATGCATGGAGAGGGACCAGCCTATTGGCCAGACAATTGATCCCCTGTCATTTTGAGGGGTGAGGGGGCACCAGAGTTGGGAACCACAGGCAGAGGACCGTGGGCGTGATGGCCCCAGGGAACAAGTGTGCCTCATGGTATAAGGAAGAAATGAATGGGAACAGGTCTTCCTAGGCTAGAAGTGAACCCCTCTATGAAAGTGTCCTGGGACAAAGCTCTGTCTTGCCCTTTCTGCTTACAGTCCTGATTTCCTCATCTGTAAGATTAGGAAGCTGGGCTAGATTATATCTTATTTCCCTAATCCGTTTACATCTACTATTCTAGGTTCCTAAGGAGGAAAAATAAACCTCCCACAAAGTAAGAAATATGTTTTCAGTCAAAAAAATTGGGACCGAACAAAATTCAATGTCACTTATCCTCTCTGAATCTCAGTTTCCTTATCTGTAAAATGGGGATAAGTAATTCCTGTAGGACCTATATCACAGGGCAGCTAGGTGACATAGCAGAGAGAGTGCTGGGCTTGGAGTCAGGAAGACTCATCTTCCTGTGTTCAAATCCAGCTTCAGACACTTACTAGCTGTGTGACCCTGGGCAAGTCATTTTACCGTTTGCCTCAGTTTCCTCACCTGTAAAATGAGCTGCACAAGGAAATGGCAAACCACTCCAGTGTCTCTGCCAAGAAAACCCCAAATGGAGTCATGAAGAGTCGGATGTAACTGAGCAGCAATAAAAGGACCTACATCACAGAGTTATTTTGAGAATCCAATGAAAGAACGTCTGTCAGTCTAAAGTGCTTTATAAATGTCAGCTGATAGTATAAGAGACAGCATTATATAATGGAAAGAATGCTGGACCTGGAGTTCAGAAGACCTGGGTCTGAAGCCTCTGTCTGACCCCAAGTAACTGTGTGACCACGAGCACCTTCTTCACCCTCTCTGAGCCTCATTTTTCTCATCTCTAAAATGAGATTGTAAATCCTGGAGGAACTCTTCCACGGGCTTGTTATGAGATACAAGTAAAATAATATCCAGAAAGTGCTTTGGAAATTCCAAAGTGGTTGGGAGTTGCCAGTTAACAAATCTTTGACAGACGATAAGGCAAAACGGGTGGCGAGCTGGCCTCAGAACCAGGACGAATCGGATTCAGGCTCCCCTTGATGCGAACCAACCGTGCGACCCATAGTGTTGTCTAGGCAGCCCCCTCAGGCAGCTGCAAAGTAGCTATCGACATGAAGTAGGAGAAAGCGTTCCCTCTACCCAGGAAGTCAGGTCTAGTGCTTGTCTTCCTGACAAATATTCACTTAGCACCTACCGAGCAAAGTTTAGAGAAGGTGCAGCCTCTGCCCTCAGAAAGCGCTTCGGGACCTTTGCAAGGCGACATGAATAGAAGGCATCCGTAGCCATCATTACTGCTGTGTCAGTCTTATGTCGATGTTTGATGGAGTTTAGATAGAAACAGTCTGAGGACAAACCAGGTCTGATGTTGGATGAGCTATCAGGCAAATAAAATCAAATTTGCCACCCGATGCAAGTGTTGCAATGCAAATTCATCTTCGGTAGGCTCGCTAAAAGCATTTTCAGATCAATTCCTGTAGCAGACAGGATCACAGGAAAGACACATAGGCTGCCCCAGAAGCATACAGTCTGTCTCCTTTTCCCTGTTCCCAAAGGGTTTTGATGACTTTCCTGATTTTGAGCATTTTTATTCTATGTTATTTGGAGGTTATGTGTTCAGTATAATAGTATTCATGAAAAAAAATTCTTGAATCTCTGTGGATCAGGGACATGACCAAGAGATCGGGGGCAATTCTGTCTGTAATGATGTTATGATTCCAAGGCAGCTCATTGGTTCAAGTCCCAAGGATATTTTGGGCTTTGTATCTGTAGTGCGGCAATGCTTCTGTCATCTGTTCGTTTACAAAGAATACTCCGGCTACCTGGTTGTACTTTAAGAGTTAACTTTAGCGGCCATTTTTTATCTGTTTCATAGGTGCTACATTCTTGCAACTTAAAACACATTTTCAACAGTTCCCTTGCAAAATCTACATCAATCTAAGAGGCCATGCTCTGTAAGAGTGAGCTTTCTGTGCTTGGGGGGAGCGAGGACCTGATCTTGTGTGGCCATCATGAACCCCTCGGCTTCCATAAATAAATCCAGCTGGCTCCGGTA
Source organism: Trichosurus vulpecula (assembly GCF_011100635.1). Lineage (NCBI taxonomy): Eukaryota > Metazoa > Chordata > Mammalia > Diprotodontia > Phalangeridae > Trichosurus > Trichosurus vulpecula. Next base: position 22,544,062 of record NC_050577.1, read on the forward strand.
CTGGTTTGATGCTCCTTTATCAATGCTGTTGGTTGACTTCGAGTGGTTGGCAACCAGGGAGGGCCTTCTAGTTACATTCTTGGTTCTCAGTCATTTTATAGGCTTCATCTGGTGCTAAACAATTCTCCTCCTCCTCCTCCTCCTCCTCCTTCTCCTCCTCTTCTTCTTCTTCTTCTCCTCCTCTTCCCTTTCCTCCTCTTCTCTTCCTCCTACTCTTCTTCTTTTCTTCTTCTTCTTTTCCTCCTCCTCCCCCCTCTACTCCTCCTTCTTTTCCTCCTCTTCTTCTTCTCTTCTTCCTCCTCCTCTTCTTTTCTTCTTCTCCTCCTCCTCCTTCCCCCCCTCTACTCCTCCTCCTTCTTTTCCTCCTCCTCCTCCTCTTCTCTTCTTCCCCTCCTCCTCCCTCTCCTCCTATCCTCCTCCTTCTCCTCCTTTTCTTCTTCTTCTTCTCCCTCTCCTTCTCTGCTCCTCATCCATCTTTTCTTCTCCTTCTCCTCCTCTTCCTTCTTCTTTTCATTATAATTATTATGATTAATTATTTGAACATTCTCATAGCTTCGATGGAGTTGAAATACAAACAGTCCTAAAAACAAGTTGCTATCCTACTATCATCCTTTTATATTTAATGTTCTGTGGACTTGCACAAGTGGATAAAATAACTACATCCTCAGTACAATTCCAGCAGCAGACAATATGATGGATGTATGTACCTCATCTGTTCCCACACGGTTTTGATTTCTTCTGCTATGTCTTTATTTTGAAAGCATTATATTTCAGGCTGCTTGAAGATTATGAGCATTTGGGATGGTGCTATCTTTTAAAAACTTGAGTTTTAAGGATTAGTGTGCTGTCCAAGGGATTTTCAGCAATAGCTTGGTTTATGATTTTGCCCTGGAATTTTCGACCTCCTCCTCATTTATTGTTTGTGTGCTCAAGTATATTTTGAGGCTAGTATATATCATATAAGGATTTGTCTTCTATCAATCCATAAAAACTAAGTATCTACATAATTGAATCTGGAGGTCAAATTGAACCAATGATGAAAAGCAATACTGAAAAATACTCTGGTCTCCTTAAGCCAAGACACATTGAGCATAATGCAATCAAGGAGAAAGCTGGCATGTTAAGAGACTCGCTGGCACCCTGAAGACAAAGTTCAATGTGAAGAATGTGTTTAAAGTAATAAACACTTAAACAATACCATGTCTTCTTGGGTCCAAATAAATGACCAGAAATGTTCCATCTCCCCTTCTTCTTGGGTTCCTTCTCTCTTCTAAGTTCCTTGTTTCTTAAGAGTCTAAGTTTTTTATTGGTGCTGAATTGTTGTTTTGTTCTTTGAATAGTTTTGATTCTCTTTATTGCCTTAATTTTTCTTTTTTACTTTTTAAGGAGATGTAGAATTTCTGATTTACCCTTGTTTTCCAAATTCTGTTACCTATGTTGCTTTTAATTGGGCAATGTCTTTCAAGTCTTCAACTGTGCATATAGTTATATATTATGTAATCTTCCATGTCTTTCCATAGATTTTTTCAATAGCTCCCTCAAGTCACTTCTACATGATCATGTTTAACATCTGAAGGAGTATTTCTTGATAGCTCCACCCTTCCTCCTATGGTTCTAACTGCTGCATTAACTGGCATGTTTTGACACTTTCTGTCAAATGCTGTCAGAGAAAGTGTTCATTCATGATGGTAATAGCAAATGCTGTCTTTTCTGAATTACTCTGTTTTGGCATAGCTGGTCAAATAATTTATTTTATACTATCAAATTTTAAAAAGGCATTTAAAAATTCCTGTCTAAGAATGCCCATCTCCTTTTCAAAATCCTTTGAGAGATGGGCATCGGTCTTCTGGAGCATCTAGGTGGCACAGTGGATAGAGCACAGAAAGAACTGGGTTTGAAGCTTGCCTTTGTGTAGTTATTGCTCTTGGCATCTCTTTTGTCTTCAGGTAGAATTTCTGGAATTCTCTAGAGTGAAGATTCTCAATGGCCCCAGGTTCTCTCTTCAGATTTTGATAACTTCTTCATGTCATCTCTCAGTCTGTCTAATCTCTAGTTCCTAGCACAATGCCTGGCACATAGCAAGTACTTAATAAATGCTTGATGAGTGACTGATTAATATCTAGGCTTAGGGATAAAGTTACTTTATAGTCTGGGGTGGTCAGCAAAATGTTGTGTTATTCAGAGATAAGGGTATTAACAACAAAAAAGCTGGATGAAGCCTCTGTCTAAAGTCAGTGAAGTCTGCTTCTCATATTTCTACATTGTATGTGCATAGAATGCCAATACTCATATCTTCAGTCCATTTCATGCATACCCATGGTTTTTCCGTGTTAGTGGTTAGCAGCATCTGGGTTGAAGCATCTCCAGCAGGTGGAGTATTGAGATCTGTGATTTGTTCTGGTGTATCTTACCTACTACAAAGAATCACCTGGCACTTACCTCATTGCATGCCAGCAGTTGCATCCCACTGGCTAGCGTGCCAGCCCAATCAGAGGGATCACCAGAACCCAAATGGCTGGCATTTCAGGGATCCTGTTGCTATCCCAGTGGTCTCAGGGCTCACAGAGCCCCCAGTGTCTCCACCTGGCTGGTATTCCCTCACCTTGGCTGCTGCCCTCTCATAACTTGGACAATGGATTAGACTTTGAAAAGGTTAACATTCTTAGTTCCCATCTTTATAATTCCAGTACCATCACACAGTGCCTTGCCCATAGTCTGCATTTAGTAAATGTTTGTAGAATTAAATTGAGTTGCTACTGCAGTTCATTAGAAAATTATATAAGAAAGCATATGCTTATTACCCATATCTATGGATTTAACTTTTTCTGACTTAGGAATTGGATTTACAAAACTTTAGTAATAAAATCACGGTCATGCTAATAAGGTCTCTCCTCTGGAGTAACTGGATGAGGCCAGTGAACAGGTTCAAATGGTCTTGTGTTTCCTACAGAATAATAACAGTGAGATTCTCCCTGGCCCTAACTTACCTGTGAAATGGATCCAATAGTTTGGGGAGTGGACCAGCTCCAAGTTGACTTTTTTTTGGTTAAAATGATTCATTAAGGAGGTGTCTCTGGGCAGAATACAGTTCCTTGCTCATAGTGAATGCTCAATTAATGTTTTCTGACTGATTAGCTAGCTGGCTAGCTGACTTGGCAGTTAAAATTAGTGTTTCCCAGCCAGTGGACGAGAATACACCGGGATGCTGAGAAGGAGGAGAGGGTCCTCCTTTGCCTCCATCACAATCTCAGTTCCTATCTCTTCCTCCTCCTCCCTCATTCCCTTCTTTCTTTCTTTGCCATCTTTGAATCCTCAGATCCTAGGACCTGTGTTCTTTTGTGGGAAGTTTATTTTTGCCTTTTATTCCCTCCTCTCACCCATTCTTTTTTGTCAGTCTACAATATTTGGTAGATTTTTTTCTTACTCAAATACAAATTCAATTGAGCATTTATTCAGGGCATGCTATTAGTTGAGATTAAATAAAAGCAGAGATGAGTAATAGGATCATAGATTTATAGCTGGAGGGGACTTTGGAGGTTATTTTACTCCAAACCCCTCATTTTGCTGATGAGGAAATTGAGGCCAAAAGAGGTTAATCAATCAACTAAAAAGTATTTATTAAATGCTTACTGTATATCAGACACTACTAGTGAGTCCTGGAAACATAAAGAAAGTAAGAAGCACTGTCCCTGCCCTCAAGGAGTTTATACACCTACCCATGACAAATGAGAGACAATTTCAGAGGAAAGGTTACATGATTTGCCCAAAGTCTCACATGCAGTGAAGTGGTAGAACAGAGATTTGAACCCAGGTCCCGATTCTAATTCTCTCCATTGTGCTCTGTTGCACTGGTCCTGGAACAACACTTGGATTGCTTATCTGTTATCCCTCTCTCTGGCTATGAAAAAACTGATTGGCCTCCTTTTCCAGTCATACCTCAGTTATCATAATTATTTTGTACATATTTTCTATATACTTTTCCATATTTGGGTTGTATCCTCCAATGGAATGTAAGCTCTTTGAAGGCAGAGCCTGTCTTTCCCTCTTTTTGTATCCCCAGCGCTTAGCAAGGTGCCTGGCACATGAATGAATGAATCCTGGAAGTAGTGTGTAAGGAGATAATCAATGAATCAATAAACATTCATTAAGTCCCAAACTAAGATCATGACAACAGGTCCCATTGTTTCCTGGCAAACAGAGGGAGAAAGAAATGGAAGCAAGGTCAAATTTTATATTCTTGGGCTCAGAGATCACTGCCAATGGTGACTGCAGCCATGAAATTAAAAGATACTTGCCTCTTAGAAGGAAAGCTATGGCCAATCTGGACTGCATACTGAAAAACAGAGACATCATCTTGTCAACAAAGGTCTGTAGAGTCAAAGCTATGGTTTTTCCAGTACTAACATACGACTGTGAGAGTTGGACTATGAGGAAAGCTGAGCGCCACAGAGTCAATGCTTTCAAACTGTGATGCAGAAGACTTTTGAGAGTCCCTTGGACAGTGATATCAAATTGGTCACTACTTAAAGCAATTAATTCATACCATTCATTAGAAGGTCAAATACTGAAGCTGAAACTTAAATATTTTGGCCACATAATGAGAAGACCTGATTCATTAGAAAAAGACCCTGATGTTGAGAAAGATTGAAGGCAAAAGGAAAAGGGATGACAGAGCATGAGATGGATAGATAGTATCATGCAAACAATGAACATGAGCTTGGACAGTCTTCAAGAGACAGTGGAGGAGAGAAGGGCCTGGCATGCTGTGGTCCATGGGGTGATGATGAGTTAGACACAACTGAACGACATGTACTAGGCACTGTGCTACGCATTAAGGATACAAAAAGAGGCAAAAGACAGTCCTTGGCCTCAAGGAGTTTGCAATCTGATGGGGAAGACAACACACAAACAAATATATACAGGAACAAGAATGAGGCGTTTTCAAAGTTGCTGCCCAATCAAAGCGCTTTGGGACAATCAAAACCAAGGCTTGCATATTAAAATCACAAAGGAACAGGGTTGAGAAAATCAGAGATGTTCAATGAAATCTTTTCTAAATGACTAGGATGGTGAGGGAACAGGGCTGTGCCATATAAGGATTAACTGAAGGAACTGGGCATTTTTAGCTTGGAGAAGAGTTCGGGTGCGACTGGGAGGACATGACCACCTTCTTCAAGAGTTCCAAGGAATGTTGTAGAGAAGAGTGACTCAACCAGTTCTGCTTGGCTCCGTGGGGCAGGACTAAGGGCATGCCTTGGTCTCCCCATCTTTAACAAATCTTCCCTTGACCTTGTCATTTCTTTAAGCTATCTGCCTAGATCTTTTCTCCTTTTTGTAGCCTAACTTCTAGGAAAAATCTACTCTCATTTTCTCCACTCCCACTTTCCATCTGCCTCTCAATCCCTTATAATTCAGCATCTGACCTCATCCCTCCTCAAACCACTTTCTCTGAGGTTCCCAAATCCAATAGCCTTCTCTCAGTCCTTCTATTTCTTGTCTTCTGGGCAGTAAGGAATGATGGAGGCAAAAGGAGAGAGGTCCAGAGGAAGCCCTCAAGGGGCGTTAGGCGAGAGAGGTCAGACTGGTATCGCCACCATTTTACACATAGGGAAACCAAGAGTCCTGAAAGTTAAGTGGCTTATTTACCCTTGTCCAATAGTTACTGACAGATTCCATTATATGCATAATGGGTGCACTCTGTCTCCCTAGTTGACTCCCTGAGATCAAGGACTACTCCATGTTTGGACATGCATCCTTAGCACCTAGCAAGCACACTGCCTGGTTCAAATTTCAACGACCAGACTGATGATTTCATTGGTAAAAAGGAACTCTCATTAAGGAAATTCTCTCTACCTGTGCAGATTGGCATTTTCTCTGCAAGTTATTATCTTAGACAGTCACGAAGGACAATAAGAAAACACATCATATCCAGGGTCAACCTGTTGCAGACTTGAACCCAGGACTTCTTGACTCCAAGACTAGTTCTCTATATATCATCCCAACAGCATCTCTCCCAGCATTCGGGCACAAAGTAGATGCTTCATAGATGTTTATTGAATTGAATTCTTGGGCAATAATTAGAACCTAAATCTTCTGCCTCCCCTCCCAACCTGAGGCTTTTTTCTTTACAACAGACTTTTCAGAATTTACCCCAGGAAGACAGCCAGGAGTCTCTTCCTCCTTCTGCTTCTCCACACCCTATCCCAGGCACCAGAGGTGCCCAGAAAACCATGGCAGAGGCATCCCCATGGCTGCCATACCTTCTGGCTTCATCTGTGGGCATGCTCTGCAGGGCCAGAGTGCCCTGTGGTCATGCTTTGGGAGGATGGTCAGAACTGAACCTCGTAGGGCTGTTTGCTGCAGATCTCTGACCACTCCCCAGCACCTTCCCCAGGCTTCGCTGGCATCCTGATAGTGAGAAAATCTCATCCCAGAAATTATAGTTGTGGTTGCAAATGTTGGGCATTTCCTGCCAGGTGGTTACCTTGCCCCTTTAAGCTGTTTTTACCACTGGTCACTACATTTCTTTTCCTCTTATAGTTCATAAAATGTCACTGGAGGAAGAAATGGAAGGTGTATTCATTCAGAGCTAACAATGCATAGTGGATGGAGCACTAGTCCAGAGGTCAGGAGACAGGACAACAGGACTAGACACCTGTTTTCTGACAAAGATCTGAGGGTCTTAGTGGTTTCTGCATAAATCAGTAACTAAAACAGCTAATTCTATTTTAGGCTGCATGAAGACAGGTGTTCATGGCTGGGATCAAGGAGGTGATAGCCTCAGAGGTCACATAAGAACTATCTGAAAATATCTGAAAGGCTGTCACATGGAGAAGATATTAGACTTCTGTGGTTGGACCCAGAAGGCGCAATTAAAAGTAACAGGTAGATGCTGCAAAGAGGCAAATTTAGGCTCAATATAAAAATAAAACTTCTAGCACTGATCGCTGCCTGAGGAGGTGGTGAATTCCTTAGTGAACAGTTTCAGATAAAGGCTGGAAAACCACCTGGTGAGCATGACACAGAGAGGTCTCTGTTGTTCTAGGTCTCACTTGACCTTTCCCAGTCTGAGATTCAGTGATATCTGTGTTTAAATCCTGCCCCATACCCTTACTAGGCAACAAACATTCTCTATGTTCCAGACACTGAGCTAAGTACTAGGGATACAAATAAATACACTCTTTTTTTTCCAAATCAATCCCTGCCATCAAGGAGTTTACATTCTAATGGGGCCTGAAAAGTAGGCAGGAGGACTGATAACCTGCACACAGTCAGAAGCAGAAAGGGGAGGGGAAGGAAAGTTGGTTGGCCAGGTCTCCTTCCCAACATGGAGGTCCAAATAGGAACTCACCAATGGTGCTGGCATGGAGGAGGGATTTTCTAGGGTGAGAAGCTGCAGGAGTGGGTAGAATTACAGGGTGAGGAGGCCCCAGGTTCTGAGGAAAGTCTCAGAGGGTCGCTGAGGCATCATGGGAATAAAGCCCAGAAAAATAGAAAGAACAAGAGGAGATGGACATTGACAAGCCAGAATCTGGTAAGGTAGAGAGGGTTCTGATTTTACATAAAAGCTCAGGGCTCACTCTTGCCTGGAAGATAAAGTAGAACTCCTCTGGCACTTCAAGGCCTTCCCAGTCTGAATCTAGCCTAACTTTGCAGGCTTACATGACTCACCTACTTGCTGTTCATCGTCACTGTTTCGTTGCCTACCTTGGCATAGGCTGGTCCCAGGCCTGCTCTCCCTTCTCACCTCCACCTCTTAGAATCCCTGTTCCCCTCTAGATTCAGCTCACGTGTCACCTCCCTCAAGAGAACTTAGCTGATTCCCCCAGGGTTAGCCCTCCCCATGCCTGAAATCACCTCGTTTTCATTTGACATTTACTTTCCTGTGAATATGTGTCTTTCCCTAACAGAATGGAAACTCTTACAAACAGAGATTGTTTTTGTTTCTGCCTTTGTATCCCTGGTGCCTAGTACAGTGCCTGTCACATAGTAGATGTTTGATAAGTAAGTGTCAATCAGTTAATTGGTTGTTAAATGGATGGATGGATGGATATATGAATTTATGGGTGGATAGATGGATTGATGGTGGATAGATGGATGGATGGAGGATAACCCCTCCTGGTCTTGATTTGATTCAAGCCCTTATTAAGCAGTTCCAAGTAACACCAAACAGGGGGAGTGGGTCATAAAAGACTTCTAAACAAGGGCTTCTAGGAGTCAGGGTTGAGAATGAAGGGCAGTTCCCAGCTTGGGGGCTGGCTTCTACCAGGTCACAGAGACAGGAGATGGAGATGTCCATGATGAGGAATGGCTAGAGGGACAATTTGACCAGTCTAGAGAGTGCATGAAGGAGGGGATATAAAATAAGCCATGCAAGGAAGGTTGGAGCTCACTTCTAAAGGGTTTAAGTGCCTAACAAAAGAGGCTGCACTTGATCTTAATACCCATAGTGAGCCACTGGAGCTTACTGAGCAGAGGAGTGGCATGTTCTCATGGCACTATCCTGGGCATTGAAAGGAATCTGTTAAAATGTGACTAAGAATATGTCCTTACCCTCAGTGAGCTTCCAGTTCAGAAGGGGCAATAAAAGCTAGATGCCTATTTGTATATGTGGAGTGCAATGACTGCCTCGCCTATCCTGTGGCATGCACCCACTCTTTCTATCTAGGCTGGTCCTTTCTTCTTTAAAATAAATCCCCAAATGCTCCATATTTCAGGAGTAAAAAACTATTCTATGGTTTAAAAAATATGTTTCATTGGATGAAAACTCAATGAACAAAAACCTTAGCCTTCAAAACAGACAAATTCAGGGACAATTATTTACTTTACAAGAAAGGATTTTCCAATATACAAAAGACATCCCCAACAGGCCTCCTTTTAATAGCCTGCTCCCCCGGAGTATTTAAAATGATCCAATTCCTCCCTAATTCAATTGTTGCTTCACTTTTCCAGGAACACAGCTATTGTGCAATGCCAGGTACTCCTGCAGGTCCTCATGACCATTTCTAATACCTGGGAGGCTCTCCAATTACTTCATTGGGTTAGTTGGCAGAGGACACGTTCCAGGCCCTGATTCTCATGGCCTCCTGGGCCTGGAAATGTCCCACTGAGCTCTTCAGGTCCACAGAGCTGAGAACCACAGAGGAGAATCCAGTGAGTCTCTGAAATTTCAGCAAGTTTTATGCTACAACCAACAAATAATGATGTGTTCTATTTTTAATCCAAGAAGTTATGTCAGGAATTCAGCAAAGTAATAACAGTCAGGATTAAAGTCTAGGGTCATCTTCCTTTCTAGGTTTCCAAGACAGCAGTGTTATTTTTCCTCCTGACATGTAGAGAAACAGACACACAGGTTGGTGATTAAGTTGCCATGGTCCTCTTAATGGATAGTAAATTGGATTTCAATTCAATTCATTTCAACTCAACAGACTTCACTCAATGCCATACAGATGGCCACATCAGCCACTGGGAGAGACACAAAGAAGAGATAAGACATGATTCCTGCCCTTGTGGAGTTTACAATCTGGTATAAGGAGGCAACAATTAACAAATGAGTATCCCACAACACTCAAGGAGATCGGAGTTCCCATGCAGGTGGGATTCTCTTCAACAATGCTACTCCTAACCCATTCATGCCGTCCTGGGTAAATTTGGTCCATGTTCTCCCACGTATTTGTTACAGGGTCCCACCCAATGGGCGGGTGCCTTCCACCTAATCTCAGACTGTCCATCTCTCACTGTACCTGTATGACCATATCATCTCCTGTTTTATATGTATATATATGTGTGTGTGTGTGTGTGTACATATATATATAAATATATAAAATCTGAAATGGAAAATATGAAACAGAACCACATATGCCTATATACAACATATATACATATATATATGGTGGGTATATATGTAGATATACACATAATCTGCATGTATCAGTGTATATGTGTGTTTACACATACTTATAGACAAGTTAACTTGGTTGTCCATCTAATTACATAGCATAGTTTGGACAATGGATATTCTTCATCCACTTGGTTTTTTCTGTGTGGATAGTTAAGCCAAACTCTTCTGAATGATTATGAATCTCATTTAGGAATCTCTACAATGCTGCAATCAACATTCATGTTAATGTCACAAGATCATAGATGCAGAGCTAGATGAGCGTCTAGTCTATTACCAGCTTCCCTTCACCTTTATTTTACTGATGAAGAAACTGAGGTCCAGACAGGTAGTGACTTGCCTGAAATAATCGCTGATAAGTATCACAGCCACGATTTGATCCCAAGGTCTCTGACTCCAGAGATACTGTTCTTTCCTGTATAGCAATGAAAGTATGACGAGGAAATGGCAAAGTGCTTTGCAAGGTAGAAAGGGGGAAGGTCATGCCAAGAAGAAGGAGTAGAAAAGGGAATAAACATTCATACAGCACCAACTGTACGAAGTGCTAAGTAAGCACTTTGTAAGTATTATTTCATCTGATCCTCAGAACAACCCTGGGAGGGAGGTGCTGCTATCATCCCCATTTCACAGACGAGAAAACTGAGGCAAACCCAGGTTAAGAGGTATGCTCAGGGCCACACAGCTAATCAGCGTCTGAAGCTGGATTTGAACTCAGGTCTTCCTTATTCTAGGCCCAGAGCTCTGTGCACGCTGGCACCCCCTAGGCCTGAGGAAGAATTTAAGCTAGGCAGTACCCTGCCTCATATTAGCCCACTGCTTGGCACATAGTAGGGCCTCCATAACTGTCCGATGAATCGAGGCTCTGACTCCTCATTCCCAAGCCTGTACAGTTTCCACTTGACTATGCTACCTCCCTGCTCATTAAGGACTGCTCATTAACACATCCTGCTCATTAGGGACTAATTATATGGCAAGTCAGAAGGTTTATCATCCAGTTTTGAGTTGAGTTGTTTTTTTTTTAAATCACCACCCCACAAATTCATACTCTAAATCTAAACAGGACATTGTACGGGCCCCAAAGCCTGGGAAATAGCTCAAATGGGAAACTCATTTTTTCCAAGAAAAAGCATTTAAGCTAAGATCAACCACGGAAAACATGCCAGTAAGCTTTGGTTTTCAGAAAATTAATGAGTAGGGCTTGAAATGAATAAGATTTTACAGTATCCCATGGCTTTGGGGCAGGGGGGAGGTTGTATTTGATATTGTCTATGAAGTTAAGAAAAGTGAAAAGATTCCCAAGCCATGGGTGAGGGGAGATGGTTCAGTGGTTAGAGCTGCTGGACCTGGAGTCAGGTAGACCTAGGTTCAAATCCTACTAGCTATGTGACCTTGTGCAAGTCACTTAAACTGCTGTCTGTCTCAGTTTCTACATCTACGAAACAGAAGCAATAATGAACCTACTTCACAGCGTTGTGAGGATCAAATGAGACAATATTTGTAAAGTGCCCTTCAAATCATAATGTATCATATAAATGCTACCTATTACTCTCTAATATCTTTTTCCTTCCCATTCAGCCATTCGTTTGTTCATTCATTCATTCATTTGTTCATTCATTCATTCATAAGGTCACAGAGTTAGAGCAGGAAGGAAAGTCTGAGGCCACCAAGTCCAACCCCCAAAGCTACCACTGATATCTTAATTGCCAGATCTCAGTCCTGACCCTGGGGGACCTCCCAACAGCATCTGACACTGTTGATTCCCTGCTTCTCCTGGACATCCCCCACTCCAGGTTTTCCTGGTTTTCCTCCATCTGTCTGCCCACTTCTCCTAAGTCTCTTTTTCTAGATCTCCCTAAATGTCTTAGCTATTGGGGATGTCCCCCAAGGTTTTGTCCTGGGTCCCTCTTCTTTTCCTTCTCACTCTTGAGCAACCAACTTATACCACTGACCTCTGAACACCTTAAACTGGATGTCCTACAGACAACTCAAAACTGGATGTCCCGTAGACATCTCCAACTCAATATGTCCAAAACAGAGCTCGTTATTTTTACCCCCAAAACTCTCCTCCCCTCTATTATTGTGGAGGAAATCATATATATATATATATATACACACACACACACACACACACACACACATACATACATACACACATATCCCTTCTTTACATTCATTCTATTACCACCCTGTGTTACAGACCCTCATCACCTCTCCCCTGGACTGTTTCAATACCCTATGGTTGGTCTCCCCGCCTCAGTTTCCCCCCACTCCCATCCATCCTCCATTCAGCTGCCAAGGTGATTTTTCTGAAGTATGGGTCCAATCATGTTACCCCCTCTGCTCAGTAAACTGCACTGGCTCCCTATTACTTCTGCAATCAAATATCAATTCCTCCATATCTCATTTAGAGATCTTCATAGCCTGACCCCTTCCTACAACCCAATGGCATTGCCCATCTTCCCTTCCCCTGCCTTAGCACAGACAGCATCCCCTTGCAACACTTACTTCCACCTCTTAGTTTCCAAAGCTTCTTTCAAGACAGCTCAGATTTTACCTCCTGCATCTTTTCCAGTCCTTCTCACCCCTCCCCAGACGCTAGCACCTTCCCCACTTACTCTATATGTTTTCATATGTACCTAAATATTTAGAGCTGCTTTCCCCCATCAACACGTAAGTTCTTGGTAGAGAGGACTATTTTGCTCTCTTAGCGCTTAGGACAGGGCCTGGCATATTTAATGTTTGTTGACTGACTGACAGGAAGAAACTGGGGACCAGAGAGACTATAGCATAATAGAATTACAGATTTCCAGGATGAAGAGAATTGGTTAGAGAGAGTGGATAATAACCATAATGCCCCTGAAGCCAAGGGGGAAGAAAGTATATGGTTAAAAGATGAGGTCAGTAGCTCCAAGCTACAGAAAGGTCTAGGGAGGCGGAAGGAAACTCATAGGGAAATTTGGAGAAACCCAGCTTCAGTGGAGTGGTGGGCAGGAATCCAGATGTCGAGGGGCTGTGAAGAAGTGGAAGAACCAGATACAAGCTACATTTTCAAGATGTTGAGTAGCAAAACAAAGAGAGAATGAACAAAGCTGAATGGGGTCTGATGATGGATGGAGGAGAAGCCTTGGAAGAAGAGACCAAAGATGAATGAAACAGATCACTGCACGACCCTAGAGGAAGAAGAAGTAAACCAGCTGAAGGGGGCAGGCTAGAGCATAGGCTCAAACAGGCAGGAAGGCAGCAAGGTTCTGTGTTCAAATCTCACCTTTAATGATTATTATCTGTGGAAATCTGAACAAGTCATTTACCCTTTCTGAAGTTTTGATATTTCCTTCTTTGGCTATAAATGAGGAAGATGGACCACTTGGCCTTTGAGGTCACTCCTAGCTCCAGAGCTAGGATTCTATGAACCAGCAATTCTGGAGCCCAAGGCAAACAATGAGAGAAATTTACTTGGGTGGGTGTGAGAGGCCATCGGACTCTCGCTAGGACACTGACACTAGGACCCTTTAAAAAATAAACATATTACAACAAACATGTTGCCATTTTTACTGTAGACTCATCCAAGTCTTGGGTGGCAGCTAAAAATAAAGTTGTTGCTCCTATCTTCTCCCCCCCCCCCAAGTACCCCTCTATATCCCTTTAAGACCAAGAATTTTATTTTTGGTTCTGTTCCTTTTAAAATGTAAGATCTGTTCCTTGTACTAGAGGGATGAAACCCTTTGAGCCAGGGACCCTTTCATCTTAGCTTTTGTATTCTCATCATTCTAGCAAGGTGCCTGGCACATAGTAAGCTTTTGTTGACTGATGAAGATGAGCAAAGTTAAGTCAGACTGCTGGCTTTCTCAGAGCCTCCGTGGAAAAGCCCTTGTCAAGGCTGCTGGTGACTGTCCCCCAACAGCATCTTCTGTTACTCTAGAAAGAGCCAGGGAATGTGACGATGCAGTTTCTTACAAGGAATCACTGAGATGCCACATAATACAATGCCTTTTTTTCTCACTTGCACTGTTTAATGGTGGGAGGAAATATCCTGCATTCCATGTAGGGGAACTCCTGAATGAACCAAGATCCCCCATTCTGGACATGGACTGTTCTGCGTGGGGAATCAAACCCAGAGAGCGAACAACTGTCAATTGTTAAACGTGGACCTTTATCATAGCAGGAAATCATCGAAGGGGCTTAAAACCGTAACCGTTTTATCGGAGAACCTGATTTTTACTCTTTTTAATTGCCAGTAATTATCAGGTCCCAAAATGTTAACAGACACTTCATCAAACTCTCTCTTAAAGGTGGGGGAGGGGAGAGGAAAAAGAGAAAAAGAAAGAAAGGTGTTTCCGTTAGGTTTTCCAAGCCTTGGTTTCGACCTCCCCAGTAGACTGTTAGTACTTAACGTTAAGTAGCTGTAACAGCTCATCACCCACAGTCCTCTCCTCTCACCTTGCTTTCAGCGGCGCGCTTGGACACTGACAAATGCCCAATGCGGGGGGGGGGGGGGGGGGGAGGAGGAGTGTCAGCTACAAATGGAGCCTCAGGTGTGTACTGAAGTCAAAAGGGAGCCGGTAAAAGGCGCCTGCGACTAGCCAGAGAAAGTGGCAGTTTTGATGAAGGATCTCTTGGGAAGCCATAAAAACAGTATGGTACGAAAATGCTGCCGATGAGCGGCGGAGGGGCAGCCTGGTGTTGGCCTGGGGCTGTCCCCGACCTTGAACGAAACGGGTCAAGCCACAGCCCAAGGTGGGAGTTCCGTGAAAAGCCACCCCGCCTCCAGTGGAACACCGGATTTATCGCAAATTGGGGTGTTCCTGCGAAGCACCCTCCTCTCCCATCCCCCCAGAAGCGGGATGGGTAATAGAAGGGAGGAGAGACAGGGGAGGAGGGAGGGAAAAAAGGAAGGAAGAGGGAGACTCCTTACTGCAGAGGAGCCAATGTGGGGGGTTGGGGGAGGAATCTACAAAGGGAGGGGTAGGTGGCGCTGGGGAACGGGGTGTTATGCCTGCATACCTACAGATCGTCTACACACACACACACATCTGCAAGCGTGCTTGGAGAACCCAATGCGATCGGCTCGGCAGCGAAGCGCATAGTCTGCTCTGCCTGCGGGGACCAGGCTCTACGCCCCAGGACATCCCTCCTATCCCTCCGCTCTCTCCCAGGCTCTAGGAGAACAGGGAAGAGAGAGATCTCACTTTGCTCTCTGGGAGGAGGCCCGCGGCTGTCGCCCCACTACAGCTTCCCCCTCCCTCCCTGCCCCCAGTCGTGGCTTGAGCCCCAAGTCCAGCTACCCGCCGGCTGCTTCGGCGCCGGTCAAGCATCGTAGCCGCAGCCGCAGCCGCTGCCCTCAACTGCTGCGACTTTCAGCGGGGTGGGAGAGAGGATGAGGGTTGGGTGTCACCCAGATCTACAGACCGGCTGGGAATGGCGGGGATTGAGATGGAGAGTGGTATCCCAAAAGAGAGGGGAGAGACTGATAACCAGTGAGCCCAGCCACAGCCCAGCAGGCCAGGCCAGGCCACGGTGGACGCGCCGGTCGCGCCTTGGGGAATAGGGTGCACTGGGGTAAAGGGATGTACACATCCAAGCCGAGGAATTTGAGACGCCCAGAGCAGATCCTGGTATCAGCATTAAGTGAATTTAAGGACCTCCCCTGGCCTTCTGGACCCCTGAGCCAAGGAGAGCGACTGTGGGGACTCCCGGTGCCTCCAGGGCGTGGTAGAGGGACCAAGGCAAGGTGGGCGGCGGCCTGAGGGGAGGAGCCCGAGCTGCAGCAGCGGGAGTCTGGCGCAGGATGGAGGCGGGCTGGGTTGTGCGGCAGGCAAGAGGAGGCTGCAGGAGGAGGAGGAAGAGGAGGAGGAGGAAGAAGAGGAGGAAGAGGAGGAGGGAGGGGCCAGCGCGAGGCACGCGGCCACCCTGCACAAGTTACAACCCAATGGTGATGCTGCTTTGCAAATGTTAACCTGTGAAATGGGGTGGGGGGGCGTGCGAAAGGATTTTTTTTTCTGGTTTAAACCAGAGCAGAGAGCTTCTCTCTAGTCTCTACAGCATCCTTCGGCCCTCCGCTGCCACGAAAGCTTGGGCCAGTTTCTAGCCCCTTCCTCTTCTTTCCTTGAAGGGCATTAAGCAACCTGAATATGGGCAGTTCTATTCCAAAGGGGCACCCGGCACAGCTAGGAAGCTGCGGGTGTGTTTGCATGCCTGACCTCACCCAGCATTCTTAAACCTTGCATCAGCACCAAGTCAATAACCCCCAGAAAGACCTTCTTGAAACAATCCTACGGACACTCCGCCCCCCCCCCCCCCACACAAGCAGCAACAAGATTTTTAATAAATGTGACTACAGTGTGCCAGGGACAGATACACAGCAGAGATTAAAGTATTATTTATTGGCGCAAGTGCTGGCTATGGATCATGGGGTAGAATGTCGTACTCTTGTCAAATCTGCCTGGGTTTATTTGCCTCTTAAAGAGAAGCACCCACTCCCAGACCATTCCCCCGGGCTTTGAGGATGAAGGGGCGGGGCTTAATCTGCCGGCTGAGGGTGCACTTAGCTAAGGGGTGGAGGGACCCAAAGACTCATGACTGATTTAGAAAAAAGGGAGCTCAGCAAAATAGAGGCGACTTGGAATCTGGGGCGCCAGACACGGGACTGGTGCCCCTTCCCCCACAAAGCGCATACACACCACCCACCCTTGAGGTGTGACCTTCATTTCCTCAATAGTCACTGTTCAAAAAGCACCTTCTCAGTACCATCGATGCAAAAGGCATCTCGAAGTTTCGCCTATCTGAGAGACTTGTGTAGACCCCAGTCACACCCCTAGCCCAGCCCAACCACACCCCAGCAAAAAAAAAAAAGCTGACCTCCAGGATGCTTCCAAAGCCGAGGTCTGAAGTTGTTTAGTGAGGAGCCCTGAGAAGGGGATACTGGCTTTGCGAGGAGTCTAGAAATTCTCTGACTCACAAGGCACTGAGCTCAAGATGATCTGGGTCACCACTCACCAAGGCTCGCTAGTCCTTTGATAGTTTTTTTTTTTTTAACCCAGGAGAAGCTTTGTAAAAAGTGCCGTCATTTCAGCTCAGCTCTCTGCCTACTTCCCAGAGCCCCGCCACCACGAGGGCTTCTAGCAAACAAGGGATGCTGCGTGAGCCCTGCATTGCTGTCCGAATACAATTGCCTTTCCTTCCTCTTGTGGGCAAGCGCGCGTGGGCGTGCGTGAGCGCGCGCGCGCGTGTGTGCACCTGCTTTTAAGTCTATCCTTCCACACTCGGCACCTGCATTACAGATGAGGACTTGAGTCTCACTGCTTGGTCTAGTTGCTCAGCCGCCTACTTTGCAACAAGTGCAGTAAATCCTTTCCTACCCATCGCAGACAGTAGCCGCACGTCTTTGGGACCTCGTGCAGGCAGGGTCCTGAAACTCGAATGCGATAAATTTTTTTTTTTTAATTTTGAAGATCATGCTTCTCGTTCTGCTTTCTAGCCCTAATTCCAATTTCTAGCGCTAATTCCACTCTGGTGTGATCGATATTGATTGCTAGACTCACTCACTAAAAAAAAAAATTCCAACATGTCTTCAATATGCTTTAAAAAAAAAAATCCCTCCCCTCCCTATACATTTGGTCCTGTATCCCCAGCGCCTGTAGCAGTGCTTGGCACGTAGTAGGCCCTTAATAAATTCTTGTTGATTGAGTTCACTGCATGCTCCAGGCAGGGCTGCTCAGCATATGGAGGCGGAAAGGGGAGTCTGTGTGCCCTGGAGTGTGTAAATCGCATTCCAGAACCCCAACCCAGCTCGAGGCATTCAGTGGGGGGTAGATAATCCTGAATCGAAGGTGCCGAGAGGAAAGTGGGGCTCGCCTGCATTTTTGAAGTCACATTCTATTCTTTGACTACAAGTTCTTTAGGAGTTCCTTTGACAGATTATTTGTGAAAACCGGGGGAAAGGTTAGGATCTTTTTAGCGTTTGTTTTCAGTAAGTTTAAGTCTTTCAAGTAGGGGTCTCTTGGGAAAGGTGGAGGGTTTTCCCCCCTTTCCCGTTCCACAGTTATTTTGAGTCAGTATTCGGGTTTGCAAAAATCCCGATAGCGGGAGTGAGGGGCATCTTCCTGGGTTTGGCCCTAGTGGAGACAAACCGAAGGCTGGAAGCTCCAATAATCCACCAGGGCAGCTAATGAATTGGACTAACCAGCGTTCAGGAGTCTTACTCCGAGGGTGGGTGGGAGTGGAGGGAGCAGAAGGGGGAGTTTGGGCATCTCTGAAATCCTCTGATTCGAAATCCTCCAGGAGAGTTCCAGGGCACTAGTGCGTAAGTCAATGATCCCTTTAACTCAAGTTTGAAAGAAGCCAGTGAATAGACTTCCTTTCCAGATCAGCCTTTAATCACACACACACACACATTCGCCAGCGCGCGCGCACACACACACACACATTTACTTTATCATGTTGGTGACTTTACTTAGGGATGTCTACAGAGAGCTGGGGAGGCTGCACTTTTTACCAAGCTTCTCGCCTCGGCTTTCCAGTGCCCAGAGCTGGAGGAAGGAGGGGGACCCGCGGACCGCCTGGCTCCTCTAGGCATGTTTCTCTGCCGTTCGAATTCAGGTTTAGAATGTCTAAGTCCCAGCGGCGCTTGTCACAGCTATATTTCCTTCTGATAGGCAAAGCAATTATCTTTATGGATGATTAATAGCTCAGTCCCACTCAACCTTTCAGTGTGTCCCTTCTCGCCCCACTAGCTTTAATTGTTTTAATTTGACCTTTATAACTGTTTGCCCTCACAAAGGATCCGGACCGAATCCGCCCTACAGAGACCACCCGCCCCCCCATCTCCTCCTCCATCCCAGTCTAGGCTTCCCGGTGGAGGGGGGAGGGCGGGGGCGGGGAGAAGGAGCTGGCTGTAGCTTCCTCCCCCGGTGTCCCGGCCCGGGGAGATGGGGGGCAGCCCTCGCCTTTCCCCCTGCGCGATGCTGGACCGTAACCTTGCATTGCAGTCGCCTTTATTCGGGAAAAGAAACAGGACTAGCATGCATAAAAATGAACCGAGCGTGGCCGTCCCCGCCGAGGGGCCGGCTGGGGCGGCGGGGGCAGGGGCCAGGGCAGCCTGGGGGCTCACGCCCCCGCCGGCGCCGCTTGCAACAGATGCACGGCGCAGCGCGCTGCAGCCCCGCACCCCCAGACCGCGCCCCCGCCCCTCCGACGTGCGCGCGAGTTCCCCTAGCGCGCGCTGCAGGATAATGCCCTTCCTGCTTTCCAAGAAGGTGGGGAGCCGGCCGGGGAGGGGGTACCTGGAGGAGGGGAGGGGGCGGGGCGGACTGGGAATCCGCGAGCCGGAATCCACCCGGGGCTGGGGGAGCCCGCGCGTCACGTGCCCGGGCCCCAGCTCGGGTTCTCGCATGTTAATGATGCGGGAGTTCCAATCAGAGCACGCCGGGGGGGTGGGCTGGGGGAGGCTCCTCTCGGGCAGGAACCACCCTCCTCCGCAGCGGAGGGTGGTCCGCTGTCACCTGACCGCCAGCCGCGCGCGGGCCTCCCGGGCCCCCCCCGCCGGCCTCCGCCCCCCCCTGCGCGTCCAGGGGGCGATGGTACTGCCTGCTCGGTTACAAAGTCCCCCGCCCGCGCGGGGCCGGCTCTGTGCAGCTCGCGTCCTGGCCGCGGCCGGGCTGCAGCTGGGGCTGGAGGATGAGGATGCTGAGGATGCCGAGGATGCCGAGGATGCTGAGGACGCGCCCGCCTCCCTGCCGCCCCCTCCCCTTCTCTTCTCTCCCCTCCTCCCCGGCCAGCCTCTCCATTCTCTTGGTGCCTCCTGCGCGCGCGCCAGCCAGCCGGGGAGAGGGGTGCTCTGCTGCTGCCCGGCCGCCCCACGCCACCCCAAGATGCCCCAAGCAGCCGGGAGGCTCTGTCCGCGCGCCTCGCCTAGTCTCGCCGCCCATGCTCCAGGTGAGTGAGCCGGGGGCGGCAGAGGGCCGGCTGGGGGCGGCCGCCCGCGTGGGGGTGGGTGGGTGGGGCGCGGGTTTCCCCCGGTGCATCCCACCCCGCCCACGGTTCTCCCTCAGTGGGTTGGGGCGAAAGCAGACCGCACCGCAGTGCTAAGTTTGGGGAGAGAGAATGTGAGTGTGCGGCTGGCTGTTGCTCCCCAGTTCCCACGCCTCCTGTGGCGGGGGGGAGGGGGGTGGTCATCGGGATGCTACTCAGTAGCAGCCGAGACTGGGGAGTAGGGCTCCGCTGAAAATGCCCTAGGTAGGGTCCTTGACACTGATTTCTTGAACTGAGCTCCTTGGGCGTGTACCTCTACTGCGTGGAATTGAAGTTTCCTCCACAGTAAAAGGGGGGGAGGGTCGATGATCTCTATGCATCTTCCAGAGCTTGCTAGGTCTTAAAAGCCTCGGAATCTATCGTGTTTCTTTGATACTGTGTGTGGGTGCCAGTGTGCTTTCTTTGCATGGGGGTAGGGGTGGAGGTACCCACCCCCACCTCTTACGAGCCGGACTCTTTAGTGTTGGGGAGAGAGACTGCCCTTCTAATCGACGGTCACAGAGCCCCCTCCCCCTCCCCCAGCAACAGCTTTGGATGCCAGGAGGTCCCTTCATAGCAGCAGGAATGCAGATAGCTCAGTTAAAAGTATGCAGTTAAATACACACCCCACCCACACACCCATACACCCCCAAAGAAGCCACAGAAAATGTCTCCCTCCCCTTGAACTCCTGCTGGACTCATTATGGGAAAGTGCTGAATCATAGGAAGACCCAGCAGGGTAATTTGCTTATTTTTCTGGAAAGTTTGACATAGTACAAAATATCCATTATTTCGGCACGATGCTTTGAAAAGTAAAATTTAGGCTCAGGTTTTGGAAAATTAACTGTCCTCGGATTGCTTTTGTATGGAATGGATCTGCTTTCCTACTTTTTTCCCATGTTGTTAAGTTGTTTTTGTCTATTTTATCTTTATTGCCCTCCCCCACCCCACCCCCCAAAATCTTTTCATAGGGTTGTGCTTGTGTGTGTCCAGCAGTGTAAGCTAAATGGAGAAAGGAGTCCTAAAAGACAGAGAATATCTTCCTTGAATGAGTCCAGGAAGGCCAATTCGATTTGTCATATGGCACAGAAGGCAATGGCAAACTGATGAAATGCAGACTAAGGAGAAAAAGAAACAGGAGTTGTCAATAGAGGAAGAGATAAGACCTAATGCGAGTGAAAGAAGGGCGTGCTTAGTAATTCCCCAGCCTGAGTTCTCTCTGGTCAGGGGGATTTTTGATTTTTCTTGTAGCATCTTCAGCTCACAACCTTGCAGTTGGCTGATAAACTGGAAAAGATGATCAAAAAAATTATGAGAGAACCAGGATTAGCCAAAAATGGGTGTGACAGAAGCAGGCTTCTAGTCCTGGTCTGCTCTGGGCTGGGTTGTCCTGGCTGAACTGACATGCAGTCTTCTTGACCTAACAGAAGACAAGCATGGCTTGGACCGTGGATCCTATCTACAGGTACAGAGAGGACTCAGTGTCTGTAAAAAGCTAGACTTACTCTTTTCCGAGGTCTCTGTCTTTTCATCCTCCCCACCCCCAATGGTTTCTACCAAACATGTGAACATGTCACCTTCAGCTAGGTACCTGCTCATCATACATGCACACTAACAGGATTTGGCTCCCCACAAAGATTTTAATTTATCTCCTGAAAATAGAAGCAATGCCTCTGGAACAGCAGGATGATTTCAAAGGTATTTAGAAGGGGAAATGGAAGAAAAAAATATGGACTGATAATTGAGTTTTGCTGGTTGCGGCTGAAGTTCAGATGGCCCCACCCTGTTGCCTTACATCTGCATGGAAGACAGAAGGCAAAGGAGAGGAATTAGACACATGCAGTGGTGCAGTGGGAGGCTTAGGTAGCATGTTTATTTAAATAATGACTAACACTTTTGAGAATATTGATGTTGAACAATAAGAGTTCTCAATCTCCTGGTAGCCCTGTGGAGGGACAGCATGGTATACCTTGACCAGTCACCACAATAAAATAGCCGTTTCACTTTCCGGGATTCATTTGAATAGGGAAAATCACATGGAGCCTGCTTCTTCCAAGTTTAGATGTTGCTGCTGTAAGATATGAGGAACAAACAGTTAAAGGAAACTCCTTAGAGATCCACAGTTTAAATTAAAAAAAATCTTCCTTGTTTTAGGGCTGACTTTAAGAACGGAGACATGAACATGGCTGGGATCTTGTCAGTGTTAAAAGAAATACACATTTGTGATAGATCACCCGTAGAATGATGTTCTTTTTCTCCACCTTTTTCTCTTGGAGCCATATCGCAGAGCCACCAGATAATTCCACAGAGATGTGAATGCCTGCAGGACCACCGTAATAGGATGTATGTGTGGGAATGAAAATCTTCCTTAAGGGGAAAAGGGGATTTTTTTTTCCCAGCTATCCTAAAGAAAGGGACGATCGACATCAGTCAAGAAATTCTGCTTATTACCAGTCTATTTTGGCTGGAGACAAGACCATCAGTCTTTCTGATCAAATTCTAGGACACCTTTTATTAAATCAAAAAGCCAACTTACTTGATTTTTGCCGTTCTGTTTTTTTAAGGGGAAAAGAATTGTGCTCCTTTCTCAACATTGCTTATATCAATTAATAAATCCATTCAAATTACACAAATCTGAGGATGGTGATCGGTTTATAATGCCTTGAGGAGTTAAGCCACACCTGGACTGGGGAATTTCTCTTGACAATCGCTCATATCATCCCTTGGTCAAAATGGAAAGCCCTTTCTGCTTTCCCGTTGCTTGCCCTATCTTATCTTCCCCTTCCCTTTAATGTATTAAAAAAAATTACCTCCCTCTCTCCTCCCACGGCCCTCAACTCTGAAAAGGTTTTGAAATTCTATGAGCAATGGAAAGCAAAGCTCTTATGAGCAGATCTGCAAACTCGATCCTTTCTCAGCATGGATGGTCGTGGCCCATGGTGGTGAGGAGTTCTGTGCCATCCACGCTCAGATGGCTGCTTTTGGGAGGCTCATTTCCGAGGCTTCCACCCACCCCCTTTTGTGGGCATGATTTTTGTGTCTAACCAGCTTTGTCTGCTTGCACAGTAATGGCTGGAAAGGAAGGTTCCAGAACTGATGCAGCCCTAGAGTCCTGGGGTAAAAAGGCATGCAATCCTGCATGCTTAGGGACATTCCAGAACACCCACCTCTAGGGAAAGGAGTGAATGGTCAGGATGAATAAACAATCAGGCTGCTTTTAGCCAACAGCGGCAGAGCTCAAAAAAATTTTCTTTTCTTTTAATTAAAATCATTGGAGATGATGTAAATCATGGACCTTAGCTGGAGCCTTTCTTTTCTTTTTTTCTTCTTTCTTTCTTTTTTTTTTTTTAATGCAGAAGGATCTGGACAGATTGGGCGGAGGCTGCCTTGTTCTCCTTAGGTCAGTCTCCAAGGACACACCTTTTGCACACATACAGGCAGGTCAGGTTTTACGTGTTTTGCAAGAAAACTTTGCTCAGAAGCTCAGAAGGACCTAGTGCAGCAGAGTTAGGTTTCAATATCCTGGAAGGCACAGAATTTTAGTTATTTTTTTTTCCTACCCTTTTGAAGGGCTACCTTGTGAAAAGTTGCTGCTTTTTTCCAATTAAATGGGGTAAAGTATTTATCTCAAATATAACCCACATTGGCAAACACCTCTTACTGCACATACATATGTATACATGCATATATATTTACATATATACTTATATATCAATAGAATTTTTAATTAAGAAAGCTTCATTTGAGGAAAGGCTTAAGGAAGATTTTTTTTTAAATAAAATGTCTCCTTCCACTCTCCTCACCTTACCCCAACCACCGTGAAAAATTTGGACTCTTGGCTCTTGAGATGAGGTGGACTCAAAACACATTAGGAATAGGGAGCACAAAAAGAAAAAACATATTCCTCATATCTCATTGAAAAGGTTTCATGCTTGTTACAATGGTCCTACAGGTTAAAAAGAAAAGTAAAGAGATGTTGTACTTCAATGCTTCATTTGATACCACCTTTTTCAGAATTATTTTAAGTCATTGACCACATCAGGAGAACCAGCATCCCAATGGACTGTTGGCCAAATGACTGCTGGTCATACTTGGTGCTTTTGGGGACTTAAAAATGAGACTAGCCAATCTGCTAACGCTGTCAAACCTTTGGTTCTTACAGGTGTGGCCCCAGGCATGGTGATGGTGGCAGCGGACTGTACCCAAACTCAGTGCAATAAGTAAGTACCACCATTGCTAAACACAACTTGACTCCCTGTCCGTGCTGGCCTGCCGGCCATGTTCCTCTTTTCTCCATAACTCTCTCGATAAGAAGCAGGGGGGAGGTTACTCATGAAGAATGGGTGCTTTTGGGAGATAGCACCCCAGTTGGACAAACAAAACAAGACCCAGCTACGTTGGGATGTTTTGAATCAGGGACAAACACACACGTCTTCACTTAGGCTCGCCATTTTGTTTTAAATGGTGGTGGCTGCTGACCGGTAGGATGGTTAGGGAGGGAATGGGCTGGTACTGACTTGACATGCATCTCCGGATATCAGGTAGCCTTGCCTATCCTCACCTCAGCATTTCACGAGGAATATTGATTATCTCCAAGATGGGAGAAGTAGCATATTGCAGAGGTCTTCCTCTCTGTGATAATGCACCATGACTAGCTCATACTTGTGACTCCCTCCCATCAAAAGCTCATGGAACTGCATACTGAGTTCACCTAGGGCAAGAGCCTCTCTGTTAGCCTTGGAACCTACATCTTGACGCTATCTTACCCTGGTAAATTTCAGATAAAGGAAAAGAGGCCATTGTTGGCGCATTAGCAGAAGTGTTTTATGGGACTGAATTTTAGGGGTTTCCCAGGCCCTGCAAACAGCATCTTTTTATAGCCTAAATGCTTCCTTCTCTACTGCCCTTTTAGCAAAGAACAGTCCATTCTCCAAGAAAGCGCCTCCGTGCAAATTTAGAACGTTTCCCTGCTGCTCAGGCATTTCACCCTGTAATTTATAAGAATTTTCTAAAATTCTCAGGCATTCAAGGAGTGGCCAGGTCCTAGCAAATAAATCTCAGCTAGGAAAAAATGTCCTTTTCCTCTCCCTCCATCATCCACTCCTTCTGGGTCCTTGCCACCTGCATTCTCTTCTCCCCCACACACTACCTTCCGCATGACTCGGACCCCTTCAACATAGTCCTGTTTCTGCTCCTGCACCCCCTTCGCTACTGAAACTGCTAATAATCTTTCGACAGACATAGTGTATTGAGCCCTCAGGTTCCGGTTTTTAAAACTTGGCTGGATGTGCATGATGGGGTGTCATTTGTGGGGGAAAACCTACCAGGTTTATAATAAATGTTAGGCTTCCCATATTCATGAGGGTAACGCACAAAGTAGCGTGTTTACCGTAGCGTGACCAAGTAAGCATGCGTTCAGTATTCTCCGACACATTCATTTGCTTGGCTGTTTAATATCAAAGGTCAGGTTTATAATCTCCAGACCTTGGTGTCTTTTCTCCTCTGTGTGGGGATTTATGCATACAGCATAATGTATATAAAATCATTCCCGCCCAGCTAGCCAGGAAACCTTTTCTACCTGAGGAATGCAGAAAAGGCAAACAGATCTGCCTGAGATGGTGTACATTTGAAATCAGCCACTGATTTATGCGATCCATATTTTTTAAAGTTTTTACCATGTGTGTATGTATCAAGGCATACACTCTGTGTATGCAAATATCGTTTTTAATGTGTGTACAGTATAATGTAGTGTATATTTGGAGAAAAGCCTGTTTTACATATTTTTAAAAAGCATTTGATCTAGCCACACATGATAGAGAAATGAAACCATTTAAGAAATAGTTTTTTTTCTTTAAATGAAACTTGTTTATACATTTAGACATTTTCATCTGTAATTCTCTAAAATAGATTTTCCTGTAAGAGCTAGGTTCGGGGTGAGAGGTATTCCTGTGAAATAATGCTTCTTATAAAGATCTAGCTTTAAATAGCTGATCTAAACGCTGTTACATGCCATACACATTACAGATAGGAGGCCGGGGTTGGTTACCTAGTCCCAGCATTCAGGTTGCAGCACTGGAGATTTTAGGAACTACAGTTTTGTACCGCTAAGTAATGTCAGAAGGAACAGTACAGTCAGAGGTGGCTGGGTGGGGCACGATGCAGCATTCATCGGGAAGCCTTTTGTCTCATAAAGTGAATGAACGTGAGGAAGGCCTCTTTCCCAATCAGCATTCCTGGGGCCTTCTTAATGCTACAAAATCCAGCCTGGAGAAATGCCTCTTCTAGTTTCTGTACATCATGCGTGGTTAGGGGTTTGGTTTCTTTTTTTCCTTCTTTTCCTCTTTTTTTTTTTTTTTTTGGTGCATGACTATGAAGGCTTTACTCCATCTGTCTTCCTTAGTTCATAGCCAGTAACCTGACTGCTCTGAAGATTGTTATTCATCAACGAGACAGTACAAGTGACATTACTCAGACTTGAGAGAAGTAAATTCAGGAGTTGCGGCGAAGTCAGCTTATTTTTTTCCCTTCCCAAATGGCCTTGAAGAATCTGAGAGCTCTAATTTCCCTAGGTATCCAGATGCCTACAGAGGGAGAAGTAAAAGGGTGGGGTTTGCCAATGAAATAACACTTGTGGAAAATGGGTGATGATTGGAGGGAAGGTGGAGAATTTGAGAGTTGGAAAAGGGACCTCGGCCGCCATCCATTCCAACCCGTACTCCAAAGGCCTCTTCCTTTCTAACATGCTATTTTCTTATATTATTTCATTAAGTTTTTGGTGTTCTAAATAAAGGCCTTTCCACACATTCCTTGCTAAAACTTCAGATTCTGGGTTTGCATGCAGCAAAGGAAGCGGCGGCATCTATTTCTGTGCACTAAAAGAAGCAGGGAGATTAAATAGAAGAGGGCCCTTCAGATATTGGAGATTGCACATGGGTACATGCATACCAGCACACACAGCCGTGCAAGAGATGGGGTGAAGATCTGTTTTGGTGGAGAGGGTGCGTTGCTGGATTCGCAGCTGCCGCTGACGTGCTGCAGCAGCACTAGCTAGCAGGGCATTTGGGTGATGGGTGTCCTGTTGGCAAAGTTTTAGAATGAAGGAAAAATAAGGAAAAGGTTGTCTTTACAACTTAGACCTTCTCCTGGGTTCAAGTAGTGAGAGTGAGATGAATGGAGAAGATAGGAAATAGGCAAAGGAAACCAAAACGCTTGGAGTGGTCAACGGACAGGAAGGGGAAGACCTTCCCACAAGAGGCTGTAGTCTGCAAACAGTGGGGCTAGCTCAAACCCACAATAGCGGGTATAGAAGGGGAAAAAAAGACTAACCTAGGCTAGGGAACTGAAACAGCTTCCCCAAGAAGAAATGGAAAGGAATGATTTAATGAGATGGCAGTGGAATGTGCTCTTGTAGCAGAGAAATGGGCGGTGGCTTCCATAAAGGAGAAGACGGGGCAGAGGAAGAATTTGGGGAAAAGCTTTCTAGTCAGTCAGAACTAGAACGATTCATATTTATGCAGGTGCAGTGGACCAGTGTGCTCAGACACCTCTTTCCAGATAGAAATCAAAACCAGATCAGCATATTTAATCAAATGTCTTTGTATGGATTTATAACTTAAAAACAATCATTCAGCACAAATTGTGAGAAGGCAGCTGTTTAACTGAGATGGGGGTGCCTGCAATGCCTGCACTTTGGTCTTACACATGCTAAAAAATAGAAAAGGAAATGAATCAAACGCCTATTTTTTTTTTCATTTGCTCTTGCTGCATGGTCAGAAATCAGATTGTGAAACCTCTTTGCCTTTGGCTCGCAGTCATATTTCAGGGTGTGCCTGCACAGCGAGATAATTCGTGGGACCGCTTTCTTCAGGCTGTCATTTCTCCGTAACTGAGTAGATCAGAAGGGTGGCAGGTTTCAATTGAAAGGAAACAACCACCACAACTAAATGATCTGTATTTTTTTTTTGTTTTATTTTACTTGGCCATAAACGCATGCATCTTAGAGAAGAAAAGCATGATGGATGCTTTAAGCTTCCTTGATGCCTGTGTTTGAATCAAATT
Organism: Trichosurus vulpecula; assembly: GCF_011100635.1. Classification (NCBI taxonomy): domain Eukaryota; kingdom Metazoa; phylum Chordata; class Mammalia; order Diprotodontia; family Phalangeridae; genus Trichosurus; species Trichosurus vulpecula. Next base: position 22,572,023 of record NC_050577.1, read on the forward strand.
GGCGTTCCATTCACCAAAGAAATGGGAAGTTTTGTTTCCAGATGTAAAAGAAATACATCAGACCCGATTGTTCAGTGCACCCCCCCCTCCTTTTTCTAGGCCTTCCATTTTTTTTCTAGATTTTACCTTCTTAACTAACATAACGAAAGCTGCAATATTAGGACCACATCATGGCCTCCCTACTATATAAAGCGTTACCTTTTTGGAAGATATAAGAGGTTTCGTCTTTTAGCCCTCCTAAATAGAGGGCCCTGGCAGGTCCCACCCCACCCCACCCATTCTCCTTGGTGCGTAGAGGCTGTATCAAATGCCCAGAGTCAAGGTGGGAGGGGAAGGTGGATTTTGCTTTTGGAGCGGGTCAGGAGGGGGACTGATATTATGGATGCTAATAGCTAACAATGTTTGGCTTCTCAAGTCCTTTTATCATACATTTCCTCATTTGCACGTCATCCCAACTTTGAGAGGTGGGTGGGTTAAGTATTGATTAATATCTAAAGTTAGTCCCTTCCAACTCTAAATCTGTGAACCCCATTTTGAAGATGAGGAAGCTTAGAGTAGCTTGTCTTGGTAACTATCAGAGACTCCAAACACTCCAGGGAAAATGGGCCTACCAAGAAAAAAATGATTATTTGGGAACTTGATTTGGGATATTTTAGGGGATAAAACATGTTTTTAAAAATTAAATAAGACATTAGAATAAATATGATTATTAGACTAGAATAAAGCATTTAGGGTTAGGGTTAGGGTTTATTTTTAATCAATCCATATTTATTTTAAAAATATTTTCTTTGTCTCCCAATTATGTTTTAAAACAATTTTAAACATTTTTTTAAAGTTTAGAGTTCCAAATTCTACCCTTCCCTCCTTCCCTCCCCTCCTCCCTCCATGAGATGGTAAGCATGGGCTATACAAGAATATAACTTTATTAATTAGGAAATCAAGTGAAGAATTGGAAAAACCTCATTGAGCTAACTTTTATATACAGCACTTTGAATTTTTCAAAGCACTTTACAAATACTCCCTCATTTGAGCCTCACGGCAACCCTAAGAGATAGGTGGTATTTTTATCACCTCCCCCCCCCACTTTTACTTCATAACTTGACCGGGGTCTGACAGTAAATTAAGTGTCTGAGGCAGGATTTCGACATGGCTCCTCCTGACTCCAGACCCAGGGCTCCATCCCCTCTGTCACGCAGATGCCCCATTACTCTAGAAAAGGCATTTTTAAGTATATGAAACATTGGCCTTTTGGGGCAGAGCCGATTTTGTTGTGCCCAGTCACAGATGGGGAGACTGAGACTCAGGTGCCCCAAATCTCGCAGCTCCTAAGTGGCAGGGCCAGGCCTTGACCATAAGACCTCTGATTCCTAGGCTGGCACTCTCTCCATGATACCACACAGTGCAGCTACCATTTTGGCCCAGTAGGATGGAGTATTAGTTAGTGTGTAGAATTCAGAGAATTTCAGACCTGGAAGGACCTCATTGGTACCTGGCTCCGCCTCTACCTGAGGAGAATTCCATCTGTAGCCCTCAAGGGGTAGGGCTGATCCGTCCTTTGCTTCACGACCAACAAGGCATGTATTTGGACAGAATTGTGTTTGATCATAGTCTCCTCGATTGGCCCTTTGGGGGCAGGGACTTTTCTTGGCTTTTCTTTGTATCTTAGCACAGTACCGGACACATAGCAGGTGCTTAATAAATGTTTGTTCATTTTCTACTTCCGTAGGTAATGAGACAGAAGGACCTGAATTCAAATGTTACCACAGCCCCAATTATCTGCATGCATGTCCTCTGAATCTCTGGGCCTCAGTTTCCAAAATCACCTGTAAAATGAGGGTGTTGGACTGGGTGGCCACTGACGGTCCCCAGCCCTCCATTTGTGGTGCTGTGATCTAGTTGCTAGGGAGAGTTTTCCTGACACGGGCCTGGGTCTGCCTTCTTGCAAACCCTGCACTCACGGTCCGGGTCTGGTTACTCCTTAGCAGTGGGCGGTATGTTCAGGATTGCTTGTTACATGATTGCATTCTTTATGCTGTCTGTACATTTTTCACACCAAGAGAATATGCTTTTCATGTGTCCTTTTGGGGCAATTTCATATGGTTTTTTTTTTCCCTTCAAACCTTTAATCCTGTGGTTTGGCATTTGGGAGAAACGGAGGGGGAAGATTCTCTACTAACCCAATAGAGCCTTTCATCTCTAGTTTTTCCACAATCCGAAATACCAGAAATCATTCATGTGGTGCGGCTAGACTTGAAGTCAGGACCTGGGTTCAAATATTAACCCCTGTGTCTTTGGGCAAGTCAGTTAATGTCTCCAGTATTCTCTTGAGTAAAATGGGGTGCTTGGGTTGGTGACTTGTCTCAAAGCAGGTCAGCATTGCTCTGCAGGTAGACCTAGTCCCAACACAAGTTCATCAGATTTAGAACAGGAAGGCCCTTTTAGAGACCTCCAGTTTTAGCCTTCTCTTTTTTACAGATGGGGAAATTGAGACCCAGAGAGGAAAAGGGATTTGCCAAAGCCAACTAATCTAATGAGTGGCAGAGCCAGGCTTTGTCTGGGGGCTTCAGTCCAAGGCTCTGCCCACCTCACTTCATCAATTAAAGGATGACCACATGAACCACCCATCTCTAGGAATAGGTAATTTCATAGGTAGGAGGACTCTTCTCCAGAAGAATCCCTCTTCTAACACAGATGGGCCTCAGACGGTTCCCTGGGTTCCTGAGAAATTAAGTGACTCTCCCGGGTCACACAGACCGTAGGTGTTAGGGGGGAGATGAGCTCAGATTTTCCTGATCCCACTAAATAATCATGGACATTCATTGAGTGCCTTCTCCCCACTGGAGTCTTAGAACAACCTCTGACGTTTCCAGACCTTGTTCGTTTAAAGCCTGGCAGCGCTGCCAGGAGCACCTCCTCCTGCCCGCTCAGCGAGCCCCAGGAAAGCACCCCCTTTCCGAGGGGACCCTGCTGACGGGTACCAAGAGAAGTCAGGGCCCTGTCCTCGGGAAGCCCTGATGCAGTCGGGGATGGGAGGTGATTGGGCCACTATGAGAGCATCATGGAAGGGACTGTTAAGGAAACCCATAATCGTCCTGGCCTCCGCTGATAAGCCTGCCCAAGCCCCACCCCCCACTCTTTCTCATTAGCCACTTTGAAGACAATGAAATAACCTTGAGATTCCTGCACTTTCCCTATTTCTAGTAAACTCGCCAGTTCACAAAGCATGTTCTTTGTGACATCGTGTAGGTTAGAGGTGGTGCCCCTCCATTTTGCAGATTAGAAAATTGAGTCCCAATGTCAGGCAGCCGGCACATAGCCCGGATGGGACCTGAGCCCCGGTCTTCTGATTTTGGGTGCAACGTCCTTCATGACACCCATGATGCCTCCAGAGCTGAGAAGCCTGTTGGGGGCCCTGCAAAGCCCCATCCCTTGGGAATGCTACCCAGGACACATACTTGTCCAGTCTCGTCTCTCTACCCCTAGGGGGTTATAATAAGCAAAGAATATAAAATGTAGGCTACAGTAAGCAAGGAATCGGGTTTCATTTTCAGCAGAAGCTGGGGTAGAGTTACTGTTGACCACAGTGGGTCCACCACTGCCCCAGTCGAGGCTTCTGCCCGGTCCAGCCTGGAAGGGATCCCCGAGGCCCTCTGGTCTGATCCCCTCCTTTCAGAGGGTGGGGTCCTAAGTCCAGGGTCACGCAGGGAGGAAGAAGAGGAACTGGAGTTGGATCTCCCCACAGTTGAGCCAGGAGATGCCCAGAGCGTCTGATTCTGCTCGAGGGTCCCACGGGCTCTTTCTTGGCTTCTGTCTGTCTATGGAGAGGGAATGGCCTCTGAGCGATCCCCTCAGAGGCCAGCCTGCCACCATTTCTGCTCTCTGACTTCAGCCCGATGGAGGGTCCTGGACACAGTTGGAGGGACCCTCCCCGGTCTGAACCCTGCTCGTCTAAGACAGCCTGGGGCACCCTAGAGCTCCTTCACTATCTGGGGGGTTGGCCTTGGGTGAGGTGCGGATGCTGAATGGTGTTATTAATTATTTGTGCCATGACTAAGCAGGGACGTGCTGCTGTGCTGAGCCTGGAAGCAGCAGAAAATGGAGTTTGCATTCTGATTCTGACACAGCCTGCCTGTGTGACCCTCCTCATCTGTGAAATACGGATAGTAGCACTTGCAAAACCTAACTGTTTTTGTCATCGTTATCGTGGCATGAGCCGGTACCTGAGATGCTGCCGGTGATTCCCTGAAGAGGGAGGGCAGAAAAGGAGGCTTTGAACAGCGTGTTCTCTCTGTGGGTTGGGGAAAAGGATAGAGGAGTAGGTAAAGTAATAGATTAGGGGCCAGGAAGAGGAGGAAATAAGCATTTATGTAGCGCCTACAGTGTGCTTCCTTCCAAGAGTGTGACAACAGCTGTCCTCAGGCTTTGTCCAGATGAACTAAGCACTGGAGACCTCACATTCTTTTTCTGAATCCCGACAGCCCTCCCCACCTCTGGACATGCCTCTCAGCACTCCTAATTCCCACCTTGGGGAGGAGAGGCACGCAGCTTTCTGCTGGGTCTCTGGACATCCACAGGCTTTCTCTCTATGGTAGGTGTTGATGGCACCAAGGAGGGTCCCGAGTTATTTTTTCTGGAGCTCCGGAAGTGACCTTGTCTGCTTCGATGGGTTCTCAGTCATCCCGGCTCACTACCTCCAGGTCATCCTTGGCTCTCCTTCCTGACCTTCTCCCTGTCTATCACTTAGGCTTGGCAATTCCACTTCCATAACCCTACACTGCCCAGCCTGGCCAGCGTCTGAGGCTCTCCATCCTGCTTTCTCCCTGGCATCCCTTCCCTTCCTGCGCCTTCCATTCCAGTCAGATTGGCCCTCTGGGTGTTCCCTGTGCTCATGCCATCTCCAGCTTCCATCCCTTTGCCCAGGTGGTACCCCCTGTCTGGAATGGTCTGCCTCCTAGCTGAGGCCTTCCCTGATTTCACTCACCTGTTGTCACCCTCTCCCTCCTGAAATTACTTTTCCTTAATTGTGTTCACATTATAGCCCCCACCCCTATTATATATGAGCTCCTTGAAGGCAGGGAGGGTCTAGCTTCTGTTTGTCATTCCCCACCCCCCCCCCCAATGACTGGCCCACAAGAGAGACTCTGTCAGCAGCACTAAGTTGAATTAAAGCAGTGGACGGAGTACTGCGTATGGGATTGGAAAATCTGGGCTGAAGTCCTACGTTAGCTCAGGCGAAGCATTTAGACCTCCTTCAGTTGTCTTTTATAAGAAACTAAAATTTGCACACTCTGCTCGTCAGGATTCATGCAGCTTGAATCAAAAAAAAAAAGCGCTCATCAGAGAAATAGCTGCTGTTGGGAGTGATGGGAGTACTTTGGTCCCCTGGTGCCCATCATGGTGCGCAGGAGGACTTAGGTGCTGGGGACCTGGATTCTTGCTGGAACACAAACGGGTCTGCCCCGCCAGGCTGGAAAGATTCTGAGCGTGGGCCCAGTGGTGGACTGGACTTGGTGCTTTTGGTCTTGAGGACCGGCCTGCCTACAGTGAGGAAGGCTCCTCAGCAAGCAGGCTGCGCTGGTGTTGTTGGAATGGGGCTCGAGCGGCTCTCAGAGGCGGTAGAGGCAGGGAAGACCGGCAGAGGCCACAGCTCGGAGAGATAAGTGAGAAACGCTTTTTGTGTCTTCATTCATTACCTTATCTGCTATTCTTAAAAAAAACGGTGGCCTATATTTCTTTTAAAACTGCCCTCTAATTTAGGTTTAAATCAGGTAGCCCACCAACCTCCATCCCCCACTATTATCACCCACTTCTATTATTCCAAGTTAAGACGTTTTTATTATCTATTTCATATCTGTAAAGTGTTTATCTTAAGAGGTTTCCCCTCAGTCCCCAAAATTGCTTGTCTACAGATCCATAAGCTCCATAAGGGGAGGGACTGAAAAAGGCCGGGGCGGGGGGGGGGGGGAACGTACAGATAACATTTTTCATTGCTACGATGGAAGGAATATTATTAGCTCTGGAATCAGGGAGCCCGGGTTCAAATCCTGCTTTGGTGTTTGTTGCCTATTAGGCAAGTTACTTTATTTTCCTAGGCCTGGGTTTCTTTACCAGTAAAATGAGGGGCTTGGACTTGAACCTAGAACCTTGCATGTAGTAGGTACGCAATACATATCGATTGAATTTTGTGAGATAAGGGATTTTTATTCCTATCTTATAGGTGAGGAGACAGAGACTGAGGACCTGCCTTGCCCACAGACAGGCAGCTGTTAAATTATCAGTGCTGAGAGTCAGACTTCCTGGTCTTGGGTCCTAACTCCCAGCCTGGGATTGGTGAACATTTTTTTTAATCCGTATTTTGATAGGTGAATTTCAACCTAATTGGTGTCTACTATAACCCTGTGTGTCTTCCTCAGCCTTATTCTGAGAAGGGGTCTGTGCGCTTCTCCTTACCACTTAAGGGAGCCCAGGCTCCAGAAGAGGAGAAGCCCAGCTCCAAGGGGTAGACGAGCAGCGAGTCCTAGGTGACGTTGAGCGGAGATGCTGGGCCAGGTTGGGGGAGGGAGGAGGGAAGGAAGGAAGCAAAGGAACGCAGCTCCACAGCTGTGGCTGCCTCTGCAGAGGACACAGTCACCTTAGTCATTTGGAAACAATCCTTTACCTTTTTAGTAGCAAACTATTGGAAGTCCAGCAGGAAGCTCAGGGTCATAAATTATCTCAGGTTACAATCTCAAGGACTAGAAACCCTCATTCAGGAAGGACTGAAGCCATCCATCCAGGGATTTGGCTTATTCATGCCATCGGCTGAAATTTCAGTTGTCTCCCCAAAGATCGGTGGCCGTCTGTCATTCTGCCAGACAGTACGTGTGTATACGGCACACACACACACACCCCACTGAGGTTTCATAACATCCCGTACGTAGAATTGGCCTAAAGAATCTGAGAGACCATCTCATTCACTGTTCTTAACACTTTGACCTTGGTGGGTTTTTTTAAACGATTTTGACAGTTTTCTCAATATAATTAGTTTCATTTGAAATCCCGTGTATTTTGTTGTATGCATCTAAAAACATTATTCTGAGAAGGCATCCATACCCTTCACTGGACTGTCAGAGGGATCCGTGACACACAGAAATTAAGAATTGCTGTTGATTTTAAAATTCCTTATTATTGCTAAGAAGGCTGGAGCCCAGACAAGTGAGGTGACTTGACATAGAGGGAGATCAGAACCCAGATCTTCTGACTCCAGTCTAGCAGGCTTCTGTTGTTGGTGGGGGGGTAGGAAGAGGTGAAACCAACCACTCTTTGTTGCTCCAGCCCAGATCTTGTTTCAGGGGCATCTGCAGACCCAGCCCTGGGAGGGCAGGCAGGTGTGGCAATACTATTTGTGACCTTCCTTCAACCTTCCCCCCACCCCCCAAGCCAGAGTCTGGGTCTGGGGACCTGGCTTAGAATTCCCAGGACTATTCCTGAGTTCAGCCTGTGGCTGAATTAGGCTCCCAGACTAGCTAGAAATGGGATTCATCATTTAGAGGTATGCTATCCAAAGTAGGGGGCCCTATATTTCCAGTGGACCTTGGTGTGACCCAAGGAGAAATCTGGGTTGTTACAGGGTGAGACAGTGGATTGCACCCCTTCCAACCTAGCCATTTCCTTCATTATCACCCCAAGTCTATCGCAGTCTATACCCCTTCAGTCACTGGCCTCTCCAGGGTCATGTAAGCTCCCAGCCTCTCCTTTCTGTTCCACAGAGGGCCCCCCAAGATAGCTATAACCTAATGGGGACCCTGGTGCCCACGTGAGTGGTTGTGCCCCCAAATGCTGTCCCCCAGACTATTCTGTGGCCATGACAGGCCCTCTGTATTCCTGGGCAGTGACCAGTGAGTGAGCACCCCACCATCGCCCTTTTTGTTTGCAGTGGGACCATGTGAGTCATCCCGTGTGAGCAGCCATAAACAGTCAAGTCTCACATCACAGATCTCCCCCCAACACCCACTTTTCTTCAGAAATCCCTACCCTGTCCTTCCCATCTCCTAGTCATACCTTCAGCTCCCTGCCCTCCCTCTCCACTTACATCCACACAGTGGCTAGAGCTTTGCCTTCTGTGGCTCTGTCTGTAGGCTCTCCATCACGCAGCCACCATCCCTCGTTCGGACCCTCATCACCTCCAGCCTTCACCACTGCACTCGCCCCCTTTCCTCTCCACTCTATCATCCCCATGGCCACAAAAGTGAATTTTTAAGAGCTCACTTAGGAGACATGAACTTCAGTGGTTCACTGTTACCTCTGGGGCCAAAATCATTTCATCTTTAAGTCATTCCTTTTCATTTTCATTTTTATGTTTTATCATATACACAATGATATACACATTGATACATGTACACGTCACTTTTTAATAAATGAGTATACAGATATTGGGGTAGCACTCAAAAAATTTATTGATGGGATGGGGAGTGATGATCAACAAAAGTTTAGAGACAATTGGCCTAGAAAGTCGTTTGAACAGGGAGTGGGGGGGGGGTGTAGACTCTGGGCTCTCAGGACCTTTGGGCAAGGTCAGAGTCAGATCAGACCAAGTGAAGGACCACTTTCTCTGCCTTACTTCTGGTTCCTGTTCACCCCAAGTTTTTAGTGCCTTCCCAGCAAGACTGTTCCTAATAAGGTAAAAGAACAGACCTCTGATTTCTTGAAGCCCTGGGCAGTCATAGGAGAAGAAAAGAAATGGGGGGTGGTGTTTGTTTTTATTTAGTTTTTGCTTTTTTAAAGCTTGCCCAGTTTGCGTGTCTCTGTACTATCGCATATGATAGCTATCTTGGTGGGTGACCTGCCCTTCTGACAAGCCATGAGGGCAGGAACCGGGTCATCTTAGGTCAGTGATGTCTTTGTCCCAAGCCCAGGGGGCCAGGGATAGATGAATGACGTTCCTGGGTATCCTTAGCCCCACCTATCCCCCAGAGCCTGCCCTCCATCCGTCCTCACCACCATGTGTGGTGTCCTCCTAAAGTATCCATCTGCTGTGCCCAGGACCCTCTTCTGGGGCTGTCTCTGTGACACCAGCCTGGCTCAACATGGAGGGACAAGCTCGTCACCAGGCAGCCCAAGGCCAGGGTGTCTGTGATTTTTTTTCTACCAGAGCAATGCCGAAGGCCGCCTACTGAGTTAGAGAGGTGGGGATTTGTGTCGGTGAAAGGAGTACCCACCCACCCAAATCAGAAATCCTTCAAATGCTACATTCTTAGCTTGAGAGCTGAAGAGATTTTCAAGGTGGAAACAGACCCATAGAAAAGAAGTGACTTTCTCAAGGTCCCACAGAGGTAGTACGCAGCAGTGTCAGCATTGGAACCTGCGTCCTCTGACTCCAAATCCAGAACCCTTTGATGGGTTTGTTGTACTTGTGAGCCTGGCAGGGCGTGGCACCACAGGATAAGGCTGTTCTCCAAGTGCACATTGGGGGTAGAATTGGTTTTCTCAGAGCTCATCTTCACCTGCTAAAATATAGATCTGTAAGAAATAGGTGGGTGTGGGGGCTGTTTGCTGTGCTGGCCTGATGACAGAACCCACCCTCCTTATCCTTTTGGAGAAGTGCCGGGCGTCATTCACGGTTCTTTCCCTAAGTCGCTTACAAATCTCTCTCGTCCCCAGAGGCCTGGACCTCAGCCTGTTTGTGTTCAGGTAGGAGCCTCTCACCCGCAGAGGGGCAGGAAGGCTTGGCATTTAGAGCTGGCATCAACCATGAATCTGGTGTTCCAGCACCAGCCTGGCTCAGGTAGGACCTGCAAGGCATCCTGGGAGAGATGGGACTGACCAGAAGCTCCCATGGACCCCCATGGCTAAGAGGTCAGGGGTGATTGGAGGAGAAAAAGCCTCAGTCCTTTCCTTGTGTCTGCCTGCCATAGGGGAGTTTGGCCATGCTGGCCAGTGAGGGCAGGCTGGGGGGGTGGATTCTGACCCGCCTGATCCTTCCACATTTGGCTTTTGAGGTGGTCTCATCTTGACCTGGCAGGAGACAGGCAGAAGCCTTTGATGACAGTAAGGAATATGAAAGGGGAGGGGAGCAAGGCATTGGAATGAGCAGTCAGATCTGTTGTGACCCCTTCAAGCAGGGTCCAGGTTAAGAAGGAGGGGCAGATACCAGCCTAGGTGGGGGTGCTGGGAGGGACTCCAGGTTCTGTTAAGCCGGGGGTTCCCAACCTTTTGGTCCCCGTTCCCCTAGGCTGTCAGTAATCCTTCCTATTCCTGCTGCTCATTATAAAAGGAAGCCAGATCTAGAGTTGACCATATAAATATAAGAATAAAATAAACTATACAGCAAGGAACTGACCAAGAGCGGTAGGCTTCTCACGTCCCTCTTATAGGGGTGCACATGCCGCCCCGGTCTAGTCCAGTGCCTCTCGTTCCTAGAGGTGAAGAAATAAACCAAGGCTGGGTCGGGTCTAAGACTCATACCCCAAATTATTTAGGGCAGAATCTAGCAGGATTGGAACCCACATCCTACACTGCCTCTCATGAAAAGCAATTGTCATGTTTCCTAGGAAATGCTAGGCAGAATGTAAAGACTGAAGGTCTCAGAAAACAGGCCTAGAATCTGTGTGAACGCTTGGTAAACCAGAGTGGGGACTGTTCATGATGTGTTTGTCCTTCTTAGGTTTTCCTGTAGATCTGGGCATGCTCAGCATTCAGAGTGAAGGGGGCAGGGGTCCTAGAAGGCAAGGACCAGGGGGTCTCGTTCGGTGATTCCAGGGCAGCTTCACAAAAGCTATTAATAAATAGCATCACCGGCCCTTCCTTGTTGGAGTGAGTGTCCACACAGCTGCTGAATGAGGCAAAGGCCAGTCAGGCGGTCAGGACCCCCTCTTCCCACCCCGTGCCATGGTGATGAACCAAGCAGCTTTCACTAACAGGGCCCAGAGAGAATGCCCAGTAGCTCAATCTCATCCTAAAACAGAATCAGAGCTAACAAAAGGGACACTGGGTGCCAACCCTCATCCTGAGGCATGCCCAATTTTAGGGGCCTGTTTGCATAATATTGTTATCTCTTAGGGTCTTCTCAGACTGAGCTTAAGTGAAGGCCCTAAGAGCAGGCCCCTAAAACAGACAGAAGACATCAGGGATCCCGGATGTACATCTGGGCAGGACTGTCCTAACCCCTCATTTTAGGAAGCCCAGGGACAGTGTGACTTACCCATGACCATTAGTGAAATATTCATGCAAAGGTGCTGTGTGTTTATCCTGATGTAAACTTTTCTTTACTTGTCATCTGAGTGCCAGCAAGGATAGTGGTCTATTTTAGGCTGCTAGGTGATGCCGTTGTACATAGAGCACTGGGCCTGGAGTCAGGAGAACCTGAGTTCAAATCCAGCCTCAGACACTTACTAGCTGTGTGACCCTGGTCGAGTCATTTAACCTCTGCCTCAGTTTCTTCATCTAGGGATGCTAATAATGGTACCTACCTCCCAGATTTGTTGTGAGAATTTAATGAAGGAATATTTGCAAAGCGCTTTGCAGACCTTAACACTCTCTATAAATGCTAGTCATCAGTCATCATTATTATTAGTGGGCAGATGCATGTCGCAGCTGTGTCCCCTCAGATACACAGCTCCTGTAACCCCACCAGAGTTGCCGATCAGAGGGAGTTACCACCACATTTCCAGTGGGTCAGGGAAGACTTTCTGGAGGGGATGGTCTTTTGAGAGCGTCTGACCCGGCAAAACTCTGATTCAAAAGCAGTTTGGAGAATTTGTCGAGGAGGGGTGGAGAGCTGGAGAAAGGCAGTGACAAGGAGGGACAGCAAGTCGGCTGCTGCTCGGGGAGAGCGGAGGATCTCGGCCAGAGAGAGGTCTCTGCCTCGCACCTCCTGGTTCCAGTGGTTTGTGGAGGAGCTCAGGAGATGTGATGGCTATGAGAAATGGGGGAGGGGGTGACATGTCACTACATTGGGCAGAATCTGGGTGACCTGTCAAGGACGTCAAAGCAGGGAAGTAGCCAAGCAGGGATGGGAGCTGCTGCCCAAGAGGGAGGAAAAGCAGGAACCTAGAATACTTCTCCAGTTGTTTCTGGTTCTCTGTGGCCAAAGGACAAGCAAGAGTTGTGTCCTTTCAAATGTCCTCTACAGTCAGAGGTTTGGAAGCCTCTGAAATGGAATTGACCCTCCATAATACATACAGCACCATAAATGAGATATCTACAAAAGTGCTTGGCATGTAGTAGGTGCTTAATAAATGCTTATTCCCTCCCCCCCCCCACCAGACTCTGGATTCCAACTTCAGTATAGGTCATGGTTGGGGGAGTAATTATAAATATTTAAATGCGCCTGGCCAGTTAGGCAAAATGGGAAAGCAGCCTAACTGGCCATCCAGTACTTTTCCTACTAACAGATCAGATAGGAATCATAAGTGGATAGCAAAGCATTTAATTAGGACAGAATGGCAAATTAAATATGAAGGAAACTCAAGAAGTAGGATCGTGCTAGCCTGGTGGGAGAACGAACGTTTCCCACACAACTCGTGGAGTGACGCTGAGATCCCTCACAGCTTCGTCCCCCAGCAATGGACAGTGTCTTGCTGCTGTGCTACAGCTTCTTTATTTACCACCCGCTTCAAAGGGGAGTCTCTCGGCTCTCCCTCTTAGCTGGTTTGGAGACGAATTAATTCCCTTCCTGTCCCCTACAGCTAAGGCCTAGGCCATGCAAATTACTTTGAAGCTTGGGTCATCTCCCCTGGGACTTGGCAACTCCAGAGAAGGACAGACAGGGCTGACCATCTTTGCCCAATATGACTGCCATTTCCACTAAAGTCTCTGTCCCCTTAACATACAGAATACAGTCTGTGGCTGAAATGAAAGCCAGCATTGTCTGCTCTGTGATCCTGACCCATTCAATCTCTGGGGTGAATCTCCTGTCAAAGGATGGAGCTAAATTAGCCTGGAGCATCAGAGTTGAGTCTGGAGAATCTAACTCTGCCACTTACTAGCTTTGTGTGACTGGGGTCAGGACAAGTGTAGGGGGCAAAATTGCCTCCTTGTGCCTCAGTTGTCTTATCTGTAAACTGGGCCTACCGTAATTTGCATTATGAGTCTCACAAGGTTGTTGTGAGGTGAGTGCCAGTAGCGTCGCACCTTCAGTGCTCCCTTTATTAGCCCCACCATGCACTCCTGTGGACCGCTTACTCCCTTTTACCGTAGCTGGAGACAGGCAGCAGAGAGGCTTGCCAACAGTACAGCTCTGGGTAAGCTGGGCAGGGGGAGAGAGGGGCAGAAGGAGGACACTGGTTACAGAGGAAGCTCATCGACCGTCTAAGGCAGTCATCTCCCAGAAGCCCCTCACATTCCACCCAAATAACAGCTTTCTGGGCCTGTCCCACATTCCTTCCTGACCACAGAGGGTCACATTCCCAGAGATTCCACATCGAGGTTTGTCAGAAGTCTGTACTCTGGGCTTTGGCAGGCTCTCCTCACCCTCCACTCACCTCTGGCACCCCCCGGACCTTGGGTGGATGTGTTTGTTTTGGAGAGGCAGAGAGCTTTCTACGCTAAGGAAATTGAACTCCGAGAAGGAGGAAATAAAGTAATTCTGGGAAAATCACAGCTGAGAATGCAGTGGGTCATCTGGGGGAAGGCATAGTGGGGGTTACAGATGAGTCACATACAACTCTTTAGGATGCATGGGTCAGCAGGGCCTGGGTGATCTGGCAGAATCATAAAATCATACGTTTTCAGGCCTGGTCCAAGCCCCTCATTACAGATGAAGAAACGGACTCAGCAGGGTCAAGGACTTGGCCAGAGGCACACAGCTAGTTAGTGACCACTGAGAGGAGAATCAAGGTCTCCCTAGGACCAGTTTGGCATTATTCCTACTGTAGGGCACCGGCGGAATTGAATCAGGCCACTATTAAGCACCTGCTGTATGACTGAGTCTGTTTCCTCATCTGTAAGGGAAGCTAGGTGGCGCCGCAGTGCACAGAGCACCGGGTCTGGAGTCATGAAGACTCTTCTTCCTAAGTTCAAATCCATCCTCAGACACTTACTAGCTGCATGACCCTGGGCAAGTCACTTTACCCTGTGTGCCTCAGTTTCCTCATCTGTAAAATGAGCTGGAGAAAGAAATGGCAAACCACTCCAGTATCTTGGCCAAGAAAACCCCAAATGGGGTCATGAAGAGTCAGACATGATTGAGATGACCCAACAAAAATGAAGCGATTGGACTCAGTGACGTCTAAAGCTCCTTTCTCTTCTAAATCTATGATTCTGTGATCAGTGGAGGATTTCTAGGATGCATGATAAGGAGCCTAGCTTAGAGCTGGCAGGGTCTTCTACAGTGACAGGCACTCTGAGCCCTGAAATGACCGTCAGCCTCTCAGTGGAGGCAGACTGGCCATCTCTGCCATGAGGTCGAAAAGACCAAGAGAATTCATGAGTTCTGGCATCAGTGCTTATGGTGAGGGTAAAGAGGAGCTTCAGGATCATCCCTCCCTCCGTGCCAGCCTGCGTTTACCGAGCACCGCCTCCATGCCGGGCTCTGGGGATATAAAAAGGAAAGAGCCCCTGCCTGCGAGAAACATGCTTTCAATCAGAGAAGAAAAGAGGTAGGAAATTGATACACATTGAATACAGCTGAGGGACAGTGAGGAGGTGACTCCTTGGCTGAACCTTGAGGGAAGCTGGGCATTAAAAGAGGGGGAAGGTGCCACATGGGAGGAGCAGCAGGTATAGGATGGTGGGGCTGCCCCTTCTCTACTCCCTGATCTGCCCCCCCCAGCTGGAAAGCCCCCCCCCCATCCTCCCCTTCACCTCGAAGAATCATCCCCTAGCTTCCTTCCAGGTGACGCTCATTCTCCTGGTTGTCAGTGTTCTCACCTTGCTTAAATTAGATTACATTTATTTGTGTATCTAAAGGTTACATTCACCCTGTAGCATATAAGAAACTGGAAGGTGGGGGCTGCTTTCCCATTTTGCCTAACACGGAGTAAGCTGCTAGCAAATGCTTATTGAATGAATGAAAGCAAGGCCCCGGAGAAATTCCCCAAGGTAGTGACAGACAGAGCCTGGCTTCCAAGACCCCAGGGCCAACCTTCTCTCCACTCACTGTGCCAGGCTTATCCCACCCAATGAGAAGGCATGCAGGGGTCCTGAACTACAGTGGGCAGGGATGCCGGTACCCTTCTCAGCACAATCGCAGAACCTTGGGGCTCTGGGTGTGTCACTGTGCAGTAAGAAGACAGCCTGAGAGGGAGGAAATGTCCTGATGAACGTGAGCAGGGATGGTCTGTGTGTGGCTCAGGAGAACTGGGTATAAGATAGGCTGTGTACCGTTATCCTAGCTCCTCCTGAGTAATTCTAACATGTGCTCCCCAGCCCGACTCCAGTGGGCTCAGACCATGGCACCAGGGCCAGACAAAGCCCTGAGTACGCAGGTTACCATTAGCACACTGGCCAAAGGAAAGAACATCATTTAACAAAATACAGATTGGGGGAGGGAGGGACACCTCAGAGACCACATGGCATCCCATGGGCTCTGCTCTCCACCTGTGCCTGGGACAACTAGCAGAGGGGACAGGGTGTTGGCTTACCTGGGGTGTGGCCTCCAGGGCCATAAGGCACATTGGCCTGGATGGTGCTCACGGCACATGCTGAATTCTCCACCTTGGTGCGCAGCCCCGACCAACCCATCCTAGTTATGTCTCTGGCACTTAAAATGCCGCATTGTGCATTTGTTACCTACCTCGTGTGCGTTTTATCCAATTACTGCTGATACAAATAGCTAACATTTCTATAGCACAATACAAATATCCTCCCATTTGGTCCTCCCAGGTACCCTAAGAGGTAGGGCCTATTCTTATTTCCGTTTTACAGATCAGGAAATTGAGGCAGACAAAGGTGAAGCATCTTGTCCGGGGCCACCCAGCTAGTAAGTATCTGAGGCAGGATTTGAATTCAGGTCTTTCCAACTCTGCCCCATGCTCTCTGTTCACTGTGCCATTTGGATCAGGATTGTGTCTTATATGACTTTTGTCTCAACCCCAGAATGTAGCACAGTTCTCTGCACGCAGTAGGTGTTATAATTTTATATTCATTTTATATTCATTTTTATATCGTTATTAATTGTATATAATTATCTTGTATGATATTAATTTATATATAATTTTATATTGATTTTATATTCATTCTTCCAACAGTTCCCTTTGTTAGGTTTCCCAAACAAAGCTGTTTTCACAGCCAGTTCCAGATCACTGCAGCCCAGCTGATTGTGTCGTGATATGCCCCCATGATCTTTTTATCACAGAAATTCTGAATACCACTTGGTTCCTCTTAGATTTAAAAAAAATTTATTAAGATAACATCCATTCAAGAGGCGATCATTTATGTGTTTGATCCACAAGCGTTTATTAAGCATTTACAACATGCCAGTCATTGTCAAATCAATTAAGCATTTATTAAGTTCCTACCTCATGCTGAGTGTCATGCCAAGCACTGGGGATACAAAGGCAGAACTGTGACAGTCTCTGCCCTCAAGGAGCTTATGTTCTGCCATCAAAATGGCGAAAATGAAGATGATACACAGTACAAGGTGTTTTTAAGGGCAGGGAACAGTTAGGTTGGCTTTATTACCTCTAGCATCTTTGGGTTCCAAAGTATGCAGTGTGGGTGGAAGAAGGTGGATTGGTCAGGACATCGTGGCCCAAGGCTCCTCATCTGGTCCCCCAAAGAGACATTCTCATTGTCTCATAGCCGGGGTGATACAGGTGGCCTAAGCTGGGCTCGCACGCCATCATCCCTCCCCACAGATAGAACCAGATGTAATGAAATAAAAACATCCAGTGTTTAGACAGCTGTGAGCCCCGCAAGGCATCCCTGACATTCTAAAGAGTGGCTTTAAAATTCTCACCACTCCAATACCCATAGCTCTAGTTTTAAAAAAATTACAAGTGAGGACCCTGGTGCTGTGTGTCTGTGCAGAGTGGTGAGTCCCTCCCTCATACACCTTTTAAGTGAAGGGAGGCATAATTTTCTGCATATTTATTTATTTAAAAATTCTTTAGTGCTGAAGAGAGGATTGTTTTAAAAAATGAAATTTGTAATGAATGGTATCAAATAATATTTTGCTACCTTTTTAAAAAGAAAAAAATTTACTTTAGCTGCAGCAAGAAACATTTACTGCCCATCTTGACTTCCTCACGCTTAGCTTTTTTTCCCATGTTTAGAGGCACATAGATTCACATAGATGGTATTATTTGTAGGAAGATTTTTTTTTAAAGTAAATTAGCATTTGTATATGTTAAGACCATTACCTTGTCCTCCCTTCCCACCTCCCACCCCCCAGTTTGCACATCTTTCCAAACAGTAGAACTGGTTCCAGTTAATGGCCCAGTTTAGGAGGTGATCTTTGTCTAGGGGTCCCTCCCAATTCCATTCTAAATAACAAACTCATTAAACACTTTACTTGGTTTTGCTCTGACGATGCCAGCTGTGAGGTGGATTTCAGCATTTCACGATGGAAGCCAAGCAGCAAGGGCATTTCCGTAGGCATACCACAGCTGAATTTCTTCTAGGAAGTTCAGCAAGGCCATTAGACTAGATGTTCATGTTTCTAAGTTAAGAAGGTTAGGAGTCTGTCTTTATTTTGGAAATGAATCTCGGTCCTTCTCAAACCATCTATCACCCAGAGAGAGAGACAGATTCTACATAGGGATTTTCCACCATGTTTCCACCAGCAGTTTCTGGACTGACTCTCTCTGCCTGCTGATTAGGAGGTGTCTGTTTGTAGGATGTAAACTGTTTTTAATTTTAGCCTAACCTAAATATAATTAGAGATTTATATCTGCCACCTCCCCCTGACATCATGCCCCCACAAAGCCATTTTTTCATTACCTGTGTGTATGATTCCCCTTCATTAGTGTGGATAAGTGAGAGGTGTTGATAAATATATGCTTAATATGCACGTACATAACAAACATTCATATTGGCAGCCATATTTATGGCCAAAAAAATAACAGAAAAAAAAGAATTTTGCTGGGAGCCTAATCCATTTAAATTTTTCATGTAAGGGATAATAGTTTTGCAGTCATAGGAACGCATAAGGGAAAGTAATTTCAAAAATGAGTGTCTCTTCTTATAAAGGTAAGAAACAGACAAATAAAAATGATATTGAT
Organism: Trichosurus vulpecula; assembly: GCF_011100635.1. NCBI lineage: Eukaryota > Metazoa > Chordata > Mammalia > Diprotodontia > Phalangeridae > Trichosurus > Trichosurus vulpecula. The sequence continues at coordinate 22,590,163 of NC_050577.1, forward strand.
CGATTAAAATTGATTTCTTTTTTTGGTCTTTTGTTACATGCTATTGCCTGGAGTCAGAGAGCCAGTGTTAAGGCACACCCAGAGCTTTCAGCCAACCTGCTAAAATGTTGGGGTCAATTTCTGTTTAGAAAGAAATATCAAAGAAACATTTCAGGGTGGATGCTTGCTGCGCATTTTATGTTTTCAGAAGTGCATGAGAAAATAAGACCCATAAGTAGGAACAATGAAACCAGCCTGCTTTGTCTGCACACAGGGACTTTGAACAGATGCATAAGTGATTAAATAAGGAGAAAATCGGAGCATCCTTCCTTTCCCCATTTAACCAAATTAATTTTAAGAACAGTGTCAGGGCTTTGAGGGGATAGGGGTGGGGGGGCTCTCTCTTTGCATAGCCACTAAACTGAGGATCACCTTTCTTTACCTAATTTCTTTAGCCTGACAGTTACTTTGTGGGGAATGAATCAGGGAAATGGTGGTGTGTACTGTAAATTCATCTCCTGACATTGCCCACGATGGCCCGCTGGCCGACGCGCTCGCTAGTCATCAGCCCATCATTTCTCAGTGAAAAGAACCTTTCAGCTCGGTGACCTCCTGTAGAGAGCTAATTTTCCAGCAGTCAGGCTCGATCTGGATAAATAATTAGAGAGCGGGAGAGAGATGAAGGCGATCACACCAACTCTGCCTGTAATTCAGTTAATGTAGCCAGACCCTGTGATTTTGTTTCGGTGATGGCAGCAGCAGCGGGCGAGCCCGAGAGCCTGCGGTGGCCACAAAGCCAATCCGTCGCGTTTGTCTTGGAAGAATTAATGACACTTTTCATTCATTTGATGGAGCTTGGACAAAAGCTCTATCCATGGAATGATGAAGCCTGACATAACCTTTCCCTTCCTTTTCCGTTCTTATTCCTAACCGTACTAGCTAGTATACATCCAGATTCCATCATGATGGACTGGTTTTTTTTTTTTTTTAATTTTCCACAAACACTGAACAGTCTTGGTTTTTGCTTTTGCTTTGTTTTGGAATTTGCAGCATTCTTGTTTATAGAAACCAACCCCGTGGCTTATAAAGCAGACGTTGTCGTGGTTAATAGCTTGCTGTAGAACTTTTTGTAACTGTTCATTAAAGTCGGTTTAAAGGGGGGGAAAAGGCAAATATTGGGCTGTGGTGATGTATAATACTCCTCTTTGCACACATCCTTAGTTATAGATCTTTATTTCCTTTTCTCTGGACTTCCTATGCTGTTCACTCCCAAAAGAGAAAGATTAGGGCATTGCATACAGAGTTAGACAGGGATGCCAAGGTTCCAGTTTTCCCTCTTTCCTGTTTTCACCAGTAAATAGTATTCATTGTTGCTAAGCACAGAAATCTCACGATTTCAGAATAACGGGGAAGGGGTTGGCCAAATCTATGTTGTCAAAATGCACTCCTTCCTTCTGAGATCAGCAGCAAGTGTTTGTTGAATTGAGTAAATGTCACAAGATAAGATATGAAAAGTTGTTTTTGTGTACAAGGAACCACACTAATGGAAGGAATGATACCTCCCAGCAAACTTCCACCAAACAATTCCAGTTGTATGATTGCCGTGTCTCTGAGACTGCCCCCAATTCATCCTGCATGTTGTCTGCAACATGGGGAGCACCCAGAATGTAGGGACTGGGTTTTTCCTTTCTTTTGTGCCCCCACCGCTTAGCACAGTGCCTGACACATAGTAGGTGTTGACTCAGCAGATATTAAATGCAAATGTCCTTAAACATTAGTTAATTACCTGAATTGGAAGGGACCATATGTTGAAAAGAGTTTCTAAAGTCTTTTCTGGATTTCCAAAGCCTGCTGCCTTCAGTTGGCTTCCCACTCACTCCCTATGTGTGAGATGCTGAATGCTCACAATGACAGCTATCCTTTCTAACTCAGCACTCCCTCAGGATCACATATAGCAAGGCTGTTCTTCCAGTTTCCCAGTGAGGCAGGTCTCAATTCACGTAGTCTCTTCCGGCTTTTCTTAAGGGGAAATCAGCATCCTCATTCTTCTTAGCAGATCCTAAAAAATGGCTTGGTCAGGTTCAGTTTCACAGTAGTATTCTTTGGGGAATCTGGGTAGTGATTGGTCATTTAAGGGTTAATCAAGGCACAGCCTCAGGATCACAGATGAAGCCTTAGAAGGGACCTTAGACATTAGGCCAACTTCCTTATTTCACAGAAGAGTAAACTGATGGTCTAAGAGATGAAGTAATGTAGCCCAACGTCACACAGCAAAGCTGAGGTTAGAACCCAAACACTCGGACCCCATCCTTAGTTTTTTTTCCCCAATGAACCATGATTCACTTCCTCACTATCATTTTTTTTGGCCTTACATGTACAGTCAGAGTTGCAATGTAAAAGGTTCCCACACGTGAGGTGCCCTAGACATAATTCTGGCTTTTAAGAGGAACAGCTTTAGGCAGAGAGAGTTGGTTGGTGTTGGGTGAGCTGTTCTTTGGAGGTTGAGGAGATGGCTGGAGGAGCGGAGGGGAACCCAAATATAAGAAATTCTCCTTATCCTTTTCCCCCAAATAAGAACCACTGGTCACTTCTAAACTGATTCTGAGCCTCGAAGTGGGTCTCTTGAATCTCGCTGCTGGGGTCCTGAAGGAGAGAAGGAGAAAGAAGGTGAGGGGACGAGAAGTAAGAGATGATGGTGAGCATATTTTGGAGCAAAGGGTGCCTGAGATGACCTGGGGATAAAGAAACAGTGGACAGGAGAAGAGGAGGATTTAGCAACTTGAGCCCTCTTTTAAATTGAAGGGTGAACCTCAGGAAAGAGTCGCTCCCGCATTGCACTGGGATCTCTGAGCCGAAACCATGTGGGAACCAATGCTCTCGGTGACATGTCGTCGATTATGGTTGAAAGACGAAATCACATGAATTCAACAACTGCCTTATGGCAGGAAGGCTTTGTCTAGCCTGCTTGCTTGCTGTATCACAGTCCCTTTCTGCTTTAAATTGATTTTTTGGCTCCCGAGTCCATAAATCGAGAGACTGGGGGAGAAGGGGTATGAAGCATCATCTCTAGGCAGAAGGACCAAGGAACTGACTGCCGCCTCATGGGTGGGTGTGGATGTGGGTGTATATGTGTGTGTGTGTGTGTCTGTCTTTTTTTTAACTTGGAATTTCCATATTGCAAGAGGGAAGAGGCTTCTCTCCCATATAATGGAGCCATTAACATCTATTAATAATGCAGACAGGGTAAGTAGCTGGACTTGGAGCTCCCTGGGGGCCTCGTAAAACAGATGTGCACTATATCTTACCGGATTTGATGGCCGCTGGGGTCGAGGGGGTCGCTGTGGTTCCTGCTTCTTTCCTCTGGCAGTGGGTTTTCTAATTTAAGCACCTCTTTCTCCCCAGCTCAAGCTGCCTGCTGTGATCCAGGGTGGGAGACAGGAGCAGGAGGGCTGAAAGGGCTCGGGGTGCTCGGTCTTTGTCGAGCAGGGAGTCGGAAAGAGGGCACGGGCATGCTCACCAGCCAATGCCACCCCCGTGCCTTCCTAGCTCACTCTTAGCATTTCCTTCCCAGATGCATTTCCCGGCGAGGGGCTGCCGATGGTGTCAGGAGGCGCTGCCCGTCCTCCCTGCTATTTCTGGAGCTGAAAGGTAAGCCTTCTGCCGATAATTGTTGGCGTGGCTGGGTAGCATTTCTGTTTCTCAGATTTGATTTTGTTTTGTTTTGGCATGAAGTCTCCCTGTGCCCAAGAACCGGGTGGCATTTGACAAGAAGGCTACTTGCTGGTGGAAAAAACCCACTGCCATATTCCTCTTCTAGGACTGTCCGTTCAAGGCTTAATTCAGTCTTTGCATGGAGCCTGCTTCTGGAGCAGGGAGCCCCCACATACATATTCATTTCAGAGACTGACTATCTGAGCTATCTGAAAAATGCAGGCTGATTAATTTCATCTATTTATTATTTATTTATTTAGCCAAAGTGTGTATTTCTTAATAATCGGACAATTGTGAATTCATTATGGTAGCTTGGACCTCATCCGATCTGTTTTTCCAGGGATGATAAACAAAGGTGGTTTGTCTCCCTATCTCTGCCACCACCACCCCCCTTCATTTTCTGTGTAGTAATCATTTACTTTCATGGCATTATGAAAAGCTAATTAAGAGTGGCATTTTTTAAAGGAATAACTGCTTCGCTCCTTCCGTGCCCATCTCTTCCATTTTTTTTTAAATCACTTCATGGGAAACATGCCAGGTTCTTGGGGTTGATTCCAGAAGATCGAGGCATGTAGTATGTGTTTTTAAGTTCAGCAATGTAGACAGCGTTTATGTGACTTCCGTGAAAGGCTCACAAGATCGTCCCCATTAATGTGCATGCAAATCAATGTTAGCTTTTCATTACAAAGGATACCGCAGCTCATACAGCCATACAGCGTGGAGGGAGGCATTAATTCAACTGTATTTCTTACACCATCAGCTTTCTCCTGCACTCCCTGCCTGTCCTCTTCCCCACCATCCCTAGCCACCTAGTACCTTTTTTTTAATTATCTCCTGAACCACTTACTCAGTTTTAGAATAATACCCAATAACTGTCATGGGCTTGATTTTTAGATGAACTTGGTGGGTTCTATTCAGTGATCACATATGAAATCATAGCCAGGGGGCATAGATTTGTACATGATCCCTAGGTAAAATTAGCAACATTTTAGAAAAATATTTTTATATAGTGCATATAAAATCACAATGAAATTGGATGTTCAAAAGAAAAAAAAACAACCCACACATTTTTGAGTTCAATAAACATTGAACAAAAATGCCTTTCTGTATCTTTGGAGGTGGACCACTTTGACTGGTCCTAATTCATATAGAATGTACCCAGCCAAAGATTCTGCTGCTCCCTGTGACCTTTTCCTTGTAGAAGACTTGGAGCATCTTTACTGACTGGCCCCCAGTCCTGAACCACTCTCTCCTCATCTGTCCTTCCTAGCTTCCCTGGCTTCCTTTAAGACCCAGCTAAAACCCAACCTTCTCCAGGAAGCTTTTCCTCTCGCCACTTCATGCTAGGGCCTTCTCTCAGACTGATTATCCCCAGTTTATCCTGAAAATATCTTTATTTGTACTAAGCTATTTGCACATTGCCTCCCCCATTAGACTGTGAATTCCTTGAGACTAGGGACTGTCTTTTGCCTTTCTTTGTACCCTGGAACTTAGCACAGTGCCTGGCACATAGTAGGTGCTTATTAAATGCTTATTAACTGAATAACCAAAGAGAGCTGAATCCCAAACCATTCACAGACATTCACTTAACTGTCTAGTAAAGATATGTAGTTGTGGTCTTTTGCAAAGGGGAATGAGATGAGGGAAAGAAATTAATGAAAAGAAGCTAGCTTACTATAGTCTCAGCAAAAAGATATAATTCAAGGAAGGAACTATTCCTACTTAATGTATTCTATTGACTTATAGTAGACTAACTAGCTGTTTCATGGATAACCTTTTAAGAAAATCCATTCCATTTTAAGGAACCAGTTTACATATGGGATCACAGATCCATTGGAGAGTGTGTGTGTGTGTACACACCTGTATTGTTTGCATTTCTATATTTTTAATATAAGTATATATTGAAAATGTGTCTAACACAAACCGCTTCCTAGTCTCCTCTCTTTCTATAAACAGAAGCAGCAGCCCTTGGCAGACAGAATACTAGCTTATCTTTGTCCCCATTCGAGAGAGAGAAAAGGTGGGAGGAAAAAGGGGGAAACAAAAGTAAAGGTTAATTAACTTAGAAGTAAACCAGGATCAGAAGAAAATGAGATCACTGAAGTTCCCCTTTTGTAGTAATCTAATGTTCATTTTAAAGTGGCTGCAAATACTGTGTGTATCTATAGTCCTACATCTGTGTGTCTCTATATCTATATATATATGTATGTATACGTATATACATACATATGTACGTGAACATTTTCTCGGTCATCTGCTTTTTGTGCATTGTATGTCCACTGTGAACATATTTCTGCATCTGCTGTGGTCCTAGAAAGTATTCACACAATGGGTTGTTGGAGAATGCTTGGTTTTGAGAGGGGAGAGGCAGCCCAGGGTGGAACAGACATGATAGGAGATGGAAGGGGGGAACGGATTGCTGAGTTGGAGGCTGCCTTTGGGAGAGAAGTGGGGGGGGGGATTCAATATGCCTCAGTGCGCCATGCCTCCGTCTCTGCCCGGCATGTTTGTTACCTTTGTCTGTGGGCTCCCATTCTCGCGTGTGACATACAGAAGGAATTCATAATGGACTTAACACAGCTATAAAACATGCAGCTTAGTGAGCAGTACTCAGACCGCCCTCTCATCTTATTGGGAGCCAGAAACTTGTCACCAGGAAGAGACCTAATGTGGGAGACATGCATGCCTTGCCATCCCTGACTGGCGATACCCAGGGTGAGATGGTGAGTCTAAGTCATGGCCTGAAATGAAAAGGCCTTCACTCGCCTTTTTTTTTCTTGCAATAACTAGGTGAAGTTGGGAGAAAAGCCAGTCGAGATGGGATGGGGACTGTTACATCCTTAATATTTGCATCGTTAAATGAACACCCAGCATGGTGCCTGGTACATAGTAAGAGCCAAGTACATACTTGGAGAACAGTTGTGTAATTTTCAAATACAGGCTATCTCTTTAGTAAACACATGGATAGGTCTCACAGGCAAGAAGTGACGGAGCTTTTCCTTATGATTCTCTCTGATGCTGTTTCATTCTATATTTGCTAGATGTGAAATAATTCTTTTAATATCCATATCACATACCCAGACCAATCGAAGGCACTGTTCTGAACAGCTCATCTGCAGTACCTAGAGTCTTTTCAATACTGTCCTAGGGACGAGTAGCGAGATGGACTAAATTTCATTGTCAGAAATGTCCTAGAGGTCTTGTTTGTTGATTTCCAGAATGCTCTTTTTTCAAACAGGATTTTGCTCCTTTTTTGACTCCCATTAGCTAAAGGAAGACTCTTCACAGCTAAGTTCTGAGTCACTCATTCCCCTACATTCAGCACAGAGGCACTAAGCATCCATAGGCTTCAGGAGGCTCTGCTACCCTGCTAGGCATTAGGAGAGGACAGGAGAATAGCCTTTAGAGCTGGAAAGGACAGGAAATATCATTTCTGGACTAACCTATTCTCCCCTATTACAGATGGGGAAATTGAGTCCAGAAGAGTTAAAATTACATGGAAAAAGCCACACAAGTAATCAATAACAGAAAAGCTGAGATTCAAACCCAGGTGTTCCACCTCTGCGTCCACTGCTCTTTGAATTAAAGATGGAAAATGGTGCCATTCCTAAGCTTCAGTGAGTTCACAGTCTAGGACAGAGATAAGCTAGAGACACAAATAAATATCTATTACAAATTTGAATTGTTTACTGTGTAGAAAATATCATAGAATCATGAATTTGGGGCTGGAAGGGGAGAACCTTGGAGGTGATCTAGACTGGTTCCCTCCTTAGAGGAGGAATTTGAGACCCACGGGGTTTCATAGGAATTGCCTAAGACCACAGAGATAGTATGATTCTGAGAGGGAGGGGGGCAGATTACTTCTGTCTGGGGAAATCAGAGAAGGCTTCATGGTTGAGGCCACGTCTAAAATGGGTCTGGAAGGAATTGGATTTCAATGGGGGAACTGTGAAGGCGGCTCAGTCATTCCTTCGGGCATGGTTGTGGTTAACAAACACCTCAGGAGTACATGAAGGCGGGCTGAGAGCCAAGGAATAGTGGGAGGTACAGTAGAGCTGAAATGTGGAATGTGTGAAAAGGAAATCTTGAATTTGGAAGGTGAATAAAGACACCCATGAAAAGTACTTCCTTGGTGATGCCTGTTTTAGAACACATGATGGCAACCACACTGCCGCTGTTGAACATAAATGACATCTATCATCGTTCACTAGCATGGAGCCTGATCAGGCCTTGGTTCCCTGACCTATAAAATGGGTTTGTCAGATTCAATGGCCTATAAGGTCTTTTGTCCCTCTAGGCTTGCATTCTTGTGTTTGAATGTGGCCAAATGGGACGGAACCGGCCCATTTGGACCAAGTGATCAGCTTATCCTTTGGGGCAGTAAGATCCAGGAGATTCTGCGTGTCCCACCAAGGTGAACACCTGAGGCTTAGGAAGCCTTTTTAAAGTTTGCCAAATGCTTTGACTGCCCTGTGAGATTGTCGGCAAAAAGATTGTCTCTGATCTCGGAGGAGCAAAGTAAGACTCTCTGAGCGAGGTTAAGTGATTCACCGTGACCACCCACAGCTAAGGAGGGTCTCTGGTGGGCTGTAGGTGCAAGGAGCCTCTCTGTGCTCCGGGCTCTCCAAGACTCAGAGTTTCTGAGAAGGGCTGACCTGCATGGGTAGGAGGAGTTTTTTCATCCAGAAGACTCCTATGTCAAGGATACCAGAGGTCTTGCTCTTGTCCTTGTCGCCTGGTTCCAAATCCAACCATCTTTCTTTGTACTGAGATGCCTCTTGCTGTAGATTTGGTCCAAGGTGTACTTTCTTTCATTTACTCACTCAACACATAATTATCATACCTCTACAAAGTGCACACGACCATTGTCAACTTTTCAGTCAGCTCCCTGGAGCGGAGGGGAGGGCATGGGGGTGTGTGTGTGCGCGTGTGTGCGCGTGTGTGTGTGTGCGCGCGCGCGCGCATCTGCCCATGTGCATTTAATATGCTGCTTTCCTAGTGATTTCTTTCCCCCTCAAGAGTGATACCTCACATGTATTTTAAAAAAACTTCATTCTAACACAGGGCTTTTTTCTGGTTATCTTTAGTTTCTCGCACAAGTTCAGTGAGTAGGCAAATAAAGTAGAGAAGGATGGTTTACTTTATTGATACTAAGATGCCATTTATTCATCAGAGATTCCTAATCTCCCTGGTTCCCCCAGACCTCTCACCCAGGGACGGACTCCCAACTTTCAGTGCAAGGCAACCCTTCCTTGTTCCGCCATTTTGGATTGAGTTATAGCATTCTGCTGGTTGATGCTCCATTTGGGGGGTGGGGGGGCCCTCTGGTTGTCAGTAAAATGTCACGGCCGCATACCTTTATTGTCCATAGTGAACTGTCCAGACACTTGGCCTCTTGGATGCCGTTATCAAGCGGTTCCTTCAAATTAGGAGGAACACTATCCCCTTTGCCTTTAAGACTCAACACGGACACCAAGATGTAGCTCCACAGTCAGAGTATTATTTCATGACAAACAACAGTGTTTGATTTTTGACAGTGATCACAATAGCCGACGTGTGGGACGCTGAAGTTTACAGAGTACTTTTTGTCCATTATCTAATCCGAGCCCCGTGACAGCCCCGGGAAGTGATTACCCTTGGCTGACAGATGAGGAAGCCAGGGCTCAGAAGGTTTAGGAGGATGATTCACCCTCACCCAGCGGGTAACTACGAACCCAGACCTCCTTGACATCCCAAGTTCAGACTCTGTCCAGACTCTACACAGAATAGAGGTGACAGGCCATGTGAGGAGGCATCCAACCCACATGGAGAACAGTACATGACGACGAGCCTCCAATAGGTCCGTGTCTATCTACAAGCCGCATATATTCACATGTAGCCTTGTCAAGGCAGGTGTTTGCTACAAAACACCAGACGGCTGTGACTGGATTCCTGTATGAAATGTGAGGGTGTGACCCAGGTCCGAGAAGTGAAGGGATCTCTTGTATATCGGGTACGCTAGGGTGAGGCTTACCGCTGCTTGATAAGCAGCATAATGGACAGAGCTTACTGGACCCGGACCTGGATTCTAGAGACCCAAGCGGACAGAGTGCAGGGCTTTGGGTCAGGAAGGCCTGAGTTCAAATCCAACCTCCTGCACTTACTAGTTGTGTGACCCTGAACAAATCACTTAAACTCTGCCTCAGTTTCCTTACCTGTAAAATGGGGACAATCATGGCACCTTCCTCCAGGGATTATCGTGAGGATTAAATGGGATGATAATATTTGTAAAAAGCACTTAGCCCCATGCCTGGCACATAGTAGGTGCCGTGTCAATGTTAGCTGTTATTTATTATATGCTCTATATTATTACAGATCATATATTTATTATAATAATAGGTATCATTAGCTGTGTCACCGTAGTCACTGCCTCTCTGGGTCTTGATTTTCTTACTTGTGAAGTGGGGGAAACCTCATCCTGCCTGCCTCACAGGATGGTAGTGAAGGAAAAGTCTTTCGTAAGCCTACATTTTTATGGAAATGGGATTGGTCATTATTCCTAACGCTAATAAAAATGGCCACTGGCTGCCGAGCGTGCTGGGCTCGTTTTTTTTAAGCCCGGAGGTTTTTATGAACGGATGCAGGCTGAAGCGGGCCGAGTTGGGGGAACAGTATTTGCAGGGACCGCAGCGGCGTTCACCAGATCAGCCCTAAAAAGCAGCCTCGCTTGGAGTCGTCCTCATCACCGATCATGGCCCCAGATGACCAACGACGGAATATATTTCCCTCCTCTCAGCAAAGCGCTTAAACCAGAGATGGGCAAAGTCATTTCCTTGGTCAGTTTTGCGAAATGTTGGGAGAAAAGGAAGAAGTCAGCAGTGGTTGTTATAGGAAAGATTCTACTGGGAAATGAACCTGGGGTGAAAACAAAAGGCATTAGTGAGACTCTCCGTAGGGAAATCTCCAGACTTGGAAACCTGGAGGGTCCTGGGGATGAGTTTCTACGTCAGAATGCTGAGTTTATCCACAAGGGGTGTATTCTTCTCTTTTTAAAATAATACAGCGATGAGCCGATCAATAAGTCTTTATTAGGTGGGTATGTGCTAGGTGCTGGGAATGCAAAGGTACAAGGGTGGTCCCTGCCTGCCCTTGGGGAGCTTACTTGCTCTAGAAGGGCAAACACGTCGATCAAGGACTGTGTGCTGAGTTCCGTGCTAGTGCTGGCTGAAATCAGTTCAGATAAAACACCATCCCCGACATCAGTGAATTCACGGTCTAGTGAAGAAAAGTCATAGCTATCAAGGAAACTTGACTTGTGTCCGACATGGCATGTGAAGGCAGGAAAGTGAGTTAAGTGAAGTCAAGGAAGATTCCCATGGGGGAAAAAAAAGGAAGAAGCCGGCGGATTCCTTTGGTGTGGGGATGGTCACAGACTTGGAGGTTCCCAGCAGGGATGTTTGCCCTGGCTTTTTAATTGGGGGTTAGAATTTCAGGCTGGCTTCTATCATACCCTTCCCCAGACTCAGCTGCAGGGTGAATTGGAAAGGATGCTAAATTGGAAGTCGGAGGCCCTGGGTTCAATTACAGTTCTGCCGTTTGCTTCCTGTCTGACCTGGCCAGTTTTCTCATCTGTAAAATGGGAGGGGGGAGATGAGAAGTCCCTTCAAGCTCTGACTGCACAATCTTATCATTCTCTTTCCTATTGGGTTAACTGCTGTATGAGGAAAAAAACAAAGAATAGCCGGGCAGTGGAGGGGAGGGGTGAGATTCATCATTTGAGATGCCTGTTCATACTGGGTGATTGGGGAGATGCCCCAGAGGAGGACACAGACCAGGCTGCATTAGAGGCAGTCCTGGCAGGGTCTGCAGCACCCCTCCTACCATGAAGGAATAGATCCCTAAGAAGATGATTAACAAAGATCACTTTGGGCACATACCTGTGGTTCGTGGTATAGAACAAGAACCCGGGCAAGCATCCCATCCTCCCTGGGCCTCCTGCTCAAGACAGCCTGGGTGGTTTGGGATTATCTTGCAGAAAACCTTGACAAACAGCCTGCCTTGCTACCAAGTATCTGGCAAGAAATTTGTCTTAGAGACACAGAAAGCTTGGTCAGAGGTTGTTTCCAAAGGAGTGAGACATGGGGTTTCTTGGATTGGAAGCCTTCAGTGGCCAAGGTCAAAGGACCCAAGATGTAGAGCTAGAAGAGATTTTATGGGGCCTGCCCCTTCCACCCCCCACTCCCACCCCACCCCACTTTTCAGATGAGGAAACTGAGGCCTGCAGAACCCGGATTTCAAGTACTCTGCTCTAAAGGAATCAAACCCGATGCAAAGATCCCGTGTGCACTTCATCACAGCTGGTAAGATGCCGGTGATGGCCAGGCTGGGGCCCAGAAATGGCAGGAGCGTGTAGGCAGATCACAGCAAATCAGACCCGCCAGATCTTCTGGCCCACGACCAGTTGTATGTGGAGAGAGGGGCAACCTGAAATATCAGAGTTCTCTTTACCTTTTTTTAAAAATACATTTCATCGATGCTTTTCCCCGCCTCGTCACAGTCATTCCATCACCCCCACCCCCGGATTAAACACTCTTGTGATAAAGAAAAACAATTCCATGAAAACATATGTTCCAGAGACTGCGTCTTGTCAATGTATACAATATTTTGTCCCGGAATTTCCCCCTCTTCTCTGCTGCGGAGGAGGGGGGTAGTTCATTATCTTGTCTTCTTGTCTTTTTTAGTTACTTTTTTTGGAGTTGAGGTGGATCTAGGAGACTAGCATTCCATTTTTAAGAGGATTTATCATTAATCCCAGACTCCTCTGTGGGTAAAAATCTAGAATAGCCCTGAGTTTTATTTTTCTCCTGCTCATACTTCACAAACAACACTTAATATGCTGAACAAAGGAAGGGTGGAAAGAACAGTGGACTTTAGAGTCAGGTGTCCTAGGTTTGAGCCTGCCCTTTAGCATTCTCATTCTATTTCAGTGGGGCTCAGTTTGCTCATCTGTAAAGTGGGAATTGGGGGTAGGTGATTATGATTCCCTATATATTATAGCCCTAGGATAGTGGAAGGATAGGAGCCAGGAGTGAGCAGAAGTAGGAAGAAAGCAACCATTCCTGTTTCTCCTTCTTCCCTTACTCAAAGTCCTAAGTAAGGTTTCAGTTTGTTCCTCCAAGCATGACCCCCCCCCACAATACAGTTGTAGAATTCCTCACTGTGTTTTTAGTGTCCCCTATGGGGATGGGTGATCTCAGAGGTGAGACAGCCAGATTTCCTCTGACTCATTCTACAGTTCCAGACTGTATGGAGGTATGACCCTGCTACCCCATGTCTACACGTTGGGTGGCCAGCACCAACAGGGAGAGAGAGACATTGCAGATTAAGTGAGGTGCAAGCTTCCTGGGGCATGCTGCAAGGTTAGGATATAGAGGTGATGTTCTGACTAGGACCAGAGCTGGATTTGGTATTCCGTAGCACCCCCGTGACCCTCCTGCTTCCTTCACTGTTATTCACTAGGTACTAATTGTGGCTTCATCGAGAAATTGTGGCAGAATGGACCTGTTTGTAAAGGGCAGAGAATAAAGATAAAAGAGCGTGTGTCTGTGTGTGTGTGTCTGTGCGTGCGTGTGTGTGTGTGTGTGTGTGTGTGTGTGTGTGTACACATGGGCATACACCCCTGACCAGATATATTTTAGGAGCTGGAAGGCTTGTTAATAGGACTTGATTAGGTGAATATTAGCTCTCAGACACACTTCAGCAACCCCAGAGAGAATGGCAGTGACGTTTCTCAATGGGGCTTTTCTCCTGGCCTTAGACAGCAGGCTCCTGACTTCGAGGAGGGACGCCCCAGGGGGCTGGTGGGGCTTGGGGAATCCTCACACTTAGGGGTTCCCTTTTGGGCAGTTTCTATTCGTGCGAACTGTCAGCTTCCTTGTAACACCCCAGACTCTGGACTGACTGCTCACGCTTTCCGTGTCAACGCTGAGCAGCGTCCTGACACCCTGGTGTATCGGAGGTTTAGAAAGCACTTTCAATGCGGCTTTCGATTAGGTGTGTTAATGGAATTTACAAAATGGAGAAACAAACTCCTACCCAAGAATATGGATTTTTTTAGATTCTTTTCTAGCATGTGTCTTGCTGGGAATAATGTAGGACCTTTGACTAGCAGACAGTTTAAGATGAGGAGAAAAAGGGAAAATTGAAAAGGCTGACAGATTGGTTCAGCAAAATTTCGTCTTCTGGTGTCTAAGCTCATACATCCTTTGGCTGGGAGAGCAAACAGGATGAAGACTTTTCAGATCCCCATTTTCCTTCTCCCTTCATCGTACATGGCATAGAACTGGTTTCTTCATTAAGAACTCATAATCAGCGTTCCCATTTAGGGAGCAAACTTTGTCAAGAAAAGCCATTTTTTTGCCTGGCTCAAAGAGAAGAGAATCTCATTTTCCTAAACTGGGTTTAAGATGAATAGAATCATAGAATCTCAGCCTTCGAAGGGACCTCGGGGGCCATTTGTTCCAGCTCATTCCTGAACAAGATCTCCTTTTACATGATCGAGCGGTGGATCAACCTCGGCTTCGTGGCCTCCAACATGGGGAACCGCACTGCCCCCCAAAGAATTCCATTCTACTTTTGAATCACTCTAGTCGTTGCCTCTTCATAGCTTCCTTTCTCTTCCACCTGACAGCCCCCCACTACTTGAAGATATCCTCACTAAGTCTTCTCCAGGCTAAGCTTCTCTGCTTCCTTTATTCCCTCCATATATGATATAAACTTCAGGCCTCTTACCACTCTGGGTGCTCTCTTGGTTTTTATCTAGCTTGCCATTGTGTCATGCTAAAATGTGTCATGGTGGGACTGTCACCCTTTCCTTCTTGGTCACTATGCCTGTCTTAATGAAGCCGAAAATAAGATCTTTTTCAGATGAAAGGCTTGTCTAGCTGTGGCTCTTCTATCCTGTATTAGTGAGGTTGATTTTTAGTGTAGAATTTACATTTATCCCTCAGTAGTGTTACTTCGGTGCTATGCCTGTTGGTCAGAAAAGTCTAAAATGAATCCCTCTGTCTCTCACCAGACAGCTGCCAAGGAGAGCAAAGGACATTTTTAACTATGACAATTGAACAGTAGTCCTCGTTCCATAATGTCCTATGCTATTTCCTACAGAGCGATGCTGATTAAAAAACTCCTTTTTGCTCTCCTTTGGATTTCTCAGCATTGAGAAAGGGTAAGACACAGGCCTGTCCCATCCTTTTTCAAGGTTATTTTCGTCCTCACTCTTTAGATCCATGCAGAGTGGGAAGAGTTTTAGACATAAAGCCAGGATTTTAACACAGGTCTCCCCCGGCTGTAGCATAGCCAACTCCCCTGACCGCTCTGTACAGATGTGAGTTGGTGGTTTATATTTATTGATACTTCTTACCCAAGAGGCCCTAATTCCCCTCTCCAAATCATTTTGCATCTACTTTAAACGTATCCTGCCCAGCCAGACTGGCCCCCTTGCTGTTGCTCATAACCCAACACTCCCTCTCTCATCTTTGGCCTTGGCACAGGCCATGTCCAGAATGTACTTCCTCTCATCTCCACCTCATAGAGCCGCCATTTCCTTCAGACACCACCTCCACCATGAGGCCTTTCCCAGTTCCTCCAAGTGCTTGTGTCTCTTCCTCCCATCACTGACGCCACCAAGTCTGTGTACCTTGGTGTACATGTTGTCTCCCTTTATAGAGTATAAGCTTTTTGAGGGCAGAAATTGTCTTCTTTCTGTCTCTGTCCCCAGCAGTTAGCACAGGATAATGCTTATTTAACCTTTGTGTTCTTATGGATACTCATTTTTTGTATAACGGGTGACTCTTTCTCAACTTCCCATTCAGCCTGCCTCAATGAGGTATTTTCATAGCTGCGGGTGCCCCTAGAAACAAGCAGTGCTCATGATGTATTTTTAAACATCTCCCCAACAGCCCCTCGTGTCGGCCCTAAATCTGGGACTGGGTCATCATACTTCACCAAGCTGCTACGCCCCTTTTTCGTTGTACTGGACAGGGCCCATGGGACCATGTACTGGACTGACCATTGAGTGGAGGTCACGGAGGCAGTGTCTGTCTCTGGACTGTTGTCTTTGTTGCTTTTCATCTCCCGGGGCTCTCTTTCTCTAGCTCAGAACTACTTCAAATAGAGTTACTCAAATGAGGATGTGGTTTCTTTCTCACATATTACCTATATTAATTTGTGGAGAATATATTCTCTTCAGGTTTGAGCAGGAAAATGGCAACGGCTGACCATCCTTCATCATGCTGATGCTTTATAGGACTCTTTCAAGTTCTTCCAGAGCCATATCTTCTCTAGGCTTGTAATCAGGATGCCTTTCAAGGTAGAGCTGGGTGGCACCTTTGAGGGTGGGAGGGGCAAGGCCAGAGCCTGTCTCCAGGTGGTACACTGGCTGGGCACCAGCCTTGGAGTCAGGAGGACTTGAGTTCCAGTGTGACTTCAGATACTACCTATGGGATTGAGCAAATTGCCTCATTTCATAAAATGGGGGTGATAATAGTGATGCCTCCTCCCAGGGTCCTTGTGAGGGTCTGATGAGAAGCGCTCTGCAACCTTCTGACACAGCTGTGTAAATGCTGTCAACCATGGCAATTATTATTCATTGTTAGCTGAGTTTCCAGGCTTGCTGACCCACCTTCTGCGGTTTCCTTCACCTCCCCAGGCCTCTTTCTTCATCCATGAAATTGGGCGGTTGGGTGAGATGACCTTGTAGGTTCTTACCTTAAATCCCTAAAAGGGGAAGAATCAAATGTTTGTAGCAGTGACAGCGTGTCGGACAATGAGAAGGGAGTTAAGTCTGAGAGGAAAGGTGGGGGGCTGGGTGGGGGGAGAAGAGGGGCGTGGCTCTCCTACGTGGGAAAGACTGGGCTGCAGTGTGGCGTACATACATAGTGGGCCCTGTATTTAGAGTCAGGAAAATCTGGGTTCAAATTTCATTTCTGACGTGTGACCACGGGCGGATCATTCTGAGCCTCCGTTTACTAACCTGTAAAATGAGAACTATATATAATAGCCTTGACCTGGGGTTGTTGGGATTACTACATAAAAGTTGCTTGTTGTCATCTTCGTAGGTTGGGGAATGGTTCACCCCACCTAGTCTCCCACTTCTTACAGTGTCAATATCAAGGAGCAAAACTCCAGGGGGGTGCCACTGCACCCCGTGGGAAGTGGCCTCCCTCCTCCGTGCTATAGCAACTATGGCCCTCACCCTCCAAGGCCCCACGGGAAAATTCTGCTGGCCCATTTCAGCTCATTACTTTGTTTGGTTTTTAATCATGATTACATGTTTCCCCAAAACTGGAACCAGGGCAGAGCATAGAGTCCTCAGAGGCCCTGGATAAACCAGTTAATCTTATCCTTGTATCAGGGATATAAGATTACCATATTTAGGTCCCTTTGCCCAAATGGATGGAAAAAATTGGAGAGTCAGGTCCAGACCACAGTAAAAATTCCCAGCTTCCCCCAAGATTGCTTTTGTCAGGATAGGTCTCAGGCGGATTAAGCCGGGGCTCCTGCAGGGTCCTGAGAAGCTGCACGGCTAACTGTCCAAAGTGAGAACAAGGAGGAGAGGGCAGGTAAGACCCTTCCTCAGGACCACCAAAGGTTGGCGCCGTCTCTGTCCTCCCCTACACCTCCTCATTACCCTTGGAGATCATTGCAGATAAGCTATGTCTGGTTTGGGGAGAGGTGGGGGGAATCAGTGATCTCCCATCATGGGACTCGGAGAGCCGTGGGCTTTCTTGTCGACTAGGTCAAAGTAAAAAGTAAAGCTGAGAAACAGTGTGACTTATTTGTGATTCCCATCTCCTAAAACAGATGGGTTACAAAGTACTTGTGTTGTGGGACCCCAGCCCTATCCACTTTATGTGCATTTTTAAAAGGCCATATGGGGTCAGCATGTCTCTGGGGAGGTGGCTGCTGAGTGACCCTTGATAAATCCCTCGGTGCCACAGGGAGCCTTAGGATCATATCCATGAATGGCAGGGTAGTTGCTAGTCTTCATTGGTAAAGGGCGTTTCCTCACTGGGCATTCCCTATACCAATGGAACCAGAGGCCTGAGCCCCCCAAAAAGTACACAAAGGATGGGGTAAGGATAGATATCAGAAACCTGGAAAAGGGAAATGGGGAGCCAGGTTGTAGAGGCTTTCAATGCTGGGCTGAGTTTGGATTTTACTCATTAAGCTGTGAAGAGTCATTGAAGGCTTTGGGTTGGGAAGTACCTTGAGCAGAGCTGTGCTTTACTAGGAATCGTATAGAGAGATGGAGAATGGAGAATGCTTCATGGATTTCACTGGTGTGGGGATAACCCATTGAGAAAACTCCCTTCTTCTCTGCACCAAGATGGCCAGTGACTTGCTCAGGGGGACATACCCAGGACTTGTCAGAGCTTGGATTTGAACCCAGGTTGGTGGGGCACACTCGGCAAGCCCAGATCTCCCCACCTTGCGCATCATTTGATGTTGATAACTAAAAGGTCATGAAGCAATTCTTCTTCATTCACATTTATTAAGTACACTTTATGTTCTTAACATATGTGTGAGAGAGACTCCTTGTTGGGAGAGATAGCCTTTAAAACAAGGTCATGCTTCTTTTCTATTTTAAAGGAAGGCAGGATCTCATCCTTTGTTCTTTTCAGTTAATTGTACGGCTGTAAAGATGTGATCTGCTCTAGAAAATCATGGACGAAAGCTTGCCTGTTCCATCCTCTTACTTTCATCAAGTGTGTCTTCACTCTGCACTCCTAAAATGTTAGATGAGAGAGTTGGCATGGGTCAGTAGTTATCAGTCTCCTCTCGATGACCCTTGAGGGGTTGTCATCAAGCATTGATCGAGCACCAGACCCCTGCTAGATGCTAGGGGTGCTAATGTGCCTGTAACTTCTCTTCTTCTGGCATCTTTCCCTTCCTAGGATGTCTTGTAGAGCAGTCCCTTGGCACCCTCAAGAATGTAACACTCAGGGTGACCCTGGTCTGGTCCAGCCACACGCCTTTGCCTTTGGAAGTTCCTCCCTTTGTGGACTTGTAGGTACCACGTCAGGAACCACAAAGATTGGGTCCAAGTCTGTGGCTCCTCTGGGACTGATGATGAAAACAGATTGTTAGAGAAACGCGACCAAATTTGTTCCGTTTTCCAGCTCTTTGTGGCCCTGCCAGTTTCCTCTGAGTGTTCTCAGTGTGATGTGGCTGAGCCTCGCCATGCCAAGCTTTCTGTAAATTTGTTTTCTCTTCTCCTGCTTTTCACTGTTTTATGAGGCTGCGCCGCGCCATGCGTTATCTTCGGGGCCATCCTCCATGGTGCTTTACAAATGAGCTTGTATTCTAAACCAAGGCTGCCCTTGGCTGCGTGTCTCAGCTTGGCAGGAAGACCAAGCATTTGCTGGCTAAGACCGTTCCTGGGCTTTTGGACCCCCTCATCATGGTGGCTTTTACATCTCTTAAGACTTGGGTCCAACTTTTGTAGAAGGAGGGGGTTGAGGTGGATCCTGCTCAAGCGCCCACGAGCCTTAGGTGATCATTGAGGCCAATGCCTTTGTCCATTTCCCGCATCTTGTGCTTGCTGTCATACACTTTTGTGGTCTCAGCTTTGGATTGGATGCCCCACCGAATGATGGTCCAGCTTCCCAGGGATTCTATTCCAACATCCACTTCAGTCACCAGTGGTTTCCTGTCTCCTCTCGTATGTGTTTTTCACGATGCCATTTTGTGCCGCTCATATCTAGTGGCTTTTTTCCTCACTTCTAGAAGGAAGTCTTTGTCATCAACAGGTGTGAGGCTTCCCAGTGCCTTGTGCCCTTCTGAGTCATATTCTCCAGCTTATTTTTTACCTCCTCGTCCCCCACCCCCACCCCCGTGCTCCACTCCAACCACATTGAGGTCGCTGAGTGCTAGAGAGTGCATGGACTTGGTTTGGATGACCTTGTCAAATTCTTGTAGAAAATTTCTCCATCTCTTCATCTTGTGCAATAGATATCGGCTCATCAGCTGCAATTATTTTAAATGGTGGTGTGTTTGTGTTCATCATTGGCATCGGACCAATGCTTTTGGCTGTTGGACCCTGTTTGAGGGGGTTTAGTTACCAAGGCCCCCAATTGGAATGTGGCCTCTTTTCCTAAAATTAGACATTCGGTAGGGTCTGGTTGGAGTCTCTGCTAAATTATATTTCACTGACTCAAGAGGCTCCAAGTAGGGAGGAAGGATCCCGTTATTCGGGGAACCAGGAACTAGGCACGATCAAATGCTGCCTCAGATACTTACCACGTGACCCTGGGTAAGGTACATAAACCCGTGCCTCAGTTTCCCCATCTCTGAAAACAGGGACAATTTTAGGTAAACACCTACCTCCCAAAGTTGTTCTACTTTGCAGACGCATTCGCTCCACTCTGAGAGGCTCGCGGCTGGCAGCAGATCTCAGAGCAGGTCTTCGGAGTCCTGGGAGCGTTTGGTTCTCTGTGGGTGCAGGGAGGATGCCTCAGCCTCCCCTTCTCCCCCTCACCCCAGACCTCAACTCCCTGAAGGATTGAAGAGGTTTAGATGAAACAGTGGGAGGAGTAGATGGGCCCAGAAGGGCCATTGGAACAGAAGACACATTTAAGGAGAGGAGGCATGAAAGGTAGCTGGGCAAAGACCTGAAGGAAATCTGTGAGCTCTGTTCATCTCCCTCCCGCACAGTGAATAACAGACTCTATCCCTTGGCTCCTTTGACGGCTGCTCTGTCTCAATTCAGTGATCCTTATTAAAGTGTCTGTGTAGGCAGGGAATTGTGGTAGGCTAAGCCAGAAGTCACCCAAACATTTATTTGTTAAGTGCCTACTATGTGCATGGGCCCACAAGATACTAAGACAAAAGTTAGTTAAGCATGTCTTGAGTGCCTACTGTATGCCTCAGTTCTAAGGATACTAAGACAATCAGCAAGCATCTATTCTGTGTCAATTGTATGCATAGGCACTCAGAATAAATACTAAGACAAAAGCCAGTCAAGCATGTACTGAGTGCCTGTTGTGTACATGGGCACTCAGGATATTAAGACAAAGTCAAGAAGCATTTATTTAGTGCCTACCATCTGCTAGACAGAGGCAGCTACGTGACATTGTGGATAAAGCAGTAGTCCTAGAGTCAGGAAGACCTAAATTCAAATCCGGCTTCAGACGCTTTCTAGGCTGTGTGACCCTGAGCAAGTCACTTCACCCTGTTTGCCTCAGTTTCCTCATCTGTAAAATGAGCTGGAGAAGGAAATGGGAAACCACTCCAGTATCTTTGCCAAGAAAACCCCAAATGAGGTCACAAAGTGTCAGATAAAACTGAAGCAAGTCCTCTGCTAGGCACTCGGGATACTAAGAATATGCTTAAATTAATGCTTAGAAAACATTTTTAAGTGGCTCTTTGGGCAAGACATTGAGCCAGGGCCTGGGATACAAACACAGAGTTTACTTTCCTCCTATGAGAGGTGGACAGCCTGGATACCACTAATCATCGTTCAAGGGAGGGTAAGAGGGGAAGCGGCTTGGGATTGGGGGAGGAGGATGCACAACACACTTTTAAGCTTAATCTATATAATTAACCTTCTCTCCCCTTTCTTAAGTCTAGATAATCAATGAAACAAAAAAATCAAGCCCTGGTGTGTTTGCTGATTTCTGAGCAGTCAATGCTCACGTTGAAAATTTAACAGTTGGCTTTTCTGGGCTGGTACGAGCCAGCTCCAGCGCGGCCTTAGTATAATGGGGACAACAGAGAGGTCTAGACAAAGCACCCTAAGAAAATTAGAGAAGGAAGAGAGAGAGGAAGGAGAAGCAGGCAAGAGCTCATGGCTCCTGCTCCCAGACAGAGGCGGTGGCAGCGACTCAGCTTTTGCTCTGTAGGTTGAGCAGGGGTCCTTGGGCGGAACAGTTGTGATGCAGCGTCATAGGGGAGATGCTGTCAGGCGGCCACTGAGCCGTGACATTTCTGCATGTGGAGGCTGGAGCACAGGGGACCCCCAGCAGGATGGGAGCCTCAGAAGGCATCTGGGGTCCCTGCCAGTGCAGGGTTGGCACTTCGAGGCTGCTTCTCTTCTCTTCTCCCTCTGTTCACCTGCCTCAGTGGCTTCCTCTGGACTCCAGCTCCTATACCTCCTCCTGAGAAAGATCAGAATTCCACCCATATATTTCTCAGGTTCTGCTGTCATCATAGTCATGCTTGAGACCTTCTGCTCCCAAATAGGAGGCTTCCTTCAAGGCCCAGCTCTGGGACACCTCCTCCAGGAAGCCCTCCTTACTTCATATTTACTCAGCTATTACATATTAGGTATTAAATCTCCTCCTCGATTGGGGGTAGTGGTTTTTTTGTTTCTTCTCTTTGTATCCCTCTCACTGGCCCAGTACCTGGTTCATGACCTGTGATTTTATTAGCATATGGAACTTCTGGTATGGACCCTTCTTCTCCCAGTGCACATTGGCAACACCTCAGCTTCTTTCTAACCTAGAGTCTTATAGCAAGGAGTCCTTCATCTATGACCTTGTTCTTTGCTATTTTGATAAGTATATTTCAATATAACTGGTTTCCTTTGTGACCCTATTCATTTTATGCATTCAACAACCTTATTCTTAGAAGGAGATAGTGGCACAGAAAGGGTAAGAAGCCCTGTTCTAAGGAACACAGGATGAATCTAGCAGGCAAGCCCTAGATTAAAGTCTTGCCCTGACACACCCTGGCTGTGTGACCCTGTGTCAGTCACTTACCCTCTCAGGGCTCAGGCAGACAGGAGACTGTAGAGAAGGGAGTGACGTGCCTCAGTGGAGCATTCCCAGTACCACTGAGTGGCAGGTCCAATCTCTAGCCCGCACAGTCTCTGAAACAACAGGCTGAAGAGGCTTTTAGAGGCTGGTGTCTTCTTGCATTGCCCAGCAGTGGCCCACGGGTGCTGCCCAGGGACCCGCCCTTGGCCACCCAAGGCTCTATACTCACAGGAGTTGACCACACTTCACAATAAGGAATGGACTGAACCCAAATGTGAACTCAGAGCTTCTGATCCTCAGATAAGCAGCGTGGCTCCCACATAACCAGAGCAAGGTGATTACACCCTCACATCTAGACTTGTAACCAGGCCATGTTCCTATCTGGATGCCTTCCAAGCCATGGGAAGTCTGGATGGCCTTTGGGGTGGGGGGTGGTTCCGGGGAGCAGAGAAGGAGCCTTCCTTTGGGACCAGGCCATCTCTTTGGCCCCATATTTGTCCTTTCAGAAGTTCAGAATGTGAGACCTTGGTCGGTCCTTCAGCCCAGGAAGAGAATAGGACCCAAAGTGGCTTCTATCTCAGCTTCTCTCTTGGTGCAGACAAAGGCAGGTGGGGATGAGATGGATTTTGGTCCTGAGCAAGAATTAAAAATGCATCTTTTTTTCCCAAGTGGTGCTTAAGGTCCAGCCACCAAGGTACCAAAAGCTGGATGCTTGGGATTCCTGCAGGCTCATACCCCACATCCTTTTGCCTCGATACACTCAGACCCCACCTGACATGTTTGAAATGGTTCTTTGAGTCCAAGAGTGCAAACAAGTGCTCAGTCTGATCCAGTAAACTTTTATAAGCACCTACTATAGGGCAGGCACTGTGCTAAGAAGGGATACAATTAATACAAAGGAAAACAGCCCCTGAAGGAGCTGACAGTCGAAAGGGGGAGAGAGCACTCAGAAGGAGGCAGGAACCTGGGGGAGGGTGTTGGGGAGAGGGCATGACGGGGGTAGCCAGTGCTGAGGCATCTTGTTCAGTGGCATTGAAACCAGGCATGGCAGCAGGCACAAAGAGGAGTCCCTGAGCTTCCAATAATCCCTGTTATCATAGCTCACTTTTATAACCAACCTGTAACCCAATCTGCCCCCTTGGAGTGTGGGCTTTGTTTTTTTTTTATTTGTTCCGAGGCTTTGATTAGTCCAACTCAGTCTGTTTAAAATGTTGGAAGAAGAAAGTGGTAGAAATTGGGGTGTATGTGGAAAAAGTCTGGCATCCTGTGTGCCAGTTTCAGGCTGGGCAAGGTGAAGGGTGGGGGCAGAGTCTGGGCTAGCTGAGCCCAAGCCAGGGTGCCAGGTTTTTCCCTCAGATTTGGGTTAGGAAGGATTGCTGCAGGTCAGAGGTGCCAGCCATGCGGATGCCCCAGCTGTCCAGACCGCAACAGGGAGAAAAGAGGAATGTGTCCTAGCAGCCCTTGCTGAAAGAATCATTTGTGCTGTCGTCACAGTTCGAACACAGCACTAGTCATAGTCTCCCAACACACCCTCAATAGATGAGGCGACATCCTGAGAGAGGTTAGTGACTTGCCCAGGGTCACATAAGTAGGAAGCGTCTGAGTCAGAATTTGAAGTCAGGTCTTCCTAAGGCTGAAGCCCACACTGTGCCACCTAGCTGCCCTAAAGTTAACTGGTTCTGCCTTTCTCCATAGCAGACCCCCTCTCTGAGTCCATCTTCATAGACAAGGCCTCCATTGGAAGCCCTCCATAATAGGTGGATAGATGGCGGCCCTCAGCGCCCCGCCTAAACATGTCCAAACCAGAACTCGTTCTCATTCCCTTCAAACCTACCTCTTGCTGTCAAGGACTCATCTGTCACATTGTCATTTTCCTTCTAATTGTCAGTCATCATTCCTCAGTCATCCAAGCTTGCTACCTTAATTCATCCCTGATCCCACCCATCAATTCCTGACATGTGCTCACACAGCATTCCCCCTAGTTCTGGCCCTCCCGCAGCCCTTTCCCTTAGTCTGGGGCAGTCTCTCCTGAGAGGGCACCCCGGCTTCCCTGCTCACTTGCAGCATCCACATGGCAGACCTAATGATATTCCTAAAATACCCGTAAGATCTTATCACATCCCTGCTCAGTATCACCATCAGGCAAATGCCTCTGTTTGGTATTTAGTCTGACTCCAGCCTTGTCATGTGTGACTCCCTTTCAGGCACTCTACGTAGGATCAAGCCAGCCTGGTCTTCTTCTTGTTAATGATACATGACATCCCATGTCCATGCCTTGTCACAGGCCGTCGATATGTAATGCGGACACCCTCCCTCTTCATCCCCACCTCTCAGAATCCCTAGTGTCCTTCAGCGTGCTGCTCCTAACACAAGGCCTTTCCTGATGTCCCCTGCCCCCAGCTGTTAGTACCTGCTGCCAAATGATCTCATATTTATTTTATGTATCTTATATACTAATATGTAGACCTTTGGCTTTCCCCAGTGGAACATAAGCTTTCTGAGGACGAGAAAGGTTTCATCTTTGTCTTGTCATCCTTGGTACCAAGAACAGTGCCTGGCATATAGTAGACCCTTAATCAATGCTGCTTACATCTTTTAAGCAAAATGAGGAGAGGTCCAAGGTTCTCTGCTGCTCAGATCCAATGAATAAAAAATTGCTAGAATACAGAATGTGACACGTTGCACCCAGCCAGCTTCTCCTGGGCCCAAGTAGTTGTACTCGCCTTCAATCCCAACTGACATCAGTTCAGAGATCTATGCCATCACTAAGTCCATAACTACCAACATATTTTTAAAGGTCTCAGCCCAGATTTTGGAAAACAAGAAAGTTTAGGGATGTTGGTTTCGGTCATGTTCCGGACAAGCCATCTGTAAAGAGGAGATGATATTTCATGTTCTCTGGCTTATTGGGTCCCTTCCAGCTCTGGTGGCACTCTGAGCAAGCCTGTCCTAAACATCACCAAATTTAATTGAGTACCATGCACTGGGTGGTGGAAAAACAACAAAATCCCTTGTGGTATTAATGTGATTAAAGATCTTCCTCACCCGTTAATCCCATTAATAGGTCTCAGGTGGAGCTAGTTAAGGGAAGCTTGATTTGGAGAGGCTTGTTTGGAGGAAGGCCTTTTTGCTAATTAGGTCACAAGAGGTATGAAGCCCTCAGGCCCTAAAAAAGGGTATATATACTCTGAGGGTAGCCATTAAGCCAGAGCTCTCAGAACTTTGGGAGGAGAGGACAGAGATAAGCATACAGCTTAGGATTTTCGAATGAGTGTTTATGGAGCTCACTCTCAGAACTGCTGGAGGAGAGGATATAGGCAACCAGCCACTCAATAGGATTTGTGAGTGAATGTTTACGGGAAGGCCCCAGCAGAGGGGAAGGTTACAGGATGGCTTGCCTCCCTGCTGTGATATTGTTTTAATTTCCTTGTTATTATAATCAAGTGGACATACTGGTTTTGGGATACGATTGCTGCTATGTCAAATTGGAGTTATTGGTTTGGGGATTTGATCCTCTGGTGTCTGAATAAATGTTTTACTTCTTCTGCCTTCTATATGGAGAATCGCTTATATTCTGTGATACAGAACTATATAGGCACATTCATGGTCACCATCCATATCCATACAGATACACCCCTTGTCAAGAGGACTTTGAGGTCTGAAATCCAGGTGGCCGTTATCCATGGAAACAAAGAAGTTGGGAATTGGGGGAAAGTGAGTTTTCTTTGGGTTATGTTGAATCGGATGTGTCCCGCCCTAGATCTCCTCAGGTAGATTTGCCCGGTGGGCATTTGGAAATGAAGGATTAGAGGTCAGAAAAGATGAAATTATAGATTGGAGAGCTAGGTGCTGAAGGGAATGGATGAGATCCACAAGGGAGGGAGTGTTAATAAAGAAGTTTTTTGGAGAGGACTTTGAGGAACCACCTACATTGAGGGGGTGGGAAGAGGAAGGTTTGCTAAAAAAGGAGACGGAGAAATGACCATCAAAGAGATAGGAGGAGAGCCAGGAGAGGATGTTGCCATTGGAGCAAGGGGAGTTTTAATATGAGTGACTTACCCATTGCTTTCCCTCCAGTTCTCTGGCTTCTACCCGCCTATATTTCTAGTTGACTTATATTTTTGATTTCCAGTCAGTTTTCCTATCAGGAACTCTCAGGTTGAAGAAATTCTTCACTGCCACCCAGGTGGAGGTCTTCAAGCCAAAGTCAGATGACCGCTTGTTAGGGATGGTATAGAGGGGATTGTTGCTCTAGTACAGATTGGACCAGATAATCTGAGGTCCATTGTAATTCCAAGGTAAAGTGAAGAGTTTGTGCCTGTACTGAGCAGCCTTATTTCAGTATCTCTGATGAAGACGCTAGGGGCTATTATACAGACATAATAAAATCCAACCAGAAAGAGCCCTAGAAATATTGTGCCATAAGAAATGACAAACGTGAGGATTTCAGAGAAACATAGGAAGTCTTGTATGAACAGATGCAGGATGAAGTAAAAAGAACCAAGAGAACGATAGCCATAGAGTGGCAACAGTGTATACCAACACGGGGCTAACAACAAACAGCCGCATACTGCGTCACTGTGGATCCATCTCAGGGAGGAAAAGGGAAAATTCACCTCCCCCTCTTCATGCGGGATGTGCGTGCCCTCAGAGGCAGCCACGGTCTTGATTGGTTTTGCTTCATTTTTGCTTTGACGAAAGCTCGCTGAGGGGTAAAGGGAGGGGGAAGGGATGCTGGGAAAATATCTGGAAAGAACTCTGACATTAAAACAAAAGACATCAATAAAACTTTAGAAAAGAGAAAGAAAGAAAGCCATGAATTATACATCTGGTGTGGATTAATGGCATTCCGTTTTGTGAAGCTCACATGCTCTGTCTGCCTGCTGGATTCGAGGTGTGGGTGGTGGACAAGCAAATTTTGACTTAGAATGTGATGAACAAAGAGTCCACATTTTGTTTATATTGAAGTAAGCATGTGCTTACCAACAAAGACATTTCTAGTGGATGGGGCATCTCAGAGATGCTTGAGGCTCCCCAAGGAGGGAGCGTGTGGCAGTGGGGAGTTTGAGTTGAGAAGGAACATGGAGGGACTGGACTTTCTCCTGCAAGCCCAGACCCTCAAGGACAAGTTTAGTTTCTCTGAAACGGATCAAGATGAAATAAAACTGGCCAGTGCCTCCCTGGTGTGTATGCAACAGAAAGGCAGCTCAGCACTTTGCATTGAGAAACCAGACTGCCAAGTAGACCATTATGTTATAAATGCCAACTGGTCAGCACATTCCCTCCCCAGTAGGAAAGTCTACTTGGAAAAAAACCAGATGAAGACAAGAAGATTGAGAGCTAGCACAGGGAAGGGCGTAGTGGCCTTAACTGGGTTTCAGGAAAACCTGGGTCCAAGATCCTACCTCTGACACTAAGCCTCACTATTTGTATCTGTAAAATGGGTACAGTAACAAATGCAACACTTTGCCTCAGTGAGGCTCAGATGAGATCATGGGTATGAAGAAGTCTGCAAACTTCAAAGGCTCAAGAAATGGCAGGAAGTTGTTTTTCATTTCTTAGTGGTCTTGGCAATTCTTTGTTAGACTGCACACAGCAACCTGCTCTAGGAGAGAAAGTTCTTTCCCAGGTCCAGTCCCTGCCCTAGTGTTCTCAGAAAGCCGGCGTGGCAAGGATGTGGTCTCAGAGCAAGGGGGGTTTGTGGAGCTGGCCACGCAGGAGAGCAAGGGCTCAGCTCCCTCTGCCTGTCCTGGGCCCTGCCGAAATCTCTTGCTTTTCTAGCTCAGGGTTCCTGTTTTGGGCTGTCTTTAATCAGGCAGCAGTGCTTAGGAGCTGAAGGGACCCTCCTTAGCTTTCCAGGTTTCCCAGGAGATAGTTTAAGCCGCAAAAGGGATCCAGTACAGGAAGCCCAGTGGCCATTCGGATGATGGCATTGGAGAGTTTTTCATTAGATCATAAATTAAGGGATGGAATCTAGTCTAGTTCAGCTCCCTGATTTTCAAATATGGAAACTGAGGCTCAGAGACTTTCCCAAAGTCACACAAGTAGTCAGCATAGAGGGCTGGAATTTGGGTCATTCATTTCTTTCCATTGCCCAGGATGCAAGACTTGGACTGATTTACTAGCCAGGCTTGGGAACTTTATGTGGTTATTATTGTCATTTATGTGGTTATTACTTTAGACTGCGAGGAGGCCACACCATCAACTGAGCAGTGACCAAGGGCCTATTCACCACACATTTATTACGCCGTTCCCTGTGCAAGGCGCACTGTGCTCTGTGCCAGGGACACAAAGACAAGACGGAGAGGCCTCTCTCAAGAAGGTCTTTGTTTAATGACAACTCCCAGTTATAGAGGCTTTAAGATTTACAAAGAGGGTTCGCCTCCCCCACCACCACCCTGGGAGGGTGGGGAGTTGTCATCACAAAAGAGACAGGCTTGCCAGTGATGCTGCGAGCAATAAGCCTTTATTACGGGTGTGACTTAGCTGAGAGACGGGAAGATATAATTCCTAAGAAGACTTCTGGGGCCTGAGGGAACCAGGGACAAGGGAAGAGAGATTCAGAACCCAGGATACATCCAAGAGGCTTGTGCGCTGTTCACTTATGGCAGGGGAGAAAAGGGGGATATTTTGTAAAGGTCTATGGAGAAGCCATCCTCAGGACTTGGTACACACAGCTCCCCAAGCTTTCATCACTCTAAATTTAATCCTGCACACCAGGGCAGCTCTAAGCAACCAGAAGCAGGACCGTGGGTTTGGTGGAGGCCAAGTAGGGTCTCTGGCAGCCCCAAGTGGTTGGTGTCTCACCTGTAAGGTCACAGGCAAGGAACACTTGGAGGCATGGCCAAAAGACCCCACCCATCCTTGTGCCCAAGCAGTCTTGGACCATGGGAGTTTTTAGCATGGAAACTTCTGGAAAAGTGAAGGATGTTTGGTAAGAGGAGGAGAATGCCACACAAACCTTTTGAATCTGAGAGAGCCCCTGAAAAGCTAGGATAAGCTAGGATTCTTCCCTTTTTGTGTGTCATGGTCTAGGGGAGCCTATGGCACCCTTCTGAGAATTATGTTTTTAAAAAATTAAAGGACATGTTAAATTTCAGTTAGAAGTTTGTAAAAATAAAAATGTATTTTTTCCCATTCAAGTTAATGGACCTCCTGAAATGTATCCACATCTGTTGGATCCCAGGTACAGAATTCCTGAGCTAGAGATTTTTCTGGAGTAATGCAGTGTGGTATAGGCGGGCACTGGGTATGGTCAGGTAGTGGGTTTGCCAGCTGAGAGTCTGGGTTCCAATGCTGCCTTTGCCACTTACTGCTTCTTGTCCCACTAACAATCCCAGCATCCTTTGGGCCTCGATTTCCTGTCCCTTCTCCTTCCAAAACTGTCATGCTGTTATTATTATCCCAGAACTGAAACCCCTGACAGTGAAGGGTGGGGCACTGGGGGGGTCACATGGCTAGTAAGTAGAATAGGTCTGGTATTTGAACCCCTACCTTCTTGACTCAGCCTTGCGTTCTTTGCCTCTAACACACATACCCCTCCATTTACCCCTGGCACTGCCAAGGGACTTGGCTCTGCCTTCGGAATGTAGTCTGACTTCAGCCCCTTTCTGAGGACTCACCCGTCATCAGCTCAGGCAGCCTCCAGATTGGCCGTTGACACTGCCCGGCTTTAAACAAACAGGCTCCAACTGGGACCCAGTTTGGGCAGTCTGGTGGGTCTTTGTACCTGAGGCCTCCACCTGCTTCTGTACACAGACAGCCTCGCCTTGGCATTCCTGCTATGGCCTCTGTGGGGCCTTCTCTGTGTGACTTTAAGAAATTTAATGAACCAACCACCTATTTGATAGATTTGGTTGTTTCTTCTAAACCAGAAATTTCTCCATCATCCGTATCCTAGCCCAAAACGGTGCCTAGTGCTGGGGGAGGAAGGGAAGGAGGAAGAGAGGTACAGGCCCTGCCCTTATGGAGTTTACAGGCTGGTAGAAGCACAGGGCACTTGTATATCGCTTTTGAAAACCTACCACAGAGCTGCTGGAGTCTCTCCCTCTTCGCCCACCACCCAGCAACCTCAAATGTACTTATGTAGGCAAACATGCTATCTCAGGTAAGTCAACAAGCATTCATTAAGCGCTCCCCCTGTGCCAGGCACTGTGCTAAGGGCTGGGGATACAGATAAAAGCAAAAAGAAAGGAGGCCCCTTGCCCTCAGGAAGCTTACACTGGGGGGGGGGGGGGGGAAGGAACACAGAAAAGGAAGCGGAGGAGGTGGGGGGAGGGGCGGGAAGGTTCGGCTCCATGAAGGCCCCAGCGTCCAGCACAGGGCAGGACTGAATAACTGTTTCTTGATTGATTGATGTGATGGAGTTCCTTTCATAATGAGCAAAAGTTATGTAACCTAGCAGTCAGGGATTTCCTTAGACAAGCACAGGGCCCCGGTTCTCGGGCTTCTAAGTTCCATGTTTTCCCCACGAGAGCTTCCTCACTGTTGGGGTTGCCTGGAAATGGAACAGGACTGCCTCTTTAGGTAGTGAGATCCCTGTCACTGGGAGTATTAGGAAAAGGTTGGGGGAGGGGTGGTTATTTGTCAGGAATATCATGAGATGTCCCTGTATTGGGATAAGAGCTGCCCTCAAGGCTCTTTTCCTGTCTAAGAGTCTGGGATTTTATGATTTCACAGTAGGCTTTCTTGCCACTCTTCCTGGAGTCAGCGCTCATTAAACACGTTTGTTAAATCAGATGGAGGGAGACTTTGGTGTCCCACAGAAATGCTGTCCCAGAAGGCCCCAGATCCTGCCTCAGACACTTGCTAGACATGCGACTCTGGGCAAGTCCCTTCGTTTATCTGAGGCTTAATGTGCAAAATGGGGATAATAACCTGGCCTTACTCCCAGGGTCATTGTGAGGATCAGACGGGTAAAGTACTTCCAACCCTGAAAGCCTATAGTGTGCTTAGCTGCTGTTTTCTCTTATTCCCCCAGGAAAGACACTTTGCTCCCCTACACTTCCAGGACCCCACCAGGTGCCCTCAAAGGAGTGGGGGGGCGGTTCTTTCCTGCCCCCCTCTCCCCGTAATACAGGATTCCTTAGCCTGGTAGAGAGTCCATGCGACTGCAAGCAGATTGCTGTACCTAAGCCTCTTCCCTTGCCTTCTCACGATTTTCTCCTTAAATGATCCTTTGGGAAAGGGGATTGGATTCAGCCCCATGGTCTTCCCTCTTGTGTTCTTCCTTCCAGCCCTCTGGGGTAGGTAGCCCCCTGCATGGGAAATGGGCTGGCCTCCATCTGTTCCTAACTAGCTGTGTGACCTTGGTTGATCAATTAACCTCTCTGGGGCTGTTAACTCATCTGTAAGGTGATGGCTCGGGATTACAGATCTCTAAGCACTGACAGGCCATGGCTTAGCTCCCCAGCTCCCTGACTGTCCTTGTCAGGCCTGGGGAGAAGCTGGGCTGTGGCTTAGGTGGCCAGGAGTTTCGTGGAGGGAAGAGGCCTAGTCCAAAGACAGAGATATCTCATCTATCTCGATTTATTTCATGCAAGTGAAAACCCCAAAGTCTCTGGTTGTGCTTGAATTAGAGACGAAGTATCCAAGGCTTAGCCATGATCACCCAGCCAGTGAGTGTCACTTGAAATAAGTGGGCCATTAACTGAGCTCAATGGTTGTTATAATAAAGTGAACTGATTGGGAAGGCATTTGTTTTAAAGAGGTGGCCTGTAGATACACGTTTGTCCAGTGATCTTGGATCTTGAAAGTTTAGAGTCCCAGCTCTAGAGCCAGAAGGGGCCTCTTGTCTGAGCCTTTGGTTGCATAGGTGAGGACCCTGAGTCTTGCCCAAGGTCATCTGGGTGCTAAGTGCCCAATGGCCTAACAGCCAGAGCTTTGTGGGAAGGGAGTGCCAGGCTTGGAGTCCAGAAGACCCAAGTTCAAATCCCACTTCTCACATTTAACAAGCTGTGTGCCTAAAGTAGCTACCTAGCCCACCATGATTAAGTCCTAGAAGAGTCACACTCTGCACTGGGGGATGGAACTTCCCTACTGGGAGCTAGAGTCGTCCCCCCCCCCATAGTGAAATAGCAGCTCCTTGGAGCATCCCCAAGTAGGAAGGGTTATCTTTTGGGGGTCCAAAGAAAATATTCTCCTGTTCCTTAGGCAGACTGGACTGCAGGCTTGGTTAGTGACCATTTTCCATTCTTCACATTTTTAAAGGTTGATTTAATTTCCAAGTGTTGGGATACTTAAGCTTGCTAGAGAAACCTACTCCAGCCAGTCAGATTGATGAAATTTCAAAGGCGAACCCAGGAAAACATAAAAGATGAAGGCTGTGGCTTAGGAGATCTGGTTTAGCAAACATTTTCAAAGTACCTACTGCATGCAGAGCTGGATGCTGGGTTGTAGGGAGAAAGAGAAGATCAGGGATCCCTGGTCCTTGCCTTCCTGGAGTTTTAGACCTTTAAGGCTTCAAGTGAGGAGAGCAGAAAGAAGGTGGGACCTGGGGTCAGGGGAAATGGGAGGGGATCTGGGCTCTAGTGTGTTTTGAGCTGTGTGGCCTCAGCTAAGTAGATTAACCTCTCTGAGACTTTGTTATCTCATGGGAAAAATCAGACAAGGATGTTCTGTCACCTGATAAGGATGTTCTGTCACCAGGATTTGTTTAATAAACTTTAAAGTGTTATAGAAATGGGAAGGTTTTTAATGTTCCTATTGCTTGATTATAGGGAAGAGCAGTGTGCTATGCTGAGGTAAGGCAGTTCTAACCCCCGCCCCCCCTTCAGAGGTGAGCGATCAGTGTGTGAGTGAGCCCCTCTGAAGGGAAGGAAGCGCCCGCTCATTGGGGGGAGATGAGGAGCTGCCACAAAAAGCAGATTTGTGGCTGCCCGTGTCAGGGCCACCTCAAGGGATACATAAGCCCCTCGTGGAAAACAAAAGTTTTTCAAACAACCAAAGAACTCTTTGTGGGGAAACTTGGATCTCGCCTCAGGCAGTGAAACCAGCAGATCAGGCTTTTCAGGACAGTAAACAAAATGGCAGTATGGCTCCTTGGCATTGTGGCACACCAAGCTTCAGCAGGGTCTGAAGTCTGGAAGACCTGAGGTCAAATCCAGCCCCAGACACGTACCAGCTGTGTGCACCTGGGTAAGTGGCTTAACTTCGGTCTGCCTCAGTTTTCTCAATTGGAAAATGGGGGTTATAATGGTACCTGCCCCCCCCCCCCCCCGCCCCAGGGTTGTTGTGAGGATCATATATTTATTGAGGGCTTGGCAAACCTTAGAGTGCCATATAAATGCAAGTCAGAGGGCCTGAGGTTGAATTTTGCCCCTCCCACTTACTAGCTGTGTGACCTTAGGTGATTCACATCATTTTTCCAGGCTTCCATTTTCTCATCTCTAAAAAGATCGCGTTAGACTCAGCGGCCTCTAAGGCCCCTTCCAGCCCTGGCCCTGTGAGCCTATGTACCCCTAGTACTGTATGCAAAGGGGTAGGTGACTTCCCCAGGGTCACACAGCATCTAAGGTAGGATTTAAACCCAGCATATTTTTATTACAAAAGAACCCCCGACATTACTACCCTCTCCCCCCGTCTGCCAAAAAACAAAAAAGAAGTTGGAAAGATTGGGCCCTTGGGAAGGTTAGGTTTCAAACCAATCCAGCACAGCCTGGAGGAAGGTGGGTTTCCCTGGCTGGGTTTGGTCAAGGAAAGAGAAAGTCCAGGGGTGTGGGGTGGGGGGTGGAGGAAAAGCAGAGGTGGGGGGAAGGGCCAGGGGCAGGAGCAGACTGTGGAGGGTAGAAGGAGGGAAGGGATGAGGAAAGGAATGTCTCCACCCAATTCCAGCCTTCTTGGGAGGCTCTGCGAGGACTGGGAGAGGAAGGGGATTCCAGAGAGAGCCGCAGATGGCCTCAGCTCTGCCTCCACCACCCCAGAATCCCAGCCTGGACATCCAAAGCCTGGGGGTCCCACTTTTTGAGGAATTGGAACTCCCAGAGAGCAGGGGACACAGAGACCACAGAACACCCAAGAAGGGAAAAATGGAGCTGTCTCTCAGGCCTCTGGGGAGCTTGGTCTGCGATTACCCGCATTCAGGCCAAAACTTCTGCATTCATGGTAAACCGAAATTACAGCCTTCCATCAAAGCCCAGTGCCAAGTCTGCCATTCTCCTGAGGCAGACATCCTCCCTTCCTTGGGACATCCAGTCTAGCCGTGCCCCCTGCTCGGGACAGGACAGTGTAGGAGGGCAGGGTAATGGTCTGGGAGTCAAGAAGAGTCTTGAATTACCTCTGATAATTCCTGTCTCTGCAGCCCTGGGAAACTTCAGTGGCCTTCACCTTCCTCGTCTGTAAAATGGGCATAGTAATACAGCAGCATTAAGAGGATGGCTCAAGTGGAATCTATCAGCTAGCACTGATTAGGTGCCCGTCATGTGCCAGGCAGGTGCGAGCCGCTGGGGATACAAAGGCAAGAATGAAACAGTCCATGCCCTCAAGGAGCTTACGTTCTTGGAAACAATCCAGAGGCAGTTCACGTGGGGACGTACGTCAAGCGCTCTGCAGACAGCGTGCCGTATAAATGTTGTCATTATTATTTTTATTGCGATCATTATTAATATCATTCCATTATCCAGAGGAGAAGGATGTGCGGCGACAGATAGCCTTGTTCTGAAGGCCATTGGGCACCCCGTAAGCCTAGTGTCTGATTAATTTCTCTGGATCGCCGAGGACTCTCGGTTCCTGGGCTTCTGTTGCCACTCATAATTACCCACATTGGCATCATGTTTTAAGGGTGTCAAAGCCTCTTCCCCCCAGGAGCCTTTTTTTCAGAAACGTCAGAAAGTAAGTGGGTGACGTGTTATTATGCAGGGTGTCCCCAAAGTCTTAGTGCAGAGGTAAGCTTTAACAGCTTTTGGTCCGCCTTCTTTCTTTCCTCGTCCTGCTTGGGACGTGTGTGCGCTCAGGGAGGGGTGTGCGAGCTTGTGCTGTTTGAAGTCTTAGGTGGAGTGGCTAGGCATGGGGGGCAGCAGTAGAGAGGAAGAAGAGGCCACTGACAGTGAGATTAGCAGAGCGGGAGGCTTGTGAGAGGTGAAAAGGGAGTGCAAAGGGGGTAGCCTGGGTTTGGTGAGGAATTAAACAAGGCCATGTCTGCCTCTTTTGGATCTGCCTCCATTTTTGAAGCAGGAAGTTTTACTTTAATAAAACAAGATCGAGCTTGTCCCCAGTATCAATACAACCTCTTCCTGCTCCTCCCCCACCAAATTCCATACATGCATTAAATAACACACATGAGGGAGGGGCCCATTATGTGCATAACCTGTTAAAGTTGTTTGAATCAGATGGGTCACCCTAGGGAGCTCTCACCCACTCTGCCCAGCCTGTGGATCAGGATTTCAGAGCAAAGCTTTACTCCTGTGGGCAGCGTTTAGGGAGGGCATTCTAGAGCTCCAGCATGAGAGAAGAGCAGCTGACCAGAGTGGTCGGAGCCAGGAGATGATTGTTTTTCTATTCCATAGATGTTTCCGTGCCAAGCGTGGTAGGGGTACCCAGATTAGGAGATAAAAGGTAATCAAAGGGCAGAAAGACCCCAACAACCAGCTGGTAGGATGGGGAGAGGCTGCTTAGCAGAAGAGTACCAGAGCCAAGCCTCGAGTGAAGCCAGAGCCTAGAACGGGGACATGGGTGGCAGCCAGAGCGAGGGGCATTGCTGAGTCTCCTGGGGTTTGGCATCAGCTGACTGATGTGGAATTGGTCAAGAGAGAAGCCACACCTTGAGAAGCCCAAGGAGCAAGGGCAGCTCCCAGAAAAGTTGGGTGGAGGGTCCTCATGGGCTGCTCTGTGTGGAAGGAACATGGTCGGGCAACTAGTAAGTCAGGGCCAGGATTTGAACCTTGGTCTTCTGACTTCAAATCCAGCCCCCTTCCCACTGTACCCTGGACTCTGTGGTGGGAAAGGACCCAGGTGTTCCCTGATCCTCTTCTCTTCAACCTGCCTCCAAGTCTTCATGATGAAGGTAAACCTTGAGGAAGGCTTACCACTAAGTCCTGAGAGTGGTTGCCTCAGTCTTAGCCTGGACTCCCCGCCAGCTCACTGACAGAGAACTGGTCCTGTTCTCCCCCGCCATCCATGATCCTCAGCCCGCTGGTGCTGCCCGGATCTCAGGTCTCAGGGCTTTGGTTTGCCAAGGGCCTCTCACATGTACTTCCCCAACCCTTGGTTCTGAACCTCGAGGTCTTTCTCCTTGTCCATCATCTCCCCCCCCCATCTCTGTCTCTTCAGGCCCTACCTCCCACCCCCAGGGGGTCCTTCTCTTCTCTGGTCACTGCTCTGACAAGAACCAGTTTTTTCCTCCAGCTCCCTGGACAGGTTAATGCTTCAGCCTTTTTGCATTCTCAGCACAGTGCTTGGCACATTGTAGGCACTTTAAAACATTTAAGGACTGATTTACAAAGCAGCATGGCGTCATGGCTGAGGTCTGGCACATAGTAGGTGCTTAATAAATGTTTGAGGACTGACTGATGAACAACATGGCATAGATAGGGCCTCAGATAGCACATTTCCCCCATCCCAGGTGGGCTTCACGCTGGGACCTCCTCCTCCTCCAAGTTCATCCTCCTAGAGCAAGGTCTATAAACTTGGGTTTTTACAAAAATATTTCTTTTAGGAATTTAAACCCATGATTCTGAAAAGAGTCCATAAGCTTCACCAGACATGACACCCAGAGGTTAAGACTTCCTGCCCTATGCCTTTTCTCATGTTCTCATCTTTCATCTTAAGTGAGTTTTATTTTGGTTTTGTGTCACAGTTATTTCCAGAAATCCCTCGACTTCCTCCCCCTAACCCTCCCTTTAACAAAGAACAACAGCGATGTTTAAAACAGCCTCATACAGGGATCTCGTCTGATAATGCGTGTGGCCCTGTGTCCTGTCGTTCCCTGTCCCCACAATTCTGCTAAGAGTAGGGCGACCTTTACCGACTTTGTGCTTACTCAGAGTGACTTCCTTGTCACGTACACGGCTGTAATCACTGTCTGCCTTCCTCACTATCGGCTCGTGCAGATCTTTCTAAGGTTCTCCAACTTCTCTTGGGATATTTTGTTTTTGGCCTGGCAATGGAGCGCCACAGTTTTTCTGCGATTTGTTGGCTTAGAATCTGGCCTTGGGGGCCCCTGTCAGAGCTTCACAACCAGGATATTTGGGAGGCAGGATGTGAAACCAGGCAGTTCGTACCCTGAGGCCACACCGGAATCCACCCTTCCATACTGCCTCTCTGTATTGGTACGGCCGTTAATCATTCCTTAACTGATGGGGGTCCACTTTGTTTCTAGCTCTCTGCTGCTATAAAGTTCTGCTCTAAATGCACATGTATACAACCGTATGTGTGCCTGGCTTTCCACAGCCCTTCCAGCATTGACCGCACCTTTGTGGGGTCTTCTTTATTAGTTTGCAGGATGTGAGGGACCTCCACGAAAGTCATTCTGCCATGCAGGTGGCCTAGGTTCTTGAAGGGATGCAGTGATGAATCATAGAGGGCTGTTGGCCCAAAGGGATGAATTTTCCAGCCACCACAGAGGCAGCTAGGGGGCACCACATTGCACAGAGCATGAGGCCTTAAGTCGGAAAGACCTCAATTCGAATTCTGCCTCAGATGCTTACTTGCTGTTGACCTTGGGCAAGTCCCTCAACCCCTTCTGCCACATTTTCCTCTTTGGGGATAACAGCACCACCCCCAGAGGGTGGTTGTGAGGATCAATGAGATATTTGTAAAAAGCCCTTACTCGGTGCCTGGCATGTGGTGGGTGCTGTATAAATGCTTGTTCTGTTCTACCACAGCTGCGGAAGCCTCTCTGCTATCTGCTGTAGAATGATTCTGGTTCTTGCGCATATCCTGAATCTCGGGGCGGGGGGCAGCGCTCTAAGATGAAATTCTTCAAGATTGTTATGAGAGTGAGTCTGCAATCTCACCCCACCCTGTCTCACTGTCTCCTCTTTGAAAAGGAAGATGGTCAGATTGGATTAGCCTGGACTCTCATTGGGTGCCAGGAGTGCCCTATTTTCATCATCGTGTGTTTTTTCTTTGCTTTTAAGGCAGTTTGGAATTTGAAGCACTGAAAGACTGGTCTTTTCTTTGTCTTGTGGATCAGCTGGTATCATTACTTCTTACCTTTGGGCCTTTTTGTCCCCAGAGCATACCATGGAAAGCTACTACCGAGCCCTTGAGCGGGGAGGATTCAATGAGCTGTACCATTCTATGGCCCCAGGGTCCTAGAGAATATAGTGCGGTATGACTATGTCCTTCCAGCCCTGACCTGGGCGTTAGGAAGCCAGGCTCTAGGTCACAGAGGGCACCAACATCCTTCCCGTCACTCATTCTCACCTATATTCACCCCCCCATATCCGTCACTTACCCAGTCTCATCCTCTCGACCTCCACGACACCTCTTGTCTTCATTCACACACAAGTCAGACCCTTGTCACCTTTCCCCTAGGAGGCTTCAATGACTAACGTCGAAAGCCTCTCCTCCTCTCATGAGTCCTTCACCCAGCCATGGAAGCAGTTTTTCCCGAAGTTCCATAAACTTCAGTGACTCCCTATTGTCTTCAGGATCGATTACAAACTCTGGTTGGACACTGATCACTATTCACCCCTCCCACCATCCAGACTCCCAGCCTCAGTCCCCACAGTTTCCCTTCCCATGCTCTGGGATTTAGCCGCACCACCCTTCTTGGTGATGCCCACACAGAACATTCCATCTCCAGCCCTACACTCTTGTCCTGCCTAGCCTGCCCTCCCTCCTCACCTCAGCCACTAACAATCCCAAGCCTACTTTGAGGAAGCCTTTCCCATCTCTCCAGGCCCCCGGTCCCTTCTTCCCCCAGGTCATTTGTATATAATGATACGGTCTTAATTCAATTTTAAGCTACTTAAGCTTTAAATTTCACTAAGACTTTTGGGGCATCTTATATGTGGATATGCTGTCCACCCCTCTTTCTTCCCCCCTTCTCTCTCACACAGACACACACACACACAAGTTCCCTGAGGGCAGGCCCTGTCTCACTTGTGTATTTGTATCCTGGGTGCCCAGGACAATTCCTAGCACACAGTTGGTGTTTAATAAATACTCTTTGGTTGATCAGTTGACAGGGACCACCAAAATCCTTTCTGGCTCAGACACTGTGAGCCAGAACCTCTGGATTTAGGGCCTGGCTCCAGGAATTCCTGCTCAGTGATCCTAGACAAGTCATTAACTCTCTGGCCCTTGATTCAGTCACCTGTAAAGTGATGATCACACCTGCACTACCTGTCTCACAAGGCAGCCATGGAGAGAGCGCTTTGTAACCTGGAAGTGCCCTGGAAACCAGCATGGTTGTTAGCAGCACTGGAAGAAATCTAGTCCCATTTCAGAAGCAGAAACCTGGGTCTGAAGTGATGCACCTGCATTTGAAACCCATCAGGTGCATTCAGTTTATTCTTCTACCCTCATTTCCATAACTCCACCCCTTTTCTCTTTCCTGCCATCTTAGACTATTTTCAGATCCCCCAATCCGCCATTTATTACCTCTATATGGAACCTGGGGGATTCCCCTGATGACACGTGCACATACACATACATCCTCTTAGCCAGCCAAGTCACTGACAGCCATTGACAGCCATCCCCCAGGACTCTGCAGGGGTGGGCTCCAAACCCAAACTCATCATGAGGCAGCCATCGAAAGATGCCGGTTTCCTCTAGACGAGGGGCCTATGGGCTGCCCGATACTCCTTGGGGAAGAGGTAGATGTTTTCCAAAGTCAGACCTCCCTCTAAGCTCAGTTTGAGTGGGGAGCCCCTAAGACCCTGGGTCCGTAAAACAAGAGCTAGGAGGAACCTCAGAAGCCAGCCAGTCCAAGCTCTTCATT
The DNA here is from genome assembly GCF_011100635.1 of Trichosurus vulpecula. NCBI lineage: Eukaryota > Metazoa > Chordata > Mammalia > Diprotodontia > Phalangeridae > Trichosurus > Trichosurus vulpecula. The sequence continues at coordinate 22,630,474 of NC_050577.1, forward strand.
TTACAGATAAAGAAACTGAAGCCCATGGGGGTTAGATGATTTGCCCAATGTCACAAAGGTATTAAATGTCTCCCATTGGTGTTGCTGGGTCAGCCATTGAGCTGATGTCAGGATGGGTTCTTTATTTAGCCTTCCTTGGGCTGGAGGGGGAGCCAAACCTTAAAGGGAACAATGGCTGCCATTTTAAAACAGAGAGATAGGAAACACCAGAAAACTTCGAGGCAGGCACTTCCCGATGAGTCACAAAAGTCATTCCCTTTCAACCCTCCAGGTGGATTTGGTTTTGCTTATGAGTGAGGGGGTCCAGGCTTTGGAAAACCTGCTCAGCGTGTGCCTGGACATCTCAGATCCACCAGTTCATTGACAAGAACGGTGGTGGCAGATGAAAGGCATTTTAAAGAAAAACCACGAAGAGCCATTCTGAATGAGTCACTCGAAGCAGAGAGCGACCCAGCCTGAGCCTTTGAGAGCAGCATGGCGAAAAGTCTGGTTTGTTTCTCATTTACTCATGACCCAGGCAGAAGCTGGCACCTCTTTCCCCCAGGGGCCTTTCCTCTTTGACCACACACAGAGAGCAACCAGGTTAGTCCCTGGTCAGAAATAGAAGTGGGTTAACTCGTTGTGGCTGATCCAAATCCCAGCATCTCCAGCTTGAGTATTATCTGTGAGGTTTGTGTGAAAAGCTTCGGGGAAGAGTTGTTTATTACTCTGAAGGTCACACCCTGGGAAGGCAGCTGGGGGCCCACACGGGCCTGAGATTCGAGAAGTATCTGCCGAGTGATTAAGGGCCTTTAATACTCTGACAAATGAGAGGAGAGTGGGTTCAGAGCGTCCTAGCCCACTTGCCCTGAAGTTTTCATCACCATGGCCAAACGCTGTTCATTAAACCACCTCTGCTGCCGCTACCTCTCAAAATAAAAAAAGAACAGACCTGAAGTGTGTGCACTCTGGGCAAGGGAGGGACCTGGAAGACACCCCCCCCCCCTTCCCACCCTAGGACCTTGTGCTCTGTGCAGTGCCTGTTAAGCCCCTACTAAGGTCTGGACACTTATTGCTACAAGATCCAGAGCCTCCCCACAAACACAGCCTCCTCTGACTATTGTAGAAGGCCCTTGTCACTCAGGAATGATTTAGAAGCAAGCAAGGGACACCTTCCACAAGAGCAGGCTGCATACTGACTTTAAAAACACACATATTAACATTATCTATTTTCTATTGGAGTTTTATTTTGTTAAATATTTCCCAATTAAATCTTAATCTAATTGGGAATGGTTCTAGCAATAGGCCCACACAGGCAGGTGTTTGACATGTTTGTGTTAGCAACCATTGATCAATAAACATTTATTAAGCGCCTACTATGTGCCACGCACTGTGATAAATGCTGGAATCAAATGTAAGCTAAAAGAATGTGGAAGCCCACAGAGCTAGTGGGTGACGCCTATTCTGGTCCCGCAGTGGATTTAGCAAAGGCTGACCAGGGAAAGAAAGCTGGGATAGAGAAAACAGAAGGGAAAATGAGGCATGTTTTTGTTCCGATTTCACCTGTATTGAGAATTCCAGGTGTTCGAACTCTCTCCACTGATGGAGATCTGCCACTCCTGTGAAACTGATAGCCTTAGAGAGCAGCTTTATCACTGCGCAAGAGTTAGAAAAGTAAGGTCTTTTATTTCCCTGGGCCTGCAGTGATCATGATTTATTCTAAATGAGATATGCAGAAATCTAGGAAAGAAATTTCTTATATATGCATAAGTGGGAGGCTCTGCATATATTAAAATCCATTTAAAAATCAAATCGGGAAACATTTTTAGAGTAGAGCCACCAGTTTGAAAACCAACATCTTCCTTCTTCCTCCTCCTGCCAGGTTAATGTCCTCAGAATTTATTAGTTAATCATTCACCCAGTAAGCATATATTAAGCACCTACTATGTGCCAGGCACTGAGATTGTGGCATCATTAAGTCAGCCATCAAAATGATGTATTTAAACAATGAATAAAATTACTGTTATTTGATAGAAACATAATAATCACCCCCTCTGAAAAATTAGTTCCCTCATCTGTAAAATGAGCTGGAGAAGGAAATGGCAAACCACTCCAGTATCTTTGCCAAGAAAACCCCAAATGGGGTCACAAAGAGTGGGACAAGACGGAGAGGACTGTAAAATCTGAAATTGAACTTGTTTTTCTTAAGACCCTTGAAAAAAGAGGGGTTTTGTTTGAGGTTTTTGTTTCCCTATCTGCACAGCTCTCCCATGAAACTGCCAATCCAGGCACCCGGCAGCGGCGGTACAAAAAGCACATTCCTGTGGCCATTTGGCAGCAGCTGAGAAGAGAAGGCAAAGCCCTTCCTTCCCTTGTTCCTTTGACAGGAGACGCGGGAGCCGCATTTATCATTTTGGTCGGGAACGAGGGGATGTCAGTTACTGAGCCGTCTGCCCTCTTTAGCCACTTGCTGCAATGCTGGGTTTCTCCCACTCTGCGGCAATTGACTGGGAAGTTAATTGCTTTATTATTTTACATTGACCTCGAGTGTATTTCATATTAGAGGGAAGCGACGTTGGGGTTTTCTAATTTAGAAACACAATGGAGGTGGAGGGAGAGTCTGCGCAAGGACCCGATTGATGTGGGATGGGAGAGGGGGGAGGAGAGGGAGTACTTACATTAAATTATAGGCCCCCTGGAGCTAAGGCCAGCAATAACATTATTAGGTTTTGGCATTAAATATGACAGATGGGACAAGAGGGATCCGCTGTTGGGGCCTCCTGGTGTGTAAACATCCTTCTCCCCCTTTTTCCTCTTTCCTTTTAGATGTTGTTGCTAAGAGGACCAGTGGGTGGGTATACAGATGTGGGCATTCACTTGAATTTCAGTGATGAATCAGAACTAGAAATCCTTTTCCTTATTATTTATTCATGTATTTATTGTTATCATTCCTTTATGGTTTGGGGAAAAGGAGTATCTTCCTGTTAGTCTGGGTGGGGGGAGGGAGAAGTGCCAGCTTAAGAGGAAGGGCACCATTTTAAGTTGTTAGGATTCTACTGTAGGTCCCCCGTCTATCATTGGTGGAATCAGGAAGCTATGCCCACTCTGACTAGTTTTGTGACCCTAAGCCCCTCAATTAACCTCTGTGGTTACTTATTTTATAAGTCACCCATTGAGTTGTGATCTTCATTAGAATGTAAGCCCCTTGAGGACAGACTTTGTTTCAGATCCCAGTGCCTGGTGTCTCATAAACAAATTTTGGTTGATTCTGTTATTGGGCTCTATCACTCCACACACTGATGAATGAATGGATTCTTAGCATGTTTGCATGCAGTCGTGATAACCCAAAAGGAAATATTGCAGGATTGTAGAAAAAGCGTATTTCTTGTCTAAATCCGCCAACACATTGGTTGAGTTTCCCAAGGTCAGACTACGAATTTAAACAGGAGTACAGATCATCGGTTCCCCGGTCTATACTCGCTGTTGTGATGTAAACAGTTTGGGACTGAATCTGAAGTGACAGTTTGTTTCACTCAGACTGAAACAATGAGCAGGATTCCCCACTCCACCGTCGGGTCTCCGTCTCATAGCTTCCTTTTCCTCACCTCTACGGCGTGGGGGTTGGTCTCCGTGACTTTTAAGAGTCCTTCCAACTCTCCAGCCTAGGGAACATGGCCAGCCCCCCCCCTCTCCCCTTCAAGCATCTGAGGCAGAAGGTTCAGCATTTTCACTCAGTGGCTAATGAGACATCTTGTAAAATGGGGAGGTTTAGGAGAGAGCAGTGACAGTCGTTGGGGGGAAAACACACGTCATGGCTGTCAGCATCTGTTCCCTGGAGGAATGTTTGGCTTCGTAGTTTTGACAAATCAGGATCAAACCGAAGGAGGCTCACTATATTTCTAAGATATTGCTGGGCGGCTGGGGGCCGTCGTTTTGTGTCTGCTCGAGGATGACGAAGGGGGTCTCTCCAGCATCCTGAAAGGGAACATAAAAACGAGTTTGGCGTGGGGAAGAAGACAAACGGTTTTGCTGAGTAATTTTTATTTTCTTCTAAAGTCTTGTATATCTGGAATAAAAACTAGAAAAGGCACCAACTTCCCGCTCTGATCCTTGGATGGAGACACTATCTTACCTGTGTGAATACTCCTCCATTCAGGTCCAGGTGGGAACCCTGGGTGTCTTTCCTTAATTTCTTACCCTTATGTCTTTTTCTGGGTGGTATTTTAGCATAGTGGGCAAATGCTGGTTTGGGAGTCAAGAGAACCTGGGTTCAAATCCTGCTTCTGCTCATTACTCCCAAAATCTCTCTGGACCTTGTGTTTTCATCTGTAAAAGGATTGGATTTGATGAGCACTGGGGTCCCTTCTGCTTGTGAAATCTTGTGTAGAAGAGCCATCCTGGACATCAGGGGCCCTTCTCTGCTACTGTTAATGTCAGTCATTCAGTCAGTAAGCATTTATGAAGCACCTACTGTGTGCTAGGCCCTATGCCAAGCTTTGGGGTTACAAAGGTAAGCAAAAATACAGCCCCTTCCCTCAAGGAGCTCACATTCCAATGGAGGGGGAGACAACATGCAAATGGCTGTGTGCATACAAGATATGTACAGTGAAATGGACACATAAAAGATACATTGTAAATGGATACAACATATAAGATACAAACAGTATAAATGGATACATACAAGATACAAACAGTATAAATGGATACATACAAGATATACACAGTGTAAATCTCAGAGGGAAGGCCCTGGGGGTGGGGGAGGGGAGAATAACTGCATGAAGGATAGTTGGATACAGGAGTGGGGAACCTGCAGCCTCAAGGCCACATGTGGCCCTCTGAGTCCTCAAGTGTAGCCCTTTGGCCATTTGAATTCAGTCAAAGGGTCGCACTTGAGGATCTAGAGGGCCACATATGGCCTGTAGATAGGTTCCTCACCCCTGTTAAATATTGGAACAAAGAGGGGCAGCTAGGTGGCGCAATGAATAGAGCACCAGCCCTGGAGTCAAGAAGACTTGAGTTCAAAATCCAGCCTCAGACACTTGACACTTACTAGCTGTGTGACCTTGGGCAAGTCACTTAACCCCAATTGCCTCACCTCTCCCCTCCAAAAATAAAAAAAAAATTGGAACAAAGGGCTGAAGTGGGCAGTCCAGTTAGGTGGCTGATCCAGTAGCCCATACTAGTGGCAAAGAGTCTCTCCTAAGTGAGGTGACTGAGGGGACAGAGAGAAGAGCATGTGCTGTGTTTCAGAGGTAGCGTTGATAAGACCTGGTAATTGATTAGATATCCTGAGTAAGGGAGATGGAAGAGTCAAGGAGCACATCCCAAAGCTTTGTTTCATTTCATATGGAAAACTGAGTGAGAGTGGTAAGCCTGCTGAAGATCAGGATGAAGAGGATAACTTGGTCAGTTTAGAGCCTATTAAGTCTGAGGCATTGCTTCTGAAAAAGAGATGCCCTCCAAACCCTTCTCCCTCATGCTGGGCCCAGCACATGGTTCATCCATGGTGTATGTCCAAGATACACCTGATGAAAGGCTAGCTGAATGGGCTGCCCATCCCTCTGCTTATCATGGCCTGGGCAATAGGCATTTTCATCCACTTTGTTTTTCAAGTGTGGGTGGTCGAACCAATCTCTTTTTGTAGCAATATGTAATTCATTTAGGATTCTTTGTCCTAGCAAGGGCCTCAGTGCATTTAATACAAGACAATTTATGACTTTGAGAATCTCTCCCTCAAGAGGGAATCCTTTTGTGTGAACTCTGGGCAGGACATCTGCTGTGCCACTGGTACACTTAGAACACTTGCAGGCAAACATATGTCCCCTTGGTTAACTCCTCACTTGATGCCAGTAGTCAGCAAATGACTGAACAACGTTGTCAACAGAGACGCATCTGTTGTGAGTCCTTATATAATGTTAATATATGTGTGGGAAATGTCTTGCATCACTGAGGCGACCCTTCAAAGCTGTGTTTTGTTCTGGTGCTCAAATAATGTTGTAAAACCCACATGCAGGAAGCACCCTGGGACCTGGATGCTTCCTCTCAGGCAGTCAGCTGCTTAATACATGAATATGGAGGGACCTATGAATTGGCAGCTTAGGAAACACTTGACTTAGGAACTCGCTCCACCAATGCAGATTGCAGCCCCTCTCTGACAGTTGACAAGCTGGCTTCACTTTCCTTCTGTGTAAAATGAGGCACTTAGAGGAAGTGGCTCCTGCATTGCCTTCCTTCTGTGAATACATGATCCTGTGACTCCAGAAAATGGGATTCTGAATTTTTTTGGTGTCATGGACCCCTTGGATAGTCAGTCTGGTCGAGCCTACTGAGTCCCTTCTCAGAATCATGTTTTTAAAGCTGTAAATTAAAATTCAGAGGTTTACAAAGAAAATGGATTATATTGAAATACATTTATCAAAGAAAAAATTTGAATTCACAGATTCAGGTTAAGAATGCCAGTCCTAGAGAGTTGTCCGAGGCTCCGATGTTAGGTGGCTTGTCCAGGGTCGCACAGCCAGTAGGAGTCAGAGTGGGATTTAAATGGAGCTCTTCTCTGCTCCCGCCCAGCCTACTGCCCACTAATAGTGAACATTTATAGAGCACATTGCTTCTGCCAAGGCCTTTCCAAACCTTTTTTCATTCTTTCCTCACAAACAAGGTAGGCAGGTGTTATTATCCACATTTTGCAGATGAAAAACCAGAGACAAACAGTGGTTAAATGACTTGCTCAGGGTGTCAATGTTAGTAAATGCCTAGGGTAGGATTTGAACTTGGGCCCTCCTGACTCCAGGTGCATTATGCTTACCCAGCTGCTTTGTTACCCACTTAGTAAGGTAGAAACAATACAACCAGTCAGAAGCTGGTCTTCAGGAACCTTTACTCCAAAAAGAAAGAAGGTAACAGCTCAGATTCCCCACTGTCTCTTTGCTTCTGGAGACATTCCCTCTGAATTTAGCTGCTCAGGAATCAGAAGAACTTTAGAATTCAGCTCGCTTTACCCCCCCACCCCCACCCCCAAAAAGAATCCAAATTCAATCCACTTCGCTGGTTCTGTCTAGTTTTTATATAAAAAGTCATTGCTGGCTCATTCTGCCTTTTTTTATGGTGTCAGAAATAAAATTGCTCTGAATTCTTCTCTCCATATCCACCTCCAGCTCCCATAATCCCCCATTCCATCAGCCCTAACACCCTGCTTTCTTCTGGGCTGTTCTTAGATTGGTGTTGGCTTGAATGCCTCAGGACGGTGACCGAGGAACCGGCCTGCAGAGGCCACGTTCGCCACATCGAGTTACCCCGTCGCTGACCATTGATCCCATATCGAGCCTTGCTGAGACACTAAGCAGGATTCAGGACCCAGCTTGGCCCAAACTCTGGTCATTTGTCTCACAGGCTTAATCAGGTCTAGGAGAGCCAGGCTGCCCGGGCAGGAGGCCATCCCCTGGGCCTGCCTCGTCCCCTCTTATCGGGCTTTCTCCAGCATCTCAGGGGAGATGGAGAACCCAGATCATGTGCAGAGGAGGAGTGAAAGCAGTGGGAGGGAGCTGTCAGAATTCAGTTCAGGCAGATGGGTAGAAAACACATGAGGCGAGAGGACAGATTGGAGGGAGCGTAAGAGCTTAGCAGGCCCCCAGTGGACAGTGAGGAAGAACTCTGGGACGTGGCCTTGGCTCGCAGCTGGGACCTTCAGGGCCTGCTGGGTCAACTCGCTTGTTTTACAGGTGCGGAGACTGAAGCCCAGGTTGCTGATGTGACTCGCCCATGGAGCCAGAGAGGGTGGCTTTAAAGTGACAAACCAGGGAAGTTCCTTTCATTGCTCCCTCTTGGGAGAGATGGAAACTGGGCAATGGCAAGAAATGAAGAGGCTCGTGGTGATATACAGAGTCTCGAGGCAGCTAGGTAACGCAGTGAATAAAGTGCTGGGCTTGGGGTCAGGAAGGCCTGGGTTCAATCCCACCTCAGGCCTACGTGACCCTCGGTAAGAAACTTAACCTCTCAGATTCAGTTTGCTCAACTGTAAACTGAGAATCCGAATAGCACCTTCTCCCCACCCCCGCCCCCACCCCCACCAAATAAGAAAACACAGGTAAAGCACGTGGCATCTTCTAAAGTGCTTTATTACTGTTGGCTGTTATCAGTTGTTATTCCTATTATCTATTCAGCTCCTCCATTTTACAGATAAGGACACTGAGGCCCACAGATCTAACAAATACTAAGTGACAGAACCATAATCTGAGCCTCCAATAAAAATATACATAAGAATATAATTGACAAGAAACTAAGAGGCTGAGGGGGTGTGGATGGTTGAAATGTGGGTAAAGAAGCGGGGAGCAGGAGAACCAAGCCTGAACCCCAGATCGAGGGAGAGAGAAAGGTGAAGGTAGACAGTCCTTTGTCCTAATAAATCTGCTTTCTCGTTCGCCTTCATTTTGCCCCGTGTCACCCCTCCCAGGGGACAGCTCTGTCCTTCTCCTGGTCATAATGCCCGTCTTTTAGCCCTCCTTCTCTAGGGAACAATTTTCAGCTTAACAAGAAAGACCATAGAAAGAACGAGCCCTAAAGGGAGCCAAGCATTTACTGCCCAGAGATGTGGGATTTTTCAGGCTAGAGAAGAAATGGTTCAGAGGATGATTTAAATTATTGTCGTTGTGGGCAGGTGGAGGGTAATTCTACAGTGGAGAAGAAGCTTCACTTCTGCTCAGCAGGGTTTCCTTTGGGTTTTTTGTCCATGTGGGGTTTGGAATCCAAGTTGTAAGAAAAGCTTTCTGGCATTAAAGATTTGCAAAGACTGGAAGGAATCCCCAAAGATCTTCCTGGAAGGGTATGAAAAATGGGGTACCTGCCCTCCTCCCCTTCATAATTACAAAGGCTTAGTACAAACACAGCTCATCCCCAGTTTATCCATTCCCATGCATGGAACACCTTCAGCCATGTGAATGGCTGGCCCCAAGCTGGTGCAGAACTGAGGCTGACTCTCCTATATTCCCTCCCTACACATTTCTTACTTGTACCTAGATATTTAAAGTGGGAGTACAGTGGAACGGACCAAGATCTGGTACCTTTCACATTCAACAAAATTTTTGTTAGGCTCCTACTGTTTACAGAGCACCAGGAAAAATAAAAATTCAGTTCAACAAAGATTTATTACTATGTTGTGGGCACTTATATTAGAGAGATAAAAAACAAAATTATTCTGTTGGGGTGGGGGACAATGTAGCAATAGACGTGAAAACACTAACAAACTCAAATTTCTGTAGTAGTTTAAGATTTGCAAAGCACTTACATAGATCATATCATTTGATCCTCACAACCAAGCCAGGGGAGGGTTATTCTTGCCATTTTACTGTTGAGAAAACTGAGGCTAAGAGAAGTAATTAAGTATCTGAGGGAAGATTTGAACTCATGTCTTCCTGATACCAAGTCTAGTCTATGACATACTATCATTAAATACAAATTAATTCTGGCTGGAGGGAAGAAGCAGCAAGGGATTCAAAGCTGGAGGAATCAGGAGAGATGTCTTGAGCTTTGAAAGGAGCTCCAGGTTCAGAGATGAGGAAGGTGATGGCTCCAAGGCACTGGTGGCAGCAGGGGATTGCCATGGTTTTATTTTTTTTCAGGGAACACTAAGTGGACCATTAGGGCGAGAACCAAGAGGATCATGCCTGGAAAGATCAGCTGAAGCCAGATTGTTAGGGACTTTAAGTGGCAAACAGAGGAGTTTTTATTTTTATTTATTTATTATTTTTAATGAGTTGTATGGTCAGACCTTTGCTTTAGAGATATCAAGATAATGGCTCTGCCTTGTAAGGGGCTGCTGGGGGTGGGGGAGGGGTGATACATACACAAATGCAATCCTTGCAATCTTGAACAGCCTCTGTTTCTGTTTCCTCATCTTTAAAATGAAGGGATTGGAGTAAATTTCTAGAATCTCTCGTAACTCTCCATTCTGTGAATCTATGAAAACAATACTGCATTTGATTCATTTATATAAACATTTTTTAAACACCTACTCTGTGCCAGGCACTGTGCTTAGTGCCAGGCACTGTGCTTAGTGCTAGGGAGACAGAAACAAAAAGGAAATTATCCCTGACTTCAAGGAGCTTACTTACTCCTGGGGACATGCAGCATTCACAGAGATACGTTCAAAATATATGCGCAAAGTAATGCGGAATAATTAAAAGAGGGAGCAAGCCCCACGAGGGATCATCAGAAAAGTCTTCTTGTAAGAGGTAGCACCTGAAGAGCTCCTTCAACCCCAGGCTAGGGAGGCTAAGAGGCAGAGATGAGAGGAGAACACTGCCTATGCAAAAGTTTGGGGCTAGAAATAGAATTCTGTGTATGGGGAACAGCTGATAGGCCAGTTTGACTGGAAGAGAAGGGGTATAAAGGAAGGAGAATAGAAAATAAGCCTAAATTCCAGGCTTTCATGTTGTCTCCCCACCCAGGATGTAAGCTTCTTGAGGGCAAGGCCTTCCATTCTCTTTTTGTATCCCCAGTACCTGGCAAAGCCATTTGAAAAATCTGTCTGGTCCTATTGGTGGCCCCAAGCTATTTCATCTGTGTGGGAAACTCCCTTCACTGGTACCTGTCAGCAACTATAGTCTAACTACATTTTAGTTAGCAGTGACATGGGCCACTGGCTAGTATATGTCCATGGTAGGATTTGAACGCAGGGTCCCCCTGGTTCCAAGGCCTGTCCTTTTGAGACAGATAGATGACCTTTATATAGCCCTTTAGGGTTTGCCAAGTGCATTGTATTCAGGATCTTTGAGCCTAATTTCAAGGCCAGTCCTCCATCTATTACTCAGGGTTTCGAGTTCATAAATGGAGTTGGAATAATATTATTAATAACCATGAACTTATGTCTTAATATTCTTACTCGGTTCCAAAAAGCACTCCTCTGCAGGCCATCTCCCCCATTTGATGGTGAGCGCCCTGAGGGCAGGGACTGTCTTGCCTCTTTTTGTATCCCAGTGCTTGGCACGTAGTAGGTGCTTAATAAATGTTTCTTGATGGATTAATCGATTTTAGCCACTTGCAAGATAGTGCCCAGAACATTATTTATAGAAGAGAATCACAACTAACAGCATTGCAGCTAAACGGACCTCAGACTATTTCTCTCTAAATTCCATCAAAAAGGAGTTAATGTTGATCCCAACAACTGAAATTTCTATAAGTGTTTAAGGTTTCCAAAGGACTTCACTTGGTCCTAACATCCACCCTGTGAAGTAGAGAATTCCAGGTAGCATCATCTCCATTTTATAGATGTAGAAACTAAGACTCGGAGTCAAGTCAACAAGTGTTTATTAAGCGCTTACTGTGTGCTAGGCACTTTGCTTAGTGCTGGGACAAAGCAAAAAACAGCCCCTGCCCTCACAGAGCGGGGAAAACACAACATAAGAGGAAGCTAAAAGGACAAGTAACTGGCCTGTGGTCACAGGACAACAGAGTGCCAGAAGTGAGATTAAAAATTAGATCATTCCGAATCAAACACCCATCACACTATCCACTGCACCACATTGTCTCTCGAAAATAGTGTATCGCCAAGACCCAGAAGATGGTGAGGGTGTCTCCACACGTGTCTTTTAAGTGGAGCAGTTGGCCGTCCTCCACCTCAGCAGCTTGTGGGACCAGGAAACGGCGCATCATCTTGAAAACTACGGGCACCCGGAGGGATTGTTGATGCCAGAAAAATGTGCCCACAAATAGCTTGTCCTGAGAGCCCACATTAAAGCACCCAGAAGAACCCGAGACCCTGCAGCCAAACAGAGTCCCCAAGGCTGCCCCAACCAGCCTTTGCTCGAGCAGTGGAGCATCATGGGAAGGGCTTCACAACCAGGGAGAGGTCTCTCCTCTCACTAGGCTGGGGGCAGGATCACCTATGAGGAAGGATGTTTCTGCTTAGCTGATTTCTTTGTTGCAAGGAAAGGTTCTGTGGGGAGGAGGATGCCTTACTGGGACATGATTGTGGGGTTAAAAAACAAGAAAATCAGTAAAACTTTTTTTTAAAGCAGCATGGCATAGTGGAGTGGGAACCAACCCAGAGAGCTGAATTCAAGCCCCATCTTGGCCATTTGTGACCTTGGGAGAATCAAGGAAATCCTTCCAGCCTTAATTTCCTCACCTATTTGCCTCCCTCACAAGGCTATCTCCAAAAGCAAAGGAAAGCAATTTGTATTAAAAAAAAAAGTGCTCTACAAAGGTAACACCTTTTTTTTAACCATTAAATTCAGGTTGTGAGATGCTGAACCCCGGTGACCTGGAGACACTCGGGATGCCTCTTCCTTCGCACAGACCTTCGAAGCCCATCGGAAGCAGCCGATGGAGGCAGCAGTGGTGAGCATGATTCCCTCTCGCTCCTGGCACTGAGATCGTTTTCTTGGAGAGTCTCTATGGACTTTGGCAAATGTTTTTGGCCCCCTTCCAGTAGATTGGGTTTATACCAGTCCAAATGAATTGGGCATTTAATCAGTCACCCAGGGAACATGCTGCTCTGGGCCCTCTGGTGACTTCTTTATAATTAATTTTTAACATTTGTTTTCAGTATAAAATGTGTGCCTTTATCCTCGCTGAAATAAAAACAGAGGCTGCACATTAGAAAGTCCTGGCACTACATAGAACCCACCATTTTTTTTATTCCAGTCCAACTATTAACTGATATTAAGTGAGACAGAGTACAGATAATCAGATCCCCCAGGCTCCCTCCACCCCCCCACCCCTTGCTGGCATGTATAATCTCCCCTTAGCTTTGATCGCTTTTGGTAGCCAGGATGTTTTTTATCATCATTAGTGTTCATCAGATATGACGCTGTCCTGGGTGTGAAGACGCCCTCCCCTTCCCTAGAGCAGCCCCTCACTGGCTGGGAAGTCAGCTTTGGAGTTAAAGGACTGAGGTCTTCGTAGCATTGTCAAACCAGGGTCTCTAACTTCAAACAGAAGGTGCTAGAGGTTGTTATGTGGTCATTTGGCCTTGGCCTTGGTCCAGGCAGTTCTGAGACCCTCCTTCTGTCTCTGCTGGTCCGTGTGTGGCAGGCTCTGTAACAAGGTACTGGAGATTTGACAAAAGCAAACAGCTCCTGTCCTCAAGAAGCTTCTATTGGACTAATCAGGGCAACAAGATATACGCAGATTAATGCCCTTCAGAAGCATCAGGAAGTGCAATTTGTAGGAGACTAATTGAAGGACTGATTCATAAAGGGTTGCGTCGATCATTTTTAATTTGTTTAGAAGTCGTTCCCTTTTTACCCTCCCTCCCCGCCCCCGCCAAAAAAAACCCTAATGTTTTCGTTGTTGAACAAAGGCTCCAATGAGTCAAAGTCTGTAAGGCACCTTACAGACTTTTAGGTATTGTAGAGAGTCGGTTATTGCTCCTGTTGTCCTTGACTCCAGTCTAGCCGAGGCAGATTGACCTTGTCAGGCGCTCCTTCATCAAAACGTGAAGAATTCCAGGCTGCCCTTGACTGGCCTCTTTGGAAACCCGAGCTTGCCTTGTTTGTAAAGAGAAGGAGCCAGGCTTCCTCTGGTGGCCTCTTTCTGTGGCTTCCTCCCATGGCTTCCTCCCATGGCTCCCTCCCATGATCTCTTCCCATGGCTCCCTCCTTTGCTCTCTGCCCTGCCTTGGGGCCAGGAGCACTCTAGGGCTCAGACAGGCAGTTGTCTCCTGGTGTCAGGCTGAGCTGTAAGATGCCTTTCTCACACCTGAATAGACCATTGACCAGAAGGTAGCTTCTTTCAGTTGGATTTCACCTTGGCCTTTTCTACAGAGCAGCAGGAGACATTGGGGTGAAGGTGAAGGAGCATTGCTAACCCACTAGTGAGAGGCACTGGGACTCTAATATAGATGGGAGTCAGTATGTTGTGGCAAGCCTGAGGGTCAGGAAGACCCGGGTTCGAGTGTCACCTGTGACATAGACACTGGCTGTTTTTCTTGGGCAAATTACTTAACCTCAGCATCCGAGACACACCAGCGAAGACTCTCCATCTTCCTTACTGTTCCCCAATCAGCACTCCCAAAGCATGGTCACTCCCCTGCTCAAGAAGTTTCTGTGACTCCTTGGTCCCTCTGAGATAGGACCAGGAAATCTGTGATTTCATTGATGGAGAGAAGGTGGATAAGGAAACTCCCTGTAGAGGAAGGCAAGTGTTGCCTTCTCCTCCACTTGGAGCGCTCAGAGGTTAAGTGTCTCCCCCAGCCCCCCCGATTCCTGGCTTCCAGCCTCGGTACTTCTATGACAAAATACAGAGTCTTCAGCCTGGCATTTCAAGCCCTTCACAGTCTGGCTCCAGCCTCTCTTCCCAGGCTGCTTAGGCTTTCCTCCCCCTCGTCCGTTGTACGCTCCAGTCAGACTGGCCCTGTCACGGTTCGCCTGCACGCCCTCCACCCGGAATGCTTTCCCTGGTCACCTCCTTACAGGCTCAGCTCAGAGCGCCTCTCCTGATTCCCCATCCCCATATTGAGGGTCCTAGCCGGAGAGCTGGCAGGCCCCGTCCTTAGCCAACGCCATCATTTTAGAGAGGATAACGTGGAAAGTGCCGCCACATTATCGTTTACCTCTTATTCTCTCTTTCCCATCTTTTCCCCCCATGGGACCCAGGTAGGGATGATACTTTGATAACAATAACTGTTTTGGTCATTTGGCTCATGAAGTATCATTCATCCTGTATAGATTTTGTCCGGGTGCCTCGGCTACATGTTTCCCTCCCGGTAGAGTTTCCCTTCCTTGAGGACGGGGCCAGTTTGTCTTTGTCTGACCGTGCCTGGCATATATTGGCTCCTAATCAGTGTTTATTGAATTGAGTGAGTTACCAAGTTGTCCATCTTCGTGGGTGGGTAGGAGGGATTTCCACACGGGGGTTGTCGAGGTCCAGACAAGATAATAATCATCGTTGGTATTTTATGCAGAGGGGCACACACAGAGGAAGGCCCTGCTTTGGAGTATTAGTCCCACTTTGCAGATGCGGAAACTGAGGCTTGGGTAATAGGTGTCAGAGGCAGAACTTGGCTCAGGTCTGCGTGACTCTGGTCCAGGACTTTCCCCATCTCCCAAGTGCTACCTTTAGGGGCAGCAAGGTTCCCGCAGCAGGTGAGCCGGGGCCTCACCACCCCACATGGAAGCCCAGCTCTTTCTCTCTGTTTTGCAGGGGTTGGGTATGTGCTTCTCCATTAGGCTGTAAGCTCCTCTAGGGCAGGGACTGCCTTTGCTTTTCATTGTCTCCCCAGCACTTAGCACAGGGTCTGGCAGTAGCAGCTAATAAATGTTCATTGGCTGACTATGTATTGTATCCCTCTAGTACAATGTCACCTCCTTGGGAAAAGGGACTCTGTATCCCCTGGATCTAGCCCAGTGTCTGGCACATGGCAGGTGCCTAATAAATGCTCGTTGGGTTGGGTTGGGTTGGGTTGGATGAGGGTGTTGCTGTTTGCCTCCTGGCCTATGCCTCCTTTCTCCATCATCCCTCAAAAATCCCTGAGGCTCCTTTGGTCCAATTCAGTTCAGCAAATATTTATTGAATGCCTCTTGAATGTACCAGATGCTTGAGATACAAAGGCAAAAACAAAAAAAAAAAAAACCATCTACCTGGAGCTTGCAGTGAACTGGGGGGAATGTTGTGTGCCCCAATATTTGCAAAATATGTGCAAAGTGATGGGGGAGGGGGAGTCAGGAAGAGCCTCTTGTGAGAGGTGATAATTGAACTGAGCCTTGGAGGGAGCTAGGGATGCTCAGAGACAGGTGTGAGGAGCGGCGGCAGCAGCAAGAGCTGGGGATGCTCAGAGACAGGTGAGAGGAGAAGGAGGAGCTTTCCAGGCATGAGGACAGCCGCTGTCCAGTCCTCGACCCCAAAGACACAGTCATGGAGCCAAGCGTTAGTTGAGGGGTAGGAGCCTCCCTTGGACCAGGGTGGTGGCTGCCTTCTCCCCTCTTTAGTTCTCCTTGGTGGCTACCACACAGGTATCAGGGGATCCCACACCTCAGGATGGGAGGGGAGAAGGGCGGGGTCTTCACCACACCCTCCTCCCTGTGACACATGGTGGCTTTGAGGAGGAGAAGGGAGAGAAGGCTTCCTGTGGGGCGCCTCCAAGTGAACCAGAAACCTGGACAGCCCAGTCCATGAACAGCCACAGATTGTAAGAAGTGCCCTGTAGGAGGTGGCCAGAGGAAGAGGTCTTGGTCAGTGTCACGCAGTTTGTCTGTTTACTAAATCCTCCCAAATGACCTGGTGGAATCACAGGGGAGGGGTTTTTGTTTGGGGGCACCTCCCCAGGCACTGGAGGCATGTGCCTTGTTGAGAGAAAGCAGAAGACTCCAGAGTGCCTGAGGACCCCATCAGGTGGAGGAGGACCTCCTTGATCCTCCCTCCCTCCCCCAGCTTTGAGGAGAACCACAGAAAGCCCAAGCTTTTCTGCTCTGTCAAGCTGAGCTTCTGATTCCGTTTCCCATCAGCAAGTGCCCAGTTCACTTCAGGCTCCAGAGCCGAGGATCCGCTGCCGATCCCAGGTCAGAGCGCTGAGGTGGCTCACGTAACAGTTTGTCCTCCCCTCCCCCCACCCCATATTTATTCTCCTGCAAACACTATATATCACGGCGCTTCTCCCACAAGCTGTTCATCGAGGATGCACATTTTTAGAGGAAAAGCTGTTTGCTAGAAGCTCATCAAAGGTTATTTTTCATTAGCACTGCAAAGGTTAAACATGCAGCTCTCAGAAGTGCAAAATCCCCCCGACCAGCCTTCATCACCACGTGGGTTTTGCTCACTTTCCTGCCTCCCCACACAAAGACTTTGCAGATCCCCAGAACCCTCCCCTCCCCAGCCATCGCTGCTGCTACTGCACAATGGCTTCTGGGCTACATCCTTCCTCTGGAAAGACTGTCTTCACCTGCTCTGATTTCCAGCCTCATTAGAGGCTTACTCATACTTCATGGGGCAAAAAACCAGAGTTTCCTGGCAGCCTTTGCCAGGCCAGATTGGTGAAAGGCACATCTGCCTCACTCTACCTGCTTCTGATGCTTCTTTTATTTGCCTCACCCCTGGGTGGTGCTGAAGCAACACCAGAAGCAGCTCTGTGGTTATGTTGTAATGAAGGAGGAGGAGGAGAAGGAAGAAGTAGGAGTAGTTGCTAGGGTTTATGTAGGACTTTAATGCTTATAAATTACTTTGCAGACCTTATCTAGTCCTTACAATGTAATCCTATTAATTATCCCCATTTTACAGATGGGGACACGGAGGCTAAGATGGGTTAAGTGACTTTTCCAGGGTCTCACAGCTAATAAGTGTCTGCAGCAGGGCTCAAATTCAGATCTTCCTGACAAACCCAACAGTCTCAGCACTTTTACCGAGTTTCACTTGTGTCTCAATTTAAACACCTTTCTCACCAACAAGGGCTTGTGAGGCTCAAGGTGAGATAGTGTATGTAAATGGGAGTGCTACAGAGATGTGAGCAGGGCTTAATTCTGAGAGAGAGGCAATGCACGGTAGCCAGGGAGATTTGGGTTCGGTTCCCACCTGCCAGGTACTAGCTGTGTGAGCACAGCACGGTAACAGGGTACTGAAGTCAGGAAGACTTTGATTCAGATCCCAGCTCTGACATCTACTGGCTGTGTGACCCTGGGCAAGTCACTGAGCCTCTCTCCGCCTCGATTTCTTCATCTTTAAATTAGATGAACTAGATGGCCTCTAAAGAGAAAAGATTGACCCTTTCAGTTATTGTTCAGTCGTGCCCAATTCTTCATCACCCCATTCAGGGTTTTCTTGGCAAGATACTGGAGGGGTTTGCCATCTCCTTCTCCGGCTCACTTTTACAAATGAGGAAACAGGGAAATAGAGTGAGGTGACTTGCCCAGGGTCACACAGCTAATAAGTGTCTGGGGTCAGATTTGAACTAGGATATTCCTGACTCCAGGCCAGGAACTCTATCTACTACTTCACCACGAGCTGCCCCTAAGCATTTTTTAAGTACCTACTACTTGCTAGATCCTTCAGGTACAATGACAAAAGACTAAGGTACAGCGAGAGGTGAGGTGCCAATCTGTATCAGTGGAGAGCAGTTTCCATACCAAGAGTTTCAGATACCAGTGAAATCCCAAGTCAGGATATAAAGGAAGGCAGGAAGGAAGGAGGGAGCTATGATGAGCAGCTAAAGCAGGTGACCAAATTGGGTCTCACTTTTGAAGGACTCTATTCTAGTTCCTTTTTCTTGTAACCCTTCTAAAAAGGCTTCCCCCACTTTGCCGCCTTTTAGTACTTTGTTGCTGTCCCCTATCCCCAGGGCGATGCCCACAGACCCAAGTTCAGTATCTTCTGATGCCTTAAGCTCCTTGGAGAAGGAGCCCCTGCAGCTGTACAGAAATGTACCAAAATTTGATTCGTCCCTGAATATAATGTGCTCCATGTTGTACATGTTGGGATTTGACCTTCCTTGTCACTTCCCTCTTCCTTCATTTCTTGAAAGCTCCTCTATTATCCTCCAGGAAAGAGACTCCCCCAACCCTCCCCAGGTCTGTCCTCCCCAGCCCACTCTGGTGTGCTAAGTCCTGGGCAGAGAGGTCGTCCTCTCCTTGGTAGGAACCACACCATATTGGGCCTGAGGATCAGCTAAATGGAAGACAATAAAGGGTTGTTAAAATTCCAGGCCAGCCTCATGCATCTGGGTCACCAGACATGGCAGCATCACAAAATAGATTGAATGTTGCAGGAGCAAGGAGGAGAGGGAGACAAGGGGAAGAGCCAAGAGCAGGGGGATAGAAGGGTTTGGTAAATCCATTCCTCCAGCTGCCTGTCGGAGACATAAGCCGATTCCTGGGAGGAAATTCACATGTACCCACAAAGCGCACTCGCGCGCGCACACATACCACGCACATGCACACACACATGCACATGCACACAATATCCCTTTGCTGTTTTGCGTAGCAATTTGTTATAGATTAGGAATCCTCCTGATCAGTGTACTTTCTTTCTTTCTTTCTTTCTTTTTTAGTTAATTTCCTGAAATAAAAAGATATCACTGAATCAGGGCAGAGGAATTCTCACCTCTCTCTGTACGCTCTACATGATGCCTACCAGTATTTAGTCATTGGTCTAGGGCAGGGGTGGGGAACCTCAAGGCCTTCTAGGTACTTGGGTGTGGCCTTTTGACTGAGTCTGAGTTTCACAGAACAAATCCTTTTATTAAGGAGATTTATTTATTTATTTATTTATTTGTTTATTAAGGGCATTTATTCTGTGAAGTTTGGATTCAGTCTCAGGGCCAAACCTGGTCTAAGGGAAATTTCTCTCTCTCTCTCTCTCTCTCTCTCTCTCTCTCTCACTCTCAATAAGAGTTTCTTTCTTTTTCTTTTTTGTTCAGTTTCACCAACATTTATTATGCACTCATTGTATGCAGAGCAATATGCTAGGTACAGAGGGAGAGACTATGTATTTGTGAGACGTGGGTCCGTATCTTTGTGAAAGTTTGCGGTTGAGTTTGGAGAATAATGTAGAAACTCCGCTACCATGATAAAATGCATCTCCACCCAACCTAAATGGTCACTGATCTTAGGATCGAAGATCTGTAGCTGGAAGGATCATCTTCTAACCACAAGTGGTATCTTGACAGTGATAGATGTAGAGCTGAGAACACATTTAAAGGTCATCTCACCCCAATTTTCTAGATGAGGAAACTGAGTCTGTAAGGAGTTGGTGAGTTGTCCAGGGTCACAAAGGTGGTAATTGGTGAACCAGGATGTGAGCCCAGGTCCAGTATTCTTCCCACTTTTCCATTTCCTACCATAATGGATTTTTAAAAAAAAAAAAAAAAGGTGAATGTTGTATTTTGTTAAGGAAGGGTACGGCAGTCATCTTCGAGTAGATTTTTCACTGAGCCTGCTTTTTTCCTTCGCCCTCTACCCCTGCCCCAAGTCACACGAAGGTTCCCTTTTCTTACGCTCTCTTCTAGTATCATCCTGCCTCTTCATGGCAACGTCCATGGGCTCTTACTCATTCCAGCCATGATGGAGAAGGAGCTGGTGCATACAGTCCAAACAAATAAGCCTTCATCCACCCCCTCCAGAGCCCAGGTATTCTGGGATAAGGGAGGAAGCCTGAGCAGCTCTGCCACTCAAGGCAGCAATCATTTAATAACCCAAGGCAGATCAGTCCTCTCCTTCCCAATGCCCCTGCTGTGACTGCTGTCTCCAAAGACTGTTTGTTCTGTGTAGGGTTATCGCTATTAAATGTAAACCCTTAATGTATATTTATTCAACTGAGTGCTTTGTTGAATGACACATGTGGGAGGCAGTGCAGGGTTCTCATGAAGACCTGGATTTAAATCTTACTGTAGATTTCGGTCCTGGGTGTATATGTGTGGGGGTGGGGCGTCTACCCAAGTGGTCCCTCTTAGAGATTTCAGCTTTGAGAAATGTTTACTAGTCTTTATTAGCCTTTGACACAGGGACAGGTCAGATCACTCTCTTTGCTCAGAAGAGGGAGGTGAAAGTGACCCCATGAAGTGCCCTTCAGTTCTTACTGGCCTCATCTCGGGTCTTGGTCAGGAGCACCTTGAGAGCTGGAACTTGAGAACTTCTGTTCATCTGAGTGTTTTCCACACCACTTAGGGCAGGATCTGTGTATCTCGGATCAGACCTCAGATGTTAGGTCTAGAGATGGAAGGAGGGGCCTCGGGGGTCCTCTAACCCAGCCCCTCCCCTGGACTGATGAGGAAATGGAAGGACCAGAGAATTGTCAGTTACCACTTGTCTTCCCCTCTCAGTAGCCACTGTCCTGTCAGTAACCTGGCTGCTTTGGAGATGGGGATGGGAATTGAGGTTGAGTCAGGGAAGAAGTGCCCCATCGGGGTGTGGGCAGCTCCACTTTGTAGCCAGCAGGGTGTTTCTTAAGGAAATCCACAAGCGTCCAAGTCTCCCAGCCACAGCTCAGTGGAGAGGTTTCAGTTGGATCAATGAGAGGCAATTCTCTTCCTTCCATCAGATATCGAATCAGTGCAGGGGCTGACGTGATCAATGACTTTCCTATCTGCACAGGATCAACTTAAGATGATAATGGAGTCTCTCTGCAGATGGATATGAAGAATGTTTGTTTAAAAAAAAATACATCCCTCCCCCTCCCCCCCATTTCTTATTCTGTCGTCATAATATCAGTGGAACAGCAGTGATTAATTCTCTGTCCATGGCATCTTCTGCAATTAGGAGAGAGAAGTGGGGAGGGAACAAAATGGAAGCAGGTAATGGGTTTTCTGGGATCCTGCCGGAATGGTCTGTGGCAGGCCTGCCTCGCCCATGAGGATGGAGGCCGGAGCAGCGACAGCTGGAAGCTGGTGAGGTTCAGACAATATCCATCGCTGCCGTGGCTCAATCAGACGTAGTCTGCTTAACTCCCCGGCTTTGTCAGCATTTCTAATGACGCTCCATTTGATGTACAAAGGGAGAGCGATCCAGATCATATTCCAAACATATTAAAAATGGAGGGGGAGGGGATGGATGCGTGTGCGCAGGGGATGGATGCATGTGCAGAGGAGGTGAAGAAGCCGCCACTGCTTGCAGAACCTCGTCGGGGATTCACACTTAGAGCAGCTCTGCACCCCAGCCTTGGGCCCAAACGAGGGGCTTGATAAACAAACGTGGGTGGAAAGTGGCTCCTCCACGCAGAACCACATGGAGCTGTCTGGGAGAGAAAATCTTCTGCTGTGACATCAGGCATGGCCTTACCATTGTCCCTTTGAAGAACGGGATCCCCCAGACCAGGGGCCTTCACCTTTTGTGTGTCCCGGACCCCTCGGGCAGCCTGTCTGGTGAAGCCTGTGAGCCTCTCAAAATAATGTTTTTATATGCACATGATAAAATAGATAGGAGTACAAAGGAATACAGGCAGCTAGGGGGCGCCATTGTGCACAGAGGGCTGGGCCGGGAGTCAGGAAGACTCATCTTAATGAGTTCAAATCTGACTGCAGACACTTTCTAGCTATGTGACCCTGGGCAAGTCACTTCAGCCTGTTTGCCTCAGTTTCCTCATCTGTAAAATGAGCTTGAGAAGGAAATGGCAAATCATTTTTTTATGTTTGCCAGGAGAGCTCCAAATGGCTCACTCAGAGTCAGACACGATTAAAAATGACAACAAAGGAGAGTAGTCATGTGGAAAGAGTTAACCCCAAAAAAGTTTAAGTTCCTAGACTCCAGGTTAAGAACCCTTGACCTAGAGAACTCACCTAGTGTGACAACCAGCATCCAAGCAAAGTAGAGGATCCAGCAGTTATCTGGTCAAGTATTTATTAAGTGCCTACTAAGTGCTAGACTGGACCCCCAAAAATGTGGAGTTTTTTAAAGTTTATTGGCAGATTTCTGACTGTGAATCATGGAACACAAGAATCAAAAGTGTGGGTCACTCAGGGAAACATGGAGAGGCATGTGTGTGGCCAAAAGTAGGCTGGGAAGAAAACTGGCGAAGTTTGAGATTGGGATTCCAGAAGAGCCTCGTTGAATTCTGCCTCTGGGATACAGCAGGGCGGTGATCTCTCCTTAAGCACTTTATGGTGGGTGGTATGGTTACGGTCTCATCCGAGGTGCCATATGTAAAAGGTGGAGCAGGGGGTCGTCAGTTATGCCCCCAAGACAAAGATATGGGCCAGTCATGTGGTAAAAGCCTGGAATACACCTTACTCCCCTCAAAATATTCTTTGATCCAGGGCCACTGGCTGTCCCCCATGCCTGGGTCCTCTGCCTCCTGGCTTCCCCAGCTTCCCTCAAGTCCCAGCCAAAATCCCACCTTCTACAGGATCCCTTTCCCAACCCCACTCAATACAGGTGTCTTTCTTTGGTTGATTATTTATGATTTCTGATCATAGTTTGCACATAGTTGTTAGATGTTGTCTCCCGTCATTAGAATGTGAGCTCCTTGAGATCAGGGACTGTCTTTATTTTGTGTCCCTAGCTTAGCACAGTACCTGGCACATAGGAGGTGCTTAATAAAAGCCTGGAATCACAAACCAATAGCTCCGGTGGGCCCCTTATGGGGATTTATGGAAAGATATGGGTGAAGGTTGAACAGGATGAAAAGGCTTCAATTGAAGACACCAGTGTTGGCTGTAGTGCCGAATGCATTGGTGAGATCACAGAACTACTGCATTATTGAAGATGGTGATCTGTAAAGTAACCACCGCAGGTGTAGCAAAGTACCCGCTCCATGTGGGCGCTGGGTCATGGACATGTCTTCCCTTTGCTTTCCTCCCATCTAGCCTAAGACATCATTCCAGAGCCTCAGCACATTATATTGGGCTCCTCGTTGAAAGCTGAGCAGCCACACTCCACTAATGAACCAGCCACCCCCAGGCAGAGGGGAGAAATGGGGGGGTGGACTTTTTAGCTTTGAGTCTCACTTTAACAGAGGTTCTTAATCTTTTTTGTGTCTTGTACCCCTCTGGCCATCTAGTGAAACCTACGAGCCTCTTTTCAGAATAAAGTTTTTAAATAAAAAAAATTAAATGCATAGGATTATCCCCCAAAATAACTATTATATTGAAATATAATTATTAAAATGTTTTGAATTTGACACTCCCCCGGTTAAAACCCTCTACTGTCAGATAGCTTAAGACAGGAGAGTTTGGGGGAAGGATCATCAGAGATTTAGAGCTTCAAGGAACCGAATCTCATATAATCTTACCCTCTTATTTTACAAATACAGAAACTGAGGCCCGGCCTAGGATTCCAAACCAGGCCACTGCAGTGTTAGCCAGTCTTCATTTATCCCATTAGCTTAACAAGGGAAAGCTCCCAGCTCCATGTTAGAGATGTGGGATCTCGGGCAGTCAGCACTGTTCTCCCTCAGGACACAGCCCCTACAACTCTACATGTAATGTCCGTGAGCACTGAGTGGCTCGACACAGCAGGTAATAGATTGAAAACACTTCATTCCAAAAAGAGCCATATCAAAGAAACCATTTCCAGCTGGATGGATGGAGTGAGAGGGCAAGGATCCCAAGGGCACACTTTTGTGACTCTGTCTCCATGCCCTTTGATCTGATCCGTGCTACCTGCCCCAGGGCTGTCCTGAGCTGTGCCACAAGCTCAGGAGGCCGGCCTTTCTTTGATGGATTTCCCAGGAGCCATTATCTGTGTACAAAGACTGCAGGTCTTGAACTGTCCAGTGCTGCTGGGTCCTAGACAGGGGGCAGGGAGAGCATAGGCAAATCAGGACATCTGGCTGCCTTTCTGTACAGTCAGTACCTAAGGGAAGGAGTCCTTCCTCCTCCCCCACCCACATCCCAGTACCTATCCTGCTGATAGCCCCTCCTCCCCAGACTTCACATCATGCCTGAGAAGCCCTGCCTTTTACTGGGTCACGGCAACGTACACCCAATGTCATTTCTTAGCACGAAGATTTTAGCTGCCACATACTACTAACCAAGTTTGAGTTGTGGGGAGGCAGTAAGGGCTCTGTGAGAGAGCTCCTTACTTTCTGCCTCCTAGCTTATGAAATGAACCCTGTCAGAGGGTGGGAAGACTTCCACAGTTAACCATGAATGCTCATGGATGGTTAGTCTGCCATCTTTCAGTCTGGTCAAAGCCAATGGGGCATTCCAGAAATCCAAACAGGTCTTGATTCATTCCAGTTGTTGTAACGTTGGCATTCTCGTTCTCTTTGTCTCTCTGTCTCCCTGTCCCTCTTTCTGTGTATCTTGGTCTCTCTCAATCTGGCTTTCTGTCCTTCTGTCTTTCTCAACCCCTGTGTTTTCCTGCTCTCTCTCGCTCTCTCTCTCTCTCTCTCTCTCTCTCTCTCCCCCTCTCTCTCCCCTCCCCCTTCCTCTCTCCCTCTCCCTTCTTTCCTCCTTCCCTCCCCCTCCCTTTTCTCCTCTCTGCCTCTTTCTTCTTCCTCTCTCTCTCTCCCCCTCACTCCCCCCCCTTCTCTCTGTCCCCCAAAATGCATCTCAGGTATAAATGGCATTTTTAGAATCCATGTAGATGGGCAAAGGGTCCTCACAACTCCATGAGGTAGGCGCTAAAGGTAATAGTGTCCCACTTCACAAATGAGAAAAGTCTGAGGCATGCAGAGGTCAGGGGGTGTGTCTAGGATCACACAGCTAGACAATGTCAGAGACAGGATTTGAACCCACTCCTTTCTGGCTCCAAACCCACTGCTCTTTTCAGCTCTGGAAAGATCCCCAAATCAAATCAACAGATATTTGTTGTATACCTAGTAATAATCCCTTGAGGTTGGACTAGCCCCTCTCTGAGGCCCCGTCCAGCTCTGCTTCTCTGATCCCAAGGAAGGGCCCCTGGATTTGGTGATTGAGGTGACCCTGGAGAACCTAGTTTCAGCATGAGATTTTAGGAGAGGTGAGACCTGTGCATGCCTATAGGCAGGAGGGAAGATTCTGCAGAGAAAGTGGATCATTGGGGTAGCTGCATCCCAGAGGGCAGTGCAATTCAGGGCCCTGCTAATAATAATGGATCTCGTTTTCAGAGCCCTCAATAATAGACAGACATCCCTCTAAGGAGGTGAGTTGTGCGTCTTCTCATCCCTAGTTGGCAGAGGATAAAACTGAGGCTTGGTGGGGGGAGATTACAGACTCTTGGGGATGAAGGGATCCCAGAGGCCATTTGGCAAAGCCCTCAAATTGGTCAAGGTCAGAGGGGCTGAGCCTAACACCCAACTCTGAGGACCCTTCATTCCATTTCTTGATACCAGCCTCCCTTCCAGATGGAGGGTCAGTCTTGGAAAGGAGCAGGGACTGTGTTGAAATAGCACTTTAAATGCCCCCCACACCCTACCCGAAGGCATCTCAGTACAATGGTCAGAGCCACTGGTGAACTTGGATCTCAAGTCCTAGATTTAAATCTGACTCTGCTACTTAACCTGTGTGACCTTGACCATGTCATTTAATCTCTGTGGGCCTCAGTTTCCCCATGGATAAAGTAAAGGCATTAGACTGGAGGTGGCCTCTGAGGTCACTTCTAGATTTACTGTCCTTTGCAGCCAGGTGGCCCAGTGGATGACCAGACCCTTTCTGTGTGACCCTGGACAAGTCACTTAACCTCTGCTGCTTCAGTTGCAAAATAGGGCTAAGCATAGCACTTATGTTCCAGAAGTGTGAGGATCCCATGAGATAATAATGGTGAGAGTCCTTAGCACAATGCCCAGCACATAGTAAGTAGGCACTTAATAGATGTTTCTTCCTTTCTTCTCGGTGATCCTCTGAACCTCAGAGGGCATTGGATTATTTGTACTATTATTATTATTATTATACTGGCTCTAGAAATTGGATCCTAGGACCAAGCCACAGGCACCTTTGACCAGCCTGTCATTCCTTTCTTTCTTCCTTCTCCCCACCCCACCCCCCGACTCTAGGACCAATGCAAGGGCTCAAACAAGCATTGACTTTCACCACCTACCACCCCGCTGGTATGTTTTGGTACTAGTCTTCAGCAGGTGAGGAGGGAGCCGTTTGCCAGGGTGGAGGCCAATAGAACACTTCTAGATCCCCCAAATTCTGGATTCCCAAACCCTCCAGACTTCTCCCCTTTTCCGTTTTTCCCCAAAGCCTGACCCAAATCGTGCTGAAGGATAATTGGCAGGATACGGGGTACGGGGGCGGTGCCTCCCATCTGAGGAGTTCTGCTAATCTCTACCGCTCAGTGGGTGCTCCAAGAGGCCATTGGGGGGGATGAGGAGATGAGAGACAGCAGGAATGCTCACACTGAAATGCCGCCACATGGAGCCCCTAGGCTTTGTGTTGGGGCTTTGATTTAAGGATGTCTCCCAGTCTTTGCTGTCTGCCTCTGCCAGCACATTACCGTGGAACAATCTGGGGGCACATACCAGGAGAGATGCTTGTAAAAAAAACAAGCTTTCTTCTTTAATTCTTCTTTCATTTTGTGTGTAGGGTTTTTGGTCTTCTTCCCCCACCCCGCAACCTGTTATATTTCCATGTCTGGTCTCTCAGTTGTCACTGATAAAAGCTGAAAGCTGGAGAGCCTGCTCTAGACCCTTGGTGAAGGAAGCCAAGTGTGTCCTCAGAGGCCCAGGAGAGCAGTGTGGGGCAGGGTGGGGTAATAGGAAGCTAAGTGCACAGAGAGGCGGCCACTTCCTTGGTGGCAGCATTCACAGGTGCCAGAGCGGGCCTGGAAAAGCCTCCCAGCCCACGCACAGCAGCAATTGAGGCCCCAAAAGGAAGGCATTCCAGCTATGCAGCAGCATGGGGGATTGTTAGAAAACCACCCTCTCCAACTAATAAGGCTCAGGACCAGTGGGGGCAAATTTTCTCCATAGGCATGCCCTGTTTACTTAAAAACAGCCACCTTGGGAGGTGAAATGTTTAATGCAAATTGTAAATTATCCTTTAGCACCGAAGAGCAGGGTGAAAATAGATCGGTAGAGCACCAGAAAATGGAGCCCCCTCTTAGTAGGAAAACGTATTTGCCCTGTCCTCCCCTTCCCTTGGTCCCCTTTGCTGTGTTTTAATGACCTAGATTTTTCCCTACCCTGAACCCTAAAATTAGCCTTACTCATCTTGGCATTAACAATTAAATACCCTATATTCTGTTTTCATCACCATCCTTAATAACATTTTTATAGGAAAATGGGCCTCCTTTGCCAACCTTCACCTGGTAAAACTGAATGGAGGTGGGAGGAGGGAGAGACAGAGAGGGAGCAGTTCTCAAGAGGCTGTCTAATTAGCTGAAAATAAGACTTTCCATTTTTTCCATGTCTGAAAGGCATGTGGCCATGCTGGGGAAGGGTTGCAGAATAGGGACATCCAGGCCATTTTGGTTCTTCTTAAACGGAGCTGATACCTTCAGGATGGAGGGTCCTCTACTCCAAACTCTTCACACTCTGAAGAAAAGCTGGAGTCCTGGCCTCCAGCCCTTCCTGCCTGTGTGACCCAGGGTGAATCTCTTCCCCTCTGGGCTTCATCTCCATATCCATAAAATGAGGTATTGGACCACAGGGTATTTAAGGGCCCTTCCATCACTGAATCTACAGGACGCCTCTGGAGCGAGGGAATTCAACTTCTCCGTGCTTCTTAAGCCTTCTTCTGACACTTGATGGGGAAGGAGCACCAGACTTGGGGTCAGGGGATCTAGGTTGAAGTTCAGGCTCTGACACCTGAAGAGGCTGTTTTAGCCCTCTGAGACTCCATTTGCTTATCTGTAACATGGGTGTCATGATACTGGTATCGCTATGTCTTTCACAAATTGTCAGGAAGAAGGCACTAGGAGGCCCTAGGGAGCTGGAGCTACCCGCAGGCTTCCCTGCCCTCGATAACTACCCCAAGTGCAGCATTCACCCTCTGGGCAGATGGAATAGCCAGTCTTTTCAGCTGCCAGCTTTGCCTCTCTCTCCTCCCCCTGTCCTGATTTGTATTGTCGAGTCCAGAGGAAGAGTGTGTTAATGCAATCGATCGCATCTATTAATTGATTAGAGTGTGCTAAGCACTGGGCCCCTACCCTCAAGGAGCTTCTGTTGTAATGGGGGGAGACAACATGTAACTACTTAGGAACATACAAGATTCATGAAGAGTAGATGCAAGGTAGTCTTGAAGGAGAAGGGCCCAGCAGCTGCAGGGACCAGTAAGGGCCTCTCACAGATGCCGGTCTTCCTGCCGAGTCTTAAAGGAAGCCAGGGCTTGCAAAAGGCAGGGATGAGGAGAGGAAGAATCTGAGAAAAGATGGTTGTAAGTCCCCTCCAGCTCTGAAATTCTGTGAATAATTAACGTAGTTTGAGAAAATGCCCAGCAGATGTTCACAGAAGAGCCCAGGCAGCGAGAGAATCCTGCTCGCTCCCATTTTCTTAGGATAATAACAATGATAACAAACCCAAGAAGTATGAGAGGCTTTGGCTTAATCCACCTGGGCCATCGTCCATTTACCAAGGGACTGACGAGAGCAAGGATTCTGGGGCCACCTGTCGAGGGACTGTTTCTGTCTGAACTCTACCAAGCGTAGGTTGAGAAGAATAAGGAAAAAACAATATTCCCTATTTTTAAAGTGCTTTATATATATATAGTCTCTTTGGTACTTCCTAGCCTTCATTTGAGATTGGTGGTGTCGTCATCCCAATCTTGCAGATGAGGAACCCGAGAGGAGTTTATGTGGTTTGCCCGGGGTCACGCAGCTAGTAATTCTCTGGTCTGAGAAAAGCAATGAAGAAGCCAAAAGTCTGGTATGACATCCTGGAGTATTCAGGATGGAAAATAAAGGGGAGAGAGAGCTGTATTCACGTCCCACTTGGGCTCCTTGGTCCCAAAGGGCCCAACCAGGAGCAGTGGGCAGCAGATGTAGAGAGGCAGGTGTAGGCTTGTACCTGGTTTCAGAGCTGAAAGAGAGAAGTCTTCTTCCAACCCTCAGCACATGCCCTTATATCATCTCCAGATACAGGCATTCCTGACCTCCCCAGGAGGCCTAACCCCGGAGGGTGGTTGAGTGCCTCTGGCTGGGAGTCAAGCAAGGACCTTGGGGTGTTACTGGACCATTTGGAGCAGTAGATGGCCCAGCTCTTGTTTCAAGGAAGCTGAGGTTGAGAGGAGCCATGAAAATTGGTTGTCTGGGTGGGAGATGAAAATCTTATAGAGCATGTGAGATTCTTAACCTGGCATGTTTCTTTTTAATTGTGATAACTGTTTTGTTGTTGTACATTCGTTTTCAGTCATTTCCAACTCTCCATGACCCCATTTGGGATTTTCTTGGCAGAGGTACTAGGTTTGCCATTTCCTTCTCCAGCTCAATTTTACAGAGGAGGAAATTGAGGCAAACAGGGTGAAGTCACACAGCTAGTAAGTGTCTGAGGCCAGATCTGAACTTGGGTCTTCCTGACTCCAGGCCCAGTGCTTTATTCACTGCTCCACTTAGCAGCCCTGTGATAACTGTATTTCAACGTAATTGTTCTCCTTTGTACTCACCTGCATTTATTTTATGCACATAAGAAAGTGAGTCAGAGATGGGGGGCGGGGGAGGAATAGGCTTCACCAGACTTCTCAAGGGGTCCATGAGGCAAAGAAGGTGAAGAACCCCTCCAGGAGGGGTGCAGCCAGGACAGGGTGAGAGTCCTGCTCTGGTCAGTGTGCATCGGCAGACCATTCGTTGCCAGCATGTTGTGCCCTTCGTGAGCCTGGGTCTCTCTGGATGTGTAAAAGCCTATAGGAAAATGCCGTTCAATATTTAAACTTTGGTTTTTGTCTTTGTGGCGCCAGTGAGCTCAGCCCAGCACCTGGCACCTAGTAGGTGCTTCCTAATGCTTGTTGAATGAGTGGGTGGCTGGACAAAAGCAGTGACGATAACCTCATTCTTGGCCTCTTTTGAACAAAAGCCCATTTCTGCCAGGAGCTGGTCTTGCCGTCTCCAGCCAAGAGCGCTCCAAGGAAGAGGCACTGAAGGACGGAGCCGGAAATTGGCTTGTGAAAGTGCATGAAAGCAAACACGATTATGGGCATTTGTACAATTACCCGCCCGGGTTTCCTTGTCCACAAACAAAAGCTCATTCTCTCTGTAACCTTCACGTTCAAACGCTGGAAAGCGTTCGGTTTAATTGCATGTGCATCTTGAAAGGTTTTTAGGGAAGGGGGTCACTTGAGACAACATTCAGCCCCGTCTCTCTCCCCGAAGCCGTTTCTTTCCTTTGGGCTGAGGCAGGACAGTGGGAAGTGTGCTGGAGCTGGCATTCGGTAACCTGGGTTTGAATCCTGGCCCTAACCCTTTCTGCTAGGCACCTGTGGGTAAGTCACATCATCATCTGTCAAGTGATGGGGTCGGGCCAAATGATCCGAAGTCCTATGTAGCTTTCAGCCCATCGTCCCGGATCCTGGCGCCGACACTTCCTAGCTTGTATGACCCCAAGTAGATGACTTGGCTTTCCTGACCCTCAGTTTTCCCATCTTTGACATGAAGGAGCTAGAGTCAGTGATCTCTGTGGTCTGTACCATCTCCAAGCCTGCGAGCCTGCGTCTTAGATCGAGCAGCCCTGTAAAAGTCACAGCCTTCTGAGCCTCAGTTTCTCCTTTGGCAAGATTGGGATAATGTTATCTACACCGTCTAGCTCACAGAGTTTTTTCTAAGTGTTTTGCAAACCTTAATGTGCTATAAAAGTAGGAATTTTTATTTTATTAAGATCACATAAAGGGTTATCAGAGCAATCCCTACCATTCTTTCAAAACGAGTGGCATTAGTGTGCGTAGAACCCTAGATCCAGAGCTGGAAGGCACCTTAGAGGGCATGTCGCCCAGCCCTCTGTTTTTACAGATGAGGAAACTGAGGAAACCTGTCCAGTAGGACAGCAGTGTTTGCTTTGTGGCTTGCCAGGCTGGCAGTGGGCAGCCTACAGTGGTGTAGGGTGAGTCAGAGATCTGGCTTTGCCACATACTGCCTGGCTAGTGCTTGCCTGCCTTTGTCTTACTACCAGTCACTTGACTTCCCTCGATTTCCCCATTTATAAAGTGAGGGAGTTAGAGTATACAGTCTCTCTTCATTCTCATCCTGCCCCTCACCTCTGACTCTCCTTCCCCCCAACCCATCTCTCCCTTTTCCTTTCTCTTCCTGTACCCCTCAATCACCCTCCCTTCCTCTCCCCCTTAATCTCTCTCTGTCTCTCTCCCTCCCTTCTTCCCTCCCTCTCTCTCTCCCCAGCTCCCCACCCCTGCTATGATTCTTATTCAAGTGTGCTCATTAATGTTTTTCTCCATGACTTGGATAAAGGCTCAGATAACATGGTCATCAAATCTTTGGGTCAAGCAGTGCTGGGAGGGATAGCTAGGACACTGGTTGGCAGATTCAAGATTCAAAGAGATCTTAACAGAACAGAGCATTGGTCTGAAACTAGCAAGATAAAATTCCTTTGGGATAAATGTAAAGTCTCTTACACTTGGGTACAAATAATCAACTTTACAAATACAAGATGGGGGTAGCATTCAGCATTTATTAAACTGTGGGTCGCAACCAAGCACTGAAGGGGTTACAAGTGGAAAAAGTTTAAGAAGCTGCACCTAGATAGCAGTTCTGAAAAAGATCCATATACTACAAGTTTTAAGCAGTCACCCATATGACAGCCAGCTAATGTAGTCTTGGGTTGCATGAGGAAGGGCATAGCTTCCAGTAATAGGGAGGAATGAGAGCCCCATCATATTCTGCCCTCGTCAGACCTTATCTAGGGCATTATGTTTAGTTTTGGGCACCGTGTATAAGAAAGGCATTAATAAGCTGCCCAAGGAGGGCAATCTCTAACTGAAATCTAGTGTGGGCAACAAACCTCCCGTAGTATTAGGCTTCCCCAGCCCCCTAAAGGTGGGAGGCAGGAGGTCCATAACACAGAAAAGGTTTGACACCCCTCTCCTAGACTGGAGCCTCCTTCAGGGCAGGGATCGGTTCATCTTTGTCCTTAGCACCAGGCCCTGCCCTGTCTCTTCGTGGATTAATAGAGGCTTGTTGAAATGAATTGCATTCCATCCCCACCAAAGCGGGATTGGGGGGTTCACCACATCAAGTAGAAGGTAGTCTATTTTTTACTGTACTTCTTTACTTTTTAAAAAATTTTAAAATAGCAATTTCCATTTTTACTCTTCTAAAATATTTAATTCTCCCTCAGAAGATTTAACATCTTATTTCCTGAGGATTAACTCTTCCATTTTTAAAGAGGGTGCCTTCATTTAACTCAGCCAAGAATAGGTTTGCGGGTTTTTTTTTTTAACTGAGTGGAATTGAGGCTGGCTGGCCTCTGGGTGGCCAGGGGCCCTGGCCACTTTCTCTTTAGGCCTTGGCCTTCCTATCACGAAAACTCACAATCAGTTTTTTTTTTTTATTAAACACATGAAGATCTTTGTAAAGCAAAGTTTTACCCACCAAGACCAATTTTAAGGGGATTAATACTCAATGAATAATGCATTTGGGGGAATCTTATAGCAATAATGCTTAATTGGAAGAGGCAAAAAAATCAGCTGTCACAAAATACAGAGAATCCACATTGGAAATGTGAAGCATGTTTTCGAGGTTAGTGTTGATCCTGAGCCAATCAGAAGAGGGAGGGAGGGCGGCCTCCCGGGCGCTGTAAATATCCTGGATTTGGCACCAGCCCGGACAGTTACTGTTACTGGGAGCATTTCCCTAATTGTCTGTTAGTTAAGGACTGCCAGCGAAGGGGAAGAGGCACACAGAGAGATTAAATAAAGCCTCCCTGACGCTGCCTCCTTTTTTATTTGCAGGTCCTAATCAAAAGCTTCATTTCTCCTTCCACTTGAGTAATTAAGTCATGTGATGCTGATCTCATGTGACTGCCCTGAGATCTTTCGGAGGCAGCAGCTTCCTCGCCTCCTTTTTGGGGGGCTGCTGCTGTCCTCCTCTCCTACCTTCCATCTCCTGGAGTCCTCCCTCCTTCCCCATTGCTGGTTGTCGGTCGCTGGTGATCTGGCTGTGCTTGTGCTCTGAAACCTTGGCTCCATGATATTAGCTAGGAAGAAAGATTGTTTAGTTTTCAGAAACCTCCAGCCCCGCTCACTCCACATAGAGCCTAACCTCATTTTGAAGAGTTGTAAAGGACTACATGGCTTTTAGAGGCAGCTAGCTAGAACCATGGACAGCGCTCTAAGAGTAAGGAAGACTTGAGATCAGATCCTGCCTTAGACACTTACTAGCTGTGTGACCCTGGGCAAGTCACTTAACTGCCGGCTGTGCAGTTCCTCACCTGTAAAATGAGCTGGAGAAGGAAATAGCAAGCCACTCCAGTATCTTTGCCAAGAAAACTCAGAAAGGGGTCACAAAGATTCAGACGCAACTGAAAACAACTAAACAACACCACCTCCCAGGGCTGTTGTGGGGATTAAATGAGACAATATTTATAAAGAGCTCTGCAAACCTTAAAATGCTGTTTTAAAAAGCTGTTGTCAAATAAAAGATTTCCTAGCAAATACTTAGTCAAAGATAGCTGGGGATGGAGGGGAAGGACATCTATTTTCTGGGGGCTTTGCTAGATCCAAATTAGAAAGAATAATTCTTGACCAGTTGTGATCATAGTTTTTTCTTCCAAATTCAAATTTAATAGCTAATGAAAAGAACATTTTGAAATTGTCCTTCACGTATGTTATCAGCGAGATAATCCACGGAAAGCACTTTGCAAGCCTTAAAGTACTCTATAAATGTGCTTTCATAAAAATCATTATGGTTATTCTTATTTAGCACATTGTTTCAAATGCATAGATCTAGGGTGGTATGATGGAAAGAATACTGGGTTTGGATCCAGAGGACCTGGGTTCAAATTCTCACTGTAGAGCTGGCAAGTAGATACTGGTCTGAGTTTGGCAATTCAGAGACAGAAGGAAGCTTAGAGTTTGTCTAGTCTAACCCTTTCTTTGTTATGGATGACACAGCAAAGCCCCAGGAGGGTAAAAGAGAAGTGTCCAAAGGCCCACATCTGACAAGGAGTGGAATGTTCCTTCAAGCTCCTACCAATGCAGAAAATAGCCAAGTGTCCACAACCACAGGTCCCTTCTGGCTCGGAATCCTATGAGCCTAAATCACATTTTTTTAAACAAGAGAACTAGGATTCCCCTCTAAAACACACACGCATGCACGCACATACTCACACACACACACACACACACATACACACATACAATCATTTTCTTCCCATTTCGAAGCTTCCTTTCCCGGGATGAGGGAGAGGAAATGATATGTGTGGGCAGCTTTGCCCTTCTGCTCTCTCCCAGGACCTTTTGATTTATAAACCCAGGGTAGAGAAGAGAGTCATCCTGCTCCCCTGAGAGTTAGATGCACTGAATGCCAGTTCATCTTTAAACACCTGCTGTGCTGTGGATGTTCCTGTAGCTGTAGGGACTCAGTGCCATGATCTTTTCCCTGCCCAAGTACCGTCCTCCCGACCCGCCATGCCATGGTGGCACATGTGTCTGGTGGTTTAGAATCCAGTGTGGCCTTTGGGGCATGTTGGAGATGGCAGGGGGAGAGTGTCCCTGGACCATGGTATCTGAGGTGACAGGAACATGGCACATCTCAGCCAAGGGTTTTCCAGTCAGAAAAATGTCGGTTGGCACCTGATTTCTTTCTCACTTCATGGGGATTTTTTTTAAGGATATTACATTCTTCAGGGCTTAGACCTGACCCTTCCACCTCCCTCAGGAGCCCTACCAGCAGAGGAAATGCTGGAATAAGCCGTTTCTGACTAGCATTCTGTATCTGACTGTTAGGATGCTGGCAGAGGCTGTTTGGTGATAGCAGATTTGACCATCCACTGTGGGTCTTGGCTTATGTATTTCATTTCCTAGTGAAAGAATAGTCTCTAGAAATTTGAATACTCTGTGTTAATACTTCAGACTCTTGTTCCTGGGTTAGTGAATTTATTGTTTCACACCTACTAAATGGCTTACAAGTTTTCTGCCTTCAATACCTTGGTTTTGAAATTGGAAGTGGTGATAATCCCATTTAAGGTACTTGGAATAACAGATGGAAAAAGGCCCCTTAGAGCTAGGAGGGCATTCTGGCTTTGTGTAAAACCAAGAACGAAGGTTTATGAGAGTCTGTCCCTAGACAGAAAGCCTCCTTTGTTCTAGAACTGCAGCCAGGGTATCTTCAGAACCCGGGCAAATACGCTTGTTCTAAATGAAAATCAGATTTCCGAAGGGCCACTGTCACCAAAGAAACAATCGGACAGAGGCTGTAATACTGGGGCAGTGTTGCAGATGAATGGATGTGGTCACCCGTGTGGCCATCATCCTCAGAAGCAGCCACTGATTTGTGCTGCTCTTTATCCGCATTTTAGCAGAGAGGGCTGGGATGGAATCGGAAGACCTACCTGTGGCTCTCGTCTAGCTTTGGCCCTGACATGGAGTGGCTAGGTGTCCTGGGTCGCCAGCCTCTCTGCCTCAGTTTTCTTCATCTGTAAAATGGGAAACAGTCAATCTCTGCCAGTAGTACTTGGTCTTAAAAAGTGACAGGACGGCAGTTCCTGTACCATTCTGGAAAATAGCGACCATTTTGGTCTATATTTTACATAGACACCCAACACTCATCATCGTCATTAACAAATACAAAATCTGAAGTTTGCAAAGCACTTTACACCCATTATCTTAACGGAGTTTCACAGTAACCTTAAGATGAAGGCCCTGCCGTTATTCCCATTTTAGAGAGGGGGAGACTGAGGCTCGCCCACAGTCATAGTTAGTACATTCAAGTGAAAGAATAGCTGTTTCCCCCCCCCCCAGAAATACTGTCACCTGGATGTATATTTTCTGTAATTTGTGCCAGTTGTTTGCATACCCTCTTACAGAGGGAAATCACTGGGGGTGCAGCCCTCTGAAAATATCTCCTAGGGATTCCTAACAGACACAGAGAGATGGGCAGAGAGGAAGCTCTTTGTGTGCCCACGGCCCCTCTAAAGTATTCAGCCATGAGGTCTGGTCTTCGCGCGTGTGTGTGTGTGTGTGTGTGTGTGTGTGTATTTAGCTCATTTTGAAATTTCCACATTTTTCCGTGTGTCTCATGTGAAGTGTTTTTTTTTCCTCCCCCTCTGCAGTTTGTCACAGGAAGATTAACCCTGATACATAGTTTTAGATCTAATTTAGCCCTTCCTGTCTTGAGCAAGACAAATATTTTCATAGGGCGACTTTAAGGTTCATTGTTTAATGTACACCAGTGTTGCTTTCTTCTGGGTCAGAAAACAATAGAAATGGAGGAATGGAAACACGGTGTTTGTGATGAGACATTTATGAAGTCATAAATGGAAGCTTCTAGTCCCACGAAATGAAGTGAATTTGGGCGGGGATGGGGGAGGGGATTGTGGGAATCCAAGCCGACAAAATCTTCTTTTGGTAAAGAATTCAAAGTTTATCGCCTCTTTCATCCCTCACCCCTGTTCCAGATGGAGATGGGATGACCACTTGCTTGAGATAATGGCCCGCACCTTGATTTCAGGGAAAGGAGAATGGACCAGATTTGGAGTTAGAGATCTGAGCCTGACTCCTGACTGGGCAACTTGGCTCCCCTCTCTAGGCTTTGGTTCCCTCCTCCATCAAATGAGGGGATTAGACTAGATGACTCCCCAAGAGTATCCCTCCAAGATCTCATTCTTGAGTCTATGTAGTTGAGTCAGGGAGGAATTGCTTAGCTGGTGACCTCTGAGTTCTCTCTGGGTTCTATGATTTCTTCTCACCTGAGTGTAAAAATTAAGAAATGAAGAACCCTTACTTGGCAGTTATTATGAAGTAAGCAGAGGCAGCTGGCTGGCCCGAAAGAGCAACTGACCAGCAGGAGATGGGCCTCAGCTCCATATCTCCTTCCCTTCCTGCTAGGCTCCGGTCAGGTAGATTGGCTGCGTCTATTAAAGTGTAAGTATTAGCAAATAGAGATAAATGTGGCTGTTGCTTGGTAACTAATCCAATCTGAGAAGGAAATAAAAATAGACTCCGTAAATTTAGAACTTTTAGGCCATGTGCCAAGCCAAGTATTCTTGCTTGGCTCCATTTGACGATCCGTAGATTGAAAGGGAAGGTGGATGTGCCTGTGTGTGTGAATATGGGATAGGTGGTGTTCTATGTCGACAAAAGCAGATGCCCCTTTCCTGTGTTGATGGCAGGGTCAGAGTGCTCAGACATGGTCAGGTGGGACTGTAGGACTGGGGGATGGCAGGGAGGAGGAGGAGACAGGGAGCAGATTCTACTTCAATAGGAAAAAGAAATTCCTCGAAATTAATCTGATTAAAAAGCCAAAAGGGTACTGTATAATTTAAGCCACATTATACTGTCGGAAGAAATAGGATAAAGGTTCAGTTTTACTCATCTTAATATAAAAAAATGCTCTTTTCCCTCCCCAGAAGCTTTCCCATAAGACACCGAAAACTAAGAAACATTTCCTTATTATGTGATCATAGTAATTATAGAAATGCCACCCTGAGCTGGAGTCTGGAGTCTCAGGAAAGCTTATGGAAAATAAATCAACGTATCTTCTGCATCCCTGGTCAGGGACTCTTTCAGTGGGTCCACATAGTACTTTTTCTGTCTCAGGAACAACAGTATTCCAATGAACCACGAGCCCTGGCTGTTTCAGGTGGTGGCGTTTGGGGGATGTCAGAGGATCATAGATTCAGATGCTTGACTTCCAGCCCATTCATTTTACAAGTGAGGAAACCATTGGCACCCTGAGAATGAGCGGCCTGTGAGTCCTTTCCAGATCCGAAGATCTCTTTAAACCTGCTATGACTTGCAGTTTGGATCTTAAACCCCATCTGGGAATCCGTCAGACAGGATATTGAGAGGATTTGGAGCAGTGAGAGAAAAAAGCTCCAGTGGTGTCCACGATGCTTCCATTTTGCCAAAGACTTCCCCCTGAGGCCTGTCTGGACAGCCCAGCATGCACGTGGCCTTTCACCCCCTCCTCTGGACATTGCTGACAAATCCTAGTGCTGGGAGTCCTGAGGGGCTATCATCATTCTTGGCTCTGTATTCTGCTGAGCAGAAAAGGTGTGTAAGCTCCAAAGGTCATTTTCCCTTCTCCTCCTTCCACTTTTTACCCACTTCAGACAATTGCTTTATTCAGAACGCCGATTTGAAAAGCAATAAAAGAGAAAGAGGGCCCTTTAGAGCAGCAAAATAATCTGGTTTTCGCTGCTATTCTTCTAGTAAAGAATTAACAAGCTAATGGTTCTTTTAAAAGTTTTTTTTGTTTTTTTTTTTGTCAATCGACTATTGGTTGTTTAAGCAGAAAGTTAGCTGATTAAAAAAAAAAATGGCCCAATGTGACAAAAATACTTCCTTGGTGGTGATGGGGCAGAATGAATGGCTAAACTTAACAAGGAAAATCATTTTTGCTGGGCCGACGGCTTTGCGTCTGGTTTTCTCATATCAGAGAATAACACATTTCTGTAAACAGTTCATAATCTTTATAGCACTTCGCTGTCTAGGAAAGGTTTTCTTTCAGTTGACCCTAGGAGGAACGTAATATACTTATTAGTATCCCCATCATACAGATGATAAAACCGAGTCTCAGATGCCTTAAGTCACACAGCCAATAAGTGAGGGAATCGAGACTTGACCCTCCATCTCCTGTTTCCAAGTCCAACATTCTAGTCTGCCCCGTCTTAAATCGGATCATGACAAGCATTCAGAGTGTTTAAATGCCTATTCTTGGCCATATAGCAAATAGTCAAGTAAGTTTGGAGAAGCAAAATATTATTCTCTTATTGCATCTAAAGTAGAAGCTAAAAAAAGAGAGATTTTTTAAAGAACTTCACAGGAATGGGGGAGGTGAGGGTGCGATTCAGGAGTGTGTGTGTGTTTTGTTATTTTAAAAACCATATGATGAAATGGATTACCTTTCGCAAAGAGCACACGTTTCCGAGTCAGTAAAATAGCTGGCCCTTTTTAAACCCCTTACGTCAGCTTCTCCGACCTGTTCGACCTTGAGAATTTGAACTTATGACATGAAATTTCTGTTTGAAAAACACTGTAATAGCCATATGGCATAAGGTGGCTCCTTTTCTCTGTGTCTGCTGAGAAAAAGAAAAATCCGCATAAAGACCCTCTGCCGAGCTTGGTTTGGAATGTGAGCAGGAGGAATCTTGCTTTCAGAGGGGGCATCATCTCCACCCCCTTATTTCTGAAGCCATTTGTTACTTGTATGCAGACTTGATAGACTCTCTTGGTGGGAAGGGGTCTTGGGGGCATCCAAGCCAAGCGCCACCTGGGAAGGAATTCCCTCTCCCAGCCCCCAGACCAGTGGTCAGCCTGTGTCTGCATCAGGACCTCCAGTGATGGGGAGCCCACTCCCTTCAGGAGAAGCCCATCCTAGCTCTAATTGTCAGGAAGGCTTTCCTCTCTGGCATCAGACTTAAAGTTACTTCTTGTGACTGATGACCTTTCTCCTGGTCCTGTTCTGTGGGGTCAAAGAGAAACAAAGCTAAGCCCTTTTGTTCAAGTGTCTGCACTTCCAAGTAGTTGAAGATAGCCGTTGTGGTCCCCTGGGGTCTTTAACCAGTCCTTACGGCACAGAATAGGGGGCATTCACCCTTCCAGTCATCCTCCTTTGGACCCTCTCTCGATTCTCATTGTCCTTTCCAAACTGATGCCCTGGACTGAACAAAGTGGTCTGAGTGGGAGCTGACAGCCGGCTGAGTGTAGCAGGATAGGCACCTCCTTATTCCTGGATGCTCTTTGTTGTTTCAGTCATGTCCAACTCTCCATGACTCCATTTGGGGTTTTCTTGGCAGAGGTAACGGAGGGCTTTACCTTTTCCTTCTCCGGCTCATTTTACAGATGAGGAAGCTGACTTGCCCAGGGTCATATAGTAAGTGTCCAAGGCCCGATTTGAACTCAGGTCTTCCTGACCCCAGGCCCGGTCCTCTGTGCACCATGGTGCCACCTAGCTGGACACTACAGTTCTCTTAGTGTGGCCCCCTGGGTCTGTCCATCACACTGCTCATTCCCATTGAGTTTACAGTCTCCCCAAACTAGAAATGGTCATTTTCAGACAACTGCTATCTAAACATGGCCCTCCCACCTTGCATTTGGGCAGTTGATTCTTTGCCCCCAGGTGTAAGACTTTACATTTGTTCCCACTACATTTCATCGGAGCTTTCTAAGCCATCAGGATGTTTCCAGACCCAACTCAGTGTCGTCTACACTTTTGCCTGTTGTTGCTCCCCACACATGCTCAGAGGTCATCACTTAGCACAAGGAGCTGTATCCTCAGAGGGCTTCCCTTCTTTCCTGCCCTTCATCCAGTCTGCCCCAACCTCTTCCCATGTTCTTAAGCCACCTGACATGTCAGACACATGAAAATCAAATACCCTGCCCGTGGGTCAAGCTGACCTAAGAAACTCTCCCCCCACCACTGAGGAATCGCCGGCTTTTTCATGTTGCTGACTTTTAACTGCCTCTCTTTCGCCCAGAGTTTAGGGTTCTGTGATTCTTATTGGAACTGAAGATTAGGTTTTAACTATCTCCCATCTCCTCTGCTCGTAAGAAGGCTGGAAGTGTGGCCAAGATAGCCCTGGAGAGAAAGGGGGGAGGGCGACTGAGGCACTGGGGAAGATGTGGCCTTCTCCTCCCCCCTCCCAGGGAGATATGCTGGAGATGGGAAGAAAAAAGAGAAGGACCTTGGGCTGGGAGTCAGGAGAGACCCAGGTTCAAATCCTGCTTCTGAATTACTGATTATATAATACTTGTCTTATCGCATAGGGTTTGTTGTTGAGATCAGATGAGCTCACATATGGGAAGCATTTCATAAGCATTAAAAGTGAAGAAAAAAATAATAATGACATTTATATATGTGTATGTATACACATATATATACACACACACACCACTTTCAGGCTTCCAACACATTTTATATAAATGTTGGCTGTTATCATTATCCTCATCAGTCAGGTGTCCCATCGAGATTCCAGAAGCCCCAGCTTTCTTCTGTCCTGTCCGTTGCTTTGAATTAGCCTTTGCGCTGCCAGCTACTGCTGGCATCTCTGCCCAGCCGCCCTATCTGGCCCCCTTTCCACTGTTCATTCAGCTTGTCTCTCTGTCTCTCTATCAGTCTCTTTCTGTCTCTCTCTCTCTGTCTCCGTCTCCCTCTCTCTCCTCCCCCTCTCCCTCTCTCTCTCACTCCCCCTCTCTGTCTCTGTGTATGTGTGTCTCTCTCTCCTCTCTCTCCCCCAACCCCCTCAGGCCCAAGCCTAGAGTTGGGGAATCAGAGAATTCCAGGAACTGCTTCTTAGTGGTCTCTGAGAGATGCCAAGTCAGACGGAGCTCCCTGGGGACCGAGCCAAGCTTTGTGCATCCATCGGACAGCCAGAACCCAGGGTCAGAGACTCTCAGCATTTTTTATGTCTTGATTGTTTAAAGAAATAAAACCTTTGCTCATTTTGCAGAAAATTATTTTTATTTCTCTAGTGAAATCTTATTCTGCAATCCCTCCAAAAGAAAAAAATTTAATCCTGTTTTTAAATTCAGAAACATTTAAGAGAGGAATTCTTAACCTACAATCC
Organism: Trichosurus vulpecula; assembly: GCF_011100635.1. Lineage (NCBI taxonomy): Eukaryota > Metazoa > Chordata > Mammalia > Diprotodontia > Phalangeridae > Trichosurus > Trichosurus vulpecula. The sequence goes on from NC_050577.1 coordinate 22,672,396, forward strand.
ATAGGCTTGTGGTTTAAAATATTTTGTTAACTGGATTTCAACATAATTGCTTTCCTTGGTAATCTTATGTGTTTTATGTATTTAAGAGCAGTATTTGGAAAAGAGGTCCATAGGCTTCACCAGACCACCAAAAGATTAAGAATCCCTGATTTAGAGGAACATCCACATAATTCTCTTACCTAAGCGTCTTGTTAATAAACCACACAATTAAAGAGATTTTCTATAACTCATTGAAAAGTAGTATCTGCCCTTCCAATCTGGCCATGTATGTAGGAATCATAAGATTACAAATCTAGAGAGAACCTCAGAGGCCATCTAGCCCAACCCCCTCATTTGACAGGTGAGGAAACTGAGGCCTAAGCAGATTAAGCTGTTTGTCCAGGTTTACACACATCCTGCCGGAGGTTGGATTTGAACCCAGATTCTCTGAGATGTTTCCATAGATGTCACAATGTGTCTTGCGTAACTTACCTGACAAGTCACTTAAGACTGTAGTTTCCCTCAGTTTTTTTTTTTTATTTGCTCTGTATTTCCACATCTCTGTATAGGGTCCCATTTAATGAACCATTCACACTTGAATAGAAGCACACAAACACCTGCTGGGTTTGGATTTATGACACACAGCACAGAGACTGCTCTCTGGCAGCTGCTTCAGAACATGCTGGAGACCACGGGGACTATGCTTGGCTCAATGGCCAAAAACAGGAGTGCCAGGTAGAAGCCACAGGAAGGCAGACTTTGGCTTCCCAGAGTGGAATGGCCCACCTCGAGAGGGGAACGTCTACAAGCAGAGGCTGAGGTCCACTTGTCAGGTGGGTTAGACGAGGATGATTTTTCGGGTGGCACTTCTAAATGGCCCTTGTTCTCCTCCTCCTCTGTAACTCAGATTCTGTGATCTCAGCCTCTGTCTGTACTCGTGGGTGGGGCCACAGGGGCTGAGGTTGGGGTGGGTGGAGGATTGGACACCACTTGCCTCCTTCCCTGCTTCCCTTTAGGGTCTGCTTTGTCCAGTTGTTGACAGCTCTGGCTTCACAACTGAAGTCTAGGCCAGGACGGTTAATTAAGGTCATTGCTGGTGTTTACATAAGGTCCTCCTTGTTCTCCCCACTCTGTGCTCATTTTTCTTTGGTCTTTTCCTCTGTCTTTGCCGACACCTATTTCACCCCAACTGTAGGCTAAGCACAACCTTCCCCGGCCTCATCCCATCCCTATACACCACCTCCTAGAAACCTGAAAGTTACAGGCAGACAGAAAACCTCACTCTCCTTCTGCCCAGCCTTTTTTTTTCAATTAAAATGAGTATACCTCCAAAAGATAAAAGTAGAAGCTTGGTAGAAGGCACCACCCCTGGGGCACGTGCCACTGCATGTGCTGGTAATGCCAGTCAAAGGCAGCTGTCAGAATTCCACATGGAGAAACCCTGTCCCCTCCCGATTATGCGCATCCATTAGCCAAGCTCCCATTCTCTTTCAGAAAACATTTTATGACAATATCTCTTCCAAGAGGCGGGCACGTATCTCATCTGGGTGTCGAGCAACGTCCATAGCGTGCAACCTCCAGGGAGATCCTTCTGATAACGCTGGATTAGAGGCAGCTGACTTCAGGGTTTTATCACAGGGGCAGGAGTTGTCTGTTCCATTTTGGCAGACGACCGTCAACAGAAGCCTCTCCCTCCCAAGAAAATTAAACGTACAGGTTTCAGGGAGCCGTGGTGATGATGGTGCCGATGATGGCAGCCCCATTGTCAGCTGTTTGAAAGGCAGACTTGGCAGCGAGTGACCGACTCTTGTGTCTTCACCCCCAGACCAGCAGCAACTGTGTTTAATATGTTTTGTCAGATGGGTCTTAGATAAGGTGGGAAGTGAAAAGTACCGTAATTTCCAGCTTTCAGGCACTCTCTTTATCTGAGTACAACAGTGGCCATTTTGGTCAACGAGAGTTAATAACATGGCAGCCTTTGTTGCAACAGTCAGTAAATAGAAGCTGACTTCAAAAAAAAAGATTTCTGAATAGTCTGCTGCGTCTGATTTGGTGCTAGGTAAGCAAAATTGGAAGTGCATCAAGAAAGAGCTTCCTTTATTGTCAGTAATATTCGAAGGATCACAGATCTTGGACCTCAGGCAGCATCTACGCCACTCACCCCTCTCATGTTATAGATAAGGAGACTGCCACCCAGCAACACAAATTGCCTTGCCCAAGATAGGAGCAGTCAGGATTCAAACCCAGCTTCTGTGACTCAAATCCAGTGTTCATTCTAGTGCTCCATGCCACCTCCCAAAAAACAGGATTCCTTCCACTCTAATAGAAAACAGCAAGTGACTAAGCCTTCTGAGTGACTGTCAAGCCAGGCTTTTGGCGGGGAGGGACACACATCTCAGCCTGAATGTTAACACATCTGCTCCCCGGCCAGTGGCTTGTCCCTAGCATATACTGTTTTGATTGGTTTGTTCTTTATAAATCAGAGAGTCTCTCAAGACTCACATCCCTTATCTACTCCCATTCTATTTGGTGCCAGTCTCAGACAACAGCCGGGTTCGTGGGGTTCTCAATGTACGGGGAAGCATCTTGCATTCTCTTCTGGAGGGGGAGATTTTGAAAGAACGCCAGGCCGACTTCTGTCACCTAGTGATTTAAAACTGAGCTGTGTAGGCAAGGCTGCAAAGTGGGCTTAACACCCCTGCCCGATCGCTGTCTGAACTGCAAGGGTTTGCCTTGCCTCTCTTGGTCCAGAGCAGCCAAGAATGGATTTCTGTTTTAACCAGGAATGATCCCTAAGTTATTCGTGCCTATGTGAAGGGCTCAGCCCTCAAACTCGAGTCAGGATAAGGGAGTCCTGCTGTCACTGCAGCAAGGTCCACGCTCCCTGACACGGAACTTTCCCCCAGCATTGGCTGTGCTTTGGTGTTTGGAAAGGCAGCCTGTGGCAAGTGTGGTAAATGAGCTTGGTCTTCTAGGAAATCTCAGGATTCTGGCCCAGAACATTGCGCCATTTTGCAGCTTGCCAACTGGGTGACCTTGAGCCATCGTTCAGACCTTCTTAGCCTCACTTTCTTCATCCATATAATAGCATCTGCCTCACAAGGTTACTATGAAGATCGCATTAGACAAGCAAACAAAGGGCTTTACAACTTGTTACTCCAAATTATTATTATTTGTTATATATATTCAGTGATCTAATTAATTCATCGATAATAGCCCCAGTTCTCCTCAACTCCCCTATTCGAGAGCCAGCATGGGCCAGAGGGATATCGTAGGGAGGAAGAGGAAGGCCTTGGCCTGCTTCAGCCCTGCAGAGCCAGACCTCCCCAATCTTGGTGCAGAAGAAGGACCTCTGGCCGGCTGGTCTAAGGAGACACCCCCCGCCCCCCGCCCCAGCCTCCCAGGACAGCTCATCCCATCAGACACGGCTCTTCTTCAGGAAGCTTTTTCTCAAGCAATCTAAAAAACAGCCGCTTGGCAGTTTCTACCCCTGGTTCCTGGCTCTGCCCCTGGGGCCAACAAGAACATGGCCGATCCGTCTTCCACATGACAGCCCTTCAAATTCTCCAGGACAGCAATCACTGCTGCTCCCAGCCAGACACGCTCTGGTCCTTCACCCAATCCTCAGCCGGCACAGATTCAAGGCCTTTCACCTCTCCCATTCCACCCAACTTGTCCCAACTTGTCTTTTAAGTATAGAAAGCACTTGGCAAATATCTAACCTGAGCCACACAGCAGAGTCAGGTGGTTATTGTTACCCCAATTTTACGGATGAGACAACTGAGGCAGACAGGGTCACCCAGCACCTAAGTATCTGAGGCTGGATTTGAACTCGGGTTTTCCTGACTCCAGACCAAGCACTTTGCTGTTCCATCAAGCACTTCCTTTGTGGAAGGTTTGTGCCACCACCCTCCCACCACACACACACACACACACACACACACACACACACACACACCCTTCTGACTGTTGTGGTGGGTCCTAACCAGTTCCCCTCCCCTGATCATCTTCACTGCTGCCAAAGTAACCTTCCTATTGTGCTGCTAGGATCACATCCCTCCCATGCTTAGGTGCCGCCTACTGGGTACCCAAGGCCCTCTGCAATCTGACATCAGCCCACTTTGCCAGACTTACTTCACTTTACTCTGTCTTAAGTTACTTAACTTCCCTGGGCCTCCCTTTTGTAAAAAATGCAGGGGTCAGCCGCTCCAGACCCTTGCAGCTCTAGCCCTGGGGTCCCTTGGTCCCAGTTTGCATCCTGCTAGACTGGACATTCCCCATCCCCCAGCCTTGTCTCCAGGGATCTGAAGAGCCATCACACGTTCCCTTTAGCCCCCCAGGGCAGAACCAGCAGCATTGAGGGGACATTACAATGAGGTACACATAAGCTAGATATGAGAAGAAACTTCCTAGCCGTCAGAGGCGTCTGAAAGTGGGCCGGGCTGCCTCAGCTGTGTTGAGGTCCAAGGCCTTTGGGCAGAGACCAGATGATGACTTTGGGGGTGGGGGATATTCCTACAGTGAGTATTCCTCTTAGTATGCATACTCTGAGATCTCTTCCAAGGCTCAGATGTCGAGATTCTGTCCCAACTGTTGTTACTCTTCAGGGCCTCTGTCTTCAGTCTTGGGGGAGATAAGACATTTATAACAGAGGGAGGCAAGTCATACCTGTGAGCTACCGCCACCCTTGGGGAGTACTATTCCTCAACAATGAAGAGGCCTTCTTGTAATGAACCAAGGGTTTGTAAGGCACGAGCCAGTGTGTCATCATGGGTGTGCTCCTGGTGTGTTCACACCTGCCTGGCTTCATTTTTATCATACAAAGCCTAGGAAATGAGAAGGGGGAAGGGCTAGCTAAGAATATACATGGGACTCGTTTATTCTCAGAAGACTTTGGGGAAATTTTCTTTCCCTGAATATTTTCTTTTTTTGTGAGAAAATTTAAGCAAGATGAGCACGCTCTGAAGCTCCCCTTTCCCTTCTCAGCTTCTCTGTGGCCAAGGTGACGTTGAGTGCTGCATCTTTTAAAAAGAGGTTTTCTTAGGGGAAATGCTGGTGAGGAGAGACTCTAAGCCTCTCATCTCACAGCATTTAGTGACAGAGACATTGAGAGCCTTTCTTATCGAAAAGTCTAAACGGTGCTCTTCAGTCAGAAAGTTATTTCTAGGCAAAGCTTACAAGAACACTTGACAATCCTTCCTAATTTTGCAGAATCTGAGTGGGAAGAGCACATCGGAATGGCAGCAGAGTGCTGTAGAAAGACTCCTGTGAGATTTTGAATCTCCCCTGTGCCCCTTCCTACCTCTGGGACCAAGGGCAGCTCCGTTTGCCCCTTTGGGCTTCAATTTCTTCATGTGTAAGATGAGAGGGCTGGACCAGACGGCCACTAAGATCCCTTCCAGCTTAAAAACTCATGAGCCCACGAACCTTAGACGTCATCTAGTTTATAGTTGAGCCCATGACGGAGCAGGAATCCCCTCTAGGACCTCTCAAATAGGTTATCGTCCAGCCAGCCTTAGTTCGAAGACTTTCAGGGAACAGAGAACTCACTGCCTACCAGGGTAACCTCTTCCTCTTGTGGAAAGCTGGTGATGATGGAGCTCTTCCTTTTATCAAGCCTTCGCCTCTCTGGGACTTGGTTTCCTCATCTGTGAAATGGAGGGGCTGGGCTCTGTGCCTTCTCTGGCCCCTTCCATCCATCCCACCCCCCACCTCCCAAAATCACTCACTTCTGTACATGTTTTCTCTGCCAATAAAGTGTAAGCTCCCTAAGGGAAGGAACTTTCATTTTTGTGTTTGTATCCCCAGCACCAAATGCAAGGCACGGCACATAGTGAGAGCCTTTTAAGTATTTGTTGATAGATCAGTCGTTCCCATGATCATGGTACTGCTGAACAAGCCTCATCCATGTAGATGTTCTTCTGGACTTTCACAACACATGCACAAGCAGCTTTTCTTGATCAGAAATGTGTACCAAGCCCCGCTTCCCCCTGGAAGGTTCCCCTTGGGTGGGAACGTTCCACAGCAATATTGAAAGCCAGCTCCCTGAGACACAGAAAGAGAAGGAATGGGCAGCAGGATGTGGGAGAGTGCGGTGGTGAGGGCTGATGCCAGAAAGAAGGGGAGCACATCTGGACAGGACAGAGGCCTTCCTAGCTTCCTGCTGGCCTGGCCTCCAGACCCAGAGAGCACCCACCCTCCAGGACCACCCTTGGCATTTCCAGCCCCACATTTTATACAGAAATCATCTCAGTGGGCAACAGCGGCTGGATCCAAATTAGGGTTTATTTTAGAAACCCCTGGGACTGAGAGTTCACACCTGAGGGAGGATGAGGGTGTGGCTGGTCCATGCAGGTATCACCCTCTGTCAGTAGGGCTTCATGGGGACTGTTGGATGCGGGCTTGCCTCTTTTGAGCTGCTTAGGAGTGATAATCGCTCACATTCACAAAGTACTTTTAGGTTGCACTTGCCAGCTGTTTGGCCCTGGCCAAGTCACTCAGCCTCTGCCTCAGTATCCTCAACTATAAAATGTTTATAAAATGGTTACAAAATGGTTACAAAAAATATATAAATATATAAAAATAAAACAATACAGGGTTGTCATGAGGATCAAATGAGATAATTTTTAGAAAGTGTCTGGCACACAGAAGGTGCTTGATAAATGTCTGGCTCCCCCATACATAAATACACCAACAGCCTTATAAGATGGACGGTAAAAACAAGGTGCTCCCCATTTTAAAAATCAAAAATCTGTATGTGCGTAAAGTGTAAATTAAGCCATTTTTGAGCGCAGAGTTTGTTTTTAAAGGAATCCAAATTTAGAAAACTTTGATAAACCAAAGCCGCGTCCCTTCATTCATCAGTTGTATAAATCCAAGTTTTCCAACACTGGGTTTGCTTGAGGCAAGGTACGTGACTCATTTCTTGGAAGCAGCATTACTAAAATGCCTTGGTGAGAAGCAGTGTGGCTCAGTGGACACAGAGAGAGCCTAGATCAAAGTCTTGCCTCTGGCTGTAAGATTGAGCAAATTATTTCATATCTAGACAAAGCAACTCTCTTAAAACAAAAAGTTCCAGAGATGTTTCTAGCCTTCTGTCACTGAAATTATATTCCTCTCATAGATGTGTCTATTGCCTGTAATTCCAGTCCTGTCATTGGAAGTGGAGTTCCCATTTGGGAGTCCTCACCAGGGATATCACAGGTGTGTACAGGAAGTTCCAAACCCATTTGGAGTGCTGGTCTACCCAGCCTCATAGGGAATGTGAGAGGGGCAGCAGCCCTAGTGTTAGACCTACAACCAGATCCTATCTTTGATACATCCTACCTGGGTGACCTTGGGAAGGTCACCTCCCTGGGCCACAATCACCTTACCTAGCAAATGAAGGGATTAGACCGGCTGGACCAGAGATCCCTTCTAGCCCTTGCACTATGATAGTGCAACGGTCTTGATGACCAGAAATGAAAACGTTTCCCTGGCCCCTGCGGATTCAGGTCGCTGATCCTTATTCCAATACAAGTGAAAAACTCAGCAGCCTCCTAAAAATATGTAAATGGGGGCAGACAAATATGGCAGAAGACAACCAAGCCCCCAAACAGGGCAGTTTCAGTTATGTGAACTTGACATAGTGGCCAAAAAAAAAAAAAAAAACAGAGATTCTGACTCAACCAATAGATATTAGAAAAAGTATTTTTCCTAATGGAAACCAAAGACCTGAGTTCAAATGCAGCTCTATGTGTGGCCTCCAGATTGCAAAGTGGGTTCTGCTTTAGGGGAACAGATTCTTCACTGACAATGACATCACAAAGATTTAAAGTGAGGTGGGTTAGACCATCAGTGACTGGCAGGGATGATGCTAAAAACTCAATCAACAAGCATTTATTAAGCACTTACTGTGTGCTGGGCATTATTTTGCATAATGAGCTGAGGCACCAAACTCTGACTATATGGGAAAAGAAAGTCTCTTCCCTGGTGTATCTAAAAACAATCCTCAACTCCCTCGTGCTAATAAGTATTCATTGCAAAGACACATTCTCTCCTCAGTGAATCAGCCCCTAAAAAAAGCCTCCCACTGGATGTAGCATACAGCAGCCTTCGTGAAATGATCAGCCAGGCATTATTCTCCTTCCTCCCAGGTTTGATTTTTTTTTCCTCCCCACCCCCTGCTTGGAAAGTCTGCATACAAATATAGCAATCAATCGGGAGAGTCACTGCCGGTACGAGATTAATTACTAATGGAGGCCACTGCGTCTGGCCTGTGCATGATTGATCTTGGAGGAGGAAATGCAATGGAAAGCTAATGCTGCTTTTTATCCGGGAAGCAAAGTTCAAAGATGTTTACATTCTGCCAGGTAGGCACAGCTGTCGACAGGCACCCAGACGGATGGACTCGCCTGTCAGCGCAAATACTGGACAAGGCAGAACGCTGGGCTGTCTCACCGGACTTCCCGGTGACCACAGACTCATGGAAGTAGCTTCATTGTTGTGTGATTTCATGAGTGCTAAGCACGGTCCACTTGTGTTGGGCCAGAGGTGGTTTACAGACCGTAGGATCTTGGCTATTCAGCACTCTCTCATCCCCAAATTGGGCAAGTTAGACAGAAAACAAGAGAAGAATTTTCTGGAGTTAAAATTGTAAGTTTGGGAGCTAGAAGGGTCCCTTGGGATCGAGTGGTCCCACCCCTTCATTGTACAGTTGGAGAAGCAGAGATGGAAAGAGAGGAAGCAGCTGGGTTAGGGTTACCCTAATATCTATTCTATATATAAATAATAGATACAATATCTATATATCTAAATATCTACATCTAAATAATAGATATTCCCTAATATCTATTGGTGGAGTCAGCTTGAGAAGTATCAGGACCAGCCCCTGGAATCTGAGTCTCCCAATTCTGAATTCCACGTTCTTTCTACTTCTGCGATTGGTCCTTCTATATTTTGTGTGGGAGAAGCACAGTGAGACGTGGGTTGGCAGGACACGCTAGGAGACAGATTGAAACCTTAGTTTTGCCATTTAATTTGAGAAAGTTCTATCACTCCTCTGAGTCTCTGTTTCCCACCAGAAAAATGGGAATAATCCTATACTGGCACTTCATGCTTCACAGTGTCTTTAAACTCAGAAGAGGGTTTCTAGACAAACCATAATGTACAACGGAAATGTGAGCTATTTACATGGAACCTTCATCTCCGAATATGGCCCTTCTCTACCCCTTGTAACAAAGAAGGAAAAAAAAAAGGAGAGGCAGCCATATACAAAACCAACCAACCCATCAGCCATTTCTTTCTTAACGTAAATTTTATTTAATATTTTTATATATTTATACAAATTTTAAAATTTTTAATTTCATATTTTTCCCCAATTCCATCAACCACTTCTAAAAACACATGAAGCATTCTGCCCCCATGGTCCACCACCTCTGCAAAGGTGAGAGGAAGCTTGGCCGTTGTAACAGTCACTTTTGAGGGTTTTTTTTAGCCACTGTAGCGTGTGTGTGTGTGTGTGTGTGTGTGTGTGTGTGTGTGTACACGTGTGTACGCGTGCACGCACATGTGCTGTTTTCCTTGGTTCTCCTTAATTCTGAGAGAAGAGTGAGTTTAGCATAGAGACGGTAGAAACCATCCAATCTGTCTCTTTCAATTGCTCAATCAGAGAAGGATGTGTGATTTTGGTCAGGGTGGGGGGCTTGTCCTTCTGGGAGCTCTGCCCCATTAGACTATAGGTGTCCTAGACTTGGCTAAATCCCAGAGAGTCGCCTGAGACCCAGAGAACTGGTCCCAGAACGAGGCAGTGTCAGAAGCAAGTACTTTCTGACTCTGAGCCCAAGACTCGTTCACTACTTTGCTTCTTTCTCTTCATTAACCTCCTCTTGTTCAGAATTTCCAGAGGAATAGTAAGGGTGATCAGTTTTATTTCTTACAGGAACACGCAGGAGACGATAGAAATTGGAGGAGAGGAGACGAGGTAAGCTGGAGTCCACCGGACGCCTTTCCTGTCTTTCCTGCCCAGGATAATGAGAGATGAAGGCAAGCAGTCATGTATTTATGCCCCTAAATATTAAGATAAAAAAACCCTGCCCTGACAGCTCCCATGACAGCCATTCTTATTTTTAAAATGTTATGGACAGCTCATAAGGTGGACATTTGAGCATCTGAGCTTATGGGTGCCGTGGAAAGAAGGCTGGACTTAAGACAGGACCTGGGTTCGAATCCTAATGACTTACTCCTTGAGTGTGTGACCTTGGGCGGGTCACACCCTTTTTCTGAGTGTCACTTTCCTCCTCTTTAAAATAAGGATTTTGAATAGATGACCTCCGAGGTCCCTTCTGGCTCGAAATCTTGGACCTTATGAAATGGCAGGCATGTATCTATACCCATGAGAAAATCCCTCTTTGTTCCCATGAGCCTCTTCAGTCCTTCCCCAATACATTTGTAAAAACAAAGATAACTTGTGCATCCCCAGGGTCAGCCGTGCCTTGGCCTGCACCTGCCTCTCTGGGGTTCTGCAGAGCCAAAGGCATTTCCAGCCAATCTTGGGGGATGAGGTGCCGAAGAGGATGAGAACGGGCAGCTGGTCCTTTGGGGGGAGGGATAAGGAAAGGAAGCGCCCCCTGGTGCTGTTCACGTGGCCGCTGGTTGGGGTCCTTGGTGGGAAGAGGGAGGGCTGTTTGGAGTGGACTCTGGCACATCCCCAGGCCCACACTGGGGATCACTCCACGTGCATTTGTTTGGACCATTTTTTTTAAACCCACAAGCCCAGCCCATGTCAGTGAGTGACCTCCGAAAGTGCCAGGGAATCCTTGGAAGGGGGCAGGCAACTCCTGCCAGACCCCATGGTCCTCTGCTCTCCTGCCCAGAAATCCCTCCCGGAGAACATTTATCAGTCCTGACCAAGGTTATTGGGACAATTGACAGGCCTCTTCTAATAATTAATGTTAATGAGACCACCGAACAGCAAACCAGACAGCTCCAAACCCTTAATGAGGAAGCTTTGACTCTTTGTTTAATCTGCTAGTTGGATAATGGGCAATAAATACGAGGCCATTCAGCCTCCCTTCCAGCCCTTAATGTGTGAACAGGCTTCTCAAAGAGACTTGAGTGGATTTTGGCCACGCTCGGCTCATTCAGCGGGTGGGCTAGGTGGGGCGGCTGAAAGAGGCTGGGGGGGGGGGGCCCGCTGGCAGGAAGAGCTTTGACATTCCCTGAATGTCTGAAGGATGCTGGCGGGTACCCAACACTGGCTTCTGCTCTCCACCCATTTAAAGGGGGAGAGACTGGGGGAAAGGGGGGGCAATCTTGGCAAAGGCCTCCCCTGAGGTTTCCGCACTCCTGGATTGACCAGACAGGGCAACAAAGCAGATGAAACAGGATTAGTGGGACGGCATTGTGGGCCATGACTCTCAGTGTGACACGTGGCAGCAGAGGAATTTGGCAGGCTTAACCTGCCGCGGATAAAGATGTGACAGACAACAGGCCCAAATTAATGCACCGCCATGACCAGAAGCAAGGAAATCTATTTGCATGCAATATTAACCGTGCTAATCAAGTCGGGGCTGTGGCAAGCCTGGTGGGCCGCCCTGCCCCAGGACCAAGAGGTTGTCTCTAAGCCTATTGAGGAGGTAGCGTTTACAGAGTTAAAATGATCTGAACCGGATGGGATTTGTAACCACCTTTTGTTTTAGCCTTCAGTTCAGCTTAAGGCCAAGGGTCCCAGAGGCAGCCTCGGATAGTGTGGATGGTGGTGGCTAGAGTGGATGGTGGCATAGAGGTGGGGCTGGGAAGAGTGGAGTTCAAACCCTGCTTCAGACGCTTATCGGCTGGGTGACCCCGGCCAAGTCACTTCACCACTCAGGCTCGTTGTGGGGATCAGATGAGATAATATTTGTAAAGCCCTTGGCATACTTTACAAATGAGTAGGTAGTAGGCACTATATAAAAGCTTGCTTTCCTCTCCCTTGGAAAGCAGTGTGGCATAAAGTGCTGGGTGAAGGGCCAGAGGTCCTGGGTTCAAATCCAAACTCTGCTGTTTACTACCTTGTGCACCTTGGGATGGGTTATTTAACTTCCCTGGACCTCAGTTTCTTTATCTGTAAAATGAGGGGGCTGGGCCAGGTGAGCCCTGATTAGATCTAAAAATCTGAAATTTTTGGACTTCGGATCTGAATCAGTCCATGATCTAGGCTACAACGCCATGAACTGCAGAACCGCATGTCAACGTACAAATCCCCGACCTTTGGTCCTTTTCTGTGGATCATCAGGAAAAGTTAATCGGGACTCCTCCTTGCCCCCATACACAGCTGGGATGGCCCACTCACTCTGGGCCTTTCTCCATTTCTGCTCTGCTGCGGGTGAATTCTATAGTATCCTTAAAGACCAAAGCCAGAATCAGGACAGATTGCGCCCCCATCGCCCCAGACATTGGTGCCCTATACCAAGTCATGTCACCGTCTCTGAAGGTCCCACCTTTTTCACCATCATGCCTGCTGTCTCCCCTTCCCCCGCCACCTCAACTATGTCTTTTTGGAGGTAGGGGCTCGCAGTATGACTGTCCCCTGCCCAGTTGAACTGTCTCATCTCCTTCCACCAAAAAAATGATTTGCCTCAGATGCTTGAATTTCTCTTTATGGCTGTTCAAGACCCAACTCAAATGTTCCCCCTTTCATGAAACGTTCCCAGCTCCTCTGTGCAGCCATCATCTTTTCCTCGCCTCTCCCACCACACATGCATCTAGTTATTAATGAAGTGCCTAGTGTGTGCTAGGCACCACATTGGGTGCTGGGGGGTATTGTTTTTGAGCCATTTCAGTCATGTCCATCTCTGTGACTCCATTGGGGGGTTCCCTAGGCAAAGATACTGGAGTGGTTTGCCATCTCCTTCTCTAGCTCACTTTACAGAGGAGGAAACGGAGGCAAACAGGGTGAAGTGACTTGAAGGGTTCACACAGCTAAGAAGTGTCTGAGGTCAGATTTGAACTCATGGAGAGGAGTCTTCCCGACTCCAGGCCCAGCACTCTGTGCACTGTGGTGCCCCTTAGCCACCCTAAATAAAATGTAAATAAAATTGAAGAGTTCACATTCTAGCAAGGAAACACAACATGCACATATATAGCCAGGTATCTAGAAGATAAATACCAGGTGATTTGGGAGTGGAGAAAAAGAAGGGTAGTGTTCAAACCTCAAATAATACTTGGTTTTATGGACTTACTTGTTGTGTGTTATAGGGATCTCTGTTCAGGACCTACCCACTGTAAGGCCCAAGAGGGGAAGGACTATATCTCATCAAAACTTAACGCACCCCAGTCCTTACACCGTCCTCTGGATAAATAAATGGTTGTTTCATTGGGAAATGTTACAAGATATGAAACAGAAAGACAGCCAAGTGTTACGCTGTGTGTGTGTGTCTCCCCATAACCAGATTCTGTACTTTGAAGCCAAGGAGCTATTATAGAGTGTGGAAGCCCAGTACCCAACTCTCAGCTCTAATTAATGAATTACTCAAAGTTTCAGCCTGCTGCAAACCTTGGCAGCTCTCCCGTGGCACCGCCAAGATTAGGCACTTGCCAAGTGTGAGTTTTTGGAATCAAAAGCAGCTTCAGGCTGGATAGAATAAAGGGTAAATTTGGGGGAGGTTTTAAATTGGCAGTTGAAGAACTATCTCAGAGCAAAGGGCTATTCATTTTAAAATGTTGACAAACACCCAGGGAAGAGAGATGAGATCCTTAATCGGGTGATTGTGTTGATCTGACATTAGAGTCATTTTCATGTAAATGGTAAAGTTGAGACAGAGGCTGAAAGAACATTTCCAAAGTGGGCTGCCACTTCATTGCTGCTTTGAACGTGGTGCAAGACCCTGCGTAAGTGGCTGGTTTGTTTTATTTTTTTTTTTTATAAATTCGTTAGTGTATTGTGCTTTGGCACCATAGACACGTCCAAACAAACAAACCCCTTTGCCCAACATAAGTCCCCCAAGAAAACAAATTATCAGGTATTAGCAGAAAGGAGTGGCTGGCCTTTCCTTTTGTAGGGATGTTAATGGGGACGGACCTCTTCAGGAAGGAAGGTGTGCAGACCTGCAGACCCTGCAGACCCTGGTGCCAGGTTTTGTCCTCTGCCATTGTTGTGGTCATGGTGCCTCCTTGTCCCCTCAGTGGTCGCCTTTCTCTTCGTCACTCTGACCGTCTTCCCATTCCACCCAGATTCTTAACACCCGTCCTTCCCTACTGGGTCCTACAGATACGGGGTTACACTCACATCTTTTTAGCCACTTCCCAATTGATAGGAATCCTTTTTTTCCAGCTTTTTGTCAGCACAAATAATGTGTTATGAATTATTTTCATTCTTTTTTCACCGTCAGGAGGCTTTTCCGCATCCCCCTCAATGCTGGCACTTTCCCTCTGTTGATTACCTGCAGTTAAGCCTGTCGGTATCTTGTTGGCGCACAGTTATTTAAACTAGACCGAATGCTCTCTGAGGACAGAGACTGCCTGGTGCCTTTCTTTGTATCCCCAGAGCTTAGCACAGGGACTAATACATAGTAGGTCCTTAATATACTAATATAATTAAATGCTTCTTGACTTCCTGTCAGGGACACAATGACAGCCGCAGAATCACAGGGACGATTGAGCGCTTTGTCTTGCACAACTCCAAAGAATTTTCCAGAAGAGTTAGAATGGGTCACAGCAGTGAGTTACTGGGCCTTTCTTCCCACAGCGACTCCAACCATGAGTGTCCTCATCTTTTCGGAGCTTGGCGAGCTTTGCAGAGGTCGCTTTCATTTGCCTTTTCTGTGATTGTTGGTGGTTTTTAATGCAGTTATCAATACTTTCCCCTGCTTCTGTAAACTGGGTGTTCTTTGCCCTGTGATCCCTTGTGTAAGGTAGCTGCTTTGGCTCAAACACCCTGAGAGGTGGAGGATGCAGGCAAGACTGGATGAGCAGGTGTCTGGTGCTAATGGGCTAAGGCCTGGTGTGGTGAGAGAAGCTGTGGGCTTGAGACCCAGGAGGCCTGGCTCTGTTGAATCAGCCGTCTGGGCCTCAGTGTTCAAATGTGTAAAAATGAGGGCATTGGGCCTAGATGCCCAAAGTGCCTTCCAGCTCTAACGTGGGATCCAGAGACATAGAGCCCTGGGCTGTCATGCTTGTTACTTACCCACCCCAGCCACCCCCAAACAAGATGCCCCACTGCGGATGCTTCTCCCCTGTGGCTCCTGTCTTCTCCTATTAGGATGTGGGCTCCTTGAGGGCAGGGGCTGGCTCTAAATAGATAAGACATATCCCCAACACATAGCACAGTGCCTAGGATGTTCGTGGTTGTCGTTCAGTTGTGTCCGACTCTTCGTGGCCCCATGGATCATATTACGCCAATACCATCCGTGGGGTTTTCTTGGCAAAGACACTGGAGGGGTTTGCCATTTCCTTCTCCAGTGGGTTAAAGCGAACAGAGGTTCAGTGGCTTGCCCAGGGACCCACAGCTAGTGACTGTCTGAGGCTGGATTTGAACCCACACCTTCCTGACTCTAGGCCCACCGCTCCATCCACTGAGCCACCTAGCTGCCTCCGGATGTTCATAGTTAGCACTTATTAAATGCTTTTTCACTCATTCATCGATTCTACCCTCCCCCTCCCTCATTTTGCAGATAAAGAAGCCGAGATTTAGGGGGATAAGTGTCTTACGTATAATAGACATCAGAGGAGAGACTTGAACCCAGGTCCCATGATTGGAGAATCAGTAGTCTTTCCATCATTCCTTACAACTCATGAGAGAGTTTGTCAAGCTAGCCTAAGTTCACCATGGGCCAAAAGCCTCAAGGAAATACAGCAACTAAATGAAAACAAAAGGAATAAATACCATTGTGCCTTTTGGCTGTTTTTCAGTTAGTATTTTGGGGTCCCCTGAGCCGCTATCAGCAGGCTGGTGATGTCAGGAGCAAGTTGGGTGGGTCTAGCTTCCGGGAAAGACAAAGTGGCATTTTTCAGTGCTGGCTCGTTATTTTTGTTTTGCTCTGGGGTTTGGTTTTTTTTTTGGTTTGTTTTACGTTATGTTTTGGGAGCGTGGGTTTTGAGACTGGGTCTCCATCTCTCACCCAGGTTGAACTTACAATGGGGCCGATCCCGCTGCCGATGGAAGCTTTGGCCTGCTCCGTTCCTCCAGCCTGAAGTGGTTCGCTCCTCCGTAGGCCGCTTGGGATCCTCTGTCCCCAGGAGCTCGCCATGCTGGCACCAGATCCTTGCAGATGCCCAACGGCTCAAGTCCACCCACCTCATCCTTCTGAGCAGCGGGAGTCACAGGTAGGCACCACCATGGCTGATGAGGTACACTCTCCCTGCAGAGACTCTTTCTGCTCTGTCTCTCAGACCATGTTAATATCTATTGTGTTTGTGGGCTTTTGTTCAGTCTGTGTGTTTGATGGCTACATCGAATATTCCAGCAATTTTAGAGGGTCAGATTTGTGATTTTTGAGAATCCTGGCCAGCTTCAGTCTTGGCACCAGATTTCTCTGCAGGACCTCAGGGTGAAGAAAACAGAGCCCGGCTACACTCCCCTTGGAGCATCAGTCAGGTAGCTGAGCCCTCCTGATGACCATCTACATGACCTTGGGCCAGTCATTCCTCAGTCACTCTGGGCCTCCGCTGTCTAAATTTGTAAACCCAGACTTTGTTAGCCTAAGGCTAACGTTCTGTGCTCTAAGGGCATCGGCTCCCAGCTGCCCCAGAGAAGAGAGGCGGGCCAGAGGCCGGAGCTCATCCTCCAGCAGATGTCTTCAACATGGGCATTTCCTCTAGGGACGCCGATCACAAGTGAGTCTCAGGGGTGGGATTCAAACCCAGTTTTCCAGTCTCCAGTTTGAACACTCTGGCCCTCCGCTAGCACTGTCCTCACATGTAAAATACAGCAGAACTTTAGTTATTAGAAAAGAATTAGGTTCAAGTGTTTGATCATGCTCCACCCAACCTAACAAGCTTTTATTAAGTGCTCACTCCAGGGCAGTGTTAGGGCAGCTAGGGCACAGAGCACCCGGCCTGGAATCAGGGAGAACTGAGTTCAAATCCAGCCTCAGACACTTACTAGCTGCGTGACCCCAGGCAATCACTATACCCTCTTTGCCTCAATTTCCTCCTCTGTAAAAATGAGCTGGAGAAGGAAATGGCAAACCCCTCCAATATCTTTGCCAAGAAAACCCCAAATGGAGTCACAAAGAGTCAGACAGGAATGAAATAACGGAACAAATACTCCATGTTGGGTACCACCCTCAGCCCTGGGAGATAAACCTGAAAAATGCTCCCTTTACCCTTAAGGAGATTACATTTTTTTTTATTTGAATGTTTGTTTTTTCGTTACCCGACATTTCCCTCTTCCAGGGAACCATCCCCGACAACAGAATAAAAAAGATCAGAAGAAACAATTCAGCCAGACCACCAAAGGGGCTTGGGTGGTGCCAGGCTCGGAGAGTTGGATCCCTGGTGAGCGCAGAGCTTGAGCCCTGGGATGGCCCGGGAGGCCCCTACACTTTATTCCTGGTAGGGAATGTGCCAGACTGGGGCTGGCCGCCTACTTCTTTCCGAGGATGCCTCTCTCCAAAATCCGGTCGGACTGAAGCCCCGGCTCCCTCTGTGTGGGTGGGAGCCTCGTCAGGACAGGGACAGGCCTAACTGAACACAGACAGTGGAGGATCTTCCTCCCGTGTTTGTTCAGCAGCTCCGGAATGTCCCGAATACTTCCGTCAGTCACGCAGGATCCTGGATTTCTTCCTGAGGATCTTGCTGCCTGCGGCATAGATGCCTGTGGCATTTACACAGCGCTCTAAGACTTGTAAAGAATGATCTGTGCCTACCCTCATTTGATCCCCGAGACAGCCCGGGGAGGTTGGCGCTGCTTCTATAGCCATTTTACAGATCAGGAAATGGAAAAGTCAAGGGACATACCCAGGGTCACCCAGCTAATGGGTGTAGGAGGCAGGGTGACCCCCCCCATCTTTCAGACTCCTGCCCTCTCTGCCCCAGCATGGCGCACTCTGCCTTCCTGCCCAGGGAGCTCCCCCTGGGTCTCACCACACAAGCAGCCCACCTTTTTTTGTTCATTTTTACATCACCTTTATTTCTGAATATATCCCTCTTCTACCCAGCAAGCCATTCCTTATAACAAAGGATTTTTAAAAAAAAAAATTACACCATTAACTGATTTGTTCTCCCACTTCTACAAAGAAAAGAAGGAAGTACCTTTTCTCATCTCTTCCCCGGGGCCAAGTTTGCTCATTAGAATTACATTTGCTCCTTCCTGTATTTCTTCTATGCCATTCTCCATATCACTTCTTCTACATAATTGAGTCATAGGCTCGTAGGAGTAGGGCTTGAGGCCCTCTGGCCCAGGCCCCTTATTTGTCAGGTGAGGGAAAGGAGCCGCCCCCCACCAAGGTTAAGTGCTATGTCCAAGGCCACACAACTGGGGGCCCTGTTGTTGTAAGGGGGTGGCAGCCTGCCCACTGTGTGCCCCTCCATTGCCTGCTAGGTCAGTACCAATGTCAGCTTTTCAGAGTCACCTGCGTTCCATGATGGGGTTTAACACATGGTGGTGATGAGCTTTCTTTGTGTTCTGCCTCCCCTTGCCAGCCCCCCCCCCCACAGCAGCCCGGTCTAGCCTCGGCCCTCGTACCTGCCTGGCCTGGTGTGGCAGCTGGTGTTGTGAATCAGGCCGGCGCCAGTCTCAGAACGGCTCCTTCACAACACCAGGGTCACCCCCTGCCACTGTCACCGACCCAGCACCCGACGATGATGACTAGGAGGAGGGACGAGGATCTCCGCGCTCCCTGCAGACCCTGCTCGACACCCTCAGCATCGCCAGAGATCCTGGTCCAGCACACCTGCCTGCAGACCCCTACGCCCACCGGGAGGAAGGGTGTGGGAGCAAAGCCATCCAGGGTCTACACACAGACCTCCCAATCTCAGTAAGAGCCATTGCCAGCCCCAGGGGCTTCCCACAGAGCAGGGGGCTCCCTGCTGGGGAAATGGTGCATCCCCCTCTGCAAAGGGCTAAGCACCATGAGCTTCCCAGGTGCCCCAGGTGGAGAAGACTCCCTCGGCCCTGCTCACCGCCTTGGGAATGGGGCTCTAAATATGGATGCAAAGGAAAGAACCAGTGTGGTTCATGCTGGGACTGTCACAGGGAAAACTCCACGGGCAGTGGGGGGATGGGAAAAGACAAGATTAGGCCTCGAAGAAGTGGGTTCAGATCCCAGCTCTGGCACTACCTGGGTGACCTTAGCCAAGTCACTGAGTCTTTCTGGGCCTCAGTTTCCACATCTGTAAGATAAGGAGGCTGGACTGCCTGGGTTCAAATCCAGATTTTGCCTGTGTGATCTTAGACCATTCACTTCCCTCTCTGGGCCTCAGTGTCCACACCTATAAAATGAGGGGATTGGTCTAAACAGGGCCTGTAGGTGTCTTTCTTAGTTCTCCTCTTGTGGTCCTGTGTCTTAGTTGTAAAGAATTGATGTAATTTTATCTTATGGTCTCTTCCAGCACCGAGATTCTGTCTTGGGGACTGAATTCAGATCCTTCCACTTCCTGACCAGATGGGCATTGACTTGGACGCGTCACCGCCCCACTCCGAGACTCAGTTTCCCCATCTGTCAAATGAAGCCATTACATCTGGAGCCGGCAGGAACGTTAGAGTTCATTTAGTCTGACCACCTGCTCTCCCTCATTTGAGAGATGAGGAAACCGAGGGCCGGGAAATGTGAAGTGCGTTTATGAGCCAAGATTTGTCCTCAGGTCCTTCATGTAGCACTTAGCACGCTGCCCGGCATACAGCAGGTGCTTAATAAATGCTTGCTGGCTTGATTTTCATCGTACTACACTCCCTAGTTTTCTCTTAAGATTCTTCCCAGTTCTAAATCCTGAGACACACACACACGCGCGCGCGCACACACACACACACGTACACACGTGTACACACACATGTACCCCAGCGCCATTCCCAGGCCAATGGCCCCACCCATCCTCCAGCTTTTCCTCCCTCTAAACTATTGAGGTCGAGAAGGCAAGTTTCTACCCCTGAGCTCGTTGGGTGGGAACGCAGGCCAGTGGCTCCTTCGTAGGCGTTCATCTGCCATCACCCGCTGTCAGGACGGCAATGGAAGAGTCCGTTCCGCTGACAGACGAGCTTGTCGTTGGCTCTCGGTGCCCCTGGAGAGAGCAATGGGCAGAGCCAGGGAATGAACCTGGGCCTCCACGGTTCCGCCGTTTTCCCGTCAGCCCTAAATTTAAGGTGCGTCTACACTGGCCTTTGTGACAAGATGAGCAGTCCTCGGCCCAGGAGACTTCTGAGAGGGATTAAAGCGTGCTCTCTTCCATAGTACTGAGCTAAGGCTGGGTTTACCAACTGAAAAATAAGACAGTGCCTCTTCTCAAGGAGCTCACATTGTACGTAACGGAGAGATAACACATCGGGAACGGTCCCATGGTCCGTCCGTAGGGACAGCAGCACCAAAGCAGATGGTCAGGCCTCATCTCAAATGTCATTACCACTGATAAGATCATTTCTGCTTCGGATGCTGAGCCATCAGACAGGGCCAAGGACTTGAATGATAAGAACCCTCCTTTCTGGGTCTTGGGGGGGTTATGGTTGCAGGAGGTGGTCCAGGTTGCATCTCCAGCAGAGTGGCTTCCCAGGGTGATGCTGCCCTCGGCTAGAAGCATCACGGTCCCAAGGCTTTGGAGTCCAGGGCCCTGGGAAGGCTTAAGAGGAGGCTTAAGCATCAGGGCTTAAGAGGAGAAGCTGCCTCCTGTCTCTTTTCCAGAGTGCCTTACTGCTTCAGCTAAGCTGGCCTACCTGCTTTGTGAGTGATAACTGATGTTAAGGGGACTGCAGGCCTGGCCAGCTCTCCTGATTGCTGGGACTCTTGGAGCATGCCTCCTTCCTTTTCTAGGAGACAAGCTTCCTGTTTACAGGAATGTCTTAGAAAAACCATGCAGGGTGCACATCTAGTAGAATTTCATGCCATAGAAAAGTTCCATTCTGGCCGAGCAGGAAAAGTCCAACTCTTGGCCACACCTAGAGCCCTTGGGAGGGGTTATCAAGGAGGTCTATGAAATCAGTCACCAGTCAAGCAATCAGACATTTATTAAGCACTGATGCTGGGGATACAGAAAGAGAATTAGTGGGGTCTGTCTTAATGTCAGGGGATATGTCTATGTCCAGACTCCCTGGGGGCTGAAAGCGCTTCATTCATTAGAAGGAATTCTCTTTGGACAACATGTTCCAGGAACCTGCGTGTGGGTGACATCACCCAACATGGGGTCTGATTAGGTAGGTGCATCTCCAATATGTTTACAATGTTACAGGAATCCACGCACAAATTTCTGGGGGGTATTACCCTTGATTACAAGGCGCTCTGAGCCCCAAGCATCGTGGACCCCTAAAATTCTGATTTTCTCAGGAAGGAAGCCACCCTCCCAGCCATGAGTCAGCTGTTAAGGCCAATTTCTTCTCTCAGCAGCTCCACCCCCATAACTTCTAGGGCTTTCATTGATTACCCCTGTGTTTTTGTCGCCTTCATCCGTCAGGGCCCTGGACCGGGCTCTGTCCTGTTGCACCCCTGAGGGTTTCTGAGGAACAGCGTCCCAGTTCTCTGAAGGTGAGACTCCCATCTTGCTGAATGTAAAGCACTTCACAAAATGATCTGATTAAAAACCTAATAAAAATTCGAAACAGGGTCAAGTCCAGAGGGAGTGAGAGGCCTGGTTAAGAGGCTAGGGAAGCTCATCGCAATTTTGTCATAAAGTCCGTGAATTCACTGGAGGATTTTCAGAGCACCTTGGGAATGGGGAAGAAGGACAGGAGTGGGGTCTTCAGTCACAAAAAGCAAGCGGGGAAAAATCTTTCCTTTTGCTTCTTTTAAGTTAATTATTGAATGATTCATCAAATCCTTCCATCTGGGGCTCTCAGCTGCCCCTTCCCTTCCCATCTACCCCCAATTCCCAGCCTTCTCTGAAAACCTGCCCCACTCCCCCAGGAGACCTCCTGCCACGCTCACCTGGGTCTTTGGATTCTTCATTTAGGGCAAGCCTAACGCCATGTGTCACCATTTTTAAATGTGGCTCCTTTTTTTGGAGCCTTGAATGGTCTGCCCTGCCCCAAAACCTCAAGAGTGAATGCCCTGGGGCCACCATGTAAAGATCTAGTTTAAACTCAGTGTGGAATTATTAATAACTCACAGCTGTAGTATAAACAGGACAGAAACTACTACCCTCATTCTACAAATGAGAAAACTTAGTGGGGCCACACCATCTAAGGTCTGAAATAGGGTGGAAACCTAGTTCTGCTGACTACAGCCCAGCACACTGCCCCTTGCATTAATCAATAGGCATTTATTAAGTACCTGCTGTGTGCTGGGCACCATGATACCTCCTGGTAGAAGACACTCCAAGAGGGACTTCCTAACAGCTGCTTTTTTTTAAGACCCTTGGACTTTATCTTTGCCTTCTTGGCCTGGAAACTTCCAGTCATCTCTGGGTGGTGCCAGTTACTCAGTGTTGGAAAAGGATTTCTGAGAAGGCATCCAGCTTCTGCCAACCCAGGTTAAATGGTGGCATTTGTCTTCGGTGAGTTCAAGACCTTTGTTGTGTAGAAAGCGTTTTCTTCTCCTTAAAAACAAGACGACCGCTAGTTTCTCCAGTGCTTTTCTTTGGTCGTGCTGCGAGGGCAGGTAGTGCACCCCCATTTTATAGATGACAAAACTGAGATCAAAGAAATGAAGCAGTTTGCCATTGGGCCCCTCCATATATTAAGCATTTTACATACTGGGCATTATGCTAAGCCTCGGAATACAAAGATAAAATCCCTATAAATATGCTTATGTATGGATATATAAAATATACATCATGCATGTATACATCTGTACGTATATAAACAATATCACATATATTAAATATCCCTGTATATTGATCCATCCCTGTAAATAAGTCCCTGCTCTCAGGGAATTTACATTCTAATGAGAGACAACATGTAAGGAGCAGCTAAAGTGGGATTCGAACCCAGGTCTCCTGCTGCAAGGTGTAGTCAGAGAGCGGGTCTTGGAGTTAAGAAGCCTTGGGTCCAAACCATTCTTAAGACCCGAAATTACTCCAATTTTAGAAGGAGGTTTTGTAAATTAAAACCTCTCCATCTTTGTCCTCTTGGATCATCAGGGTTGCTGGCTCTGTTTATTGGGGAGTGTTGCTGGTTTCATTGTCCGAAGTCTTTGAAAACTGTCCAAGGTCACACAGCCACTAAATGTCAGGGGCAGGATTTTCACTCGGGGAAGACTGGGTCTGAACATTTTTGCATTTCTTTCTCCACCGCCAGGTCCTGGCTCATCATAGGCACTTGATAAATGCTTGTTTAATAGAATTGAAATGAATTCCCTACTCCAAGGCCCACCTTCAATCACCGTATCATTGGGAGTTATTAAAAGGGGGCAGAGGGAGTGGACTTATTAGATTACGGGATCAAAGATTTAGAGCCGGTGCTTGTTGATTGACCCAGTCCAACCCCCTCGTTTTTCAGATGAGGAAATAGGCCTAGAATAGTGAAGTGACAGGCAGGATTTGAACTCAGATCCTCCTGGACTTTCAAAGCTAGGGCTAAGTTATCTTGGACTCAGTTATCTTGGAGGGGAGCATTGCCTGGGAGTGTGGACCTCCCAGGCCTCCCCGGTAGAGTATGGCCTTCGAGGCCCACCAGGGCTGAGTGTGAGTCTGTGGGCTTATAGAATGTGGGGAGTGGGAGGAGGGAAGACTGCCTCTTCTGAACGTAATTGCCATCTTAAAAAGCATGTGTTTGATGGTAAGAGGGATCCAATTGTATCGCCCAGGAGGTTTAATTGATGACAAATGGAGAAAGAAAGCAGCTCCACATGAGACCAGGGAGGGGGAGGCTCCTGTACAGGTGAACGGGGAGGCGAGCTGCTGCACACAGTTCATGAAAAGCGCAGGGGATGCTGCAGGTAGAAGGTGGGTTAGCCCCAGGCCCGGCACCACCTCTGGACCATCTGTGGGAGGATTATCAGGAGATGCTGCAAGGCCAGAGACAGCCTGGAGGAGGGGTCCTTGGGGCAGGGTCCACATTCTCTGCAGCTTCCCTAAGGGAGAATGGATGCCACAGAAAGGTGGCCTCTGGGCCAAGTCACAGGAGCTGGATACTAAATATTCAAAAATATTCAACTGGCTGCTCCTTGTCCCAAGGCAGAGTAAAATTCAAAATAGTCAGAGAACCTGGATTCAAATCATGTCTCTTCCAACTCTATGGTCCTTCCAGTTCAGTTCAGCAAGGATTTATTTATGCACCTACTGTGTGCCCTGGGTTCACCTCTGTATGGTATTTGAGGCCATTTCTTTCTGTCTTTCCAGCCTTATCATTTCATTCATTCCACATGCTTCAGCCTGCCCCTCCCCCACTTACCCCAGCTCTTTCTTGACTCTGGGTTCTACTTCCTATGACCAAAATGATAATTTTACTGCATTATTAACTGCGAGTCTCGTACATGGAAAGTCTGTTCTCTGAAACTTAGATCAGGCTGCGAGGTGAGGCGTGGATGGTGGAGTGTGGGGGCTGAGGTCAAAAAGATTTAAGTTCAAGTCCAGCCTCAGGCACTAGGTCTGTGACCCTGGGCACGTCACTGAAATTCTGTCTGCCTCAGTTTCCTTAACTGTAAAACAATAAATAAAATAGTATAAATAATATATAATAATAAAATAAATAAAATAAAATAATAATAGGCGAGCATAGTATCTTCTTGAAGTTTGGACCACCCTGAAAAGTCCACCTGACACAAGGTAACGGACGAAGCTTGCAGGTAGAGACATCTTCATGCAGCAAACGGGAGGATTTGTTTGGCTTGACGGTGTGTTATTGTCATAGTCTCTCCCTCCCCTTTCTGAGTTTGGGGAGGGAGTGAGAATGAGAACAAATTCAGGTTATTTAATCATTTCAATTTTAATTGAGTAACTAAGCCTTAACTCTCCCACCCAGCCAGGGCTTAGACAGGCCCTTAATAAATACTTCTTAAAAGTGAATGTTTGAATGAGTCACTGAGCATCCCAAATTTCACTCGGTAGAAAGGCTGAGTCCCAGCCTCAGTCTGCCCCCAGGTCACTTGCTGTCCAGACCCACACATGGCCAGCCCCAGCCCCCACCCAGCACCGGGTCTGCCTACCAGCATACTTCATGCCCACAAAGGCATCCGTGCAGACGTAGTGAAGGTCCATAGGAAACTCATGTTTCTGGCCTTGTTTTTGATTTGGCACATTTTGGTTCGGGTTGGGGGGATGGGTTTCCCCAATAAGAAGGTAGGAGAGAGATTTTTGTTAATTAAAAATATATATATAATTATATATTTTACACATATATGTATATATACATGTATTTATATTTATATATATACACACATATATAGCTTTGACTGCCACCCAGCCCGTGCTTAGCACAGGCCCCTGCTAAGCCCTTACTAAGAAATGCTTTGTTAATCAGAATGAGGAGATGTTGAAGACCTGTCACCTTTGAGAGGAGAGGTAGCCAAGGTCTAAGACCCGGCTGTTGGGTAAGCTTGACTCCCGGGAGCAGCCTTTCATTCCTGCAGTAGACCTAAGACATCATCCGGGCCAGTTCTTTCACTTTGCAGGAGACTGAGGCCCATGTTAGCGACAGAGCCGGGACCACGCTCCCCGGACCTAGTCTAGGGCTCTCTGTCCACACCAGGGAAGCGGTAAAGCTGCGCCCTCCCCAATACAGTGCCCCAAGCTCCTCTCTGGTCAGCCTGGCGCAAGGCGGGGTCGACTTCACTCTGCCCCAGACCGTTCCAGGGTCTCTCCTCTTTTCCTTTTCTGATATTTGGACTCGGTATAAAGCAACGTGTCCTCACAATTAAGATCAAGAAGCTTCCGCGCCTCAAGGACTAAAAAACCCTTTTTAAGATTTAAAGCCCTTTGCCATCAGGGTCCAGCCTGTCTTTCTGGGTGTTTCACGATGCTTCCCTTCCGTGTTTCTGCCAACGTGGTCTACTGGCCGTTCTGCACACACTTCGTTGTGTCCCATCTGCTCGCTTTTGAGCGGTCTGCCTCGCATGCTGCGTCTAGCTCATCATTTCATGTAATCCTCATCGCAGTCTCGGAAGGTAGGTGCTAGGATTATCCCTGTTTTACAGATGAGAAAACTGAGAAAGACCTAGGTTGAGTGACTTGCCCAGGGTCACACAGCTAGAAATTTCCTGAGGCTGAATTTGAAGTGGGATCTTCCTGATTCCAAGTCCACCTAGAAGGCTTACCTGATGTCCTCCCAGCTGTTAAAGTTCTTTAGTAGGCAGCACACAAGTTACTTTGGGTTTACTTGGCATTTTTTTTTACATTTTTTTGTCCTTCCTTATTCAAGTCCATGTTGCTTCCCCATGTACTGTCCCTGAGGGTGGGAGGTTGTGACAGTTTTTTGGTTTTTGTCTTTGCATACACGCTGCAGGTGCTTCATAAATGCTCACTGAGTCAAACTCGAGCCCCTGCGTAATCCTAGGCGGTCGCTTTTCCCCTCCTTGGCCTCAGTGTCTTTCCCATTAAATGAGGGAGGCAGCGTGCTCCCCCCGAGAGAACCTGGGTCTGACCCCGAGCCCAGTGCAGACCCCAGCTTTGGCACCGCCCGTGTGAACATGCGCAGCTTTGCTCTCTGGGCCTCCGTTTCCTCATCTGTAAAATGAGAGAGATCAGATGGCGTCTGTGGTTCTGTAGGCGCAGCTGAAACGTGTGAATCTCCATGGAAGATGTCTCCTAGTTAAAAATCTCTTCCTCGGTGCCTTCAACCAAAAGGAAATAAAGCTCTCCATCGATGCTGGAGGCTGAGAGAAGCAGAGGCTCGAGTGTCGGCTTCGAGTCAGGCGAGACCCGAGTTCAGATCCCTGTGATCCTGCTCAGTCATAATCCTGAGTTTCCCAGAGTATAAAATGTCCCGGCTCAAGCCCCTCCCCAAGGCTCTGTAAATGTCAGTGAGTATTGTTGGGCGTAGATCCTTCTAAGCCAGAGATGATCCCAAATGTCAGATGGGGCGGCTGGATACCACACGCTCAGCTACTGAACTTATCCCAAGCCACTGACAGGAGGGACACCGGGATGCTCAAACCTCTCCCCCCCTCCCCAAAGGGCAGCTAGGTGGTATGGGGGACCCAGAGTCAGGAAGACCCGAATTCAAATCCTGCCTTAGAGACTTACTGGCCAAATCACTTAACTTCATCTTCAAAGTGGAGATAACGGTAGCGCCCAGTCACAGGACTGTAGGAGAATCACGTGAGATAAGTAAAGGACTTTCAGACCTTGAAGCCTATGTGAGTGTGAGCCGCTGCCATTAAAATCGCCTTTTGTGTGTTATGTATTTGTTTCTACATATCCCCCTCCCCATCCGAATGTAAGCTCCTTGAGGGCAGGAACTTTCACTGTGGTCTTTGAATACCCAGTGCGTCGCATACAGTAGGTATTTAATAAATGCTTCTTTATTGGTTGTTTGCTTGATTCTTTTCTGAATTCACATCTGGGCAGTCCAACAAGGGAGCTGGAGAAACCCCTGCAGTCTGTCATGTGCAATTATTACGGTTCTTGTTGCCATTCTGGCCCTGGAAGCCCCTAGATTGCTGAGAAGCACTAGAGGGGAGCTTTCTCTTGGCCCTTCAGAAAATCAATCATCTTCCTGGGTGTGGAGGTGCACTCCTACCATCCCAGTGACCTAGGAGGCTGAGACGAGGGAGCTCTGAGCCATGGGGGAGCTGGTGCTGTCTGGTGTCTAAGCTGCGTCCTGCACCACTATGGTAAGCCCCCATGCGTGTAGAACCATGAGGCTGCCTAAGGAGGGTCAGAAAAGGGTCTGATCAAAGCTTCCCTGGGGATCAGCAGCGGGTCTGAGTGGCTGCTACACGGCCAACCTGGAAGGGGCAGGGAGACCCTGATCTTTTAAAAAAGAAAAAAAAAGGTAAGCAGGTCAACCAGCTGTGAATTTAGAGCAGAAAGATGAAGAGATGACTTGCCTGACTTGAAGATTTCACAAAGCAGGGCACAGTGACAAGCCATCCCTCCCCTCGATATTAATAATAGTTCCCGTTGAGAAAGCCCTCATCCTCCCCACTGTTATTTCATTTAAGTCTCACAGTGACCATAGAAGATGGACGGTACATTGTGCAGGTGAGGAGGCACCCATGGTCACACAGCCAAAGAACTGCGTTTCCCTTTCATCTGTCAGACCCACTGGGCAGGCTGATTCCCTCCCTGGGATGGGGAGGAGCCCAGCACGCCTCTGCCACCAGATTGCCAAGATGACCTCACCATCCGGGGGTTCGATACTTGAGGAATGATGCTGGCCACCGTAACGTCATCCCCAGCCTCACCATCACCTCATCCTGTTAAAAATGTGTTAGGGGGTTTGGTGGTGAGAGAGACAGACACACTGCATAAATTCAGATGCCTCAGCTAAATATATAGCATGGGTGCAGAAAGTAGGCATTTCCGTGGCAAGCTTATTCCTTTCAAGGAAGGCAGCTTGGGTGGGGGAGAGTGGGGGAGCATTGGACAGAAACTCGGCCCCGGGAACCAGCCCTGCTACTAACTAGCCACGGGACCTTCAGCAAGTCCCAACCACCCTGGACCTCAATAACCTTATCTGTCACTGCCAGATCTGACTCTGTCTCCACACCTCTCTCCACTTGAACCCCTCACCACTTTCCCAGACCATCACAGTAGCCTTCAGATTGGTGGTCCTGCCTCAGGTCCCTCCCACTCCAACCCATATTCCACCAGGCTGCCCAAGTGACGTCCCTTGAGCTAGGTCTGATTGTGCCATCCCCCTCTCCGGTAAACGCTGTGGCTGAATCTCTGGGATCAAATGTGAAATCCTGTTTAATATTTAAATCCCCTTCCTACCTTTCCAGTCTTCCCTCCACACAAGGATCCAGCCATACTGGCCTCCTTGCTATTGCTGGAACATAGTAGTCTATGATTTTTCATTGGCTGTACCCTGCACTTAGCATGGTCAAGGAGAGGGGAGGGGGGGGTAGAGGGAGGGAGAAAGAGAGGGGGAGAGAAAATAAATGAGAGAACATTGATTAAGTACTTGTGCTAAGCACTGTGCTAAAGTGGGAATACAAATGCCCCATAGTCCTCGCCCTACTCTAGCAGGGTAAGAAAACAGCTGGAAGGAATATGGAAAGGAGGGAGCGTCTCCTGTGGCGTTAGACTGAAGTCTGAGAACGCTGAAGGAAGTTCCTCCAGGAGGCCACTAGGTGACACAGAGGATAGAGTGTTGGACCTGGAGTCAGGGAAGACCCAAGTTCAACTGGTCTCAAACATATACTAGCTTTATGACCCTGCGCAAGTCACTTAATCTCCATTGGCCTCAGTTTCCTCATCTGTGGGTTGCTGTAAGGATGAAATGAGCTGACGTGTAAAGCTCACACCCGGCTTCCCATGCCTAGGGGAGGCAGCCTCCTGTGGCATTCTCCTCTGATGCCTCACTGTGGTATTCAGGAGCGCTGAGCCAGGGGACCAAGCCCTGGCAGATTTGACCAAAGCAGAGAAGCTTGGAGCACGGGCCTGATGAAAAAGCAGGTTTCTATCATCTGAGCACCAGCCTGGTTCCACCCCGAGGGACTCAGCGCCAGCTTGGCCGAAGGAGGATGGATGAACTGCTCGGGAACCTCAGACCATCTGCTAAGTGGAGAGTGGTTCGGGCGGCTGCATCAGTGGCAAGGCGGGGTGCACCCATCGGTGAAATCAGGTCTGCTAAAGAGGGCAGGGGGTCCCCATCTAGGTCTGGGGTGGAGGACATGCAATCAGGAAGACCTAGATTCAAATCTCACCTTGGACAATGACTGGCCATGTAGCCACACTCAGCCTCAATTTCCTCGTCTGGAAAATGATATGGTGTAATAATATGTACAGTTGGTCATTGAACAGAAAGGACATAAAGTGCTTGGGTTATTCGTTCAACAGGTGCCTAACATATGTGCTGACAACAGGGCATATGGACAAAAACAAAACTGCCCCTACCCTCAAGGAACTGACCTTGCAAATTTTCAGTTCTGTTCTATCGGTGCTCCTAGCACGGTGGGTAGTGCCTTAGACTTGGAGTCAGGAAGACCAGAGTTCAAATCCTGCCTCAAACACATTCTGTGTGACCCTGGGCAAGACACTTAGCTTCAGTTTGTTCCTCTGTAGAATGAGGATCATAATGGCACCTATCATAGGGTGGTCCCAAGGATCAGGTAATGTGCGCGAAACCCTTTGCCAGCTTTAAAGTGTTGTGTAAGCATTGCTATCCTTAGTATTACAACCATCACCATAACCACACCCATCTGAAAGGCTGGGTCCATTCTGCAGCACCTAATAGGGGACCGAGTGACACCGAAGGTGAGTGGATGCTTTTTCAGGTCTAGTGGGGCAGGAGTATGCGGTGAGCCCCTTTTGGCTAGAGAAGAGAGAGTATATACCAACTCAAGACTCAGCGCTTTCCCTCCAAAGCCTCACCCACACCCCACCCACCCACCTGGCACTTATATTTTCTACATTTTGTGCTGCCCTTACTTCCACCCAGGCACCACCCCCCTCCACCTGCCTGCTATAAGTGACAAGTTTCTAGAAAGAGACAGTAACCCATTGCTTGGAGTTCTGTGCCATCCCTCAAATGTACAACTGGGCAGGACATTTTCCAAATCTTTCTCCTTTCCCGGAAGACTGAAGTAGGATCCCTGGAGGCATGAGCACCTCTCTCTGCTGAACAATTGAGGTCTTCAGATCTCAGGGTTGGGGTGCTGAGGTTTGGGAGGAGTAGAGGGGAAAGCACCCTAGCCATCCTACTAATTCAGAGTAGGATTAAGCCAATTAATCTGCCTTCTCATCTTCATGACCCAGGAATGTGTTCCTTGAATAATGAGCAGTGAGTTCATCTCCCCACACCCCCTCACTGTGTGTGGGGGAGTGGGGGTGGGTTCTACAATGGGAGTACCAGGAGAAAGTAGCTGCAAGTTGATGGGGTAACCAATGCCAACCACCCTTCTTTGCAAACAAGCACGTTTTTTGCATTGACATGTTTCCGGAGATTTGTAGGGACTATTTTTATTTAAAACACCAGTTGCCATAGTAACATCCACATGACCCAATACTTATTCTAAGTCAGACACAGAACATTTCCTTGGGAAGGGAAAAATATAAGCCCCAAGATAATACAGAGCAGGAGGTTTGGGTGTCAAAACAGTGGGGGCAGGATCCCTGGTAAGGAGAAGACCTCTCAGATTGGCAAAAGTCATGACTTTTCCCTCTGAGGTAACCCAGTGCTGGTCCCATAGTTTGGGGCTTATGGCTCTGCAATGGTGTTTCTTTATTCTTTTTTTCTGCTTTTTTTTTTAATTTAAAAGAACAGAAATAAAAAGAAAGATGGATTCGAAAAGAGAGGCAACAGTGAGTGCTTTCTGGTTTAATGAGAGGAGCTGTGGGTGGAAGGGATGTCTGGGGAGTACTTGGCAGGCTTCCTGGATGCTGCCACAGCAAGGGCTCAAAATGTTGGGTGCCTTGAACAAAACGAAGTCCTCTCCTGCTAGGCTGGTTGAAAGAGATGCCATTCCTGGCTTTCTGCCTGAGATCTCAGAGAGTTGGCAGTGCCACTGCCCAGCACCCCCCTCCAGACCACCCTGTGCATTCTTCATGTTGTTCAGAAAAAGCACAATTATTAGTGAGCCCTGCCAGTCCCACTCCCGCTCCTGGCTCCTGCAGGATAAGGAAGCAAGGCACAGGGAAAGGGCATCCAAGGGCATCCGAGGAGGGGAGAACAGGTTAAAAACCACGCATCTCCAAGGCTTGTGCCAAAAGATCACAGTCCCTCCTAGATGAAAGGGACCTTCTGACTCTGTCTAGTTTAACCTGCCCCTGGACAAAAAGCCTAGACGACAGCATTCCCAATGAGTGGTGAGCCAAAGGTAAGGACCCATTGCCCCAGTCCTGTGTCCTTTGTGGACAGCTCTCTGGCAGATGGGAAGACCAAATGGGACAGCATATGTAAAGCTCTTCACAAACTTTAAAGCACTCGCTAAGTACTAGCTGTAATTGTGATTATTATTAAGAGTTCTTCTCTCCTGGAAAGGATGAGGGCCCAGCTTTGGCCTGATGTTGCTAATAAGGCCAATAGTTGAAGATTCTCAGGAACATTCAAGGTAGGGGCATGAGCAAAGGTATGCTTATTCTTAGGAAAGTGGTGTGGGACAGTGGATCTGGAGCCAACTGACTTGGGTTCAAATCCCATCTCTGCCAGTTACCACCTGTTTAGCCTCGGACAAATCATTAAGTCTTGGAGGGCCTCAGTTTCCTTATGTATAAAATGAGGGGGCTGGACCAGATGACCTCTAAGGCCCCCCCCAACTTTAAATCTAAGTCCCTATATAAATGTAAATTGCCACCCAGATGACAGCAATCTAACCTGTTTTCATCCCTCTCATCTATATGAGACTCAGTTATTGTCCAATATAGAATTACTGATAGATGAACTCAATGGGCTACCTACGCAACTGCAGGTCATAATCTGAATCACTGGCACCCTTCATCCACTCGGCTTTTCCTTGTTTTTCCTTTCTTTTTTGATAAGCCAACATATCTCACTAAGGCTTGAGACAATCAACACAATGTCATTCAGTCTAATGAAGCTCGCCACCTCCCAAAGAATCCCTCAGCTATGCAGTGGATCATAGGATTCTTTTTTCTTTGATTTTTGAGTGAACGGGCTCCTGCCACTTGGTTGCTGAACACTATTTGTGTAGGTTCCAAGCTGGCAGCATGGCATAGGGCATAGAGGATTGGATATAGACCCTCCCAGTCTTGGTTTCCCCATCTGTGAAATGGGGCTCATCATTCTTATAATACCTACCTCCCAGGATTATCATGAGGCTCAGATAAGATGATACATATGAAGTGCTTCATGAACCTTAAAGTGTCCTTTAAATGACATTTAGCAACATTATTATTGTTAAAGATAACAATAATTCTACAAGAAAGTGTTTCTACTTCGCAAATTCTCAATTCAACATTACTACGTGTCATGCACTGTGCTAGGCACCAAGGACACCAAAACCAAGGGTTCTTATCCTCAGAGAGTTTTCATTCTACACCCTCCTTTTTCCTTTTTTTCTCCCCATATTCCCTTCCCCTGTCCATTACTCACCTCTCCTCATTCTTCTCGGACACCTCAGGCTGGTGTGGCATATAACCCTTCAAGATTGGGAGGCATGTGTCTTGTGATTTTTTTAAGCTGTAGTTTAAAATATCGAAGACCAGAACAAACCAGTGGGAATTTCATTCTACAAATAAGATTTTTTGAGTTCCCGAGATGAAGATTATTTTTAAGCACTTGGGCAATATGAACTGTTATAGTACTTATCTCCCTCGGGAGAAGACATCTCTATAGGGAGTAGTTCTTGAACAAACCCAAGCTGGTTAGATTTGCTTGTCAGGGAGAGAGGGTGGGGAGCAGGAATTCTACTCTTCTGATTATCACCAAATGCCCGGTAAACCAGTTTCTCTGAAAAATAGCCAGTCCAAGTGTGTGCTCTCAGCTAATTCTGTTCTCAGCCCAGGAATATTCCACCCCTCAGTTTTGAAGGTCTCTCATATGATACATACAATCTCTTCCATTTGTTTCAACACTCAAGAGAATAAGAAAATCAGTATCCAAGCAGTTTATTGATTTAAAAAAAATGGTCCACCAGATGAGATAGTCCCATAACTATGCAATGATAAGCTTTCTGATCGACCCTATCACGGAGGCTCAACCCATAGGTCCTTCCCGCTGAGTGACTCCCCACGGACAGCTCAGAATCACGTTCCTTTACAAAGGATCAAGGGCGGGTTGCTCTTGAATAAGACAGCCAGTCTTTGGAGTCTGGTCACACATATAAAAGCAAAGATTTCAGAGTTAAATGCAGGAGGCTGAGCAGAAGCTCAGAAATGAGAAACCCTGAATTTTCATCAAGATAAGATTGTATGCCCTCTGCTTGGGTCCCTGATACTGATCGGTTGAGCCCAGTTATAATGGGGGTGACATTCCCTTCTGGGTTACAGAGGTCCCTCTGTTCACATCACTGGATACCCAGCTGTCCAAGGTTTGAAGTACAGTGACAGAAGCTGGTCTTGGAAGGAAGCATTTGGAAATGGGAATGTCTCTGAATTGGGGAAGTGAGGGATTCGCCCAAAGGCATTTTGATGCATTCAGAGCTGGGAGAGAGCTTAGAGGCTATTTGCTCGGATCATAGGCTGAGAGCTAGGAGGCATCCTAGATTCCATCAAGTCCAGCCCCTACGTTTACAGAGGAGGAAGCCAACCCAGAACAATGAAGTGATTTTTCCCAGTCACACAGCTAAGTAAGTTTCTGAAAAAGAAATGGATCCTAGGTCTTCCTCTCCCCAAGACCAATGCTCTGTCTTCTACAACTGGGAGATCCAGATTTAAATCTCACCACCAACATTCCCTAGTCCATAGACAAATTACTTCAGCCTCAATTTCCTCATGTGAAAAACAAGAATTATAATAGGTTTAGTACATACCTCAGAGAGTCCAAATGAGATCAGGCATATAAAACACTTTGAAAAATGTAAGGTACTCTTTTTGCCTGGCGCATAGTAGATGCTTAATAAATGCTTAATCAATTGAATTATTACTGCTCAGTTCCTAGCTCCAATTCTGCCTCTGCCTCTACAGGATACAAAATGCAGCTCTGTGATGCTCTAAATCACTAATCATTACAGAACTACACATTAAAACAATGCTGAGTAGGGTCCCACCTTGAACCAATCAGAACAAGGGAGGTGAAAGATGCTCTCTATTTAAAGCCACTTTGAAGAATCATGTCTCAGAGCTTAGAGCCCCAGCTCATGGCTGTCCACCTGCCATCTCCAGGTTTCACCTCTTTCTGGTCATATTTGACCTTAATGGTGCCTTTTACCCCACTATTCAAATGCACACAAGTCACTGTGTCTCTGTCATCCTTTGGACTACCTGTGACTCTGGTCCTCCCAAGACCATGGCGTTCTGTGATTTGTAGTAAGATGACAATGCTACAAGGACACTGGTAATTAAGATGTAAGCATTTTCTGACAAATGTTGGAGGAGATGTGGGAAAACTGGGACACTAATACTCTGTTGGTGGAGTTATCAACTGATCCAACCCTTCTGGAGAATGATTTGGAACTATGCCCAAAGGGCTATAAAACTGTGCACACACCCTTTAACCCAGCAATACCACTTCTAGGGCTATATCCCAAAGAAATCACAAAAAAAGGGGAAAGGGCCTATTTGTACAAAATATTTATAGCGGCTCTTTTTTTGTGGTGGCTAAGAATTAGCAATTGAGGGGATGCCCATCAACTAAGACACAGCTGAGCAAGCTGTGGTACATGATTGGGATGGAATATTGTTGTGCTATAAGAAATGACAAGCAAGATGATTTCAGAAAAACCTGGAAAGACTTACATGAACTGATGCAAAGCGAAGGGAGCAGAACCAGGAGAATGTTCTACACGGTAACAGCAATATTGTACAATGAATATTTCTTAGTTCTTCTCAGCACTGCAATAGTCACAAGACAATCCCAAAAGGACTCATGATGAAGCATGCTATCCACCTCCAGAAAAAGAACTTATATTGTCTGAATACAGATTGAAGTAGGATATTTTTCACTTTCTTTTTCTCTTTTATTCTTTTTTTTGTTTGTCTTCTTGTACAGAATGACCAATATGAAAATATTTTACATGATTGAACATGTATAATCTATATCAGATTGCTTGCTGTTTTAGGGAGGAGAGAGGGATGATATTTGGAGCTCAAAAATTTTTTTAATGTTAAGAATTGTTTTAAAATGTAATTGT
Source organism: Trichosurus vulpecula (assembly GCF_011100635.1). NCBI lineage: Eukaryota > Metazoa > Chordata > Mammalia > Diprotodontia > Phalangeridae > Trichosurus > Trichosurus vulpecula. The sequence continues at coordinate 22,708,269 of NC_050577.1, forward strand.
GGGAAAATAAATGTTTTTTAAAAATATGCAAGCATTTTCACCAGTAAAATCTCTGAGTAGTTTCCCAAATGTAACACAGCCTAATCTCCTTTTCCTTTCTCTCTTCCTCCTCCTCCAATCTGCCCTGACTCCTAGCCCATCTGCAATGCCTGTCCAAGAAAGACTTAGGAAAAAACTCAATGGGCATGTCACCATCTGAGCAAAGGGACTTCTTCATCCACACTGTAAGTGGGAGAGTCAAGATTCAAACCCAGGTCTTCTGGCTCCAAAGTCAGTGTGTGTTCCACTACTCTGCACTGCCCCTCTCATCATGCAATATGAAAACGAGTGGAAGGAATAGAGGCTATTTAGCAGAGAGAAGAGATGAGGGAGTCAGGATGGCATGATAGCTGTCTTTGAGTATTTTAAATGCCATCATAAGAAAGGGAGACAAGACTTACTTGGCCTGGCCCCAAAGTCTAGAACCAAGAGCAGTAATCAGAAGATTCAGGCTTGGCATAATTATGGAAAACCTCCTTATGGCCAGCACCTATGGAAGAGAGGTAGTGAGCTCCCTTCCCTAGAGGTCTTCAAGCAAAAGGTGAATGAGGAGGACTTTTGGGGGATGTCTTACAGTAGACATCCAAAGGTACAGGTTGGACTAGATGTCTCTTCCAGCCCTGAGGGTCTTGGAATCTTGGTTTTATTGTGTGATCTAGGGCAAGGCATTTGTTTTCTCTTCTGAGAAATGGGAGGGTTGGACTACCTGATCCCTTCACAGTCTTCTAACTCTAAACCCTATACTAGCCAAATTTTAGAGACAACCTGGCTTTCAGTTTTAGAGGTAGAAGGAGCTTTGGATATCATGTTGTTCACTTATTTCTGAGTCATGTCCAACCCTTCATGGTTCCATTTGGGGTTTTCTTGGCAGAGATACTGGAGTGGTTTGTCATTTCCTTCTCCAGCTCATTTTACAGGTGAAAAATTGAGGCAAACAGGGTTAAGTCCAGGGTCATACAGCTAGTAAGTATCTGAGGTCAGATTTGAACTCAGGTCTTCCTGACTCCAGGCCCAGAGCTCTCTCCATTCCACCACCTAGCACATAGTCCAACCCCATTATTTTACAGAGAAAGATACTGAGGCTGAGGCCCAAGCATCACACAGGTTAGCATGGTTACTTTCTGAAATTAAAAAACGTGATCTTGAGATGAGCTTCGACTCATTTCAACTTCAGGAGCCCACTGAGATGCTCTCAGGGTCCCTGCCAATCTGGAGAGGAGCTGAGACTGTCAAACTTGAGATTAAGCTAGGCATCTATGAACATTGGGAACAGTCAATCAACCAACACTTAAGTGCCTATGCTTGGTACAGAGGATACAAAGACCAAGTAAAATCATCTCTGCCCTCAAGGAGCAGGCCACAAAGGGAGTTACATGAAAATTCTACTTTCAGGGATCATTTCAAACATAACAAATGCAGCTAAAATTAGAAGAGAAGCAGGTAAATAGAGAAAAAAATCTTTGCAGCATGTTTCCCTGGTAAAGTCTAGTTTCTAAGATATCTATGAAACTGATTCAAACTGATAAAAATCAAAGCCATTCCCCAGTAATTGGTCAAGGTTGATAAATGAACAGGCATTTTTCAGAGAAAAAATCCAAGCTATTGACAACCATATGGAGAAGTGCTCTAAATGACTAATAATTAGAGAAAAGCAAATTAAAACAATGCTGAGATTCCCCCTCACCCATTAGATTGGCAAATTTGATGCACAAAAAAGGAAAATGACAAATGCTGGAGGGTTGTGGGGTGATGCAATTAATGTATTATTAGTGGTGGTGTAATTGGTCCAACCATTCTGAAAAGTAATTTGGAATAAACTATGCATACATATACTTTGACCTAGCCAAACTCCTACTAGGTCTATACTCTAAAGAAATTTGAAAAGAAGGAGGAGGTGGAGGAAAAGGAGAGGACCCATATATACCAAAATATTTATAGCAGCTCTGTTTATGGTGGCAAAAATATTGGAAATTAAATCGGGGGTGCCCTTCAATTGAAGAATGGCTGAGCAAGTTATGTTATATGAATATGATGGAATGTTATTATGCTATAAGAAAGATGAAGGGGATGGTTGCAGAGAAAACCTGGGAAGATTTGTATGAAATGATGCAAAGTGGAATGGGCAGAATCAGGAGAACAATTTATGTAGTAATGACAGTATTATAAAGATGATCAACTCTGAAAATCTCAGGATTCTGATCAACACAATGACCAACCACAGCTCCCTCCGGAGGACTCTTGATGAAACAGGCTGCCCGTCTCCTCAGAGAGACTCAGAGTACAGGCTCAGACAGATTTTTTTGGATGTGGTCAAAATGGAAATTTGCTACGCTTGACTACACATGTTTGCAATAGAGCATTTTCTTTTTCTTAATTTCTCATTGCTGGAGTAGGAGAGAAAACAGATCTTTGTTTTAAAAATATAATTTAATTTTAATTCTTTTAAAAATAGAATGTGTTCAGTGGGGAAGAATGATAAATATTGGTTAATTTTTTAAAAGACAATTTAATTTAAAAAGACAGAGTTACATGGATCTTCCTGATTTGTAAAATGGAGATTCTAAGTTTTAGAGCCTTCGCTCCACCCTTTCACTTTTACCATGAAAAAGTGAGCTATAGGCTAATAACAATTATAATAATAGCTAACATTTATGTAGCATTTACTATGCACCAGGCATTGTGATAAGCACTTTATGATTATTATTTCAAATGACCCATGCAACAATCCTGTGACGCAGGGGCTAGAATCATCGCTCCCATTTTACAGACGAGGAAACTGAGACAACAGTGACTAGCCCAAGGTCACACAGCTAGTAAGTGTCCAAGACTGGATTTGAACTCTGTCCTTCCTGACTCCAGGTCTGGCACTCATGCCACCTAGCTGCCCCAAGGTGACTAGCCCAAGGTCACACAGCTAGTAAGTAATACAGCAGGAATCTGAACCCAGACTTCCTGATCCAGTGGTCCTTCTAATACATCATTATGCTCTATTTCACAGGGACACTTAAAAGAAATTAATATTCAAGAACTCCAGGGAGAAAGAAGGAGACAGAGTAGGATTACTAAGTGACTGTGTTTTCCTCTAAAATCCATTCTGGAAAACAGCCTTGGCCTACTTTCCAAGTTAAAGAACCTGTCCCTCCTTTCTGTGATGATTGAGAGACTGGCTGTTTTTGGAGAATGTACCTGGCAGGGAAAGGGAAGTTGTTTGGGCATTTTTTGGGAAACAACATCGCAAAAAGTAATACTGGAAAATAGAAGTGACCAGTGGCAGCGCCCCCTCCCTTCCCCATTCACAGTTGGGTTAGAAAGCTGGTGTCAACCATGCGGTTACTATTGGACACCAACAGATGGCCTTCCTCAATGGCAAGGTGGCACCATAATTTGACACTCTGTTGCTGGGGAAGCCGGACCAGAAATGGAGGGATAAATGGATGAACAAGGTCATAAGTAGGAATGATTGTACCTGGGGCAAACAGAGGTAGGAGTTGGCAGGGCACTGCCAGAGGACAACCAGACTGTAGATGAGAAGTCTGGCCTTTCCCCCTAGACCCTAGGAGAGGCGTAGCTTGTGGATAAGTCATTAAAACCCAGCAAGGATTGGTACCCACAATCACAGCAGAGAAGGTGTAACCCCTCTCCAACTGCCAATATCCCCCACCTGGGGCTAAGCCCTCTTCACCCAAGGCTAGTCAAAGTTCTGGGGCTGAGGCAGCTGGTAGTGATACACAGGTGTTTTCCAAGTGGCATCTGATGAGGAGATTTGCAGACTCCAAAGTAATGGAAAATGGAGACTCCCTATATTTATGATGCAGGAAAAAGAATATTGTATTTGGGGTCAGAGGAAGAACATTCAAATCACTCTCTCTGTGATCACTAGCAAATGGCAAAACCATTTCCTTATTAGCAAAATGTAGTATGGCCCCAGGAGATCTCTGAGGTTCCTGGCAGCTCCAAACCCTAACATTACCTGTTACTATTGAAACTCAACCAAGAAAAACTCTCATCTTGAAATACCCACCTGCCATTGAAAGTGTGCCCAACCAGTTTTTAAAAACAAGATTTACTATTTGTGTGGTCTTGGGCAAGTCACTTAACCTCAGTTTACCCATCTGGAAGCATGATGGGAGTGGACTAGATGACCTCTGAAGCCCCTCCCAGCTCTAGAGCTATGGGCCTATGGAATTCGAAAAGGCATAGATCACGATGTAAGAGCCAGAGGTGGGCAGTCGTGTAGTAAGGCAAGGGGGAACAACATGATCAGCCACTGAGATCCATGAAAGCTAGAAGAAAGTGTCTATTGAAGTGAGTCAACCCACTTTGGAGATTTCTGCAATCCCATAGAGTGAGAAGGCATGGAAGGCCTTCTGTCTTAGGATTTGGGATTTAAAGCTGGAAGGGATCTTTAAAGCCATTAAGCCATTATTTATAAAATGAGGCCTAGAGTGGAAAGGTGACTTTTATGAGGGTAGATCTGGGATTTGAACCCAGGTCTTCTGACTGGGAGCCATGATGCCATGCTGCCTCTCTTAAAGAAAATACCAGAGAATCCATGAGATCAGGGACTCACGGAAGAAGAGAAGTACATACGCTCCCACCTGACTACTAAACTGTAACTTCCATGAGGGCAGAGATCATGTCTAAGTTCATCTTTATATCTCACCCCTTCCAATCTTCTCTTCTGCAAGAATTTGCAGGGACATGAAAATTCTGCATATGGCTAACACTTAATAAGCATGTGAGAGATTTAATCACACCCCTTCCATGGAGGGAAGGGGAGGGGAGGGGAGGGAAGGAGCATTTATTAAGTGCTTACTATGTAAGGCACTTTGCTACCAAACCAAGTTTTGTGGTGTATGTACATATGTGTGTTTAAATAAAAAGCAATTTCCATTCTGGCTAGCCTGAATCAACTCTTTACAATTTTATTTATCATAGTGAGAGCCAAGGGAAAAAAACTCTCCCTGCCATCAGATTGCAAATATGCTCTTAAAACAATAGAATCAAAGTTTCACCACAATCTTAATGTTTCTCACTTCTATAAAACTTGAGAATTTTCCATGACAAACCTGTGAGGGAACAGGCGGTGAAAAGGGAGTTGATTTTTCTTCTGCGAGATTTAAAGAAATTTGCATGACCAAGTCTACAGTTTTGTGTTTGTTTTGTTTTGTGTTTTTTAGCAAATGGTGCCCTGTAGATATATTATTACTGGAGTGTGTTAGACAGCAAAGGATTGGTTATTTCATCATCGAGGAAAACTGCCCATGTGGGAACTCTTTGATAGCCCAGATCCCAATCATCTGTGACTCAGCAGAGCTTCCTAGGGAGCTGCCAGAGGCCCAGAGGGGTTAAGTGATTTGCCCAAGGTCACACAGTTAGTCAATGTCTCAGGGAGAATTTGAACGCAAGTCTTCTTGCCTTCAAGCCCAGGACTCTCTCCGCCACATCACACAACCTCTGTACGTTACATTAGGATCCATGAATCTCTGTTCTTGTCAGTACGGATATTCTATTAACTGAAACTCCTTCATGTCCTCTCATCAGTCAATCAATCGGTAAACACTTTTAAGTGCCTACTGTGTGCCAAGCACCGTGCTAAGTGTTGGGGTTAGAAAGACAAAAAACATGGTTTTCTGGGAAATGCTCTTTTTTGACATTAAGGAATCCCATATCATCATCCCTTTCTCCTCCTCCTGGATAAGGGGAATTTGATGAAGAAACAGCATAGCAGAAAAAAAGGAAAGGAGGAAGAAAAAAAACCCTGACTGAAATCAAAACAAAAATGATTTTCTGCATATTAATCAGACTCCTGATTGAAACTGTGCTTGCTGCTTAGAGGGAGGAATATTAAAAGTAGAAACACTGCTAATTTAAGCACTACTAATTTTAAAGGCTGTACCTTGGAATAAGCAAGAGGGAGAAAGAAAAAGGAGAGAGGAGAAAGAGAAAGGGAGAGAGAGAGAGAGAGGACAGAAAGAGAGAATGAAATAAGGCGATAGAAGAGAAGGAGAAGGGAAAAGAGAGAAGGAAACAGAAAAGGAGGGGAGAGTAAGAAAGAGAAAAGGAGAAAGAAGAGAAGAAAGAGAAGGGAAGAGAAAGGAGAGAAAGGGAGACGGAAATAAGGAGATAGAAAAGAAAGAGGAGGAAAGAGAAAAGGAGAAGAGAGTGAAAAAGAGAAAAGGAGAAAGGAGAGAAAAAGAGAAGAGAGAAGAAAGAGAGAGAAGGAAATCAGGAGATAGAAGAGAAAGAGAAGAAAAGAGAAAAGGAGGAGAGAGTGAGAGAAAAGGAGAAAGAAGAGAAAAAAAGAGAAGAGGGGGGCAGAGAGGGAGAGTTATTTGTCTGGACTACATCAAACCCAGGCTTCCTTGGGTGAGACACAGGTCACAGTGTCCATGGAGGCTTTGCTTTGACCTGTGATTCCTCTGCACTTCTGACCTTGCCTCCTCCCTTCTTACATTGCTTTTACAGTTCCAAGCAGGGGGGCGCACAGGTAATATGGGAAGCCCTGGAGGAGTTTGGGGGCGTGGAAGTTGATGGGACTCACAACATGCCAATGTCTAAGTGTCGGGTTCTGTCTAGTCAGTCAGGGCTATTACACGGTCCTCAGATGCATCCATGTTTCCATAAAAGACAGTTTGTGTTCAGCTACCAGTGGTGGGGAACCTACAGTCACATGTGGCCTTCTGTGTCCTGGGATGCAGCCTTTTGACTGAGTCCAAGTTTTACAGAACAAATCCTTTTATTATTCGGATTTGTTCTCTGAAGTTCAGATCCAGCCAGAGGGCCGTACTTGAGGACTGCTGTTAAACCCTCTGAACTTCCTGGAGGTGTCCACTGGCTGAAGAACCGACCCTCAGCCTGGTGTACACTACCTGCTCCCTTGGGAAAATGCAGACTCAAGAGACCGAGGTACGCTCAGAACAGTCAGTCAGTCCACAAGCATTTATTAAGTGTTGACCGCATGCAGTCGCTTACTGTTTCTCTCTCCATTGGTTATAAACACCAAACAAGCACAGCCGGATTCAAGGCTGCCTTATTTTTTAGCTAATAGAAAAGCACGAAGAGCCCTTGGTCGATTGCTAAGAAGGCCACCGACTCTGGCTCTTTGTCTAAACGGGAGTTCGTCGGCCTATTTTCTCTCTCTCATTTCTAACTCAATTCAACAAAGAGTGTTACTAACAAGAGGCAAGGCAGCCACAAGGAGAGAGGACAGAACTTGGAACGAAGACCCGTATTCAAATCCTGCCTGTGGTACCGACCAGTGGGTCACCATGGACAAGTCATTTAGCCTCTCAAGGTCCCACATACCTTTCTAAGACTACGAGCTGCAGGTCAATAGTTGAGCTGTGTCTGTGGAGGGAGTTTCTGACCTGGGGGTTCCTCACACACATAAAATCACAAAACTGGGTTTTAAAAGTTATTAATAATAGCTAAAATTTATGTAATGCTCTACATCTATCATCTCACTTGATCCTCCCCAAAATCCTGAGAGGTAGGTGTTACTATTACACTCATTTTACAGGCAAGGAAACTGAGGCCAAGAGAAAGAGGTTAAATGACTTGCCCAAAGGTACACAACTGGCAAGGATTTGAACTCACATCTCCCTCGAGCCAAGTGTTTGGTGATCCCCAAACGCACAACGCCAGTCTCTGCCCTCACAGACTCTGGCTTCTGTTCTCCTTCTGTGCTAGAAGGGGGCCTCCTCTTTCCCTGCCCCCACTTCCCTGGGAGGGCCAGGCGCCAAGGAAAACTCCTGTCTCTCCCCTAGCAGCTGACAGTCTGAACAGAAATCTGCTTCTATCCTGAAGGTGAAAAAAGACAATGTCAGGCAGGTTATTTGCACGCCTAATTAAGAGACATCCGAAATATACAGGCATATCTAATAGCGCGTTCAAAGATCCAGAGATGCTGCTCAAAAAGCAACAATGGCCCCAAATTGGCTTACTCAAGTATTTAACATAAATGCATCACAACCACCAGCTTAAAAAAAAAACTGCTTTGATTCCAGGAGGGAGGGAGTAGGTTTGACTTCTGCAGCTCCAGGAGAAAACTTCCCTGAGTCCTGAAACGACTCCCAGCAGGACAGCAGCCTGTGGGACCTTGGGCAAATCGCTCAGGGTCCCTGGCCTCAGTTTCTCCAAATGTAAAAAGACAGGTTGATCTAGCTGGCCTTTGAGAGTCTTTCCACCTTGATATGTGCAATCCTAGGTCCATAGGAGAAGCTCTTTCCACTTTAGAGCAGTGGGTTTGACCCTCTGGTGCCACACAGAACAAGCCCAATCTTGCTCTAAGTGACAGCCCTAACAATATTGAAGACAGCAAGGGGTGTCCCCACTAGGGCTTCTCTTCTCCAAGATAAACATTCCTATTTCCTTCAATTGAGTGGTCTCAATTGGTCTCAAAAGCTATGTGACTTGAGCAAGGTCACACAGCTAGTAAGCATCTGAGGCTGGATTTGAAATCAGGCCTTCCTGACTCCAGGCTCAAATGAGATAATTGACTTCTTGTTGTTGAGTGGTTTCCATTGTGTGTAACTCTCCATAACCCCATTTGGGATGTTTTTTCTCGGCAAAGATACTGAAGTGGTTTGTCATTTCCTTTTCCAGCTCATTTTACAGATGAGGAAACTGAGGCAAACAAGGTAAAGTGACTTACCCAGGGTCACACAGCTAGTAAGTGTCAGAGACTGGATTTGAACTCAATTCCTCCTGACTCTAAGCCCAATGCTCTATCCACTGCACCACCTAGATGTAAAAATAACATCAATTTTGGCAATTTTTAACAATTTTTAAAATCTAGAACTGTGATTTTATTGGTATGAGGAACTCCTAGCGCCTGGTGAGGCTCTTCACTACCCCGATTCCCTTCCTACAGATACCTTTTGGTTTTTCAGTGTCTTCCATAAATCATGGCCCACAGAGCAGCACTCCAGATGGGTTCTTGCCAGGGCACAGTCCCGCGAGACAGCTGTCTCCCTGGTCCTGGACATCATGCTTTTCCTAATGCCTAAATTCTCCTCAAATCACATTAGCTCTCTTAGAATATCCTGCTGTAAGCCTAACAGCCCACCAAAGCCTGCAGACCTGTTCCAAACAAACTGCAGTCAGTCAGCAAATAATCACTGAATTCCTGCACAAAGAAAGTGCAGGCATAACCCTGGCTTTCAAGGGCTTACCTCTTAGGAAAGGAAGGTGGACACACAGATGGAATGGAAATCCATTACACCAACTCGTCATGGAGTAAATGGTGAGTACTTACTAAATGTTACAGACGTTCATGAGAGAAGGGGAACACTGAGAGGGACAGACCCGGAGAGACACAGGGACAGATCAGTGAGGTCTGGAGTAATCTGAAAAGACTTCATGAAGGGGGTGGGCCTTCATCAGGTCTGCAAGAAGAGGGGCCAGCAATCAATCAATTCCAAGGACTCTGATGAATTTAAGGGTGGCAGTGAGCTAGCATGAGGAAGAGGAAGATGCTCTGGGATTAGGGTCAGAGGTTCTGGGTTCAAATCTCAGCTGCACATTATCTGGGGCCGCTAGGTGGCACAGAGTAGAGCTCTAGGCCTAGAGTCCGGAAGACCTGAGTTCAAATCTGGCCTTAGACACTTGCTAGTTGTGAGACCCTGGGCAAGTCACTTCACCCTGTTTGCCTCAGCTTCCTCATCTATAAAACAAGCTGGAGAAGGAAATGACAAACCACTCCAGGATCTTTGTCAAGTAAACTCCAAATAGGGTCATGGAGAGTTGGATGTGACTGAAGTGACTCAACAACAAAAAAGCCCCTTATCTGTGTGATCTTGGGCAATGCCACTTATCATCCCAGGACTCAGCTTCCTTGGCTAGAAAATGAGAGCTTCGGTTTAAGAAGAAGCCCAAGTTCCCTTCTGGCTCTTAAGTCTATGACCTATGCCCACCAGCTCCCGCCTCCAGCTGCCCCCCAACTAGAGGGAGCTCTCTGGCCACAGGGCGCTATTCAGCCAAATTGGCCTTTTTCCACATCAGGCTCCTTCTCCCACCTCTGTGTCTTTCCCCTCCCTAGCTGTCCCCCATGCCTAGAACGACATACACACACTCTCTCTCTCTTTCTCTCTCTCTCTCTGTCTCTCTCTTCCTCCCTCTCTCTCTCCTTCTCTCTTCTCTCTCTCTCTCTTCCCCCTCCACCCCCCCCCCAATCCCTACTTTCCTTCAAAGCTCTGTGCAGGCAGCACCTTCTACACGAAGGTCTTAATAGCCCCTTGTGTCTTCATCTCCTCCTTCACATTTTATTTTGTATACATTTATATGTACAAGTGGATCTTCCCCACCTAGATTGGAAACTCCTGGAGGGCAGGGACTATTTTCACTTTTGTCTTTCTGCCCCTCCTCCAAAACAGGTACTTACTAAATGCTTATTTATTGTTTTTTTGTTCACTGTCAATCACTGCCCAGAAACTCAAGTCCTACCCTTCTTCATTCGCTTCCAGCTTGCAATTGTAGGAAACTGATTACAGTCATCCCTTCCACATCTCCACTTTCCCTACTGCGGCTTATATATATCTCAAGTGGGCATAATAAATAAAATGGGAATTTGGGGGAGTTTCGCAGTAGCCACAGACAACTCAAAAAGGCCAGCAGAGAACACAGAAAAAGTTTAGAAACTCAGAAAGGCATAGCATTGTATGATATCAATATATTTTCTCTTTTAACACCATAATAATTCAGGCTTCTCTGGTACGAAGGGAGGGCCAGAAATTTTACTGGGGTTTTCCAGATCTCCCAAGCGCCCCAACCCCCCTGCTGCAGAAGGAATAACGGTACTTTTACTTTAGGGCTCTCACCGGCAGAATGTAAGCCCCCTGAGGACAGCCGTTATTTCTCTTTTATATCCGTATCCCCAGCACCCAGTCCAGTACCTGGAAGTGAAGTCACTTTTTCTTCTCTTTTCTGTGACCTCCTTGGTCAGAGGTCCAGGCTTTTCTTAGCACGTGAAAGGTGACAGAGAGAGAAGAGTAATCCTGGTTTGAAACGTCAAGAGCTTGGGCGGCTTCCGAGGCAGAGGCATTTTAGGGTTAGGGTTCAGAGTCGGAGGCGGAAAAACCCTAACTCTAAATGCCTCCGACTTGTCACGTAGTCCCACCCCTCTTTATGTATTCACACCACTGGGTTCAGAAGATTGCTGTCGTCTGACAAATGGGGTTCATTCATGGTCGGTTGGCTTGCCTAGACTATACTGAAGGACAGGTGGAGATCGAGAGGAAGGAGCAGCCTTGACATGGTCCGACTCGATCGTCGCTGCTCTACCGGTCTGGTGGCCAGGTCTGGAAGTTTGTCCCACTCAGATCTGCTTCTGTTAGAGCTGAGGAACCTAGGCTTACCAGGCAGGCTGGGCGAGGGGCAGCGCAGAGTTGTGGCTCACCTGGCATCTCCCACCGCACTCATCCCAACAGGACGTCTCTCCTCTTCATGCCTCACCCTCTTCCGAACTCTCCGTCGAAGGCACCAGCGTCCTTCCACAACTGTCTTCCAAAAGAACAGGCATCCATCTTTCCCCAGCTGTCTCTCTGATCATTGATTCTTTTCTGTGGTTGATTTTTGGCTGGATCTATGATTTCTTTGGAATAGGCAGAGGAATTCCCAGAGAAGAAATTCTCTCTACCAAGGAAGGTTGGCAACTCTTCTGCAATTTGTAGTGTTAGTGCTTTGCCCGGGGGGCACTGAGACATTAAGTAACTTGCCCAGAGTGCCCTAGAGAGCTTGTGTCACAGGTGGGAACTTGAACCCAGGTCTTAGTAACCCCTAGACTGGCTCTGTCCATTAGACTACACTGCCTTTAGGCTTAAGCTAAAGCATAACTAAGCCAAATGTGATGAATTATTTTAACTCCAAACCGTATAAGAATCAAGATATCTTCACTTTTTTTTCTTTTCCAACAGCATTTTTCTCAACAATCACTCCCTGTACCACAGAGCTGTTTTGCCCAGACTGTGCTGGGCTAGTGAAACACCATTGTTATATCAGGTCCAAAAATGGAAATTAGTCTGGCCAGAATAGTAATAATATATATTCTATAATTGTAATAATAATAATAATGTCACATTTATTTAACACTTTACAGTAACAAGGGACTTTCACATACTTTCATATCATTTGAACCTTACAACAGCCCTGCGAGGTAGGCTCTCTCAGCCTCAGTCTCCTAACCTGTAAAGTGAGAGGGGTTGGACTTGATGGCCCTGCCGCTGGCCGTACACACAAACTGCTCCCCATTTGATTGTAAGCTCCTACAGAGCAGGGGCCATTCCCCTTTTGTTCTTGTATCTCCATGCCTAGCATAGCACCTGGCACATACTTAGTAAAGGCTTATTGACTGATTAATAAACAAAGGAGGAAACTGAGACTCAGAGATTTGCCCAAAGCCCTGTGGCTAGTAGGTGCTGAAATCAGGATTCAGGGCCAGGCCTTTGGATTTGACATTTGGTGGTAGGCTTTTCACCTCATCATTTCTCTTTAAACCCAAATCAGATGGAATGTTTTGGGTTTTCTAGTAGTTCAGAAGACATTTTTGTTTGCTTTTTCTCAAACACTGCCTGTTTAGAATATATATGGAGACTAAACCACACTAGCCTAAATCTGACAAGATCTCTCTCTTCCCTCCCACCCTCTCCCTGATTCGGGGTTAAATATAATTGGTCGCCTTTACCTTAGCTTCTCCTGGGTCTGGGCTGACGGTGCTCAGCCTTTGATGCAAAATGAGGAGGTTGTTTCATCTTCTGCTAGTCCATGGGGTGCTTTGTTCCTCATATGCCTAGGGTTGAGGCCTTCTCTCTCATCCAGGGAAGCAATGAAACATGCTGGTTTGCTATTTTGATTTTTCTCTGAGTCTTCATGACTCTTCCTAGTAGGTTTCAAAGGCATCAAAGGAACATAAAATACTTCCTAACAGCAGATACCAAGGACTGTCATCACAGCATGGCGGGGGGCAAGCTGGAGGGGGAGAGAGAGAGAGAGAGAGAGAGAGAGAGAGAGAGAGAGAGAGAGAGAGAGAGAAACATAATTCATGTTTTTATTTTAATCATCAAATATTAAAAGCAGCTATAGCACCCTGAGAAAAATGGGAGCAGGGTCAGATTTTATATTCTTGGACTCAAAGATAGCTGCAGACAGCAACTGCAGCCATGAAATTAAAAGACGCTTGCTCCTTGGAAGGAAAGCTATGGCAAATCTGGATAGCATACTAAAAAGCAGAGACATCACCTTACTGACAAAGATCTGTGTAGTCAAGGCTATGGTTTTTCCAGTAGCAATGTATGTCTGTGGGAGGTGGACTCTAAGGAAAGCTGAGCACTGCAGAATCAACACTTTCAAATTGTGGCGCTGGAGAAGACTTTTTAGATTCCCTTGGACAGCAAGGAGGTGAAATCAGTCAGTACTTGAAGAAATTAATTCACACTGTTCACTGGAAAGTCAAATACTAAAGCTGAAGCTTAAACACTTTGGCCACATAATTAGAAGACAGGACTCACTGGAAAAGACCCTGATGTTGGGAAAGATTGAAGGCAGAAGGAAAGGGGCATGGCAGAGGATGAGATGGACAGATAGTGTCATGGAAGCAGTGACCATGAGCTTGGACAGACTTCGGGAGATGGAGGAGGACAGAAGGTCTGGTGTGCTGTGGTCCATGGGGTCACAAAAAGTCAGACATGACTGCACAACAACAAAGTGCCCTGCCAGCTAAATAGTCTAAAATCTATAGGAGGAGAATGAGAGGGTCCCCATCTGTATTCCGAAATCTGTACCATTCCACCTAGATTAGGCGATACCCAAGATGTCCCCAAAGGGCCTTCTCACTCGTCACAAGCTATTTATTTTCAAGAACTCTTTTGATTATTTGTTTCCATTCCTGATATAATTTTGCCTAGGATCTCCAACTGAAATCTATAGTTCCACCTTTGGGGTCCAATAATTCACGTCTTGGGCAATGTAAGAGGTGAATACACTTTGTTTTTCTTTCCCAGCTTGCTGCATGAATCCTTGATTCTATCAAAGAAAGAAAGCAAAATTCACCTTGCCTAACCAAATGAATCTCAGTCCTCTGACTCGCAGCTGAAGACAAATTGGGCTGATTCTGTAGGCAAGGCTGTGCAATCCATCTATGAATTAAACCAGCCCTGAATATTTGGGACTAAAATGGACAGGCAGTAACAGTTTCCAATATCCTAAAATAGTGGACACTCTCCCAAATTTGATGCTATTTTATGTTATTTTTTAAAAGGCAGGATTTATTTTAGTGCTGGAATTCACCTCATGAGATGCTGGTTTCATATTCTAATCATTAGGCATTGTGTGTGTGTGTGTGTGTGTGTGTGTGTGTGTGTGTGTGCACGCATGCATGTGTGTCTGTGAGTGTGAGAGAAAGAGAGAGAGAGAGAGAGAGAGAGAGAGAGAGAGAGAGAGAGAGAGAGAGAGAGACTTGTGTGATCCTGAACAGAAAAATATCCACCCTTTCCCACAGTGGTTATTAGAAACATCTGAGTGGTTCACAGCTCTGGTGCCTTGCGTTTTTTCCAAGTTTGCATAACACCGAAGGTGGGGGTAGCCACATCCCAGGCCCCCAGTTCCTCCCCACTTCATTTTATTCTGCACATCCCATATGGAGGTAAAGTGTATATGACATCTACATTTTTCTGAGCTTACCTGGGCTATGGGACAGGAAAGGGGAAAAACAGGAAAGGCATTGATGAGAGTCCAACCCACCAAATCTCCCCTGAGTTACAAGCAGGGCTACACCCACAATGATAGTTATGAGATACCAGACCTGGAAAGAATCTCAGAGGCTGTGGAGTCCAACCCTCTCATTTTGTAGACAAGGAAATTTAGGCATTGAAAGATAAAGTGACCTGTCCAGAGTCACAAGGCTAGTAAGGGCCAGAGGCAGGATTTGGACCCACGTCTTCTGGACTTTAAGTGCAATGCTCTAGCCACTGTGCTATGCTGCCTCCAAATAAAAGAAGTGACAAGGAACAGAGAGCCCTGCATCCATGGCATCCCAACATCTGTTTAGAAGACTATTCCAAACCAAGAGTTTCAAAGAAGCCGCTATGTGTAAGATGTAATAGAATCAGGCTGTAGTGGAAAGAAAAGCAGCTAGGTGACACCATTGCACCTAGAGCTCTGGGCCCAGAGTCAGCAAGACTCCTCTTCCTGAGACACTTCCTGGCTGTGTGACCCTGGGCAAGTCACTTCACCCTGTTTGCCTCAGTTTCCTCATTTGTAAAATGAGCTGGAAAAGGGAATGGCAAACCGCTCCAGTATTTTAGCCATGCAAACCCCAAATGGGGTCACAAAGCTTTGGACGCAACTGAAAAACAACTGAATGATGGATGACATAATGGAAAGGACTCTAGAGTTAGTGTCAGAGACCTGGGTTTGAATCCTGCCTCTCCTACTTGTGTGATCATTCACAAGCCTCTCTGGGCCTCAGTTTCTCATCTGTCGATAAAGGAGGTTGAACAGGATGACTTCTGAAGCCTAAGTCCTACAATCCCCAGGCTATGACTCAAACATGTGATGGACAAGAGAGCCGTCAGCTCGTGGGCAGAGTCCCGTGACAAGCTGGCATTCATACAGTGGGAAAAAAACAAATTAAAGATAAGCCAATCCAATAGCAAGATGTTCTCTGTGAGAAATTTGGGGAAATGTGCAAAGGGAAGGCACGTGAATGATCACATTCAATCTTCATTAACGGGAAAACTTCAATGATGGCAGATCCATCGGGGAAAAGTCACGGAGTCAAGTTTCCACAGGATGAACGCAGAGGCTGGGAATGATGCAAGGAGACCGGGCAGAATCCCAATTGGAAAAACGTGCCATGCCTTCAGCGGTCCCCAACAGCTCCCTACCCCAAACTCCCGTCTCTTTATTCTCCCGTGAGGCTGAATGGTTCTCAGTCATGGTGAATGAGAAGGGATCCAGAGAAATGGAAAGAAAGATGGCAGGAAGAGGTGACAGGGAGCTGGATGAAGGAATCCTAGCACCCCAGGCAGAGTGGGGGGCATCTGGGACAGGAAACCAGGTATTACTGGGAGGGATCAGAGGGAAACCAAGCCTACGAGGAACTCCCCTGGAGCATGGGACAGCCCTGGGAAATGTTGGCCTTGACTCTCACTGTGCCATGGTGAACTGTCCTCTGAGCCACTCATGGTTGGGTGTAGTCATGCCAGGGGACAGGTCCAGTAAACCCAACAAATATTTATAAAGCACCTACCGTGCACCAGGCAGGGAATCTGGCTGATATTTCACTTTGGACCTTAACAACTGGTGATCCCTGACACTACCACCCATCCAAAGGTGCTGGGCTGGGGGTAGCAGCCTTCTGTTAGACCCTGGCATTCTAGAAGAAGACACAGCAGACACCAGAGCAGGGAGCAAAAGACTGGGGGAGGGAGCTAGACCAGGAAAGGGCAGCGGTGTCTGTTCTAGGCACGGGGCTAGTGGTGCAGGGGCTGTGGCAGACTGGAAGGAAAGTCCCTCCGTTTGTGCCCCAAACTCACCCATCCTGATGCACCAGCCTCTTTGGCCCACCCCACCCCCAGGTTTCTATGGCAACCCTTTCTCCCTGTCTTGAGCAGACAGTGACACTGATGCTATTCTGTAAATCTCTGTCTTGGATATTAATGGAACAGTGGAAAGAATGCCAGCTTTGGAGTTCAGGGAAGGCAGGTACAAGTCCCACCTCTGACCCGATCTGGGTGGTGGCCTTGGGCAAGCCATTCCATACTCCATGGATTTATCCATAAAATGAGGTTGGGCTGTTTGACCTCTGGGGTCCCTTCCAACTCTGGGTCTAGAGACCTGTGGTGAGACTAAGACTCAGTTGGGTTGACTAGCCTCTGAGGTCGTTTCTAGCCTTGCCTAGGGTTTGTTGGGAGCTAAGGCATAGAGGATCCTGTCTGCATCGCAGTCTTCACAGCTTAGATTGTTCCCCTTCCCTGGTCTAGTTCACTTTCAGAGGACCATCTGCCAAGGCTATAAATGTGGGAGCAGAAACCGTAGAGGAGTTCATGGGAATCACTGAAGCTTAGCCTCCCAGAAGCTTTGCTTTGAGATTTCTGCAGAAAGGGATTTTTTTTTAAATGTGCTGCTAGAACAGAAGAGTGAAGAAAATAGTCTTAAGGATATTCAGAACAGAAGAAATGAGAGCCAAGCAGGAGAAAGTCCTAGTCAGATTAGAAAAGCAGTAATTAGTAATAATAATGATAAAACAACAGGAGAAAGTGCTTCATAAATATTCTCATTTTATCCTCTGGAAGATAAGATGCTACTATTAGCCCCATTTTAAAGATAAGAAAACTGAGGCAAACCAAGGCAAAATGATCTGCCTAAAATCCCAAGCTGATATGTGGGATCTCAGGGCTGAGATTAAACACCTTGGAGGGATTGTCCCCCAGGGTCCATCCCAGGCCAATGTCCTATCTAAAAGATAAGATAAGATCCAAGAGATCTTGCATACTATTTAGACCAACACCATAATTTTACAAATGAAGACACTTAGAGTCAGAGAAGTTCAATGACCTAGGATGATAGGATCAGAGATTTAGAGCTGGAAGCAGGAAGCAGCCAACTTGTACCACCTCCTAAGAGCTGGTTGTTAAATATTCAGTGTGAACATTTCTTATAAATTGGGATTTGATTTATTGCTTTATTGTCTATATTTGAGAAAGTGATGGGAAAAATTGTTGTTAAAGTGTGTGGAGTGTGCTTTTTTTTTTCTTCAGAAAGCCAGTTGTTAAATATTTACTAGCATACCACTGGCTAGAAGGAACCTCAGAGATTAAGTTATTTGCACCTGGTCACATAGCTAAATAGTGGCAGAAGTTCATGAGCCCAAGTTCATGATTAGAGTCAGGTAGGGATAAATCAGAGAATGTTTCTTTTTTTTTAATTTAATTTTATTTTATTCTCCATTCCAAATTCTCTCCCTCCTCATCCCTCATCATCCCTCAAGGGTCATGCAAAAAAAAAATTTCTTCATTAGGCATACCAAAAAAAAAAAAAGGAAGGAAGGAAAAGTAAATATGCTTCAGTCTGCACAGAATCCATTAGCCCTCTATCTGGAAGCAAATATCATGTTTCATGATGAGTCCTTTGGAATTGTGGTTGGTCGTTGCGTTGATCAGAATTACTAAGACTTTCAGAGTTGATCATCCTTGCAATATTGTTATTATTCTAAAAATTGTTCCAGTTCTGCTCACTTTACTATGTATCAGTTCATAAAAGTCTTCTCAGGTTTTTCCGAGAGCATCATGCCCATCATTTCTTACAGCCCAATAGTATTCCATCACAAGCAAATACCGCAACTTGTTCAGCCATTCTCCAGTTGATGGGCATCCTCTCAATTTCCAATTCTTTGCCACCACAAAAAGAATAGATAGACAGATAGATGATAGATAGATAGATAGATAGATAGATAGATAGATGTATATATTTACATATGGATCCTTTTCCTCTTTCATTGATTTCTTTGGGGTATAGACTTAATATCAATATTTGCCGGGTCCAAGGGTATAAACAGTTTAATGCCTCTTTGGGTGTATTTCCAAATTGTTTTCGGGGATAGTTGGACCTGTTCACATCTCCACTAACAGTACATTTGAAGTACCCATTTTCCCACAGACCCCTCCAACATCTGTCATTTTTGCCTTCTCTTAACTATTTTAATTTGCATTTCTCTAATTATCAGTGATTTAGAACATTTTTTCACTTGGCTATTGACAGTTTGGATTTCTTCCTCTGAAAACTGCCTTTTCAGATGTTCTACCCACTTATCAATCATAAAATGCTTCTTAGAGAGTGTTTCATTAAAGGGAATTTTAGGCTCAGAGTTGGAGCTGGGGAAGAACAAGGAAGAAAAAGATGTCATCTTGCATTTGTGGGGTGTTTAATTTTTCTTTTCTTAATTCTTATTTTTACTGATACCTTTTGGTTTTCCATCACATTCTTTTTGGCCTATAGATATATGGATATAGATTTCCCTTTCTCCTATGCAGACAGCCTTCCATTGGAACAAAGATTTAAAAAAAAAAAAGAACCACAGTTGAGCAAAACTGACCAATATAAGCTTTGATTGACAGAATACGCAATGTTCTACATCCACCATCTCCCACCTTTGCAAAGAAGGGAGGGAGACAATTAACTCTTCATAGGTCTGTAAATTTGTATTTGAAATCAGAGGCAATTGGAAACTGTTGTGGATTCCTGAATGGAGTAATGGTTGGATCATTTCCCCAAAGTCATAAAATTTATTAGGGCTAGAGCTGGAATCCTCCTAACCCTCCAAAGGGCCACCTCCTCCATGAAGCCCTTTCTTATCCTCCCCAGATGAAAATGTTCTCACCCTCCCCAGTTTGAAGTGGCAATGTCTCCCGGTCTCTTCCCCATCAGACAGACTGGCTGCCTGGATTTTTCTTCTCCATTTCAGCATATCCTGGTCAGCATTCAGATTTCATAGTCACTCGAGAGTTAACTACTCAGCCAAGTCCTAAAATTTATTTTTATGCTGACATAGCATTTCTAAGTGAGAAAACAAGAAAAATACCAAATCACAGCTCAGCCAAGTAGAACATTAATAAAACCAGAAAGAAAAAAATCCTTAGCAGTTCCATCTTTTAGACTCTGTGCAATTGATTTTTAAACATTTTTAGAGCAAGACTGAGAATGCCCATATCTTAAGAATGTGGGACCAAGGGCGCCATGTAGGACCACCAAAGAAGATGTTTCTTGCTCGCATTATGTTGCTACTCAAAGAACCAATTAAAAGAGAAAATCTTTTCTCTTTGCTCCTTGAAACAACAGTCAATGGACCTCTGTGACCAATCCAACAAGTGCACTTCAGTCAACATTTAATTAGCCTTGTGATGTGCTAGACACAGTGCTTGACCCCTTAACCCACCACCACCACCACCAAATCCTTCCCCTCAAGGAGCATCCATCCTACCTGAAAGATCAAGTTTCATAGACATCTAGATTTAGGACTGGATGGGTCCTCAGATGTCATTGGGTCCAACTTCTTCCTTTTTCAAGGAGGAAACTGTGGCAGAGCTGGGAGGAAGCCAAGTCCTTGACTCCAGAGCCAACACTGGTCCATTGGTTTAATGGAATGATGGCTCTCCCACTCTCAGCTAGAGGATCTCAGGCTGGCCTCATCTCTTCTCTAGTCTTCCGTTTCTTTATCCATAAAATGAGGGAGCCAGACTGCTGAGGTTCCATCTTGGATCCAGACACTGCAACCTAAAGTCTACAAGACTCTAGACTAGTCATATCCCTTTTCTAGGCATCCTCAGGTTCCTCATTGGTAAAAATTAGCAGATTGGCCTAGATGACCCCCAGGTCTCTTTTAGATCTGAGCCCCATAATCCTACTTAAGAAAAATGTTCCTACTTTTATGGCACAACAACTCTCTGACATTGGTGATGCACATGTTTTCTCCATCCTGCCGATCTCAGAGGCCAACCAGAATTCTACGTGGTCATGCTGCCTTTGACTGAAGACCACCATTGGGGATGCACCCGCTCTGTCCAAGGCAGCCCATTCCTCTTTGGCATAGCTTTATTGATTAAGGAGTCTTTCTTCACATCAAACCTTTATCTTCCTCTTCCCCACTTCTCCTAGCTCTGCCCTTAGGAGTCAGGAAGATGAAGCCCAATTCCTCCCACGTGGCTCTCCTTCAAATTCCAAAAGACAGTGATCAAATCTATCCCCCCACCAAGTTGTCTATTCTCCCACTTCCTTCAACTGATTCTCACATGGCATCTACTCGAAGTCAGGGGAAGAGAGTAGCAGGAATACATGCACAGGTAAATAGGAAATACATGCAAAAAAACAGAAAGTGATTGTAGGGGGTGGGGAGGAAGTGCTAACTGCGGGAGAGCAGCAGAAAAGGCGGGATTTAGAACTTGAGTTGTGGGGCCTTGAAAGAACACCAGGATTCTGGCTTTATCACTGATTATCTTTGTGACTCTGGGGGAATTCTTTGACCACTCACTCCCCTTTTCAGAAATCTGTAGCAGCTTCCAGTGTTCCGCCTTCAAATAGGAATATTTCAGCAACGTTTTCATTCTTTACACCTCCTATGAAAGAAAATATGACAGTGCTTTGAAAAGTTCTCTTCCTCCTTTACAGAAGTGGGGGACTATGGGTTTGGGATAGTACATATACTGCCAGGGAGTCCAAGAGGTGAAAGTGGAGAGAGAGGTGTGTTTTTGTTTAGCAGAGAGCACATTCCAAGGAAGGGGGGGACAGCCTATGCAGAGATATAAGGGCGTAAGATGGAATTTCATCTAAGGGAAATAGCAAAGAGGCCGGTTTGGGAAACAGAGGGCTAGAGTGAGGGGAGCGAGTCTGGAAAGATTGATTCTTTGGGACATTTAAAGCTTTGAACAAATTCCATGGTGAGTAAATAACGGAGCTGAGTTGTGAACCTGGGTCTTCTGACTCAAAGTCTAGGATTTGTTTGGTGTCTGTGTACTCAGCAATCCGGACGAAAGAAAAGTATGAGACACGATCGATAATAATGATAGTTAGCTGTATATAACCCTTTACAAACACTGTCTCATGCTATCCTCACAACAACCCCGCGATATTACTATGTAATATAATTATCATTCCCAATTTATGGGTGAGGAAAACAGAGTCTTGTCCAGGGTAACACAGCTATAAGCATCTGAGGGCAGATTTGAACTCGGCTCTTCCTGACCCAAAGTTCAGTCCTCTACCCACTGTGCCAGCAAGAAACTTTTGTTAAGATGTTGAGCCAGGCCTCGATCTCCTCATCGAGAAAAGCAGAAGGCTGGTCTAGGAGGCGATCTCTAAAGTCCTGCGCCAGGGCCAGAGTTGGGGCTTTTCCTCTGCTCGTTTCAGACAGAATGACCAATATTCCGAGTCTTGCCTGGGTGGTGATGTGCATGAGAATTAGCGGCTTGTTTTCTTTGTAAAGAATTTACAGCCATTTATTATCTATTTTGAATTGGATTCAATGATCCTGCAATGGGAAAATTGGATGAAGGCTATAATGCATACTGTATGCTGGCTGATTAACAAGAGTAAGGAGGAGGGAGCCGGAATGAGCTGGAATGACTGTGGCTGCCATCAAAACAGAAATCAGCAGAGCTGAGAGGTCTTTGCGGGATCATGGACTTAGAGTTGGCCATCTAGCCCAGCACCATCATTTTTAAAATTTTGTTTTCAATTAACAACCATTTCTTTTCTATTTCCCTTCCTCTAAAAACAAAGTCCTTATACCCAGTGGAGGACAAACCAAGCCAAACAAATTACCACACTGGCTACACCCCACAAAGGAGACCCTCATTCTGCATCTTGCCTGGGAGGTATGTCAGGAGTCGGGTAGCTCCATGCTTCATCTTCAGTTCTCTGGGACTGAGGCCCAACCCCCTCATTTTGCAAATGGGGAAACTGAGGCCCAAAGACAGGTAGTAGAACTAGGGTGCATGATGCCAGTGGGCCACAGGATGCTGATGCACCTTTTTTTGTCTCCATGATAGAATTTTTGTCCCTCAAGGAAAGGGGAAGCTTGTAAATTCCTATGAGTCAAAGACCATCGATTTTGTAGAGTTTCCAATCTCTAATGATAACGATGGCTCTGTGAGGTCTGCCAACAACTTTGCACACATTGTCTCATCTGAGCCTCACAGAAATCCCGGATGAGAAGTGAGGCGGGCATCATCATCCTCATTGTACAGACGAGGAAACTGAATCTCAAGAGGCTAAGTGACTTGTTCACAGTCGCACAGCTGTGTGTCAGAGGTGGGATTGGAACTCATCTTTCTGACTCTATCACAATATTCCAGTTACCTCAGAAGAGTCCCCACGTGCCCTAGAATGCCAAGCTATCACAATAAATAAATGCCAGTTCAAACAGGTATCAAGGGTCCCATGAGATCCTCCCTGAGGGAGTCTTCCACATGGTGGTGACTCACCAGATGAAGGAAGAGACCTCTCTTTATGTTTGAGAAAGAAAAGGTCATCATGGGGGACAAATTAGAATGTGGAGAGGAGAGGTTGGTGACTGTAATCCATATTTAAGGGGCTTTTATCTCCGCTCCAGGGTATTCTCAAAACATGAAGATGAGGAATTCTGAGAAACATGGCCAAAGTTATATGGACCGGTAAAGAGCCAAGACAGCAGAGGCCGGAGAACATGATTTAGAAGTAGCAGCGTGTGATGTGAATGGAGACACTGTAATTCAATGGCCAGTCTTGAGACCAGTGGTCCTGGGATGAAACCCACTTCCTCCTCCCAGCGGAGAAGCGGGAACTGCAGGTCAGGAATGCTGCATACCCTCTCAGCTTAGGCTCCGTGCCCACTGATTTTCTTTGTCATAAGAGAGAGTTGGTCCAATGGAGGCATAATTATCGGAAATTGACTGTAGTATAAACAGAACAAAAAGCATCAATAAAAATATTTTTAAAGGATTTCTACTCTACTCAAGTTGCTCTTTTGGCTATAAATAACAGTCATCCTCAGCCCTTGCACGGAACATTCCCACGAGAATCACAAGGTATAAGCAATCAAGCATTGTTGGCTCCATTATTTATTTATAACTTACAGACAGAGAAACCGGCACTGGGAAACTGAGATTAAGTGACTTGTTCAAAGTCAGATGCTGAGTCAATGAGAGAGTTAAGGAAGACAAGTCATGAGCCAGCGACTCGTCTACAAGAACAAATGTCCTTTCAGCTTCTACAGCAGATCTCCTTTTTTTCTGTCCTGGTCTCTATGAACCCAGGAAACAGACTTTCTTCCATTCTTTACAAAGCTGTGATTCCAGTGACGTGGGGGATCCCTCCACTAACACGGATAGGGATCCCTCTGGGACTTGGTAGCCATGACGAAGTATCCAATTAGAACTTGGACATTCCACCAGACAGGATCATGGGATCAGAGATTAGAGCTTGGAGGGACCTTGGACATCATTTAGTTCAATGTTCTCATTTTACAGAAGGGAAAAGGGGGGGGTAGCATGAGGGGGACACACTTGGTCAAGAGGAAGCAAGATTTGAATACTAATCCTCTGACTCCAAACCCAGGCTCTTCTCTATTGAACCACAAGACAAATGTAATCTTGATGGAGTTGTGATCTGATCGACCAACCAGCAAATGGACAAGCATTTATTAAACACCCAGCTATTTCAGAGTCTCATTTCCAGCCCAGGAGGGGCAGCATTGATGACTATTGGCAGGTCTTCTAAACTGAAGGACGGGAAACTTTTAGCACCCATCAGATGTAAGACATAGGTAAGAAATAAGTAGTAAAAATAAAAAAAAAGAAAGAAACATCTTGAGCTGCAGATCAGGAGGAAGAGATTGGGGTGGGGGGCATGACTGCACTAAGACATTGTCAATCAATAAATCATTTACTAGGCACTTACTATATACTAGCCACTGTGTTAAACACTGGGGCTACAAAAAAAGGCAAGAGATAGTCCCTGCCCTCAAGGAACTGACAGTCTAGTAGGGGAGACAATATGCAAACAAATATCTATAAAGCAAGGTGTATACAGGACAAATAGGAAGTAACTAAAAGAAGGAAGGCACTGGAATTAAGAGAGGGTAGGGAAGGCTTCTTGTAGGAGGTGAGATTTAAAGGAAGCCAGGGAGGTCAGTGGTCAGAGCAGAGGAGGGAAAACATTCCAGCCATAGTCAGAGAAAATGCCCAGAGTCAAGAGACAGGAGGTCGAGCAATAAGGGGGAGCAGGGCAGTCCAGAGGACAGTCCAGCTACAGGCATGGTTGCACTGGGACATGGGGTGTCCTGGCCCCAGAGAGTCTGACCTTTGCCTCCTTCAGGACATGGAGAGAAAGCAGGCCACCAGGAGAGAGGTGCCATGGGACTTGGGAGTCCCTGATGGTGGCAGCGGTAGAAACAGAGACACAGAAATGGTCATCGCTACCAGAAGGAAGCATAACCCCCTCCCCACAAATGGCATCACCAGAGGACAAAGGCCTTTAAGGAAAGAAAGGATCTCTCTACACTCTTGGATTCCAAGAGCCCTAGGAAGGCCTTTTGTGCTATTCCTCCCAAATACGTTCCTCCATCTGCTTCCTGAGGTGTGAAATTATTTTTAATAAAAGAACAAAGCCTTTCATTTCCACAGTGAGAGATAGGGTTTAAAATGTGGAATAATCTAAACTCACAGAATCACATACTTCGCGTGGGAAGGTACCTCTGAGGTCAATCCATACTTAGCAAATCAAGTCAAGACAGCAAGGATTCGTTAAGTGTTATGTGGCAGGCACTGTGCTCAGTGCTGGAAATACAAATAGAAGCAAAAAGAAAGATAGTCCCTGCCCTCGAGGGACTTACACTCTATTGGAGGAAGACAACACACAAAAGGGAGCTGAAAACCAGGGGAGCGGGGTGGGGGATGAAAAGTCATGATTAAGCTCAGAGAGCAATGAAGGTGTGACTATGGCTGACCCGGGCACTTTGCTTAAGATAGTGATTCTGGGAGGAACTGACCGACCGGAAGAAGGGGCCACAGGGTGGAGGGTTCTTCCAGGGTCAGAAGGCTACTGGGTCCTGGTAGGAAAATGCCCCAAAAGTCAGTAGTGAGGTTGGAAGAGGAGTAAAGGAGTGACCAAGAATCCCTTCTACATTGTGGCAGACGAGTGGTCGTTTTTCCTCTGTTTAGAAATCTCTTGGGATAGGGAACCCACTGAAGTCCTTCGTCCCACTTTTGAAGAACTCTAATTATTAGGAAGGCTTTCCTCACCTCAAGCCTCACCTTGTCTCTTTACAACTCCCCACTCAGTATTCCTAGCCTTGCGCTCTAGAATGCCAAGCAGAACAAGTTTTAATTCGTTTTTAACATGAGAACCTTTTAAATATATTTTTCTTCCCTCCTCTGCACTTTTGCTCTGGCCATCCCTCATGCCTGAAATACTTTCCCTCCTCATCTTCACTTCAGAGAATCCCCAAAAGATACTCAAGCACCACTTCCTATGTGAACCCTTTCCTGCTCCCTCCCCAAACTACCTTGTGTTAAGTAATTTGTATTTATTAGTATTTATTTTCTTTACATTGATTCTATGTACACTTCTGTGTGTACTCATTTCCCTCATCAGAATGTAAATCTCTTGAAAGCAGGAATTGCTTCATTCTTTGTACTTGTATTCTTTCTACTCTCCACATCATGCCTGGCACAGAGCCTGGCACACAGCGGGTAGAGGAATGTGATCATTGTCTCCAAGTATAAATCAAGTATTCATTAGCTTCTCGCTAAATCTTCTTTTCTTCAGAATAAACATCCCCAATCTTTGTACAGTATGAAATACATAGAGCACCGGCCCTGGAGTCAGGAAGACCCGAGTTCAAATCCAGCCTCAGACACTTCCCACTTACTAAGCTGTGTGACCCTGGACAAGTCACTTAATCCCAATTGCCTCATAAAAAACCAAACAGTGTGAAAGAAAGACCCTTCCTCACTTTATTGATAGGCATAAGGACAGGACCTGTGATTTCACTGGTATAGGGAATTACCACATGAGGAAACTCTTTCTACTTGTGCAAATTAGCACTTTCTCTACAACTTATAGTCTTATGGCTGGGGCACTGAGAAGAACTTAAGTGATTTGCCCAGGGTTACACAGCTAGCAAGTGTCTGAGGCAGGATTTGCACTCAGGTCTTTCTGATTCTAAGTCCAGTGCCCTACACCATGCTGCCTCTTTCTAAGAGAGGAAACTACTCATGTGAGGTTATGTTATGACTAATCTACAAGCTGGGCTTCAGCAATACGTGATTTGAGAATTACCAGAAGAGCAGGCTGGTTTTTAAAGAGGCAGGGGAACTAGAGACCAAATTGCCAACATTCGCTGAATCATGGATAAAGCAAAGGAGTCCAGAAAAACATCTTCTTGCTTCACTGACTATAGTAAAGCCTTTGACTGTGTGGACCACAGCAAAATGTGGCAAGTCCTCAAAGAGATGGGAGGAGCAGATCATCTTACTTGTCTCCTAAGGAACCTGTAGCAGAACCTGTATCAGGGTTAAGAAGCAACAGTTAGAACTGAACGTGCAAAAACTGATTGGTTTAAGATTGGAAAAGGAGTATGACAAGGCTATGTATTGTCATCTTATTTATTCATCTTATCTGCAGAATACATCATGTGAAATGTCCAGCTAGATGAATCAAAATCCAGAATTTGGGTTGCTGGGAGAAACATCAACAGTCTGAGATATGCAAATGATACCATTCTGGTGGCAGAAAGTGAAGAGGTATTAACAAGCCTCTTGATGAGAGTGTAAGAGGAGAGTGTAAAAGCTGACTTGAAGCTTAATTTAAAAAAAAAAACATAAGATCAGAGCAATTGGTCCCATCACTTCCTGGCAAATAGAGGGAGAAGAAATAGAAGCACCATCAGATGTTGTATTCTTGGGCTCAAAGATCACTGCAGACAGTGACTACAGCCATGAAATTAAAAGACAATTGCTCTTTGGAGGGAGTTACGGAAAATCTGGATAGCATACTAAAAAGCAGAGGCATTACCTTACTGACAAAGGTCCATAGAGTCAAGCTACGGTTTTTCCAGTAGCAATGTATGGCTGTGAGAGCTGAACTATAAGGAAAGCTGAAAGCCACAGAATCGATGCTTTTGAATCGTGGCGCTGGAGAAGACTTTTGAGAGTCCTTTGGACAGCAAGATCAAATCAATCAACACTTAAAGAAATTAATTCAGGCTGTTCACTGGAAGGTCAAATACTGAATCTGAAGCTTAAATACTTTGGTCACGGAATCAGAAGATGCAACTCACTGGAAAAGACCCTGATGTTGGGAAAGACTGAAGGCAAAATGAGAAGGGGATGGCAGAGGATGAGACAGAAAGGGAGCGTCATGGGAACTTGAGCTTGGACAGACTTCGAGAGGTAGTGGAGGATAGAAGGGCCTGGCGTGCTATGGTCCATGGGACCACAAAAAGTCAGGCATCATTGAACGACTGAACAAATATTTTTCTCCCTTATGGTTCTCAGCTTTTAGTGACACATATGTGTTAGAGATGACTAAGTTCAGAAAAAGGCTTAGCCATTTCATTAAGACAGAAACTCTACAATGCATTTCCATGAACGTTTTCTTAAAATACATTTAAATTCCATGGAGAGTGACATTTATTTCTAAGCTGGAGAGGAGCTAAACTTATCAATGACCTAGATAAAATCTGGTACCCAGTAAGAATTGAACACAATACTTGAGGTGTGTGGCTATCAGCTACCTAGCCCTGGAACCAATGAATCTCTTAATGTATCCAAGACCCAGTAGCCAAGGTTGTACTGGAGACGGCTTGGACCACTGGAGCTGATTGTTAAATTTTCAGTATGAGCATTTACACCCTCAGAAATCAGCAAATGCTGCAAATCAAGACTTGATTTATTATTGTTTTAATGTTTGTCTAGACTTGAAAAAGTGATGGAGAAAATTTTAATAATAAGATTAAACATAAAAGTGTATCCTGTGTTCATTTTTCTCCCAGAGAGCTGTTTTTTAAACATTTACCAGCACACCACTGGCAGTCGCTTTTTGGCCACCATATCACAGTGTTGATATATTGACTTTTCAATCTGCTAAAAATCCCAGATCTTTTTCAGAGGAAATTCTGTCTAATCATGCTCCCCTAAACCCCATTCCCCATCTTGTAACGATAAAGGTGATGTTTTGGACCCAAATATAAGTCTTTACTCTTCTGCAGTATCCTAGCCTCTGATCTAACTTGTTAATTATCCCTCTCAGCGCATTTGGTAAAGCATGCCCTCTATGCCTTTATTCGGGTTATTAATATAAAAGGTTAAACTGCTTTGGGCCAAACACAGACCCAGGGGCAGCTTCATTCTTTGCCCAGTGGAATTCCACTCACCTAAAGGGTCCACTTAGTCCTCAGGCTACACTCAGGGTTTCATGTCCTATCCCAAGGCCATTTTCCTACAAGAGGGACTGTCTCCAATACACCTATTGGCCTGGGGGCTCAAAGTAAGCAAGACATCCAGTTTCAATGTCCAGTGGCAAAGTGGAGAAGGTTAGTCCCCATCCCTTCCCACCCCACTATGGTAAGCCCACCCGTGGCTCTCCTGCATCCTATCAGCCTTTGCATTGTGCCCTCTATGGTTAACAAGTTCCCCTGCAGCCTGGAGCTCTTCCTTACACTGCCCCTTCATCTCCTACTGCTCACTGAAAGCTGACTTTCTCTGAAAGACAGATGTATCGGTATCTTCTCCAAAGCCGGCTGTTCTCTTAGGCCCCCTAATGTACTTCTTGACCACCAGTGGTCTGAACAGCCTCCTCCATCCCAAGCACTGGCCCCTTCCAAAGCTCTGACCTCCGTATTCCCAGACCTCTCTAGCTCACAAGTGTGCTGCAATCACACATAGGAGTGATTGTGCCTTGTATTCTCTCCTAACCTCCGCGCTCCATTGAATTTGCTGCCAGTGTCAGAATTCCTAGTTATAGCTCTGGGCTTTGGTGGGGGGCCACTCTATGCTCCAAATAGAGGAATAAAATTCTGTGCTTCTGTATTCTCCCTCAGCATCTTTTGAGAAGTACAGAGATTTCTCTCCTGGAGAAAGGAGCTAAAGCAGCTAGATTGCAATGACTTGAGTGCTGGCCTTGGAGCTTCAGACATTTATTTTTATACCTGTGTGACCCTGGGTGAGTCACTTAAATTCTCTGCCTCAATTTACTCATTTGTAAAATAGGCTAATAGTAGCATAGAATGAGATAACATGTAAAGCACTTTGCAAGATTCACAGTGTTAGGTAAATGTTTGCCATTACTAGACTCTTTATTAGACTGTGAACTCCTTGAGGGCAGGGATTGGCAGATTTGCCTTTCTTTATGTCCTCAGACTTTAGCACAGTGCCTGGCATGCTGTTGTTGTTGTTCAGTCATGTCCAACTCTTCATGACCCCGTGGACCATAACACACCAATACTGTCCATGAGGTTTTCTTGGAAAAGATACTGGAGTGGTTCACCATTTCCTTCTCTAGCACATTAAGGCAAGCAGAGATTAAGTGACTTGCCCAGGGTCACACAGCTAATAACTGTCTGAGGCCAGATTTGAACTCAGTTTTTCCTGAGTCTAGGCCCAGCACTCTATCCACTGAGCCACCTAGCTGCCACCTAGTAAACACGTAATATATGCTTGCTGACTTGACGAAGGAAAACTTCTAAACCAGCGGCTCCCAAGCTTGGGTTCATCACATTAAATTATTCGTAATAATAAGTAAAGAAATACTATTTCTGCAGACTAGGAAGACAGCATGGTATAGTACTGACTTCAGCAGGAGGGGATATGGGTTCAAATCTCAGCTCTTCTTCTTGATCTTAGGTGTGTGATCTTAGGCAAACTTACTGCACCAATCAGGGCCTCATTTGGAAAATGGGGGGATTAGTGAGTCACTGAGCATTTATTAATGCCTACCGTGTGCCAGGCAAAAGGGAGTGCCTGGCCTCAAGGAGCTCCCGGTCTAACGGGGAAACGAGATGCCAACAAATGCGTACAAAGAAGGGATGAACCAGAGACAATGGACAGAGAGGAGGCACTCAGACTGAGGAGGGCTGGGGAAGGCCTCCTGCAGAAGAAGGGTTTAAGCTGAGTCTAAAGCCAGGAAGCCAGATGGCAGAGGTGAGGAGGGAAGAGCATTCCAGCCATGGGGGCCACAGAGGCATGAAGGGGAGTGAGGTACCAGAAGACCGAGGAATCTCAGGTCCAGAGAAGGGGAGGAGCCACATCCAGACCAGCCCCCATCTCCTGCCCTCAGACAGGGCAGCTAGACCCAGCTGCTTTGGGAGAAGGGGCCCTTGGCAGGGTGGGTGTTCCAGAGCACAGAGGCGGGCCAACGCCTTGCCTCCTTCCCCTGCGTTGTTACCCAGGCAATGGAGCTGGGTGATTTGAGGTAACAGCTTATTTCTAAGAGCAGGGAACGGTTGCAAGTGAGTTCTCTTCCCTCCCACCCACCCATTTTCTCACAGAAGGAGAACAGTTGTTATTTTATTTAGCGCCTAGAGCCTTAGCATCTGCCCCCTTGTAATTTGGGAATCCGCTCTCACAGAGCTCGCTGGGTTTCACAATGGCCATTAATCTCTCAGCTCAAGCCTCGTTAAGATGACGGGAGGTTACAAACTGTGACCGGAAGGGACTGGTCAGAAGTTTCCTCATCCGTCTGTGCCAGGCTGAGGGTGTCACAATAGGGAACAAGTGGGCACACTCTGTTGCTTCAGTAGCCTTAGGAGGTTGTTTGGTCCGATGGAAGGAGGGCTGCATGTGGAGTCGGGGAGAGAAGTCTAGATCCTAGCCCTGTCGCTTATAACCTGAAGTAAATCATGCCACCTTTATGACCCTCGGTTCCTCCTCTAGAAAATAAGGGAGCCGGACCAAATGACTTCTGGATTCCCCTCCTGCTCTAAATCAACAATCCCAGATTTGCCTCTCCGGGACTCAGTTTCCTTATCTGTAAAATGAAGTGATTGGACCGAATGACTTCTAATGTCCCTTCTAGCAAACAAATAACATACCTTCTGCATGATTGTTAATCTTTTCAAATAAATAAATGAATAGGAAAAAGATTTAAGTTTTTACTATGTGACAAATGAAGGAAAAAAAAGTCAATCTCTGCCCTCAAGCAGCTCACATTTTAATGAGGGAGACAAGAGATATAAGAGGTATATATTGGAGGGAGAGCCTGTTGTGATTAATAAAATACAAATTCCTATTAAAATGTTAATGAAGGCCTCATCCCTTTTTGCCATCATGTGTTCAAGCCCTGAACTGGACCAGGAGGCAGAAAGCCCAGGAGCCAAGTTGGGTCTTGGGAAGGATGTCATGAGCTGTCGCTTCCCAGGTATCCAAGTCCTTTTCCTATGAAGCACCTTTTCCCAAGAAGATCTAAGCTTAAAAGGACAGACTCTATGCATTTGCACTGGCTGCCTCTCATGCCCGGAATTGTAGCTCAGTGTTTGGGAGGCTCCATGTGGGAGAAAAGAGGTATTAGAGTGATTACCAAACTCTACAGAGCCGTGGTGCTGACCTCACTGGTGTATGTCTGTGAAACCTGGACAGTCTACCAGCGCCATGCCAGGAAACTGAATCGCTTCCATTTGAATTGTCTTAAGAAGATTCTGAAGATCACCTGGCAGGCTAAGGTACCAGACACTGAGGTCCTTACTCTAACTAAACTGCCAAGCATTCAAACTCCGCTTCAGAGAGCACAAGTCTGATGGGCTGGCCACGTTGTTTGAATGCAAAATGCACGCTTGCCAAAAAGACTATTTTATGGAGAACTCACATAGGGCAAGTGTTCACGTGGTGGTCAGTAGAAGCGATACAAGGACATTCTTAAGAATTTTGGAATTGTTCGTGTGACATGGGAGACACTGGCATAGGACTGCTCAGCATGGTGTGCCCTCATCAGAGAAGGTACTGTGCTCTATGAGCAAAGCAGAATGGAAACAGCTCAAAGGAAACACAGGATGTGCTAATTTAGAGAGTCCACCCCAAAAGTTCACACGGACTATTTGTGCCCAACCTGTGATAGAGCATTCTGAGCCTGTATTGGCCTAGTCAGCCACAGCTGGACACACTGAATCTTGACTGAAGCATAGTGGTGTCATTTTGGTCTTCTTCAAGAACGAAGGACAACACCCAACCAACTCTCATACCTGGAACTGTCTCTCTCCCCATCTCTCTCCCTCTCTCTCTCTCCATATCTCTCTCCCCCTCTCTCCCTCTCTCTCCCTCCCTCTCCCTCCCTCTCCCTCTTTCTTGCTCTCTCTCTCTCTCTCTCTCTCTCTCTCTCTCTCTCTCTCTCTCTCCAAATGGGTTAAACCAGGTTGAAGATAACCAACAAGCCTCAAATTTGTTGATGAGTTAGGGGGGCATCTGCCCCAAGCATATGAAGACTGCCCTGGATGGAATGGGAGGATGAGTAAGATTTGTTCCAATGACCATGAAGGCAGCTGAAGCAGGCACTGTGGAGCACTTAGAGCTTGGTCAGGCATCAAAGATGCCAGGGTCATCCACGGCATCCTGCGCCATGGCCAGTTGCCCTGACTTTTGTCTTGCCACTGGACTTCAATGACTCTGGAAGAGAGAGAAAGGCTGATGACTTCATCTCACTTAAATCCAGTTTATTACTAGAGTCAAAATGTCACCCCATGATGTCATTGGTCCTCTTCAAAAGTGAAGAAGGAACAACAACAACCCTCTCTTACTCATGGATGTGGATAAAATAAGCAAGTGGGAAACTAGGTGGTGCAGTGGATAGAAGGCCAGGCCTGGAGTCAGGCAGACTCATCTTCCTGAGTTCAAATCCAGCCTCAGACACTCACTAGCTGGGTGACTCTGGGCAAGTCACTTCACCCTGTCTGCCTCAGTTTCCTCATCTGTAAAATGGGCTAGAGAAGGAAATGGCAAACCCCTCCAGGATCTTTGTCATGGGCAGGGTCACGAAGAGTCGGACACAACTCAACGACAGCAATAAAAATAAGTGTTATCTTAACATGGTGAATAGAGCTCTGGGCTCAGAGCTTACCTCGGATGCCTACTTGTTGTGTGATCTTGGACGAATCACTTAACCTCTCTCAGCCTCAGTTTCCTCACCTGTGAAACAGGAAGGCTGACAATCGCGCTTATGTCACAGCACTGTCATGACAGGTGTGAAAAGCTGAATAGGTGCCAGCTATTATTATTCATTTTACTTTGACCCAGTTCATTTGGAGCACATGTCCTTAACCACCCTCCATCCCTTCCCCCTTCCCTGCAAAGATTTATGGGTAGATTTCCAGATCTATGAATTTAGATGGGGAAAAAAGCATATCTTTGGTTGGTTTGTTTTACTAATCTTTGGTTTCCTTTGTAATCCTACGCATTTTATTTTATGCATTTAAGAACATTATCTGAAAAGAGGTCCACAGGCTTCCCCAAAATGTCAAGGGAGTCCAAAGAGGTTAAGAACCCCTGGCTGTTTAGAGGCTTGTTGTTCTGGGGCAGCTAGGTGGCGCAGTGAATGGAGCACCAGCCCTGGAGTCAGGAGGACCTGAGTTCAAATTTGACCTCAGACCCTTGACACACTTACTAGCTGTGTGACCTTGGGAAAGTCACTTAACCCCAACTGCCCTGCCTTCCCCGCTCCAAAAAGAAAATTGAAGCTTGTCGTTCAACCAAAATGACACATGAAAAAGTTGCCTCAAATAAAATTCCTGCTCCCAAACAAAACAAGGTGATTCGTCTCTTTTGGTCCTTGCCTGAAAAATGAGAGCATTGAGCTGAATGGCCTCTGAGGTCCCTTGGGGTTTTATACCTTCAGAGAGAGAGCAAAGGGCTGAGCCTGGGATTTCACTGGTCTGAGGAACTTCCAGAGGAGAAAACTCCTCCTACCAATGTGATAGGTGCATTCTCTGCAGCTTAATCTTAAAGAATTGCCTAGAGCCTTGAGATGTTAAATGACTTAGCCAGGGTCACACAGGCAATCTGTCAGAGGCAGGATTCGAATCCAGGTCTTCCTCATTAAGACCGGCTCTCTAACCATTATGCGACACTGCCTCTCCTGAGATCGAGGATCATCAATTAGGACTGGAAAGGACATCATAAGATCATAGATTTAAAGCTGGGAGGGACTTCAGTGGCCATTTAGTCTGGCTTATTTTACAGATGTGGAAACTGAGGCATGGAGAGGTTAAGTGGTTTGCCAAAGGTCATCTAAGTCCACAGAGGAGCTAAATCCACAAGTCTGTGGTTTCAGAAAAAGTTCCCTCCCCTCCCCTCCACACACTAATTGTTATTAAATGCTAACACCATGCTTAATCAGTGTCTGTTCAGCTGTGTTTAATTTAACAGGTCTCTAATGGAGAGAGATACCCCCAATTTAAGCGATTCTGCCTCGGTGTTCCTTAAATGGGCCCGATTTTTTTCAATCACGTCCAGGCATATCAGAGAAGGGACTGTGGCAAAACATCCCCCTCCTTCACCACACATACACACACACACACACACACACACACACACACACACACACACCTCCATTTATATGAGTTGTACTTAATCTGTTTCTCTTAAAATAGCATAAAATGTAAAACCAAATTTTAGACATGTTACCATTCCTACTTGATGAGAATATTTTAAGGGGAAAGAGCATTGGATCTGCAGTTAGAAAGCCTGTGTCTAAAGCCCAGCTTTGGAGCTCAGCCTGGGCAACCTTGGGATTTCAGTTTCTCCATCTTTACAGTGAGGGGCTTGGACTAGAGGACCTTAAAGTTCAGGAGAGCCCGAGCTTTGGAACCAGAGGACCCAAGTTCAAATCCTACTTCTGTTACTTATGCGTGTGACCTTAGGCAAATCACTTAACCTCTGTGGGTCTCAGTTTCCTGATCTTTAAAATGAGGGAGATGGATTAGGACAGCCCTAAGGTTCCTCTCTGTTCTAGATCTATGAGCTTCATGGGGGAGAAGAGGTAGGAGAGTCTGCATCCAGACCATCTGAAGACCAGAGGAGATGAGGACAAGGGAGGCTTGTAGAGAAAGCAGCATCATAAAACAGAACTAGAAGCTACAGGGACAAGCACAAAGGAATTTGTCAATGGAACCCAGGGTGAGTCACTTCACTCAAACAAAAGGGGCTTGGAGTGGGCAGTGAGAATTCTCCCAGGCAGAGAAAAAGAACACAAGCCAGGGAGGTTAAAGACGTGTGTCTGGGACATCTCCTTGGCCAGGAGCTGGAAAGGGAAGGAATATTCTAAAAGCAGGACTCAGGGAATGAGAACTACATTAACTGAGGCAAACTTCAGTCCAATTCCAGGGAACAAGCAGTTATCAGACCCCCGGTACCCTGGACCCAAATCTTCCTCTTTGCACCTCTTCTTCCCTGTCCTTCCACTGCTTCAATACAAGAAGATCCCTGGGAGCAGGCTGAAGATGTCAAGTGCACCCCCTTGCTGTGGCTCAAGAAATACCATCACTGAGTAAAAAAAAATCATTTATCTAGCACCCACTCTGTGCCAGGCATGGTGCTAAGCTTGGTTGGTTGGTTGTTGTCCTTCGTTCTTGAAGAAGACCAAAATGACATCACTACGTTAGAGTCAAGTTACAGAACTCAGCAAAGGCTATACAAAGGAAGGCAAAAGACAGTCCCTGCTCTCAAGGAGCTCAGTCTAATGGGGAGACAATAAGCACACTAGGTACAGATAGGATACAGACGGGAAAAACAGGAGATTATCAGCAGAGGAAAGTCAATAGCATTAAGAGGAATCAGGAAAATCTTCCTGTAGAAGGAGATTTTAGCTGGGACTTGAAGGAAGATGGGAAAGCCAGAAGGTGGAGAGGAGGAGGGAGGCTATTCCAGGCAGGGGGCACAGCCAGAAACTCCTGAATCCTCAAACTGATGCTTGGAATTGACCTCCCTGCCCACCTAAGTAAGCTATGAGGGTGAAAGGGGAGCGGGGAAGGGCCAAACCTTTCTCTGCTGACTAAATAACTCCTTAGTGTCGTCCTAGCCATGGCTACCAGTAAGGAGTTAAGGGGTTAGACCCCAGATCAAAGGTTAAAGAAGAGATGCCTTGATCTTCCCTTGGAGCTGAGGTGACAGAAGTCACCAGTGACAGAAGTGGGGGAACCTTCTGTTGGAGAGAACTCTGTGCAGTCATTTAGTCAGAGACCCCTACCTTTCCAGCAGGACCCTCTCTCAGATCAGAGGCCAGGAACAGCCCTGTACTTTTAAGTCGCCATTTTCTTCCACTTTATACCCCTTACCTATAATGTCATTAGAGTCTGGCAAGTTCCAATTCTAATTAAAAAAAAGGTACTTTGGAGTCCTGAGATTCATGAACATTCTCTGAACAACAATCTCTTTACTCAGAAATTAACAGTTCATTCATTCCTTATTTGCTCATCTTAAACTTTATAGTCAAGTTCCCACTTATTAGAATACTTTACCCAATTCAGAAAAGTGCCATCTTAAAAGACTGAGGCAGATCTTGGAGAGAAACACATGTGACCCGGGGGGAGGGGTAGAGAAAAATGGGACATATGAAAATGTTTAAGAAACTGGGAGTTTCTTAGACCTGAATAAAAGGCTAACTGGACTAAAAGCCAGAAGGCCTGGGCTTGAATCCTCACTGGCCGCCAGCCCTCCCCCAGTTCTGTTATTAACTAACACGGGTGAGAAACATCGCACTCTGAACCTCAATTTCATCATTTCAAGAAGATAAAGTTGAACCGAATGATCTCTCTATAAGATCTTTCATTTTAATTATTCTATTCAACCCTGCTTTCCTGAGAGCGTATTGTGGA
Source organism: Trichosurus vulpecula (assembly GCF_011100635.1). Lineage (NCBI taxonomy): Eukaryota > Metazoa > Chordata > Mammalia > Diprotodontia > Phalangeridae > Trichosurus > Trichosurus vulpecula. The sequence goes on from NC_050577.1 coordinate 22,745,632, forward strand.
ACTACAAGAATGGGTTATTGAATGTTCTTTCCCTACAAGTCATTGAAAATGGAATAGATGTATCTGCCTGGTGTGGAAGATGGGCATGGGCCCAGGGAGTCGGTGAAAAGCCTCATCTCGGGCCTTTTTAGTGTTAAAGGACAACTCCCTAGGAAAGCACACACACACACACACACACACACACACACACACACAGTGAATGGAGCAAAAAAAAACGTTCCAAGAAGCAACAGCCCATGACTCAAGGCACTTCTTGGTTCATAATAGCTAATGTCAAAAGACAATCACTGTAAAACAGAATTCAACCTTAGGCTCGAAGACATTAGAAGAGGCTTGCGGTCAGCCACGAAAAACTTTACCCATGAAGTCTTTAAAAGCCTCCAAGCCCCCACAGCAGCTCCTGCACTTTTGTACAGGACATTTCTATTTATTTCAGTACTTTTTTTCACCACACATTTTCCCTTGACGATCTCTATTCCCAAGGCTTCAAAAATATCAGCTCTCGGCAGAGCATTCTTACATCTCTGTTTCTCTAGAGACAGACTCTCTCTCTCTGGCTTTCAATGAACATTTTTAAAAAGACCACTGGTCATCTCCACTGCCAGCTGAAATGCGTCCCAAGCTGAATTCTCTCTTCTCTCCTATTCATTCTCCCCACAGGGGCCAGTTGATCTTCCTAAAATACAGTTCGGACCCTATCACTCCCCTCTTCAAATCTTCAGCGTTGCCCTATTGCCTCCAGGATAAAATACAAAATCCCCAGCCTGGAATTGAGTGCCCTCCATGATCTGGCACCCACCTACATCTCCAGTCTTATTTCATATTGTTCTCCATTAACAATGTCATACTTAGAAAGCAGTTCCCTGGACCCAGTTTACAGAAACACCCTGGGTTCTGACCAAAGTGGCCAGCCTGCTGTTCCCCACACTTCATGCCTTTGACATTTGTCTTTTAATAATCCTTCGCTTTCTTCCCATGGTCGCTCAGGTCCTACCCTCTACACAAGACTTCCTAATCTCACCCAGCTATTAGTTGGGGGTTTCCCTCTTGAAATGACTTTGTATTTACTCCATCTATCTACCGAGGGGAGCCCCATTGGTACTTCCTTGAGGACAGGGACCACTGCTGTTGATTTCACCATCTCCACCCCAGATCTGCTCCTCCTCCTCTTATTTCTGCACCATCATTCTCCTAATTGTCCATGCTTGAGACCTTAGCAGCCCTCTCACCTCTTCCACCCTCTCCCACTAAAAGTGCCTCGCCCTAGTGATCCTGGCCCCGTAATATCCTTCCCATCCCTTTCTTTCTCTACCCACCTTCACATGCACTGGCTGTGTGACTATTGACAAGTCTCATAACCTTTCAGTCACTCAGGCACCTCTCTAAGGCTACAAGGTATGGAGGAGTGGCCAGCATACATCAGTGGAGAGAGATTCCCCCACCAGGAGTTAAATCACAAGTCCAAATAAATAATAGAGTCTGCAAAGCCCTTTACACATATTATCTCCCTCGACCCTCACAACAGCCCTGGAAGGCAGGTACCACAGCTGTTAACACCCCCATTTTATAAAAGAACCAGTTTCACGGAGGTTGAGGGGCTTATCCAGAATCACACAGCTAGTGAGGCAGAATTCGAATCTAGGTCTCTCCTAACTCCAAGTTCATCACTGCCGCCTCGCCACTGGACTCTGATGACTGGAGGAGACTATGAGACCGATGACTTAAATTCAGTTCACCCACAAGTCCAGACATCGCCCTCATGATGTCATTGGCTCTCTGTGAGAAGGAAAGATGAACAAAAACAACGGCAATCTCTCTAACAAATGCGTATGTCTGTATTATTGGTCTACAAACTAGGAAAGGGAAGAAGAGAAAGAGGAAGAAGAGGAGGAAGTTAGAAGAATCCGGCTTATCCCAGAACCTTGTTCTAGAGTCTGTGAGACATTTAGGGTCAAAGGTAATTTTCACATCCAAGGTAAGTGGATTCAAAATAGCAACAAGGAAAAAATTTATATATACGTATATATACACATATACACATACACATATGTATACACATACATATATGTGTATATATATGTGTATATATATATATATATGTGTGTGTGTGTGTGTGTGTCTGTATGCCATTGAGTTTGTCCAGGGACTGAATTTATGACTTCGCCTTTAAATTTCTCAAGCCAACCTCCAAACTTTAAAACAGAGGTTAAAACCCTCTTTTTGGTATCAAAATGGCAGCCTGGTGACACCTGCGGACCTCTTCACAGAATTAGATTTTCAAATGCATAAAATAAAATAGAAGACTGCAAAGGAAACCAATTATATTGACATAGTTACCCAAATTTTTTTAAACCAAGTTCACAGACCCCAATTTAAGCACCCCAGCTTTAAAGTATGATAAAGAGCATAGAAAGCAGGTTAACTTTTATTCAGGGCTTTTGTTCAGTACTTCATATATTGGGGTGATTTATATTTAGAATTGGTATCAACAGGAAATTTTTTAAAAAGCTACTGTGGGCACTGGTGGCGCAGCCAGGCTTTCCACCTATTCTCCCTCTTTCTTGCTACATGACCCACCCACCTCCTTGTCTTTTCATTCATTTAATCCATGACATCTGTGGTAGGAGCAGACCCTACCCCCAAGCAGCTAGTATTTCCTTAAGAGATACTGAAGGCACCCTCAAGATTTACTTAACTCAGGGGACTCAAGCCATTGATGTGTCACTGGCATGCCTAGGTATGAGAATACCAGGGGAGAAGAATCAATTCATTCTCCTCCCAGCCTCCTGACAGGCAAACCAGCATAGCCAACACTGGCACAGGAAACCTGAGCTCAGCTCAACCAATTCTGTATCCTCAATGAATAGTCTTTCTGCACCTTGAATATCCTTCCCCTGCTATGACTAAGTAAACCTTGTTTTGTTAGCTACCCAACGTTCTAGAAGCATCTCATTCCATTGCAATCTCCAACCAGAAGGACTAGGGCAGCCAAAAATAAGAACAAATGTTTTTGAATTGTCATCCTTGAATTACTAATGGATAAACAATAGGCATTTCAATGGCTTATCCTAGGAAAGATGGAATGACTCTGCGTTCCAGTGAATAATCTGGGTTCCAGTGAATAATAAAGGTCCAAATGGAAGTTCAGGCATCCAGTGGAAGGTCAAAGACAGAAAAAGAACAAAAGTTCATTCAATAGAACAGGAAGGAAACAAGGAAGGGAGGAAACAAGCATTTATTAAGCTCCTACTGTGTACCAGGCACTGAGCTAAGTGCTTTATAATTTTATGTCATTTGATCCTCACAACAACCCTGCAAGATAGGTGCTATCATTATTATCCCCATTTACAGTTGAGGAAACCAAGGTAGTCAGAAGTTAAGTGACTTGCCCAGGGTCACAGAGCTAAGCCCTCAAACTCAATGAGAAACCGATGCCATGCGATGGCCATAAAGAGCCAATCCAATCTTAGGTCACATATATAGAATGATGGTGTCCAAAACAGAATGTGTCTTTAAGGGCACGTTTTGTCAAACTTGCCTAAGGAATCAAAATGAGTAGTTCTTACTCTGAATATGAGAAAAAACTTTCTTTTTTAAGAAGGAATCCCAGTTTCCTGCTTTCCTTCTAATTTTGGCTGCATTGGTTTTGTTTGTGCAAAACCTTTTAATTTCAAAATTATCCATTTTACTTTCCATAATCTTCTCTATCCCATAAATTCTTCCCTCATTCATAGATCTGAGGAAATTTTTTTCATGCTCCCCTGATTTGCTTGTGGTATCATCCTCTATGTTTAAATCATGTACTCACTTGGATCTTATCTTGGTATATGGTGTGAGATATTGGTCTGTGCCTAGTTTCTGCTAAACTGTTTTCTAATTGTCCTAGCAATTTCTTTCAGATAGTGAGCTCTTGCCCCAAAAGCTTGGATCTTTGAATTTATCAAACACTGGATTCCTGTGGTCATTTACTACTGTGTATTGTGTACCTAATCTACTCAGCTGATCTACCACTCTATTTCTTAGTACCAGATTGTTTTGATGACTACTGCTTTGTAATACAGTTTGAAATCTTGTTCTTCTAGGTCACCTTCCTTCATGTTTTTTTTTAATTGATTGCCTTGATATCCTTGACCTTTTGTTCTTCCAGACAAATTTTATTATTATTTTTGCTAGCTCTATAAAATAATTCTGTGGTCATTTGATTGGTATGGCACTGAATAAGTGAATTAACTTAGGTAAAATTGTCACTTGTATTATATTGCCTCAGCCTACCTGTGAGCAATTAATATTTCTTCAATTGCTCAGATCTGTCTTTATTTGTGTGGAAGGTATTTTGTAATTGTGTTCATACAGTTCCTGGGTTTGTCTTGGCAGGCAGACTCCCAAGTATTTTATATTATCTGCAGTAATTTCAAACGGAATTTCTCTTTCTAGATAAAGAATTTTACAACACAATTTTCAAAAAAAAATAATAAAATGGGACTTTTACGAGATAGTGAGTTTCCCAATCTAGAAGTATTCAAACAGAGTAGGTAACCATCCACAGGTAGATTGAAGAAGGGATTTCTTCTTAGGTTAACAGGTAAGGATTAGATGTAGCCTTAGGCCTCTTCCAATTCAGCTTCTATGGTTCAATAGAGAAGAAGCTTGGGCCAGCCATAGGGAGGAATTGTGGACCAGAAGGGACATAGATTTTTCAGGTAGCCAGGTAGAGAAAATTCATCCTGGACTAGAAATAAAAACAGACTGGAACTAAAAAGAAAATATTGACTTCTCAATGAGGGAAATAGGAGAATCTGGACCAGGACAGGACTGGCCTCTGGTGGCCAGGTAGAAGCACCTAGAATCGAAGAACTCACTCTAACAAACTTGGTCTTTAGTTCTAGTTTGAGCCGTGTGACTCCTGTTAAGTCCTTCAGCTCTCTGGAACTCAGTCTCCCCATTTGCAAGATAATAGCGCCAGACTAGGTGATCTCTGAACTTCTACTCCCATGGATTGCTGGTCTCCTTTTCATCTGTGCTTTCAACATCAGACTTGAAGCCAGGAAGTCCTGAATTCAAATCCAACCTCAGACAGTTACTAGGCATGAGCAAGTCACTTAACTGCTATAAGCCTCAGTTTCCACATCTGCAAAATGGGGTTAAAAGAGCACCCACTGCACAAGGTTGTTGCGAGGACCAAAAACATGTGAATCGTTTTGCAAACTTTAAAGCTCTACGTGTGTGTTAGCTATTATTACATATTATTGTTTTTTCACATCATTGCAATCCAAGTTTCCAGTCTATCAAATTTACATCATTCTCTCCACCAATGATCAGAATCTGATGCAAATTCTCCAGGTCTGAAACCTGGTTTCACCGGTCCTAATGGATGGAGAGCTGGTCTCCGAGCCAGGGAGGCCTGGGTTCAAGCCCTGCCCCCAACGCACCTTGGCTGTGTGGCCCTGGGCAAGTCACTTATGTGTGGGATGGATTTTACGAATCCAAAAATTAACAACAGAGGCATCTCAAGGTGAAAGTAGAAAGGAAAATTTATTACGATCCTGCAGGAAAGGGCAACCCGGACATCGAAAGGACTGGGGGTCCTCTCAGTGTCAGAGCGCGCTGGACACAGAAAATTGGGGTGTTTATATAGGTCCCTAACCGCAATTCCCCCTCCCAACCTCCTTCCTCTCAGCTTGCAGACGTAAGCTTTGAGGGTACAATCTGGACGCGATAAATCTACCCAGGGACAATGGCAAGGAACAAACAGTATGGTTATTTTTGACAAGCAGGTGACGGACATAACCTTCCCACTATTCTTATCCCATTCTCCAATCAATCTGAAGTGATAAATCTATCTTAATGACAATAACAATGAACAAATAGTTTGGTTATCTGTGACAGGCAGAAGCCAGTTGTTGGTTACCTCATCTTCACATCTGTGGCAAACTAGCCTTTCCCATCACCCATACATCTGTGACGGATATCCCCAGCACCCTTACACCTTGTCTCCCATCATTCATACCTGACTGGTCTTGCACGTCTACATTACACCTGGCTTTCCGGCTTTTCATTCATTTTTCTGCTGAGCTGAGGGTCCCTTATCCTGGAGTCAACACACAGGGGGTGAGCATCCTGTGTCCTATCCTTACTTTCAGAGGATTTTATGGTTGCTGACTTATTCACCTCAACCCTTCTTTCTTTCAGGCCTCTCGCCATTAGGTAAATACACAGGATGCGAGCATCCTGTGTCCTGTTCTTAACCTCGGGGGCCTTACCGTCACTAGCTAAGCTTGTGGAGGGGAAAACATCTAAGTAGAGAAATGGCTTTACAGAAAGGAAAATATCTAAGTAGAGAAATGGGACTCACTATCCTACTTATTTCTATTTATCTAATTTGTCCCCTTTTATGAGAGGTCTTCACTCGTCCCACACAGACCCTCCTCTTTTATTTGCTCAATGAAGACCTCTCACACTAATCTTGATGTATTTTCTCCTTGAGTCTAATTAGCCTATTGAGGATATAAATTGGGTTTCTATACCCCCGGCTCCCATCTTGAGCCCAAGTAGCTGTTCTATAAGTTTGAATGATCCTTTCTGGGGGTCACTCATTACCCCGTTAAGTAAGTATGGGAAGGACTGATCGACACATTGACAAATCAAAGGGGCAGTCCCCTTTATCAATACAGATACAGACACCCAAAAGAAAATAATGATGCAATTGTCCCTTTAAGATTCAAAAAGTCTTTTCCTATACAGCTGTCTGGCATCATCAACGAAGTCCTCTGGCCCTTGGTATTTGTTCCACCCGTCTCCAGCACAGCATCCTGTCAGCATCTTCTTCTTCTTGTCTTCTTGTAGGAACCAGCTTCCTTCCATTCACCTACAAAAGTTACCTCAACACAACTTTGAGTTATCATTTCTATAACCTTTTAGTCATGCCATATTTCCTTGATGGCATTTACAAAATAAACCACAAACCATTCCTTTAACATGACTAATTGTAACAAAACTTTAGACAAGCTTGATGTTAACCAAATAATATTCTCACAAGCACTTGATCTACTCCTTCTTTCTTCCAAGAATTAAAAGACCCCAACTTCTACAAGACCTTATACAAGGCCCTTATAAACTACCCTTAATTTATATGGGACCACACACAGGAACACTAGTCCCAGTCCTATAGTAACCTAAGATGTTCCTTAATCAATTATTTCAATAAATCTATTACTGTACTTACAAAACCTTCTGATTATAGAAATTTGCCACCAAGAGATCAGGAACTTGTAGTCTAGTTTCCTGTCAACTCCAGGTAGAAGTTATGTCAAACTGCAAGCTGCATTGAGCCAGGCTCAAAGTCTGCCAAGCTTCAGCTAAGGGATCAAGTCAAGAGGGTCCCACCTCAGCACAGACTGAACAGTTGCCCTCCTAACTTCACCATGAAATCATACCTGCAGTTCACGCCTGTCCTTCACAGGGCTGCTGCTGCATCATAGACCAGTGGCTCAGACAGCCTTCCTTGATATTCATACCTGGAGTTAGACTCAGAAAAACAGTCAGTTAACAGTCCCATTAAGTCTCTGAATGGCAAGTTTCAACAATCAGTTTCTTGAGGAACATCCTTAAAGTGAGCCTTAAGTAGCTTGTATGCATTTTCTCCCTTGTTCATAAAATCTTCCCATTAAGATCATAAGTTATTTTTCTAACACATTTGCATCAGTTTCCCAGACTCTTCTATTCTCCTCTAACTGTGCCTGACCTGAAAGAATGAGATATTCTTCAAGAACTGGTTCAAATATTAACTTCATCTTTACATTTTGGACCATGGAATGAATTCAAATTCAAACAACCACATTTAACTTGTTCATCAATGCAAAAATATTCTACGAATTATCTCTCTTGAAGAGACTTACACATTGAAATTCTTTCTCCCAAACTGGAAATGTCTCTGATTTAATTCCAGTAATTAATTACACCATTTGTCTTAATACCCAATTGCTCTTACATGACCTTAAAACGTTTAAGGGCCTTACTCCACATAGATACAGAGTAACTTTAAATCCCAGCCTTAATCTATGGGATAATGATTCAACCTTACATTTGTATCTTTATTTTACAAACTTCTAAATTATTCCCATTAATATTTTCAAAGAATATTATCTTTTGTATGACTATACAAGAGCACCAATTTACCCAATCATTTGATTATTACTGGATAATTCTTACTTAATATAACTTAGTACAATCACTCAAATTTGGTTTTCCATTTTTGAAACTTCAGAGAATTTCAGTTTATATATATATATATCATCTGTTGTTTTCTATCCCTACCTAAACCTTGTACCTGGTATAAGAATCTTTTAAAAATGAGCTCATCTACCTTTTTAAACTATCAGACAAATACCTTAATAAAGGAGAAATAATCTTGCTTTTACCATTATCTTATACAATTTGTGCAAAAATCCAAATTTAAAATCTATTTATCAAAGCATAAACCAATAATATATATCTGTATATAATTCTTAGAGAAATCAATCTGATCCTGTTAATTTTCTCAAATTTTGCTTTCCTATTTAATTAGATATCTATCACATTACATCTTTGTCTAATCATCTCCTCCTTTTGTAGGATGTTATCTCTATATGATATTTATTTGGGGAAATATAGGTCAAAATTGTAAGCTATTCATTCTTGCATCCCATTGTAGTGACTCAGAGATATTCCAGTATCTATCTATTATCTAATAGATATAGCATTGTTTACAAAACTTCTTGACAACACAAATTTGCTATGAAAGAAAAGACGGACAATGTCATATATCTTAACAGAAGGCACTAGATGCTGAAAGCAGGGCTTAGGAGTAGTTCTCAACCTGTAGTGCATGTCATTCTACTATTGGCTTTATGGCACCTATCCCTGTAACCAGAGCTTAAAATAATAGTAAATAGAAGTCCCATAGAATCTTAAATAGCAAATGAATGTCTGCTGTTGTCCTTCAGATAGGGCCATCCCAAATTTGATTGAGCATTAATTATCAAATCAAGTTACATAACTTTCTGTCTTCTAAAATATTTCCCCATTATTTTCTCAACATAACAACTATGTAGGGGACAGGAAGGGCTTGAATAACTCCCATTTGTCCCCAAACCTTCTTATATGCCTTTCGTATTTCCAATCAAACCTTTATTTATCTTTTCCAAATCTCTCAAACCCATTATTCACCTTTCCTTTATGTTTCAACCATAAGACAAAATAGCTCGTAAAATAGTACTTCTTACTGACATAACTGTCTATACTGGAATCCCATTCCAGCTTCCTAAACAAAACAAAGAGGTTAATGACCAACCTCACAGGCTGATGGATTTATGTCCCTGCTTACTCATTCTGGAGGAAAGGGACACTTTTAGGAATTAAATCTTATACACATTGGTAAGCTCTAACTTGCTTAAAATCACAAAAATACTTTTCATCCTGATGTTAAAAGGAATACTCACTAAACTTTTCTGAAGAAAATTATTTGGAAAGTTTTAAAATGATAACATCTCTTTTTTCTTTCCTTAAAGCAAATTAACCCTTAAGCATTAGAATTCATTAACTAAGTTGGTGGAAGATGTCCTCATTCTCAAATATTTATACAGAATTCCTAGATATTATAAAGTTCCTTAGTTAAAAAGGTGTTGCAATGTGGAGGACACTTAGTTTCTTAAGTTAAGAACATACCCAATTAAATTAGCCTTATCTTTGTTTCAGTTAAACCTCAATTTCAATTCTTAATATAACAACATCCAGATTATAAGAGGAATTGTTTTTTTTTTCTAACAACATAGGTCAAATCAAATCTGGAGTCATAATCACTAGTGGTAACATTTTAATTTCTAAGGCCCAATACTCTTAGCATTGTAGAGATTATAAAATCACATTTCTTTAACAGTTTACAATGTATCCTGAATTGACTGAAATTGCAAGAGGAGATTCTTGTTTGAACAGGGCCTGTATAAATACTTGACGTATAGCAAAAACAATTTTAACTGAACTTCCTTTCAGATAAAGACAAAACTTGGAAGTTTATAATTCCTTTGGTTACAACAATTATCCAGCTTCTTAACCTAATACAATTCTAATCATTAATCTCATTACCAACACATGGAGATTTAAAAGTAATATTACTTGCTCATAACCAAATATAACAGTTTCAAACTATCACATTTTTATCATACCCTTTTTAAAGACCAATTCATATGCATGACAAAATTTAGACCTCACAAAGGTTTCTCAAATTTACAGCTTAAGAGAACTATAAAAATACAATTTAGAAATAAGATGACTTCAATTATGTTTTCAGATTATCACATATAGAAATTATTAATCCAATTACTTCTGGTATTTATATATATTAATACATTAATATATATAAATACATATATTAATACATCAATACCTTAAATATTAGCTTTAGCCAAATTAAAATGCCCCAGGAATTTGAGAGAGATTTGGCCACTTCCCTTTGTGTGGCAGCAAGAACTTGGGGGCTTGAGAGGAGAGGTTCCTCTGCTTGCCTCCCCCCTTTTCCCAATCAGAGGAGGATAATCTCAAATTCCTTACCATTACTTTCTTCCCTTATCTGATCCAAGATGGGAATCTGCTAAGAGGTTTTAGCTGCTCTAACTTTTATCGCAGCCCTGGCTCGGTCAGAGACAGGACAACAACTAACTTTCACTCAGGTAAACTTCACTTCTATGTTCACTCCTTAAAAACCTTCTTTATCCAATCAGGAGTAACACATTTCACTTAAATCTGAGGGAAAAGTTTCCCACTTTCTTTCTTATTTCTCTTCACCCCAAATTTGGCCAGAACTTGGAATGGAGGGAAAAAGAAATAGCACTTTTCTTACAACTTCCCAAAAGTTTCCAAAACTTTTACTCTCAAAACCTCTATTCACACTGTCCATGCAAATAGATTATATCTTCCTGACACTTCTCTTACTCTCTTTAATGACTGTTCAGTCTCTCAACCTGTTTCCTTTTCTCCCCAGCCTTCCAGGGACCTTTCTTTTGTTAATTACTTCCTTTTCAACTTCCCTTTTCCACCTAAAAATACTTTTTTTTTTCCTCTCTTTCTCCCCCTCCTGCCCTCTGATGCTGCCTGCTGCCACAGTCAGAGAGGAAGGGGAAAGAAAGGGCTGCACTCTTAGAGATAACACACTCTCTTCACACAGAAACACAGACAGATACAGAGAGAAATCCACAGAAAGAATCCAAAAGCTCAGGGGGGATTGCCAGACATCCCCAGATTCCTTTCTTTTCTCTTTTTCTATCCCAGCATCTCTAAGCCTACTCCCAGAGAGCTACCTTCAGGGATATTAGCTGTCTTACACTGTTCCTTTCTCAAGACTTCCCAAAGTCTTATCCGGGGGGACAGGGACCCTACAGACACCAACTGTCTAGGTGCTCCCTCTCTCGTCCACCCCACTCCAGGGGACAGGGACTCTACAGACACCAACTGTCTAGTTTCTCCCTCTCTCGTCCCCTCCGGTCACCCAAGGCCCAATTGCCCTGGGCCGTGTGCACACCACTTACGGACCGATCAGCAACCCAGCTTCCTCAGCTGTCTCTGCAGTCTCTGCAATCTTCGCTAGCACAATCAGGAGCTCCGTTCTATTTCGTCTCTACTTTCTCCGAGTTCCTCTCTTCGAGATCTTTTGTCCTGCCAGGAAGAGCTCTCCCCCAGCGAAACCCCAGGGCCTCCGGAAAAACGGAACCGGTGGGGTACCCTGCCCCAGGGGTCGCAGCGGGACAGCTTCCTCCCAGGCGAGGACTAAATCTCGGTGGAACCTCCAACTGTGTGGGATGGATTTTACGAATCCAAAAATTAACAACAGAGGCATCTCAAGGTGAAAGTAGAAAGGAAAATTTATTACGATCCTGCAGGAAAGGGCAACCCGGACATCGAAAGGACTGGGGGTCCTCTCAGTGTCAGAGCGCGCTGGACACAGAAAATTGGGGTGTTTATATAGGTCCCTAACCGCAATTCCCCCTCCCAACCTCCTTCCTCTCAGCTTGCAGACGTAAGCTTTGAGGGTACAATCTGGACGCGATAAATCTACCCAGGGACAATGGCAAGGAACAAACAGTATGGTTATTTTTGACAAGCAGGTGACGGACATAACCTTCCCACTATTCTTATCCCATTCTCCAATCAATCTGAAGTGATAAATCTATCTTAATGACAATAACAATGAACAAATAGTTTGGTTATCTGTGACAGGCAGAAGCCAGTTGTTGGTTACCTCATCTTCACATCTGTGGCAAACTAGCCTTTCCCATCACCCATACATCTGTGACGGATATCCCCAGCACCCTTACACCTTGTCTCCCATCATTCATACCTGACTGGTCTTGCACGTCTACATTACACCTGGCTTTCCGGCTTTTCATTCATTTTTCTGCTGAGCTGAGGGTCCCTTATCCTGGAGTCAACACACAGGGGGTGAGCATCCTGTGTCCTATCCTTACTTTCAGAGGATTTTATGGTTGCTGACTTATTCACCTCAACCCTTCTTTCTTTCAGGCCTCTCGCCATTAGGTAAATACACAGGATGCGAGCATCCTGTGTCCTGTTCTTAACCTCGGGGGCCTTACCGTCACTAGCTAAGCTTGTGGAGGGGAAAACATCTAAGTAGAGAAATGGCTTTACAGAAAGGAAAATATCTAAGTAGAGAAATGGGACTCACTATCCTACTTATTTCTATTTATCTAATTTGTCCCCTTTTATGAGAGGTCTTCACTCGTCCCACACACTTACCACCTCAGTATCCTGGAAAACTCTCTGGACTATCAGCGGCAGAGGAGGGACTGACTAGCAATGGTAGAGAGAGCTTCCTCATTGGGAGAAGCTCCCTCTAGCAGCAAAATCACAGACTTGGTCCAAAAGCAAATTGTAAAGATAGAGCTCACCACCTATACTAAAAGACTTTCTCATTTAACTGAAGGAGATGGACCTGAACATGATGCAAATTTCTCACCAAAAAGGAGTAAGGAGATGGAATTGCAGCCCCCAAGGAGAGCCCCAAGTCCCCTGGAAGTGATGGTCAAGCCAGGATCCCTTTGTATTACTGTGGAGTAAACCAAATAGAAACAACTATGTAAAAAAAGGAACCTGCTCCCCATCAACAACCATGACCCAAGGCCCCCCCACAATAAGTATCGTGCCATATTTATTTTATTTTCCTATGGTCCTGACCTGTGATTTCATTGCTGTAGGGATCAAGTGGTATGACAACTCCCTCTGCTGACGCAAATTAGCAGCTCATCTGTAATGTAGTTTTAGTGAATTTCCTAAGACCTGACAGACGAAGAGCCTGGGATAGCAGAGAGAGTGCTGGACGTGGAGTCAGGAAGAAGTGTGTTCAAATCCTGCCTCCCTATGAGCTCTGTGATCCTGAACAAATAAATTCACTTCTCTGAATAAACTACAATGAAGTTGGGAGAGGGGGGCTTCCAGGTCCTCGAGATGTATAGATTGGCAAATACCTGACCTTTGGGATCCTTGCCCTGTCATACCATACGTACCCATTAAAATGTGGATGACAAAGACTTGTCCTTAGTCATGTATCCGTTCTGGCCCCTTTCGGGTGTTATTTTGGGAATAAACATCTTAGCACTTGCTAATCAAGACAGAAACTAGAGAGGCGTCCGCTGCAGGAAAGAGCCAGATGCTGGGCCGTGATGGCATTCCCCTTCTCTCTCCTGCCGGGGCATCTAGTGACCTTAGAGATGACCTCCCTCAAAGGCTCCTCATCGTCAGAGAAAAAAAAAAGATCCCGACTTGCCCAGAGTGCCTCGCACTGGTAACACCTAGCACTCAGATGAACTGGCAGTGAGTTCTCAATTATTTCCCACTTACCAGGAGACAAAGAAAAACCTCATCGATGAAGTTCAGGAATCCTTTGAAATTCCCATGAACTAATAGTTGCAGATTCTTTCCTCCAGGAAGCATTTTTCCTGTCACTGTTCTGAAATAACGACGAAGCAGGAATTTGAATTCTACTCCTCTCTGGTATTGAAAAGGCCAAGTGATCAGCAAAAGAACAAAAGGCTGGGGCCAGACAGAGGAGAATCTATAAGATGCATAGTCAACTTCTGAACAAGAGAGGCCAAGGTGTAACTAAGGAGAAGCAACCACAGCTTTGCTTCAGGGTGATGGAATTTAGAAGGTATCAACAGCATTTGCAGTCTGAATTTTGCACTTAATGACTAGCAATAACTGATTAAAATAACAAATACCTTATCCAAAAGGCTACCACATTCCTCCTCGTGGCTGATTACATCCTAGCTGAGGTTCTAGAGCCTGGCCCTCCTCCTCTTCAGCCCTTTCCTCCCTAACTTCCACAACAGCGTCCTTGAAGTAGCCCAGGGTCATTTGAGAACATGTTTCATGTCTCTTGTCATGGATCTGAAACTTCCGAATCTGAAATTCTGACTTAGAACTCTGCAGAGAGGCACCTGTCTGGGAGTGTTCTTGGTAAGTGAGCCCAAGGGGCCCCCTGCCCCCAACACCATGATTCTCTCAGTCACTTTACATTTCACCTCGTCAGGAACAAGGGTGGATTTCTCTGTAAGTCTTGAAACTAAAAAAAAAATCAAAAGGCCTCTAGCATCTCTCCTGACAAATAGACTGGTCCTATAGACACAAAGATGGGGAAACAGCTGGAGCAGACCAAGGATACGCAGAGGACACGCCTGATGGAAGCAACAATTTCCAGAGTATCGAAAGATTGATTCACAGAGTAGCTCGAGGAGGGATATAAGCTGGGAGCCACAGTTTCTTATGGTCTCCAAAGGACTGAAATTAAACAAAGATCACCCACAAGGCAATGCATGGGCCCAGGGTGGACATGAACAGTCTGTGCCACATTACAGAGAATTAATTATACCGGGGAAGCAGCTTGAAGGATCTCCTCAAAAAAAAATGTGACCAGGAAAAAAAGATGGGCTGGTGCCATGAGGAGGAGAAGGTCCAGGCAGTGGACATCCTGGGGTGCTCCTTGGGTATCCCTGAGATGTCAGGAGAGCATGAGCAAGACCTTTAGCATGTTGGGCACTTCCCTGGGGGACAACTTACCTGAAGACCTGGATGAGAGTCCCCCGAGATGGGCTTCCACCTGCTTCTTTAGAGAGAGTATACCAGCTGAGGAAGAAATTTATCCCTATCATATTCATCTCATGTTCAGTCCAAAAAGACTGGTCTAGTCGGTGGTATTTAAAAATGTATTGGAGTATTGTTAATACTAACAATGAGGATTTATATGCCACTTTAAATACTCTTTCATTTGTTCCTCTCAAAAACCCTGGGAGATAGAGGCTACTATCATTCCCACTTTATAGAGGAAGAAACTGAAGCAGGCAGAGATTAAGTGACTCGCCCAAGGTCACACTGCTAATAAATGTCTGAGGCTGGATTTGAACTCAGGTCTTCCTGACTCCGAGTCCAGGGTTCTATCTACTGCATCAACTACATCAGAGATCAAAGGATATAAAGTTGTTGTTGTTTTAAGAAATGCAAAATATACAAAGCCACATGAAAAAAAAGTGTTATAGAGAGCCAGTCTTAGAGTCAGAAGACCTGAGTCCCTGCTTTTCTCATCTTTCTTTAGTGTTCTTTCCACTGATTCAAGGCTTCTAAGTCCCACCTCTGACTATTTAACTCTGAGCAAATCACTAAACCTTTTAGAGCCCCAGGCTACCGCTGTAGACTTAGGTATGCTAAACCTTCGCTGGCAGAGAGAATGCCCTTCCCTAGAGCTCCCAACACCAACGAAATCACAAGTCTGGGCAAAAATTAAACTGAAAATGTCAATATTCCAAATCACTAACAAGAGAAATTCAAATTAAGATAATTCAGATTTCACATCATATCCATCAAATTGACAAAGATAACAAAAGAAGAAAATGGTCGGTGTTAGAGGGGTTGGAGAAGGTCTTTATGATGGGGGGCGGGGGGAACCTTGGAAATAAACTGGGTGCCCTTCCACTAAGGACTGACTAGGGAAAAAATGTGTGTGTGTAATGAGAGGATGGGCCAGAGTTGTCTGACAAGCAAACAATCAACTGGTGCCACGTCAGCAGGACACGTGCACAGGTTAAAAAGAATGCCCAAGCCACCTTCCACTTACATCTAAGGCTTCTCTTTCCTTGGTTCTGAAGGGGGACAAGAATAACGATGGTTATTAATAACTGCCAATATTTACATGGCATTTGAAGGTTTGTGAAGCACTTTGCATATACTTAGATGTAACAGCATATAATATAATGTTAATTATTATTAATAATAAATAATAATAGCATATAATTAGATACATACATAGTTCTTCACTTAGAATTTATTCATGACTAGTATTCATTAGGCCACTATATTTGCTTAGGGTCGTAGCTAGGGAAGGGTGATCAGGACTTGGCTCTGGGTCATTGAAATTTAGAGGGCACTGTCAGCTCCTATATTCCTTCAGCAACAGAGAAATAACCAGACTTAGCATCTAGCCAGCAGGAATCATTAGCCAAGATAGCAAGCTGCATAATGGTGGACTTCCTGCCCATCCCATGTGGCGTGCTGCTGCCACATGAGTTCCTTCCTCATCTGGCTACGGTCTACTACCCACTCATGGAAAGGTTCCCAGCCAGCAGTGGCCTGTATATGCCTCAGAGTCTCCAGTCATGGCAACCAGCATTCAGGTGTCTCTGCTGCCCCATCCCATCCCCCCACCCCACCCCTGCACTGCCATAGAACAGTGTCCCCATATCTTCCCCTATGGGGCTTGGGGAATCTAACATCTGTCTCCTACGAAACTGAATTTGTCTTTAAAAAGTTGATTTGAGGGCTTGACCCAGGCACCCAAACCGCTAGTTATGATTCTGCCATATACATGAAACAAACAACTGAAGAGATTTCAGCATCCATGTGCTTATAAACAAAACTCCATAGGGCAAATAGCAGGAAGAAAAGGACCTGGAAACTTTCATCATCCCATTCCATATGAAATCCCTGCTATGTAGAGGAACAAGAAGCAGCTTGGCCATTTTTTGTATGTTATATGTACTTTTAAGATGTACATTCTTCAAGCCTGAGACTTGTCTCCTAGCATCTAATTGCTGGAAGGGGCAACATAAAAATGCATTTATGGCCCCATAGAAATAGAAGCAGCCATCAAAGAAGTAATACCGATTAAGGAAATAAACATATAATTGAATGAGATTGCATTGGTCTCGGTGCAGTGATCAGAGATATGGTTTCAGAAGGGCCAGGCTCCAGTTACAGCAAGCAAACAGACAACCTATTTCCTGCCAGCATTTGGGGAAATGTTTTCAAAGCCACCGAACCTTTTCTGGAAATATATCCACAGAAGCTCTTTAAAATGGGGGGGGGGGGGATTGTGTCTAATGGGCTTAAATCCAAAAGGTTAGAATTCACTTGTTACTGCCCTCAGCATAGGTTCAGAGCTTTTAGAGATGGATGGAACCTGCAAAGTCAGCTCCCTCATTTTTCAGGCGGGAAAAACTGAGGACCAGAAGAGTAAAGGCATTTTCCCAAGCTCACCCAAAGGGTTCAAGTACAGATCCAGGATGTGAACCCAGATGCCCTGACTCTTTCAGTGTTATGTAAATGAGTATAACAGAAAGATTCCCCCATGACTGAAGGTCTTTCTGGAGAATCCTGGAATTCAGAGCTAGAAAAGACCCTCTATCAAATCCAATCTCCATTTTTAGATGAATCAACAGAGGCCACAAAGTCATAGCGTCATTGATTTCCAGCTAGAAAGAAGCCTCGAGATCATCCCGTCCAACCCCAGCATTTTACCAATAAATGACTTGCCCAAGGGAACTCAGGTCCTTCTCCAAATCTAGTACTGAGTGAATTCCCCAAAACCACAGAGACAACAAATGACTTTCAAATCAAGTTCATCCCATTAAATCCAGAATCCTTCTTTCACACCCGACAGAATCTCAGATTTTGAGAGGTGGAAGGGACCTCGGGAACCATTCTAGCCCAACCCATGCACCAAAGGAAGCCCCACTCAGAGTCTACAACTGGCCAAGTCTCTACTTAAAGCCCCACAAGGAATCGGAACCCAACCCACCATCTTTCCAAGGCAGTCCATTCCACTTTTGGCCAGCTAGAATTGTCTGGAAGTTTGCCCTGATGTCAAGCCTAACTTTGTTTGCACAACCTCCCTTTAAATACTGGAACACCACTACCACTTCAGTCAGTCAATTAGCCTTCATTAAGCAGTCACTATGTCCCAGGGTCTATCCTAAGTGTTAAACCAAGTACTCTCCTAAGTACCAGGTAGTATACTTTGTTTCTTGAGACACAAAGAAAGGCAAAAATAAACCCAGCTTTTGTTCTCAAGAAGCTTAAAGTTGTAGGTGGGAGACAGCAAGCAAACAACTATTTAACAAGACATACTTAGGATAAA
Source organism: Trichosurus vulpecula (assembly GCF_011100635.1). NCBI lineage: Eukaryota > Metazoa > Chordata > Mammalia > Diprotodontia > Phalangeridae > Trichosurus > Trichosurus vulpecula. Next base: position 22,764,083 of record NC_050577.1, read on the forward strand.
TTGGAGGTAGGAGGGGGAAGGCACTAAGATTAAGGAGAACTGGGAAAGGCTTCCTACAGAGATGGGACGTTAGCTGAGGCTCAAGGGAAGCCAGGGAAGCCAGGAGGTAGAGATGAAGGGGGGAGGACATTCCAGGGATGGGGAACAGCCAATGAGACACTTAGAGTTGGGAGATGGATTGTTGTGTTCAAGGAACATCGAAGAAGACAGTGTTACTGGAGAGTACGTGGAAGAAGGATTGTCTGGGCTAAGCATGCCCCATATAACATGGACTCAAGGCTCTTCAGTATCCTGGTTGCCATCTTCTGGACATTCTCCAAACTCATCAATGTCCTTCTTAAGCGGTGGTGCCCCAATGGCCACAATGCCGACACCTGCGGATGAGATCCGATAAGAGCAGAGAAGCGGACTGTCCCTCCTCTAATCCTGGGAGTTGGATGTTCTCAATACAGCCCAAGATCATCATATGGAGCAGTCCACTAAAATCCCCACATCTTTGTCAGAATGCCAGCTGCCTACCCATCTGACACTCGTACAGCTGATTTTTGTAGTCAAGTGCAAGACTTGACACTTATCCCTACTTGAATTTCATCTTATTAAGATTTCAGCCCAATGCTCTGGCTTGTCGAGATAGTTGGGGTTTTTTTTAGATTAATTTATTTATTTTTGGTTTTCAACATTCGTTTCCACAATTTTTTGAGTTACAAATTTTCTCCCCATCTCCACCCTCCCCCCCACCCCAAGATGGCCTGTATTCTGATTGCCCCTTTCCCCAGTCTGCTCTCCCTTCTATCACCCCACTCCCGCCCCTCATCCCCTCCCCCCTTACTTTCTTGTAGGGCCAGATGGATTTCTATACCCCATTGCCTGCATATCTCGAGATGGTTTTTAGATTCAAACTCTCATTCCCAATGTTCACGTTCCCCACTGTGCACCATCTATCCACTCAGTAAGAATGCCATCTCTGCCATCATCCAATATTTAATGTTTATATTTAACTTATTTATATCATGATATTTATATTTATCATTTTTTATGTATTATAATATTTATATTTAATATTAACATTTATTCAAATATTAAACAGCACAGCGGTGACACACTTGAACACAGTTGCGAAATCTCATAGAACGAAAACGAGACACTAAATTCTGGCATGCACAGTAACCATTGTACAGGCTACAATCAAAGCCTACTCCTTAAAATATTGATCGGGGAAAAGATGCTGCGATGCTCCAGATTCCCGGAGAGTGATAAGATGCTCCCGCCGCCGACCGAGAGGGCGAGAGTCACCCCAGGCAGACGCGCTTCAGAGGGGCAGACGCGCAGGAGGAAAATGCGCGGAGGCTCATTAACTATTTAACACAAAAGGGTACTAAACAATGTCAGACCGCCGCAACTTCGTGAAGCCAGAATGCTTCCTCGTTACTCTGTGTGCCTGAGTGGTTTTTTCCCAGCTCGCTCCCTAGAACTCTCTCCTCGCAAACTGCTAGGCAAATATTGACACTCAGGAACAAATGGTACCCTAGGCTTCGATTTCCAGGCTGCATCTTCACCCGTGTCCATCGGCACAGCGCCATCTAGCGGTGCAGAGAGAGAACGCTCCGGAGACAAGCCTACGTCCGGCAAGGCCCTGGCCGATGTGGGATCCCGCTGGGTTCTCTGTGGATGCGCTCCATTTTCTGGACTGATCTGCCTCTAAGGAGGCTGTGCTCACAATTACAAACCACTAACACATGAAATTCGCTATCTCTCATTGCGATTTCACAATGCCTTTATCTCTTTTGGACACTGTCAACCCAGTGGTCAAGATGTGGCCTGTAGGCCACGTGCTGCCTTCCTGACCCCAGCGAGCACCCAACTTTAGGAAAGAAAAAGCCTTATTTAAGAGTAGACGAGGAGGGGCGTAGACCACTGTAACAGCCCTCCTCTCCCTTTTCAAATCCGTCCTTCCCCTAGTAGCTGCCAAAGGACGGGTCTGATCACAAGCCACCTCTTCTCAATAAACGCCATTGAATGGATCTCTACTGCCTCCAGGGACAAATAGAACTCCTTTGGTGGCTCTTTGAAGCCCTTTACAAACTGGTCCCAATTGACCTTTCCAGCCTCGTTCTACATCACTCCCTTCCATTCACTTGGCGGTCCAGCTAAACTGCCCTTTTTCCTTTTACTATTATACATGAAACTCTACACTCGGTACTCTATACTATACACACCGCATTATACTCCCCTCTCCACCTTCACGTAGAATGACTACCACCAGGTACTACCAGGCTTGAATTAATCACTGAAAGATTTTCACGTGGCTTACATCTACTGACTATGATGCTTCTGCTCGATCGCATGACCCCTAGTCACGCACGGTGCTACTCTCCATACCCTAGCCCACCCTACCACCCTCTCATCGTCAGGCAATGGTATCATCTCCTCTATTAGTGAGAAGATGAGGGCTGTAGGCTGAGTGCCTTCAGTCTCATCGTCCATGCTCAAAGCTTCTCTGCACCTTCGCTTTCCCTCTCTTGCTTCCCTCCTATTTCAAACAGAGAGATACCACCTTGTCAAGGATAATCCTTCCACCTTTGGGCCTGATCTCATGCATCCCCCTTCTGCCCTCCTCTGGGACTTTGCTCCACCAGGCATCCCTCCTCTCTCGCCTTGAATCCAATCCACTAAGCACCTACTATTGTGTAAGGTATTGTGCTAAATATTTGGGATATAAAAACATAAAGAAAAACCTGTGCCTGTCCTCCAGGAGCTTCATCTTTTGAGTTCATAGTCTACAAATTCCTTTAGATCTACCAGTTAATATAGTCAAGCCTCCTCTACCCTGAAAACCCATCCCCTCTGCCACCTCAAGCTACCATTCCATCTCTCTTTTCTTGCCAGGGTAGTTCTAAACAATCTACGCTGGTCACCCCAACTTCCTTACCACTAACTATCTCCCTCCTCTGAATCTTTATAACCTTTTCTAGGTCCTTCACAAGCTCTGAATTCACATTAAAATATTTATGTGCATTTATCTCCTTTAGAACACCATAACTTCCTTGACAGTGGGGATCACATATTATTTACTCACCATAGACTCCTCCCTTGGTGTATACCACTGTGTTCCACTCATAGTAGATGCTTAAGGGTTATCAAGCCAAATTTTAATGAGCCCCTATTTGGGTTCATTTTTTTTAATCACAAGAAATGCCAGAAGTTGGGTGAATAATGTGGAATGCCATCCTAGAACTTTGAAAAAAATCCCATAACTTAGGGCAGTCCAAGAAATCCAGAATAACATTTTTGGCAGGAATTCAAAGGGAATCCATCACAACTGAAATTGTGGCTGTTGCTAACTTAAAAAAAAATCCTCTTCTTCCCTAACTCTTAACCCTTTCTTTTGTCAGAATCTACCCCAAACCCTTCTGATTCTAGGAGAAATTTGAGAGCTTAAGAGCAGCTGGGAAATGGATGAGCTCAAAGCAACCTTTCACCTCATGGCAGCATAATACAGGGGGAAGAAGTCTATGGGCCCAGATTCAAATCCATTCTCTACACCGCCTATGTGACCTTGGGCAAGTCACTGGACCTTCTTGGACCTCAGTTTCCTCAAATGGAAGACGGAAGAGAGGGAAACACTGCCTCTTGAATACCTTGTAGCTTTAGATAAAGGCAGCTGGGTGGTATAGTAGATTAAGCATTGGACTCAGGCAGACCTGAGTTCAAATCTTTCATCCCTTTGTGCCTATGTGACTTGGCCTCAGTGGGACTAATATCAGCATTTGCCTCAAAGGGATGTTGTTCGGATCAAATGAGATAATATATATGAAGTGTTTTGAAAGCCTTGAAGGGCTATTATTTCTGTGATACACCATAGTTTTGTCATTCCACTTCAAATATTAAGTAGTAATAAAAAATTATTTATTCCCTCCCAAAATATATAAATGTGTACATAAATGAATATAAATACATGTATATGTGTGTATAGACACATACACATACACATATACATGCAATCTGGACAATCTCCAACCTACCTTCCAACATGCCTCCCATTTCTACCTCCAGTGGTGAGTTCTTCAAACCTCCATCCCTGTTACACCAAGATGGGGCACCAGTCACTTAGACTCAACTTAGAAACTAGAGACCCCTCGTCTAGCTTTCTCATTTTCCAGATGAAAAGATTGAAACCCAGAGAGTGAATGTTCACCGAGGTAGCTAGTGGTGAAGCAGCGAGTCAGTGACAAGCCCCATCCCCTGTGTTCTAGGGCCATGTTCTTTCAAGTACTCCACGCTGTCTTAAAGCACACGGTCTGTATCACAGAAGCAGAGATTGGAGAGGGCTTTCAACATCCCCTCACTCAACCCTCTCATTTCATAAATAAAGTAGCCAAGGCCCAGAGAGCTGAACTTACGTTGTCACATTGTCGCATAGATGGCAAATTGCCCAGTCTGGATTCGAACCCAGATCTTCTGACTCCTAACCCATCACCCTTCTCACTGCACCAGTTCATACTTGGAGCACCCCAGGATGACTGCCAAACCAGCAGACCCTTCCACCTTCGACACTGGCTAGGAGCTGCTGCTGCTCCCAGTTCTTTCTGCCTCAAGCTGTACAAAACCTGCACTCAACCTAAGCCATAACCTAGAGAGCAAATAGTCACCCCAAGGCATATATTTTTATTTTACCAAGCAGCAATTCCCACAGAAAATTAGAAAAAGCAACTCTATCAGGGGGACCAAACGCAGAGCCGGAACTAGAATGGGCAGCAGGAACTCTGCCGTATATGCTGACATCCTAGGGGCATACTTCCTCTCTCCTCCCACACTGGGCTGTCCCTCCCCTATGCCCCACCAAACGCCCAAGCTTTTACCCTTATAGTCCTATCACACCCTTCTCCCTGACCACCTTTCTAACTGGGCTGGGGCAGAATGTCCCCACCCCCCAGACGCCCCCTTCACCATGCAGGACACCAGGATCAGCTCAGGATGAAGCTCAGCATCAAAGGCAGCTAGTGTTGTCCCCTGTGTTTTCCTTGATCTTTCTCTTGCATTCCTTTCATGTTGGAAACTAACTAGAGCCTAGCTTTCTTCTGAAGACCCCTTATGTCTTGGTCCCCTTAGAAAGGCTTGCTACTCTTCCTCCCATAGCCCCACGGGCACATGTCATCTCCCCCAAGAAAGTACAAGAAGACAGATTGCCTCCATATTGTTTTTGTACCCCCATTGGCTGGCACATAACAGGGGCTTAATCAATGCCCATTGATAGATGGATTGAGAAGTTTGTATGCTTCTTGCTTCCTGCTGTAACCTCACCCCAAGGTTAGCTCGCTTCCATTATAAATCACTCTAGTTCGGGGACTCTTAAACAGGAGTCCAGAAACTTGTTTTTAAAAATACATATTTTAATAACTCTATTTCGATCTAATTAGTTTCCTCTGTGATCCTGTTTATTTTTTTTTTGCACTTAAAAACATTATATCGAGAAGAGATCCATAGGCTTTAGTAAACTAAGGGATCCATAATACACACAAAAAGGTTAAGAAGCCCTGGTCTAGTCTATCCAAATCATGGCTGCTGTCATCTGTGGCCCTCCCAGTCACAGCCCCTCCTCACCAATAAGCCCAATATCCAGCTCACAGCCTTCTCCTCTACCCCAACCCATCCCTGCTTTGAACACTCTGTTCCTCAATTCCTATGACCTCTGTCCCCAGCCTACCTCAAACACACTCAAGAGTGCCATACCTTTGACACCCTACACACACACACACACACACACACACACACACACACGCACACGCACGCACACACACACGCACACGCACACGCACATGCACTCCCTGAGTTTGCCCCCAGGGCCAGAATTCCTAGGTATAACTGTGCCCAAAGAGTTGCTATTTCATTTCCAGTCTATTTCAAAAAGGCTATAAGGACTATTGGATCCTGGAGGCTGTTGTTGCTAGAGTATAAGGAAGCCTTCTCCATTTATTTCCCCTGCTCATTCAGAATTCTGTTCCTAACGTCTACAACCAGCCCCTTGCCCCCTAATTGAGATTCTCAGCAAGAAGAAAACATTTCAGTTGAAATCATTTCATGGAGAGAAAGGTTGACCCAGCCCCTTCAAGGATGCCAGTAACAGCTCGAACGCTTCTCTCCGCCTTCACCTCCTCACCCCACGTCTCCTTAGAACAAGCGACAGGCAGAAAAACTTGCGGGCTTCTGGTGGGCAGTCGGATTGGCCCCAAACAGACCAAGGGCTTGGGGAGCTCGACGTGTCCTGACAGAGAGGCTCTGAGCAAATCAGTTTTAAATGGTGAAGATACAGATGATTCAGGGTGGCCGCCAAACAGTCATTACTTCTAGCCAGTGAAACTTTAAACGTTTCAGGGCTTGCGTGGTAGCCTTATCATGAAGTGGACAGCTGGATTGGCTGAAGTCACTCGAGCCGTCTCTGCCAGTGTAGACGAGTCATTTTCATCCTTTCTGAAGTTAACGTCCAACTATCTGATACAGTGTGTGACAGCTCCAGAGAGACTACACGGTAGAGACTGAAGTTTGGGCTTGGAGCCAGGAGAGACTTGGGTTCAGAGCCCATTTCCAACACTTATTGGCAGTGTGACCATGAGTAAGTCATTTGATTTCTCTGTGACTCAGTTTCCCCGCTTGTAAGATGAAGATAATAATGCCCAGGGAGGTCATGAGATGATGTATTCAAGTGTTTAAAGTACTATATAAACGTGGCAGAGAGCCTCGAGGCAGGATGACTCAAGTTCAAACACAGCTTCAGACTCTTGCTCACTAGTTGTATGACCCTGGACAAGTCACTTGACCTCTGTCTGCCTCCGTTTCTTCCTCTGTAAGATGGGGGCGATAATGGCACCTCCCTCCCAGGGTTGTTGTGAGGACCAAATGAGATCATATTTATAAAGCGCCATATAAATGCTAACGATCACAAGTACTTTTTAAAGTTAAAAAATAAACATTTACTGTCTGTCTGTGGCTGGGCCAATGGGACGATGGAGAGCTTAGAACCTCGTCTGGAGACCCCTGAGCATATTTTGTTTCATTTCATCCTTGTAACAAACTCTTGAGAAAGATGCTACCCCCTCGAGGCAGCTGAGAATCTTAAAACTAATCACACCTGGTGTTTACACAACTCTTTACACCCCACAAAGTGATTTATGGATCATGCTGAACATTGAGTCAGGAAAATCTGAGTTCAAATCCAGCCTCAGACACTACTGGCTGTGTGACCCTGGGCCAGTCACTTAACTGCATTCTGCCTCAGTTTCCCCACCTGCAAAATACGTATGATAACAGCACTTACTTCCAAGGGACGTTGTGACAACAAAATGAGGCATTTTTAAGATTATTTATTTTTAGTTTTAAACATTCACTTCCATAAGATTTGGAGTTTTACATTTTCTCCCCCTCTTTCTCCTTCCCCCTCCCCAGGATGGCACGCAATCTGATATGGGCTCTACTTAGACATTCAAAGTAAACCTATTTTTACATTAGTCAGGATGTAAAGGAGAATTAGAAATAATGGGAGGAACCACGAGAAAGAAGAAACAAACAAAACAACAAAAGAAAAGGAGAGCAAATAGTCTTCTTCCATCTGAATTCAGACTCCAGAGTTCTTTCTCTGGATGTGGAAAGCGTTTTCCATTGTGAGTCTTTTGGAGTTGGGTTAGATCTTTGCATGGCTGAGAAGACCTGAGTTTATCATCACCATGAGTCAGCCATAGCACAATGTTCTCCTGGTTCTGCTCACGTCACTCGGCATCGGTTCATACAAGTCTTTCCAAGTTTTTCTGAAGTCTGCCTGCTCATCGTTTCTTATGGAATGATAGTATTCCATTACATTCACATACTACAGCTTGTTTGGCCATTCCCCAACTGATGGACATCCCCTTAATTTCCAGTTCTTGACCACCACAAAAAAGAGTTGCTGTAAATATTTTTGTACATGTGGCTCCTTTTCCCTTTTTTATGATCCCTTAGGGATACAGACCTATAAGTGGTATTGCTAGGTCAAAGGCTATGCCCAGTTTTAGAGCCCTTTGGGCATAGTTCCAAATCGCTCTCCAGAAGGGTTGGAATAGTTCACAACTCCACCAACAGTGCATTAATATTTCCATTTTCCCACAGCCTCTCCAACATCTATCACAAAATGAGGCATTTGTAAAGGACTTTGCAAACCATGAGGTGCCATATAAATATCTGTTAACATGCTTGATCCTCACAATAACCATACAAGCCAAGCGCTATTGTGTCCATTTTACGGATGAAGAAATGGAGCCTGAAAAAGGTTAAGCCACTTGCCAAGGGTCACAGACAGAGCTAGTAAATGAATTTGAACTTGGGTCTCCCTGGTGTTCTGTACACTGCGGCACCCCCTAGCTGCCAAAACCAAACTTAAACACACCCAGGTACTCCCAAAGCCTGCTCTGTGTATTCCAAGACTAATTTTAAAAAAGAAAACGGGGCGCAAATAGAAAATAATTTTTCTATTTTGTGCAATATAGCAATTATATTGAACAGTCTCCCATTGCAATGTCAAAAAGAGAGCCAAAGCCTTCAAACTGTTATGTGGAATTCCTCTGATCATGGAGTCCAGAAGAGCTATGTCAGTGGACCATACATTCTAGCAGGATCTACAAAGCTAGAAAGGCTTTGAGAATGGTGCCTTTTGGTGGACTTTGGGTAAATCTATTTTCTAAGATCTAACTTTTCACCACCCACCCCCTACTCAGTCAGGGGCTCCCTTGCCCCAAGGAGCAAAGACAAACCCTCTTAATTGTCTCTTAAAGCCCTCCACAGCCTGGCTCCTTCCTGCCTTTCCGGTCTTCTTATACCATCTGCCCCATTCCATACTCTTCAGTTCAGCAACACTGGCTTCCCTGATGCTCCTCTCCAAGATGCTCCATCTTCTAACTGGGATTTTTCACTGACTGTTCCCCACCCCTGGGGAATCTCTCCCTCCTGGCTTCCCTGGCTCCCTTCAGATCCCAGCTTAAGTCTTATCCTCTACAAGAAGCCTTTCCCAGTCCTCAATCTTAATGCCTTCCTTCTGAGACGATCTCCTACTTACTACTATATATACACACATTAAATACACAGATATTGTGTATATGTATACATTAAATACATATATATATATATATTGTGTATATATATATATATATCTCCTGTTTGTACATAATTATTTGCATGCTGTCTCTCCCACTTAGATTATGGGCTTCCTGAGAACAAGGACTGTCTTTTGCTTTAACTTGTATCCCCAGTGCTTAATAAATGCTAATTGAAGGACTGACCAGCCCTAGGTGATGGGGGTGGGGAGTGGAGCTCATCACCAGGTTACCCATAGGGGCATGAATTTTTAGGGCATAGCAACTCTTGAAAACCCACTAAGTAATAGAGGGGTTATGATCTGTGTCAGCAGAAGGAGTGCCCATGCTGACAAAATCACAAAACCTTAAAGTAAATTATCTGACATAACCATTGTGGAAGGATGAAGAATACATATGTCCCCCCACCTATTGCACTGACCCTCTTCATGGAAGAGAAATTCATAAGGTGGTAATCAATAGAGAGTTGAAATAGATGACCAATGCCCATAGAAACACAAAGCAGAGCCCCCTCAAAGGGTTGTTGTGAAGGTCCCCTACAGCTTTTAAAAGAAGAATGTGGCCACAACCAAAACATGGAGGAATGGGCCCATCCAGTCATTTTCATCGTGAGATAAGGTCGACGTGATTGTCACTGGGATGACACACAGGAGGTAAATTCAGAAGCATATTACAGGGTTGGCCAGGCAGTGAAAGGCTAATACGCCAGTTATATCGAGACAGATAACGATCAATAAGAAGACAAATCTCAGATTTAAAGTTGGAAGAGGCTTTCAGGATCAAATCCAACACCATCATTTGACAAATTATGAAAACATTAAATGAGAAAATATACATTAAAAACTAGGTAAAACAAACTTTAGTTTTTAAGTGACTTCTCCAAGGTCATGTAGGTGGAAATGGCAGAACCAGGATTTGAGGAAGTATACCTGGTAAGTGAACAAAAGGCATCCATGACGTGCCTGGGCAAGCGCTCTAAAGAATAAAAAGAATTCACCGTCTCCCCTAGTGAAGACAATTAAAAACTCTTCTGAGGTATACCACTGAGCTAATTAGCCTAATGACCCCATGAGCTCTCTAATGCACAAGGAGAGAGGCAATGTTGATTGCAGGGCAGGACAATCCAAATAGTGCCTGTCACCAGAGCTGTAACTGCAAGTCAGGTCACGTCAACAAGCATTTACTATGGCCTACTATGTGCCAGGAACTATGCAAAGCCCTGGGGCTGTGAAACAGTCCCTGACTTTGGGGAGTTCACAGTGGTCTACGGGAGGAGACAACATGCAATTATGTACAAGCAAGATACACACAAGGTAAATTGAAAATCACCTCCAAGGAAAAGCACTAAGATTGAAGGGCACTGGGAAAGGCTTCTCGTAGAAGATGAAATTCAAGCTGAGACTTGAAAGAAGCCACAGAACGAAGAGGCTGAGATGAGAAAGGAGAGAATTTCAGGCCTGGGGGACAGTCAGGGCAAACGTCCGAAGCCCAGGAGTCAGGACATCCATTTGTCGTGCCCAAGGAAGAGCAAGGAGGACAGCATCCCTGGATCAGAGTACGCAGAGAGGAACCAAGATGTAAGAACCTTGGAAAGGTAGAAAGTGGTGGGATTATTGAGGGCCTCAAAAGCCAAAGAGAGGATTTTATATCTGGGGGTATTGGGGAGCCCCAAGAGCTTTTTGAATAGGTGGTGACATGGTCATAGAAGCCCTTTAGAAAGATCGCTTTGATAGCGGAGAGGAGGATGGTCTCTAGTGGGAAGACAATAAGACCTCGGCTGCCATATTACTCCACGGACTCGTATTGAGTTTACGATCCACTACAACGCCTTGATTTTTATCAAACAAACCACTGTCTACACACCTCATTCTTTACCAAAGTGATTTGCTATATGATGACATGAAATGGAATGAAATTTGAGTAAAAAAAAAATTGGATCGGGGGGACTGATGAAATAAAATAAAGCCAAGAGAGGCAAAGGCGTATGAGGTGTTGGTAGACAATGTCACCCGCTACAGAGACGTCACAGAGCGTGAAGGCCAGAAAGGTCTATTGGTGCTGGTTATCAGTGACTTATAAGAAGGCAGTTCCAACAAAATATGGGAGATGGGAGATGGTGTGTTTTGTACAGGTACAGGAAGCCAGGTGAGTTGGCTGGGAGAATGGGTGAAGGAGAATGAGATATATAAGCTAGGGAAAGTGGGCTGGAGTCAGATTGGAAATGGCTCTAAATGCCCAACAGTCACTGGCAAGTGTGGCCCTGGGCAAATCACTCTGCCTCAGTTTCCTGAACTGTAAATTGGGGATCATGACCTCCCTGAGTTGTGAGGATAACATGAGATATTCTTTGCAAAGTGCTTAGCACAGTACCTGGCACATGGTAGGTGTTGGATAAATACTCCCTTCTCTCCTTCCGAACACTGGAGCGGGGAGCGGTACTAGGAGCACTCCAGCCCCAGCGAAAGCGGCAAAAGCAGAATTTAGATCCAACTCCTTTTGCTTCAAACCCTGTGCTTTTTCTACTATTTGCCGCCTCTCTCTAAAAAGGGATGAACTGGGGGGTGTCCAGAGAGCAGCAGGACCGTCTGAGTCTGTGGAGAAGCTGAGCTATGAATAGCTGACCTCGGGGTCCCCTCCACCCCCAGGACACTGATTCTAATGGATCAGAAGGCCCTCATCCACTTCTTTGCCCACTCCTGGGAAAGCACAGCAAGGTTCTGATTTTTAGAGGCTTTCAAGCCCTCTCCCTCCTTGCCTGAGTTATGGTTTGTTTTTTTAATCTAAATGAGGAAAAAGCTCATGTAGAAAACCACTCTATTCCTCCCAGTCTCACAAGAGGAGTGAACAAGCAATTGAGGAAAAGAGAGGGTCGCCTGACTGAGTCTATTTATAGCCTGGGATTGGTTGGAGGACTCAGGTGAAAAGACTAATTCTACTCAAGTGCTTTTAAGTAGGGGAGGCCCGATGTTGGCAGGATGGCTCTATTTCCTAAATGTCAACCATTAACCCTTCTGTCCTCAAATAAATAGGAACCAGAATGACACTTAGCCTGTCAGGGGCATTAGCCAGGGACCAGAGCTCAAGCTCCAGGCCTGGGGCTTCCGGGAAGCCTGCCTGGGGGTGGGAATAGCCATCTGTCCTCTGGGAAATGTGGGGAGCAGTTAGCTGCCGAGGCTGGCAGAAGCTTATTTGTTGTTCTACAATCGGTTTACACACTTCCAATCTCACGTCTGATATTCTTTCCAGCACAAGAAGGTATAATGCCTCAGACATGGTCAATATGTTGGTTTTGCTGGACTGATTTTTTTTCCTTTTTCTTCTAAAATTTTTGTTATGAAGGAAAGCTTACTGGGTGAAGTGACGGGGATATATTGAGAGATAAATGTGATGAAAAATCAAAGGATATAAATACCAAATGACAGAGCTGGACTAGAATCAGGGGTTCTTGATGTTTTGTGTGTGTTAGGAGCTTATGGTCTAATAAGGGAGACTATATGCAAACAACAAGGCATGAAGATGATATAGAGCAGATAAATTGGGAAGACTTGGAGGGAAGGCACAAGCAAGAAGAGTAGCCAGGAAAGGCTACAGGAGACGGATTTTAGTTGGAACTTGAAGGAAGCCAGAGAAAGCAGGAGGGAGAGTCTCCTATGAGAGCACGATAACTGAGAGGAAGATGGGTGGGGAGACTTGAGGCAAAGAGACCAATTGGAAGAAACTACAATGGGCCAGGGATGAGGTGATAGCAACCTTCCCCAGGCCGAGAGAAGTGTCAGAGGAGAGAGGAGGCATGAGCTAAAGATGTTACCAGTGTAAGATGGATGGGCCTTGGCAACTGATTGGCTCGAGGAGGGAGGGGTGAGAAAGAATAAGGTGTGAAGATCACACCTAGATTTTGAGCCTGGGTGACTGGGGGATGGTGGTGCCCTCAACCGGGCAGGTGAAGTCTATAGATGCCTTCTCAGAATAATGTTTTAAATGCAGGAAATAAAATACATAGAATTACCAAGGAAACCAATTATAGTGAAATATAGTTACCAAAATAAAAAAAAAAGTTCCCCACTACTCCAGGTAAAGAAGTCCTGGAAAATCCCCAAATTCTGTTCTTACACTAAATAGTATCACCCACTTCATCCAATCTTACCAAAAGCTTACAGAAGACTTACAGAATGGTAGCTCCAGAAAGCACCTTAGAAATTTCTCCAAATGAGGAAACTGAGGCCCAGACCAATTGAGTGGCCTGCCTAAGGTCATACAGAGAGTTAGTGGCATGACCCAACTTAAAATAACAGGTGTTCTCATTGCTAGACCAGGGCTCTCTCCTCTAAACCTGGAGTGTGTGTATAATGACTGAAGTTGGATTCTGAGAATGGAAAATGTACAATTTGTAGTCTTTGTACTCTATACTCAAAATACTCTAAACAGTCCCGTTGGTTGTGGTTACAATCAAAAGATGGAACTCTGCGAGGAAAGCTGGTGCTCTGCTATGAGCCATGCCTGAGGATTTGGTTCACCCGCAGGAAATCCATTCGGGCCAACGCCACCCACTTTCCATGTACAGGGAAGAGGCTATTGATCCAAAGTTCAAAGCCAGCAATTTCATCAAGGTAAACATTTCAAGAGGTGAAATTAATTGAAAGGCAATTCGAAGTTATTATTTCTCAGTATAATTTTAGACAGCACCAGAACACCAGTGACCAGCCGACAAAGCGCCGGCCATCACAGTTTGCCTATTTCCAGCAAACTTTAAAGAGAGTTAGTGATAACGTTAGAAGGAAGTCCTTGTGGCCAAAAGGAGAGAGATAAATTATACTTAGAAGAATGTTTTTGCCATGACCGGCTTCTTCCTTAAGTACTTCCAAAGGACCTGTTCAGTTCCCTAACTGTGGCTAAGCTGGACATTACTTTTTTAAAAACAACGACAACAATTCTGCTTCAGAGAGTTTCTGGTACTTAAAATTCAATGCCATTAGTCCCAGAGCTCTGAGTATATGTACGATTTTGCTGTGCCTGACCTTGCCTGTCACTGTCGAAAGAACTGAAATATGATATTCAAAGGTAAAGATTATTAAAAAACCTTCATGGCACTGAGTCAAGCTGAAAGGACCTGGGAATAACAATCCTTGACTATTTTAAATGAAAGGGGAAAATTCTCTTTAAAGTATACCTGAGTGTAAGACTCCTGCTACACTGGAGTGCATTCCCTGGTCTAGTATCTTTGGTGCCAGAAATAGACAATATTCTGCCCTATGACACTGATGAGACTGATTAGAATGGATCTTTGGGGATCAGAAAGGATTAGCCAGCAAAGACTGTTAACTTTGAAGGTATATACTATCATTTAGCCATCTTAAAAACTCAGTAAATAAAAAATTGTTATGAATACTATTTTTTTCACAAAAGAATAAAAGATGATCAGGAAGGTTAGTCTAACATGCTATCATGTTTACACTCAAATATGTTTAAATAATAAACCCTCCACTCCCATTAGAAACCTCAGAAAAGGATCCCTTTTTTCATTTTTTTCTTATTAAATTTTTTCATTATGAACTTAATCATCAAAAAACAAACATTTCAATATACAAATAACAAAAAGAGGATTGCATAAGAAACCATTCCTTATTCTTTGTTAAGTGTGAAATACTCTCCATCAGAGCAAAGTGCCCCCCCTCCTTTCATGTCCCCCTTTCTAGAAATGCAAGAGCTTCTCAATTGCCCATTATAGTCACTTATCTTGGGTTCAGAAGAGCTATAAGGACCCTTTTTTAAGTATAAGAGTCTCTGTTACAATTTCTATTTGTTATATTTAAATACCGTCTCGAGAAATCAGTTCTGTCACAACAAATATCAGTTCAATGAAAATGTCTATGACCACTACATTTGTTACCCCGGTAGGCAGTCCATTGATTCTCAGCCCTATGCTAAGGGAGAACATACAGTAGTACAAAGACTGGACCAGGAGTCAGTAGAGTCCTAGGTATGAAACCTGTTACTTACTAATTAGTTAGGTGGCCATGGGCAAATCATTCCTCTGATCCTAAGTTTCCTCATCTGCATAATGGAAATAATCATATGTGTGTTCTCTTTTTCACAAGGTTGTTGTGCGGATGGCTTTGCGGTTTTTAAAAGATCCTGTGGATTCTTTTATACGCTGTTATCCTAAAAAGTTTTAATGCAATCTTAAGCCATTAAAGCTTAAAACCTCACTAAGGCTTTGGGGACACACAAAACTGAATTCCAATAACTAAATTGGAGGCTCTTTTCTTTTTCCCTCCTTAGACTGCAAATTTATGTCCTACTGGAATGTTTCAAAACTTTATAATTTTTCTGTGATATTGTAATTAATTAACTAAGTCTGTCAAAAAGGGTAAGATGTCTTTGTGATCACTGTCAGTTTATCAGTGGTCATAGATAAATTTATATTGAGTACACAAGGAATATCTCTACAGATACTATGTGGAAGCCACTGTCTCTTATTCTAAGAATCTTAAAATGGGCCCAGAAAAAGCACCATCATATATTTGCAATTTGTTATGAAAAGTCTGTTTTTT
Organism: Trichosurus vulpecula; assembly: GCF_011100635.1. Lineage (NCBI taxonomy): Eukaryota > Metazoa > Chordata > Mammalia > Diprotodontia > Phalangeridae > Trichosurus > Trichosurus vulpecula. Next base: position 22,779,750 of record NC_050577.1, read on the forward strand.
TCTAAATGTTTTTCTTTTTTAGAATACATTTTTATTGCTATCTTTTTGTTTTTATACCAGCAAAATTTCTCCCTGCATCCCTCCCAGGGTGTCTAATTGCTTTGGATTGATAAACTTATTTACTGAACTTTACTTGCATTTAAAATCAAAGTTTCTAAGCATAGTTTGGAGTACCCATAGAAATGAATAAAAGGGATTGGAATTCTCCTGAAAAAATAGATTTTTGTCTTCTAAACTGTTTCACAAATCTATTTTTTCTATTGCCTCTTTTCATACATATATACATTGGAAATAGTTTAAAACACACAAAAAATTACCCTGCCTCTCTTTATGAGAATTCCAATAGCCAACTAGAGGGTGTAATTCAGCACTATACGTAGTTATAGATTCCTTGAAATAACAGTCCCTGGTTTGGTTCACAGCCAGGAATCTACAGCAGGTTACTGTTGGCTCCAAATAAAGAAGCAGGAAGGGGTGGAAACCAACTCAGCTGAATGGAATCAATTAAGAGCCAGGAAGTTCATCTATATAAATAGGAAGTTGAAGGTGGGGCCTGGGGCTTTTAAGAGAGAAAGAAGCAGGGCTCCTAGAATCAGAAGCTGTTGAAGCAGGTTAGAGTTTGAATGCTACTGTTGGAACAAGATTGGGGGTGTTCATCTCGAAGCTGGAAGTGGGGGGCTTTCCAGGGCCTGAACAACTTCTTTTGAGGACAGGATACTATAACAGCATACTCAAGAAGTACTCCAGTGTCAGATCAGTTAAGGACTCTCCCCCTCTGTAAGACCAAAGGCTTTTACTTCAAGACCCTTCCCTTTCAAACAACATAAGCTTTCTTTCCAGTGGCAGATGAACACATCAGCCTAAACCCCCTTGGGTGAGAAGGATGTAGCCATTACCTTAGTCTCTAAGTAGCCCCTCTTTCTTAGGGCATCTTTCTAACTCCTCAATTCTCTCTGGCCAGGGAGTATTTTTTCTTTATCAAGCATGAAGATCTGCATTGATGGAATTGTTTCCATACCAGGATTTCCCTATGTCGACAAAACTACAAGTCCTGAAGGAGGGGGAGAAAACTTTGTGAAGTGGGCGGGGGGGGGATGTTTCTTGAAACTCCATTGAGTCAAAACAATGCATAGGATGAATATAAGATTTGGTTGTTTGTTTTTTCTGTTTTCTATCAGCCATGTGATAGTTAAGTCTTAGCTGCTGCAACTAGATTGACATTACCCAGTGACCAAAGGTAGGTCTAGAGAGAGGACAGTTCTGTTGTATTCCACTCTGATAAGACCCTCTCTGGGGTACTAAGTTCAGTCCTGGGTGCCACATTTAGGAAGGGCATTGATAAGCTGGGAAAAGGAGGGAGGGACCAGAATGGAAAAGAACCTTGGAAATCATGCCTTGTGAAAATTGTTTGAAGGGGCTGCACCTGTCTAGCCTGGAAACAAGAAAGGTTTTGTCAAGTATTTGAAAAGCCTGTCCTGGGGAGAAGGATCAGGCTTGTTCTTAGCCCTCTTAGCACCAGTAACAATGGGCAATGGTTAGGTAAATTCAGGTTTTATTACAGGGAAAAGCTTCCTAAGAATCAGCCCTCTAGTAAAGGGTTCGGCCTCAAGAAAGGTCACCTACTAAAGGCTAGACGGCCACATGTCTGGGATACTGGTGGTATATTGAGGCAAGGATTACTGAGTAACTAGATTTCCAGTAAAATGTACTTTTGATAAATGTTTCCTAATTTCTTGAGAGAAACAGCACCACATTGAGCTATCTCTTTTTCTCTGATCTTAATTATACTTTCTAAATGTAGATATTATCTATTTGAATATTTACTTCCAGAACATATTCAGACTGGTAGGTCCTGAACCATAGGAATCTGTAGGAAATAAATGCTTGGGTCAATAAAGACATGGGAGATCTACTTTCCCAACTTTTCTTTACTGGGGGTTAGAAGGATCTGCGTCCAACTTCTTTCTTTGCTAATCTTTTTGCTAAAGTCCAATGACAAAGTTCAGCTGTGGTGAAACTGACTTGATCTCAATCCCCTAAAATTTCTTCCTTCAATTTCTTGAAATGCCCCATTTCGACCAGGGATTTTTCACCTCCTTGTGTCCTGGAACCCTTTGGCAGTCTGGGGAAGCCAAGGAACACCGTCTCAAATCATCTTTTTAGATGCATAAAGTGCAGAAAAATTAAGGCAATTTTGTTGAAATACTGATGGAAATATTTTTCAAATCAATTCATGGATCCCAGGTTAAGAAACCCCGGTCTAGAGAAAAAGACCAGCAACCTTTCCTTGTTGTTCCCTTGTGATTTTTTTAATGGGGGGAGAAAGGTAGAAGAGAAGACTAAAATGATTGAAAGCTGGGGTGATCTGCATTTTAGATTTTTTTTCAAGCTTCTAGTTTGGAGCTTAAGTTGCCTTGATTTTGAAGGAAGGATCCTATAAGGGATTACACTCCTCCTCCCCCAGAGCCGGGGGTGAGCTAGGGCTCCCAATGTCTTATATTCTGGAGGTGAGAAGGGGGAAGAGGCATGGACTGTGGGGAGTCAGTACTAAGTGGTGCCTCCTAGATTTCAACCTCTAGCAAACTTACAACAAACTCCTTTGCCAACAGGCTTCTCAGGGCTATGGCCTTGCCAGCTCCAAGATGGGGGAAGGAGCACCATGTCCTATGAAAGGAAAGGTCTCCTCTCCCCTTGAAAAACAAAGGGGAGAAAACATACCTAAACACACCTAGGGAGAGAGATGATGTAAGAGATGAGTGTGTGTATAAGGAAAAGTGACCTCATCATGGATTTTTATGCCTGATTTGCCTGATTGAATTTAAAACTTCTATTTTTCAAGATGGTGAAAGGAGTGAGACAAGGCAGAAGAAAAGAGCCTGGGTGATTCACCAAGACTTTTGGGAATTATGTAAAGGCAGAGAAACTCCCTAACAAAAATAATGAACAGGCTGAAATCAAGGATCATAAATCTGTACCAGAAGAGGCAGCTAGTCTAAGCTAGATGGGTTTTACAGCTGAGGAAGTGTAACAATGCTGCTAGACGCTGCCGTGGAGGTGTCAGGCCAACAACACCAGCACACGGGAGGGCAGCTAGCACACGTTCTTTGATCTGCTTTTCTAAGGAAAGTGACTTTAAGGGGTTAACAATCTTACCTTAATTAAACATACATATATCATTCACTGAGTTCAGGGGTAAAAGTAAGCACCTTGAACTTCAGAGCAAATACAAACAGAAATTACAAACAGAAAACAACAAAGAGACAGGCTTCTGTCTGACCATAGCAACACATACATAGTTACCAGAGAGAGAAGCACCAACATCTGGGTTCTCAAAGCTGGGGGGGACTCCTTAATAGCTACCCCAAGTTTTGTCTGGCCAGTTCACAGTAACAGTCTTCCAATGAGTGAGCCCCCAAAGCAAAATGCTAACCTCAGAGTGTATATACACGTTTCTTCAGGGTCAGAGGGCATCACAACCACGTGACTCAAAACTCATGTGACTTAGGCTTTCTTGGGACTTAAGCAGGTCATCAAAGACTCAACTGAAACAAAGGTGAGACTCAAAGGCACTTGATTGCTTTAGTGCTGAGAAGCACTCCAAAAGAAAAAAACAGCAAAAAGTTGCACCCTGCTTGCCATTACAGGAAGCTGAGGCCGGACGCTGGCCCTCTGGTAAAGTGTTTACTTAATGAGACATTGTGACTTGTCCTAAGCATAAGAGGCAGGGACTGTAGATGCACTGCATGACTCCTCTTCCAGTATGTTGCGGAAGAGACTTGGTCAAATGTGGGTAAGATTGGCTGCTAAGGTTCCCTCCCGATTCTGAGATTCTGACCCCACCATAATCGAGAACTGATTTGTATTTTGCTTGAAAAGCCCCAAGGGGAGGAGGAGAGATTGGCCTATGTTTCTGTCTAGTCCCAGATGGCAAAACTAGGAATAAGAAGTGACTGACATTCCAGCCTGTTCCAAAAAGCAATCCCAACATGATGGATGGAGTCCCTTTTTTTTTTTTATTTTTATTTGTTCCCCGACACATCAGTGGGTAAAAGGAATGGCCGAAGTTTCTACAGACCTCTTAAAATGAAGAGTTCTTGCCAAGTCATTTAAGGCATGACCTGAATGGGCACAGTTGGTCTCTATGAAGCTACCCTGTAACTTAATTTCCAGTAAAATGTGCTTTTGAGAATCTGCAGAGTAACCTTCCTGAAAGACACTCTTTTGGTTAATTCTACTCCAATAAAAATTGCTAAGCTTTGGAGTTAACAGGTTGTTGAAAAAGAAGTCAGAACAGGTGCCAACGACAAGACATTAAGTTTAAAAAAAAAATAAGTTATCCATGTCTGTTGTAGCTAATTGTCATGTTCATGACATGACTAAAATCTAAGCATCTATCTGCCTGTATCTGCCTCCATTGGGATGGGAAGTTTTCCTTTTCCCCCCTCATTCCATTCCACCTCCTTCCTTGACTGATTACCTGTGTTCCTGCTCCCACAGCTGGATAACTTTGTGCTTGAGTTGGCCAAATCATTATTTGTTTTCTTTCAGGTACACTTGGAACTTGATTACTATAATGTACAATGTGCATAAAACCAGGAATATGGAACTTCCATAAGAAGATACTGGATTTATCAAAACACCTGGGTTGAATCTTTATTATTCTAGGTGTGTCTTGTTTGGGGTTTGCAGAGGTTTTTAGTGGCTTTTGTTCCCCCTTATTTAACGTGACTTTGAGAACACCAACTTTGTTGGAGACTGTAAGGAAAAATCATCACAGAATAAAATTTAAATTTCAAGTCATACAACAAAAATATTGACAGAGCCTCACCTCACTATGTCTAGGCTCAAAAATTCTGAGTTGGACATGACCTCTGAAGACCTTTCTAAGTGCTTCATCTGACAGATGAAGAGACTCGGTTCTGGTCAGCTAAGTGGCAAAGGTGACATTTGAACCCAGGACCTCTTCCTCTAAATTTGGAATGCTGTCCACCATACCATACTACTACTCTCATATTCTGGGCCTGTCCTTTCACTGGCCCCAGTGCACTACGGAGACTATGCTTGCCTTTAACTGTATCCAAGATCACAGAAGCCTGAAGATTGGAAAGTACGATGATGAGAAATCTGGTTCCTCTATCTGCCTTCATCCTGGATGGCCCTAAGCCTTCCCACCTTTCATACACAGGTACACTAATGAGTGAGGTTGATGAAATTAACTGTATCCCCAAATACCCTTTAAAAGACAAACCAGAAGCTTTCATTGGTTCAATGGATGACAATTAATTGAAATGAAGGGTAACAACTGTTTACCTTTTTAAAAAATATTTAATTCAGTATCTAATTACCTAATGATTAGGAAGCACAGTCCTTGCCCTGGGGGGGGGGGGGGGGTACTAGAACGTTTGGACAAGGTTTTTAGTCCCACAGATTTGCATCTTATCCTCAAAGAATTTCCAGTAGGCCTAGGGAGAAGAAAGAAACTGGCTAAGGATGATAGAGAGTTTTGAGTGAGGAGTTGATTCCTTTCATGAAGTTATTAGTCTGTTTTGTAAAACAGTTCATTTGTACCCACGTCCTCTGTCCTACCAGATCCTTAACCCCTTAGGGACAGTGACATCATGTTCTTCCCACTCACACTCAGCACATGGTCTTGAGGCATCAATACATAATTTATGAAGGTCCAGTGAATGAACCCAGGGATTTCCTTTCCATAGGAATCAGTGTTCTTATTTTGAGTTGACTGTCCAAAAGATACCTGATCCAAGTTCTTTGAGTTTTCTCTGCCTCTTCTCCCCACTTCGGACTAAAATCCCCGCATGACCTAAATTTCTTTTTTCTCCTGTCATCGCTAAAAGAAAAAGCAAATATTTCTAACCTTGCATTTTTTGGTCCATAGCCTTTTTTTCTCTAATAACTTGGCTCAGAATGTTTGTTTCCTTAATCTACATCATCAGAAAACGCGTGACTGCCTGGATTTAGAGTTGAGACCTGGGATTCAAATCCCAGACCTCTCGTTTCTTGAATGAATAAGTCCCATTTACTCCGTGGGTCTCAGTTTCCTCATCTGTAAACTAAGGGAATCTGGCTGGATGACCTCTAGGGTCTCTTCCAAAGAATTGTCATTCTGTTGAAGCAGCACAGATCTTCTCATTCAGCCCCATGCTGACTCAACGGATGACTGAAGGGGAAAAAATGCCTGATTCTTACTCCTTTCAGATTTCAGTGGGCTTTTCTTACAACCCCTCTGTGAGGTAAGGAAGACAAGTAGGCTTGTAGTTTGTGATTTGCCTAAGGTTGTATCACTCAAACCCGGGCTTTCTGACTATAAGGCCACCATTTTCCCATCACACAAACTGCCTTTCTGATGCTTTTCTACCTCGTTTAAAAAATGGAAGTCATAATACTTGCCTGTCCATGGATTGTTATCAAAAGAGATAATGCGAATGAAAGGGCCTTGTAACTGATCTGCTATATGGATGCAAACTATTATTAATCGCAGATAGAGAAATCTCCAGGGAGAAAAATGAAAGCTGCTGACAGCTCTCCTTCATTCTCATTTTCGTTCCCCATCGGACTTACTTTATGCTTTTTACATCTTCATCATGAAGATCTAATTCATTTATTTAACAGATATTTCATGAGGGCTTTTTATGTATAGAGTGGGTCTAGGCTGAAACCTACATGAGAGAAGGGACAAAAGAAGCAAACTGACTTGAGTGTCTATTCAGAGAATGAAGAGAAACCTAGTTTGGCTGGATCGATGGGTTTGGGGAGGAAGAAGCAGAAGAAGAAAAATGGGCTAGGGCCAAGCTATTGAGGCCCTTGACCACCAAGCTAAAGAGTTCCAATACTATTCAGTGGACAGTGAAGAGCTACTGGAAGGATGACTGAGTGGAAGTCTGTTGTGAGAAGCTGTGTAGAAGAGTGGAAAGAGCATGAGATTTGGAGTTGCAGATCCTGGGTTCAAATCCTGTCTGTCATTTACTACCCACGTGACCATGGGCAAGTCATTTAATGCCTTCAGTTTCCTCGTCTGAAAAATAAAAGGGGGATTGGAGATGATGTCTGAGGTGCCTTTCAGCTCTAGACCTCTGATCTCCTGATCAGACTTGTGTTTTAGGAAGCTTCCTCTGGCTGTTTGTCTAGGATGAATTGAAGACTGTAGAAACTAGAAACTGGGAGGAGATTGGGCAAGAGACGATTGTGCAGTCACCAGCCTGTAGATCCTCTTGGGAAGGAGAGGTGAGGGGGAGAAGACAGAAAGATTTCCAGTGGTCTGACCCCAAGTGACTCGGAATGTGGTCCTAAGAAAAAAAAGTCAGGAGAGAATTGATCTTGCTTTGTTTTTTGGGTTTTTTTTTTGTCAGGGGAGAGATGAGAAGAAAATGAAGCCTTACCAGCAGGATAAAGACAAAAGTATGATACTGCCTAAAATAAACTAGGGCCTCTGTGCAAAAGTTCTGAATGAGCTAAGGCTGATGAAAAAAGGTAAAGACAGCGATATTGTTTTGATCTCTATGGGGAGAAAGGTCAAAGAAATCCTCCTGATGCTTAAGACGGATGGGATGATTGATTGTAAAGAGGGCAGAACTTCCCACTCTTGATTTCTTTTTCTTTTCTCTGCTAAGGGAAATAATCTTTGGAGCGGGGGGAAAGAAGACAGACTTCCTGGGAGTTGATAACCAAGATAGCTAGATATTCTTACTTATTTTTATCTATCTCTGAGTTCGTCACCTGCCCCACATGGTTACGTACATAGGCACTGGAAGAGCTAGATGGGATTACAGTTCTTCAAGCAAAATTTGGATGGCCATTTGTTGGATAGGGAATTTTTGTTCAGGTATAGACTTGGACTATGTGAAATGTTCAGATGGGAGACGAGGTAGAAGGCTATCCTGGGAAGAGCTGACTGGCATCCTAGAACCTGAGTTTGAAATCCCACTGCCTCCTTTGACCTTGGGCAAGTTACTTACTCAACCTCTCTGAGCCTCAGTTTCCTCAATGGGGAAAAAAGAAGGAAATGGGAAGGATGGAATTGGTTAGATCAATTGCTAAGATCAATGGAAAAACCCACCCAGTGGGTATAGATAGTCTACAGCTTATTGCCAACCAACGATTGCACAGAAGTCATGTAAAAGATTTCAAAAGAAACACATGATCAGAAAATGAGATGGACCTGACTTTGTCTAGTCTGTAGGGAAACTAGGTAGTAAGACCAAGGGGTAACTGGTGGATGCCCCTTGTGTTGCATCAAGCACAAAGAATGTGAAGAGACCTAGAAAAAGATCTCCTGTGTAGTGAGTAGATTTCCTGTAGATAGGTACCTCAAATTTGTTTTTTTTAATAATTTGATAACTATAATTTAATGTAATTGGCTTCCTTCAAAATTTTATGTTTCTTTATTTTATGCATTTAAAACAAAATTCTAAGAATACATAGACTTTCCCAAATTGTCAAGGGAGTCCAGGACATTAAAAAAAAAAAAGGTTAAGAACTCCTAGACTAGAGAAATTATAAGAGGATCTGGACAGCAGAAGATACGAATCCTATTGGATTCTACCAACACAGGACCTACCAACATAGCTGAGATCATAGAAATGTTACCAAACTATTCTATTTCCTCATTTGAATGTTTCTACTGTTAATGAGACTCATTTTTATAGGGAAATCTTTCCTCTTAAATTAAACCTGAATTATTAATTTTCCCAACCTGAGAGAATGGGTTGCTTTGACCACTGTCTTTACAGTAGGTTGAGAATAATTACCTGTCTTTTTTTTTTTAGCTTAGTGAAATTTTCTTCATTTAGTGATTTTTTTAAAAAAATTTAGTGAAATTTTAATTTTTTCTATCAAATAGTGTGAAATCAAGCTCTTGACATTCATCATTTAACTTAAGCGTGTGTTGGAAATGGGGCAGAGAGGAGAAAGTAAGAGTTTATGGACCCACTATAAAAAAAATTAGAAAGATAAATAGTTGACTTAGATGGAAGGGCACTGCTGTACTTTCTGACAGATTTAATTTGAAATACTGAAATGGATTTATCCTTTCATTAGAACTGCCTAGTGAGTAAAGAATGATTGAAGAGCAGAGACAGAGTAGAATAGGTCATCAGCCAATTCATAATTTGAGCCCAAATTTAGTACCCTGATATTGGCTACAGTATCCCTAGTAGGAAGGATACTAGAATAGGGTGGTAAGAGCAGGTGGCCTGGATCTTTGTTTATTTTTTTTTTAATTTTTTTGGTGCTAGTTGCTATTTTCTACCTGATTCAATTCAAGCATTCTTTTCATTAAGCATCGACTATAGCATTTAAGCAGCCAGATGGCTTGGTGGACAAAGCATCAGGTCTGGACTCATCAAGACATGAGTTCAAATCCAGCCTCAGATACTTACTAGTTGTATGACCCTGAGCAAGTCGCTTAACCCCTATCTGCCTCAGTTACCTTATCTGTAAGATGGGGATAAGAGCACCCACCTCTCAGGGTTCTTGTGAGGATCAAATGACATAATTGTAAAGCACCGGCACATAAAAAAGGTGCTTATATGAATGCTTATTCACCCCACCCCCGCTATGTGCAAAATGCTATTCTAGGCAACGGGAGTGAAAGATGAAGGGGAAAATGGGCACAGTCCTGATCTCAAGGTGCTTATGTGCTCCTGGTTGGGATAGGAAAGGATATGTACTATAAAGCAAGGCCCCATGGAGATTGGAGCAAAGATCCTGATTAAAAAATGTGCCAGGTCTAAGGATGCAACCTTCAGATTTTTATGTACCATTTTTTTCTGTTAATTTCAATTAGTGTATTTGCAAGAAGGCCAACTTCTAAGCTTTCAACTACCTGCTTAACAAATTGAATGATTTGTCTTTTGTTAATATTTTGTGCCCTAAAGTTTGAATTTTTATAAGTCATAATTTGTAAAAAGTTATTTGATAGTTTGTTGGTCTGTAAATTAAAAATTTTTAAAAGATGGAGAGAAATTTAAAAGATGGGGGAATCGGAGAAGACTTCTCTGAAGAAGTAGCAGCTGAGCTGAGCCTTGAAATCTCTTTTGGTCCCTGAAGAGCTGGTACCTTCTGGCTCTTAAGTTTTATGATCATTTTTGACTTGCTAAAGTTTAGTTCTTCCTGGGTCTAATGTCATAACTTGTGGATACTCTAAGAATTTAAACAGAAATAAATTAATCCATTTTCTCCAAGTCTTTAGGTATTTTCTAGAGTTTAGGAAGGAGAAAAGAGAGAAATATGAATCCAGTATCTTTTGGTAGCTATGGCTCTGGGGTCCCCTAGTGGAAAGAAAGCTAATCAGGCATTCCAGAGACTTGAGTCTATTCCTAAATGTTACTGGTAGGTTACATGATTTTTGAAGCAGAAAATTTTTAAAAGCGTTTGGTTTTTTTCCTGTAGTTGTACTAGATTTATTGATCTTCAACACTTATCAGAAAACCACGTATTATCTTTGGATGAACTTAGAATTGGATGATGTCCCTATATAGAGGGACATCTAATAATCTAAAATTGAATCAAGGATCTGAGCCTGGTAAAATACCAGGAATTCATTTAGGAGAAAAGATTAGGATGAGGAAGCACATATCGGGACAGTGCAAAATATATTTCAGGAGTATGTCTTGAGATGGTGAAAATGTTTCTGCCAATAATACCACAGAGAGTAGAGAGGGTCTATGAACTTTTTTTTTTTTTTTAATACAAAATCACCATCTCAGAAGCAATCCTGAGTGTTTATTTCTTACCCAAAGGAGGCGATAGAGATCCCAGGTCTACAGTGGGCCCATCCTGGGAAAAGGGTCAGCTGGAGGGGCTCATGATTGAGCAGAGAAGTTGGGAAACTCTTAGACGGCATGGGGACAATGCAGATCAGACTATGACCACACCTCCAGGAAGGAATTTGTCCCAGACACCATTGAAATTATGTTCTGCTAAGATACAATATTTAAAGAATCACCACACAATTCATACTGAGGTGATTTTCTCTTTTAGAAAGTATACCCTACGGGTTTGTGGGGAAGGGAAAGTAGTTTATGTAGTTTAAAGTGTCTCAGGTCATTTAAAAGTTGAGATATCGATGCCGTGGTGGTGGTAGTGGTTGTCCTTTGTTCTGGAAGAGGACCAAAATGACATCACTATGTTACAGTTGAGCTACGGTGTGTCCGAGTGTGGCTAATCAGATCATAAAGGACATCTAGTCTAATCTCTTCATTTCAAAAATAAACTGAGGGCATCTTAAAAGTAATAATAGTGTGGGGAGGGAGGAAGGAATGGGAAGGAGAGGAGCCTATCATTGCCAGATCTTAAACTATTACTGGTTTAAAAACAGGTCAATTCATAGAAAAGATTAGCTACGTGGCATACAGAAGCAAAAGAACAGAACAAAGCAGCATAATGTTTGATAGACCCAAAGACCCCAGTTCCTATAGAGAGGATTCACTATTAGGAAAACTAGTCATTTGGCAAAAATTAGGTCAACATCCCACAACATTCCAGGATAAATTGAAAGTGATACATCATCACCTTTTATGTCTATGATTTAAGTAAATTGGGTGAGCAAAGGAAGAAATCCTCTCTCAGATCAATAGATAGGCTGTAAGAATTTTGATAAAACAAAGGATAGAATTGATGAAAACAACGGATAATCTTGACTTTATATACAAAGATCTAAAGTTTTTGTACAAACAAAATTATAGCTAAAATGAAAAGAAACATAATTGGGTACAATCTTTACAGCAAATTTCTCTAATAAAATTCTCTTGAACAAGTTCATAAGGAACTGATTCAAACAAGAGCCTTTTCCCAACGGACTGAAAGGTCAAAAGATAAAAACAGGCAGTTTTCAAAGGAAGAAATCCAAGAGAGCGTCAACTATATGGGGGAGAGGGAAACGTCCCAAATCACTAATCCTAGAAATGCAAATCAAAGCAACTCTTGGTACCCATTAGATTGGCAAGAATAACAAAAAAGGAAAATGACAAATGTTGGAGGGGCTGTGGGAAAACAGGCACATTAATGTGATTGGTGAAGTTGTAAGAGTCAGTATAGCTATCTGGAAAGCAATTTTGAACTATGCCCAAATAGTTACCCAACTGTATATATGCTTTGACCAGGCTAATATCCCAGAGGTTTTTTTAAAAGGCGCGTGTATCTTTTAAAAAAAAATATTCCTAGGAGCTCTATTGTCTATAAATTGGAGTTCTATATAAGTACTTCCAAAGTGAAAACTACAAGGGTGCTCACCTATTGAGGGAATGGCTAAACAAATTATAATGAACCTAATAGGATATAGTGCCATAGAAATGATGAAATGGATAGTTTCAGAAGGTGACCTCTGAAGAGAGCAGAACCAGAGAGCAATTTATACAGTGTCAAAACATAAAGACAAATTTGGAAAAACTTCAGAACTCTGATCAATAGGATGACAAATCACAAGTCCAGAGGACTGAAGATGAAATATACCCCCCACCCACATCCCACCAGAGACGATAGCTTCTCACTGGGATGCAGGGTAAGACATAGATTTTCAGATATGGTCAATGTGGGAATTTTTTGCTAGATGGTGTGTATTTGTTAGGAGAGTTTAATTTTTTGTTGGTTTTTTAATTGTTCTATTTGAGGGAGTGGCAGTGGGAGAGAGATATAATAAAGGCTTGTAATTTTAAAAAAAGAACCAAAGTATAAAATCTCTTCCACTCCTTATAATGGAAAAAAAATATGATTTTGGCAATTTGTAACTTATTTGGCAAAATCTAGGAATTCTGTAGAACTCAAACTGGTTAAAGCATGTGAGCACTAATCGGTCAACATTACCATAGTTTCTTTATCTTTTGTGTTCAAGTCCAAGATGGCCTCTGTAGGTCCATATAATGACTAATGAACACTTTTAATATTTAGCAAACATTAAATACCTATTCTTCAAAGTAGTGTTTGGGGCTAGATGGGGAGGAGGGGCCGAAAAAAGGAAATGCAAATTAAGACAGTTTCTGCCTTGAGCAACTTCTTCCAGAGGATGTAATTAGACACACACAGATCATAATTTATATTCTTAATTAAATGCATGAGGGCTATGAAATTGGCCAATGGAGAGAGGAATTTCGTTCAGTTTCGAGGATCGGAGCTGGGTCTTCAAGAACGGTCGGGACCCTTCTAGGTGGGGAAGGGCATCGCAGGTGTCGGGGGCAGGGAGAAGGCTCAAGGACAGCGGGCTGTCCAGTTTGGCCGGGGTGCAAAGGGAGTGAAGGATGAGGCGTGAGCAGGCTGGACCAGCCCACGAGGGTCGGCTGTAAAGAGCTGACCAGGGACTTCGAGGAGCCGGCGAAGGGCATGAGCCGGTCACAGGCATTGGTCGTTCAGGCGGAGGGGCGTCGGGCCGCCTTGGCCTGGCCGGGGGCTTGTAGCCCCAGGAATGTAGCCAAAGTAGCTAAGCCCGACGGGCTGGTCCCGGGACTCCCCACGCCGGCCTGCAAGCTTCTCTGCCAAGCGGAGGTTGGGTGGTTTTTTTTTTTTGGGGGGGGGGTGCATGGGGAAGGGTACTTCCGCAGCATCGGGGGCGGGGCAGAGCCGCGGGCGCTCAGGTGAGTCTGCTTCGCGCGATTCCCCGTGGATCCGTCCTCGGCACCCGACGCCTCCAGCGGGGATTGGCCGGGAGGCAGAGTGAGGAGGGGGCTTCCCGGACCGGAGGGGAGCAAGCACTTAGGACGCGCCTGCGGCATGGAAGGCTGTCCGGGTGAGTGCGGGAGGGGTGGAGGAGGCCGGGGCCGGGGGTCAGCGAGGACCAGCTAGTCCTGGGGCCAGCTCAGGGTCCAGGCGGTGCGGTCCGCGGTCCGGAGGCCCCGGGGGTCAAGGCGGGCAAGGGGAGGGGCGGCCGGCCACCCGCTTCCGGCCAACCCAGCCCCCGGGAGGGCGGGGGACGGGGTGCCAGCCTGCAGGTGGGGGGAGGGGTGAGATGTCCTCTAGGACCGGCGCAAAGGCTGCTGGGGACTCCAGGAGCCTGTCTTCCCGCGCTAAGTTGGGGGCGTGGCCGTGCCCGTGATCTTGGGCGTTTAATAAATGCTTGTTGAGGGATCCTAGGCCTTAGTTTCCTCCTCATTCTAAGGAGAGAGGTATAAGGGGTAAGAAATACCGTATCTCCTCGGGTGGGGCCCCCCGCCCCTCCCGCGCTAGCCTCGCTTTCGCTCGGGAAGCCGCGTGACTGACAGGACTTTCTCCCGCTGCCCCGCCCCCTCCAGCCTCCCCTTCTCCTCGGAGGCCTCCCGACGGAGGGGGCTCCCTCGCTCCTTCCCGCTCCCCCTCCCGCGCCGGCCTCGCTTTCGCTCAGGAGGCTGCCTGACCCCCCACCCCCTGGGCCCCCCCGCTGGCGGGAGAGGAGCATGTCGCGTCACTTCCGCTTCCCAGTGCCGCGGCTTCGGGGTATGAGGAGCACGAGTGGCTCGCGCCCGGGAGCAAGGCTAGCGCGAGGCGGCGGCGGACGGAATCGGGGTGCACGTCGAGGCGGCGGTGGCGGCTGCTTGGGGGCGGGGCGGGCCATGCCGCGGTTAAGGTCGCGGGGTTCGGGATCCGCGCGGCCCGGTGGTGGCGGCGGCGACGGCGACGAGGCGGAGCGGGAGTCGGCGTCGGGCCGCCGCCTGTACACCCGGGCTTCGGCAGCAGGGCCCGGTCTGGAGCCCGCCTCAGCCAAGCGGGACCGGAGGCGGCGGCGGCGCCGGAGGCGGGCCCGGGAGACCGTGGTGGCTGCGGCCGAAGCCGAGGAGGAGGCTCCGCGGCGGAAGCGCGGCCGCAGGCCCGGCGCCCAGGAGGCCCCGGCGGCCGCGGAGCAGCAACTGCACCGGGGGCGTGGGCTGGGCCGGGGCCTGAGGGGAGCGGCCCTGCCCGCGGAGCCCCGCGGAGCCCAGGACGAGGCCTCGGGCGAGGAGAGGAAGGAGCGGAAGCGGCGCAGGCGGAGCCGGAGCCTTGGGTGCGTCCGCCCTTCGGTGCTGCCGCCGCCGCGCCCCAGCCGGGTCGAGGCCCAGGCCGCCCCGGGAGCCGCAGCCAGCCCCGAGCCGGAGCCCAAGGAGAAAGGTGGGGCCTTCACGGAGCTCAGCTCCCAGCGTCGGCCCTTGGGAGCGGGGAAGGGGAGGGATCGTGGTGCCCATAGTGCGGAGGAGGAAACTGAGGCCCGGGTCCTGGGTGCGTTCGGACCTTGCGTCTCGAACGTGTGCCCCTCTGGGTGCTCTGGGGCGCCGCGCCCTTGTTAACCGGAAGGGCCCAGGGCTCTTTAGTGGAGGGGAGTTCGCTCTGAGAAAACAAGTTGGCCTCTTTTTTTCCAAGTTTTGGTCTTAATTGAGCTCCTCTTTTTTTTTTTTTTAAGATGCTCTTACATAATCCTTATCTTTTAGTTGAAAATTACCTCTTTACTTTGAAAGCCATCTGAAGTGTTGATTTTTGCGTTTTATTTAGCAAAGAGAGAAGCTAAAGAAGGTTCAAGTGGAAAAGATGAACTTCAGCCAGCAACTGACTTGACTTTGCCTTGCGATTGTAGCATGAAGGAATCATTAATCAGTTCTGAATCTTTTCAAACAATGGAGCCCAACGCGTTTAAAAGCTTGACTTTAATGCAGACTTTGGGCAAGGAAGATTTGGTACAGTGTAATAAAAGAAAAATTAGAATCATAAAACCTAAAGGCCTAGAAAACTCCTCTCCCAAAGTAACTGAAAACAAGGATGTACAAAATATTGTAGCAGAGTTACCAGATGGGCTGTGTAGAGAGAGTTCCAGTTATTCCTATAACAGCCTGTCTCCTCCGGTAGAGACATGTCCAGTGATTAAAGGTGACTGTAATTGCCAAACCTTTTTTAAGGATTCTAGTAACGAAGGAAAACCTGCTTATAAAAGTGGTGAGCATGAGCATGTAGCAGAAATGGCCTCTGAGATAAAGAGAGAGAATGTGGAGAAGAATGATGGGATTGGTTCCCCTCATCTTCTAAGTGAAGAAAATAGTGTGGGAGTAAAAAAAGTGTTGCCAGAAGGATTACACCATAATAGAAATAATGGCACGTTTTCTTGCTTTCAAAATACAAAAAACAAGCACTCCAAAGAAGTAAAAAGAGGGAGAAAACCTAGGAAAAGGATGAGATTGTCTGAAAAAATGGATGAAACTGTCACTGAGAGAAGTTTCCCAAAAGGGGATAACAAATCGGATGAATTTTTGGTGCAAGCAAAGCAAATGTTCACAGAAAACAAAGATACTTTAGATTTTAAAACAAATTCAGTTGCTTTAAGAAAGGGTTTCTCTATAATGGAGAATTCTCTCAGTCCTCAGGAAGTCACTGAAGAGAAGAATCACAAGAAGGTGAGTTCAAGACACCATGCAAATGATACATTTGAACCCTGTGGTAGAAAAGAAAGAAATAAGACTGTTTCAGAGCCCTTTGACCATAAAAGCACAAAGCCAGATGAACATGTTAAGTTGGTGAAAAGCCCCATAGTTAAACTATCTCGAGATATATTTGATGTTCCTGATTACCATCGTGTTGAAAAGAAAACTTCAGAAAGCCTCAGTGAAACTGAGGAATTAAAATTAAGCTGTAGAAGAACAATTCCAATGACTGGTAAAAGAATTTGGCCTTGTTATTCATGTGCTAGGACATCTATTTGGTCTCATAAAAAAGGTATCTTAATTGAATCAAATGCCTTTCCTTCTGGGTTTCAAGAAAGTTTATGTCAAGATAATTCTGATAGGCTGCTTCTAAGTGATGAATTCTTAGCTGATAACTCCAAATTAACGTTACAGAGTTTTGTTACAGAAGCAAAGAAAGTACCTTCAAGTAAAGAAAAAATGGACATAAAAGCAGGTTTTTTGTCTTCTGTTACTGCTCTGACATCTCCTTTAATGGATATAGAGGAGCATATAAACAGTAGTAACAAAAAGGGGAAGTCAGAAGATCTGAGTAGAATTAAATCAGAGGTGATTTCTAATGGCGGTGAAAATGCTCATTTAGCTAATATGACCTTACAATTGGCAGTGAATCCAAGAAAAGATAAAGGAATTTCAGCAAAACTTAATCTGTCTACTCACAATAATCAGGATGTAAATGTTTCAGGCAAAATTTTGAGTAGGAAAGCAGCTCTTGCCCAACAGACACTCGCAGTGCCAAATTTAGTGAAAATGCTAAACACTGGGCGGCTGACAAACTTCAAAATTCCTTTACTCAAGAATAAAACAGAATCCAAAAGGGAGGTAAATGTTAAGTCAGAGAAGGAAGCCTACAGTCCCCTAGAGCTCCTGGACTATTTCTCTACAACAGAGATTAGGCAGAATAGGATAAAAGAAATTGATAGTACAGTAAGTCCAAAGTCTCTATGCATCCCGGCTGGTGTCCCACTAATACAGGCCAATCCTGATGATATCTACAGTAAAAACTCTAGTACTGTTTCTCAGAATTTCTTGAAACAAGCTAAAACCAACCCACCTGACCAGCTTTCTGAGGCTGAAGCTATACCTCCTACTTCTGCCTGTGAAAAAAACAATTTTTCTTCTGATTCTGGGTGTACAAAGAAAAGCCCTACATGCTCACCTTCCAGGGCACTTCACCTGTTTGATTCTTTTGTTTCATCTGGAGACATTGGTGAGGAAGCATCCAGAAAAAGCTTTGCAGAAATGAAAGTTGCATTTCCAGATATACTTCAAGCTTATGAAGATGATGTCCTTCTAATTGATGTAATTCAAGATGATCCAGACCTCTTTGGAGTTGAAGGGGAACCTTTATTTACTTCAGATGATGCTTTTAAAAACCAGGAATTTAATGGTGCTGAAGACTGCCAAGAAGTTGATTCAAAGCCTTTGAAACTGCCAGAGAAAAGAGAGCCAAGCAGTGACTCTAGGTATGCCTGTCAGCATGTAAAGAGGTACCTTTTTAGATGCAAAATATTGCAGAAGTTCAGGGTTTGTTTGGTGTTTTGGTGGGTTTTTTTTTTACTTTTTTAGGTTATGCTAATGGATTTTCTGTTAATAATGAGCTGGGTGGTGTGTTTTTTTTTTCCTAGACTTTTAATGTAATTTCAAATCACAGTACTGAGACTAGGAATGATTACGATGAAAGCAAAGTGGAAGTAAAGGTTTATCTAAGTCTTAGAAATCAGGTTAGATAAAAGTATCAAGTATACATATATGAGAGAAAACTTTTTGGATCATGCATTTGGAGTTTTACAAATTAGTAGTGAATATTAAAATTGCTTGTGTAGTTAATGGAAAAACATATTAAGCACTAATAGCAAATAGGGTTCCCAGTATACTTTAAATTCCTATCCTTTTGTATGCCCTGTGGATTAATACATTTCCTTTCCAGAAAGGTTCTTTCTCCCTTGACACTTAATTTTTGTTGTTGGTTTTTCAAATACTTAGTGTTCGTGGGGTAGCTTTTCAATGAAGAAAAGCCTCATGTTAAGGGAGAGGTTCTTTCTCCCATTTTGCTTTAATCCTTTAAGTGTATTGAGCTTAATATTTTGTGTTTAACAAGTATAAAAACAGATGGAGGTATGGAGTTGTGTTATAGATCTTATATAGAATTATTTATTACGGTATCTTATCTGTTAGGTTATCTAATAGATTATTATATCTATCATATAAATATATAGAATTTATATAGAACTAGTGTATTTGAAGCTTGCACTTAACTGTGATGAATGTTTCTCTTTACTCACTGACCTGTATGAGATTTCCTAGGAGGCCAAATTTAATAAATATTTCACTTTAAGCATAATTATGGTCAACTTTCTCATTTTCTAAACAGAACGTTGACGCCATTAAAGCCTAACACAGAGTGTTAAGTAGACATACAGAAATTGTTACGTACGATGATTATATCTCAGTCTTTCTTAACCAAGTACTGGCTTGGAAGTGGTTCTCTGGCTGTAGTGTTCAGGTTAGAAGCTTGCATCTACATGCCTAGCACAGTTCTTACTGAGGATAGGTACTGAAAAGATACTGGAATTTCATTGAAAACTACAGGTACTGTACAATCCTGATCTTTGAGGCTTAAACTATTTTTTTTGTTGTTAGTGCATTCTAACATGATGTATGTCATCATAAGATCATAGAGTTAGAAGGGACCTTACAAATGACATGGTCCAACCTCCTTATTTTAGGGGCTGAGAGTTTGATTTGCCCAAAATCACATGTAAGAAGTAGGAAAGTCAAGGTTTGAAGGCAGCTGTTTCCCTGACCTCAGTGCTTATTTACACTAGCCTGTTTTGCCTCAATTCTCAAGGGGCCTATGAACGTGGTGAATTTTAAGACAGTTTTGAGTGAACTGTTATCTGTTAATGAAGTGGTGCAAAAATATGGAAATAATCACATGTTGACTGCCCTCCCTGCATTTTACTTAAATACCTTGAATACACTTCATGCCTTAGGAGAATTCTCCTAAGTTGGACTGGTGCCTCCCCACCCCCACCCACCCCCAAAAAAACCACCTGCTTGTCAACCTGCATTATAATAGGAAAAGTACTTTTTCTGTATGTCAATAGGTTAAATTATTTCAGTAGTATTTCTAACAGTAATCACAAAACAGAATTCCGTACGTTGAAATGTATCTCCTCTATTCCATAGTTTTCAAGCTGGGGTTACGTGTCCTATTTTTGGTGATTTAAGTAAAACTGGAGTTTGAAGAGCTAATTTTGTAGACAAGAAAAGCGTTAGCCTCTGTCTCTGCATAAATTACCATACTGTGCAGTATTTGTATTTAGATAGTCATGTTATAGCTATAAAACTAAGTGTGTGAGCATTATGATAACCTACCCTGCACAGTCACCATAGCTGTCAAGCAGTAGTTTGTTTTTAGTTTCAGAAACTCAATTTCTTAACAATTTGGAAGTACAGAATTTTTATTCCTAATTGCATTTAAATCGTATAGTCCTTCATTTGTTTCCTTTCCAGGCTCTGAGTTTTGTATTAGCCTAAGTGTGACATTAGGAGAAATGTTGTTGTAGTAGGAATACCTTTGTATTCTCTTACAACAGAAGCTTAAAGTAGACTTCTCGATTAGAATGATCCATTTCCCTGATATTCAGATACTTGCCAGCACGTACAACTTTATATTCTTTTTATCGTACAACTTTATGTTGTCTTTTTTGTTGTTTTTATTGGGGGGAGCAGTTATTGTCTAAATCTCTGGATTTAGAATTAAAGGAGAGATAACTTGGCAATTTTTCAGCAGGTCTTTTATTTTCATATTAGTGATTTTTCCCAAATTTATTTTTTTTTCCTCAAAAAAAAAATGCATGGTATTTGTAATAACTACTATGTTCTGGGGTTAAAA
Source organism: Trichosurus vulpecula (assembly GCF_011100635.1). Lineage (NCBI taxonomy): Eukaryota > Metazoa > Chordata > Mammalia > Diprotodontia > Phalangeridae > Trichosurus > Trichosurus vulpecula. The sequence continues at coordinate 22,800,054 of NC_050577.1, forward strand.
AAAACTGATTTAAGGGATCAAATGTTATGGCTATTTTATTCTTTGCTTAGACATACTTTCTTGGTTGGTAAATTGCTCTTTCAGTCTAGCTTTATTTGCCGTAACTTCAGTTAGTTGTAGGCCAGCTAGGTAGTAGAGTGGATAGAGTGCTGGGCCTTGAATCAGGAAGACTTCAAATCCAACCGAAGATACTTGCTATCTGTGTGACCCTGGGCAAGTCACTTAACCCTTTTTGCCTCAGTTTTGTCATCTGCAAAATGAGCTAGAGAAGGAAATGGCAAACTATTCCAGTATCTTTGCCAAGAAATTTTGCCAAATGTGGTTAGAAAGAGTTGGACATGACTGAAAAACAGCAATGGTTGGTTATGCTTAGAAGTACTAATGTTTCATCAAAAATTTGTACATTTGTTTAATACATATTTTAATGGGAATTCAAAAATGTCAAATACTTCAAAGTCAGCAAACTGTCAACCTGCTAGATTCTCATTGTAGTTTACGTGGTATTAATTGCAAGACTGTCCCAATTTTTATTATTAATATCTGCCCTTTAAAACTTCTTTATCCTGGCCAAATCTCACATTTTTATATTATGAGTTAATATTCTTCATTCTCATTACCATAGAATGCAGGTTGTTTGCCTTTTTTTTTTTTTAAGCTCCTTGCCAGCTCTATTTCCAGGTCAAACTCATCATTTTCTCAAAACTGGATTAATAGCATTTACTAACCTAATGTTATATAAATGCTAATTTCCTGATTTTTGTAAATATAGCAGGCACCTTTAATTTTGGTCTTAATATGAGGGACTAAAGTAGATGACTATTGGACTTTATCATTTCATAGACATTATGAAGATACCTCTCCCTCCAAGTAAAGAAGAGATAAGGGGGGAAATTCAGACAACAGCTTGCTTGGCTGAGCTATAGTGTCAGATTTCATCAGTAAGAGCAGGCATTTCTTACTCCTGGATCAGACAAGCACCTTAGTTCCTTGCTACTTTACACTTAGACACAGCCAAAGGAGCCCTGTTTTCCTGGCAACAGTTAAGAAGGCACCTGGGACCCAGATTCAAACAGGTTCTGAGGGAGACAGAATCAGAATTTGAGATCTGGAAGCGACCTCTGTAGTCATCTAATCCAACCCAGATGATAACTGATGTGAGTTGTCATCCAGCCTCTGCTTGAAGAGCCTCAAGGAGTGGAAACCTACCACTTTGCAAGGCCCATTCCACTTGTGAGAAGTTATAATTGTTGCAACTTCCACCCTTTGCTCTTGGTTCTGCCTCTTGGAGTCAAAGGAGTCTAATCCCTCTCTATAACAGCCTTTCAGGTACTTACAGATAGCTACCATGTCACCCTATATCTTCTACAGACCAACTGATCCTCATCTGACACAGTCAAAGGCATTTAGCATCCTGCCCCTGCAATTCTGTTCCAGAAGTGTTCTTCAGCTGTGGTGCCAAGAACTGAACAGTGGGTCTGAAGGGTAGAAGAGTACAGTGGTACTGTCAACCTCCCTATTCCTGGAAACTGTGCTCTTCATGTAGCCCAAAATCCCATTAACTTTATTGACTGTCTCCCATCACGCTACTGTTGCACATTGAGTTTTCAATCCACAAAAAACCTCAAGATCATTTTTAGACCACCTATTGTCCAAGTATGCCTCACTCTTCTTGTACTTTTAACACTGATTTTTTTTATCCAAGTGTAATTTTTATATTCATCATGTTATTTGGTTCAGCCCCATGCTCTAGCCTGTTAAGATCTCTCCTCCAGTAGTGTTAGCTATCTTAATCCACTTGGTATCATATATAAAAGTTTAAGCAGCACAGAGATAAGCACAGATCCTTGGAGGCACTGCTCTGGAGACCTATAAAATTAACATCAAGCTATTAACAATTACTCTTGAGTCTGGCCATCTGACTAGTTCTGAATCCATTGCATCATCTGTCCTGTGTACTCCTTTTTCTTCTCTGACACTGCTACCACTCTGGTTCAGGCTCTTATCACCTCATTACCATAGTCCACAGGTTTACATCATCTCTACAAGTATGGTATGAGACCTGTCTCATAACTGGCTTGATAGATGGTGGCGTCCCAACACCGTAGGTGAAGAAGTCCTGAGGTAGCATGACCTTGAGACCTTGTGGAACACAAATGCATTGCCCTTCTGAATCAGAGTCATCTAGCTGGGCCACGTCGGCAATATCAGAATGGACTTGTTTTTCTTCCTACTAACATTCTTCCCATGCAGGCACGTGGGCAACTCTTCTTATAAGGAGGAGAGTAGTTTTTGCTGCCAGAAATTCAGACATCTGCTTTGGAAGTAATGACACTTGGGTAGGACAAAAGATACAATACAGTGTGTGCTATGTATATAGTAGTAAGGTATGCCACACACTTTATGGTGTAATTTGGGGTTGAGAAGTTATTCAGCCTACCAAATTGTCCTCTAGAGTTTGCAGCGATCTTACTCCAGATGTCTGCTTTGACCCTCCTTCCCCCAGAAATGTGGCAGATGTTAATCAGAGTCTGAATTGAAAGGGGACTTTATTTCAATTGATCAATATCTGACCAAGAGTCTCTATTACATAATAGACTTTTCTTGGAATACCTACAGTGAGGAGGAATCCAGCTCATTTCACGTTTGAATAGCTATGATTGTTGGGAAGTTTTCTTTATTTCAAGGATGATTTTTATCCATTGTTCCTAATACTACAGTTGGGGCTATAATCTTCCAAATACTTGAAGGTAATTTATCATGTATTTCTCCTTCCCCTCCCGCATTCCATTTTTTTTCCCTAGGCTAAACATCCCGAGTTCTTCCAGCCAGTTCTTCTGTGACATGAATTTGAGAGCTTTCACAGTCCTGGTTGCCATCCTGTACTTATCATTGCCTTTCCTAAAATATGCTATAAACTAGACACAGTATTTCATTTTGCTAAATTCTAGGTAAATGATATCTGTAATGTTCTACTAATCTTTGTCCTAGTAACTTGCCTCACCTCCCAAAAGAAGGAAATAGGCTTATTTTCACATGAAATACTGCAGCATCTCTCATATGCCCTTCTCTCCTGATACCACCCCACTCAAGTGCAGGCTCGCCGGTGGGTCTGCCTGCCTAAAGTCTCTCTCCACTCCAACCTACCTCTATTCAGCCACTGTAGTGGTCTTCCTAAAGCACAGGTCTGACTAGGTCACGCGTCAATACCCCTCTCCACACCCACAACTGTCTAACCAGTTGCCAAGTCCTGACAATTCTACCTCTACAACAGCTGTCACGTCTGTCTCCTTTCCTCACACCCTTCTACTGTCCAAGTTCAGGACCTCTTGGCTAGACTATTGGAGTACCCTCCTAATTGGTGTCCCTACCTCCAGTCTCTTACTTCTCCAGTTCATCCTCTACACAGCAGCTGACCAGGTCACTCCTTAACTCAAGCTCCAGTGGCTCCCTCTTCCCTCTAGAATTAAATACTACAGTCTCCTTTATTTGGCATTTCCAGCCCTTTACAACCTGGGACTGACCTATTTCTTGAAGCTTATTTCACATTACTCCTCTTCAGCCCTCAGTGGTTCAGCCAGATGGGCTCTTTTCACTGGTCCTTTCACATAACACTTCATCTCCCCACTCGCCACTCCCCAACCCTGGGTGCACACCCTTATCACCTTCCTTCAAAGCTCATCTCAAACTTGGAGAAAATTGGTTGCTGTCTTTCCCAGAGACAAGTAGTCAGGCAAGGGTCACTATGAGCGAGGATGTAGGTTTTATTATTGCTGAACCTCCTAAGTGCTTTAGAATAGAACTGTGGAATAGTTAGATCATCAGCTATCACAAATATAAAGGAGAAAAACAAATATTACAGCTCCTCTGACACAGATCGGGAACCTCAGGGACAAATGTAAAATGATATGCCTGAGGTCTTAAGAGGTGAGTGAAGTTAAAGAGACTTTGGTAATATTTGATCCCTTATTTTGAGGATCCTTTTTTTTCCCCAAGTTAAACTCATACTTGGGGAAAGGGAAGGGGGAAGCATTTATGAAATGCCCACTATGTGCCAGGCACTGTACTAAGCATTTTACAGATATGATCTCATTTGATCGTCACAATAACCTTATGAAATAGGTTCTATTATTATCCCCATTTTTATAGTTGAGGAAACTGAGGCAGAAGTTAAGTAACTTGACCAGGGTCACACAGTACCAGTCTGAGGCCAGATTTAAATTCAGGTCTTACTTCCTCAAGGCATTTTGTATGTAGGTAGTAGGAAATTAAACTGGAGAAGTAGGTTGGGGGCAAATAATAGAGGCTTGCTTGTAACTATTAGCTAGGGACTTTGGAACTTACTTAGTAGTGGGGAGCTCGTGAAGACTTTCGAGCAAGGGAGTGACATAATCAGAGCTGATCGGGGAGTCAGCATACAAGATGGTTCGAAGAAGGAATACTGAAGACAGTTGAGTTTCAAGGCCACATTGCAGTGGCCCATGGCAAGAAGTAATGAGGGCCTGTGAAATAGAAAAAGAGAGGCAGAAAAGCATTGGTGGGTGGCCACTGTGGCCAACCCAGGATTCGAATGGGAATTACTTTTATAGACAACCTGCCCAAATAAGAGTGAAACAGTCTTGTTAGGTACATTCGCCTTTCTGAAAGGGGATAAGCCATTGCCACATCATAGGGAGATGAGGTTAGCAGTAAGGAGGCTGGGAAGGAAATACATGTGGCCATGTGCTGACTATCCAGTAATACAAAGGACTAGGGGGTAGGATCAAAAGGCATGCTGCCCACTGGCTACTGCATCTCCCAACCAAGAAGACCAGCAATACTGGAAACTACAGGGTCACTAGGACTGAGTCAGCACAAATGGGGCATCAAAATCTCTAAAGAAGCCAGGGCAACTAAAGAGGGAGGTTAAGAGGTGGGGCATTCCAGGCTTGGGGAATAGCCAGTGCAGAGGTGCACAGATGGGATGTGGGATAGGGTGTGTTAGGGACAGCAGATAGGTCTGTGAGGCTGAACTGGAGGGTTCATGGAGGGGAATAAAGTATAGACACAAAATATTGAAATGGTAAGAAGGGGCAAAGTTCTGAAGAGCTTTCAGTGCCAGAGGACTTTATCTGTAGGTAACAGGGGCCATGAGAATTCTTCTGTGTGTGATGAGTGAGACACGGTCTGACCTGTGCTTTAGGAAAAGCACTTTTTCAGCAGAGCATGGCATGGAGTCAGGAGAGAACCATTAGAAGGCCTTTTCAGTAGTCTCTAGAAGAGCTTATGGGGCTCTGAATGAGGGCGATGGAGGTGAATGGAAATACGGGGCCCTACACAAGGGTGTGAGTGAAATCGAGGAGTTGAGAATGACCCCAACGTTGTGGGCCTGGGTGACTGGGAAGGGACTAGAACCCTCAGTAGAAATAAAGAACCAATACTCCAGGACCCACAACAGTAATGAGGAAGTGCTCTTCACTGGGCATTATTGTTAGAAACATGAACTAAGACCTAGGCCCTACTGTCTAGGGCCTTGTGGTGTAGTAGGAGGGAAGACAAACCCAAAAGAACTCAAATGAGAATTGTAATTAGTGCCTACAAGAAATCTAAGTGGTGCTGTTTGAGGAGTGGAGGACTAATTGGAGGTGGCACCTGAGCTGGGCCTGAAAGGAAAACAGGCTAAGGATGTTTGAGGAGAATGTGCCAAGGTGCAGAGAGAAGAAAAAAGGTGAGGCGTGATTAGACATCGGCAAAGAGCTATTTTTGTCTGGAACAGAAAGTGAATAAGGCTTTATAGTCAAGAACCCTAGAACTTTCCGACAAGTAGCTGAAAATGTAGTTATTGATTTAGTGTCATCTACAAAGATGGCAACAGTTGGGAATGACTTGGCAAAGGACTTGGGCCACAAGGAAAGCATTGGGGGAGAGAAGAGTATGAGGAAGAGGGCTTTGTAGGAAGGTGGGAAGGAGGCAGGGGGACAGAAAGGGAGTGTAGACTTGTTTTGGGCTTTGTCCTCTCTTAATCTGGAGGGGTGTGTGTGTGTGTGTGTAGATATATAGATAGGTATTTTTTTTTCCAACTTTCCACTAATGGAAAACTTTGGAGAGTACCTGGCCCAGAGTTACACGGCATTGGCAGGCATTGGGTGGACTAGTTTTCATCCATTTTTTCATTCTTTTGGTTCTGTTTTATAATTTCTTGGGTTTCTCATAAAGTTGCTAGTTTCCCCTGGCTCCATTCTGACTTGTAAGGTGGCATTTTCTAAAGTGGTCTTTTGGACCTCCTTTTCCATTTGGCTAATTCTGCCTTTTTAAGGCATTCTTCTGCTCTTTCATCAGACACAGAGTGTGAGCGTTTTATAGCTGAGAACCCAGGCGCTCAGAAAGATTAAGTCACTTAGCTGTTGAGGCTTAGCTTGCTCAGTCCAGGTATTACTCTGCTTCTCTTAATGGAAAAGGTAAACCCAGCACCTTGTGGAGCCTGCATGGGTTACACCAGCATCTTTCAGTGCCCGTAGATTTCCTTTCTCTTTTTTCATTAGAACCCAAGCTCTGCTATTTTGATTGTGCTAAAACTTTGCCTCTTCATCTTTGTTCATATGTAGAGCAGAAAAGACTATCCTGAATTTAATGAAAGGTGAAGTTTTTCCCGGGGTCTGGCTCCTATGCCTGACACTCAAGGCATGCACCCTTTTCCTTTCCCCTGCTCCTCTTCCTGCCTGCCGGTCTGCTCAGTACTACGTGGCCAGGCATGTTTGTTTCTCTTGCTGTGACTTTGCTTGTGCTCTTTTGACCTGGAATGGCCTCCCAATCTTTACTTTCTCAAGCCTACTCCAGCTCTAGTCTTTTATAGAAAACCCTCTGATTATTCCAGCCTTCATTGCTCTGAACCCCTAAAGTGCTTCTGTTTTATACTTCATTCAGTTTGACACTTAAAACATGCTTAAGTTGCCACTTCTGCATTAGTCATAGCCTTCCAATTAGATTATAAATTCTTTGAGGGCCGGTAGCATGCTTTATGCTTTTTTAATCTCTGTAGTCTATACAGTGGTGTGCACATTACCTGGAACAAAGTAAAATAATGAAATTTATTGACATAATAAAGCCTTTTACTTTTTTCCATAAAAAGGGTTTTTCATATGCAATAAACTCTTTTGCTGAAATAATTTGTTATATATATTTTAGCATTGAATTCATAAGATTTTGACACATTCTTTAATCCTTTATGAAACCACATTTCTGTCATATTGGATATTAAGTGTATCTTTGACAATCCAATTTTTCAAGTTTGGCCTTGCTTATAGTCCATAGGTTCACAATGGTGTTTAATTCTGATGAGTTCTTAGGCCTCTCAAGTATGCATCTCCCTATCTTAGATAAATTTCTTAACCTTTCATTGACATGTGACATGGTATAAGGTGATATGGCTGTATTCCATCTCCATTTGAAAATTGCTGTCATTCTCACAGTTCTCCTTCCCAATTTATCAATATTTATCAGAATTTATCATCCCCCCCAATGGGGATAAGATTTCTAGGCCCACTGGAAGTTAAAAATCTCCAAAATATTGGGGATGGTGGCGGATGTTTTTAGCAGTCTAGTGCAATATTTTGATGGTACAGGTTGACCCACCTGTGGGACATATTTTGGTATAGCTTTAAATTAAAAAGTTAGGAAAAAGAAAAATTTTAACTGATAAAACTAACTTAAGTACTCCAATCTTTGTATTGTCTTGCCCATGACAAAGGTTTTTTCCAAACTGAATTTAGTAGCTATTTGGTTTTTTTCCTCCACTGGTTTTCCTGCTATTCTTCTAACCCTGAAAAGCCTATCGTGTGCTGCAGAGACGTGAGCTCCTCTAGCTAGCACATTCCTCTGAACGTAATTGGGCAATTTCACAGTGATAGTTGGTCAGTTCTTGGTTTTATTTGTTTTCAGCCACACTTGGCACCTAGGTGTTGATTTGATTTCATTTCATTATGAGCTTGAATAAACCTTGAAACACTTGGCTTCCTCACACCAGCAGCTGCTGCAGGATCTCTGATAGTCCTTGACTTTGGCCCTTTAAGGGAAATAACTTTGGCACATACCCTTGGAGTGATTGCCCTTGTTAAAGAGTATTAAAACAAGAGAACGTGAACACCACCACCACCCCCACACACACACACACACACACACACACACAGAATCCTGTACGCAGCTGACATAGATTTAACCAAAGGTAGGGAAGTAAACTCACTCCTATTTGACCTTGTTGAGGTCCAACATTCTGAGTTATAGCCTAGTGTCATTAGAAGCTTGCGTGACCATTGCCTTCTCAAAATGAAACCATGGGAATCTTTGCTCCCCTCCTCAAGTAATTTGCATACTACCATAGCTCAGTGCTAAGGAATAACTGACTTATATAGTACTTTAAGAATGTGTAAACTGCCATACATCCATTATCTCATTTGAGCTTTGCAATACCCCTGAGAGTTAGGTTGCTTATGACAGGAATTAACTCCATTTTACATGTGAAGAAACAGATAAATTATTCTTGGAGTGTGAAGTATTCCTTATAAAGATAGCTCTTTAAATTGTCTGGCTGAATAATTTTATGTGATGGCTTGCCATTAATTAAGCTGGGCAGTCATTCTTCTAAGATTGTTTGTCTTACATGGTAATCATCACTTAAGACTCTCATGCACTTGAGGGGATAGTTTTGAGATTTTAACAAGTGAAAAATATGATTCAGTCTATGCTCAGAGTTCATCAGTTCTCTCTGGAGGTATTTTCCCTAATTATTCTCTTCTTTCACTTCTCAGTAGCTTTTTCATAGCCCTTCATTCTGTGAATATTCTACTCCCTTGGTTTTCAGTGTCTCAGTCTGGCAGCAGATTATCGTTCGTTTCCTGTCCCCCCATGTGTGGTTAGTATCCAAGTCCTTTGTGATCTCCTTGGCTTCTAGGAGTTTATCCCTATGCAGATGATTGCTAAATCTCTCTATCTAGCCAGAATCTCTCTCAGTCCCCAGTTCTGTATACCATCTCCCTGTTGAATATCACCACTTGAATGTCCTGTTGGCATTCCAGACTTAGCAAACTCAGATACCACCCAGCTTCATACCCTCAGAATCTCCTTCGTTGTGGGATGGAGGGGGAGAGAGTGGCTTGTGGCCACGGAGTATCTGCCTGGGGTCCTGAAGATCATCTTCTGTATTTATTGAATTTGGGGGTACTAAAGAGGGCTAGAGTTGTCCATCATTACCTTCCATTCTTGGTACACGATGGGCCCCCCTCCTTTTTTTGATCATACTCTTCCTCAAGATCCTTTTATGGTGAGCAAACATTGGAAACATTCCGCAGTACCCACTGGGCCCCTGTGACTTGGATTCTTCAGAAGGAGGGTAGTGGCATTCCAGGGTACTACCACCAACAGAATGCATTACAGATCTTTTTCTTCTTTACTTGATGTTAGTACTCAGAGGGTTGGTGAACAAAGTTCTTTCTCTGGTTATTTGTATCAGGAGATCTTTCTTGAATCCCCAGGCTCTTCTTGTTGCTGTTTATGTCAAGACAGGCCCCAGCCTTGGATCACTCTCACCATTCATCATGGCCTTCATGTCTACACAGGTGCTGCTGAATGAAGTCCACTACAGATTTGTTTCATAACCTCAATGGGGCTCTCACTGCTTCTGGGCAATCCTGGTATTCTTCCTTTATCACCTCCACAGAGGCTCTACCAAACTTTCTAATCCCTCATCAAACCTCCTGTGGCTTGTGCCCTTCACCCCCTGACCCCCTACCACCAAGCTGAGAACCTTGCCTCACATTTTACTCTCTATGTTCCCCTCTTCCTCATCTCCTGTCACCCGGGTGCTTTTTGCCACTTTCTCCTCCTTCACCCCAGTCTCACATGATGAAGTGGCCAGCTCTCTGCATTTTCTCTGGCTGTCCCCCATGCCTAGAATGCTCTTCCTCCTCTGTACCAACTACTAACCTCCCTGGCTTCCTTTAAATTTCAACTAAAATCCCACCTTCTACAAGAAGCTTTCCTGATCCTCTCAATTCCAGTGCCTTTCCTGTTAATTATTTCCTGTTTTTCCTATATCTAGCTTCTGATTTGTATACATTATATACAAATATATATTTGTTTGAATGTAGTCTTCCCCATTAGATTATAAACTCCTTGAGGTTTTCTTTGTTTTGGGTTTTTTTGTATCGCTAAGACTTAGCACAGTCCCTGGCACATAGTAGGCACTTAATAAATATTGATTTATTAATTCTTGTACTGTCTTAACATATGCACAAACCTTTTCTATCCACCTCAAATTTAAGCAAAACTAAGCTGCTTTTACTAGTTTGGCCCCAGTTGTTTTTACTTTTAGGCAGGTTATTTTTAAATGTTTTTTTTTTTTTACAATTCCAGCTCTGGAATAAGCTATAAAGCAGCATTATGAGACACTGAGTTAACACTGACCTTTCTGCATAGAGCTTTGGCATATGCAGTCAGCGTGCTGTAATTTCTTCAGAACACTCTTGGGTGTGTTACTCCAAGTGTTCTACCATTACTCTTGTAATTCTTTCCTAGGAAAACCAGTGAGTTTAATAGCTCTAAATAGGAGAAAATAACTAACCCTAGAACTTTAAAATCTGTTTTAAGATATGTATGTTTATAGTGCCCTCCCTCTTTTTCCCCAGACCCAATTTTAAGATGAGTATAAAGATTTTTTTCCTTCCTGTAACTTTCCCTTTATCAGGCTGTCGAGTACCAAAAGAAGTCCTGAACTTATGAAAGGGAGAGGTCAGTGAGACGTAGTACAAAAGCTCTCTCCTTATCTTTGTTTTATAGGTGGCCAGGTCTGTAGGTAAGAAATTTTATGTATGTTGTCAGAAGCAGAACTAATTTCTGTCTCTTTTTTTTTTTAAAGTCTTTGTTATCTAACATTAATAATCTGCTCCCGGCTCTACCAGGCTGGAGTACTGCATTCTCTTCTCTCCCTGAGGGGCCCTTCTGCTCTGAAACCAGATCAGATTAAATCCTGCAGAATCCTGGCCTCTAAAGAGAAGCCAGTCTGGGCACCATTTTCCCATAATCCTTGGCTCCTTAAACACCCATCACCACACCCTTGTTGTGGTTTACTTATAGCTTAGGTTTTAGGTTTACATCTAAGATTTCTGCGTAAGAGCAGAAGGAGGGATTAGGAGAAAGGTAGAGGTACTCAGTATACAAAATGTTTGACATATAGGACCAATATTTTATGTCTGTACCCAAGAGAGCTGCTAAACATAAAAGATTCACAGTACACATTTACAGATTGACTTGACTAGATTCAGTCATTTAACTTATTACTGTTACAATCTGTAGGAGAATGTTGCAGACTTTGAATAACCAGGCCAGTCCCTTGGTAGTTTAGCTCAGAGATTATGATGAAATTAGGCCTGTGTTCTTCCAACAGTTAACAAAAAGAGAATTTCTTAGCTATCGTAGGGGAAGGATAGTCCACAAAGATATTCAGCAACAACAAGGTCTTGATTCATCAGTTATGTGCCCAGGATGGTCTACTACTTCAGGAAGGAGGCGCTAGCCCAGCCCATATAGTGGGGGATGGGTGGAAATGCCTGCTGCCACAAGCTTCAAAAAAATCTTTTCAGAGACCTTTCACTCCTGAAATGGCTTTAGCTGTTAATGGACAACCCGCCCTTGGAAATTTGCAAAGCCTGGCAGAGGTAGCTCTGAAAGAAGAAAATTAAACCAGGAAAATAGCAAAACCAAAATACAACAAACAATGTAATGGACCCTAAGAGAGTGGCTAAGTAATGGGAGAAAAAAGGCCAGAAATCCCAGGCTACACCGTCCCACGTTGGAAAGATCACTGGATCACAGTGGTTCCTCACTTTGTCACTGTCCATGCCACTGCCCAATCTGCTGCTAATGGGGCCCACTTCCACATGAGTTAGAAGGGAGCAAGCATGCATCAAGCACCTCCTCTGAGGCAGGCACTGTACGAAGTGCTTTACAGATATCTCCTATGATCCTCACAGCAACCCTGTGAAGAATGGAGGCACGCTTTAAATGACTTGCCCAGGGTCCCAGAGCTCTTAAGGGTGATGCTGGATTTGAACTCTTTCTCCCTGACTCCAGGCCCAGCACTTTGCCTGCTATCAGAAAGCAAACCATCTTTTTGTTTTCCAAGCTTTCTCTGGGAAGAAGCTGCCCTAGGGACTCGAAGGATACTGTACTGGACTTTCTGGATTACATTTAATCAAAGGGTTATACTGGGCCAGCCTCTCTGTCACTGCCCATGCCTCTGGGAGCTGTGCCACCGGGGCCTGTGGTGCCATCTTTTGTGATTGGGACAAAGCACTGTCTTCTTTTGCCAAACCTGGCAATCCCCCATCAGTGCTGGGACCCGAGTACTCCTATCAACAGCACCACCCCCCATGCTAAGAAGGAAGGAAAGTGTCTGTTATGTGCCAGATGCTGTAAGTGCTTTACAGAATACCCCATTTGATCCTCAAAGTATTTCTGGGACTTAGGCTCTATTATTATCTCCATTTTACAGTTAAGAAAACCAAGACAGGCATTACTACTACCCTGAGATCCCTGGGCACTCTCATGTCTGGGACTTGAGTTGCAGTCCTTTTTACCCAGTAACACAGTCCAGGGTATCACTGCCCCAGTTGATCCACGTATTAATGAAGTTAGGAATGTCCCTAATGGCATAGGTGACTCAAAGGGGTTTGATCAACCAGGCCAGAGCTTGGGTTTCTGTTCCTGTTGGTCGTCATCATTACCAGTGCAAAAAACAGCTCCTGCTGACTGCTCCCATTGAGGGACTCACATCTTGAAATCCTGGGGCTATTACTAAGGCTAAGGATGTCCAGATCCTTCTCCTATGCTCAGAGAGCAAAAGCAGACATTCAGCCAGGTACTCCTCGAGGCTAGTACATGGGCTCTATTTGCCATGTGCAGGCAGCTGCTTTTTCTGCCAGAGGTGAGGAGAATGACAGTTGGGGCTGGAGTTCCAGAGAGGCTCTAGCCTGCCCTTCCCTGGAAATGAGTGAGAGATGACCATTAGAGAGCAAGAAAAGTCATCTCTATTTTTAAACCAAAGCCTCACCTGCCATGGCATCTTTTTTTCTGTATCCACAGTTGTAGAAAGAGCTAGGGCCCAGGGTGGATGTCCAGCCTTGAGTTCCAATAAAGTCCATGTGTTACAGCTCCCAGTGGCCTCCTAGATATCACATTAAAAATCCCAAGTACCAGGGCTGCTAGGTGGTGCAGTGAGTGGAGCCCTGCCCCGGAGTCAAGAGGACCTGAGTTCAAATGTGGCCTCAGACACTTGACACTCTAGCTATGTGACGTTGAGCAAGTTACTTAACTTGAATTGCCTTCCCTTCTCTACAAAAAAAAAACAAACCCAAGTATTTCCTAGAGCACAGTTTTTTCAAAACCAAATTACCCCACTCACACAAATCTCACAGTATTTATAAACTTAGTATTTGTCCAAATAAAAAAATCATTGCTTTTAGAACACCATGGTACAGGGGGATCAGAGTTGCATTACAGCTAAATTCCCTAATGTTTGGAGAAGTGTCAGCTTTTGTCTTTTTCTGCTTGGGGGAAAATACTTTCCATCCCCCAAATAATTCCTTCCTTGCTGTTTCAAAGGGCAGTTGAGTTATGAGGAAATCCTTTAGAAATTGCAGTTTTTAAAGAGAGAGAGAGAGAAACCAATCAGTATGTCAGAACCACCTGAAAATAAATATATGCAGTGTTCCTCACCTCTGCAGACAAGTAGGGGGAGATGTCTTCTCAAATGGCTTCTTTGAGGCCATACTTGTTTAATTTTTGCAACATTCTCTTTGTTTTGTGTTTGTTATTCCTTCATTTACACTCTTGCAGTTGTGTAGATTGTTTTCTTGGATTTACTTCACTCTATCAGTTCCTATGTCTCTCCATGCTTCTCAGTATTCAGCATTCATTGTTTATCTTAGCACGGCAACATTCCATAGTTTGTTTTGCCATTCTTCAGTCCATGGACATCTGCTCTGTTTGCATCTCTGCCAGTGTCTTCCTATAATTTTTCTTTGAGGCCATGATTGTTCTTAGTAACTTTGCAGCATTCTTTTGTGGTTCTTTCCGTTTATGTTGCTGGAGTCATGTGTGTTTTTTCAGCTCTTTACTTCATTCTGCCTCAGTTTATGTATATCTTAATACGCTTCTCTGTAGTCATCATATTTGTCATTTGTTATAGTTCTCTCGTACTCCATTTTCTGCAGTGGGCTTAGCCATTTCTCAGTCAGTGGGCCTCTTCTTTACTTGTAGTTCTTTGCTATCACAAAATGTGCTGTGATAAATATGGTGGTGTACATGTGGGCTTTCTGTTAAATTTATAAATAGATTTTGTGATTGACCCCTTTTTTGTGTTAATTTCCTAATTGTTCCCTCTCTGGGGTATCTACTTAATAGTAGAATCTGGGTGTGGACATTTTAGTCACTTTATTTGCATTTTCCCAAATTGCTTTCCAAGATGGTTGTACCAACTTATAGCACTGGCAATAATGCACTAGTATTCCAGTCTTCTCATAATCTTCCCCATATTGATAAAGAAAAGGCAAAGAGCTAGTTCAGACTGCAAGGCAGGAGATTATGGTAGCCATTCTTACCACCACAGAGGCTGATATTTAAATCTCATTAGAGCATAAAGCAGTTTGTAGATCTGCTATTTGGGCTTTTTACATTTCATCTTTGTTCTTTACTGTCCAAACAATCTCTGGTACATGTCTGCTATTAAAACTGCCAGGCTTGGGCCAGTCCTTTTGTTGGTGGAGGTCCTTTCCAGTGCAAAAGCTTCCTCTGCTACCAGCTAGCTTCACTGATTGGACCCAGGAATTCTGGACCTCTTGAACTCACAAAGTTTGCTCTATGCCTCAGTCCATTCATTCCAGCATCAATGCTCATTCACCAAAGATCAGGAATGAACAAACACAAAAAAATGGAAAGGCTACCAGAGACCCAAACACAAAGCACTCTTAATTGAGTTTCCCTCCACCAGATGCCATATGGGTGAAATTCCCCTGATGTGGGACTAGAGTGGAGAGAGGTCAGTCCTTCCCCACCTTGCACTGGAAATCCAGAATTCCAAGATGCCATCTGAGAGTGGAAGGAAGAGAGCCAGCTGGGAAGTCTCTATTAGGCTTGATGGGTAGGGGAAAGGAAGAGAGACTTGGAAATGAGCGTGGCATAAAGGTATCAGTATGAGTGTCTGCTGTATGCATGGAAGAACAGAGATTTACAAGAATAAGCATTCTGCTTCTGAGGAATGTAGAGATTCATGTGTAAGATCCTGGGTTGAGAGCTGGAAGGAATGATGGAGAGGATGACTGAGAAGTCATCAGGTTCAGTCTGCTCATTTTACAGATGAGAAAACTGAGATTCCAGGCGGCCCATGATGTGTCCAAGTTCACATTGAAAGTTAATAGTAAGTGGTAGAATTTGGATTTGAACCTAGGTCAGTAACGCCGATTTGTGTAAATGCTTTATACTTCAATGTATTTTTTTATTTCAAAAACTATGATTAAATGCCAAATAATGGTATAGGTAAATGTAATTCAAAGGATGTGGAGATATTTCTGTAGACTGGAGTATTGGGTAAGGCTTTACAGAGGATTAGCATTTGAACTAGGCGTACTGCACTATTTGTAGCCAGTGAGAGGTATCATTTGATTATAAATTTTGATTTTTAAATTTTATTTGCTTTATAATAGAGAATTTCCTGCACAGGACCATGGATCATTGACATCAGAAGTCTGTTCCAGTGCTTCATTTATAGCTGGTAATAACTTTCATTTTCAAAATTATGATGTAATTAATAATACTAAAAAATGTTAAATCATTTTTGGGCTTCATCAAAAGTTAGTTCACTCGGACAAATTCATTTTAGAACCTGTTAAGTAGCTGTGATCTGAAAAAGGCTTTTTCAGAGTTTAATCTTCAAGGAAACATCTTCTAGGTGTTCACTGAATTATTTTTGTGATTTTTTTTTCTAAAGTCTTAAAATAACTTTAAATCTGACATTTGCTTTAAAGACATGGCTTAGTTGATTATACTTTTTGAGCTGCCACATTTAGAGATTTTCTTAAAACTGCTTGGCCTTACTAAGGTCATATGATCCATTGTTATTGATATACTGTTAAAGTGAGTTATGTCACTTCACTTGGATGGGCATGTGCTATCACGCCAGTACTCTCCCAGATGCTCCTAAAATCCACTTGTACTTGCCCGTCTTTTGCAACTTTTGCTCATTATCCCATAACTTTCGTAGGGATTTACCTGATGTCCTTGGGAAGAGCCTCCTTCCAGTTCCTTAACATTGCAGAGAGATCAGTGGAATACCTTGGTCATCTCTTATTTTGTGATTGGCCTTTTTTCATATTAATTTATCTTTCTGCTGAACTCCTTTATACCACTCATCTTGCCCAATTCTTGTTTATAATGCTTTGCAAGCTGTTCACACCTCTCCCGGGTCACTCCATTACCCATTGGGTAGCTCTCAAATTTAATTCTTTAGATATATTGTATTCTGTGACTTATAGTCACATAGCATCCTTGAATGTTGTTATTTTTTTTAAATAAGCCTTTGTTTTGGAGAGAAACTTGGAGGCATTAAAAGCACCAGACAACGCTCCAAAGGCAATCCATCCCTCTATCTTGTGCTCAATTCTAAACCTATCTCATTGTCCATTTCCTGTATTTGCCTGAGATACATATGTACTGATAGAGCACTATGGAGTTGACAGTCAAGCCTCTTTTAATAGTATATACGGTAAGCATTCTTCATCCACTGGCTATTTCTTGTATGGATAGTTAGGCCAAACTCTTGAGCAATTACAGATCTTGCCTACACCAGGTGTAGGCCTTGGAAGCAATTGGCACAATGATATCTTCAAAAAGGACTTATCCAGAGGACTTGCTCCTCGGACTCTCCAGTGGACCTCCTCTCAGTGGTGAACGCTTCTAGCGAAAATGTCTCCCTGGTTTATTCCTCTCTTGATATCACCAGACAGAAGGTTGTTTTAAAAAAAAAAAAGTTTAACTTAGATCTTGCAAGGTGATTTTGACATGGGCTTGGGAGATGCTTTGTGAGCCTTGAAGGCTACATTTTCCTTTGCTTGGTCAAATGTGTTTTTTAGATTGAGGGGTGGAGCCCAAAGCTATGACTTCCTTGGTGTAGGGAGCTCCCTATGATGAGTTTAGCACCTTCTCACTATCTCATTAACTGAGAATGTTGCCCTAGGCTCTGAGAGGTTAAGAACTTAGCCAGAATTACTTAGTCAATTATGTTTCAAGGTGGTATATAAACCATACCCTCTTGACAATCTTTTTTTTTTAAATAGTCAAAAACCCAATAGCCCAGTTAAATGCTATATTTGTTCTTTCCCTTTCCCTCTCCTTTACTTGCCCACTTTTAAATTTTATTGCAGTTAACAAACACTTATTTTCTCTACCTTCCACCTGCTGCCATTATTATAGAAAACAAAACCCTCATGAGGAAAATACACACAGTCAAGCAAACACATTTTGACATGGCCACTGTCAGAATTTGCCTTATTCTGAATCTTAAATCGGTTACCTGTCTGTCAGGAGATGTCAGTCTTGGTGCCCTGGAATCCTAGTTGGTCATTGCATCGATCAGGGTTCTTAAATCCTTCAGCGTTATTTATATTATTGTTGTGTTGATTGTTCTCCTGGTTCTGCTCCCTTCACTTTGTGTTGATTCATACAAGTCTTTTCCATGAAGCCATAGTGTTCATCATTTCTTTTAGCACAATAACTTCCATGAGATTGCATGCATTCAGTGTTGGCCAATTAATGGGCACCTCCTTAGTTTCCAGTTCTTTGCCACTTCAGAAAGAACTGCTATAAATATTTTTGGATATATAGCTCCTTTTCCTTTCTAGCTGTTTGCTTGGATTTCTTCCTCTGAAAAGTACCTGTTCATTTCCTTTGGCAAGTGATTGAACTCTTCATAGTCCTATGCAGCTCTCTAAATTTGTAATTTACAAAAAAAAAAAAAAAGAAAAGGTAACAATCTGCATTGATAGAGGGAGTTTCCATACCAGGAGTCCCTTACAGTGATGAAATCATAGGTCCAGACCAGGAAGAAACTGTGTATTTTCTTCATTTTCTTTTCTGTCCAACTGCTTGGCGAGGAAATAAAGTGTTTGCTGATTGACATGGTTTCTAGGCCCTTTTGGTCTCCTTGTTATAGTAGTTGATTTATGCATATTAAACTCCTTTAGAAGATGGGGATAGCTTTCTGTGATCTGTTCTTTTATCTATTTCCTTTTCTTTTTTTCAGTTGGTAGTGTGTTTTGGATTTTTCTCAGTTGCACATTCATGTCTCATTTTTATTCTAATTTTGTATTTTTTTGCTCTGATAAATTTTTTGCTTTTTTGATTTTTAATCTGATAAATCTATAGTTTCCTAGACACAGACAGGTATTCGCCTCATCAGTATCCAGTTGTTTCCTATATGTTAAAATGTAATGAACTTAGTTTTTATAGCTTTATACTGTTTTCTGTTTTATTACCTTTCTGATTCTTTTATCAAAGAAAATATCCGTACTATATAAGCATGAAGCTTTTTTTATTGTCTGCAAGCCTTTTACCTCTCTCTTACTTTAGAGCGGCTATGTCATGCTATTGATTAATTATGGAGAGCTCTACCTGGGTTATTTGTGTAGAGGAATTTTTTTTTGTTTAATTTGGAAATTATAATTCATTTAAATTATTAATCCATTAAATCTTAATCATTGAGTTCTTGGTTCATTTGTATAACATTCTTTGTGCCTTTAAATAACTGGGTCTCTATACAATTGAAGCTTTTACAGTTGAATATTTCATCTTTCCAGCAAATGAGATTAAGCATGATTCTCCAGTTCTGAATAATTCTTTGGGAAGAATTACTAATGAGACCTCTGAGGATGAAAAACCAGCAGAGTTAAACGAGCATAAAAAGGGGCTGGACGTGGATGAGAAGGTATTTTGGGAAAGTGTGGCCTTTCTTCTTTCTCCTTAGTCATAATGCTATACTAGAACCCAGCCAGCAAAGATAATATCCATGTATAGGTCTAGGGAAGACTTGGTTCTACTTAAAAATACCACCTTGTCAGTTTCACAGCACAGTTGCTTTATGTGTTTGGTGGGCCTGGAGTCAGGAAGCACCTGAGTTCAGATCCACCCTCAGACACTGATCTGTGTGACCATAGACAAGTCACTTAACTTCTGTTTGCCCCAGTTTCCTCAACTGTGAAGTGAAGCTAATGCTAGCAGCTTCCTCCCAGGGTGGTTGTGAGGATCAGATTGGATGATAATAGTAAAGTGCTTAGCACAGTGCCTGGTGTATAGTAAGCACTATATCAGAATCCTGTTTTTCTGAATGCCAGGTAACTAAGATGTATACATACATGCGTAAATGTATATGTTAGCTTAAAGTCACTGGGCTTTGACTTCGTGTAGGAATCCAAGTAGAGGATAGAATTGTTACAGTTACATTAGCTTATCTGGTGTATAGTAATTGTTAACATACTTGCTAGTGGACATTTTTGTAGCTAAACTTTAGCCTTCAAAAACTGCTTTTTTAATAGCTCCCATTTATAAAAAATTTTAGTGTTTACAGCATGCTTCACATGCATTTTCTCATTCGATTCTCACAAACTTCTAAAGATAGTTTCTGTCATTATCTTCATTTTTCAGATGAAGAAACTGAGGCTTAATGAGGTTAAGAGTCACATAGCTGGTTAAACGCCTGAGTTGGGATTTGAACTAGGATCTTCCTGATGCCAGGTCCCACACTCTTGGATGCTGTACCTTGCTGCTGAATCTGTAGCTAGTCAGCATTCTTCAGGTGTCTCAATCCATTAACTCTAAGACTTAACAAAGACAAAGTGTTTTTTCAGAATCCTCTTCTTCATCCACACTACTTTGCTTCTTAGAGACTATGTATGTCCTAGAAGTGTTGATTTCTGTATGCTACCTCCATATAGTAAAATCTATATTTGACAAAGGAATATGAAACTAAAGAACTTGCCATATTTAAGCCCAAGGTATGTAGGATGATCCAAACTGCCAGTGTTCCTCTTGATGTCTAGCATGGTTTTCATTAGGAAGAAAGTAAAAAATGACTTTCCTTCCTCACTCTTACTGTTTTGTGTTTTGTTTTTTTAGAGGGGGAAGGCAGGGCATTTGGGGTTAAGTGACTTGCCCAAGGTCAAGTAAGTGTGTCAAGTGTCTGAGGGCAGATTTGAACTCAGGTCCTCCTGACTCCAGGGTCAGTGCTCTACTCACTGTGCCACCTAACTGCCCCTCCTTCCTTACTCTTTTATGTCTTGTGCATAGGAAACAAAACCAAAAGACAGAAACCAGCACTTAAGAGCTATAGTCTCATTATCTATTAGGCACATTATATTAAGGAGAGCCTCAGGTGCCTGGGTTTAAAGATTTCTAAATTGTTGACAGTTACGTGAAACAAAATAATCATACAATTAAACAACTATAGTCATAGGGTTTTTTTTAATTATCAGTAAAATGTTTTCCTTGTTATCTAAAAGTGTTTAAATATTTCTAGTAAATTATAAATTTCACAACAGTTTTTGAAAAATGAAAAGCAACATTGATCTAGCTTAGCATTTTGTTTTAAATATTAGAAGAAACAACCTGACTTCTCGGAACTTTTACATTTTGGCTTTTGTGATCTAAGTTCAAAGTGAACCTGAGAAATGTGTTGCTTAATCTGTGATTACTATTTAGCTTCAGCTGGCTATGTAAAATAATGGAAAGGTGCAGCGAGCCTCTAACTTTTTAAAGCTCTGTAGAAATTAATTCTTGAACTTTGACAAAATGTAGCTTGATAATTAGTTGCTATAAAATTAGCATACTGTTAAACGTAGCTTTTGGAAATGACACTGATAATAACACTAATTTTCATCTAAATGTGTCTAACCCTGATCTCTTCACAGTGTAAATTTTCAGGTAGTGTGGCAATAAAAGAAGAAAAAGAAAACATTTATGAAGTTGAGAAAAGGTTTGTCAGAATGTTGTTAAAGCACCGTAATTTTACATGATATTTTAAAAGGTATTAATATAATTTGTAACTTAAACAATGGGCCAAATATGAGACATAATTTATTTAACATGTCAAACTGAGTATGATTACACACTGTGGTAATTGTTGCTATTTACCAAAAGAGAATTAGAAGGGTTCTTCGGTGAACTAGCATATATGTATCTGAGTCAGAAAACATGGCTAAAGAAAGAGGGACTGGAGGAGATGTTAGCTAATACTATAAGGGGAAGTGCATGTCCTTCTGAATGTCATAAAAACATATATAAGTTTGGACACAATTGGATGACTTTCTCTTCTAGACTAGTGTGTTCCCCCAATATATCTTGAGGAGTACATTTCAAAATAATAAAATTTAAAGCTGGTGTAAACTTTACATTTTCTAGTTCAATTCCCTTCTTTTGCTGAGGAAACTGAAGCCCTGAAAAGCAAAATAGCCAAAAAATTAAAGATAATTATTATTGGAAGAAGCTAGGTAAGAGCTAGGTCGGTACACAATATTTCAAGCTTCATAAATTGCCATATAGGATTATAAAATTTTAAAACAAGGAAGCATATTAGAGGTCAGTCTAGCCTAGGTCCGTCTGTCCCCCATCCCCCCCGGTCATTTTATAGATGAAGAAAGAGAGGCCCAGAAATAAATGACTTGGCCAAGGTCATATTGTTGGTAACCCAGTTCTTTTACCTGCAAATGCATTGTTCTCTTTCCCCCATTTCATGCTTTCATGAGCTAATCAGTTGAAGAATCTAGTCAATCTTTCTTCTTTTTAAGAAAAACAAACTTCAGATGATGGATGAATTGAGCTTACAGAGCAGTGTATATTTCTTGTATAAAATCTAAGTCATCTTGGCTCTGCCAGTACCTAGCTCTTTAATTATGGGTAAATTGCCTAACTTCTCCAGGCTTCAGTTTCCTCATCTTTATGATAATAGTATTGTTGCTATCTTCCATGTTCAGATTTTGTGATTCTATCCTACTTTAAATTAGGCTCATCCTTAAACCTAAGAGGGGCAGGAATCCTTTCCTACCCCAACCTAGCTTTTCACCAGAAGTGATTGGATGGCGAAATGTGGACTGATAAATTCCTTGTTATTAAAAACAAAACAAACACAGCTCTTAATTCCCAGTTTTCCCTTCTGTCTCCAGACTTGTTCCTCCTTCTGACTTCATTATTTTCATCACTTTCCTGT
This sequence comes from Trichosurus vulpecula, assembly GCF_011100635.1. NCBI lineage: Eukaryota > Metazoa > Chordata > Mammalia > Diprotodontia > Phalangeridae > Trichosurus > Trichosurus vulpecula. The sequence goes on from NC_050577.1 coordinate 22,822,330, forward strand.
TTTCAAAACCTTGGTGTTACTTTGGACTTCTTATCTTCTCATTTCTTGCCTGTTACCTCAGTAAATAGTTGGGAATGTTATGGATTAGATGAGACCTGTAGGCCCTTCCAACTCATGAATTGTCCTGTGGGTTCTGCCCGCCTCATACTTTGTGCACCAACCCTTGATCCAGTGTCACTGTCACTGCCCTGACAGGAGCCTGCACTGCTTCCGGCTCAGACTGTGGCCATAGCCTCTCCCCTTCAGCCGGTCTTTGACATGACTCTCAGACAGCCATTGTCACTCTTGTTCAGAACCCAGAAATGGCTGTCAGCTTCTAATCCAGCTCAAACCCCTCATGGCTTCCCAGTCTTCTTTTTTTATCCTGTTTACTTAAATTTTGCGAGCACTTGATAAATGCCTGCTCCATGCCTGGCACTGTGTTCTATGCTTGGGGCACAAAACCAAGTAGCATTTGCCTTCAGAGAGCTGGCGATCACTTTGGGGAAGCAGCATGTGCACAAATAAAAAGCTGTAGGCTATACATAGGGAGTATGTACAAAAGGATGTTTGGGGGAGGGTGCTGGCACCTGAGGATCAGATGAGGCTTCCCATACAGAAAAGTACTGAAGGGGAGCTATGAAGGAAGGTGATTCCAAGAGGCAGGAAGGCATTTCAGATTTGAGAAGTAGCCTGTCCAAAAGAATGGGGCCAGGAGATGGAATACCTTATACGGGAAGCCCCAGAAAGGCCACCATGGTTCTGTCCACAAAGAGGAGCGATGTGCAGGTTCCCAGTTGTGGCTTTGGTACCCTCGGAAATCATCAAGTACTCTTCTTCCCTTGATTCTTACCAGGTGATCCCTCATCCTGATGGCATATATGGCTCCCTCTTACCATTTTTTGGTGGGAAAGGAGCTGATTTCTTCGTAGAACATTCATCTTCCTTCTTGTTAAGTAAAAAAATTTCTTAACCCCAAATAAAAAAAAGCATTTCTGAATAAAAAGTAGAGCCAAAAAGGATTATTCATGAAACTGTTCCTATGCAGTTTGTTTTTCCTTCTAAGTATGTAATAAATTCATCATGTAACTTTCAAAACTGTCCTCATCTCTGTTTACTTCTGGCCTTCCTTCTGTTCTATTCTGGGCATTTTTTTTAAATGCTTAGTCTATTTTTCTTTTTTTTTTTTTTAAATACACCTGTTACTGACTTCTCTCCTTCACCAAAGTTGGGAGAGAAGGAAGAAAAGACAAAAACAAAACCCTTGTAACAAATATGCATAGATAAGCAAAACAAATTCCTACGTTGGCCATGTTCAGAAATGTACATCTCTGTGTCTTGAGTTTATCACTTCCCAATCAAGTGGGTAGAAGGTATCATTAGTGGTCCTATGGAATCATGGTTGGTCCATTACATGAATTGGCTCTTAAGTTTTTCAAAGTTGTTTTTCTTTAGTAGTGTTGTTCTTGTATAAATTGTTCTGCAGATGCTGCTCGCTTCACTCTGCATCAGTTAATATAAGTCTTCCCAGGTTTCTTTGAAACATTTCATCACTTTGATTCAGATTCCACTACATTCATATGCCATAATTTGTTCATTCCCCAGTGAATGAACACCCTCTTAGTTGTTTGCTTTAACAAGGAGAGCTGCTCTAAATGTTTTTAGATATAATGAATCTTTTTCTTCTTGCTTTTATCTTTTTGGGGTTATAAGCCTAGTAGTGATATAGCTATGTTAAAGGGTGCACACAGAGTAGTGTCTTTTGGGATCTAATTCCAATTTGCTTTCCATATTGACTGGACCAGTTCACAGCTCTGCCAATCTAATGGATATGAAGTAGAATCTTGGAGGTGTTTTAATTTGCATTTCTCTTATTAGTGGAACATTTTTTTCATGTGATTCATCATAACTTACTTTCCTTTGAGAACTATCTGTTCATAGCCTACTGGGAAATGGCTTTTTCTTACATTTAAATCAGTTCCTCATATATTTATAAAATGAAACCTTTATTAAAGAAATATCCTGCAGAGATTTTTTTCCTCCAGTTAATGATTTTCCTTCTTTTAACTGCATTAGTTTTATTTGTACAAAATCTTGTAAATTTTATGAAATCAAAATTGTCTATTTTATATCATCTTCAATCCCTTTTTCCCTCATTTGGTCAGGAACCCTTCCCCTAACCATAGTTGCAAAAGGCATTTCCTTCCTTCCTTCCAAGTTACTTATGATGTGACGTCTTATATCTAAGCCATATGTCCATTGGAGTTTATCTTGGTATGTAGTGTGAAATGTTGGTCTAAACTTGCTTTCCAGTTTTCCTAGCAATTTTTCCTGAGAAATGATTCCTTATTCCAGTAATTGGTGCCTTCAGATTTATTGAACACTGTTCATTTGCTCATGTATGTTCTGTATCTATGTTCAACTTTTCATCTTTTTAAAAGAAATTTGTTTTCAAGCTCCCAATGTTCAGTGGCCCTTCTCTTCCTTCTTTGTATAAGCATTCCATTTTCCAACTTTCTGAAGCAAGTCAGGATTCTCCTCAGCCTCTTCAGATCCATCTGTGTTGGACTTTTGGAATACTTTATTCTCCCTGCTAACCTGGAGTGTGGAGCTCCTCAAACCCCTTCACCTTTTCTCCTAGGGGAAAGACTGACCATCCCTTTCACTGGAGGTCCTGGTCCCTGGGCCACAACAAATAAAACTGTCCACATGGTCACCATAAAACACTGCAGGATTCCTCTTGCTCTCTGCTTCCTAGAGAGGAGATCCTCCAGCTTTCTGTCCACTGCTTGTAGCTCCCTCTTTGACACTTCATTAGCACTTCTGCAGAGCCTGGTAGTCCTATTTCCTTTCTCTGCTTTCACTGACCTCTTACCTCATCTCACCAGGTAGTTGTACTTGCCATTTCCCCCTTGCTTTACTTTTCCTCCTGTTCTTCCTGGGATCCTTCTCAATTGGTCTCCTTCAGGTCTTCCTTAATTCTCTTAGATCCGGTCTGTGGCCTTCACAGCTCCAAGCCTTGTAGATGGTTTGTTTCCATCTCTATATTCCGTTCCACTCTTCTCTAGCGCTGTCTTCAACACAAATTCCTCTTTGGGGAGTGGACGTTGAGCAGTGGTTTGGCTCTAGCCACCTTGTGCTTGAAGTTGATGTTCTTACACCGAAGTCGAGCCCTTTATATTTACCAGTAGGAAATTTCATCTCACTAAATGGAACCCATTGTTTTATCCTGTTGGCATTTTTTGGGGTCATGAGGCTGCCATTCAGTGGGCTATGCTGGTCTTGCCTGGGTCTGAAATTGTACAGCTCCACATTTGTCTAGCTCATTGGCAAAAGAGCAGCCCCAGACTGTTAGGAGGTTTTAAGAATTTAACTGAATGGTGGAAAGAGGACTGGTCCAGGAGTCATTGGCAGGTCTGGTACCCGCCCCCCCCCCCTTTATTTCCTCAGCTTGGAAAATCATGAGGCTGGAGCTTTTTAGGAAACTTAGAAATAATCTATATCAGTGAATCTGTATACGTTGTTTTTGTTTTGTTTTTTTGTCAGCTGTCATTTTTGGTTGTCATTGCTTCTGCCTGCAAAGGAGAGGGTAGGAGAAAGGGTCAAGACAGCCAAAAGGATGATGGAATCAGGACCCTGACAGACTAGAACAATGGATTAAATCTAAGAAGATGATGTGTCATAGAGATTTTTTTAATCTACTGTCATCTGGGAAAACTTTTTTTTTTTTTTTTTTTTTTTTTTTTTTTTTTTTTTTTTTTGGTTCACAGATGATCCCCAGTAATTAGGATCTTGCTATAATTGACAACTGTACTCTCTACCAATGTCATGCTATACACTAAAATTTTACAAGAATAGGAGACTGGTGTTTTCAGGTGGCTTTCATGTGCTTTTGTTTGGGAATGGTATATATAGCATCCCTAAAGAATACCGGCTAAGTTAGGCTTATTGCTTGGTTAAGTGCAAGGGTGGGGATTTATTCTGTAAAACTTGGACTCTGTCAAAAAGCTGCACCCGAGGACCTAGAAGGCCACATGTGGCCTCCAGGCCAAAGGTTCCCCACCCTTGGTTAGGTCAGTCATTGGTGACTTTTAGAATCTCAGTGCGGTTTCTCACACCATTTCCCTGTCTCACATACATAATAAATTCAATTCACTTTTTAATTTCTTCCAAGAGTTACTCAGCTTTTAAAAAGTCATTAATATTAGTTAATCTTACCACAAATTTTCCAGCACAATGTTCATTTGGTAAGAGTGAAACAGTTTGCTTGTTGTTAGATAATTACTTCAGTATTTTAAGGCTCTGTGATTTTTCATCTTGTACGGATACTCTCTCAACCCGACCCCACCCTAACTCATTAAGTGGTCATCAGAAGCATGCACCTGGCAATTAGCCTCCCTGAATTTAGCTGAGTTGGTCTTTGCAACAACCCTTTTTGTGACTCTGCCCATACACTAAGCCTCTGCCAGAGCTTATGCTGTCCCCTGATACATTCTTTGACAACCCAGGGTTACCTTTGGACCATGTTGGAACACGAGGATAGGACTTTAGGAAAGGTAATTAAGCATAGAAAATGTTATTTTTAAGTTCAAAAGACATTTTGCAAAATGTAGGATACTACAAATGATTCCTAATACTTCATTGATTTGACAAGTTTTGGTTGTGATTTGTTTTCTTTTAATATAGCAAGGATTCTAAATATGTGGAGATCGTCACGGGTGAGCGTCAGTTAACATCTCTGTGTCCAACAACCCCATGTTTGCCAATACCTTCTTTGAATCTAAAGGCTCATCCGGATGGCACGATCCTGAAACCCTGGATGAATGGTATTATTTTCTAAACTAAAAATATCCTGTTGTCTTTGGTGTGATACAAGAAAGTCCATGCTCACAGCTTAGAAAATCATTTCATCAGGATTCATTTTAAAATCAAAAAACTTCCATACAGTGACTTGGTACTATTGAGTAAAATCTTGATTATGCGTAGCGTGGTAAAGTTGCAATAGGGCAAGTGAGTTGAATTTACAAGGCTTGTCTTTATAGATTATTTGAAGATAAAGTTGGATGATTTAATCGGAAGGGTGCTAGACTTGGAGTCAAAAGCCTCAGATTCAGACTCTGTCTGTGACTCCTACTAACCACATGGCCATGGGAAGTCACTGAAGCTCTCTGATCCTCAGTTTCCTCATCTGTGTTTTGGAACTAGTGACAGCTGCGTGAACTGCCTTACAAGTTTTATCAAAGAATTAAATGAGAGCATTTATGTCAACTGCTTCAGGGGGTGGTTGTTACTTCCATCTGACTTCCTAAAATTCATAATGTTTCAAACAAAATCACGAAGCCACACCAACTTGACTCAGGAAGCACCATCCTGAACACTGCCTTGCTCTTCTTATTCATCCCCATTGTTCTGTGCCTCATTCCTCTGATTCCATAGATGGTACTTCCTGAAGCAGGCCTGCCATCTTACCTGCTACCTTTGGGGGAGAAAAGAAATAATTATTGTGTTAGGCAAAAAGACTTTTCCAAAAGTAATGGTTTTTCTGCTTCATTCCTTTATGTTACCACCACAGTTTTCTGCTGCGTGTGTGTGTGTGTGTGTGTGTGTGTGTGTGTGTGTGTGTGTGTAAGTACACACACACACATATATATATTTCATGAAAAAGTCTTAATCTCCACCTGCCTGTCCTCTTCCATGCGCTCACACACACACATGCATCAGGAAATGGAGATCGCAGTAGACAGCTGGGGATAGGCAGTGGCTCTGGGTCAGAGCAAACCACAGTTCTCCTCTCTGAACAAGTGGCTTCCTCCTGTGGCCTTAGCTCTCTACCCCTTTAGGCGAGTTTAAAATCTGTTATCTCAGTGCTGTATTAACATGTTCATCATGGACACCTAAAAAGAGGCTTTACCTTGTGATACCAATAACACTTTGACTTTCAAGAAAATGTGTTCTTGTGTGGTGGAATAGTATCCCTGGCTCATATATAGAAATTGATACTCCCTAAAGTTCCAAGAAAATTTTCAACACATCCAAGGGAGATTTTGTGCATATGAAAGAAAAATGATAGTAACTGATTTATATCTCTTTTTTCCAGATTTTAGATTTTCAGGGAAATACCCTCTGCTGATGTTGCAGAATCCTGAAAATTGTGAGATATTTAAAAGGGAAAAAACTGCAGGGGTGAGTGTCTTAATTTTTGTATGAATTTCCCCTATAGGACTTTCTTTTCCCTGTTAATGATATTCCCTGGCTTGTCCTTGGGTAGAACAGAGGCCCATGCAGGATGTAGTGGTGGAGTCAAGACTGGTGGTATAGAAGTCTTTCCTGAGAAGATGATCCAAGGGGGGAGATTAGAGACAAGGTGCAGAAGGATGCTACAGAGGAGGGGGAAGGGTCTTATCAGTAAACACTGATTCCTGAAGGAGGCATAGCTTTGCTGAGAGGGTTGGGGGGAGGGGGGAGGCAGGGAGAGACAGAGAAAAAGAGAGAATATTCTCGGGTGTGAGGCAGAATTCGAGTTAGTTATGAGAAGTTGCCTCTTAGAAATATGGAAGGTAAATTTCCTTCACTTTCATTAATCTTCTGATGATCCTATATCAAATTTAGTGTCATTCATTTCCTCCCCAGTTTTGTGGGTTTTTTTTTTCAGTTAAGCAAATGTCTAAATACATGTTAAATAATATATAGGAGAAATTTTATTGGGGAAAGTAGAGAAGATTGGTAGAAAAGCTAAATTTTTCTTTTGCAAATAAGAAATAGAAGTTGTGTTTTCTTATTAAATTAGCCTTGGCTAATCTTGCTCATTTTCTGTATGTAATATTCCTGCCTATTCTTATTGTCTTTTTCCTTCCTTCCTATCCCCCATATAAATAGTTCCTGTTTTTTGCCAGCTGAAAGCATTTATCCTGCATTTTTTCTCCCTTTCTTTAAAAAAAAATCCTTAGATGTTCCAGAAGCCCCTAGGGTTGATGATGTTACCCCATGGATACTGCAAATTTCATTTTAATACATTGCGTGGCTGTGAGCGATCACTGTGTAAATTTACCCACGTTCCTGAGCAAACAGATGAAAAGGTACAGTCTCTAAGGGTCTGAAATGTTAAGGAGAAATTATTTATAGTAAACATCTAAGAAAAATTGAAGTTTGATTTTTTTTGCCTATATTTCATTAAAAATGCATGCTCCTAAAACAATGTGTTTAAATATTTTCTACACCACTAAGAACTTTATTTTCTCTTGAAAGTTAGTCATTTTCATTAGGCTACAACAGGCGGTAAAATGTGAGATACACAAATAAACAAATGGCTGCATATAGTAGTTACCTCAGTCCTCAGATGAATTCTCTAAAGTTTTTCATTTTTAAGTTTTATTGGTAAGCTAATTCTTGAGCTTTTCCTTATCATTAGATTAGATCAGATAATCTATCGATTTTTCCTATTTCCTAAAATGTATCCTGATAGTCCCCAATCTGAAAAGATTTTTGTAGCTGCAGTCAGCCCTTCCAGCTATGTATGTCATCCTTTTAAGTTTAAAACATTTACAAAACAATTTCTACCTACAAATGAAGTAATAAATGAGAATCTCATTTATAAGACTGCCCGTGAAGGGAAATAAATCCGGTGTTGGTAAAAAGCATAGGACTGAGGAGCTGGTCTGAGGCCACACACCAGAATCGACCCAGATCCAGTAGACATTTAAATTTTAATTCTGATGGGCCCTGTGTAGTGGCCCAAACGTGGTAGGAATGTCAAGGTGTCCTGAGTGAGTAGGAAGGCTTGGAGAAGTGGGTGGGGATTTGGCTGTGGTGGCCTGGGCTCCCCTCATTTGTCTTGCCCAGTGTTGCTTGCAGGCCCCTTGCTGCTGTCTTGGAGAAATCAGGAGCTGCTTTCATGTCTTCTTCTATAGTCATGTGCAGTTTGTAGTTGGGTTCTAGACTGCTGGGGAGCCAGGACAGAAAACTTCTCAGAGGGCTCCCCTGCAGTGACAGCATGCCCTGCACCCGTTAGCTTCAGAACCACATAAAGGATTCTTCCAGGCAGGATTCAGATGACCATCTCTAGAGAACTGTGACCCAGTGATGAGCATCTTTGGGTCAGAACATGACACAGTGAGGGAAATGCTTGTTCTGGCGCAGGTCCCTTCTAGCCAAAAGGGAAGTATTGACCCACAGTCAGTCAGTTATGATTGGAGCAATTGCCCAGCAGTGTCTTAGAGTCCAGAGAGAAAAACAGGTTGGTTTTTGTTTGGCAAAACAAAAGCACTTTCTTCTACTCTTTACTATTGGAGTGATCCTTGTTTCACAGCAAAAGGAAGCCTAGAGGGGAGGGGGGGTGGTTAATCAGATAGGGAGAAACATAGGAAGGTTCCCAAGTATGGAAGGAAAGTGTTGGGTGGCCAGACAAGTTCAGAACCTCTGTGCACATGGCATTTTCAAGAGGCCTGTAGTCTTGCAGGGACAGACCACTTGTGAGGTTGGACATTTACAGCCTCATTCCTCCCCACTCTCAGGGATGTGCAGACAGTCTTCTGAACCAGGGCCCACCTGCAGTCAAAGAGTGTGTGTGTGTGTGTGTGTGTGTGTGTGTGCGCGCACGCACTACAGGAATGCTTACAGCACTGTGTGAAGGCTGGCTGCTATTCTTAGTATATTTTCTTTTTTGCATTAAGGGTGGCTTTACTGTAGAAAAATAAATGTCATATGACTTAGCTTGCTTGCAGAAGAAAAGACCTCCTCAGAATGTGAACAGTTTTCAAACAAAGAAATGTAGACCGTTAAACCATATGAAAAATGTTCCTATTACCTATTAAGAAATGGTTATTAAAGCAGCTCTTGAGTTTCCACAGTCAGATCCATCAGCTCAGCCAAGATGATGAAAGACAAATAGTGTTGGAGGGATGACCGGTAGAACTGAATTGGTCTGGCTAGTCTAGAACGCAACTTGGAACAATTTAGGCAAAGTCACTGAGGTGATATGCCCCAGAAGGTCAAAGACAGCATGGTCCCTTATAATGCAGTTTTAATAAACACACTTTTTCTGGTAGCAGAAGGCTGGGACCTGGCTGAATGAGTCATGGTGCATGAAGTCGATGGCATACTATATTACACTGTAAGAAGTTACTGAGCGGTGTGATTCAGATGGAAGGTTCCTATGAAGAAAGCAAAACCCAGAGAGTAATATACACACTGACTGCCATTCCATAAGTAAAAGGCAGTGACCTTGGATTCAGAGCAGCGATAAGTCAAGAGTCCAGGTGATTAAAACACACCTTCCTTTTCTCTTTAGTTTGGGAATCTGGCAGGCTGCAGAGTAGGTCTGCGGAAAGCTGCACCCACCATGTCAGGATGAGTTGTGTTGGTTGGCTTTGCTTAATTGTAGGGATTGTCCCACAGTGTTTGTGCCTCTGGGGCCTGGCACAGAGTTGGCACTCATTGATTGTAGTTACTTGTATTGGTTATGTAGACAAGTTGTCCCTCCCCTATAATAGAATATCTTTGGGAGCAAGAATTGCTTTTTGGGGGTGGGAGAGGGTCTTTTTCTCACCAGGTCTACCACAGTGCCTGGCATACAGGAGGCACCTGATAAATGCTCTTCTTGGGTTGATTTTGCTGGGCCCCAGAACTGGCAGCAGTAAGAGGAAGTTGCAAAGAAGCAAATAAAGGTTTGAGATAGAAGACACCCTAACAGAGCTAGGCAAAAGCAGGCTGCCTTCTCGGGAGGGAGTGGATTTTTCTGCTTTGATGGTGTTCAAAGAAAAGTTAAATTCTACGATCACTTGTAAATCAGTCATCAGATATTTATTGAGTACCTCCTTTTTGCTAAGCACTGTGCTAAGCTCCTGTCCTCAAGAAGCTTATGTTCTCTGGGGAGACATAAATATCTAAGAGTATACAAAGTCATTTCAGGGAGGAAGAACTAGGAGCTGAGGAAATCAAGAAAGGCTTGGGGGGGGGGTGAAATCTTAACTGAACTTGAAAGAAATGAAAAACAAGAAGAGGTGGAAGTGAGTGCTTTCTAGGCATTCAGTGGAGGTGAGGGGGGTGAGGTAGGGCAGACTTTGCAAAAAAAAAACCCCCCGCCCCCAAAGGAAATGAGCAGAGGGGGAAAAGGGAGATCAATGCAAGAGACATCAAGGAGGGATAGATCGAATAAGACGTCAGCTGGGTGAGGGAACATGAGAAATCAAGGATAATTGCCAGGTTATGAAACTGGATGACTGGAAGAATTTCTATAGAAATAGAAATGTTAGAGGGGTGAGTGTGTGGGGGGTGGAGATGAGTTCTCTTGACATATTGAGTTGGTGATACCAGTGGGCATGTCATACAGAGGATTCTTGTTTCACTGCATGTGGCACTAAAAGGCCTTTTGAGATCCCTTCCAACTCCCATTCTATGATTTGGCCTTAGTCTGGTTGACAGATCCCCAATTTGTAAAAACTATAAAGAGACTAATACCTGTCTTACATGGAAAAACAGTGGCTTGCTATAAATCACCATAAGCCTGTAAAGTATTAGCCTGTGGCCACCAGTGGTGTAATAAACTTCTTAGAAGAATAATTTAAATTTGTAATGAATATCCGAAAATGCTGCAAGTAGTACAGTTTATGATAATGCTTATTGTAAAGTGAAACTGAGAAAAGTCTTATTGGTTCAGAAACTAAAAACTAAAAAGAATTATATTTTTCATTTCAACATAAGATTGTCTTGATCTCAAACCTATTAACTGGGTTTCACAAGTATGTAGTCTCCTTTTGGAAAAATCAGTCTCTTTTTTGAAGAAGTCAAAAACACCATTATACAGCGTTTAACTCTCTTAGGAAAGCTCTCTAGGGGTAGAGAAGGAAATCAGTTTAACCCTAGCCTTAACTCTTTTGGTCTTGTTACCTAAAAACTTTTAATGTAAACTCACTATTCACTTTCTATAAATTTAAATGTTTTCGGTACATTCCTAATAAATTATGGCCTCATACTCTGAAGTGATCAGTAGAGTTTTGATTTTTTTTAAGATTCATAACTATATACTTTTTCATGACTCCTATTGATATGTCTTTAAAATTGGCTTTTTTCTTCCCTGTGTCAGTATGAAATAAGACCAACTTTTTCATCCCAAATAATTTAAGCTTAGGCAAAATGTGGAGCAGCCACAAAGACAGAAATACTGTTTATGTAAATTTTATTCTTATAGTCTATTCAAGAATGAATCATAACAATTTTTCATGGCTTCTGCAGGTTTGCATGGAAATACTTAAGAAATATATAAATATCGGTGAGGTGTGTTTGCTTCAACGTGCAGGTATGAGACAAACTGCTGAAATGTAATTCAGTAATGTGTATATTTCCAATGTAAAGTTCAGTTGCATATGTTAGACATTAAATATTATGTCCCAAGCATAAAGATGGCATGACTTCTAGAAAAGGTTCTACTGATCCAAGAAAATATCAAATTAAATGTGACATTTTGTTTTAAAATGTGTCTGTAACTGCCTAATACCATAAGTAATAATTAAGCACTTTTTTTCATTATTTAGACATTTTCCATACCTACTCAAATAGTGGAAAGAGATTTTGCAAAATAATTAGGTTTGCTTACATATAAAATATTTATGTCCTATGCTGCTAGAATTACATGTTGATTCTTTTATATAAATGTGCACAAATTACATTATGTCTCCCAATAGCTTATGCAAATTCACTCTTTATCTCTTTTGCCCTGGAGAATTTGGCAAATGATGTTCTTATTTTGTGAAGATGGAACACAGGTGAGACAAAATAGCCTTCTCGAAGCCATGTAAAATATACAAAGAGCACACAGTTAACTCATGATAGGTCTTCTAATTCAAAAGTTACTCCTCCACTTTTCACCTGGATTTTTATTTCTTAAATAGCATCCAAAAATTACTAGGTGAAAAAATTGGGGGAAAAAGGTGTCTTTTTGATAGTATTCTTTTCTGAAATTTACCATTTGTTCAAATATTGCGATCTTAGAACAGTAAGAATACAAGGGGGTAATGCTTCAGTGTCCCCCAAGAGATGACTTTCCCCTCAATCCCCATTCCTTCCCCAAAATAATGGGCACAGCCCAGAGAAGTTGGAGGCTGGAGAAACACCTATGATATCTGGGGAGACTTGGGAGCTTAGTAGCCCTGAGGAATGACTGTAGAGACTACCAAGATTTCCTGATGCCATTGGCACAGTGCCTGCAGCCTGACACCAACTCACCCCAGGCTCTGGTGGGCTATCAGCATTGGCTTCAACTCCGGGTTGTTGAGAAGTCGGCTGTCTTGAACCCAAATCGGAGCAGGTTTTAATCTTCTGCAGCTACTTTGAAGTCCTATTGTGTGAGGCCCAGAGACCTACAACTTGATAGTACCAATATACAGAAATCCTAAATGCCTGTCTTTTTGGCAGCTAGAAACAAGAGTAGCAATTTCATTGTATCTGGACACTTTAATACTCCCTGGAATTTGTGGTTCACATACCGCTGTTCTAACATTAAGAAATTATGCTTTCTCCTACATACTATATAGAATCGATGACCAATACCGTATGTGTTGAGAAGTCTTAACAATACAAAACAGATAACTTAAATCTATTCTTAAGCTGTCTAAACACCACCAAGTAATACAAATCATTCTTTGTTGCCTCCTGTCATCGCTGGCCAGAGGTACATAGCCACAAAGCTGAATAGCTAATTATGTACAAAAATCCACCATGTATCAAAAAGAAAGCACTTTGATTGGATATGCTCATGTTATCCTCTGGTAAAGAACTTTATCTTATACAGATCTATCACATGTAGGCACTGCCATGTAGCACAAGTGTAGGAGGGAGGTGGACGCCAGAAGCTGGCCCTTCCAGGATTAGTTGTTCTGAATGGAGGAGCAAGTAGCCATCTCTAAGGTTGAATAACTGCATGTTCTTCTTAATAAATGCCTAGTAAATTTAGTAATATATTCAAGAAGTTGATAGCATGTTCTTTTTTCTGTAATCCTTTTTATATGTGCTCTCCATTCTCCCATTAAAGAGAAATGAAACTTACTTGATTTGACCACTCAGAATAACTAGATAGAAAAAAGATACTGTGTGGCCAAAGGATCTGAACAAAGAGTCCTCAAGAACTGCAGACTGTTGCTAACCATAGGAAAGTGCAGTCTAAATTACTGAGACGCATATCAAAACAGCCCTGAGGTCCTTTCATGTCATATCCAGCAAGTTGGCAAAGATGACAAAAGATAGAACAGTCATTGGAGGTGTTTTGTGAAAAGATAGGCACACTCAGTGCGTTGTTGTTGGAACTGTGAATCTGTACGGCAGTTGTGGAAAGTAGTTTTGAGTCATACAAGTAAATTAACTTAAATGCCACATCCTTTGACCCAGAGATTACACTACTAGGCATATTCTCCAAGGAGGTAAACTGATAAGAAAATCCATATAGACACCAAAATGTCGATAGCAGCATTTTTTGTGGTACCAAAGAGCTGGAAACAAAGGAGATGCCCATCGGTTGAGGAATGACTGAACAAGTTAGGGTCCAGGAATGTGAAGGAATGTTACCGTGCTGGAAGAAATGATAGATATGATGAGAAGCATGGAAAGGTCTTACATGAAATGATACAGAGGGAAATCAGCAGACCCAAGGAAATGAGATACACAGTGACTCCAATGATGTAGGACAATGGAAAGGACAACTAGAAAACAGTCGAAAGTGAATGGTGCAAAATTATAAAGAGTGAGCATGGCCTCAGAGAAGAGTCCTGAGAAGACACCCTCCATCCCATGTCTTTGCAGAGGTGCAAGCTCCATGATGAGTGTAGAATACTGCATTTGTTTTCATGTGTGGATCAGTCTTGCTGATTTTTTTTTCTCTAAGGAAATTATTTGTTATATGGAGTAACCCTCAGGAAGGGGGAAGATGCTGGGAGAAATTTTGGCAATGTAAAAACCATAGACATCAATAAAAATTTGTTTTTTTAAATAAGAGACTGCAGTAGTCATCTACCTGTAGAAATACCAAACTGTTAACATGAAATGGGCTTGTTTTTAATTTCCCTGCTGATTTCACGAGAAAAAGTCTTGTTGATACTAACCTCTGATGTTTAGTTGAGAACCAGTTAATTGAGTCATTTGGTGTTTGTAGAATGCTAGTCAAAGTACAAAGGAGAGAGTAAAGCAGTGAATGAGAGTCACCTCAGCCAGCCAGAGAAGAATAGGTGGAGACTCTGCTATTAATGTTCTTGCTGTGTCAAAATAAGCCATATTTAAAAAGTAGGCCACCTAAAGGAAATAGCGTTCTCTGTTTTATAAAGCACTGTCTCTTTGGCAGTTCTTTCAAAACTCTGCTACTGTGTATTCTGTCAAATAGGAAGGCGGTGAGGTTCAAATACTCTGATGGCTAATTACATAGATGAAGGAAGTTTATTTTTCTAATCTGTCTTGATACTTCATAAAGCCTAATATTTACCCAAAAAATTGGATAAAGACCTACCTTGACATAGGAGGGTGATGAATCATTAACCACGAATTGTTCCCTTTACTTGAGTCATTAAAGAAATAAAGTGATTGAAAACATCTCTGTTTTTTCCACATTAATTATCAAGAAAGATTTTCTCCATCTTTGAACAGCTACCTTCCTTTTTCACTTCAATGCTTTCGTGACTCTATGATCTCACCTATGTAGCTGTTCTATCCACTCCAGCCCACTTCTTGTCTTGCGTTCTCTCGTGATTCTTCAGAGAGGACCCAGCCCTGGGCTAGGTGGCTGCCATCTATGGATGTGGGTTCAGGAGGTTTTTTTACATTCTATGTGCAAAGATGATCTATAAAAAATGTTAAATGATCAGTAAGTGCTTTCACTTCTATTTGCATTAGAAGGTCCCTTGCTATGCGCATAGAAGATTCTCAAAAGAGTTTTATAGTAAGGAGAGAGTAGGCTTTGGGTCAGTAGTTAGTGATGTCTTCACAGATCATCTCTTTTGTGGTAGGGCTTTCTGGGCTGTTTTCTCCTTTTAGATATTCTTTTCAGATGATTAACGAATGAGTGAAAATATCTATTAAGCATCTACTGCGTGCCAAATGCTGTTATTATCAAATACTTTCCCTGCGCTCAAGTAGTTTACATTCTATTAGTGAAAGACAACACACATAGAGTAGATGGTGGGCACAGAGAGGGATATTTTGGTTTGGGAAGTGATTGGGATAATAAATAGAGCAATAGGGGAAGTGATTGACGTGCTCTCTCCGGCAGCTGTGGCAATATTGATGTGATTACAATTCTGTCTAGAAAATACGAGGGAGTGGGGTATCCATCTGATGGTGGGTAAATGGCCAGGTCCTAGTGGTCTGGAAGGGTCAGTGCCAGGCAGGATAGATGTACCATTCCACCACTACCCCCCTATGAATGTGGATAGGGTAGACCAAAGCATGACAGGAACCAGCTAGATACAGTGGGCCATTTGACATGTAGGCCCCAGGACAGGGATCCTTACCAAATGGTCTCTAGCGCAGAGTTCTTTGTGCATGGGGTCTGGGGTAGCTGCTTTTTCCCAATTTCATCTTCCGTACCATCCCTTCATGTAGTATATTAGGTACTGAGGTGTTTGAATCCAAAAATTGTGGTTCCACTGTCATTCAAAGCGAAGAGTAGCGCACCCTAGAAATATTTTCCATTGTCCTCCAACAATTCTGAGTCTTAGTTGGGTCTTATCCCAGGCTTTATACAGATCAGGTTTCCCTTTCGCTGATTTTTGCTGTTTTGTGAGGTGAGTAGTGCTCGTTATTTTCCATGATACTGGGGGAAAAACCAAAGAGTTAGCTCCTCCGGGACAATATGGAAGGTGTTAGTGGGCAGACTTGACAGCAGCAAGGTGCCATGTGGTCGTAGAGGTTGGGACCTAGGAAGAGCTACGGGGTTTGGTTTTGTTCTGTTGTGACCACTAAAGGATCAGATTGATAAAAGGGAAAATTCATAATGTTGTAATAGTGGAAAAGAATAAGCACAAGTGGGGATAACCAAAGGCATAGTCCAAAGCTGGTCTTTAGACGTGTTCAACAAGTGAAGTTGAAATTAGAAGAGGAATTGCCTCAGAACTCTTCTTGCGACCCTAGAGGAGATAACCGTCTGAGTGTGTGCGTATGTAGGGTTTTCCAGTATGTTGCCACTTTGTAATGTCTGACACAGAATTATCATTCTTTCAACTCAAGGAAATTCTTAGCAGAAATTCCTACTTTGTTATCCAAAATATAGGTGCCTGGATAGGGATGGTTTTGCAACATTATGTGACAATCTTTGAGGTTTATCTTCATGATAATTTCACCTAATCCATGGCATGCCATTCTCAATTGTAAGCCTCAGACAGTTCTATTCAAAATTTTCTTTTTCTGACACATTTTTAAATGTTCTCTTGAAATAAAATTAATGTTCAAAAACTATAAAAATACAAACAAGAAAATATTAAACCTATCAGATCCATAGCCAGAAAGCCTCCACTAATGTTGGACTCAGTACCTGGAAACATAACAGATACTTCAATGATGTTCTTTTTTTCTCTTCACTAGTGGCATACAAGATGTTTGCATTTAGTAAGTGCCTTCTATGTATCAGCACTGTGCTGGGTACTGGGGATACAAAGGCAAAAATGAAATAGCTCCTGCCCTCAAGGAGCTTACATTTTATCAGAGAAGATAACATATACACACACACAAAAGAAGGTAATATGGGGGCAGGGTCGGGGTAGACACTGGCAGCTTGGAGGCTTAGAAAAGGCCTCATACAAGAGGTGCCAGTTAGGTTTTTGAAGAAAACACAGAATTCTAAGGTGGTGAGGGTGGAGGGGGATACATTCTAGGCATAGAGAATGCAACAAAAAAGAGGGAGCATTGGGTTGTATGTGATGAATGAGTGTGAACTGTAGAATTCAGGAAGGGGAACAGTGCTTAACAAGGCACTTCATAAGTATTCATTGATAGTATAATGAGGCTAGAGATGTTGGAGATAGATTGTGCAGGGCCTTCAGTGCCAAAGAGAAGAATTTGTGGTCCTAGAGGAGTCACTTGTGTGGGCAGGGGAGTGACCTGGTCAGGTCTGTGCTGAAGCATGCTTTGACAGTTGTGTAGTGGTGGAGTAAAGCATAGAAGAAATCAGTCACAGATCCCAGGTGAGGTATCGTGGCTCTGGAAAGTTGCGGAATAATTCAGTAAAACTTTGTTTAACTGAAGGGTTTGAAGACATTAAGAGAGAATAGTTAACAATAATAAAAAAAATACTTTTTGTTTCAACCCTTGTTGAAAATCTTTTCCATGTTAGGATGTAGTCTTTTGTCTTAGCACGCTTCTTCAATATGTAGATTTTCTTGATATGGGTACTTAACTCACAGATTCAAATCGCAGCCCCTTGATGCCTTCCTATCAGTGTATCAACATAAATCTTCCACACAAGACCAGCCCAACGTGCTAGAGATCTTATGTTTTATATACCGAAGGTAGTCATGTATTGTTACGTTACCCTGCCCCTGTTAGCTTTATTTTCCCTTCTTTTCCAGGCTAGGAACCTCTGGTGCTTGACAAGTTTTTATCGTGACCCTTTGTCCTCTGCTTATGTCCCCCGTGTGTTATTCCCTTGATTGAGTTATTTTGTGTTTCGTGGCTGTGTGTAGAATCCCGAGGAGAATGTTGCTGCGTTTAAAGATGAGCATTTTTAGGAAGATACAGTTTGGAGTTATTAAAATCAGTTCACAGTTTTACAGACAATACAGTCTGATCTCTTCAAACTCAGAACTGATCCCAGCTTGTCAACCATTTGCACATAACCTTTGCCCAAGATGGATGTAGTTGGCTTAGTTTGAAATGCCCTGCTATCCCATCTGTAGGGGGAAAGTTGATTTTTTTTAACCCCAGTATAGTACTTTGCATTTATGCCTATTATACGTCATCTTTTTTTATTGTGGCCTAGTATCCTGCCAAGGTCTGTTTGGATGCTAACTCTTTTAGCCAATGTGACAGGTTTTCCCACCTTGTGTCATCTGCAAATTTGATAAGTATTCCACCTTGCCTTTTATCCAAGGCAGTCACTGGTAAAAATGTTGAACAACCCAGGGCCAAGCACACATCCCTTTTCATCTCTCCTCAAGCCCTCCTGTGCCGCTTCTTTCCCTTTCGGCAGAGACTTCCAGCTCCTACTTTGCCAAAAACATAGGCCAACCATCCATCATAAGCTTCCTCTTCCACTCACATACTCGAAACCTTCAATAAATTCCCATTCTCTCTTCCTATGCTCTAGTCTCTATTTGGAAAGGGTGTTTTTCTTTATCAAGACCAATACTACTTACATCCTCTTAATTCTTCTGGTAGCTTACTACTTCGGTCACCCCTTCTCTCTAATTTGAAGTATCTGCCTATAGACCTGTCCATGACCTTCTTCCCATTCTCTAGGATCTCTTCATAAGATTATTGACAAAGGCTTAGCAGTCAAATCTGCTACTCCTGGGTACTCACTACCATCTCTTTACCTTGGTTTTAATTCCTCCATTTTTTGCATGAACGAGGGGTCGGTTGTAGAACTATCTAGAATGCAGACTTCTCGCAACTAGGGATTGTTTCGTGCTTTGTCCTTGGATCCCCAGCCCTTAGCATGTAGCAAGTGCTTAATAAACGCTGTTTGATTTCATTGTAATGAGGAATACTTGGTGTGGAAGCTCTGTCTGGTTCAAGTCAACAACCTGCATGTAACTGATAGTTTTAAGAGTTACCTGCAGCCTTGAGAGCTCACATGGTGTGCTGTGTGTGTGTGTGTGTGTCGGCGTCAGAAGCAGGACGTGGACTCAGGTCTTCTCGACTCCCCTGCCAGCGCTCTGTCCTCTAGTTTTACTCTTTGGAGTCTCTCCTGCCCAGTGCAGCCAAATGAGACCCGAGCAGGAGCAGCTTATCATTCACCCATGCTTCTCCCAGCTCTGGTCTTCCCTCCCCAAAATTGCTTTTTAAAAATTGAAAAACAAAAAATAAACAGTTTGGGGTGGTGCTGTATTTGTTAATCCTTCCAGGACTTTATGCATTTTGTGTTTATTCATTTTTTATAACACAGAGTAGAGAGTGTGACACCTAAGAGTCAGGAATACCTGAACTCTAATTCTTTCTCTAACACTTGCTGGCTCTGCGATTTATCACCCTGGGCCTCGATTTTCTCATCTATAAATGGTACTTCTATAACATCTACCTACAATGGTGGTAAGACTCAAAAGAAATCATGCGTTAAAATGCTTTGCCCTACAAACACTGTAATTATCAGGTGCTATTATTATTACTTGGTAATCAAAATTATCTGAGATCTGTCTCATTCCAAGAAATAGCATCTCCAGTGTAATATAAAGAATAGATTGTAGAGTCACCTGGCCCAGCTCTTTTACTTGTTATGTATGTGACTGTGGGACGAGTCAGGCTTCTGGGGCCTCAGCTTCCTAATTATAAAATGAAGAGGGTAGACTAAATCACTAAGATCTCTCCCAGCTATAGATCCTATTTTTTTTTAAATAAAGCTTGAATTGTGTTTAATTTCTAGATGACGATATCTTAAAGTCATACCATCTAAATCTTCCATTTTCAGTAAACCTGTTTATGGAGTACTACAGAAAGTTTCCTCCTGGGGTCCATTTTGAATCACAAGTACTCAATGACCTTCTGATTTCTTTACTCAAACACTGTTTATTGAAGGAAGTGTTTCAGGTAGTGAACATCAGCATAATGGTCAAAATGCTGGTAAGTAACCTAGAAATACCTTTGAAAGTTATTTCACTAAGTGAATGTTGTTTCATTATGCATTTGTTTATGTAATTTAGTGGCTTGATGTTTATGTTTATTAAATACCGTAGAGAACAAGTACATTTTCAGCCTGAATTAATTTGAGAAAGCAAAAGTATCCTGAAAGAGAAGAAATTGTGAAAATGAGTGTGCATCTTTTTTTTTGTTTTATCCAGCCTGCTCTAAAAGTATTAATAAAAGTATTTGAGCATGTGGCATCTATGAACTTAAGGAATGCTGTACCAACTCTAATTGATATATTTTGCAAGGTATGATTTCTTCTTCCATTTTCTTTTTCTTTTTGATTTAAAACATTTATTAAGCAGCTACTGGGGCTGTGATAGAAAAACAAGAAGTAGTCATTGCCTTTTTGTCAAGCTTACTTTCTGCTTGGGAAGATGCAACATGTATATGAATAAGTAAAGACAAGACAGGTTGAGGTGGAAAAGAAGCAGGGGGTGGGGGCGGAGAAAGACCATTTACTATAGGCTAAGCACAACTGTGTGTGGAGTGCTTTCCAAATATTATCTCATTTGATCCTAACAACAATCTTTGATGTAGATTCTGTTATTATCCCCATTTTACAGTTGAGGCATCTGAGACAAACACATTATATGCCTTGCCCAGAGTCACAGAATTAGTAAGTGTCTGAGGACAGATTTGAACTCAGGTCTTCTAGACTACAGTACCAGTGCCCTGTCCACTGCCGCCACCTAGCTGCCTAATTCTCAGGTTGTGAACTGGACTTAGGAGAGCCCTAATAATTACGAAGGTCGGGGAAGGGCTTTCTGTAGGAGGTAGAACCTGAGGGATTCTGGGAGAAACAGGTTAGAGGGGGGATTCCAGGCTCTGAAGAAGACCTGCCCCACGCTGCAGAAGCAGGAGTCTGGAAGGTCAAGTTCAGAGGTGGGCTGGAACATAGGGTACTTAGAGGCAAGTAATATGAAATGAGTCTTGAAGGCAAGATTGGGGGGGGCTTTCAGTGGTAGGCTGGGAGTTTCTGCTTTGCCCTAGGGGCTGCTCTTAGACCAGCCACTGAAAATATGAACAGGGGAATGACACAGTCAGGGCTCCATTTTAGGATGGTTAATTGGACATTTTGTAGAAGAGGGCTGGGTGGCTGGGTCTGCTTGTAGGAAAACCAATATGGAGGCATCTTCAGTAGATCAGGTAAGAAGCCAAAGATGTTGGAGCTACAAAGTAAAGGCTGTGGAGAGAGAAGGGAGAAAATGTAGAACATTCTGTAGGATAAAATTGAAAGGATGTGACAGTGATTTGGGCAGGAGAAAAGAGTTGCTAAGAACAGCTGGAAGATGACTTCAGAAGTTCTCAGGTTGTAGGTCTGAATACCTGAAAGGACAGTAGAGTCATCAGCAAAAATGGGTTTAGAAGTAGGGTGGGATCAGAGGGGAAATATGAGTTAGAGATGGCTTGGGGTCCAGGTAGATGCAGTCCATGGGCAGTTGGTATCCAAACCTGGAGTCAGGGGGATGACAAGGACAGAGGCTTTCTGGGCAGATTTTTTTTTTCAACTAGCAACCACTCCTCCCTACCTGGAAATAACACTTTCTGATTAAATACCATAATTCTTTGGCTAATTCTTTCCTGGTCCTGGTAGGTTCCATCCTCATTCTTTTTGGCAGTTTTTTTTTTAAATCCCTTTAGTCAGCTGAAGGAAAGCAGAAGGAAAAGAATGATTGAACACTTTTTGTATTTTGTCTAAATGGTCCTGGTAGGTTCCATCCTCATTCTTTTTGGCAGTTTTTTTTTTTAAATCCCTTTAGTCAGCTGAAGGAAAGCAGAAGGAAAAGAATGATTGAACACTTTTTGTATTTTGTCTAAATAAGTAGAAAGTATTGTAAATATTTTTTCTCTTCCTGCTTTACAGCTTGTAGAAGCTGGGATGATCCTTGACTCTGAACACTTTAACTATCTTATTAAGCTCTTATACCAAGTACCGGCTTCCAAACAGGAAATAAATGCTGTTTTAGAAATGAAATCCAGGTAAGAAAGTTGTTCATATTAAAATACCAAAAGTATTTGTGTTTCAGGCTTGGAAATAAGTTTGAAAGTTTATACACCAACACAAAATTTTAGTTGGCCACAAGTCATTCATTCTCTCATCCAAGTCAGCCTTATACTCAAGGCCTGCCCAGATGGCAGATGTATAAGTTAAAAAATGTTGCTCGCATACTGCCTCTCATTTGTCCACCTGCCCTAAAGCTACTCTAAATGTCAGTCTTGATAGTCCTTGATAGGGGCCTCAAGGCGCTTCCTCTACCACCTGCTTTCTTTCCCCTCAGGATTTTACATGTGCTTGCCCTCCCCTTTTTCTTCTGTTTCTACCACTTCATGGTTTAGATACTTGTTACTTTTAGTCCAAGCTTGGTCACTCATAAGTCCGTGTGAGTACCCAGATGTCCCCTCCAGAACCACCATAAATTCTCATCTGTCTCCTCAGCCACCTCTCATCACAATGTGGTTAAAGATGATAGAAAAAAATAATTACGTAGACCAAATCAAATGAAACCTTTCATCAGCATTACAACTCTATGCTAAGTTAAGGTGCATCTCTCTTTTCTGAATATAATAAATCCTCATGAATTCAGGAGTGAAGTAAGAATTCACAACCATTTAAGTAGTTCAACTTCTACTGAACTCAGCAATGGTGTGCCCCATCCTGAAGGGCAAGATGGGATGAATTTCACAGAACTAGGTTTTCAGAGCAGTAGAAGTATGTAAATTGTTGAGATTTTTCTAGTTTCAAATTACTATGTTTTCCTATAACTTTGACGTTATGAACTTAAAGTGGTTTCTGCCCATCTGTTCAAAAATACAAGATTGTATTGATGATACACCCTTGGAAAATTGGTTGCAAAACTCATTTCTACAAGCTTGCTCATATTTTCCCACTGATTTATGTAACTAAAGAAAGAAAGAAAAATGGAACCTATTACAAATAACTTTCATGTTTCTAAGGAAGAATTCTTTGTGAGTTCTCAGCTGACTAAAAAATTAACTTTTAGACTGTAGCCCACTTGTAAATCATGGGAGTTTTGAATATTGAATATTTTTCTCATCACTATACACTAGTGATACAAACATCACCACCAGCGGGCCATTCACACAGTCGGACTCACTTGAGCCAGTGTCACATTTTATGCCTTGAAGAGCAACTGTCCCACGCCCTTAGACCAAAGGAATATGGCCAGCCAGATATAAACAGTTTTTCCCTGGAGTACACAAATCAAGCTTCCATCTAGGTAGCACCAAGTCATAAAGAAAGAAAGATGGTGGACAAAAGAGCAGCTCCGTACTTATGCAGAGCTTTCTTTGTAAAATATTTTCAGTTAACAAACATTTATTCTCTCTTCCCCCGTTGAGAAAAGAAGAACAAAACCCATGTGACATTCACAGTCAAGCAAAACAATTTCTCCCACCGCCCATGTCCAAAAATAGACATCTTACTCTGCATCTTAGGCCCCTCACCCTTCTGTCAGGCGGCTTCTCCATAATTTTCTAAACTGCTATAGTCCTTAACAGCTGCAGACCCTTCCCCCCTATAATAACAGAAAACCATTCTAATTGTTAAGGGAAGATTCAGTTGTACATCAGAAAATCCTAGTTATTAATCACCTTAAAATGATGATTTCCTATCCTTTTGCCATTAAAACTCCTTATCTTTTCTCTACAACATTTTTCTGGGCCATTCTATATTAACAAGTGCTGTGGCATATATTATAATTAATTTTATTTTGAAATCTCCTGATAATTCTGAAAAATATTTCTCAAAGAACTTGGATCTGGAAATGACCAATTTGATAACTGATTTTGTTTTTTAGAGGTTGGAAACTTTTGTAGTATTCTGAAATTTGCCAATTTAAAGCTAAACAAATACGAATTTTCTTAAATGTTCAGCTTCATGGCCAGAATATTTAGTAACTCTTGTTAATGAACATAAAAGTAACTAACCTTTTTCCATTGTTAAAGGTTACGAGTGAGACAGTTTAAAAAGAATTGGCTCTCTGACTTAAATTCAGCAATAACGGAAATAGAGGTAAGTTATTTGGGATTTTTATTTGTTTTTAGACAGCTTTTCTACTTATACAATGGAAATCCAAAGAAAATACTTAATTATATCTTTAACTTAAAATTTTTAGAGAGGGAAGAATAGTCAAATTTTTAGCAAACCAGGACTGAATAACTGATTTAGACCATGCTTCCACTTTTAACACTAATTTCTGTATCTTACAGGTTTTTTAATCTTGAGAAAATTTATTCTATTAAAGAGAGTAGTTGGTGGGCAGTTTTAAGCTTCAGAATCTACTTTTTTTTTTCATTCTGACCTTGCCATTCATTGATTTAGTAGTAGTAGTATACATAAGCCAAGTTGGTGTTACTTAGATGGTTATAATTTAATCAGTCGTATGCCATCCAATGTGATTCTGTGGAAATGGAACATTAAATGAAACATTACTCATCATAATTGTTCCTTGGAAACAATATTATAAACATTTTAAATGGACGATCAACTGAACAGTATTGAAATAGGGGTTTTGTTGTTGTTCAGCTAAGTCATGACCAACTCTTTGTGACCCCATTTGGGGTTTTCTTGGGAAAGATACTGGAATGGTTTGCCATTTTCTCCTCCAGTTAATTTACAGATGAGGAAACTGAGGAAAACAAGGCTGTGACTTGCCTGGGGTGACACAGCTAGTAAGTGTCTATGGTCCAGTTTGAACTCAGGAAGAGGAGTCTCCCTGGCTACAGGCCTGTGCTGTAACCACCAAGCCACCGAGGTGCCCCATCATTAAGTGTACTCTTCTCTTTAAAAAAAAAATGACCTTTAAAGATGAAAAAATATGGTAGGTGTTTTTAAAGAAGAGCACACCATCAAGTATAAGCTTCTGAAACACCTACTCTATTTACTTCATCATTAAAGGTAATTTTTATGTCTTCAGCTGACTTCTTTCCCATATCAGTGTAAATTCTAATTATATAATAGAAAGTAGTTGAAAAATATGATTAAGTTTGCAGAAATGTGTTTTGCATCCAATTTTTCAAGGGTATGTCATCAATACAATCTTGTACTTTTGAACAAGATGGGCAGAAACCACTTTTTTAAGTTCATGAAGTTCAAGTTATGGGAAAATAGTTGTTTGAAACTAGTAAAATGTCAACAATTTGCATACTACTGCTCTGAAAACCTAGTTCTGTGAAACCTACCCCATCTTGCCCTTCAGGATGGGGAACACCATCGCTGAGTTCAGTAGAGGTCAAACTACTTAAATGTGTAACTAAATGGTTGTGAATTCTTACTTCACTCCTGAATTCATGAGGATTTGTTATATTCAGAAAAGAGAGGTGCACCTTAACTTAGCACAGAGTTGTAATGCTGATGAAAGGTTTCATTCAATTTGGTCAATGTAATCCTTTTTTTCTGTCATCTTGAACAGCATTGTAAAGAAAAAGGTGACTGGACCAGTTTGGGAAATTTGTACATTAATGTAAAAATAGGTTGTGAAAAATTTGCAGATCTTCAGAGATTTTCAGTATACATTGCTGAAGCATTGACAAAAGATTACAAAGAAGAAAGACAAGGAATTCCTTTTTGTGAATTTGCTGATGCAGGTAAAGGTTACTATTATGGAACTATTTTGATCTGTATTGTGTTATATTGGGGAAATGTATTGAGAACTAGGTGATCCCGAGCTTGACTCCAGGGAGAACTGGTGGGGCTCATTCTAGGCCGACTTGACACAACCTGCTCTTGCCTGCATATTTTGTTTCTTTAAATGACATATACTCACTACGAATAGATTTTATAAACTAAATTACATGGATAACAGTGTTCAAATTCAGGATTCTGGAGTTCTGATCTCCAGTGTTTCACAAGCTTTATTTTTTCTTTTCATTTGAAGTAACAATAGTGATGCTGGTGAATTGGAAAGAGTATCCCAAGTTTTTAAGTTCTTGCCACTGAGAGCAAATCTCATAGTTTCTCCCTAATTTAATTCCCCAGCAACTGCAGTAAAATTTGAGGTCTCACCTAATTTGAAGTTATTTGAGATCATATATTACAATAAAGTATTAAAATGTTGGTTTGAAAATGTTATTTTACCATTTTAAAATAGTTTGTACAGGTTAAAGTTGCTATTTTACGTTGTGTTATAACTATTTACTTTTCAGTCAGCAAAGATCCCCAAAACAGTGAGATTGATAAAACTTTACTGGGAGGAATTGGAATCAGTGCAATCTACTTTTATCACAAACTACTACAGTGGTCTAAGGTATTTCATGAGGTGGGGGTGGGGGGGAAGACAGGGATTATTTTGTTTTAGGAATTAAATGTGTCATTTTAAAATATTTAGATAATTAATAGTTTCCATGCCCAAACTCTATACTTCCTATGGGAGACAAAAATGGTGTCCAGGCAGATGACTGATGAATTGGGGAAGACCATGGAGGTAGAGAGGCCTGAAGAAACAGCGCCCTCACTCATAGCTGTTTTTTTTTCTTTTTTCTTTTTTGAACATCTGTTTTTAAAACTTTGAGTTCCAAATTCTCTCCCCTCTTCCTTTTCCACCCACCCTCCCTAAGAAGTCAAGCAATTCAACATAGGCCACATGCGTATCATTATGTGTAACCCTTCCACAATACTCATGTTGTGAAAGACTCACTATATTTTGCTCCTTCCTAAACTATCCCCCTTTATTGAATTTTCTCCTTTGACCCTGTTTCAAAAGTGTTTGTTTTTGATTACCTCCACCCCCATCTGCCCTCCCTTCTGTCATCCCCCCTTTTTTTATCTTCTTCCTCTTTTTTTCCTGCGGGGTAAGATACCCAATTGAGTATGTATGGTATTCCCTCCTCAGGTCAAATCTGATGAAAGCAAGATTCACTCATCCCCCCTCACCTGCCTTCTCTTCTCTTCCTACAGAACTGCTTTTTCTTGCCACTTTTATGGGAGATAATTTACCCCATTCTATCTCTCCCTATCTCCCTCTCTCAATATATTCCTCTTTCATCCCTTAATTTGATTTTATTTCTTTTAGATATCTTCCCTTCATCTTCAACTCACCCTGTGCCCGCCCTCTCTCTCTCTCTCTCTCTCCATATGTGTGTGTGTGTGTGTACACACACATATATACATACATACACACTCACATATACACATATATACATAAACATATATATGCATATTCCCTTCAGCTACCCTAATACTGAGGTCTCATGAATCATACACATCATCTTTCCATGTAGGAATGTAAACAAAACAGTTCAACTTTAGTAAGTCCCTTGCAATTTCTTTTTCTTGGTTACCTTTTCATGCTTCTCTTGATTCTTGTGTTTGAAAGTCAGATTTTCTATTCAGCTCTGGTCTTTTCACTGAGAAAGCTTGAAAGTCCTCTATTTTATTCAAAGTCCATATTTTGCCTTGGAGCATGATACTCAGTTTGCTGGGTAGGTGATTCTTGGTTTTAATCCTAGCTCCATTGACCTCCGGAATATCGTATTCCAAGCCCTTTGATCTCTTAATGTAGAAGCTGCTAGATCTTGTATTATTCTGATTGTGTTTCCACAATACTCAAATTGTTTCTTTCTGACTGCTTGCAGTATTTTCTCCTTGATCTGGGAGCTCTGGAATTTGGCAACAATATTCCTAGGAGATTTTTTTGGAGGATCTATTTGAGGAGGCGATCAGTGGATTCTTTCAATTTCTGTTTTGCCCTGTGGTTCTAGAATATCAGGGCAGTTCTCCTTGATAATTTCTTGAAAGATGATATCTAGGCTCTTCTTTTGATCATGGCTTTCAGGTAGTCCAGTAATTTTTAAATTATCTCTTCTGGATCTATTTTTCAGGTCAGTGTTTTTTCCAATGAGATATTTTACATTGCCTTCCATTTTTTCATTCCTTTGGTTCTGTTTTATAATATCTTGATTTCTCATAAAGTCCCTAGCTTCCACTTGCTCCAATCTAATTTTTAAGGTAGTATTTTCTTCAGTGGTCTTTTGAACCTCGTTTTCCATTTGGTTAATTCTGCCTTTCAGGGCATTCTTCTCTTCATTGGCTTTTTGGAGCTCTTTCGCCATTTGAGTTAGTCTATTTTTTAAGGTGTTGTTTTCTTCAGTGTATTTTTCAGTATTTTTTTGGGTCTCCTTTAGCAAGTCATTGACTTGTTTTTCATGGTTTTCTCACATCCTTCTCATTTCTCTTCCCAATTTTTCCTCTACTTCTCTAACTTGCTTTTCCAACTCCTTTTTGAGCTCTTCCATGGCCTGAGACCAGTTCATGTTTTTCTTGGAGGCTTTTGTTGTAGGCTCTTTGACTTTGTTGACTTCTATAGGCTGTATGTTTTGGTCTTCTTGTTCACCAAAGAAAGATTCCAAAGTCTGAGACTGAATCTGGGTGTGTTTTCACTGCCTGGCCATGTTCCCAGCCAATTAACTTGACCCTTGAGATTTTCAGCGGGGTATGACTGCTTGCAGAGTTAAGAGAACTATGTTCCAAGCTTGGGGGTTTGCACCAGTTCTGCCATACCAGCACTCCTCCTTTCCCAAGAACCCCCAACCCGGACTGGACTTAGATCTTCAGCAGGTTCTTCACTCCTGCTCTGATCCGCCACTTAATTCCTCCTACCAGTGGTCCTGGGGCCGGAAGCAACTGCAGCTGTAGTTCTGTAGCTGCCCCACCTCTGCTGCCCCCCAGGGCGGTAGCCGAACCTTGAATTCCTTCCACTCCTGCAGCTTTTCCCACTAACCTTCTCTGTTGTCTTTGGTGTTTGTGGGTTGAGAAGTCTGGTAACTGCTGCAGCTCACTGATTCAGGGCACTAGGGCACGCTCCACCTGGCTCCTGGTCTGGTTGGTCCACACCACCCACACTGGGCTCTGCTCCAGTCCACTCTGCTCTGCTCCCAGCTCCGTGTGGGATAGACCTCCCCCAGAAACCATCCTGGGCTGGAGCCCTGCTTCCCTCTGCTCGTTTGTGGGTTCTGCAGTTCTAGAATTGGTTCAGAGCCATTTTTTATAGATTTTTGGAGGGACTCGGCGGGGAGCTCACGCTAGTCCCTGCTTTCCAGCCGCCCTCTCATAGCTGTTTTAAATACCCTTCTGTTCAGCACTAGAATCTTAACCCCTAGCATGGGGACATTGAAGTTTTATAAAGTCATTTTTAATATGGCACCTTCTTGTGAGGTAATGCCAGAGATAGTTGGGCTTGGTCTGAGTGACTAGAGGACAGTTGTATTTTCCCCTTAAAACCTACCCAGCACATATTTTGATGTTAGAAATTGACTTCTGGGATCAAAACAGCAGGCCTTCTTTCAGTGTTGTGCTTAACCTGGTAACTACTTATTATTATTACAATACCAGTCTCCATAAATCCTTAAGAAGTGCGAGGCCTGCCCTTCGGGATAAAAAGACCCACAACTGTCATTTCATTGAAACGGGAGCCCTGGAGTGCAGAGCAGAGAGGAGAAATAGGATCTAAAGGGAAAGTAAGAAAGATGGTGACCTTCCCTGGGTCAGGTGCTCCAATGTCTTATATCACTGCCCTCACCATTAAGGTTATTTTGTACTCGGTGAATCGCTATGTGCTGTGGTGAACCTGAGTTCAAATCCTAGCCAGATACTTAGTAGTTATAGGGCCCTGGGCAAGTCACTTAAACTCTCTCAGCCTCTTTCCTCATCTGTAAAATGGGAAGAAGGAGGAGATTAGCACTTTCCTCGAAGTGTTATTGTGAGGACCAAGAGAGAGAACACACATACAGCTCTTTACAGACCCTGCAGCACATAGAAATGCCACTTGTTATTAAACACATACATAGTCACATTTCTTTCATAAAACCAATGTTTAGCCAACTTAGCATTATTCCTGGGGTTAATCTAGGATCGCTGATGTTCCCACTGATTACCTTTTAGGGCCACTTCAAATCCAGACACATTTTAACATTGTTAAGAATATTTCAGCAGAACTTCATGCAGGTTCCATAAATGGTTAAAGTCCATTGTTTATCTTGATACTTGATTTTTGACTAGATTTCTGGCTTCAAGTCCCAGCTAAAAATTCCACCTTCTAAAGAAAGGCTATTCTATTCCCCTACTGGCAGGGATTGTCTTACTTGTCTTTCTTACCCTTTGTGTAATCTCATCGCCTTTGGTGATTGGTATTGCAGTTACCCAGTTGGGAATCCTGGAGGTCAGTCCTCTGTGGTGATCCAAGAGGTTAATGTGTGTGACAATACTGTCTGGCTCTCCATAAATAACTTCGTCTACTCTGTGGTTTTTAGGGATTTCCATATAACCAACAGTGTTCTACCCCTAATGTTTGGCCATCTTTGAGATCCCCTCATAAGAGTTGGTAATATAGTAAACGACTCTTTAGAATTTATATGCCTCCATGCTAGAAGGAAAGACATTTTCTAAATGGTTCGATTTGGCAATATTTCTGGTCCTCAGGTGGGGGAAATACCAGAATGCAGATTTTTTTGTTATTTAGACTAAAAGAAAAGGGTAATCAATAGTGAATAAAACACAGATAATCTAAAAGTCTAAGTGGGGCTGTACTTCTCTTTTGGTAGACCTGTATCTGAACTGATAAGAAAAGGCAAATTTTGTTAAAACTGGTTTTTTGGCTTTTTTGTTATTTAAGTAGCTGAATCTTGTGTTTGTCCTTCTCTAAGAAGACCATGACATCAGGAGGACTGAAGTTGACCCAGGATGCATTGGGAGACCTGGCCCTTTTGGGCTAAGGTCTTTTCAGGTTCTCACTTTGAGTGAGCCATTCAGTGAATAGGCTTCTTTAAGAAGTTAATCAAGGGATGGCCCCTTTAATCAAAAAACTCAAAAAAAAAAAAAAACAACCAGGAGGGGAAGACCCTCAAGGCTCCTGGCCAAAAGAGAACCAGTTACTATTTAGCATTTACATTCACTTTGTGCTAGGAATGCAGGACCTACTGTCCAATCCATGAGCTCCAGAGTGAGTTGGGGTTAAGGCTTGGTTTTTAAGAAAGAAATCTAGCCAATAAAGGCACCCTTTGGCCATTGAAATGTACCTTCCTTTGGGCAGAGCCACCCTCAGGCGAGGAAAGGAGAGGAGAGACTACTTACAGGTTGTGTTTGCTTAAACAGCCAGTTACTATTGAAATGCCTTAAAGGTAAAATTTTTTAAGAAGTAAAGTTAAAGATAGGTCCTAGATAATTCACAAATTGAATAAATTTACCAATAATAAGTGAGTAACTCTTTATTACTCTAAATATCTAGAGTTAATTTGTTTTCTTTGTTTTTGCTACAGGGAAGAAAGGTACTTGATAAACTGCATGAACTACAAATCCATTTCACAAGTTTAAAAGGCCTTACTGGCCCTGAAAAGTTAGCATCTCGGTGCCAAATTGTTAATGTGGCAGCAGAAATTTTTCTAAAAAGTGGGAGTATGGATGGTGCCATTTGGGTGTTGAGGGGTAAGTTATGTTTATATGCTTCAGGTATAAAGGAGTGGAGATTGTATTTTGGTCTGTACTCCAATTGACATTTTCCTCGTACTGAATAATAGTAATGTTGATTTGCTTATGATCTGCTTATTGTTCCTGAGTACAGTGGAAATTGAGTGGAGTGGGGATTTGCACTTGGTGACAGGGCAGATGACAAGATACTAGAGCAGCCTGGGCCCTGGTGGCTGGTGGAAGGTTGGATGGGATGGTCTGGGGCAGCCAGGTTTGGAAAGCTGAGGCAAAGATTGACCCAGAGTTGAATGGATTCAGTTTGAACCAATTAGTTTTATCTAAGAATGGAGATAAGATTGTCCCCTGAATCAGACAAATAAACCACACCTGATCTAAACTGGATTGATTTCTGTAAGATTCTGCCCTGAAGTCGTTGAAAGTGTCATCCACTTGTAGACCCAGAGGGCCTCCCAGGTCCCTTCCTTCCACGTCGTGAGCCTTTTACGTAGGAGCCAGTCCAGTTCTGGGGTTAAAGTTAGGCAGGGCTCTGGTCAGATGGCATGGACTAAGCAGGTGTTGAACAGCTGGGTCTGCTGTAGACAGACACCTTTGGGTATTTTAGAGACACCACTGAGAAGTACCAAGGCAGAGAGAACACAAGCTGAGGATTGATACTTCACAGTGAGTGAGGTAAAACAGACAGAAGGAAGACAGCAGACCACTGGAGGCAGGAATGCATGCTGGACCGATGTTTGTGGAGTTGATTCAGATGTAGAAGCTGGGACAAGGACAGACTCTCACTGTTAGCTAGGTGGCCAAGTACCAGATGTACCAGGACAAAGCCAGGAACAGAATTTTGGCACGTGCTTCACTGGAAAGCCTCTTTTACAGCAGACCCTTGCATGCTGGTCACAGGAGCATACATTTAAAGATGGAAGGATATTAAGAGGCAGAATGATGCCATTTGTTGAGAGCCACATACCAGTTTCTCAGATTATCACAGAAAGCTGTAAGGGAGCTCAGTGGCCATCTAGTCTGACCCATACATGAAAGGACTCTTCCCTATAACGTACCTGCATGATTGTTCAGCCTCTCCTTCACTAACAGAGACCACAGAGGCTTACTTACACTTTAGAAGTTATTTTCAGCCTTCCACTCCCATTTGTTAAATGGCCATAGACCCTTGTCACCTTCTGCTTGCTGTGACATCCTCCTGATCGGCTTCTCTGCCTCCAGTCTTTCTCTAGCTCTTCCTGCAGTCAGTGCCTAAAGGCTTATTAAGTATCTACCATGTACCAGGTGCTGTGCAGAGCCAGGGCTGGAGAGATGACAGTCTCTGCCCTTAAGGAACTCACAACCCAATGGTGGAGATAACATGACTGAATAAGCTACAGACAGGATAAATTGGAAGTCATCAGCAGAGGGAAGGCAGTAGAATGAGGGGACATTGGGAAAGGCTGCCCATAAGAAGTGGGGTTTAGCTGGGGCTTGAAGGAAGCCAGGAGATACAGAGGAGAAAGAAGGGCATTCGAGCCAAAAAGAATGCCCTAAGTTGGGAGATGGAGTGTCTTGTTTAAGAACAGCAAGTAAGCCAAGAACTTGGTGAGGGTTGCAGGTGTAAGAAAACTGGAAAGAGAGAGGGTAGGTTATGAAGGACTTTAAATGCCAGAGGAATTTGTATTGAATCATAGAGGTGATAGGAAAGCTGCTTGAGTTTATTTGGGGGACAGGAAGGTGACATGGTGTTAGTAACACTGCATAAAGCAATTTGGTTGAATGATGAGGCCAGAAGCCAAAATGCAGAAAGAGGGAGGAGAGAAAGTGGAGGCCTTGATGTACATGACCTTCCTTCTCAAGGAATTTAGGCACAACAAGCAGGAGAGCTATGGGGTGATAGTG
Organism: Trichosurus vulpecula; assembly: GCF_011100635.1. Lineage (NCBI taxonomy): Eukaryota > Metazoa > Chordata > Mammalia > Diprotodontia > Phalangeridae > Trichosurus > Trichosurus vulpecula. The sequence continues at coordinate 22,855,439 of NC_050577.1, forward strand.
GGGATGGCTGCCTCAAGTGAGAGGTTTTTTTAAGGGTGTGGGAAATATGAGTATGTGTGTAGGTAGAGAGATTGAAGATGAGAGAGTAAGGAGGCAATATGCTGGTGATGTCTGGGATAAAACAGGACCACTTGTGCATGTAGAGGGCTTGGCCTTGGCAAAGAGAAGGACCTCCTCTTAATGTGAGACAGATGAAGGAGGAAATGGTGGCAGAAGGCACCTGGGTAATGTGAGGTCAGCAGGAGCAGGGAACAGGGAACTCTCAGCAAATGGCCTCCATTTTTCTTCTCAATAAAACCTGAGGCCAAGCTCTGGGCTGAGAGGGAAAGGTTTGAGGAGGAATGAAAAGGTTTCAAAAAGCCACTGTGGTGACTGAGTTCATTAGGAGATATAAAAGGTATTAAAGACCGCCTGACTGCGTTGGGAGCCTGGTTGAGGTTATGCAGCATAAGTTTGTAGTGAACCCAGTTGAGACAGTTGCATGATTCTCTCCATTATCATTCAGTAGCACAAGCCGAGGAGCAAAGGCAACAGGTGGTGAGTGATCTGAGGCTGAAGCCTATCAAGGCAAGATCAGCAATATGGGGGGAGGCAAGAGACTCAAGAGGACAGTATAGAGTTGAAGTGGATTACCAGCAGGTAAGTGAAGGAAGGAGGCAAGGAGCTAGCCCAAGGGAGAGAGCCTAAGAGACAACTGAGGAGTTAGGGATCAGAGATCACAATGGGGACAAAAACAAGGTTTGGGATTGGAAGACAGGGAGAGGAGATGATATGACAAGAGACTGATCAAATAAGGGAGTTTCAGAGCTCATGAGCCTGGAAGTGGTAGATTTGGGGGAACAGCAAGATCAAAGTCATGACCATCTTTATACATGGCTGAGATGGAGTGGAAAAGTAGGTCGCGGGAAGTGGGTAAATTAGGGCATTAGAGGGAGTTTCAGTATGTATGATGAAATCCCCTAAAATAAAGCAACAGTCGAGGACTCATTGAGGAAAGGAAAGTGTCCTAGAGGTCAGAAGATGAGAGCCGCCAGAATTTTGATTTTGGTAGATGAAGATTGAGTGAAGTTCCTGAGGGATGGTGTAAGAGGGAGAGCTAGGAGGTGGAGACGGGAGCCCAGGCTAGAAAGGTGGCCAAGGAAGCCATGTCATCAGGAGGAGTGGTGGAGGGAAAGATTGAGGATGAAGGAAAGTTTGCTGCTTGTAGCACAGGTATTCCAGAGAGCACAGGAGAGGGGGTGGCTTTGGACTAGAGCATGGCAGGGGGCCCTGAAGGCATTGAGGACCTCCCAGCGTTCAGAATCCTTAGGATGCTGAGGGTTTGACCGGGAAAAAGTATATTAATCCTGCACACAAACACCTTCTAAAAGTCCACCTCTGACACTTCTCCTGTGATCTCATTCCCCAAAAACCAGTATAACTCCCATCCACTCAGCCTATCAAACCCAGATATTTAACTTTGAAATGAAAGCTCATTTCCAAGTGCTACCCCACCCCATTTTACTAACTCGGGATTCCACAGCCCACTGGCATAGATACATAACTGTCCAGGATCTGTGGCTCCATCAGGATGGAGAGCACCTGGCTTGGGAAATCCTATCAGCTGGCAGACTGACTCAGTAGATCAGTTCTGGTGAGTGGCCTGAGACACACAGTGGTGAAAGGAATCCCGTCTTCCAGATGTCCCTATTTGTGGTTGCGGGACCAGTTCTTCCTATCCCTCCTCAGGTTTGTAACCTTGAAATCATACTCAGCTCTTGACTATCCTTTACACAACTCATAAGTATCAGAGGCTGGTTTTGAACCTAGCTCTTCCTGATGTCAAGACCATTACTTTATTTTACCACATCACACAATCTCTTCCAGTATACATGTCATTCCTTGCTATCTAGAATATCTGTGAACACACACACACACACACACACACTCACTCACTCACACTCGCACACCCCTTTGAGGCAGGCCACATGCATTTATGTCGAGATCCAAATCAACAATTTTCCTTGAGATCCCTTCAGTGACTGGCCCCACCCTCCTCTGATTGCTCCTCAGCATTCTGAACAGATAGTTTACATATGATTTCAACTCTACAGTCTTTCCTTTGATCCTCACAGCTGCTCTGTGGGGCACAGACTGCACGTTGTAAGCACCATCCTGCAGATGAAATAACTAAGGTTCGGAGGCTATGACTTGCCCACCTTTTTAAATAACTAGTTATTGGCAAAATTGGGAATCAAGGCCAGATAGTTTGAGTCTAATGTTCTTCTTTCTGTGCCATGTTGTATACGTGTCTAAATACATAGGTGTGTTGCCTTGTGATTGTTATCTAGACTTGCATGTTTTCTCTCTTGTTACTCTGTGACTTCCTAGAGGAAATGTACACCTCCATTTGTGCCCCCCATTCACTGTAATTGTTGGAAAAAATACCCAAGTGAATGAACTCACAGTTCTGTTTTAACATTTGTGTTATTCAAGTCCTAATAAACGTTTTTATTTTTACCATAGGAATATGACACTAAGAATTTATATTGTCTGATGTCACTGAAAAGCTGTAGACTGCTTTTTAATGAAAAAAAATCTATATATTTAGAATAGTGGCTACTACATATAATACTACTATATAAATTGTTTGTTAATGATTTAAGCTTATTTTGATTAAGCACCAATTAAAATTTTGCTACCTTCTCCAAGATGTTTGCAAAAATTGTTAGACTGTAGATAATTGAATTTTAATAGTCTTAATTCGCATGGATGAAATATTCATAATTAAATACTTTTTTCTTCATTTCAGAGTCAGAATGGATAATAAACACGCCACTGTGGCCCTGTGATAGGATGGATGTCCTCAACAGACATAACCTGCTCTGTACAATTGCACATGAGATCTTGGCCAAGAGCCTTTACCGACAGACATTTGAAGTCCTCCAGAATTTACCTGGTTTCCAAAATTCTCAAGGTATGTTTGGAAAAATCTGTGTCTGTTATCTCCTCTTTGGATCTGTTCTTATATACGTATACGTATACGTATACGTATACATATATATATCTGATAATTAAACTCACTCCCTCACTTTATTCAGTAACTGATTGGTTTGTCCCTTTTTTGTAAATTAACTCATGCCTTCATACTTAGATTAAAATTCCAGACATGTTTATCTTTATTTTTAATTGGTCTTCATTCATCAGTGACTTCTAATACTAGCATCATTTCCAGTTTTCTCTTTCCCAGTCTCTCTATCAGCTAGTGAATGTGTACATCGAATGTTTAAATATCCTCGGATTTGATATTTAAAGAAACATTTTTATAAATTGAACATGGCTGGGACATCAGTTATTATCCCCGATGTCTATTGTGTAAAAGATGTAAATGCAGTCTTAAAGTTGGGCCTACTTCAGAAAATGTAAGGGTGATGATGCTGAGTTCAGTTTATATGGTTAGTTACACTATGTCCTCGGTGTTACTAGTGCTTTAATTTTAACTTGACTGGTTCCTTCCCATCTAACTGCCTGCAGAAGCCTCACATATCTTTGAAGACATCCTTCCCTTGACCCTGCTGTCTCTTTAAGCTTCCTTCTTCTTGCCTGTCTCTTTCCTCAGCTGCCTCCTCTTCCTCATCAACTGGTCAGTCAAATTGTGGCTTCTCAACCCAGGGCTGCACTAACAAAACTTTCTTCCAAGGTCCCCTTTGACCTTCTCTGTTCTAAATCCAGTGAGGTTGGCTCATGTCTAGGGCCTCACCATAAAAGACAGAGGGCTCTCAGCTGTCATGAAGCAGCCGAGCTTCCAAAATACAGGCCGTTTAGTTTAGACGGACCAAAAGCCCTAACACATGAATGGGGAAAACAACCGCCCTTGTTGGGTGCGCCCTTTGAAGTCCTCCAGACTCATGATTCTTCCTCGGAGGCTTTTCCTTGTGCAAAGAAGGCCTCAAGGTTGCTAGAGACCCTACTTTCCCAATCCTGTAGCATATCCATCGTACCAGGAAAAAGGTAGGCTCAGATCCAGTCCTCAAGTGCTGTTGACAAAGGACCTAGGTTTGAATTTTGCTCCTGCCACTTATTACCTATTTGACCTTCAGCAAGTCCCTTGACCTCTCTAGGCCTCAGTTTCCTCCCCTGTAAAACAAAGGGATTAGGAGCTGTGAGCTGATCCAGCCATTCTGGAGAACAATTTGGAATTATGCCCAAAAGGCTATAAAAATGTGCATACCCTTTCACCCATCAATACTGCTTCTAGGGCTTATCCCAAAGAGATCATAAAAATGGGAAAAGGACCCACATGAACAAAAATATTTATAGCAGCTCTTTCTGTGGTGGCAAAGAATTGGAAATTGAGGGGATGCCCATCAGTTGAGCAGTGACTGAACAAGTTGTGGTATATGAATGTAATGGAATACTATTGTTCCACAAGAAGTGATGAGCAGGCAGACTTTAAAAAAACCTGGAAAGACTTTTATGGTCTGATACTCAGTGAAGTGAGCAGAACCAGGAGAGCATTGTACATAGTAACAGCCACATTGTGCAATGACCGACTTTGATAGACTTAGATCTTTGCATTGCTGAGAAGAGCTAAGACAACTCCAAAAGGCTCATGGTGGAGAACACTATCCACATCCAGAGAAAGAACTTTGGAGTCTGAATGCAGATGGAAGAAGACTATTTGCTGTCCTTTTTTGTTGTTTTGTTTCTTTGTTGTGATTCCTCCCATTAGTTCTAACTCTTCTTTACATCATGACTAATGTGAAAATAGGTTTAATACGAATGTATAAGTAGAGATTGCATGCTGTCTTGGGGAGAGGGGAGGAGAGGATGGGGGAGAAAATTCAGAACTCAAAATCTTAAACTGAGTATTGAAAACTAAAAATAAATATTAAAAAATAAAATGAGGGGATTAGACTTGATATCCCCCAGAGGTCCCTTCCAGTCCTGATTCTGAAATCTTCTGCTCTTTATCACTGCCCTCTCTGAGGTCGATGTGGTTTCCTGGAACCTCTCCATAGAGAAGCTTCCTTCTACAGAACCAAGTCTCTGTTTCTTATCACCAGCTTACCTCCAACCTCCCAATGGGTCTCCAGCTTTCTCTTAAGTCTAGCTCCAAAGATATGTAGCTCAGGTATATAATTAGATTTGAATCATTAGTCAGTCATCTTCATTGTAGTGTCTTTTTGGCTCCCGGGGCCAGGCAGTTCACACCCTGTGAAGGAAATTCTACACCTTGTTAGGGATTGGGGGGCAGAAGGAAGAGGCCCAGGGATATGGCATCGGTGCCCAAAATAAGGGCTCATCAATGGCACAACCACATATAGGGACATAGACAATAGTTGAAGTGCAGTCTAAGCAAGTGTATGGTGGTGCAGTTGAGCGCTGTGGAAGTTAAGGTCACATCCCTGTGGCCAAAAGGAGCGGTCTCATGCTTGGGATGGGGGCTGTGGGTAGGAATTGAGGGCCGATTTTGGTTATCTGAGGGGAGAAAGTTTGAGAACAACTAAATCAGATCAGTTTAGTAAATTTGATAACCTTTCTTCATTTCAGAAACTGTGGAGGTCTCGCAATACAGCCTTCTCTTTAATAAGCTTCTGGATGCTTGTATAGAGAGCAATAGTCTGGGTGTATCCTCCTCCGTGGCAGAATTCATGTTTTCAAAGAACATCCCTATTGATTTTTCTTTTCTCAGAAGATTAATTACTGCTTTAGGGAGAAGCTGTTTATGGCCAAAAGCCAGAGCCCATTACAAAAGTAAGTTACAATTGAAATCCATATGAATCTTAAAATCTCAGATATGTTATTTATATATTTGATGTTTTTTAAACTATTGTATTTTAAGGTACACTTGCAAATTTTGAAATTAAATTTTTATTTTATTAAAATAACAAAAGATACGTAAATGCAGTTTTGAACTACATGTACCATACTAGCCTAAGAAAAGATGTGTGAATTTATAATAGAGAATTAAATTTAGGGGACTCAACGGTCTTTTTACAGAAAAATGTTTGCTGCTTCATTTTACATTTAAAAATTTGTAAATTGGCTCATTTTAAATGTACCAGGAAAAATTACTAAAGAGGCTTCCATAAAATATTTTTATGGAGAATGGCATTACTTTATAATGCAAATAATTGATCCCAATGTATATTTTAGAGATTTGGATTTTATATTTGCAGTTTTGTATATGTGTGTGTGAATATTTGGCCTATAATGAATGTATTATTTAACTTTTAGGTGCTCTGTCACTGGGCTGTTACCCACCATTGGAGGGAAATTTGTACCGAAAACTTCTGCTGATTCCTTCATACCTGTCTGAGATTGAAATGCTTTTAGCTATTGAAATTTTTCTAGTATCTAATGCTAGTAGTATTCAGAGTCCTGGTGCTTCTTCACAGACACTACAAATAGTACTGAAAAGGTTTGTAGACTTTATTTTGGGGGGGGGAGGGCAGGGGGAAAGGCAGGGCAATTGGAGTTAAGTGACTTGCCCAAGGCCACACAGCTAGTAAATGTGTCAAGTGTCTGAGGCAGGATTTGAACTCAAGTCCTCCTGACTCCAGGTCTAGTGCTCTACTCACTGCATCACCTAACTGCCCCTGTACACCTTACTTTATATTACATTGAAAACAGACAAGGAAGTTAACTTGATTGAGTAGAGGCCACAGGAGCAGAAAGTCATTGGTAAAATGGGAAGAGCCCAGGAAACCTTCAGTGACTCATTTACTATCTGTGTGACCTTGGGCAAGTCACATAGGCTCTGGCTCAGTCTGCAAAACGAGGAGCTTGGACTCCATGATTTCTAAGGTACCATCAAGCCAAGTACCTCTAAAATGCTTTGAGATGGTATGGAGAGTATTGAAATTAGATACAGACACTTTTGAGGTCACTGGCTTTAGATTCTTCTTCGAATTTGATTTATCAACTCTATTTTTAGGGTTGGATACAGGAGAGAATTCATAGAGAAGGTAACATTTGACCTTGTCTTTGAAACATAGGTAAGAATTAGACAGGGCAGGGACATCTGAGATGAAGAGAACAGTTGATCACAAAAGGTAGGAAAGTATTGGGATGTTCAAAGAACTTCACAGTCCAGTTTGGCCAGAACAAAGGGTCCATGAAGGAGAAAGTAAAAGAAAAGGATGGAAAAGTAGATTGGGGCCAGTCACTGGATAGCCTTACGTGTTATATTGAGGAGTCTGGGCTATATTTTATAGGTAGAGAGGAACCTTTGAAGGTTTACAGTCACAGATGTGCTTTAGGGAAATTGATATGAAACAAGACTAGAGACAGGAAACCCAGTTCGGATATTATAAAAATAACCCCAGGCCAGAAGTCACAGAAGCCTGACTAGGGTGGTGGAAATAGGAAAGTAGGCTTGAGAGAATAGTTATAAGAACTGATTTAGTGATACTGGAATTTTGTTTTGATTTATTGTATTATTAATCAGATTCCCAGATTAAGCCAACCAGTTACCATATTCTATCCTCAGGAATATTTTTCAGCTGTCTTAAGTAAGTGTGAAAGCTTTTAGGAGACTGATCTTAGAAAAATGTGAAAAGTAGTGTGTATGCACATACATGTGAGTTTGAAGAAGTTTGTAGGCATTTTCTATTCGTAGCTCCCATACTCTAATATATTATAATTGGAAATTCCCCAAAGATTTTTACTTATTATCCTATTTGAATAGAACAAAAGGGACTGTGCCCTTAAGTGTTCATATTTCAGTTTTCTTTATCCAGTTTGACTAAGTTTTCATCTTTATACAGTTGACAAGTTTCTCTAGAATTGCTGATTTTAGCACTTAACTAACAGCTCATATAATTAAGGCAGCCCTAGTGGGGAAGGGGAATGTAGCACAAAGAAGTCATCAAAGACTCCATCAGGAAACAAAATTATTCTCTCCCTGCCCCCCCCATATTAGATGTTTTAATTTTAAGAAACTAAGTTTCCCATGAATAGGTCAGAATTACAGAAGATTCCTTAAAAGATATAGCAAAATATAGTCTCGAATAAGTCTCTGATTATCATCAAACAAGGTTAAAAATAAGAACATATATATTCTCCCAGTATTTGCTGCTGTCATGAAGTATATCTCACATCAAACAAATGGAAAAAGGAATCCCTGTGGGTGGCGAGGCCCTCCAGATACTCCTGTTGGCAGATAATAAATGGATTGCCTTTTGCCTTGGAGTATTCCAGAGTATATTTATGAGATCCATAATCACTCAAAAGAGTTAAGCCTGATTAGCCACACAGAAAAAACCAAATGGATGAAGAATGCTCCATCCAGCTATGTCATTCTTTCAGTCCAGCTGTACCAGCAGAACATATATCTTGGGCAGATAATGGTCAGTAAGCTGCACCCAAAACTGAGCAGGAGGAGTAAAGTGGGCTAGATTACCTTTGGAAAATCGTGCAGAGCTTTTTAACAATTTTTAATAATTTTCACAATTCCAGGTTTTCCCATCTTCTTAACAACAGTATTCTTTAGGTGAAGCTTTATAGTCTTGAGTCCGGGAACCCCACAGTCTCTGGATAATTAAAGTTCAAACCCAGGGCCACCCAAAAGGTAGTGGAGGGGCAAACAGTTCATGTGCGTAGGACGTACTCTATTCCTAGTGAAGAATTGCACAGAAAATGTTAACAGAGAGATAGACTACCCAAAAAGGCCATATGGTGAGAGAGAGAGAGAAAACAAACAGGCTGCTGCCTTGGTATAGTCATACTATTGAGAGAGCCATAGAAAGGCCCTCAGCCCATTTGGTAGAACCTCGGTGAAGGATTTCTTCCAGGACGTGACCAAGGGAATGGAGGTGGTCATCTTCACCATTGGACAGGGAACTTAGGAAAATAATGTTCTGTTTTATGGGACGTAGTAATTCCCCAGCTTCTTTCCATGAAATGTTCTCTAGTTACAAGCATCTATTTTCTTCGCTCTGTACTGTACTCTAAACAAGAGTCTTGCTCTGGCTCGCTAGTTCTCATTCCAGCCTTTTGACTATTCATTATTATATCACGGCTCCTGCAAATGTAACCCTGGTTAAAAGACTGTTCTTCTTTGGCGCATAAATCTGTCCCATCCCAGGACTATCCTCTGCAGTTCTACCATCTGAAGTCTTCCCCTCTTACTTGTTTATCATGCTTCCTTTTTTCATTTGTTATGTCCCTCAGACTTCTGTGGTAATCTTCAGGCCTTAGAAAATTGGACTACAGCCACTATGTATATAAGTCTATGTATGTGCTGAGTGTGTGCAAATTTTGAATCCAAATTGGCCACTGCCACTTTTAACAGAATCCTAGACTAATCTGTTACTATCTTTTGAAGACACTGAAATCCATAAGACATTAAGAATCTTGTCCAATTTAGTAACAGAGCTAGGAACAGAATCATGTTTAATTTGTCCCGTGTTGTACCATGTTGCTTCCCAATTTTTATGCCAGTTTTTTCAGATCGGATGATCACAATAATCTCAGGGGGTTCCTAGGAAAATTGTCTGTTTCCCTCTTCTGACCTGTAATTCATGCTTTTGGGGTTCTATCTGATGTGTCTCCAAGCAACAAGATTGGCTTCTCCCAAAAGAAAAAAGTTTCTTTCGTTTTCTTGGCTCTACGTGGCATTCATTGTCGTCCTAGGAGAGGCAGGCCTCAAATCTGTCAAGGCAGCCCTACTGGGCCAAAGGAAGACAAGGCCAACAGTTGTCAAGGAAATAATAAAATATCTCCATCTAAGAGTCATAACTCTGTGGGAGGGAGGGAACCTACTGCCAAGTATGACTAGTGTGCAAATGAGCGATACAGTTATACTTCATAGGTTTGGTGTCAGTCCCCTTTTTCAGTAGATCCAAACAAACAAACATAATGTTTCATTTGTCTAGCCAACAGCACTATGACTTTTTAATTTAAATGTTCATTTAAAACTAAAAATGGTGAAGGAGTAGGTTGGAGAAAGAAGAGGCTAGAAGCAGGGCAACAGGTTAGAAGGCTATGGTGATAGTCACCAGTGGGAAGGGACTTGAGAGGCTGTCCTCAGCAACATCTGCCTGGACATTATACCCAACAAAGATTCATCCAGACTCTGCTGGAAGATCTCTCTTCGGGGGAGCCAGGTACTTCCTCAGGTAATTAATTCCACTTTGCAATAGCTCTAATAGTTGGAAAAATTTTTCCATCCCTCCAACACATAGTTGTTTCTTGACAACATCTTCTCATTGTTTGTTGTTTAACCTTCTGGGGCCAAGGAGGCATCTCTTCCATGGAGCAGTTCTTCAAGTACTTGACATGCAATCATACCCCTCTCTAAGCATTTCAAATCTCTAGGTCTATCCATTGATCCTTACAGGACAAGAACTCCAAGACCTTTAGCTGTCCTGCTGCCTTTCTCTGGATGCTTTCCAGCTGGATCAGTGGCCTCCTGGTCTGGCCAGAGCCAATATTATGAGATTCTCACTTCCCTTGTACTGGACAAGCTGCCTCTTTAAACATAGCCCAGTTGGTTAGCAGTCAGAATTTAGGAAGTACTTACTATGTACCAGGTACTCTGTCAGCCTAAGATCACAGGTGTTTCAGCCTCTGTATCACATTGTTTGTTATCTCATCGAACTTGAAATCCACTAAAGCCCTCAGATATTTTTAAGACAAACTGCTGTAGCATTGATTTTTTTTAACCAAAGTGTAAGATTTACCTTTTTAAAACCCTATTAAATCACTGTATTCAGTCCAGTGTTTTAGCCTGTCAGGATCTTTTGAGACTTTCATCCAGTGTGTTAGCTAGCTCTTCTTTCCCAGCTTTGTGTCATCTGCAAATTTGAAAAGCATGTCATCCAAGACATTACTGAAAATGTTAAACAGCACTGGACCAAGCACAGATCCTTGGGGACTTCACTGGAGGTTTTATTTCTTATATGTGAAATGTCCATCAATCCATGAATGATTACTTGTTGAGAGATGATAAAGGACAGAACTAGGGTGGTTTGTTAGTGTGAATGGAGACAAGGGAGTCCAAGAGTCATGGTGAGGGAGAATTTATCCGCAAGCACCTGGAAGAGTATTACATTGATAATTGATACAGTACAGCAAGCATTAAGATGCACTTACCAAGTTTGAAGCAGTCCTAGATTCCTAACGGTGACTGATACCATTTATATTCTACATGATAGTTTACAAAGCACTTCCACGTTCATCATCTCACATGAGCATCACCTCCGGTCTGTCGAGCAGGGAAGACAGCACCCTCCCCGTAGTAGACTAGACAGAATGCTAGGTTTGCTGTTTCAGAACCTGGGTTTGACAAAGCCCAGTTTTCTGTGGCCTCAGCCTTCGTTTCACATTTGAGGAAGCTGCTGCAATGAGATGGAGTAACTTGCAGGTCTCTGACTCCTGGTCCAGGGCTTTTTCCCCAGCATCCTGCATGATAGGAAAGCCGTGTGATCGTACTGCTGTGGTTGTAGCATCATCTAAAGGAAACCAATTTTATGTTGCTCATCTCAATTTTTGTGTTTGATGAAATGGTCCTTTTACAGGTGTGAAGAAGACAAAGTACGGAGTAAAGATGACTACCGGACGGCAGTGGAGAGACTAATCATGGCTGCTCGCATATCGGACCCGAAGCTTTTCATTAAGCACATGACCGTGAATATTACTATGGAACAGGTTTATAGTTTGGAACATTGTTCTGCCCTGAAGTGGTTGAAAGAGAATATGAAATGGGCCGGGAAGGTTTGGCTTTTTCAGTAGCTATTAGGTTGTAAAGACTTTTTTTTTTTAAAGTTCCAGTAATCATTGTTGAAAATGAACGGTAATAAAGACGGTTCTCACTGTGCCCAGGCTCGCTGACTCGTCTACACAGTACATTTAGCTACAGCAGCTTTCACAGCTTTGACCACCGCCGCACCTTTGGTCTGGACCTGTGATTTCACTGTGTAAGGACTTCCTGGGTGTGGAAAATCCTCATCCTGTAAAAGAACGGATACACATCGTGTGACCTAGGAAATTAAACTGGTTCACTTGTGAACCAGGGTCTTAGAGCGGTTCCCACCTTCTGCTTTTTATTGGGCTTATAATAGGACTAAGTAATTAACCATTTGTCCAGATTCCAAGTAATCTGAAGACTCAAAAAGCTAAGGTTTTTCTACACAGCATTTTCACAGGTAAATAAGCAAATATCTGCCTTTTCTGTAATTCTCAAAAAAAGACTTTGAAAGTATGTGGTTGGGCTAAATGGGCGCCACCCTCCTCCACCTTCTGCATTCTCCAGGGATGCTTATGGGACTGCCTAGGAATCTTAGAGCCACAAGGAGCAGAAAAGGTCGTTTCATCTGACTTCATGCTTATGGTTAAAATCTTGTTACAGTATAAAGGTTGTCCAGTGCATAGACAGAGCGTGGGGCTTGGGGGTCCTTGAGGCTTGGGTTCACAGAGCACCCTCAGGAGAGGAGAGGCTACTCACAGGTTGTGTTTGTATTTTGTTCTTGAAGAGGACAAAAATGAAAATGATGACATGACATGACTTCAAGAATGGAGGACAAATACACCCTGTAAATAGCCTCCCTCTCTGCCTCTCTCCCTCTCTCCCCCTCTCTGTCTCCCCTCCCTCCTCTGCCTTAAACCCAACTCATTCTGGAGCTCATTGATGGGACAATAGGTGACTGCCCTCCTAGCACAGAGTGAATGTAAATACTACATAGTAACTGTTTCTCTTTTGGCCAGGAGCCTTGAGGGTCTTCCCCTCCAGGGTTGATTTTTTTTTGTTTGTTTTTGATTAAAGGGTCCATCCCTTGATTAATTAAAGAGGCCTATTCACTGAGAACCTGGAAAGACCTTACCCTAAAAGGGCCAAGGTCTCCCACTGCATCCTGGGCCATCTCCAGTCATCCTGATGCCTGACTGTGGCCCCTGGACCCAGATATCTCTGAAGGAGAAAGTGAAGCTGGTGACCTTGCACAGCCCTCTCTAGCTTAAGGTACCTTAAGCAATCTTCTCTGTCCCCTGTACATTTTCTTGAAAGCCCTTGTGACTGAATTTGCAAAAGGACTGATTCAACCAGAGACATGAGAAATGTTTGGGAGTAGAACAAAAAAGTGGTGCCTGAGAAGCCAAGACAGAGAGGTGGTGGTCAGTAGTGTCAGGTGATAGACACCAAAGAAGATGAGGGATGAAAAAGAGCATTGGATTTTGATGATAAGAGAGTTAACAAAAAATGAACACTGAGCTTTCACAGGTCATTGCCCTCAGAGTGATGGCTACAGAAGCCAGAGGAAAGTGAGTGGAGAGGAAGTGGAAGCAGATTTGTAAAGGAGACAAAGTATTTGCCATGATGGCAGTGATGCTTGAGGTCACCAGTCTGGATATGTACTGACTCACCCCAGTGGGCCCTTGTGCCTTCTAGAGGCTCATCTAAGCTTCAATCCAATCTGCGTAGCAGGGAACCAACTGATTGGGGTGGAAAGGTAAAGTCAGGAGGCAAATGGAGTAGATGTGTTCATGCCAGGTAAGAGAACGTGAGATGTAGGTGTAGTGGGAAGTTGTTGTTAGGAGAGAGGAGCCTCACAGCTGCCTTGGAGGGACGCCAGCTTGACAGAGTTTAAGGCTGGCAAAAAGTAGGACTAAGAGTCTCCTACCCAAAGACCTGTATCCCAGGCAGTCCAGCTCTAAGAGAGGAACCAGACTTTCTCAGCAGCAGCAGAGCAGTTTGACAACAGGCAGCTAAGAAGGCTGATCCAAAAGCAATAAAGAGAGGACTTCTGAGGCAAGCAGCAATGGGGGAGGGCTGGCCTGGGGTGCAAATGATGGCTTAGATTAAGATAGAGCTCAGTGGAGAGAGATTCTAGCCACAATACAAAACTTGTATTCAGCAATGCGGAATAGGAGTTTCTGTACTATCAGGATGCCTTTTATTTCCCCATTGTAAATGGGGTGAGTTTGAGAGCTTGTTTTCATTATTTATAAAGCCAAATAACGATCTTGTTGCTTGTTTTCCCCCTGTGCATTTTGGTAATATATTTGATTAAGTCAGGGGTTCTTAACCCTTTTGTATTATGGAACTGACAATCTGGTGAAATCTATGGACCCCTTTTCAGTAATATTTTTAAATGTATAAAATATATAGGATTACAAAGGAAGCCAATCATATTGAAATAAATGCAGTTAAATTTTTTTGTTCACAAATTTGGGAGGGCTGGAACCTTGATTTCAATGCTTTGTTATTTGTAGCTGCTGCCTGGTATGTGAATAGAAACTGCATTGGTTGGAGCTGGGGTATTATAGTTGAGTGGAAAATTTGTAGCCACATAAAACATTTTTAACAAATCTGGTCATTAAATGGGGAAGGGGATAGAACTGAAAAGAAATTGAGTAAATATAAGCAAAGAAAGCAAAATTACCACTTTTTGCATTTGATAGGATGGTATACTTAGAGAACTCTAGAAAATAAAAATTAATAACTTAAGAAATCCATCCACTTAAGCCATTTGTATTTCTATATCTAACCAATAAAATCCAGCAGGAAGAGCTAGAAGTTCCATTCAGAATATTTGCAAAACTATAAAATATCTTGAAGTGCGCCTAATAAGGTTCACCGAGGGGCTATATGAATCTAAGTATAAAATTGGAGAAACATTTATTGCTCGTGGGCAGGTCGGGCTAATACTTTTTTAAAAGATAACCCCAATTATTTTCTGTAGTGAGTGTCGTACCAAACTCAAAATGGCGTTCCATAGGCCTGGAAATTCGCAAGAGTCCCACGGGTGGCGAGTGTTGGGGGTGGGGGGCGTCCCAGTACTAGATCTCTGAAGAGGAAGGGAGGAGGCGTTCTGAACGTCTGCAGGCAGGAAGAGAGTCCGGGACAGAGCGGGGCTGCAGCCAGGAGGGGCATGGACGGGACGCCTCATCACGGAGGAGGCAGCCCATGGGGCGCTAACTTGCTCAGTCACTGCTACAGAGCATAAATAAAACCATGTTGCAAATCTTGCCCAGCAGGCGCTCGGTAGGAGTCGGGGGGGGGGGGGGCACCACTGCGCAGGCGCTGAACAGCCGGCTCTCAGAGCTTCCGAAGGGCTGAGACCAGCCAACCAATCGGAGAAAGCGAACCTAGGCCGGCTCGAGCGCGCACGCGCAGACGCTACGCTCCTCCCTCCCCGCCCCCGCGCTCAGCCACCTGCCGCTGGAGTCTCCCCCGCCCCCGCTCGCGCGGGACCGTGAGGCGCGTCCCCGTCTCCCCTGCCTCCCCACGGGCTCACTCTCCCTTAAACCAGACGACGGGAGTGGGCGAAGCTCTCCCGGGACAGGCTGGTAAGGGGACCGGGCAAGGGCAGGCCGAGGGCTGCGGGCAGCAGCAGGGGCCCCTCCAGGGAAAGGGACGGAGGAGAAGCCCAGCATCCGGCGGAACCGGTGGGTGGGGAAAGACTGGCTGAGGAGGAAGGGCCAGTGGGAGCAGCTTTAACGGGTCTCAGGCTGCGCGCGCCGTGGAGCAGGGCCTGGAACTGCTCAGCCAATGGGCGCACGGCTCCCGCGGTCGCGTCCTCCTCGGGCCTGAAGCAGCCCAGCCAATGAGCGCGCGGAGGGGCGGATTCCCACGCCAGCCGCCTTGTCCCGCTCTACCCTGGAGCGGTCCGGGGAGGGGCCTGGTGCCCCTCAGCCAATGAAGTGCAGGGGGTGTCCCTTGTCCCGCCCCCGCCGCCTGGTCCTCTTAGAGCCTGGATGGGGCGGGGCGAGGTCCGGCACCTCTCAGCCAATAGGCGCGCACGGTGGGGCCGTTCCCGGTCTCTTCACACTCGGCTCCCAAGCCTCGGCACCTTTTCATCCACTCCAAGGAACACTGCGAGACGGGGCGGGGCCAGGGAGCGAGGCGTGGCGCGGCCTAGCCAATGGGCGTGCGGCCCGGGGTTCCTCCCCCGCGTCATCGCCACCTGCTGAGACCCCTCCAACTCCGGCTGAGCTGAATGCGAAGGCCGAATGGATCCACCGGGACTGTGGCCCCGCGTGGGCCGCCCTCCGCCCACGAATTGGGGATCCCGCCGTGACGCCTCGGGGGAGGGAAGGTGTCCTGTGAGCTGCGGCCGCGGGTCCGGGCGTCCGGCCCAGGTGAGCCCCCGCCGCCGGGGCTAAGGGAGGAGGGGTCATCACCCTGACCTTGATTATGACCCGACCCTCCCCCGCAGCCCGGGCAGGCCCAATGGACCGCGCCGGCCGGCCTCTGCCCCAGGACGGCCTGGGAAACTGAGGCGTCGAGGTCCCCCGGGTGAAAGCTCAGGGTCACCCCTGGCCGTGGGGGTGGGAGGCCATGGACTCGGGAGGGGGGCGGGGTCCTCCGCCCTTTGCATCTCGGTGCTTCTGGTACAAGTCTGGAAATGCCCGACACTTCTCGAGAACTTCCACGCGCTTGGCGTTGCACGTGTCGTGCTTCCAAGGCTGTTGATCCCACTCTCCAGTCTGGGCTGCCTGCCCCCACCAAATGGAAGGCCAGCCCCGGGGCACTTTTGCATTTGTAGCCTCTGTGGTCACTGAAGATTTGTTGGAGGGAGACACTGAGCCCACACTCAGCCAAGCACCACCAAGTGAATGGATGCGAACGTATATGGAGTGGTCAGTGCCAAGCGGCTTGGCCGGGAGGAAAGAGGGCAGGGCAGAGCCAGCGTGTGGCCTCCTCCTGGAGGCCGTCGGTGTTGGCCAGAGGTCAGATGGTCCGAGCAGCTGGTGTAAGAGGGATAGGAGAAGCTAGAAAGTGGAGGCAGGAAGACCAGTTGGGAGGCTGCCCCAGCGATCTGGGCAGAGGTGAGGAGAGCCTGAATCAGGTGGGGAAGAGGTGGTGGAGGAAGAATTCAGACGAGTCCAGAACAACGCCTGGATTTCCAACCTGAGGCATTGTAAAGAGGGTGCTGCCTTTAACAGAAGCAGAAAGGTTGGGGGGTGCAGTTTGAGAATGTAGGTGTCTCCAGGACAGGCAGTTTGAAATGTCCACTAGGCAGAGAGTGATGTAGGACCAAAGAAAGCTCAGAGGGAGGCTTCCTCACAGAGATGATGGTCACTGAGAGAGAACTTAGAGGGAGAAGAGAGCCCAGGACAGAAGCTGGGGGGACGTGAGCCTGCCATGGGGTCAGCAGATGAGCCAGGAGGGAGGAGTGAGCGTCCAGGAGAATGTGAACAATGGCAGATGCCACCAACGTGTTCAGGAGGATCAGGACTGAGAAAAGACAGTCAGGTTTGGTGATGAAGAGCTTGGTAACTGGAGAAAGCAGCTTTGGTGGAGCGCTGGTCTGACGCCGGATTAGACTGAACTGAATGAGGAAAAGGAAAAAAATGGAGGCCATTCTTTCTAGGAGTTTGGCTGAGAAGGGGAGGATGGATATAGGTTAAAATAGCTCATGGAGACATACAGTGAAGCAAAAGGTTTTGGCTTTTTGTTTTTTTAAGGAGGGAGGAGACTTGGGCATGTGTGAAGTCAGAAGGGAAGGAACCAGTTCATAAGGAGATACTCTGAAAGTGAATTTTACAGGTGTAAGTTGAGAGACTAGAAAGCAGTCTGTCTGAAAAAAAAACCTGGAGGGTCTTCATGAACTGGAAGGTCACTGTGAGAAACCTGGTTAGAAACGTGTTTTTGGGGATCATTGGACTTCCTAGGCAGGGCCAAAGTTCTGAGGAAGAACCCTGTGATAACCCCTAGGGAAGGCTGTACAGACCACAGGACTCCCAGAGGAAGACCA
This sequence comes from Trichosurus vulpecula, assembly GCF_011100635.1. Lineage (NCBI taxonomy): Eukaryota > Metazoa > Chordata > Mammalia > Diprotodontia > Phalangeridae > Trichosurus > Trichosurus vulpecula. The sequence goes on from NC_050577.1 coordinate 22,873,120, forward strand.
AGTGGTAGCCATCTCTTAATCTGTGGGGATCACAGGGCCTCCTAGGGGTCAGATCCTAAGGAGGACCCAAGTGATGGCCCCTTAGGATGGCAATAAAATCACAAGGCTCCCAAGACAGGGCCAGAAGTCCCAAGTGATGTCCCCTTAAGAAGGCTATGCAGACCACAGGGTTCCCCAAGGGAATCCAGAGCAGTAGCCCTCTTAACACTGCAATGGGGATCATAGGACACCCCAAGACAAGATCCAGGAGTAAACCAGGTGAGCTTTTGCTGCCTATTGCTTCCCTTTACTCAACCTTAAGAAAATCCATGTGATTTGTCCATTCTTACCCAAAGAACTCAAGACCAGAGTGGGCAGAGGAAGGCATTTTATTACATTCTTCCAGAGAGTGGGTATAGTGTTCACAGAAACACTTATGCTGATGCAGCTCCAGGAGCAGGGGTAACCATTCCCTCCACTCCTGCTAGAGTTATGGTTAGTTTACAGTTTTTGTTTTTTTATATAGTTTTCCTAGGTTATACAGTTTGTACAGGTAGGATAATAAGGATACAGAAACAAAAGTGAAGTTAATTAGATTTTCCTTGTCTTAGTTTAGGATTAAACTATATTCTTTTACTTCCCCTACTTTCCCTCTTTAACATATGCAAATTATGCAAATCAGTAGCCCTGGATTCTTGACCAAGACCAGACCCTAGATAAGCTTGAACAGGTTCAAGTGGGTTTGGCCTCTCTAATTCCCCAGACTGCCTTCTCAAAAAGTATGCACATGAGTACAAGCCTCTGACCTCTCACCTGACCGACCTTGAGGCCTGGTCTCTGCTAAAGCTGGGGTGAGGGAGGGCAGGGAAGCACACCTTTAGTTCTGTGGAAACAAAACTCCTCCTCCCATTTCTTACAATCACTATGAGCCAATAATGTGTTACTTGGATAGAGTTGTGATCTCATTAGTTTGAATATTCTTTCCAGGCATGCAGCTCCCTTTGTTCAGGCCCCCTTGTAAATGCATAGCCACCCACCGTGCTGGGTGGTGTTTGTCCTGGACCTCAACAGAGGCCACAGTGGATCCATTCCCCTCTCAGGCCACATGACCAGCTCACCTTCTTTTCTGGGCTCGCATCTCTCTCATGACCTCCATTAGGCCTCTTCTCTTGCACAATCTTTGAAGGCAACATGTTTAATGTGTTTCTCCCTGCTCATGCCAGCCATGCACTTCTCTGGTGCCCTTTGGATGACCCACAATTGTAAATCTTCAGAGACCATTGTATTGTATGATTCATAGCCATAAAGTATCAGAGAGAAGGTAGTGCTGCTGGAAAATGGGCCTTTGTTTCATGGCAGTCAGTGAAAGAGTGTTAGAACATCCCTGAAAATTCACCAAATGCCAGCCTGCATTATGAGAGGAAGAGTGTCCAGGACTGGGATGGTGAATGTGCTTCCATTCATCTTATTAATGATTTGCCAATGGTATTTCACTTGTGGTCCTCGAAAACATTTTCATCTAACTGCAGATCAGTTCCACTTGTGGCCAAAATGTTTGTGTATTAAGCCTTTGCCCTCTTTTCTTTTCAAATGAAGAAATCTCCTCATGTAGAAGGATGCCCAGGGAGAGCAGAGCTGAGAGTGGTGAATGAAGGAAAGGCTCTGTGTCATCCTTGTACTAGACTGGAAGCGCCCTGAGGCCTAGGACTGTGTCTTATTGTTCTTCGTGTCTTCTTACATGGTTTCTTGTTCCATGACGATCTATGAATGAATAAATCGGCTCTACCTAGTTGTTGGAAGTTATGAGGGTGATCAGAGGTTTATTGTTGTTCCAGAATCTTAATAAAGAATTGGCATTAAGCTATCAGAAAATGTAAAAAGATAACAAGCCATTTGCTGTACAAAAGAAATTAATTAGGGAACACCGTGGCCTCATGCAATTACATACCATTGATTACCTGAAATAAAATCGGTGCCAGCAGAAGTTCTATATTAAGTGCAGTTGGTTTTAATTTTTCTTAATAATCTTGTCTCTAGGATAAAATATAAATTCTATATTTGGCTCTTAAAAATCCTCCCAAAGTTGCCATAGTTCAGCTGCCTTCCCTCTGCCCCTGCAGAGTCCTCCTATTGGTGAATCTGTACCAGAACCTCCATTTTGTGGAAGAGCCTGTACCACTATCTTTTTCTTCAGCTGCCTTTTAGGTGTTGTCTTCCCCCATTCAAACGTAAGCTCCTTGAAGGTATGCCCAGCACAGAGCTCAGTGCCTGGCACACAGTAAGAGCATAATAAGTGCATCTTGACTTGTCTTGACAACCTGGCCCCCTACCTGTCTTTGCATGGCTCCCTGTCCCACACACACCATGTGATCCAGCCAAACTGACCTCTCTGCTTCTCACACATGGAACTCTATCTCCAACTCTCTTGTGTGGACTGTGCCCCGGGGTCTGGAAAGCACTTCCTCTTGACCTTCTAGACTCCCTCCTCTTTCAAGACTGAGCACAAGCACCACCTTCTGTTTAATTCCCCCAAACACCTTGTCTTTATTCTGTAGCTATTACCTGCTGCCTCCCTGAGCAAATGTAGGTGCCTTTGCAGTAGAGGTAAATTAATCCTCTGTATCTTCAGGGCCTAGCACAAGGCCTGCTCAGCATTGACATTTAAGGCTTTTTGATTTATTGATTAATAGAATGAGAACTGATCTGTACATAGTGCCTTAAAGTTTGCAAAGAACTTTCTGCATGCTCCCATTCATGTAAGCCTAACAGCCACCCTGTGAGAGAGATGTGGCCGGTTTTCATTCCCATATTACAAAAAAGGCAGCCACGATTCAGAAAGATTAAGCAGTTCCATGGTTACATGGGTAGGAAGTGTCAGAGGCAAAATCAGAAGCCTGACCATCCCATCAACAGCATCCTCTCTGCACTTCAGCACCCCATCCTTCACAGCTGGTCTTTGGTGTTGAGAGCTCTGCCAGGGAAGACTGCCCCCAGCTCTGCAGTCACAGGCCTAGAGAGTTACTAGGGACACTGAAATGTTATATGACATCTGTAAGGTCATACTGCCAGTGCTGTCAGAAACAAGACTTCAACCCCAAGGCTGCTTTATCTTTCTCTCTGTTGGACCGCCCTGTAAACATAACACGAAACGGGATTAACAGAAAGTGCATGGAGGATGTGATTACTTCCTTATAGAACAGTTCTTAGTGACCCTGGACAATACCTCTCCTCCATTTCATAGCTGAACTCCTTGAAAAGGTCATCGGTAATCGGGGCATCCACTTCTCTTCCTCTCACTCTCTTCTAAGCTCCCTCTATTCTGGCTTCCAGTTAACCCTAACTGCCCTCTCTAGAATTACCAATGAGCTCTGGATGGCTAAATCTAAGAACTTTCACTCAGTCATCACCCTTCTTGGCCATACTCTCTGCAGCCTTGAACACTGTCAGTCATACCTTTCCCTTTGATGCTGTCTTCTCTCTCAGGTTTGATGACGAGGCTCTCACTTGGTCCTCCTGCTCAGTCTCCCTTGTGGAATCTCCACAAAGGTCATGCCTATTAACCATAGGTGTCCCTCAGGGTGCTGTCCTGGGCCCTCTTCTCTTCTCTAAACTGTTTCACTTGGTAACCTCATTAGCTCCCCTGGTTTTAATTACCATCTCTCTGCTAATGATTCTCAAATCTGCCTATCCTGCCCCAGCCTCGCTAGTGTCCTCCATTGTCATATTTCCAGCTGCCTGTTGGACATTTGGAACTGGGTGTCCCTTAGATATTTAAACTCAACATGTCCAAAACTGAATTCAGAGTTAGAACCAGTAAACATTTATTAAGCACCTACTATATGCTGGGTACTACACGCTGTTCAGTCTCCCTACCTCAAGGCTTTCCCGACTGAAGTCCATCATCCACTCAGGTGTTAAAGCGATCTTCCTTAAGCCCAGGTCTAACCTTGTCACCCCCTATTCCATAAACTCCCGACTCCCTATCACCTCTAGGAACAATGTAAACTCTTATGTTTGGTTTTTAAAGCCTTTCACAACCTGGCCCCTTCCTACCTGTCCAGTCTGCTTCTGTCTTACTCCCTTCCACACACCCTGCAGTCCAGTGACATTGGCCATCTGGCCATTCTCCCATCCCTAGGCAATTTCTTGGGCTGTTCTCCATGCCTGGTACTCTCTGCCTCCTGGCTTCCCTGGCTTCCTACCTTCTACAAGACGCCTTTCCAAGTCCTCTAAATCTTAGTGCCTTCCTTGGGAGATTATCTCCAGTTTATCTTGTATGTATCTTGTTTGTCCATGTCCATAGCATGTCCTTTAGACTATGAGCTCCTTGAGGAAGGGGACTGGCTTCTGTCAGGGCTTAGCACATAGTAAGACCTTAACAAATGCCTGTTGATTTGATTTTTAAAAAAAGAATTCATCTAAAGGTGCCTTTAAATAGTGTCAGTTTTCCTGACTCCCTTAAATGTTGTTCATCCTTCATTTTCAAAGAGGACCAGCGATATCAGTGGTGATGTCTTGACTCGGGCGTGAATTGGATTGAAGTGAGGCAGAGCTGCACAGAGTCGTCAGCCGCACTTTCTCTTCCAGAGTCACTCATTAAGTGAGATTTCATGAGCATGAACATAAATGTCACATCAAGCAAGTTCCAAGTGTAACATCAATTTTGAATGGCAAGATAGTTACGAATCCAAATCCAAATGAACAAACAGGTTCCTGTAATGCATTACACGACTTTTTTAAACTGCAGTATCTTTTTTACTCAATCCCTTTGGTGGAGTGTTTTGGTGTGCTTGAGCGTTTGAAAGGTGACTCTTGAGGAATCACATTTCTGAGGTGATCTCTGAGTTTTTTTGGCAGAGCTCTTTAATATTGTCATCATTTATACTATGGTATTACATTCTAAAACAATATTACTTCAAGAAAATGCTCCCCTTTCTTTGTAAAGGACTGGAAAACTTTGTGCAATATAAGTTTTTAATATTCTCTTCTTTCTGTTACGTTTGATTCTTTTAGTGATTGATGGATTCCTGGAAGTTGACTCGCAGCAATATATAGAAATGTTTTTCTATACGAGGCCCATAAGGAGGTGAGATCGGCTGCCAAATTGGTCTTACTATTAAAACAGATGTTCATTATTTTAGCTAACTTACAGTTGTTTTTCAATTGTCTGAAGTTATTTTTTGTCATTGGGGGAAAGACTATTGCAAAAGCAAGGATGGAAGGCAAAAAGAGAAACGGCCTCTGAGACTAGGCAGGACTTAGGAAGGCCCGTACTGATCAGTGAAAAACATGCAGGGAGACGGTACTTTGTGAAGCAAAGGTTGCTCATAGTCTTCTAGCTAGATGACAGATTAACTCTTCGTTAAGCCCTGTGTGCCAGGCACTGTGCTAAGTAAGTAGTAGGGATACAAGTAGGAGCAGCTGAGTGGCGCAGTAGATAGAAGCTGGGCCTTAAGTCAGGAAGACTAGTTCACATCCAACCTCAGACACTTACTATCTGTGTGACCCTGGGCAAGTTACTTTACCCTGTTTGCCTCAGTTTCCTATAAATGAGCTGGACAGGGAAATGCAAACCACCCCAGTATCTTTGCCAAGAAAACCCCAAATGGCCTCATGAAGAGTCAGACATGACTGAACAACAACAGCAAAGGTTACAAATACAAGCCGGCAAGGCGGTTCCTCCCTTCAAGGACCCAGCATTCTAATAGGGGAGATGACAAATAGAGGGGAAGCAGGCAGATGGGTTCCCCTGGCAGGGCAAGGCCATTCTCAAGGAAAAGTCCTGGGAGCAATAGGAGCATGACCCGAGTCCTTCGTGACATGGGAGTCTGGGCCTGAGGCTCACCTGTCAGAAGAGAGGAGCTCGGCTCACAGCTTTCTGCACAGGTAAGGAGACAGGGAAGTCCCAAGAGTAAGTCAAGGTTGTGACAGAGTGGAGTGTGACTGAGGCCTTTGTGAAGTGGTCTGTGCTAAGGATTCACCATTCAGAAAAAACGGGCCTTGCCACCATTATATTTTAACAGATGGGTTTGAAGTGGAAGCCAGCGTTACCCATAGCTCTCCATTTGAGAGGTGAGATTTTTATTTTTTAATGGAGTGAATCAACCAACAAGCATTAATTAAGCACCTACTGTGTACTGAGCACTGTTTTGACAGGCATTGCACTGGGGAGTACAAAGAGAAAAATTAAGTAGGCCCTGCCATCAAGGAAATTCCTCCTGTTCCTACTTGGTTGAAGCAGTTTCTGGGCTCTTTTGGACATCTGGTAGCAACTACTTTATATTGATTTTGCTCATCTAAGAAATGGTGATAATCAAAGTCAGTGTCTGTACCTCTTTTCCATTTTTTTCTGTCCTCTGCTTACTCCAATAACTTAAGTTGGAGTAGTTGTAACTATATGTAGCGGCTCCTCGTTTTTATGCTTTCTTCTCGTTTGATGTTAATTTTGACCTTCAGAATGATGGTGACATGGCCGTACAGACACATGATTCAGAGACGACCCCCATTTCTGTGCCTGTTACAGTAAAGTCTTTTTCAGTCATGTTGTTCGGTACTTGCCACTTGCAATGCCTTTCAGCCTTCTTTTTGAAGAACGGGAGGGTAGACAGGTTTGAGGCCTCTGAGTAGTCTACGGGCTGCAGTCCCTGTTTTATGCTATCCTCCTGGTACTAGCCTTCTTATTAAAGCCCCCGGGTCTCAAGGTGAATATCAGCTCAGTTTGGAGGATCTTGTCAAGCTTGCCCTAGATTTCAGAAGGGGAATATTCTTTACTTGGATTGTTCTTGGAGATTATATCACCCGGAAATAGTGTCTCTGTCTTAATCATTTATATTGGAATAATTTTGTATCTTTACTTTTATTCTTCTTTATGCCTTGGTGGATAACAAACTTTTTTATATACCTATAAGGTTATGTCTAGAGAAAATATTACCCCCCTGGCTTCTTCACTCAAGAACACTCTCAGGAGCTGAGGCCGTCAATGCTCTGAGACCTTTCTATTTTGCAGTGCACCCAGATTTCTTTGGACAGCATCCCAGAGAGAGGGTGAGCACTTGTCCTTGTCCTTTAGTGCCCTTGGTGTTTGTTGGGTGGTGGGGTTGGTTCGGGTTTGTCTGTTGGGTTGGGATCATTCTTTTGTACCTAATTGAAAGGGTATGATAGTGAAACTTTAAAATTTAATAAGCTAATTCCCAAGTTTTACTTGTAATTACATTCTGTGGATTGATTTTTAGAAGAAAAATGGAGAATTTTGAAAGCCTCACATTGATGTTCCCGAGTGCAGGTGTCCTAAAAGTCTTGGTGCAGCTAGCTTTCATCAGCCTAAAACAGCACCAAGATTTTTGAGACACTCTTGATTATGCCTATGGGAGCCATCATTTTTTACATCATCAGTGCATGTTTTTTAATATCTCAAGATGTTTTCCTCTTAGGATGACAGGGTGCAGAGAACTCTGAATTGGGAGTTAGAGAGATCTGGGTTCAAATCCTGGCCTATTCCCTGGGCAGGCCTCCTATCTCTTCTAAGCCTTCATTTCTTTCTATGTAGAGATGAGCTCAGATAGGAGGAGGCCCAGAGGAGGGATGGTCTAGAAGTGCTTTAAGATGTTCTTCTGGGTCTCCTTGGCTCCTCTGAACTAGCATATCGTGAGGGCTCCATCTCCATCACCGATGGTCTCTTAGCCACTTCAGACTCGGCATCTGGAAGCATCTCCAACTCCACATGGCCCCAGAGAACCCATTCTCCTTCCCCAGACCCCACCCCCTTCCTGCTGAGGCATGCTCCTCCTCTTACTCCCCTTCTTCTCAACCTTGGTGTCGTCTTCAACTCCACACCCCCCCACCTCACATGTGGTCACCAGATCCCATCCTCTCCATCTTCACAATGTTCGGGGTCTTCATCCCCCTTTCTGCACTCGCACACACACAGCCATCACCCACCCTTGCCACATCCTGGGCAGTGACCCTTGCCTCCAGGCCACCCTCCACAGGGCCGCTAGAGCTTGCCCTGGGCTCCCCCTGTCCCTGCAGTCAAACAGAATGTGCTCTGTCCAACATTCAAGGCCCTGGGCCTTGCCCCTCCCTACCTCTGCACGGGTCCTGCGTATGACTTGGCCTCCCAGACCTTTGATAGTCTTTACCACAAGATGCTCCATCTACCCCTCTGTAGTTTGGTACTAGGGGGTTCCCACTCCCAGAGGACTCTCCTTCCTCACCTCTGCACTCTCTTCTGATGCCTGCAGTGCACCCTTCCCCAAACTACATCATCTTCATTTTATGTGTATTCTGCAAATCATGAGACATGTCCATGTCATCTCCCCCATCAGAATGGAGCTCTGTGAAGACTAAGGGCTATTCCACTTTTGTCTCTGTACCCCCAGCATGTGCCTGGCACATAGGACATGCATAATACAAGCTTGATGATTGACCAGGGATCATTGAGACTGACTCACTGTGAAAGAGCAAATTTGTTTCTTTCAAAACTCCCTTGAAAATCTGAACCATCATTAGATAAAGAGGAAATATACAATTCTCAGTTAAAAATAAATTGGTGCCAATGCTTTATTGAATGCAGTTTTCGATGTTATTTTAAAACAGTATGCATGGTTTGATTGACAGATTTATCACCCATAGCTCATTGACCCCTCAGATGTAACAATAGGTTATGGCCTGCATTTGTTCTCTTGGAAATGTTTTACCGTTTTATAATTAGAACATGCAAAAAGCAGGAAGCCAGGAGCTCCTGAGTGAGTGACTCCCCCAACTATTTCATGCCTCCCAGCACATGCTTGCTTTTTGAAATGGGCTTGAGGTCTTGATGGCCAGCTCCCCTAAAGAGATTTTCACCCTCCTCAGGATCTCACATCTTCCTTTTTGAATATCTATATTCATTCTCTGGCTGAGCGAAGGGAGGGGACAGATCCAGCAGGCTCCCCAACTGACATCTTCTCCCTCGTTCCCCCAAGGCCAGGAGAGGAACGCCAGCCGCAGATTGACTTCCTTGTTTGTTTTTAAGAGAACCAAGCATCTCAGATGTGCTGCGAGTCCCTTTAGAGTTAAGAATCTTAAGCTTGCCCTTGGTGTATATGTAATTTAAATCTATATTATTAGAAGTCCCAGCCTGGGGATGACTTGATCCTTTACATACATTTTTTGGGCTTGCTTCAGTGACTGGCTGAGATCTAATGGAGAAAAGGCCACACACTCCAGCACCACGGACAGCAGATCTTGGGCAACGTGAGCCCATAACCAGCACCTGTGATGGAAAAGAACCAAATACTGCAGGGTGTGCTTCTGGGTCTGCGCCTCTACCATGGCTGTACTGCCAGCCCCCAAGTCAGAACACTGAATTGCAGAGACACTGAAAAGAGCAGAAGTCACTAGAATCATTTCCAGACTTTAGTACCCTAGTACACAGATTATAAATTTTTTAAAATTATTTAAACTTTCAAATGATGTTGACATATAGCATGAATACAGTTCCCTATCGTGTATGTGACTACTTGTTTTCTCCCCCAGGAAATCAATGAAAACTCTCTTAAGAAATTAAGTGCCTACTTGGAAAACCTCCAGAAACCAGGCTTCAAGTCTTTGAAACCAACTCAGCTTACTTTTTATGTGAGAGAAACTGAGCAGACGTCCTCAGATGGCCACGAGTCATTGAACGCTCTAGGTGCCTTGTCCGTTTGTATGATGCTTCTGACGAGTTTCACCCATGTTGTACAGAGTAGTCATAAATGTGAGGAAAGAGCCTTTGAAAGGAGCCTCTATTCTAGGAAAGCATGGAGGGTCACTGAGCTCGGTGGCCACTGGCCTTGGAATCCTGAGGATGGGATTCTCTACTAACTTTAGAGATGGCTTTGAGCAAGCCCATATCTGTCGGGTAGATCACATGTTCCATATACTTGAAGGGTTTTGAGGTAAAAGAAAGAATATTTTATGCTTCCTGGAAAACAGGACAGCTTCTCTTTTTGTGTCTTGTATGCCAGATATCAGCCATTTTGATGTTTAAAGATGGGTCAGGGGATATGAACAGAGGGATCTGAATCATGCTTTACCCCTCTTATAGCCAGGGTAGGAAGAGAAAAGTGATGTGGCTGGTTTCTCACTGCTGCCACTGCTCCAGCCCTGGCCTAGCCAGTTGGGGCAGGGTTACCCCACAGGAAATGTAAGCATTTTTAAAAGAACACATATTTGTACACTCCATTAAATGTTTTTTATGCAGGTTTCTTTTAAGAAAGGTGCTGTGTAAATTGATGGAGGGTAACATAGACTAATTAGAACTTTTAATAATTTTGTTATTAATGATATGCCTAAGCCTAATTCTTCCCTTTCAGGAGAATTCTCATAACTGTGTGTGTATGGAGGCTGGGATGGGAGCATGGGAAGGGGCTGACATAGAAGTGTCCTCAGTAGCTGCAGACTGATTTCTCTAGTCCCTCCATGTTCTCCATTCCAGGGCCCATATCCATGGGTCCCCTTAGACCATTGTCTGTCCTAACTTCCCTTCTTTCACCACTCCTCAAAACCGTCAAGATGCTAAACATCAAAGTCATACAAAGGCAACCTCATGCTGTTGGCTGGGCAAGACCTAACTCATCTTCTGAATATTTCAAGGAATCTTTAAGACTTTCCACTATAAATTAGTAGGGGTCACTAAGACCCAGAGAAAACAAAAATTGGATTTAAATAATGGGGAGAAGAAAGCCTCAGAATAGCAGCGATACCAAACGTAACCTTCAGGTGTTATGGAACAAAGCAGCCCTAATTGTTAGAGGTAGCTCTGAAAGTAGAGGCAACGGTAAGATTCTCTGTGCCCTGCTTGTGTGCCTTTGATTCCCCAGCCATGTCCTGCATTTCTTTGGTGGCCTGTTCTACCACTGACAACTGCAGTGATGCACATATTTTTTCCATAGACCTATTCTGGAAAATAAGCTTCTTATTGATCATTTAGTAACTTCAGTCACTAAGCTTAAATCAATGACTGGGCCAAGGAGATGATGACTACTGAGGCCTTCATATTCACCAGTCATGGCTATCAGTCAGACGTGGAAACAGCACCCCCCAGCCCTATGGGAAAGCAAGTATGAGGTCAGGGGGAGTACTCTCCCACACTCAAAGAAAACTTCGGTCTCCATGGATCTCAAAACAAGAGCACTAGGTGTGCTCCAAAACAATTTCTCTGAACTTCTGTCTAAAAGAGAGAGCTGGCCCTGTTCTTCAGTCCTGCCAGGGCTCATGGTACCACACAGTCCTGGCCCAGTAGGAGGTCTTTGGTGTGTTCTAACTCCTAGGACAGTTTTCCATGACTAGAGCTATGGAGACTGACCCCAAACTTGATCCATTGACTTGGGATTGGTAATCCTTAATTTCTAACGTGCCATGCTCTAGCCTGCTGCCCCTTAGCCATAAAGGATTTACCAGCACTCAGTTTTGCACCCCAGTAACGAAACTGAAATGAGAGGCCAAGGAGAGTACAGGGAAAGGCATAATTTGGGGAGTGTGAAATGTTTTGTTTTGGTTTTTTGCAAACGTTTTTGCCATTAAAAGTAATTTAAGGTATTTAAGGAGAATTTTTCATTACATTCTTAAATTTTATGAACTGAATAGAACATGCGTATGAATTTTGATATAAGTTTTGAATGGAAAAAGATTCCTTTTTTAAGCAAAGATGATATTAAACTGTTCTGGGGTTCCATTTTTTAGGGTTTCGAGCCGTCACTTTTACTTTGCACAGCAGAGATCTCCTCAGCACCGTCTTAGATATTCTCAACTCCTGTAGCTTATCCACTGAACACATCCCAAGCTCAAGTGCTAATGTGGCTTCCCAAGCACCCACAGCGGCAAAAAGGACATTTGACAGACCTATTAAATGGAACAAGACTTACTACTCCTTCACTGGATTCAAGGACCCTGAAGAAGAACTGGAAAAAGTCCAAAGAATGGAAACTTCTCTCATGTATGTAAATACTTTTACTTCATTAAGCTGGCACTGTAGCAGATAGCTCAAATTAAAATCGCTTTTTTATAGAAAACTACTAAAAATAGTCTCAAACTGATTTCCTTCATCCAGCAACATTGTCTTTGAGAGGATACATAATTCAGAGCCTCATTAGTATCTGTCTTTCATAGCTTTAGTCTTCAAATTGTAAGAACTATTTGGGGAACATTTCTCAAACCTTAATTACTTTTGCAAATTGACTTCTCTTGGGTCTTTGAAAATCTTGTGTTTTCAAGACCTGTGACGCTTCAACCAGAAAGTAGCAGTCAAACAACAGTAAAAAAGGTTATTGTAACAACCTTTTTTTTTGTTATTTGGTAGCTTTAATAAGTCAAATTAAAGTGGTCTTTTAAAACAGGAGCTCTGAGAGCATCAAACGCAAGAAAAGGAATGCTCACTTGCATTAGGGACCTAAAGAATTCTTTTCCAGTTGAGTTTTTAAAAAGTTATTAGGGAAAGATTCCGCCAACTTCTGAAAATCTGCCTCTTTAATGAAAGAAGAAATAATACCAGTTTTTACTTTGGCAGGCTTTAGGTTTACTATTGGTAATGTTGGAGTAAATTATTTTTGGAACTAATCATTGGCACACAGTCAAATACTCCACTGGGATTCATTGCTCTTCCTGACATCTGGCATAAAGAGATCTCCCTGTAATATCCTTTGGCTTCCAGCTTTTAACAGGGATGCTGTAGGCAGTATTTGGCAACCCACCGATTAGCTGCTTTTCACATTCTGTCTGTGATCTGCTCCTCCCAGGTGCCGGCTGACCAAGAGTAAAACTGAGCCAAAAAGGGGATATGAGACTATTCAGGGGAGGGGAGGGAAGAGACATGAGCATTTATTAAGCTCCTACTGTATGCCAGGCACTGTAGTAAGCACTTTAAAGATATTCTCTCATTAGATTCTCCCAACAGCCCCAGAAGGTAGGTGTTATAATTATTTCCATCTTATAATTGAGGCAGGCAGGAGTTAAGTGACTTAGCCAAGGTCACTTAGCTAGGAAGTCTGAGGGGCTGGATTAAAATCCAGATGTTCCTAATTCCATATTGTGTTTTTCCCGTGATTCTTGCCATTCTGCCTCTCAGCTTAGATTCATAACTGTGTAAGTCCTCAGGCATGGCTGCCATGAAGACCCCTGGCCCCTCATCATGTAGACTATAAGTGCACCGCTGCAGACGAAATTGTTTTAAGCCTGTTGAGGAAGACATGGGCCATGGTATGTGAGTTTAGTGATGGACATGGAGTTAATTGGCAGTCAGCAGAGCTGCAGAGAAGAAGGGTGAAGAAAGGCATGGTTGGAGGACCAGGGCCAGAGCTGAGAAGGGACCAAGGATGGGCGAGCATAGGACTGGTCACATGAGGGAAGTGCAAGCCCTCCCATGGATGTTCATGAGAGTAGGAGCTCTCTGATGGTGAGCTCAAAGGCCCCTATGTCAGAATGAAAAGTGAGTCAGTCTAAAAACTAGAACAGGATTTCTGATGGAAACTGACCCAAGGTGAGATGCCCAAGAAGAAAGTTGTTGAAGAACTTAAGGGATCCACCATTTTGACCAGAGTTAGAGCTTTGAACTGGAGACCAGCAGGTGAGAACTCAGTGATCTCAAGCATGAAGGCTAAGAATCAGCAGGCTAAGGAGAAAACATCAGAATTGTCTAATCTAGCATATCATCTACTAAGCTGAGTACCTGTAATTTGCACTTCTGAAGTTTGTTTTTCCCCTAAAATTCCTTACCTCATAGTAACTAAGCTGGTGAAAGTCTGATGAGCCACTGTGGCACATTTGGGGTGTAGTCACAGTCTCTCTAGGGCTGGCAATCTTCCCAAGGCTGAGGTCTGCAGAGGGTGGCAGCCTCTGACGTGATGGGCACAGAATACTAAAAATCTTCTCTTTGACAGTTTTGTATTTGCTGAAAAATGTTCTTGTAGCAAGATGCAAGGTGTCCCAAAAGTCCTAGGGCGATGTTAAGGGTCCACTTGTCTCCCCTAACTCCTTGTTTCTATGAAGGTTTCCTTCCTGTTTTAAACAAGAGCTAATACTTAGTAGTGACCATTAGCTTCAACATATGTCATTGGGAGGTTAAAGAGGGTGCCCCCTTTCCCTCTCCCTCCTGGGCAAGTCACCTCACTCTGCATGCCAGAGGAATGTCAGGACATGCACTGTTAAATCGAGTTTCCTCTGGAGAGTTGCCTGTACAGACGGGGTCCAGGTCCAAGCTGTAAAGAAAACAGCCATCCCTTAATTAAATCGATCACGAGCTTGACACCTGAACATTTGGCAGAAGCATAGGCCCATTCCTGATGATTAAACATTAACCAATTTCCAGGCAACTCCCTCTCACCGGACACTTGGATTGTTAAGAAGGACTAGATGTTTCGTTCCTTAGCTTTGGTGGACTGGTCAGATAATGGCTTGATTTTGTTGTTCATCGGTCTCCATAGGTCTCACCACCTAAGCTGGGGGCAGGGGAGAAACAGTCCCTGCCGTCAAAGGGAAAGGACACGGCGGGGGGGGTGTGTCTCAGTGGGGTGACAGGGTAACTAGGAGGAAATTTTGAGGCAAAGGAGAAGAGGGGAGACTCCGGAAAGGCCTCGTGAGGCAGGCAGCTTTGAGTTCAGCCGCTCAGCCTTGAAGGAGACGAGATGAGAAGGAAACGCTTCTCAGGCATGGAAGAGACAGGCTCTAGAAAGGTCCTGAGGTGGGAGGAAGACCGGCCTGGCTAGACCGTACTGTGTCTGAAGGGAAGGGCTTGAAATGCCCAAGGAGGCTGTTTCAGCCTCCAAGTGCTAAGGACTGTTAGAATTTGTTGACCCTCCACCTAATGCAAGACCAGAAAGATCTACCAGGTCAAAGTGCATACACAGGATTATTGAGGTGAAAACGTTCTCATTTTCCACTCTAAGTATATGACCATAAAAGGCTTGCAGAGGTGCCTGCTCTTCACCTTTCGGTTTGATGTGAATTATGGATGAGACTATGATGCTGATGTGTCACTTATGTTCTCTCTGGCAGGTGGAGTGGGTGGGGATCTGGGGCAGCATCAGAAGGGTCTCTGCGTTCAACGGAATTCAGCAATTTCAGAGTGCCTACTATGTGCAAGGTAGAGAGATTGGGAGTGCCTTAAGAGCCACATCTCTCCGGTGGGTTAGAAAAGGCATAGGCACAAATAACCGTGTATGAGAGAGAGGCTTAGGAAAAGGGCAATTGGAGAATTGGAAGAAGAGGAAAAAGGGAAGGCTTAGAAAAGGGTCAAAGGCTAACTCCAGAGTAGAGGAGACAAGAATGAGCTGAGGCTGGAAAGAAAGACAAGATCATGTCTCCTTGGGAAGTTTTCCAAATCCGAGATTCATTTAGGCCAACCAGGATGGTTAATTCTGTTGGTCACTTAGTGGTATGCAGTGCTTTAATCAAGTAATCGATGCTCCAAGAATTTTGATTGAGGTCAGAGAAAAGTGGAGGCAGTTTTGGGCAAGCTTGTGTCTCAGTGAGGTGCAGTAGATGGGCAGAGGATGGCCTTGGGTCAAGGTAGCTGAGAGTAGGCCAGAGCAAAAAAGAAGAGACAGAGGAGGTGAACGGCAACCTGAGACCAGTGGTCATCGGCCTTAGAGTTTGGCCTGGTTCTGGATGTTGGCTTTTGCGCTGCTGAGATTCTCCAGTGCTATCGTAGCAGACTTGCGCCACGTTGCTGCTGCCTAACTAAGAGATCAAGATGAGCTTGGAAGGCTGTAAAGCCCACCTTGCCAAGTCCAGCATCTCAGTTCCAGTCCAGTAACTCTGTCCAGCCCTCACCCTCCCATGCTAACAGGAAAAAGAGAAAAATGGAATGAAAAAAAGAGGAGAGAAATGTGCCCATGAGTGTTGCATGCTTTTGCCAGCTCTTTTCTCTCTCTGTGGAGTCCACAGTGATGGTGGGCTTCTTTCCCTGAAGGTGTAAGACATCTCTTCCTCCTTCCCCACAAGAAAGCTGAGAAGTTGGTGTGTAGTGGATGTCATCAATGTGCGTATCCTTGGCCGGTGATCCAGTGCTGTGCAGTAGTCGGGCACCATATTCATTGGAACCTCATAACGGGTCCAGACTATACCAATAGTGTCCATTCAGGGCAGTACGTGGAACAAAGCATTATGACCACCAAGGAAGAAGGTCTGCCCTTTCCCCCAGGGTTGGGGTGCGAATTCTCTTCCCTTCTTCGATGTGCATTTTCCATTTATAGTTTGGTCACACACTCAGCCAATGTAACAGTGATCCTGAAGCTAAAATGTTGGACCATTGCTGCGGTAACAGCTTCTTCCGAAAGGTGTTTGGCAATAACACACATTTCATTGCCCTTAGACACTCCCTAGCTGTGTGGCCCTGGGCAAGTCACTGAACCCTGTTTGCCTCAGTTTTCTCATCTGTAAAATTAGCTGGAGAAGGAAGTGGCAAAACACTTCAGTGTCTTTGCCAAGAAAACCCCAAATGGGTTTTTTTTTTTTCAGTTGAAAATGACTGAAAGACACATGTGACCTTAGCAGTGTAAAGGTGAGGAATGAATTATATCGGTAATCCTGAGGCCCTGTTACCTTCCAGATGGTCGGAAGTTTAGGATTCTCCTGGTTCAGCTTCATGTAACTTGAATTCTGACCACCTCTCTTCTCCTCTGTATTGGAGAGCAAACAGGATACCTGCTGATGGTTTGGGGGGTTTTTATTAGCTAAGAACTGAACATGATGAAAATCTTCAGCTCCATTGTGACTTACCATTCCTCAGCATCTCAGCACGTGGCCTTCCTCAGTCTGTCAGATAAATGAAGGGAGGAGTCAGGTCACTCTCCCAGCAGGCACTGGGCCATGATTGGCATTTTCATTTTTTAAAGTACCAGCAGTGATAGGAACAGGAGGGTACCAGTTATTTAGTTAATGCCCAGAAAGTAAATTGCTGTATCCAGGCCAAAAAATGCTTCCTGTCTATTAATTACCATAAGATAGTATGTGATAAAAGTTAATGCCTGTGTTGAGATTTTTTTCTTTAAGTGCCATTGTGCTTTGCACATAGTAATGTTCAAAATGAATTTGAATTTGTCCTCCTTAGAGGCCTTTCTTCTTGCATGTTGTAAGTTAAATCAGCTCAGGTCTGAGAAGAAAAGGGAGGAGAGGACATCCAGAGGGTCTCTTGTGCTTTCCCATGGGCTGCCTGGGCAGAGGATCATTGAGGAGACAAAGAAGGGAGATCCCAAGGGCCGCTCTGAAGTCATCTGAGGAAGCCTCTTGGAGCTAATGCTCACAGAGCTTTAACAGATGAGGCTGGGGAGAGAGAAGACACAGAACTGAGCAGCCTCTGATATAAATGAAGACAGGAGGGTTCATGATCAGAGGTAAAGTTCCCATGAGGATCCCTCTGTACAATTGCGAGGAGGGGGCAGGAGGGGAGGGATGGTCCAGACCTGTAATTCATCTATGTAAAGAACTCGTGGTGGGGAAACTCCCTCCCCAGTGCAAACCAACAGCAAATCTGGAGTCATCTTAGGGAGGTGCTCGGGCCTGGGCCCCGAGATCTTCAAAATGTCTGTGGTGTGTGTAGGAGGCAGTACCGACTGAGCTCTTCTTGATTCCAAGGTCGGCCCTGCCATCTCTCCATGGCAACATGGGGACCACAGGTTGAAATATAGAGGCTACTTAATGAGGACCGGTAAAAATATATTCACCCAGTTTCACGATTTTGATCAAAAAGCCTTTAAGAAGACTGCCCCCTCCTATCTACCCACCATTAGCTGTAACGTAGGAAGAAGAGCAGGAAAAGACCAGCTCCCGGGAGACCGTCTCTGAGAAGAGAGCTGTCCTCAGGTGTCCATTTGAATGTGCCAAGCCAGGATAGTGAAGACGGTGAACTAGAGATCCCGGTGCATCTGACGTCATAGCATCACTGAGACTTGGCAGGATTGGGCACAGAGCTAAACCGTGGCTCTGTAGACAAAGACTTGGAATAGAGCTTGGTTCCTTTTTGTTCCCTTGGGGTCAGTAGGACGCCCCGAGGGAAAAGACAGGAGGCACCATGTACCAGGTGAATCAAACCGCTGATGCAGCCAACCCAGGGCCTAGAATCAAAGAGCAACCCAGCTCCCTCTGCCATTGCCCTTGGAATTGTGGAGTCATTTAGTCCTGGCCCACTCTTCATGACCCCATTTGGGGTTTTCTTGGCAAAGATACTGGAGTGGTTTGTCATTTCCTTCCCCAACTCACTTTACAGATGAGGAAACTGAGGCAAACACAGTGAAGTGACTTACCAGGATCACACAACTAAGAAGTGTCTGAGGCCAGATTTGAACTCAGTGAAATGAATCTTCCTGACTCCAGGACCAGCACTCTGTGCACCATGAAGCGACCTAGCTGCCCTAAAGCACAACAGATAAAGTTAAAATTACTGTGAAATTATCAGATTTCATTTTTCCTTTTCAAAAAGTTGCTTATAAAAAAAGGCATTTCTTCTGACTCCTCCTACCCTCCCTGCTCCTTTTGGACCTCCATTTTCCCCTGCCCAGTAAGACTCTAGAATCTTAACCTGGTTAGTGGGAGCATTAAAGAGCATGTTTCCATTTGGGCTTATAGTTATGAAAATGCGACTCAGGAAAAAATGCCCTTTAATAAAAAGGCATAAAAATATACATCTACATATGCAAATAAAGATATATATACACATAGGGATGTTTTCTCCATGGAAGCAGATAGCCCAATGTTAAAAGTGAGATGTCATTCTCCTCATATCCAGAGCAGAAAGTTAAGGTTTGTCTCCATTTAAAATAAGGACAAGAATTTTGTGAATACCTGTGCTTACAAAAATTTAGGTAAGAATTCAAACATTTTATATGCTTAGTTCTAAGAACATTTGCCCATTTTAAAAAATTAGTTGTTTGACTTTTGTTTTCTTAATTTTGAGTGGCGTGTTATTGTTGTTTATGGAATAAATGGAATCTTTTGTCTCTGAGTTCACCTTCCTTCTCCCCCTTACTACCCCCACCAAAATCAGGAAGATTGTTTCACAATTTACAAGGAGCTATTTGTGGTTTTGCTTTCTGGATGTGTGGTATCATTTGCATTGAGCTAATGGTGGCTTAGTGATTTCTGAGATCATTGGCACCAACTTCTGAGAGCTGGGTGGGAAGAACCCATGGCTGATTTCCAATTTTGTTTCAGGTTTTTGATTGGAAAATTGATTACTTATTGAATTAAAAGATGTTCAGCCTATCCATAAGTTATTGGTTGAGATTCGATGTTTGATGGTCTCGAACAGTTGTGATCAGCATGGCTAAAAAAATATTTAGGTGATGACTTCTTAAGCCTTTTTTTCCTTTATCTAAGGCCTTCTGCCAGCAGTTTTCGGGTAGGGATTGGGAATCATGGACTATCATGGCCTAGGGGGCTGCCTGGCATCCTGAGGGCGAGGCACAGCAGCCATGATGGGGCTTTGGAGGGGCACGGCCTGGAGTGATAGTGAAGGTGATAACGAGCTTCAAGGTCTACATAAGGGCCGAAGACCAGAGGGATGATGAGACTGCAACCTTTGCTGAGCATCTGTGACAGCTCAAGACAAAATAAGAAAGGCATTCCTCTGGCTGTCTGCATCATCCAGCCTTCCAGCCTTATAGGCTTCTGAAGTGTTGGTTTTGTGTACTTTGTGCCCAGCACAAAAAAAGTTGGGATTGAAAAGAAATAAACAATGCAGTGCCTGGCAGTGAGGGACGAGGTGAGGGAGCAAGACCAAGAGAAATTCAGCAACTGGAAGACCTGAGTGAACGCTCATTTCTCTCTAAAAGTCACATGGCCCATTGGGATCATAGCATTGATATTTTTAAGGACATTTTCTTAGTGAAGATTTTTGTCTCTCCAAGTTTCTTAAGCAGTGACAGCAGCTTTTTTAATGGAAGTGATTAAGGGGCAGCTAGGTGGTGCAGTGAGTAGAGCACCAGCCCTCGAGTCAGGAGGACCTGAGTTCAAATTTGACCTCAGACCCTTGACACATTTACTAGCTGTGTGACCTTGGGCAAGTCACTTAACCCCAATTGCCCTGCCCCCCCCCCAAAAAAATAGAAGTGATTATTTTACCCTGAGTGATTGAGCTGCAGTAATCTGCATTGATGGGCAGTACCCTCATCAGGGAGGAGAACGCAATTCCATGGGAGTATTTGAGGGGTGGACGACTTCTTGGACCAGAGAAAAAAAAAGATTATGCAGGAAATTTGGAGTATCCAGAAAACTTAGATAATAATATTGAAGGCTAAAAGTCTGGTGGTATTAATAGAAATTTGAATGTATTCACCAAGGTTTGATTTGACTGAGACTGTTTTTAACTCTCCAGTCACATATGTACTGTAACAATAGGAATTTTACAACTCTGAGGTACCACCTCACACCTATCAGATTGATTAATACAACAAAAAAGGAAAATGATAAATGTTGGTGGGGGCGAGGGACATTAATGCACTGTTGGTAAAGTTGTGAACTAATCCAACCATTCTGGAGAGCAATTTGAAACTGTGCCCAAAGGGCTATAAAACTGCATAGCCTTTGATCTAGCAATACCACTACCAGGTCTGTATCCCAAGAGATTAAAAAAAGGGAAAAGTACCTATTCATACAAAAACGTAGCAGCTCTTCTTGTGCTGGCCAAGAATTGGAAATTGAGGGCATGCCCATCAACTGGGGGATGGCTGAAGAGGCTGTGGCATATGATTGAGTTGGAATATCTATAAGAAATCACAAGCAGGATGCTTTCAGAAAAGCCTGGAAAGACTCACATGGACTGCTGCAGAGTGAAGTGAGCAGAACCAGAAGAACATGGTGCGTAGTAACAACAGTGTTGCATGATGAAGAGCTGTGAATGACTTGGCTGTTCTCAGCAGTACAATGATCCAGGATGATCCCAAAGGACTCGTGAGGAAACACGCCATCTGCCTCCAGGGAAAGAACTGATGTCCAAATAAGGCTGAAGCATACTCTTTTTTCACCTTCCTTTCATTCTTTTATTGTTGTAGTTCTAGTCTCCTTGTACAAAATGACTAATTGACATGATTGCACATGTATAACCTATATCAGATGGCTTACCATGGTGGGGGGGGGGGGGTAGAGGGATAGAATTTAGAACTCAAAACTTTAAAAAATTTAAAATTGTTTTTAACATCTAAATGGAGAAAAATGAAATATATTTTTAATTTATTTATTTTTAGTTTTCAACACTGACTTTTATAAGACTTTGAGTTCTAAATTTCCCCCCTCCCTTCCCTCTCCCCTCTCCATTACAGCATGCCATCTGATATAGGCTATACACATACAATCATATTAAACATATTTCCACACTAGTCATGTTGCGAAAGAAGAATCAGAACAAAAGAGAAAGAAAAAAATCATTTGTTTCAATCCACCTTCAGACTCCACAGTTCTTTCTCTGGATGTGGATGGCGTGTTTCCTCACGAGTCCTTTGGGATCATCCTGGATCATTGCATTGCTGAGAGCTCAGTCTTTCAAAGTTGGTCATGGCACGGTGTTGCTGTTACTGTATACAGTGTTCTCCTAGTTCAGCTCACTTCACTCAGCATCAGTTCACATAAGTCTTTGCAGGTTTTTCTGAAGTCGACCGGCTCATCATTTCTTATAGCACAATAGTACTCCATTACATTCATATACCACAACATGTTCAACCATTCCCCAATTGGTGGGCATCCCCTCTATTTCCAATTATTGGCCACCACAAAAAGAGCTGCTAGAAATATTTTTGTACATGTGGGTCCTTTTCCCATTTATATGATCTCTTTGGGAAACAGACTTAGTGGTGGCATTGCTGTATCAAAGGGAATGCACAGTTTTATAGCCCTTTGGGCATAGTTCCAAATTGCTCTCCAGAATGGTTGCATCAGTTCACAACTCCTCCAGCAGTGTATTAGTGTTCCAATCTTCCCACATCTTCTCCAACATTTATCATTTTCCTGTTTTGTCATATTAGCCAATCTGATAGGCATGATGTTGTTTTAATTTACATTTCTCTAATCAGTAGTGATTTAGAGCATTTTTTTCATATGACTATCGATAGTTTTAATTTCTTCATCTGAAAACTGCCTGTTCATACCCTTTGACCGTTTAACAATTGGGGAATGACTTGTATTCTTATAAATTTGACTCAGTTCTCTGTATTTTAGAAATGAGATCTTTAAAAATGAAATTTTTTTAAAATAGGAGTTTAATTTTCTGTTCTATGGGAATAAATGGATAATTCCAATGGTTACATTTCTCTTTCTCTTTCTAGGTCCTGGTTAGATAGTAATGAAAAAAGTGCCATTAAAAAGCTGACCAGTAGTTTGCCACTGAGAGAAGAACTAGACCGTTTAAAAAACGAACTGTCTCATCAGCTCCTGCTCTCAGATATCAGGTAATGATACAGAGGTCAAACTGAGCAAGTGCTACCTCCTGGCCTGGCTTCCTTCCCTTCAGCTAAGAGGTGCATCTTTAACTTTATTGTGTTTGTCTTCAATGTTTTTCCACTTTATTTCATCAGTAATAACTGGACATATAGATAGATAGCGCTTAAGTGTTTTCCTAGTGCTCTTCAGAGTACCCTGTGGGATCCTAGTTTTAGAGCTGGAAGAGGGGTCCTTAAGGACAATCTCACTTAGCCTTCTTTTGTAGATGCAGAAATAGGGGTCCCAGAACCATGCAGGTGCTAAAGGGCACAAGCAGGATTCAAACTCAGCTCCTCTGACTCCAAGTCTAGACTGTAACCATTGGGCCACACAGTCTCTATACACCAAGGGTAAGTTACTACATTCAGCACACTCTACAGTCCGATGCAGCAAGGACCATGGGCATTTTTGTCTTCATTTTATGTATTGGGAAAGGGGGGGAGGCTTAAAGAGGTAACAAGGCTTGCCTAGGGTCATACAATTTGGTCTCCTGTAGGATTTGAACCCAAATCTCTTTCAACTCTTCCATGTTGTCTTCTATAAAAAAGTTGTCCTGTCCCTTAAAACCAAGGGTTCTAGGCTTACACAGTGGGTTCTGTCTTGGAGGCTATCATATAATGTAGCTCTTTAGCTCATGCCTACAGGAAGCATCACTGTTTGTCTCCACAACCAAAGGATAAAGGTCCTCAGCTCCCATGCAAGCACTGAGGCTCAGGCATTAGGTCATCCAATACAGAGGCCATAGATGGCCAGGATGGGTCTCCTTCCCTCTGCTACTGTTCCACTTCTCTAGGGACTCATAAAGTCATAGAGTCAGAGAATCTGAAAGGGACCTCAGTAGCTTTCCAATCCAGGACCTACATAAAAAGAGTCCCCACTCTAACATACTGGACACGTTTTCTAGTCTTAGAAACAACCTGCGCTGGGTTTGGAGGAATGTACTCTGCTCTTCCTTCCAAAGAGCCCTCCCAGTCCTCCAAACTTACTGTTCCTACCCTAGTTGGGTTCCCCCTCCTTGTGAAGTAGAAGAATCTTGTTATCAATAAGAGTCAGCCCCATCATTGCCAACATGTACAGTCCATAGAACTCAGGTGGTCTTTGAAAGGCAAGGTCTCTGTTTACCACGCAGCATTGCGATGACTCTCTTATCTGCTCCTGTTTGGCTTACATGCCCACTGGGGCTAGGAACTTGACATGGTCCCGGACCTCCTTTACTGCTCTCCCATTGTTCCTCCATTTCAGCCATCCCTGGGAAGCTCCATGAATATTCGGCTCTGCCCCACAACCATTCAAGGAGCCCAGACCAGGATCTGAGTGTAGCACTAGTAAGAAAAGAGAGGGAAGGGAGGAATAAAGGAAGGCAGGAGGGAAAGTGGAAGGAAGGAGTAGAGAAAGAGAAGGAAGGATGCAGGGAGGGAAGAAAGGAAACAAGGATGTATGAAGAACCTTTGCTGCTGTTCGATTCTTCAATCGTCTTCAACTCTTCATGACAGCGTGGACCGTAGCACACCAGGCCCTTCGATCGTCCACTATCTCCCTAAGTCTCCCCAAGCTCGTGCTCATTGCTTCCATGACACCACCTATCCATGTCATCCTCTGCCATCCACTTCTCCTTTTGCCTGCAATCTTTCCAAACATCAAGGTCATTTCCAATGAGTCCATCTTCTCATTATGTGGCCAAAGTATATAAACTTTAGCTTCAGTATTTGACCTTCCAGTGAATAGTCTGAATTAATTTCTTTAAATATTGACTGATTTGATCTCCTTGCTGTCCAAGAGACTCTCAAAAATCTTCTCCAGCACCACAACTCAAAAGTATTGATTCTGTGGCACTCAGCTTTCCTTGCAGGCCAACCCACACAGCCATATGTTGCTGCTGGAAAAACCATAGCTTTGATTATATGGACCTGTGTCAGCAAGAGGATGTCTCTGCTTTTTAGTCTGCAGTCCAGATCTGCCATCGTTTTCCTTCCAGGGAGCAAGCGTCTTTTAAGTTCATGGCTGCAGTTGCTGTCTATGGTGATCTTTGAGCCCAAGATTATAAAATCTGACCCTGCTCCCATTTCTTCCTCTCCATTTGCCAGGAAGTGGTGGAGCCAGTTGCCAGGATCTTTGTTTTTTGATGTTAAGCTTCAAGGCAGTTTGTGTACTCTCCTCTTTCACCCTCATAAGAGACTTGTTAATTCCTCTTCATTCTCTGCCATCAGAATGGTATCACCTGCATATATGAGACTGTAGATATTTCTCCAAGCAACCTGAATTCTGGCTTTTGATTCATCCAGCCTGGCATTTCACATGATGTATTCTGCATATAAGTTAAATAAATAAGGTGACGATACACAGCCTTGTCATGCTCCTTTTCCAGTCTTAAACCAATCAGTTGTTCACGTTCAGTTCTCACTGTTGCTTCTTGGCCCTGAGATGTGATGATGACGTGGTTCTGATACAGGCTCCTCAGGAGACGAGTCCATCTCTGTGAGGCCTTGCCACATTTTTTTGTGATCCACACAAAGGCTAGCATAGTCAGTTAAGCAGGAGATGTTTTTTTCTGACACTCCCTTGCTTTCTCCATAATTCAGTAAATGTTGGCAGTTTGGACTCTGGTTTTTCTGCCTCTTCGATAACCAGCCTGCTCCTCTGGTAATTCTCAGATCACATATTGCTGTAGCTCAGCTTGCAGCATCTTAAGCATAACCCTGCTGGAGTGTGAAATGACTCCAGTTGTTTGGTAATTTGAACATTCCTTGGCATTGCCCTTCTTTAGGACTGGGACATAAAGTGATCTTTTCTAATCCAGTGGCCCCTGTTGAGTGTTCCAGATTTGCTGCCATACTGAGCGTAGCACTTTAACAGCATCACCTTTTAGGATTTTAAATAGTTCAGCTGGAATCTGGTCACCTCCACTGGCCTTACTGATAGCAATGCTTCCTAAGGCTCACTTGACTTCACTCTCTAGGATGTCTGGCTCTGAATCAGTAACCACACCAGTGTGGTTATCAGCGACCTTAAGATCTTTCTTGTGTATTCTTGCCACCTCTTCTTAGTCTCCTCTGCCTCCGTTAAATCTCTACCATTTTGTCTTTTATCCTGCCTGTTTTTGCATGAAATGTTCCCTTGATATCTCTAATTTTCTTGAAGAGATCTCTTTGTCTTTCCCATTCTATTGTTTTCTTCTGTTTCTGGGCAAGAGTCCCTTAGAAGAAGTGGAGTAGCCTTTGTAGTCAATGAAAGGGTGAGAAAAGCAGTACTGGGGTAGAATCTCAAAAATGACAGCGCAATCTGTTTGAATCCAAGGCAAACTGTTCAGTATCACAGTAATACAGGTCTATGCTCCAACCACTAATGCCAGAGAGGCCAGAGTTGATGAATGCTATGAAGATCTACAACATCTTCTAGAAGTAACACCAAAGAAAAGATGTCACGTTCATCACAGGGGATTGGAAGGCTAAAGCAGGGAATCAAAAGATAACTGGAATAACAGGCAAGTTTGGCATTGGAGTACAAAATGCAGCAGGGCAGAGACTAGTAGAGTTTTGTCAAGATAACTCGAAAACCATAGCATGCACGCCTTTCAACAGCCCAAAAGGCAGTTCTACACATGGACATTGCCAGACGGTCAATATCAAAATTAGATGGATTATATACTTTGCAGTCAAAGGTGGAGAAGCTCTACACAGTTAAAACAAGACTGTGAGCTGACTGTGGCTCAGATCATGAGCTTTTTTGTGCAAAATTCAGACTTAACTGGAAGAAAGGAGGGGAATCCGGCAGACCGTTTAAGTAGGACTAAATCACATCCCTTAGGAATACGAAGTGGGGTGATGCGTAGATTTAGGGGACTGGATCTGGTAGATAGAGAGCCTGAAGAACTGTGGGCAGAGGTTCACAATACTGTGCTGGAGGGGCAACGAAAAGCATGCCAAAGAGAAAGATGAGCCAGAAAGCAAAATGGCATCTGATGAGGCTTTGCAGATAGCTGAGGAAGGAGGGAAAGGGAAAGATACCCGCTGAGGGCAGAATTCCAGAGAGTGAAGCACCCGTTATGGCTCGTGTTTTATGAATATCATCTCATTTAATCCTCACAACAACCCCAGGAGGTGGGTTCTGGTATTATCCCCATTTCACAGTTGGGGAAACTGAGGCGGTTAGAGGTTAAGGGACTTGCCCAGAGTCACTCAGCTATTAAGTGAGCACATTTTAACTGTGATCCTCTGACTCCAAGCCCGGCTTTCTGTACCATGGCGCCCCCTAGTGGCCTGGTTACCAAGGATGCGCACTCTTCATTAACGGAATGATCTTAACTCCCCCAAATAGCCTAACTTTTCAAAGGCGTAGACTGGAAGAGATCCTGCCCCCTCTCAGAACCAGGAAGTCTTGGGTTCAAGTTCACCCTCTCACATAGTCTTAGCTATGCGACTCTGGGTAGGGCCCTCCCAGGGCCAGCGTGGGTAAAGGGAGTTTTCTCCCTGGCATTTTGTTCCCCATGCCAAAGGCATGCCAGCCACCGGTGGAATTAGGCTTGGGGGTGGTGACTGCGCTTCCACTGGGAGAAAAAGTTAGGGAGGCCGTGTCAACCTCACGCATTAGCGGGCTCCCCACGGTCTTTAATTATTTGTTTGTCTCATCCTCGCACCCCAATTCTCTGAGGGCAGTGTTCCACAGGGTGTAGAGGCTGTGGAGCTGGGCCTGGAGTCAGGACCTGAGTTCGTATCCAGCCACCACGAAAGCATCGTTAGCTTGAGGAGAACAGTAGTTAACGACTTTCTCATTTGTAAATATGACATTGAACTGGTCTGGGCCACACCTGGGTTTCTGTGGGTAAGGAACTCCCAGCGAGGGCATTCCCTTCACCCACACAGATGACAAATTCATAGGTAATGTGACAGCTTGTGGTCGGAGCAGGGAAGTGAAGTGGCTTATCTAGAACTGTGCCGTCGTGTGTCTGAGACAGTGCTTGGCCCCAGCTTCCTGACTCTTGAAGATGCATCTTTACAATATTAAATTAGCAACATTAAAACAGAAAATCGATGCCGCCCAAATTGTTTTCTGAGTGCTTTTCCTCATGGAATAAGAGGATGGAAATAATGAATCACAATCTTCCCTTATGGTTAAAAAGAAAGAATTAAGAACATTAGAAATGGGCATTTGATGTGTCAAAAGTACATGAGCATCAGATTGAATATTTCCTCCAAATTTTGAAAACTATGTCAAATATTTTTAAAAGCCAAATCATTATATTGGTCTCAATATGGAAAATCATGGGATGTAAGACCATATACCTTTAAAATCATAAATAAGATCTCTCTGAAAGAAATACAGAGTAAAAAAATCACAGTTGTAGAACACAAGCAGATTTGATTTTATGCAATCCAGATTTGGGGAAAAGCTCAGCCTTTATTTGCACCAATATAGCATGTAATATACATGAAAATGACTTTCCACATCAAAAACTCATTTCTCTGAGGTAAGATTTTTAGAATGTGACATGATAAGCTTGCTAGGGATTTTTAGGAAAATGAAAGCATTTTATTAAGAAAAAGAAAAATAATCATTTTATAGTCTTGATGGAGAAGAGAGACCAGACATTTCAGATGAGAAAACTGCCAATGCAGGTCAGTATCTGCTTTGCAACTTCTCATGCTCAGGAGCTGCCTGGGTTCCTGAGAGGTCAGGTGACTTACACAGACTTACAGACAGTCTGGATCACAGGCCAGCCCAGAACTCAGGTGTTCCCAGCTCTGAAACTGGCTCTCTCTCCGTTGCCTCTTATTAACTCTCAGTCTTGACAAAGCACCTCACCTTTTTAATACTTTTCTCCCTTGCTTTATAAACCTCTATTAAAAGCTTTAAAAATTCAGTTTGTTCATTCGTTTTTCAAATTTGTAGGTTCTTCAACCCAGCTACCCTCTTGATTCAGGAAAACAGACCCAATCCATAGTTTTCTCTTTGGTTGCTTTCTCAAAGGCTCTTGACAGAGCTGGTGTAGAGATACATGTCAGTTCAGGTCCAGTTGAATACATGCCTCCAGAAAACTGCTCTTCACGACCTTCACAAGCCATCACCATCTCTCACGATTCCCCCAGATGTGTTAGTGACGTTGTCTGTGCTCTGTTTGTGCAGGTGGCAGAGGAGCTGGGGAATAGCTCACCGCTGTAGCCAGCTGCATAGCCTAGGTCGCTTAGCTCAGCAAAACCTGGAAGCCCTTCGGAATGTTAAAGGTGCGTCTTTGAGATCTCTTCTCCTGTGAGGGATTCGAGAACTTTCTCTTCTGAGTGTTGTCCTAAAGTCTTTTTGCTGCCAATGCTGCATTTCACACTATGGGGAAATGCATATGTGTGTCTAAAAGTTGGCATAGGCGTGACTCTGCTTGCACTGGGGAATCTCAGAATGGGAGCCTTTGCGATAAAGTAAGGGCCAAGTAATGTACTCATCTTGATTCCCGAGTTCACTATAGACGAGGTAGCAAGCTTAAGGAACCCAAGCCATGTAGACTTCTCTGGGTGTGATAAAGGATTTCTGTTTTTATTCTCAGGTTGTACAGTGGTATTCACAGACCGGTCAGGCATGAGTGCCTTGGGCCATGTCATGCTAGGAACCATGGATGTTCATCACCACTGGACAAAAGTAAGGAAAACCCGAAAGCAACAGTATTTCAATGTTTTCAAAGGCATCTACATGACTTTTGTCTAAAATACTGTCGTCCTAACTGCAAAATGTTTAGATGAATATTTTAGCCCCCAGTGGCTACCTTTGCAGCACCAGCATCTTATCATTGTCTGCATATAAATAGAAATGCAGTATATCAAAATACCCTGATCTGGGGTATCAGGTAAGTAGGATAATTGAAAGAATGGCTTGGTTTATTTTTCCTACTTTTTATTTTAAAATTTTACCAGTTTGTAAACGCAGCCAAAAGCCTCCATTCTGTTTTTATCAGATTCTACTTCTTCAGTTCTCTTTATCACAACCTGACTTTTCATCATTTCCCTTCTTTTCTCCAAGTAATGAGTGGCAAGATACATCTCTCCATTAGTTCTTTTTATTTCCTGTCACATTTAATATTTTTTCTCTCTCAATTACTCTGTTCGTTCTGATAAACATTATTTGGTGATATTGTACATAATTACTATGTCAAGAGCCGGTCACCTGCCCCAGTAAGAGCCCAGGATGGCAAGGACAACCAATCCTTTGCCATTAACCCAAAATTTGTGTAAGTCAGTTTCCCACTGTGGCTAGATGTGGGAATGCTCCATTCCATGCTCTTGCTCCGCCATGATTAGATTGTTTAAAATCCAATGCAAAAACATCAGTAAAAGATTGTAGAGGACTTGGGTTTCTCTAGAGTCTTCAATTTCCTCTGTGCTTTCCGGACAATGGTGAGGATCTCCTTACTCCCCACACAGCCAGTTCCAGGCTTTCCCACCAATTTGTGCTGGAGTGTGTGTTTCTGTGTAGGATGACTATCTGGATGCAGTCAATAGATGTTCTGATACACCCTCATGTCCTTGGACTGTGATCTCATCAATGTGATGTCACCACGGCCCCCGTTTTGTGCTGTCCTTGTCCGCAGCGTTTCTGAAATCCTCCATGGATGATCTGCCCAGCAGGCTGAGAGGCTGTCCTCATGGTCCTTGGTTTGATCCCAGAACATCCTCAGACCATGTGCTGTCCTCCATCTCATTACATGATCCACCCACCTTCCTTCCTGTCATTTTTGACATATTTTATAGTTTCACCAAAGCAAGGCAGCCGGCTCTACTCAGCCATTCAGGTCTTAGATCAGCTCCTGTTCTGTCCTCAACGTGCCCATCCAACATATAGATTGGTCAGTGACTTGAGAGTATGTCCACGCAGCCCCGTGGCATGGTCTCTTTATTCCTTGATCCATGTAGTTTTTCCTCTTGAGTCCCCAAGGTTGGTCTCTTCTCCCGTTTCCTTTAGTGATACTCTTGATGTGTGCACAGACCACTCTTGGACCTGTTTCACAGACGTGGGAAAGGAGAGGTAGGTTTGGTACCTGCTGGGGTCTTCCCTATTATGTCCATGTCAGAATCTCATCTCTGCCTTCCTTCTTCAGGAAGCCTTTGCTGTTTTCTCCCTGGCTGTTAGTGTCCTCCCTCCCTGAAGCATTTCTTGTGTCTGCTTAGAGCCGGCTGTCTCCCCCAATAGGATGAAGGCTCTCTAAGAGCAGAGACGGTTTCCTCTTGGTGTCGGGCTCATCATTGGCACATAGTAAAGGCTTGCTGGTCATCGAGTGATGATTCTGTGCCTCTTCTCCCCTTCCTTCCTTCCTGTGCTCATACCTGCACAATGGTGGGTGGTGGGCTGTCTTCAGAAGGGCAGCACTTCCCACTCAGTACAAAGGCATTGAAGGCCAAGCCCGATGGCTCCATGGCCTTCAGTGATGAAATCTGTCTCATCTCATGTATGTCTGTAGTCCCTGCTCCAGTTTCATCTAATGCTCTCGGGGTCACCCTCCCCTGCTTGTCACTGCGGAGCACTCATAAACTCCCTCACTCCTGTCGTCATGTTCTCTTGGCTACTATGTCTCCCCTCTCCACCTGCCAGGAAATGAAGCATGTGATGGTTGAAGGAGTTCCTGACCCTCTTAGTGCAGGGACATCAGTTAAGATTCTCAGGGAAGTAGTCTACCACTTAGTCAGTAATTGGACAGTAAAGGTCTTTCTAGGAGTTTAGCACTGAAAGAGGAGATGCAGCATGGCAGCTTAAAGACATTGGGAGCAAAGGCTGTAGAACCAAGCATACTTTTGACCCAGCAACACCACTGCTAGGGCCGTATCTCAAGGAGACAAAAAACAGAAAGGAAAAGGACCCACATGTACAAAACTATTTATAGCAGCTCTTTTCTGGTGGCAAAGATTTGGAAACTGAGGGGATGCCCATCAATTGGGGAATGGCTGAACAAGTTGTGGCATATGAATGTAATGGAATACCATTGTGCTATAAGAAATGGGAAGCAGGATGCTCTCAGAAAACACAGAAAAACTAACATGAACTGATGCAAAGTGAAATGAACAGAACCAGGAGGACATTGTACACAGTAACAGCAACATTGTTGATGATCTGCTGTAAGTAACTTAACTATTCTTAGCAATGCCATGATCCAACACAGTTCTCTGGGACTTAAGATGAAAGGTGCTGTCCAGCTCCTGAGTGCCGATCAAAGATACTTTTTCTTTACTTTATTCTTTGTGGGTTTTTTTGTTCGGGTTTTCTTTCACAGAATGACTTTCATGGAAATGTATTTTTCATGACTGTACATATGTAACTCTTGTCAAATTGGGGGGGAGGGGAGGAAGAGAATTTAGAACTCAGAATTTGAAAATATGTTTAAAATTATTTTTACATGTAATTAGGAAAAAATAAAGTATTAAATAAGATTTAAATTTTTTTAAAAAGATGTTGGTAGGGTCTCATTAAGTATTTTAGGATAGAAAGGTTTAAGCATATTTATAGTTAAAAGAAAAACAGCCAGCAGATAGGAACAAATTGATCACTGGTTCAGAATTCTCAATCAAATCCCTTAGTAACATTTAATTTTTAAAAAATACTTTCGGGACAGGGCCAGGCTTTTGGTAAAAATAAAACAAGCAACAGGGTATTATAATTTAATTAAAAGCCAATTCATCAAGCATCTATTAGGTAGGTTCTGTTCTAAGCATTTGGAGTACAAGGGAAGGGGGAGAAAATCCATGCCCTGAAAGAGCTCACTGTTTAATGAGGAAGGCCACATGCAAACAAGATGCACAGGGAATAAAGTGGAGAAAGGCAAGGACTTCATATGAGACCACTGCTCTTAAAAGTGCTGAAGGCCATCACCCACGTCAACTACCAGCCTTTCTGATGAGGGTTAACATCTTCCAGATACAAGATCAGGCGTTAAAATTGAACAGGATGACTAGACGTAGATCATCCCTTAGGAGAATGTAAACATTGACATGCGTGAATGGCCTAAATCAGATTAGATTGGAAAAGAACAGAACGATTATTCCCACCCCCCAAAAAAATTATTTGAAACTAAAGTAAAGCTAGGGGGCACCATAGTGCACAGAGCACTAGGCTTGGAAGCGGGAAGACTCATCTTCCTGAGTTCAGATCTGGCCTCAGACACTTTCTAGGCTGTGTGACCAAGGGCGAGTCACTTCACCCCGTTTGCCTCAGTTTCCTCATCTGTAAAATGAGCCAGAGAAGGAGATGGCAAACCACTCCAGTATCTCTGCCAAGAAAACCCCAAATGGGGTCACAGAGAGTCAGACAGGACTGAAACAGCCAAACAACAGCAACACAATACTTACAGATTCTTTTTTTTTCAGTTGCTAATGCTAGTACCATGACAGATTTTTCTCCACATCATTTTTATTAATCAGTTGAAAAGATGACACCTTGAACCCAGGTTCTCTTTCCGATGAGCTTTGTCCCCATTTTCAGTCATCCTAAGCTAAACGAATCTTCTCTTCTGAACATTCCTAAGGCTCGATTCCCTGGCAGCTCAGCGCTGTACTTGGGGAATGCTTCTCTCTCCTCTCTGGCATCTTTGCTCTGGTCACTGTCTTCTTGGACAGCTTCCTGCCTTCCAGGCCATCCTTTTAACCAGATCGTTCCATTTTGTAATTTGTGCGTGTCTTCATTGCATTTGGTTGAAGCTCTCGGTCGCGCTGATCAGAGTCAGCTCACTTCTCCCCTCTGGGCCACAGCTCTTTGAAAGGTTGCCCAGTTACTTCGCCCTCCAGAGGAAGCTGCAGCTTTTAGAAGACCGGATCAGCTACTTGCTGGGCGGCATCCAGGTGGTGTACGTGGAGGAGCTGCAGCCGGCGCTGACCATTGAAGAGTACTACTCTCTCCTTGACAGCTTCTATAACCGGCTTCTGAAGAGCAGGCTCCCCTTCCACCCTCACAGTCTCCGGGGCCTGCAGATGATCCTGGACAGGTGAGCCTTTGGTCTCTCCGCCGGACCCTTTTGGGTGTGCTGGGTTTTTACATCAGAGTCATGCGCTCTTAGTGAGGAAGAGTGAGCCGTGTCATGAGTGCTGTGCAGCTGCCCTGGCCAGTAGTGAGAGGCTGAAGGGTTGTGTCACTGGGCAGACGATGGCACAGCAGCCGGTGTCACAGTCCAGCTGTTCTGATGGCCTGGTCAGGTGGACAGAGCTTGGGGAGGAGGCTTGTAAGCCTGACATGGAGTTTTCTGAGGCTTGTTCTTCCTCAGGTAGCAATGATGGTGTCTCAAAGGGTCTGAGGAAAAAGGTGGTGCTGTGTTTCATTTCCGTTTCCCTCCAGCGATAGATATTCTCCCAGCCTGCATGAACTTGGTTACTTCAGCATCCCATCGCTGTGTGACCCCGTGTCCCTCCAGTGGTTTATTTTCGCCAAAGCTGCCCAAGCCAGAGAGAATATGAAAAGAAAGGACGAGTAAGTATTTGTCTTCTCCTGTAAAAGGGCATCATTCAGCTCTGCTTTTTAACACTTGCAACTTACCTGGTCAATCCCAAGGCTTGCACGCGGTAATTGAAACTGAGGTCATTGAGAGTGGGAGGGGCTGGGACCCTGGGCACAGGCTGGCAGGTGGCCCCCACCACCTCTGCTCCTTTTCAAGATTAGAGGTGCTTCAGGCCTCAGAGGAGCTTGAACCAAACTTTTGGCCCTTGGAGGCTGAGATCATCTTCTCTGTGCCTCCCTCGGTGGTTTTTATGCTCATTCTGAGCTGAAGTGACTGAGGCAGGTTGGGAGCCATGGGGGCAGTTAGCAGGAGGAGGCCTGAGGCCTGAGGACATACTTTCTAGCCTTTCCAAATGTTCCAAACCGCTGGCGAGGCAGGGCCTTCCCTAAGGCTGGATGCCCACCACTTGCTCAGGGATGTTGTAGATGGGGAAGGGAGAGACTAGCTGATCTTCAAGACCCTCCAGCTCTGAGCTCCTTTGGAGTTTGCCTCTGTCTTCCATTGCCAAGCATAGTGCCCTGTGTATAGCGGGTACTTAATCAATGTTCATTTGAATGGAATTGAACACATGGGTAACAGCTTCCCTCTATTTTTTAAATCCTCGAGTCAATGGGTAAATTCCTGAGCACATGGCCTGCGGGTCTTCCTTACTGTGTTCTAAATAGACTGTTACGTGGTGGGACCTGGGTTTGATTCCAAACCGTGCGGCCTTCAGCGAGTCACACGCCCTTGGCGTTCTCTCCTGGCCCCAAATGGATGATCCAATGATCCTTCCCAACTCACTCTCCTCCATTTTCTGTTGTATTTCATTACGTTCGTAACTCCTGATGACTTTCTCATTGGTATCTCAGGTTAAAGGTAATTGAAAATGAATTGATCCGTGCTTCAATTAAGAAATTTTCTCTGAAAAAGTTGTATAAGGAGCCGAGTGTTTCAAGCACTCAAATGATCGACTGCTGTAAGAGACTTCTGGAACAGTCCCTGCCCTACCTGCAAGGGATGCACGTGTGCGTTTCCCATTTTTATTCTGTTCTGCAAGATGGCGACCTTTGTATTCCCTGGAATTGGAAGAGCTGAGGAACTGCCTTGTGAGAGGTCACCAAGAGAAGTAAATTTTAGGCTTAACTTATTTAAATCTCCATTTTGATACAGCAGTATTGTTACACCTCTTGCCAGAATGGGACTCCTGATTGCTGCTGTGAAAGTAGAACTTCTGGTGCAAGTGGGAAAGCTTTTGTTTGTATATTTCTGGTTCTCATCCCTCACCTTCCATGGTTTCCAAAATTATAGACGAGTCTAACCTAGAGGTATTGGAATGAAAGAGGCCATATATATTTTTAGTAGTGAAAGGCACTTTTAAATGAAGCGAGACTTCTACAAAAGAAAAATGATCTATTTTTATATGCACGGCTGTTGGGGCGGGGCATTTGATAAAGGTGGAAAGGCCCAAAAAAGGAACAGATACATAATGAGGAATGGAGAAGCAAGACTCCTTCCTGCCAGCACCTGGCACAGTGCCCTGTACATAGTAGGCGCTTAATCAGTGTTTATTGAGTTGAAGTCACGTTTCTTGCCTTTCTTGTTAAACCTCACACCTACATGTTTTGGCACTAATGGTGGACAGCTGGTATTATCCAAAGAGGGTGATTTCTGGGAAGCAAAAATTAATTGTCCATTTTGATTTGGAAAAAGAGGTTAGAATTATGAAAAATTATGTAGATATCCTATATGGTGTCCCTTTGACTTTTTTATAAGCTATTTGGGGCCAATATATTTGTGACAGTATTATCCATTCTTGTTGCTGGAGAATTTGATTTTTAGGTTACTGCTCCCGTAACTGAGGGTCCTGTCAATTTAAGAGGCAAGTGACCGATTGTAGTGTTCTATGATTTTAGAATCGCACATGAATAGAGGGGCCTGTTTTTCTGTGTGGGAAATTGTTCTCAGGAAGACTCTGGCTACAGCCCTAGAGGTGGCTAGAGGCCAAAACCTCAGTGAATGGTCAAGGTCAGGGGTCACTTGAATCCAGGCCCCCGCCAGGCCTTCCCAGCCCAGGTTCCCCTGTCTCTCTCCAGATGTCAGATATTTGTCTGATGCTGTGGCAGCCACCTCTGGGTTCCTGCTGCTCTCACACTTTGGGGCTTCTCCTCAGGTCACCATTGCCGTGTCCCCCTCCTGAGTGTCCTGTAGCATAACCAGTGACTGATCTTCATACAGTTCAGTGTTCTCTAAGATGGCATCTTCATATATCACAGTCTGAAGACGCTCCCTCACAGGAGGGCAGGTAATGGTCCGGCTCAGATTCCCTGGACATTGCTAGGGCATCCCTGAAAATGCCTGTTTCCAGGGTGTGCTGTTAGACTTAGGACACTGGAAGAGATTGGGTCAGATTTAAGCTCATCTGAAACCTAGATTCAAAAGTCATAATTTGAACAATTGAAACAAAAATTTGAAAGTAATTCTGGATTCAAAGAAAGTGTTGATTTGTACGGTTAGTGTTTGTAGATGCAAACATTGTCCTTTTTATCTCCACATAAGTATGCTACAACAAACCTTCTGTCTTCTAGAATGATTGTCTGCTGCCTCGGAACATTTGACCAAACCTACAGATAACCCAAAAACTGCCGTCTTAACAGTAATTTTTAAATGAAGAAAATAGAATTAGATTATCCCCTTTGTAAGGTTAACTGAAATGTAATTTCCAGTGGTGTGTTTTGAACTGGACTTTGCCTCTAAGAACTAACAATTGTTATACAATAAACATAATCTCTATTAACCATATCACTATCTTCCTTACTATTTTGTTATTAACAAACCATTTTCTATTCATTGGAAAGAAAAGATGCTTCTTTTATTAGACACGTGCCTTAGGGATAACCCAACAAGTAGTGAGTCAGCACTAAGCTAGTTACTGGGGTGGCAAGGGAGACAAGAAAACTTGACCCTGGCCCTCCATCTCTCAGAGAGGCAGGATGAACATCCATGAAGGACAGCAGACACGTCACCGGGACGTGGCATCAGTGAGTCAGCATGGCACGCTGGAAAGAACATGGGACCTGGGGTTACTGGCTGGGGGACCCCAGGTTATCCTCATCGATAAACCGGGGCCAACAATACCAGCACCAGCTCCCTGCCAGGTGGCTGTCGGGAAAGCCCCCCCACCCCCCAAAGCCTCATCTGCCTGACACGGATTCCATTTTAGTTCAACATTTCCACATACTAATAGTGAGCAGTAATGGGCCAAAAGCTAGCAAGGATGAGATTCTAGCACATTTAGTAAACTGGATCATAGTCAACTCGTTCCATTTCTGTTTTTTTAAAATCATCCAAAGCACCTGGGAGTTTGATTCTCCCTCAAGTTCCCAGGGAAACCTTCCCTGATTGCAGGGAGGAGAAGGTGAAACAGCATCGTGGTAATCAGGACAGAGCCTGAGCCCAGCCCACAGAAGCCCTCAGCTCTAGGCTCAGCTCTGATGTCCATGCCCTGCCTTCTCTAGGCCGGCGATTTCTCCCTCTGGCTCCAGAAGCCTCCCCTCCTGGCAGCCTTCACTCCTGCTTGGTCTGTTGGTCCCCACAGAGGTCAGATAGGGCAGGTTAGGAGGAGAGCAGGGGGCAGGGAAGGACCCTCATGCTCCAGGTTCTCCCACTCCAAGAATGGGGCCCCTAATGTTATTGTGGAGTCCTGTCAGGCTAGCACTTCCTCAGAACAAAAGCAGGTGTGTCGATAAAATGACACACCCACACTCAGGTGTGTACTTAGACACATACCTACGGGAGTTACTGGCCTGTATTCAAAGAGTCTTATTCCACACAATGTGATATTTATCCAGGTTATCTCAATTGTAAAATAGATTTCACGTTTAAAGGACAGAAACAATCCTGGGCCCAAGGATTCTAAAAATTTTAAAAAGCTTGGTGGTTTCACTTTTGAAAGAGGAGGAATAATAGTAGGATAGGAATTCATGTAAATGAGTCCTCACACAGAGGCATCTCTGGCCAAGTGGAGGAAAGGCTGGCCTTGGAACTAGGAAGGCTCAAGTCCCTCCTTGGACACATCTGCCTCAGTGTCATTGGACCAATCACTTAGCCTTTCAGGCATAATCCGGCCAACTCATAAGAGAAAATGCTGACTTGCCTGGGGAGAGGGAGCTTCCTACAGGAATGAAATCACAGGGCTAGACCCTATCCTGTGGTGATCTCCATGACCATCCGTTCCGGCACTATGTTGCCAGGGAGAAAAGCCCTTCTGAAATTCCGAGGCTTGACCTGCTCATAAAAACTCTGTTCTTCTTTCCCTGTCCTGCCCTCAGACTTTGGGTGGTAGAGCCTCTTGCAGAATTAAAATGTCTCTTATGTGTTTATCCTTCCTCAAACAGTAAGTGGAAGTATCTGACATAAGTTTGGTGCTGTTTCCACGTAAAAATGTAAAAGAAGTCATGGTTATCTCAGGCGTGACTCCAGGAACGAGACTGAACAAAGGCCCAAAGGCGTCCTGCATACCAGATGAAATTGAGGACCTCTGAATTCCCCACTTGGTAGCCTTCTCTCTGCCTCTCCTCCCACCCTTGCTTTCTCTTCACAGTGTAACACTGGCCTTGAAGGTTCCCTAAGCACTGTCCTCACAATCCTCTGAGGTATGTATCGCAGGTGTGATTATCCCCATTTTACAGTTGAAGAAACAGACTCAAAGGTGAAGACAGCAATTTTTCTTTAACATGGAAAATGATAAATGCTGGAGAGGATGTGGGAAAATTGGAACATTGTTACATTGCTGGTGGAGTTGTGAACTGATCCAGCTATTCTGGAGAGTAATTTGGAACTATGCCCAAAGGCTATAAAAATGTTCTTACCCTTTGACCCAGCCATACCACTTCTAGGGTTGTATCCCAAAGAGATCACACAAGTGGGAAAAGGACCCATGGGTACAAAAATATTTATAGTGGCTCTTTTTGTGGTAGCAAAGAATTGGAAATCAAGGGGATGCCCATCAATTGGGGAATGGCTGAACAAGTTGTGGTATATGTATGTAATGGAATACTACTGTGCTATAAGAAATGGGGATGATAACCTGGAAAAACCTACACGATATAATGCTGAGTGAGCGGAGCAGAACCAAGAGAACATTGTACACAACCACAGATATATGGATTCTTTGAGGACTAACCCTGATAGACTTTGCTCTTCTCAGCAGCACAAGGTGCAAAGACAACTCCAAAGGACTCACGATGGAGAATGCTATCTACATCCAGAGAAAGAACTATGGAGTCTGAATGCAGATGGAGGCACACTTTATGCTTGCCTTTTTTTCCCTCCTTTTCTCTCTTTTGTTTTTGGGGTTTTTTTTTTTGGTTCTGTTTCTTCTTTCCCATGATTCATTCCATTGTTCATAATTCTTCTTCACAACTTGACTATTGTGTAAATAAGTTCAATGTGAAGTTATACGTAGAAGATACATCAGATTCCATGCTGCCTTGCGGGGAGGGGTGGAGAAAATCTGGAACTCAAAATTATGTAGAACTGAGTGTTATAAACTAAAAATTAAAAAAAAATTTTCTTCAACATGGAGAGGTTAAAAGATTCCTGCAAGTGGTAAATTTCTGCAACCTGATCCACACCTCGGTCTCCTGACTCCAGGTCTCCAGCCCTTTTTCATGAGCATCCTGCTTACGGGCACAGGAATACCAGTGTACATGTACCTCACGAAGCCCATAAAGCACATTATCTGGTCTTGCCTTGTTCTTTACCTACTCCCCACTTAGGAATTCAATTAATTTCAACTCAAGTCATCAAGCATTTATTAAGTGTTTGCTATGTATAAGTAATTTACTCTGTTTACACCGTGCTCAGGTACAAAGATAATCCATGCCCTCATATATTCTACTACAAAAAGCAAAGGAACCTGAGGAGACAAAAATAATATTTCTTGAGTCTAAGTCCAGAGCTTGGCTTGTTAACGTGGTCATAGTTATGTTATAAGGTAATATATATGGAGAATAGCTGAACCAATTACGGTATATGAGTATTCATTGAATAGTTATTTTGTAAGAAGTGATGAGGGGTAGATGAAATTCAAAAGTCCACAAATAAAACCAATGCAGTTAAAATTAGAAGAGAATCAGGTAATAGCGGAGATTTCGGCATCAAATTTCTCTGATAAGATATATATGGAATTGATTCACATTTCTAAGAATAAGAGCCATTCTCCAGCTAAGTTATATAATTGACAAAGCATGAAAGAAATCCAAACTATCCACATTAAAAATGTTCTAAATAGATAAATGTAAATTAAAATATCTCTTAAGATTCCACCTCATACTGATCAGATTAGCAAAGTTAGCCAAAAAAAGGAAGGAAGGAAGGAAGAAAGGAAGGGAGGAAGGAAGGAAGAAAGAAAGAGGAAGGAAAGAAAAGAAAGAAAGAAAGAGAAAGAAAGAAAAGGAAAGAGAGAGAAAATGACATGCTGGAGAGGCTGGAGAAAGAACCTGCCATCATCTGCACTAAAGTGGTCCAGCTTCACAAGCCCACCGTCACCCCATCATGATGAGGTGGGAAAGCTTGAAGATCTTCGGGTTTCATAATATTCAAATATACAGGACTCGAGGGGGCTATACCATGTTGGAAATGTCCCACACTTCCCTGATTCTGTATTTGGGGTCATTCATTCTCACCCCAAAATGAGATCATTGTAAAGCATTTAGTGTCTGGTACCTAGTAGGAGCTTAATAAATGCCAATTCTTTACTCCTTCCTTATTCTTATCCTAGCCACACACTTCACTAACTGATGTCTATACTTCAGTCATCTACCCTCCGCACTTTGATCTGGCTTTTTAAGGTTTTTTCTGCAAAGTAGTTAATCTGGACCTAATTTCAGGAATTTGGATTTCATCTGTGCTGTTATTCCTGTCCTTTATGGTTTATACAAAGCAGAAAGTCTAGTTATAAAAGAAATCATTTTAAATGATTCATGAGAAGCAGTATGGCCTAAGGGTTAGAGAGCTAGCCTCAGAGCCAGGAAGATTCCACTGTCAAGCCCTGCCATTGACATCCATGTGCTGGTTGTATGACCCTATGCAAGTCACCTCCCTTTGCTTTAGTCTCTTCAACTGTAAAGTGGGACATCACCACTACCTACCTCCCAGAGTGGCTGTAAGGATCAATGAGATTCTATTTGTAAAGTGCTTAGTTCAGTGACTGGCACACAGCAGGTACTAAATAAATGCTTTTTCTCTTCCTCCACTTCCCACCTCCATACCAATGAGCTCACACATCTGCCTCCAGTCCCTGTAGGAGAGTTGCTTTACAGGCAAAGCCTGCTTTGTTTGAAAAAAAAAGACAACAAACTGAAGGAACTGTTTGTTCTGATTTATCACGGTAAATGTTTTATCATCCAGCCTGGGATGCGCCAAGATGATCATGTTTTATGCCAGCACATTTGAAGGCAACACTAGTGTCCTGAAGCTTTAGCCACATCTCTTGGATTAAAAATTAATTGAATGGTCCTTGGGAGCTAGCTCTGGCGCTAGTCAACACATTTTGCCATATATTGTTTTCAGTTATTCATTACGGACCATGGGGACCCACTAACAGTCCTCCAAGTCATTATGGTTCACTTAGCAGGGTTGGGGATGCTCTTAGCGTGTTTCTCTCTTGGTGTGATGCAGCATACTTTGTATTGTCTCCTAGAAACATGACTGGAAGAAAGGAAGGTGTCATCAAATTCTAAATAAACTTTTTACCCAGAGGAATCTAGGTTTTGCCTTGCACCTACATGTGTTCAAAGTGGAGTCTGCATAAACAAGGCTTCACATCTATAAATAACCCACGTCAGTCTGAAAATGAAGGAAAAATCAAATGAAATCTGAACACCTCCACCAGATAAATTTCCTTTGATCACTTTAATCATGTCATAAGCTTGGCTCAGAAAATTCTCTGTTGTCTAAAGCCATGGTCTCTAAACTTTTTCAATCATATTTCTTTTATTAGTAAAAAAAAAAAAAGCGTGCACCCCCGATATGTGAATATTTCCTTTCTTAACTACTGTACTAATAATTCAATACGTTATAAAACTCTTGCAAAAGAGAGGAATTTCAAAAGCATGAGATAAAGAGTCAATAGTATCTGGCCCCAGATTTAATAAGAAGCTTCTGGGGTTTCCTGAGTAGGAAGATGACACAATGAGATTTGAGCTTTAGGAAAATCCCTTTGGCAGCTGGACAGAGGAAGGTTGGATTGGAGTGGACAGAGGCTTGAGACAAAGGGAGCAAACAGGCCACCATCGCAGTAGTCCTGGAGGGAAGAGGACCGGGTTTGGCAAATTAGATCATGTCATGAGATCTGTGACCAGACCAGTCACAGTTCATCTGCGAGTGATTGTCCCATCCCAAAGGAAAAAGGGGAGGCATTCCTCGCACACCATTGTCTGCCCTCCAGGGACATGTGCAGCAGCCACTGAGTGACTTGGGGAGGAATTTTCACAAAGGCGCTGAAGGATAGCGGAATGCCCGGAGGGGTCAATGCCTGACTCGTAAGGAGAGAAGTCTGTAGCTTACATAATAGAATGTGCAGATGAGTCACAGTGCTACAAGTGAGCTCCCCTACTGGCTACCCTAGGGAGGATGGGATGTGACCCATTTTCCCACCTTCCAATTAGCTAATCATATGCTTTTTGAGGATAAGCCACAATATCCTATTGGAATCAGATCACAGCATTCTAGGCAGCTCCCATCCCCGGCTTGGAGACCATTGGCTTGAAGCATCAAGTCCCAGGTCCTAATCCTAAGAAGGTAGTAAGGTCCAGCAGAAACAGAATTAAATCAGGAGTCAAAAGACCTGGGCAAGTCACATAATCTCTCTGGGTCCCAGTCTCCTCCTCCGTAACACAAAAGAGTTGGTGCTTTGGTGACTCAAATGTTGTACCTTCTGAGGTCAATGACAAAAAGAAATGTATGTCTCATATATACCAAAATATTTAAAGCAGCGTTTTTTATAACAGCAAAGAACTGGAAGCCAAGTACATGCCCATCAGCTGAAGCACATTGTGGTACATAAATATGTTGGAATATCACTGCCACGTAAGAAACAATTTGATGACTGCAGAGAAACAAGGGAAGATATATTTCGACTAATGCAAAGTGAAATAAGAAGAACCTGGAAAAGTTTTCAAAATGATTACACCAATGGAAATGCAAATGATAACTATGAAATAACTGAAGTTGAATGCAGTGAAATTAGAATGATGCAACTTGGGCCCAAGGAAGAGAAATGAGCTGGAGTATTACGAGCATGGATCCCTGCAAGTAAGTCTTGGTTATTGTGCCAATCAGTTTGAGTGAACTATTTCTTTCTCCTTTGTCTTAATTAGAAGCAATAGCTCTCTGGGAGAGAAAAGTGGAAGAGATATATCAGAAAATGTAAGTGATATAAAGACAAAAGACAATGAAACTTTAGAAATAAAAAATTAAAATACCTAATTCATTCTATGCTTCTAAGGCTTTCTGTAATTTGAATCTGCCCTAATAACTACACACATAGACCCAGGAAAGTTGAAAGAACACTCTAATTTACATTCAGAAGACCTGGGTTCAAAACACAGCTCTTGCTACTTACCTTCTATAAGTTGTTTGATTTCTCCAGATCTAAGCTTCCTCCCTCTAAAGTGAATAGAGTGGGCTGCATGATCACTGTGCTCCCTTCCAGTGTCCTCATCTGTCACTGTAGCCTGCTTTCCCCACCCCCATACACACCATGATCATTCCTGGGTCTGAGTGTTTGCCGATATTACTGCTTGGAATGACCTTCCTTCTATTCATCTATCTAAATCCTTCCCATGCTTAAGCTCCCACCTTTTACATAGTGGTTCTAGACTATCCCAACTTTCTTTCTCATCTTTCTTCTCTGACATGTTATACTGGCAATTAAGTCGGGACTTTTTTACTGTTTTAGAATGCTAAATTAATTAAGTGCCTTTGATTGTGCCTTACTAGGTGCAAAGCCCCAGGCCCAATTCCCTATCTACTAGGTGCTAAGTCGATGTGGGCATGAAGCCCTCAGGGCCCTAAGGAGAGTTGCTAAGACCAGAGCCAACAGTATGTGCCTAAGTTCTGGTCCCTCAGATGAGGTTTGATGACATCCAAAGACTGTATAAAAAGAAAGAACAGAGCTATTTGCTTGAGGCTCTCACTCCTGGAGGAGTGTCGGCATGGAACTCTGGGTAGCCCCTGTAAAAGCCTCTTGGCTCACCCAGATGTTGATGGTTTCTTGGTAACTATGAATTGTATTTGGTCTGTTTATAATGTATGTTTGTAATTTGTTTGTATTTGCTCTGAAGTTCAGGGTGCTGGCTTTTTCCCCTGAACTAAGTGAATGATATTTGTATGTTGGATTGAAATAAGATGGTTAACCCCTTAACGTTACTTTCCTTAGTAAAGCAGATCAAAGAACCTGTTTGTTTCAACAACCTGGCTAGCAGCTTCTGCGGGGGTATAAGATTCACCCACAGCCAGCACCCAGAAAGCTGCCAACAGCACAGGTTCTTCTGATCTGCTTAATTAAGGAAAG
This sequence comes from Trichosurus vulpecula, assembly GCF_011100635.1. Lineage (NCBI taxonomy): Eukaryota > Metazoa > Chordata > Mammalia > Diprotodontia > Phalangeridae > Trichosurus > Trichosurus vulpecula. The sequence goes on from NC_050577.1 coordinate 22,917,534, forward strand.
CAAGGTGAAGGGGTTGACAAGCTTACTTTTAATTCAGCATTCAAATATCATTCAGTTAGTTCAGGGGAAAAAGCCAGCACCCTGAACTTCAAAACAAAATGCAAGCAAATTACAAACATCAACAGACTTTGTCTGATTCAATGCCAACACATAGTTACCAAAGTTCAACAAAAGCTCAACATCCAGGTTTACAAGCTGGAGGGCTCCTTAACTACAGCTGCCCAGAGTCTCCTCATCAACACCATCTCCAGAGCCCCACACAAATGGCTCTGTCCTCCCTTCTTATAGGGCTTTCAGACATCATCAAACATCATCTGAATCACCAGAACTCAAGCTCTGGTGATTGGTTCTTGAGTGGGCCCCTCCCCTTAGGACCCTGGGAGATTCACATCCACATGGATTAGGTTAACACCTAATGGGGTTTGGGCCTGGGGCTTAGCACCTAGTAAAGTTCACTGAGATAAATTGAGTCACTCAAAGAAAACAAAGACCATTCTGGTTACACTGTTGTGGCAGCATTCTTGTTGTTGGGTTTGTGTTGGTCTTTCACCCCCACAACAGCTGCTAACCTAATTGTCACAACACATATACAATCCATTATCTATACCCCTCATTCTAGCATTGGTTGGGACTCTATCTCATGTTAGATTTCTCTCATTTTTCTATGTCTCTCCAGATAAATCGATGCCTCCTCTAAGGTAAGCATCAAAGCTTGTATTTCTTTTCTCTATCAGCATCCAACCCCATAGTGACCACACTAAAGGTATTGATAAATGTCTATCCAGTGGAATTGCAAGGTGAGGGCAAATGTGTCTGAGACACATCATCAGAGGTAAGCTTGGCCTTTGCCAGAGTTCTCTTGGAGAGGTACAGTTTCCTGTGACTCCAGACCCTTTGCTCAGTTGTCATCCTAATGGTAATTTTGGAATCCTCTTTTATAGATGATGCTTTTTCCCATACCAATTCAGTAGAGTTTCCATCGATTGATGCCTTTTAAGAGAATACTGACTTGGTAGACAGATGGTACAGTAGATAGCATTCTGGACTGGATTTAGAATCAGGAAGATGAGTTCAAATCCAGCCTCTGAAACTTACCAACTATGTAAATTCGGACAAGTCGCTTAACCTCTGCCTCAGTTTCCTTATCTATGAAATGGAGATTATAATAGCACTGACTTCCCAGAGTTGGTGAGGGTAGAATGAGATAACATTTTTGAAGCTCTTTGCAAACCATAATGTGTGAGTTCAGTCATTTTCAGTCATGTGCCACTCTTTATGACCCAATTTGGGGTTTTCTTGGTAGAGATACTGGAGCAGTTTGCCACTTCCTTGTCCAGCTCATTTTACAGATGAGGAAACTGAGGCAAACAAGGTTAACTGACTTACCCAGGGTCACACAGCTAATAAATGTCTGAGACTAGATTTGAATTCAGAAATATAAATCTTCCTGACCCCAGGCTCAGAGCTCTAGCCACTGTACCACCTAGCTTCCACTTTCAAAAGTGCTATGTAAATTCTAAATATTATTATTAATTAAATATTATTATTAATTAGTTGATCAGAAATGCTTGAGGAATTTACAGAGACAATTGGGTAGGGAGCTTTTCTTACCATGAGTAGGTATATCTCCACGTTGTAAGGGACATGGAACCTTGAGTGATCCAGACCCTAAGTGACCTGATGGAAGACTGAACAAAGTATGAAACTAGGAGTAGGCCAAATGCTCCGTTGTAAAGGTTTGATTTGCCCCCTTCAGACTTGGACCTGCCAGCCTAAAGAAATGCTCACAGTAATTCCTCACTCCTTTTAGGGGATTAGGGCAGTCCCTCCATCAATTGGATGGAGTGATAGGGCGACCTCTGGTGGTCCTAAAAAGCAAAAAACAAGCTGGTTCTCTTCTCAGATCATTTTAAACATCATGCATATTGTGTTTGAATTATTTTTATTGATAGGTAATGCGTTTATAACAAAAGAAATTTCCCAGCAGTCATAGGGAAATCTTTGGAAATAAATGCAGGAAATTGCATGAAATAGTGTCAGCAGTGAATGCCCCTTTTTAAAATTAGTCTTTATTACCAGTATAATATTAGTGGATTTCTCTATTTAAGGGTATGCCCTAGAACCTGACAGTAGGGAGAAAATGGGTGAGAAAATTTAAAGAGAACGAAGGAACAAAAGAAAGAGAGAACAAGGAAGAGATACAGAGACAGAAAAACAGATGCAGAGACAGACAGATGGAGAGATAAAGAGAGACAAAGACAGAGACATACAGAGAAACAGGCAGAGACAGAGGGAGACAGAAACAGAAAGACGGAGAGACAGAGAGACAAAGACAGACAGAGAGACAGGCAGAAACAGAGAGAAATAGAGACAGAAAGAGATAGAGGAAGACAGAGACAGAGAGATGGAGATAGAAACAGAAAGAAACAGAGACAGAGAAATATGTAACAGCTGAAAGTGTGAGGCATAAAGAAATATGAGACTGAAGATTGCAAGAGAAAACCAAGTGTTCCCTTTCTGTTTCCTTGACATCTCTTACACGCTCAATTCATCGCCAATTAAGGGATGACACCACTCTCCCATTTTCCTGACAAATGCTCAATGAGTGTAACATGAAATCTTTCTATCTTTCATCCAGTTATTCATATAAACACGTCCCATGTTCCCAAGACTTCAACAAAATCTAACATTTGCTATGAAGCAGAGCACCTCTCCACATAAGCCTGGATACCTGATTATGTGGTTTTGCCATTGGCAGAGTCCATGTCAATGGCGTGGGGATGGTGGGGGGGTGTCAAAGAGACTCTCTGCAGATGATGTGTTAAGCTAATTAATGTGTACACCTCTCCAGAACACTAGACTTGGAGTCGAGAAACCTCATGAGCCTCAGTTTCCTCATCTGTAAGATGGGGAAAGGGATAATTCTTTCACTACTGGCCTTACCAATGAGGAAAGATCTTTGTAAAGTTCTATGTGAATGTGAAAACATTCTTTTCCCCACCATTGCCCCATTCACAAGGTGCTGGGGGAGGTGCTGAGGATGCAAATACAAAAGAAAAAGCAAAGTCCCCTCCTTCAAGGAGCTCAGACTGAGGTGATGCCTTCTCAATGTCACCATCATTTTGAAAAAATAAATAATTAGGTGGCACAGGGGAGAGTGCTCGGGGTTTGAAGTCAGGAAGACTGCCTCAGACTCTTCCCAGCTGCTTTGTGACCTTGGACAAGTCACTTACCCTCTCTCGGCTCAGTTTCCTCTTCTGTAAAATAATCACAGTACTTACCTCCCAGGGTGGCGAGGATCAAACAAAGTTCATTTATGTAAAGGACTTTGAAAAATAAGTGCCACTGTTATTATTATATATTTGTTCTCTGCAGAATTCCAGATTTGGAGGTGGAAGGGAGTAGGAGGTCAGCTGATCAAATCCTCCCATTGCTCCAGATCAGACAGGTAGGACGGTGGGGTGAGATTGGAGCCCAGGCTGCTTTGCTTCCACTGTTCCTGATGCCAGATGAAGACAATCTGCACCCACCAATCTCTGTCCTGTGTGCCCGACATGCCCTCTGCGTGCCACTCTATCTGCCAGAGAGAACTTGTTAAAAAAATTAAACAAACCATAAAGAACATATATATCGAAAAAAAAATTTTCCCCAAACAGGGAATTCATTGGGAGTTCAGAGAAAAAAAAATGCTCCTCTAGGGTAAGAGGATGAGTAAATACCACACAAAGGTCAATGGGAAGTTAAAGTCACAATACCCCACAAACCGCCAGGCTACATTTACTTGGGTTCCTGTTAAATTTAGAATGTCACATCACTGGCCTTTCCCTCAAGAAAGAATAAATTTACTATGTGTTTTTTGAGCCTCTGCTACGTGCTGAGCTCCATCACGGGCACCATGGAAAATACGGAAGAAACAGGAGACACAGCCCAGGGTAGCACGGTGTAAAGTGCCCTAGATTTTAAGGCAAGGGACCTGAATTCAAATCTAGCTTTGCCACTTCCTACTTGTGTGACCTTGGACAGATAACTTAATGTCTCTGTACCTCAGTTTTGTCATCTGTAAAATGAGGGGATAAGACTAGATCTACACCCCAGCTCTGGAGTATAGGTCTAGACCAAAGATCCTGTGAAACATACAGCCAATTCAGTATCTAACAGTAGGGGCCATTAGGAGCCAAAAGGGGTGGTGGGGTCAGGAAGTGCTATGGTGAGACCAGAAGAGCTGCACAAGCCATTGTGGAAGAGGTGGGCTTGGGTGGGATAGCGATCACAGCGACAGTAACAGCAGCCACAATTCAAATTTCTACAGTTTATCAGACACTTTGCTCACACCCCTGGAGACTTACCGACAGCCCACACACCCTTGGCTCTGCATTCTGAGGCTAACCAAGTTCAGGGCGAGATAACATTATAAAGTCACTTTGTTGGCTCAAGCCCCCAGCGGGACACCAATGTGCTGTGTGCTTCTGGTTCTTCAGCTTGTAACAGAGACTCTCTTGATTCAATTCAAACATGGGTCCCAGAAAGAGCATCTTGTCGTTTCCCAGAAGAGAAGGGATTGTGAGTTGGGACCCCATATGTCCCCATCTCTTTATGATCACTCAGGGGAGCTGGGAAACTGGCTGGACTCTGCCATATTGGGGAAGAAATTTCCCACCGAGGAGAGCCAGGCTTAAATCGGACTGGTTTGCCTCTTATCTTAGAGCTGGGCTCAGAGATGATCCCTACACCTCTCTACCTTATCCCATACCCTCAGAACAACATGGTGGTACTATAATCGGCCACCAAATCCTATCTCTTCTTCAGATGACTGATCTGAAGGGATTCTAAAATTACCACGATTTTAGAATCGGCAGGGACCAAGGAACCCTCCTTCCCTCAACTCTCCCGACTCGGCTTCCAGCTTTTGCTTAAAGACTTGCCGGGCAGGGGAAGACTTCTGCAGGTAACAAGCAGAAGCATCTCCTCACAAATGATTTCCTGCCATAAACTCCCCAGGCCTTCACAGCACCTGCCTGCTGTCACAGGGGAGCTCCAGTGAGGACAGGAGGAGGCACTGGGCTGCGCTCAGCACAGGGTCTCCCCTGCTGCTTTCTTGGGCGCAGGGCACCTTGCCTGAAGGAGCACCCCTGCGGGAAACCTTGAAGCCACCTCAATGGAGTCCTGGAAAGCCAGGGCAGTACATCAACAAAGAACTCGGGAATCCTGGGGAGGGAGCAGATTTCTGAGGGCTCCAGAGCCCCATGGCTAGGTGCTCCTCTGAGAGGAAGTATGGTGTAGCGGTTAGGGCACTGGATTTGGGGTCGGAAAAACCTGGATTCCAATCCTGCCTCAGACATTTATATCCCTGCTGATGTGAACAGTGTGGACCCAGGTACAAGAGGGAGTGTTAACAAAATCAGGAAAAAAGCATAGTCTCATTGCCCCAGGGCTCCTCCGTTCCCTTGGTCTTTTAGAGTATCCAGATCTCTTCAAGGCTAACTCCAATGTTGTTGTTCAGTCGTGTCCACCTCTTCATGACCCTGTTACTGTTTTCCTGGCAAAGGTACTGGAGTGATCTTCCATTTCCTTCTCCAGCTCATTTTACAGATGAGGAAACTGAGGCAAACAAGGTTTAAGTGACTTGCTTAGGGTCACACAGATAGTGAGTGTCTGAGGCTGGATTTGAACTCCAGGAGCAAAGCTCTATCAACCCCAGACCTAGGCGTTTCAAATTAATGCCCAGTTACTAGTGTCTTGTACCCCAAAGTCACTTTGGATTTGCATCATGTTTATCACCCCCTTCCTGAAAGAAAGCTCCTTGAGGGGAGGGACTATTTAATTGTTTTGTCTCTGTAGCCCCTGAACCTAGCGCAATAATGTGTATACAGTAGGTAATTAATAAATGCCTGCATGCTGGCTGTTTCCCTCTTGGAATCTCTGCTGGTACTTTGGACCTCTCCTTCGAAGGCAATTGTGCTAGAGAAGAGAAGGCAGTGCTTGTGCCTTTGCTCCCCTAGTTAGTACAGTGGGTAGAGACTGTCTGATTTCCTCACTGTAATAATGATAATATTAACCTGGTGCTTTAGGTTTGTGAAATGCATCTCATTTGAGCCTCATAGCAACCCGGGGATAGAAGTGCCATCAATAACCTAATTTTACAGATGAGGAAACTGAGGCCTCAGTCTCTCAGATAGAGGTCAAGTAATTCACTTAGGGTCACACAGCTAGTAAGTGTCTGAGGCAGGATTTGAACTCAGGTCTCCCTGACTCCAGACCCAGCACTCCAGCTACTGTACCACCTTGAGACCTGAAGGGTAGCAGTGGTGCTTTGGTTATAAAATGTTCGTTAAATTCAATCTTCCCACCTCTTATGGAATGTGACCTTTCAGTATGGACCACATCCTTTCCCTCGAGCCAGCCCTCCACGGGGCAGGCGTGAGGGCCACAAGGAGGAAAAGAGATTTAAATGTCAGATGACAAAGGGAGAGAAGGTGTTTTAAAGAACGTAACCTCAGGAAGCTAAAGGGCCTTGGCTGTGAGAAAGACAAGTTTGAAAACCAGTGGGGTGGGGATTGGGGCAGGCTGGGCAGAGAGGGAAGGCGCAAGGTGAGTGTTTGAGGACCTTTCTCCTACCACAGAGGTGAGATCCAAGAATCACCTCTGGATTGGCAGGTGCAGCGTAACTTCAGAAGATGACCTTGAACCGTTCCTCTCGGTAAAAAGGTGGTGGATGACAGGTTCAGAGCAAGGCATGCGTTTTCACACATAGCATGTCAGTTCTTCCTTGATTGTATTTATTTGTTATAAGAAGGGGGGGAGAGGCAGTAGAAAGTAGCACTGATGTTTAAAAAGTAAAATATTTTAAAAACAAAGATAAAGTGTTACAGGAGAAAGAGTGGTGAACTTGGAGTCCAAGAACCGAGCTTCGAATTCTGAATATGCCACTTACTGACTGATGTTGGGTAAGTGACTTCACTTGTCTGGACTTCAGCTTCCTCAAGTATAAAATGAGAAATCAGAGGGCTGGGCCAGATGGCCTCTGATGTGCCACCTAGCTCTAAGGCTGTCATTTTTATCCTAACAAGGCCTCAAAAAGAAAGAAATTAGGGCCATTTTGGCCAAGTTCCAAAAGCAAATGGGAGGACTTCGGATCCTCTCGGGCCATCACCAAAGGTGTTTTCACAGAAACCTTAGACTCGAGCTAAACAGCATCCTCCGAGCAGCCCAAAGGCAGGGAGGCAGTGGGGGCGATGTTAGCACAGAGCCCCCGGTTCTAAGTACCTTAGCTAGAAAAACATCGTGGAAAGCGTTCTTTCCTCAAGTTTCCAGAGCGGCTTGTTTTGAACAGATTAAGCTGAGAGCTCTGTGTTTACCTAAGAAATTCTAGGATTACAAGGCAAACACAGTAGAAATGTGCCCTATTTCCCTCCCTAAACCTCATCTTCCAAGTTTTCTGCTTTATTCCTAGGAAAGCTTTTTGGAATCAGTCTTTTGCTAACACTGTAACCACATATAGATCCACCATGTTTCAGAATTCTATTCAAGTTCCTTCGGGGAGCTCTCCCCTTTGTCCCCCTCCCCCCAATCTCCTTTTTGTAGATGTCGCTTGGCTCAACTTCACCCCCATCAGGAAGCTTCACTCAGCACATGGGGCACACATGGTGCCCCGCCATTTCCTCAGGTGGTCTAAAAAAGGGTCTTAATGGCAAGATTAAGATATTTCCAAAGCACTTATTTTCTTTCAACCAAAAGATTACACGACAGGTAGGCCTGTGGAAAGAGCACGGGATTGGGAGCCAGAGGTTTCTGCTTGTTGTTGTTCAGTTGTTTCAGTCGTGTCTGACTTTTCACGACCCCATTTGGGGTTTTCTTGTCAGAGATACTGGAGCACTTTGCCATTTCCTTCTCCAGCTCATTTTACAAGTGAGGAAACTGAGGCAAACAGGAGTGAAGTGACTTGCCCAGGGTCACACAGCTTGTAAGTGACTGAGGCTGGATTTGAACTCAGAAAAATGAGTCTTCCTGACTCGAAGCCAACACCCCCAACCCCAGCCCTGTGCAATATGGCACCTCCACCACCTAGCCGCCCATTGGCTATGTGATCTTGGACAAATCACTAGCTCTCAGTAAACTCATCGGTGAGGCATTCAATACTCAGAAGAGTAAGGGGGGAAAGGAAGGAGATTATGGAGCTGAAAGTTTTAAGTTTTCCTCTCTTGGTGTCATGGTGGATAGAGGGCCAGGCCTGGAGTCAGGAAGACTCATCTTAGTGAGTTCAAGTCCAGCCTCAGACACTTACTAGCTGGGTGACCCTGGGCAAGTCAAATAGTGAAGCTGAAGCTTAAATACTTTGGCTGCATCATGAGAAGATGAGACTCATTGGAAAAGACCCTGATGGGGAACTGAGCCAAATTTATAGGAATACAAGTCATTCCCCAATTGAGAAATGGTCAAAGGATATGAACAGGCAGTTTTCAGAGGAAGAAAGTAAAGATATCTATAGGCGTATGAAAAAATGCTTGAAATCACTACTGATTAGAGAAATGCAAATCAAAACAACTGAGGTACCACATCTCTCCTATCAGATTGGCTAAAATGACAAAACAGGAAAATGATAAATGCTGGAGAGGATGTAGGAAAATTGGAACACTGTTACATTGCTGGTGGAGTTGTGAACTGATGCAGCCATTCTGGAGAGCAATTTGGAACTATGCCCAAAGGGCTATAAGAATGTTCATACCCTTTGACCCAGCAATGCCACTTCCAGGGTTGTATCCCAAAGAGATCACACAAGTGGGAAAAAGACCCATATGTACAAAAATATTTATAGCAGCTCTTTTTGTGGTAGCCAAGAATTGGAAATCAAGGGGATGCCCATCAACTGGGGAATGGCTGAACAAGTTGTGGTGTATGAAGTAATGGAATACTATCGTGCTATAAGAAATAGAGATGATACGGACTTCATAACAACCTGGAAAAACCCATACAGTATAATGCTGAGTGAGAGGAGCATAACCAGGAGAACATTATATACAACCACAGATATATGGATTCTGTGATGACTAACCCTGATAGACTTTGCTCTTCTCAGCAATACAAAGACAACTCCAAAGGACCCATGATGGAGAGAGCGATCTACATGCAGAGAAAGAACTATGGATTCTGAATGAAGATTGAGGCCCACTTTAAGCTCGCCTTTTTTTTTTCCTTTGTTTTTTTTTTCTCTTTTGTTTTTGTTTTTTTTTATTTTTTTATTTTTTTGGTTTTGTTTCTTCTTTCTCATGATTCATTCCATTGGTCATAATTCCTCTTTACAACTTGACCATTGTGTAAATAAGTTCAATGAGAAGTTATATGTAGAAGATATATCAGATTCCATGCCATCTTGGGGAGGGAGGGGGGTGGGGGGGAAGAAAATCTGGAACTCAAAATTATGGGGAACTGAGTGTTGTAAACTAAAAATAAAAAATCTTAATTATAAAAAGGTTAAAAAGAAAAAAAGGAAAAGACCCTGATGTTGGAAAAGATGGAAGGGGACGTCAGAGGATGAGTTGGATAGAGTGTCATGGAAACAACAAACATGAAATTTCCAGAGATGTTGGAGGTTAGAAGGGCTGCTGTGCAACGGTCTGTGGGGTCACAAAGGACAGCACAAGACCGACCAACAGCCACTCTCCTCCAGTCAGGGATGGGAACGTAGCCGGGGAGGAAAATGAATGAAATCTCTCTAAACATGACTCAGCTCAATGTTGTATATTGGTGGTCCCACTTTGCAGCCAATTTGTACTTGTCTACAGAAGCTTTAGTTATTAACAAAGGTCCTGACTTCATAAAACCTGGTGCATAATAATTGCTTAATAAATGCTTGGTGACTGTTTCCTTAGATGGTAAATTCCTCCTGTGTCTTGCATCCCTCACCCCCACCCTTTGTCTTTCTGCAGGGTACTAGTCTCAGAGATAAACCTTCTGAGTAGCCTGCAGTGAAGGGTTAATGATTTTAAAAGGCTTCTATAGAGCTTGTCAGGAAAATGCTACCCTAGGCTGCGGGGCACTTTAATGAATATCTGGCCCTGGCTAGCCAGAGGCCAGGAAGCAGAGGCTACCAGAGGCCTTCCTCAATCCCTTTGGCCCCAGGTTTGCCCTGAGGTTCTTTCTCTGGGGTTATCAGGAACTGGCATCCAAGCTTCCATTCCACCACCCCACCCCTCACATTCCTGAGGAACAATCCTGGTACCAACATGAATCCATTTTGGAACAGGCGGTTTTATTCTCACATAGAAAGAGGAATTTAACAATAAAGAATCCTACATTTGTTGCAATCACCTGAGAGACTAGTCTTCCAGCCGCACTGGGACTTTACAAGAGCTGCTTCTGAATCATTTTCCATTTCACCTCCATTGAGAACAGCCTGGTTGTGCCAAATGGTCTCTTCTCTTCTCATCTTCTCTCTCTTCTTGGCCAATCTGTGTCTGTCACAACTGCTTTGGCAGCTGCTCCCCCACTGCTCAGGTGCCCCAAGAGAGGAACACACCAGCTGGCTTTGGAGATTTCACAAGGCCCTGTTTGACAGGAAAGAAGACAGAGGCAAGAAGTTGTCCCATCCACTCACTCTCCAGACCTCAGAGTCATCCTCAAAGGGCTACAAGAGGCCTGAGGGGAGGGGCACATCCTTAGGATTCCAACTCAGAGCAGCCAGAGGATAATTGTATGTATGTATGTAAATTGTATGTAATTTCGTATGGGGTGTTGTATGGAGGGAGAGAAGATTAGCATTCCCCTCGATGGAGAAAGAAGATATCCTAGTGGCCTTCACAACACACATACAGCTAGGATATTGCCATTGTGGGTAGAAAGCTAAAGTAATTCCACCTTGTCTGTAGTTCCTCTGTCCTGCCCCTGGCCCTGTCTGGATTGCAGGCTCAAACCCCCTCCCTACCTCCCACCCTCCCCACACACCAACACTACCACTACCACCATCACCTTCCTTACTACTGAAACAGCAAGGACAGTCCTCTCCGTTAGGGCAGGGTGATGAGAAAATAGCCAACCTGAAGAAAAAACCTTCCTGGTTACTAGCCCCAACAAGGGCGCTGCCCAATCAAAGGACACATCCTCCTCTATTCCTACCCTACAAGCCCCCAGAAACAGGCCTTGTCCAATCCTAAGGTACCTTATACCCAATTCACCTCCTGCTTCTATAAAGCTTATACAAGTTTCATCTTTTTGGTCCTTGGGGGCGTTTGCCTGTGTAAGTAGGGCTCCTTCAATGGCAAATGCAATAAACCCTCCTTGGTTCCTGAATTTGTGGTGTTGGGTCTGGGTTATGGTTTTGAAGTTTAGGTTCTGATTCTGGTTTGTGGTGGCACCGACAATATTATTCACACCATCTGCTCTGTGGCATCTAACTATGTCTTTCTACAATACATTGTTTACAAGAGACATACTTGAAACAGAAAGATACACACAGAACTAAAATAAGGAGCTGGAGCAGAATCTATTAAGCTACAACTGAAGTAAAAAAAAAAGGCAGGAGTAGTAATTATAGTCTCAGACAAAGCAAAAAAAAATAGTCCTAATTAAAAGAGGTCATCAGAGAAACTATATTTTGCTAAAATGTATTGTAGAAAATGAAGCACTTTAAAAAAAAAAGAAAATGAAGCACTTATAAGAAATGAGGAGCAGATGGACTTCATAAGAACCTGGAGAAATTTATATGATTTGATGATGAGTGAAGGGAGCAGAACCAGGAGAACTTTGTAAACAACCACAGACACATTGCTTCTGTGATGACTAATTTGATAGACTTGGCTCCCCTCAACAACTCCAAAAAACTCATGATGGAAAAGGCTATCCACATCCAGAGAAAGAATTATGGAGTCTGAATGCAGATTGAAGCAAATTATTTGCTCTCTCTCTCTCTCTCTCTCTCTCTCTCTCTCTCTCTTTCTCTCTCTTAAATATTTTTTAAATTTAATTTAATTTGATTTGATTTTTGGTTTTGTTTCATCTTTCTCATGGTTCATTTCATTGGTTATAATTCTTCTTTACAACTTGAATATTGGGAAAACAAGTTTAATGTGAAGGTATATGTAGAACCAGGGGGAGGGGGGAAAAGGAGAGGGAGAAAATTTGGAACTCAAAAACTTGTGGGACTGAGTGTTGTAAACTAAAAAATAAAATAAATTAATTAACTTTAAAAAAGAAAATGAAGCACCATCAATACTAAACATATATGCATCCAATAGCATGGTATTCAAATTCTTGAAGGAAAAGTTAAATAAATGACAGGAGGAAATAGATAATAAAACCAAACTAGTGGGGGACCTCAATTTACCCCTCTCAGACTGAGATAAATCTAACCATAAGAGAAATAAAAAAGAATTTTAAAAGATTAACAGAATTTTATAAGAATTAAATACTAGAGACCTCTGGAGGATGTTGAATGGGAATAAAAAGGAGCATGCCCTTTTCTCAACTGTACATGGCACCTTCACAAAAAAATGACCAAGTATTAGGGCAAAACAACATTACAAACAAATGCAGAAAAGCAGAAATATTAAATGCACCCTTTTGGGACCATAACACAATATAAATTCCATTCAATGAAGGGCCTTAGAAACACAGATTAAAAATTAATTGGAAACTAAAAAACCAAATCTTTAAGAATGAGTGGGTCAAAGAACAAATTATACAATCGATAATTTTGTTAAAAATAATGGCAACAATGTGACAACATATCAAAGTTTGTGGGATGCAGCCAAAACAGTACTAAGGGAAATTTTATATCTCAATACATTCCCATCACTAAAAAAGAGAAAGAACAAATCAATGAATTGTACATGCGGCTAAAAAAAAAAAAAAAACACAAACTAATAATCTCCAATTAAACACCAAAATACAAATCTTGAAAATCAAAGGAGAGATTTATAAAACTGAAAGTAAAAAACTAATAAATTAAACCAGGAGCTGGGTTTTTTTTTAAAAACCAATAAAATAGATAAACCATTGGTTAGTTTGATTAAAAAAAGAAAAGAAAACCAAATAACCAGTATCAAAAATGAAAAGTGTACCAAAATAATGGTTTCTTATGACTAATGAAGATGAAATTAAAGTAATTATTAGGAACTATTTTGCCCAATATATGCCAACAAAATTTATGATCTAAATAAAACAGATGAATACTTACAAAAATATTTATTATGATTAATTTACATTATTAATAATTTATAATATTTTATAATTTGTCCAGTTTAACAGAAAAGAAAATAGAATGCTTAAATAACTCCATCTTAGAAAAAAAAATTGATCAAGCCCTAAGTGACTCCCTAAGGGAAAAACCCCAGGACCAGATAGATGTACAAGTGAATTCTACCAAACATTTAAAGAACAATTAATTCCAATACCGCATAAACTATTTGGAAAAGTTGGTAAAGGAGTCTCAACAAATTTCTTTTGTGACACAAATATGGTTTTGATACCTAAACCAGGAAGAGTAAAAACAGAGAAAGAAAACTATAGACCAATTTCCTTAATTAATATTGCTACCAACATTTTTAATGAAGTTTGGGGAGGGAGAGAATGAAAGAGCCCCTCTATCGTGTATGTGGGAGAGCAAGCCTTCCCCAAGCTTTTATGAGTTGACTAGGATGCCAGCAGAGCCTAAGGGTGGGGTGGGAGCTGGGGAACCTACAAACTGATAATAGCAAATAACCAGTACTTAACCTATCAATTGTCTGCTTACAAATATTTGCTTCTAAAGCTTCAGAGGACTATAAACTTCAGAGCTGGAAGGAATCTTGGAAACATCCAGTCCTCCTATACTCTCCCTACAGAGATGAAGAAATGGAACTCTAGAGAAGTCACAGGACTGACTGCCCCAAGATTAAAAACCGATCTGAATCTAGGTCCTCCGACTTGAAATCGCTCATTCTTTCTGCTGCCCCGGTATGCTTGCTGTTAGTAGCCCCTCTTCATTTGCTCAGCCAACACTTTTCTAGGTACTCTAAAGCTGACCTGGAGTCCAATCTCTGTCCAGTTTCTCACTATTCCTAACCCTGGAGCACCCAAATGAATGAGTCTTTACCATGGTGAATAGAGAACTCTCCCATTTCTCTCTTACCCAACAATCCCCATCAGCTTGAGGTGAGAGATAGGAGGGAATGGAGATGGAGTGTGGGTCAAGGAATTAGAGAGCTTGGAAACACCAGGAACAAGGGTTACTCTGGCTTTTAAAAAGTGACCATCTCCTCTGCCATAGACATTTCAGAATCCTCTTCTTCCTTCTTCCAGTTCAGGAGCCACAACCTCTGTGAAGCCCTCCCAGATTTCCCCTATCTACCCACTTTAAGAAGACAATGTGGTCCTCAGGGTCTACTCCTTCTGAGGGAAAGTAGTAATCATTGCCATTGCGTGGCCAATGCAAGTTGGAGAAGTCACCCAGAGAGTGCTACTGCCAAGGGTTTCTTCCTCCACCCAGCCCCACCAAAAAATGAACAGATTTAACCAAACTGAGATCTTCCATAGAAGGACAATGGCTTTGAAATGTTAATACAATGCTAGGTGTCTAGAAAGCCCGGCAAAGTGTTTATCTGAATGGTTGGAGAGTCTAAGAATCAGACACTAAGTGCAGTTAAATGAACAAGATAGAACCTTCACTAAACTCCTTGAGTGTTGTGTTGTCCAGAGGAGGAGGAAGAGATCCTGGGGTTCTCAAAGGCTCTGCCAGGGAACAGTGGGGTGACTTCCCCATAATTGCTCATAATGGCAATCCCTCCAGCGATGCAGGTTGCAACCCATTCATCCCTGCCAATCCTGTGAGACTCTAGTCCATTTCTTGCCATGGCGGCAGGAGTGGGGAGGGGTATCCACCTTCTGGGTTAGTCAGACTTTAAAGCCAGGCCTCTCCTGATGCCAAGGCAAGACCTTTCCCCACTACACCAAACACACTCTCTTGAGAAAAAGCCATTTTTTAAAATAATTATGTGGATCATATTATTTTGATAATATAACACAGTTTCATAGGTCTTTGAGGTTTACAAAGGACGTTTCCTATAACAGCCCTGGGAGGTAGATGGTGAAGAATTATGTCTCCATTTCACAGATGAAAATGCTGAGTCCCAGAGAGGTTAGATAAGTAGGTTATCCAGTATTACACAGCTGGTCAGTCCTCTTTTTTTTTTTTTTTTTTGCATGGGGAAAGGCAGGGCAATTGGGGTTAAGCGACTTGCCCGAGGTCACACTAGTAAGTGTATCAAGTGTCTGGAAGTCGCATTTGAATTCAGGTCCTCCTGACTCCAGGGCTGGTTCTCTACTCCCTGCACCACCTAGCTGCCCCTACTGGTCAGTCTTCTGACCTCAAGACCAATGCTCACTCTCCACCACCTCCCCCACCCCCTGATTTGAGATGTTCAAGCAGGGACATGATGACCCCTTATCAAGGAACTGAAAGAAGGGTTGGACCAAGAGACTAAAGAAACTTCTCATTCTAAAATCCCATGATCCCATGCTCTGGTTTCAAACAGGCCCAGTATTCTAATCTCAGCTCTGTGACCTTGGGAAAGTCACTTAACCTCAATAGGCCTCAGTTTCCTCATCTGCAAAATTAAGGAGGTTGCATTGGAAGACCTCCAGCTCTAAATCTAGGGTCCTACGACTCCCCTTGGCTCTCAGACTGTGGGATGCCATCATCCCGCCACCCTCCCCAAAGTCAGTGGGAAGTCAGTGAGTCAGTGGCTCATGGGTGTGCTGAGCACCAGGTGGCGCTATTACCATAGGAAAATGAAAGAGACCACGCCGGGACCTAATAGATAACTGTTTCCATGTGTTCATGGACCGCCAGGGATTTTTTAAACCTGACATATAATATCTTCTATCCATCACCACAAAGGAAACATTGTAATCAAGGTTGAATAGCTATTCCCGACATCTTCAAAATGAGAGGCTACATGTTTTAGTGGAGAGGAGGGATCTGGGTGGGAGACCCATTTTCTTAGCTGTATGTTCACGAGCCTACATTTAACCCTTCGTAGCTTCAAGTTTCCTCACCTGCAAAATAGGGATGATACATTTCTCAGCTTTGTTCTGTGGGAAGTTCTTTGTAAAGCTGGACCTACTGGGACAATGAGCAGTAATCATTTTCATTCCCTCTGAAGCTAGCCCAGCCTTCTTTCTCTAGGAAGACCCCAAGAGAAGAAGATTCAAGGTGGGTGAGGAAGAGGAGGGGACTCTAGCTTCCTCCATTCCTGCAGTGGAGTGTCTAAGACTGAGTAATAATAGTCAGCTTTTATACGGCACATTAAGGTTTACAAATATTAGATCGTGTGATCATCGTGACAACCCTGAGAATTAGGTGCTATTATTACCACAGCTGGTTTTCAGAGGAGGAGACTGAGGCAGGCAGAGGGTGATTTGCTCGGGATGCTGAAGCCAGCAAGTGTCTGAGGAGGATTTGAACTCAGGTCTCCAAGCCCAGCACTCCACCCACTGTAACACCTTTGGAAGCCTCTAAGAAGAGAAACTGTCCAGGGAGGTATTTAAAAACAAACAAACAAACAAACCTCTACCTCAAAAGAAACTTTGATTCCTCAGGAAAACATCTTAAGAATCAGGACTGTTCTAGGCACGTCTTAGTGCGCTGTCCTTTGGCACGGACCGTGATCAATGCTTGCTGAATGGATCTGCTTCATCAGAATGGCGAGGTGTGCTCGTTGGATTTCTGAGCCTCTTTTGGCACAGGTTCCTTCTCATCTGAGGATGGCTCACTGCCCTCATATAGTCATTCATTAAGGGTGCTGAGCTGTGCCAGGTTGCTGGGTCCTGAGGACACACAGGCCGTAGCAAAATATCTCCTCTCCTCAAGGGGCTCTTATTTGACTGGGGTGATCAGGAAGGGGACATGGAGGTCATCTCGCTTTACAGATGAAGAAACTGAGGCCCATAGAAGCAAGTGAATTGCCTGCAAGGGTAACACCTGGGTCATGTCGTAGACATTTTCTGTGGGTTTTTCTTGGCAAAGATACTGGAGTGGTTGGCCATTTCCTTCTCCAGTGTTCCCGTTTTACAGATGAGGAACTGAGGCAAATGGAGGTTAAGTGACTTGTCCGGGGCCTCACAGCTAGTAAGTGTCTGAGGTCAGATTTGTACTCAGAGCTTTCTGACTCCAAGCAAGGTGCTCTATCCACTGCAGCACCTAGCTTCCCCCACCTCACACAGGTAGGAAGGAGTAAAGTCTGGGTTTGAAATTGTCCAGGGAGGTCTTCAGAGACCTGGGTCTAGCCTGCTTTCCACTCTAGCAAGGCAGGTAATTCTATGCAGGGTACTGAGGCGAGCAAACCAAAGGTTGTTTAGGAGGGGGAGAACATTGACAACCGAAAGGATCATGGGAGGTTTTCTACTTCTTAGAGGAGGCGGCACCCAAGATGAGCTTTGGACAAAGAGGGGGATTTGAGGAGGTGATAATGCAGGAGGGAGGCCAGAGATGGCTTGCTGAGTTTAGGGAACAGAGCTTATAAAGTGCTTTTCTTGCTGGCCTGTTCCATCTCAGAGGAAAACAGTCTGACCCGCATTTCAAAGGATGTGGGTTCTAATCCTGTCTCTGACACCTACGTGACCTTGATTTCCCTGGCCTCAGTTTCTGGATCTGTAAAATGAGGCAGTTGGACTAGATGGCTTTCCAGGTCCCTTCCTGCTCTAGATCTAGGATACCAAGATGAAGTGACTTTACATCCCTGGCTTGGGGTTGGCATAAATGCCTTCTGAACTGTCTAAGATCTGAGGGCCTATTGTCCTATGTATGGGAATGGTGTCAACAAGCCTGGATGATTCTGAACTTTCTGACTGGAGGTATTTTAAAGGAAGAGGTTCTAGTTCTTGGTCTTCTCCTCCTCCTCTTCCTTCTCTTCTTCCTCCTCTTCCTCCTCCTCTTCTTCCTTCTCTTCCTCCTCTTCTCCCTATTCCCCCTCCTCTTCCTCCTCTTCTCCTCCTCCTCCTTCTCCTCCTCTTCCTCCTCCTCCTCCTCCTTCTCCTCCTCGTCCTCCTCCTCCTCCTCCTGTAATACAATGCCCAGGTAACCAGTGAGGGGCGCCCCTCATCTAACATTTAGAGCTCTGTCCGCTGGCCCAGTGCTGATTGGCTTAAGCTTTCATGGGTTCTATTTCCAATCTGCCCTCTTAACTTTACTTGTGAGAAAACTGTCATTGGGAATCATCCTTGCTTCAGTCGATGGAGGCGCTTTTAGACTGTCTCTAATCCAACTCACTTATTTTACAGATCCAGAAACTGAGGCCCAGAGAGGGTGAATGATTGGCCACATAGCCAAGACGCAGCAGCAAGACTTCCAAACCCAAAGCCAGTACTCTTTCCAGCAGCTGTTTGAGGGGTTTCCAACCTGGAGTCTGAATTTGGTGGTTTTAAAATCCATTTTGACAATTGCCCTTCCAATCCTATGCATTTTATCTTATGCATTTAAAAAGCTTGCTTCTGAGGAGTTTGGAGGCCTCACTCACCAGCCTGCCTTCCAGCAGGCCCCATGGCACCAGGCCTGACCCATCCCAAGCTCAGAAGCTCTCCACTTTGGAGCTGGCCTGGCGGGCTCTCCATTCTTCTTCATCTGCTTTATAATTGAACAGGGTCATTCAGTTGGGTGGAAGCATAGCCCAATGTCCATTGGATGGAAAGCTATACCCCCTATCACTTCCACACTTTCATAAGTGAAATCTCAAAGATGGCAATCACAGTGTCCCAACGAACTTAATTTCAGGGCAGCCAGAAACAATGGACCGTTTTGGAGAGGGGGGCCCCGGGGAGGAGGAAAGGGAGGCAGTGTGCTGAATCTAGAGTCAGGGGATCTGCCTTTTACTACTCAGTGACCTTGGACAAGTCCCTTGACCGTGTCCCCAGAGGGTTGGATGAGATGATCCTGAGGGCACCACTAACTCTCAGAGTCAGAAGACCTAGACAACCAAAGTGTCTGAGTCTGAGTTCAAACCAGCCTCAGGTAATAGTTGTGTGACGCTGTGCAAGTCATTTTACCTTTGTTAGCCTCAATCTTTTCAACTATAAAGTGGGGATAATAATAGTACCTACCCCACGGTGTCATTGTGAGGATCAAGTGCTTGGCCAACAGCAAACCACCGCAGTGTCCTTGCTAAGAAAACCCCAAACGGTGTCACGAGGAGCGGGACGTGACTGAACAGCAAGAGCAAAAAGCACCTGCACATAGTAGGTGTTTAATAAATTTTTTTAAATTTAGTTATCCCCCCAATTATACCCTCTGTAACTTAACCTTAACCTCTCTGACCCTCAGTCTCAAAGTACAGATAGTAAGATTGGCATTATACCTATCCCTTGGGTCTGTTGTAAGGGAAAGTGCCAGGGAATAGGTTAATATCTCTTTCCTCTTCTCTCCAGAAGCCTCACCCTCCACAGGACAGGCTAATAAAAACCTAATGAAATGGAGGCCCTGGTAGCCTAAACTATCAATAAAGTTGGAACCCATCAGCCAAATGACAGGAGAGTCCCCACAGGCTAAAGTGGACATTAACCACTCACATGGTGTTCTTGGCTACAGTTCTCTGAATTGCATGTGGAGCGACCAACTTCAGGCAGCTGGTTCCAAGAAAGCCATAAGCTGTGCCCACTCCCAGGTTAGAAAGGAGTCTGGATGTCTTTAAGCCTTTCAGGGAACAGGAAGGCAAGCCACCAGTGCTCCTAGGCTCACGTAGCCAAGCTGATTTTGGCAGAATTCAGGCAGAGGTGTTTTTCAGCCAGCCTAAGGAATCGAGGCAGAAAGGATTCCAAGGGAAAACCACAGCTTCTCCCTCCTCGCCTTGTCGGCCCCCAAGTAGGTTGGCTAGGATGTGAGTGCTCCCCTGCCTGCTCCCCAAGGACAAGAAGCTGAATTGACAGAGAATGCTGGAGGAGGTTATTAGGAGTCAATCTCCACACTGGAGCGCAAGCTCTCTCTCTCTCTCTCTCTCTTTCTCTCTCCCTCTCCCTCCCTCCCTCCCTCTCTCTCTCTCTCTCTCTCTCTCTCTCTCTCTCTCTCTCTCTCTCTCTCTCTCTCTCTGTCTCTCTGTCTCTCTCTCTCTCACACACACACACACACACAAGCACTTGGACAGATGAGGCCTCTTCATCATCTTAAGAAAGCTGCCTAGGGAAAGATGACAAAGCTTGCCTCATTTCTTGCCTTCAGGACTTTTCAGGAATATTCTAAGAAAGGGGGGGAGGGAAGCAAATTGTTTTTACTAGAGCTATAAAATCATCGAAGAATTCATTGGAAGCACTGGAATTTCCTGGATTTTTCAGACAGTAACAAAGAAATGTACTGTGTTCCTTCAAGGACAGAATTAGAGCCATAACTAAGGTGAGGCACTGGGGGCTTTGCCCAGGGCACCAAAGTTTAGAGGGGGTGCTAACAGCACTTATGATTCTTTAGCAGGCTAGCAACAGCTAAATTTAGGACCTGATTAGCTAAAAATAATTAGTTAAAATAGGAAGCTTCCAGATGGCACATTTACTGTCCCAGAGCTCTTTTTCTCCCCCTCCCATCCTACTTAAATTGCATTCAAAAGCTGATCAAAAAGAGAATTTTATTCCATTTAATTTGGCCCTGCTTTTGTGAAGTTTGCTCTGCATCTCAGAATTTCTAGTTCTGACTTCAGTTGTGTTGGGTTGACGATCCTTCATTTTCAAAGAGGACCCATGACAAAAGTCAGGGTGACTGGCCATGGCCTGGGATGCAGTGGATGAACTTGGCGTCTTCCATATCTGACCAAGCTCTCAGCACTTCAGCTGCCTTCTTGCCCATTGGAACAAATTGTTCTCATTCGCCCATTCCATCAGTGGAAATCTTCACATGTTTGGGGCAGACATCCTGTAACTCACGGACAGGTTTATGAGTTATGCTCAAACTGGTTTAGCCTATCTGCCAAGATGGTTTACTGGGATGTGGCCACTGAGCATGCTACGGCTTCTTGGAGCTACAGGTGAGAGCTGGGTGAGTCAGGTGGATGCTGAAGGTGAATGAGCAGCCCTGAAAAGGGCTCGTCAAGCCCTCACACAGAGCGCCAGTCCTCCCAATACCCCATATACCCCATGACCCCCAAGCCAGCGGGTCCCATGGTGTGATGGTTAGGACTCTGGATTTTGAATCCAGTGAGTGGAGTTCAAATCTATGACTTCAGTTACCAAGTGGCTGGTCGTCTGTCTTGATTCTGACAAAATAATTTCCTGTCTTAGGACCTACTAGAAACAGCTGCAAACAGGTCTTTGAAATCAGCACAGGACTGCCTTTCCCCAGTTCCGCTGTTGGTGAGAGTTTTTAACTAAGCTGATTAAAAGAATCATATTTAGAGAATGCTCTGCCTTCAGACCCCCAGGCTTTCCAGTCAGTCAATGAACAAGTATTTATTAAACACCTACTATGTGCCTGGCACTGTGCTAAACACTCAGGATACAGAGAACGGCAAAAACAGGCCCAGTCCTCACGGAGAGTCCTAAGCTCCACAGGTGACAATGGCTCTTGTCAGGCAAGAGCTAAAACTATGAGATTGCTCCCACAGGAAGAACAGCCCTTCCATTGTTCAGGTAGCTGCTCTGTATCTAAGATCCGCACACGGGAATTGTAATATAGCTATTCTTTCCTTTGGAATTCCTTAAACTTCCTTATGTCTCCTGTTTCCTGATTTCAATCAAGCAGTAAGAAGTTATTAAGCACCTGCTATGTGCTACAACTGTGCTAGGCACCAGGATGCCAAACAAGTTCCTGCCCTCAAGGAGTTTGCATTCTATCAGGGAAATCAATGTGTCAACACTAGTCAATAATGTTTATTAAACACCCACTATGTGCCAGGCACTGTGCTAAGGGCTGTACTCACGGGAGTAAATACACAGTAATGTAAGGGAGAGGCTTTAACAGCTGGGGATGTCAGAAGAAGCTGAGCCTAGAAGGTAACAGCTGAACTGAGCCATTAAGTCAATAAGCAAGAGATCGCTGGGCCTGGAGTCAGGAAGACCTGAGCTCAAATCCAGCCACCAACATGTACTAGCTGTGTGACCCTGGGAAAGTCACTTCACCTCAGCCTGCCTCAGTTTCTTCATCTGTAAAATAGGATCATCATAATAGTACCTACCAGCTAGGGTTGTTATGAGGATCACATGAGAGAACGTTGGCCAAGGGCTTAGCACAGGGCTTGGCACACAGTAGGAGCTATACAAATGTTAGATATTATTATAGTGATGCTAATTATTACTATTACTATTATTACTAGCCCAGGCATTGTGCTAAATTCTCAGGACACAAAGAAAAGTAAAAGACAGTTTCTGCCCTCAAGGAACTCCCAGTCTAATGAAGGAGACAATGGGAGAGTTGTAAACTTTGTACAAATAAGATCTATAGACAAGATAAATGGGGGACCATCTGGGAGGGAGGGCTGTGAAGGGAGCTGGGGACTGTAAAAGTTAGAGAGAGGTCAGGACAGAATCTATCTGGGGCCCGGAGATGGGAAATGGAATGCCAGTTACAAAGATTAGCAAAGGGGCAGCCAGGTGGCAAAGTGGGTAGAGTACCAGCCCTGGAGTCAGGAAGACCTGAGTTCAAATTCAGCCTCAGACACTTACTAGCTGTGTGACCCTGGGCAAGTCACTTAACCCTGATGGCCTTAAAAATAATAATAAAATAAAGAGAGGAAGCAGGGTGGTTTGACTGGGCTGTGGAGAACGGGACACAAGCCTGGGGAAGTGGACTGGAGACAATTGTGAAGGGCTTTAAAAGCCAACCAGAAGGGGTTGTGCTTGATCCCAGAGGCCACAGGGATCCCCTGGGGCTTCTTGAGCAGGGATGGGAGGCTGGACTCTAAGAATATCATCTTGGCAGCTTTATGGAAGATGGATGAGGGAGAGGCGAGACTGGATTCGAGGAGATGAAGTAAGGCCATTGCTTGGAGAGGTGAGGTGGCCTGGGCCAGAAGGCTGGAGTGAGTGCAGAGAGGAGAGCGATGGGAGAGCCGGACCAGAGATAGAAAGGCCAAGACTGGCCACTAATCAGCCAGGGATCTGAGGGAGAAGGAGGAGTCAAGGCTGTGTGGGCCTCTGGTTTGAAGCCAAAGCCTGGCAGATTTATGGGGACCCTGGACTTGGATTGATGAGGCCCAGCCCAGGAAATCCAGTAACTCGGCTTCTGGTCTTCGGTGAGCTTGTCACTTCTCCGGCGCTTAGTAGGAACACCGAAGGACCTCTTAGCTCCTGAGATTGCTAAACACTTGCCTCGTTCATCTGGCCACAAAGCGGGTCTTACACGCTGCTTTTAAAGATAAGTGAATTGTGTTGCCTCAGAAGAAAAGGCTGACACCAGTGCTTCTTGTAGTATCAGCTTCAAGCCCCGACAAGAGCAATGGGAAAATAAGGGTAGATACAAACCTTCGAGAAAGAAAGAGGGGGAATGAATCTACCCAGAAGAGAGAGCCCGCCTTCCCACTTTGGTCATCTTTGCTGCTGGTCGATAAGTTCTGAAAAACTTTTGGAGAACCCTTAAGACAAAATCTCACGCTTCCATCTTTGACGCTTTTTTGAAGAATGGTTTGTCTATTTTAAAAGGTGGTACAGTGGTTAGAGCTCCGAGCCTGGAGTCAGGAAGACCTGAGTTCAAATCCAGCCTGAGACATTAGTTGTATGACCTTGGGCAAGTCACTTCACCCTGTCTGCCTCAGTTTCCTCATCTGTAAAATCAGTTGGAAAAGGAAATGGCAAACCACTCCAGTATCTTTGCCAAGGAAACTCCAAATGGGGTCAATGAGGAGTAGCACTGAACTGAAAAATGACTGAACAGCAGATAGAAAGTCAGGAAGACCAGAGTTCAAGCCCTAGGTTGTATGTACATTTGCTATGTAACTATGGGAAAGTGATTGACTCTCTCAGGGTCCCAGCAACTTTCCCCAAGACTTTAATAATAATGGTTCACATTTCTTTAGCTCTTCCTGAAAAGTTTACAAATTCTCCACATGCATATTTATCTTATTTGATCTCCCCAGCAACCTTGTTGTGGAAATCCTTCCTATCCCTGTTGTTGGTTCCTTCATTGAATAATCACTATGTGTTTTAAAGCCTATAAATAATCTATACTTCTTGGAGAACAGGTGGCCGGCCCCCTTAGTGCAATGTAAGCTTCTTGAGGGGAGGAGCTGTCTCACTTTGGAATCTGTATCTGTAGCACTGAGAGCAGCACATACTAGGCATATGCTAAATGCTTGTTGATTGATTGCTTTTGCAGATATGTAAACTGAGGCTCAATGACTCAAGTGGCTAGAGCAAGGTCATACGGATCACAAGTGACTAAGACAGAATTTGAACCCAGGCTCTATAATTTTTTTTTTTTTGGTGAGGCAATCAGGCTTAAGTGACTTGCCCAGGGTCACACAGTTCTATGAATTTTTAAATGCTTTGCAAAGCAGAGTCAGTAAAACAGCCCATTCATGTGATATGGTTCCCTTGAAGATACTGACAACTTCAATCAATTTTTTTTTGTTTTTTAAATTTTTTTAAATTTTTTCAATCAATTTATAATAATAATGTAATTCAATTGCATTTTTAAATTCATCATGCATTTATTAAGCACTTACTCTGTGCCAGACACTGTGCTAGGAACTAGGGACCCGAAGACAAAAAATAGTTCCTGCATCCAGAAAGCTTACATTCTTTTTTTTTTTTACATACGTAGAAAATTAAATATACATAGTAAAAGGACACTGGTTTCTAAGAGGGATCAGGAAAGAGACTCCTGTAGGAGAAAGCACTGGAACCGAACTTAAAAAGGAGCAAGGAGTTCTATCTAAGAAGTGGAGGCAAAGAGGAGAGCATGGCAGGCATGGGAGATAGACTGGGCAAAAGGATGGAGGTGGGAGATGGAAGGTGGTGAATGGTAAGGAGAGCAATTTGGCTGGAATGAGGAGTGTGTCAAGGAGAAAAATGGATAAGGAATGACGAGTGAGATCATTAACAAGGTCTTCAGGTAAAGGATTGGTCTGCATTACACATGGAAAACTTCAAATAACATCCTTATGAATGAAATTAATTGTATTGTAACAGAGAGGAAATGACTTCTTCTGATGTGGGAGTCACTCCTGCATCAGCTGTCTCTATATGGTCAGACCTAGCCACCAACTTGCCAGGGCAAAGCTCAAAGTGAGAGCAGAGCTAGAAGAAAGAAGAAAAATGAGAATGAGATACGGGGCGCAATTAAACAACTCCATTCTGACCTCTTTGGACACATTCTAAACGGTGAAAAATGGATTATGGGAGGAAAGTACAGCGACTTCATGGAGAAATTGAACTGATATAACAAGGGTAATAATTTATATTTATATAATGAATTTACATGATTTGGTTTATATAATGAATCAATTTATATAATGAATTCATATGATTTTTACATAATGTATTTATATAATGAATCAATGTTTATAAATATTCACTCATTGGATCCTCACAATAACCTGGGAAGGAGGTGCTAGTATTATGTCCATTTTACAGATGAGGAAACTGAGGGAGACAGTGGTTAAATGATTTGCCCAGGATCTTGCAGATAATAAGCATCTGAGGTCTTCCTGACTCCAGGCTTTATCCATTGTACCACATTGCTCCTATGACATGTTCAAAATAAATTTCAACATTACATGGAGATCTGGCGTAGGTTCTGTCTCTGATACACCCTGGTTTTGTGACCTAGGAAACATCATAATCTTTAGTGGCTCAGGCAAATTTCTAAAACTGAATTGTCAAGGAAGAGCTCAGCTGCTTTGGCGAAAGGGAGTTCCTCATCAAGAGAGAAAGAAAGAAAGAAGGAAAGAAAGAAAGAAAGAAAGAAAGAAAGAAAGAAAGAAAGAAAGAAAGAAAGAAAGAAAGAAGAGAAAGAGAGAGAGAGAGAGAAAGAGAGAGAGAAAGGAAGAAAGAGAAAGAAAGACAGGAAGAGAGAAAGAGAGAAAGAGAGAGAGAGAAAGAGAAAGAGAGAGGGAAAGAAAGAATGAATGAAAGAAAGAAGGGAAGGAAGGGCCCAAAAAATATCTTAGTCCATAAACCCTTAACTCATTTGTCAAATAGGACAGCTAAGGACAACAGTTGAGAATATGAACTCATCTTTAAAATCCTATGAAGAAGAACGGCAGATAATTATGAGCAGCACTGACTCTTAAAATAAAAGCAGTGGAAAGTAAAACCAATTGAAAGAAAATTTGTGTGTGGCCCAATTAAGAAAAAAATTATCCCAAGAATATATAAGGATAAAAAATGGAAGAAAGGAAACTAAAAAAAAAAGAAAAATGGAAAAGATCTGCAAAGATTTTTTTTTAAATAAGAAATCATCTTTACCCCCAAAGGTTGTAGAGCCATCACACTTGGATTCTAATGTCGTGGTCCCAGATATCTTTGTGGAGAAGGAGGCAAGAGCCCTAAAGAGAACAAGAATGGGGAAAGCAGCCAGATTGAACCAAGTGGACCCAGAAGACATCCATCCTGGAGGTCACCCTATTGTCAGGGCTTGGAGAAACCTTCACAAAGTATCTGAAGGGGAAGGTCTGAACAAGGAGAGAAAAAATCTTGGACCTCATTAATACTAGGAAAAAATGATGGAGAGAACAACCACCAAAATATATACCCACCATACCAACAATGTCAAATTATTTAAAATAATCTTCTACACATGCATCAAGGGCATCCTCCATGAAGTAGGGAACAGGAAGCTATTTGGAAACTGTTCCATAGCAGAGCATGTCTTTACCATTGGCATATGTGGCACAATGGTTAGAGTTCTGGGCCTGCAGTCAGGAGGACTTGAGTTCAGATCTGACCTCGGACACTTACTAGCTGTGTGACCCTGGCCAAGTCACTGCTTCAGTTTCCTCAACTATAAAATCAAGATAACAGTACTTCTCTCCTATGGCTGTTGTGAGGGTCAAATGAAATACTATTTGTGAGATGCCTAGCACAGTGCCCAGCACATAGTAGGCACTATATAAATCTTCTTCCCTTCTTCTCCCGAGCCCAGGAATTCAATCAGCACTCTCGAGGCAATCTAAGATTCATACACAGGTGGGCTCACCTACACACGCAGAATCTGACGACTGTTTGAGCCAAAGCGCACATTCCTCCACAAAGCAGCAGTGAAAACCTTAAAAGGCTCGAGTCCTAAGCTGGGGGCCAAGCTTGAGCTAAACCTGAAGAAGGAAAGTGAGGGAGGGGCTGGTTTGCTTTGTCTTTATCCTCCAGCTTGGATGAGGAGGAGCCTGGCCTGCTCAGGAGGGATCCCAAGGGCTGAGGATAGAGATGAAGGTGCCGGCCACTGTCCCACCTCTTTAGTCATAATCACCGTGCACCCTGCCCCCAACACACGTAGGCATGCGGGCACATACGCTAGGGCGCGCGCGCGCACACACACACATGCACACACATGTGTGCATGCACACATGCACATACACATGCGTACACACGTGCACACACATGCATGCACGCACACGCGCAGACCTGCACACACATGTACACGCACACACACAAACATTCATATACACATATAGAGAGCTTCAGGTCTTCTGGAAGCTCATTCTTCTCATGATGACTATGGTGATAGTGATGAAGCTATTGGCATCATCATCATTGACCCCATTTGGGGTTTTCTTGGCAGAGATACCAGAGTGGTTTTGCCATTTCCTTCTCCAGATCATTTTACAGATGAGGAAACTGAGGCAAACCAGGTTAAATGATTTGCCCAGGGTCATGCAGCTAGTAGGAAACAGACAATTTAGAGGGTTCAAACCTACCTGAGATACTAGCTGTTTGACTGTGGGTAAATCGTTAGGATGCTAGAGGGCGCCATAGTGCACAGAGCACTGGTCCTGGAGTCAGCAAGACTCATCTTCATGAGTTCAAATCCAGCCTCAGACACTTACTACCTGTGTGACCCTGGGCAAGTCACTTCACCCTGTTCGCCTCAGTTTCCTCATCTGTAAAATGAGCTGGAGAAGGAAGTGACAAACCACTCCAGTATCTCTACCAAGAAAACCCCAAATGGGGTAAAGGAAGAGTCAGGCAGGACTGGAACAACTCAACAACAACAAATCACTTTAACTCTCAGAACCTCAGTTTTATCATCGTTAAATGGGAATATTCAGGTTTGTTCTTACTTCCGGGGAGGATGCAAGCTTTGTAAGTCTTAGGGTGTGGCACAAAGGTGCATTCTCATGGTTACTATTTGAGGATCCTTTTAGGCTGGCAGGGTCACTCTTCTTGTGTGCACTTTGCAGATAAGGGTGTGAATTAACTGCTTGGTTTCAACTCCGAAGAATAAGATGCCCCTCCCAGTATAAGCAGGGTCATATCTAATCTCATTACCATGCTTCTAACTCTTCTCACCCAAGGTCAGACAAGTAGAAATGGGCAGAACCAGAATTTTAATCTAGATCTCCTTTATAATAAGTGGTTGTTGTTATGTATTAATGTCCAACTCTTTTTGATCCCCTTTGGGGTTTTGTTGGCAGAGATCCTGAGGTTGTTTGCCACTTACTTCTCCAGCTCATTTTACAGATGAGGAAACTGAGGCAAACAGGGTGAAGCAACTTACTCAGTGTCACACTGCTAGTAAGTGTCTGAGGCTGAATTTGAACCCAAGTCTTCCTGACTCCAGGCCTGGGTCTCTGTGTACTATGGCGCCACCTAGTCGCCCAAGAGTTAATAAAGAGTGCCTAAAATTTCTATAGTGTCTTGAGATACTCAAGGTACTTTCCTTACAACAACCCTTTGAGATAGATGAATACCTGCTTATAAGATAGCTCCGGAAGGTCACAGGGCTAGTAAAGTCAAGGTCAGGATTTGAATTCAGGTCTCCTGTATCCAAGTCCAGCATTCTTCCCACCATGTCCTCCTCTCTGAATCCTAATCAGCAGAATTTCTGTGTTTGGGAGACTTGGCTGGTAGGCAGGAGAAGAGCTGGGAGTGTTCACTGTGATGGAAGTTAGGCTGGAAGAGATGCTCTCGGTGCCCCAGGGTGACTGTGCTGATGGATGGTGTTCCTTCACATGGGGAAGTCCTGGCTTGTTGGTTCAGAAATTGGCATCTTTGCCTTGTGGTCCCACCTTGTGCTTTACCTTTTCACCCTTAAGTTGGAATCAGGCAAAATGAAAGGTTAAGCTATAGGTGGACAGCTACCATGGTGGGATTCTAGCTTCCTGGGCTGAGAAAAGAGCCACAAACTTTAACAACAGAGAAAACCAGAGACACAAGAGTGCCACCATCTAACCATCCTGGTTAGACCCTATGTGGAGTACTCTCTTCAGTTCTGAGCACCACCTTTTAGGAA
Source organism: Trichosurus vulpecula (assembly GCF_011100635.1). Lineage (NCBI taxonomy): Eukaryota > Metazoa > Chordata > Mammalia > Diprotodontia > Phalangeridae > Trichosurus > Trichosurus vulpecula. Next base: position 22,946,857 of record NC_050577.1, read on the forward strand.
GAACACAGACATGATGGGGAGCATCCAAAAAATGGTGACCAGGGCATCAGAAAGGATGAACTGAAAGATGTTGGGGTATTTAGCCCAGAGAAGAAAAAGGTTAGGGGCTATGATCATGACCTTCAGAGTATTGGAAGGGCAGTCATAAACAGATAAGGGCAGCTAGTGGAACAGTAGATGCTGGGCCTGGATTCAGAAGGACCTGAGCTTCAAAGCTTACCTCAGACACTTACTAGCTGTGTGACCCTGGACAAGTCACTTAACCCTGTTTGCCTCAGTTTCCTCATCTGTGAAATCAGCTGGAGAAGAAAATGGCAAAGGACCACAGTGTCTTTACCAAGAAAACCCCAAATGAGTTCACAAAAAGTTGGACTTGACTGAAAAATGACCCCATATACCTGCATTACTCTCTTAAGACTGTTTTCTCATCTACAAGATGGGGATAATAATTATGTGAAACGTGGTTTTGGGGATCACTGGACTTCCTGAAGAAGAACCCTGTGATAATCCCTAGGGAAGGCTGTACAGACCACAGGACTCCCAGAAGAAGACCAAGTGGTAGCCATCCCTTAATCTGTGGGGATCACAGGGCCTCCTAGGGGTCAGACCCTAAGGAAGACCCAAGTGATAGCCCCTTCACACCCAAAGAACTCAGGACCAGAGTGGGCAGAGGAAGGCATTTTATTACACTCCCCGGGAGAGCGGGTGCAGTGCTCGCAGGAACACTCACACCGGTACAGCTGCAGGAGCAGGGGTAACCATTCCCTCCACTCCTGCTAGAGTCATGGTTAGTTTACAATCTTTGTTTTTTTACATAGTTTTCCTAGGTTATATAGTTTATATAAATAGGATGATAAGGATACAGAAGCAAAAGTGAAGTTAATTAGATTTTCCTTGTCTTAGTTTAGGATTAAACTATATTCTTTTACTTCCCCTATTTTCCCTCTTTAACATATGCAAATTATGCAAATCAGTACACCTGGATTCTTGACCAAGACCAGACCCTAGATAAGCTTGAACAGGTTCAAGTAGGTTTGGCCTCTCTAGTTCCCCAGACTGCCTTCTCAAAAAGTATGCACATGCGTACAAGCCTCTGACCTCTCACCTGACCGACCTTGAGGCCTGGTCTCTGCTAAAGCTGGGGTGGGGGAGGGCAGGGAAGCACACTTTTAGTTCTGTGGAAACAAAACTCCTCCTCCCATTTCTTACATAATGTTTAATATTCATATTTATTGTATTTCTAGTTCTAGATCCACCCTGCTCCCCCATACACATACATACTCTCCACCCTTACCCATTTAGAAGGCAAGAAATATAAAACCCCAGATGAGAATGATAATCTTGGCACTACCTGGCTCACAGGATTGATGTGAGGAAAGCTTTGTAACTTCAAAGCCTTCTATAAATGAAAGTAAGTTGTAATTATCCCAGACCCTACTGAATGGAGAATCGCAGAATCTGAGTTGAAGTGACCTCAAAGGCCCAGCTCATCCAAACTGAACAAGAATTCTGTCTAATATATAGTCAACAATCAGGCATCCAGCAAACTCAGTGAGTATCTCAGACACTTTCCTGACTCTCAAGGGATTATTCAATCCATAAGTATTTGTTGAGCACCTACTACGTGCTTGGAACTATGTGGAATGGCGGGGCGGAGATAATGAGTTCAGTTTTGGACATGCTGAGTTTCAGATATCTATGGGACATCTAGGTTAGGATGTTCACTGCATCCTGGGCCATCTCCGGTCATCCTGATCTGGATCTGGCCACTGTCCCCAGATGACTCTGGAGGAGAAGGTGAGACTGGTGACTTTGAACAGCCTTCCTCACTTAAATCCAATTCACTTGCTAGTCATGGCATCAGCTCCCTGACGTCATGGTCCTCTTTGAGAAAAAGGAGGACAAATAGAAAGCAGCCAGTTTAAGATGTTTAATGGGGTTTCTGTAGGTCAGCAGAGAGGGCTGGGCTGGATCAGCTGATCTGATGACCATCAGAATAGATATGTTAATTGAATCAGAAGAGAATAGGTTGATGAGATCAGGAAGTGAAATTGGCTAGAGGCAGAAGTCCCACCCACCATTATCAGTGGTCCCTTAGACAAAGGTCCAGGCTGGGAGACTGAGAAGGCTCTATCCCATAGGCTCTATCCCATAGGTCCCAGGAGACAACACTGTCATGAAACCCTAGAAAAAAAGAGTGTGACCAACATTGTCAGAAGTCACAGAGAATCTTCAAAGTGGTTTCATAAGATACCAGAGGAAGGGGCTGCTGCCTTTATACCCATTATACAGAGAAGGTAAAGAAAGGAAAAGGGTATTTGACCTACCAATGGCTGTGTTGATGGCTGGGGAGATGAGGTCCAGGAACCCCAAGACTGGAGTTCCCAGACAGGGTAGTTGAGGGGGAGTACCCCTCAAGGACCCGAGTACTGGAGAGGGTCGGTGCTGTCTGGAATGAATTCACGGACCCAAGCAATTGTTAGAAATACACTTGACACTGAAATTCAGGTATCAAGGGCAATTTATTATTATTGAGGAATTCAAAGGACTTGGTAAATGTTCCTGGCCAGGAGCGGACTCCACCCTTCTTTAGGAAGAAGGAGTGGAGAGTACAGGAGTGAGACCAACTCTTTATTCTGTTAGACTGACATAGATTGATGTACCATCAGCTCAGTACCTCCCTTCAGAGAACATATTGGTCCATTCCCTTCTAGGTCACAGTCTTCCCTATATGCCCCCAACATGAAACTCCTTGGTATGTTCCCTGCTCCTCATCATACATCCCATGTTCAAAGATGGCAGAAAACTCCTCCCTGTGGGTGTGTGAGGTAATATTCAATTAGCCAAGTAAGCATGCTTGATAGCCATTTGACCCAGTTTTCCCTTCAACCCTGACCGTTATCTGGCCAGTTTAGACCAGTTCCCCTATATCCTCGGTCTGAGGCATCTACCAAAACTACAAGGTTGATTTGGATTGGTTGAGGACTCTCATCCTGCTTAATCTTTACTCCTTCTTTGTTTCAACTGACAATTAATTATTCTGTGGAACTCAATTAACTGTTCTGTGGAAACCTAACTTTCTTTAACTTTTACCCATCTCTCACACATTCTTTAAGTCAAGGTGGCAAAGACTTACTATGCTTTTCAGTGGGCAAGAGTTCTTAGGGCACCTGCAACCTTACAGGGGTGCAGTTAATGTTTATATAGGACATTTTGGGGTGAAACATGTGCCAAATATGTCAATTAGGTGTTTTGGGGTGGGATTAGGGAGTGATTAAGGGGTGGTCAGTTCTTAAAGGAACATGCACTTTTTGTATCTACTGTGCAGGTATCTTACCCAGAGTTCACTGGGAAATAGCCCAACTGGGGGCTACCTGGAGGTGTGGTTTTAGCCCTGAAATGTCACTAAGTCAACTAACGGTCAGGGCTGACTGAAAATATCCAGGCTGCTTCCATCAATGTCTTGTTAGACAAGATAAATGTAAGGGAGTATACATATGTCTGGGTCTAGCATGCACATGATAGGCCAATGAGTAGTGAATATCTTTATGACCTTGTACATGGCCAGTTCAGCACGTACACAGGAAATCCAAACTAATAAATTCTATAGGTACAGCTGGCCACAGTATCAGAAGGAGAGAAGTATTTTGCTAGGGCATGCTGCTCTTGAACTGGAGAGGAACTGCCTGAGACAGTATTTTGAGGCTAGGGAGAGATGTGATTTTGGAACTGGATGTGGTTTTGGAATTGGGGTCCAGGCACAGGCATCCAAGCACAGGCTAAGGAGAAATGTTAGAATAAGGATCTAAGCACAAGCACTCAAGCACCCCATCAGCTGGAAGTTAGTAAGAGAGATGGGAGTAGAAGCAGCTTCTGTGATGGTGGAAAGAGCCTATACCAAAGAGCTAGAGCTTGCAGGGACCTTTCAGGCCATCTGGTTCACCCACCTCATTTTACAGATAAGGAAATGGAGACCCATCATGGTATAAAATGACTTGGGCATATAGGCTCATAGATTGAAATATACAGTAATCATTAATGCATTGTTGGTGCATTGGTGAACTGATTCAACCATTCTGGAGAACAATCTGGAACTATGCCCAAAAGCTAGAAACTATGCATACCCTTTGATCTAGCAATACCACTGCTAAGTCTGTATCCCAAGGACATCCAAAAAAAGGAGGGAAAGGACCCATTTATACAAAAATATTTATAGCAGCTCTTTTTGCGGTGGCTCAGAATTGGAAATCAAAAGGATGCCCATCAATTGGGGAATGGCTAAACAAGCTGTGGTATATGATTGTAACGGAATATTACTGGGCTATAAGAAATTACTTCGGAAAAACCTGGAAAGACTCACATGAACTGATGAATAGTGAAGGGACCAGAACCAGGAGCATGTTGTACACAGTAACAGCGATATTGTTTGACCAAGAACTGTGAACAGCTTAGCTATTCTCAGCAATACAATGATCCAAGACAATCCCAAAAGACTAATGATGAAGCATGCTATCCACCTCCAGAGAAAGAACTGACATTGTTTGAATACAGACTGAAGCATGCTATTTTCTTTCTTTCTTTCTCTTTCTTCTTTTCTTTCTTTCTTTTTCTCTTTCTTTCTTTCTTTCTTTCCTCCCTCCCTCCCTTTCTTTCTTTCTCTTTCTTTCCTTCTTCCTTTTCTCTTCCTTTCTTTCCTTCTTTCCTTTCTTTCTTTCTTTCCTTCTCTCCTGCCTTCCTCCCTTCCACCCTTCCTTTCTTTCTCTTTCTTCCTGTACAAAATAACTAATATGGAAATGTTTTACATGATTGCATACGTATAACCTATATTTGATTGCTTACCATCTCAGGGAGGGGAGAAGGCAGGGAGGGAGGGATAGAATTTGGAACTCAACATAAATACATTAAAAATAATTATGTAATAATTAATTTTTTCAGTTAACAAGTATTTATTTTCTCTCCCTTTTCTTCTCCTCCCTGCCCCTCCCTGCCAAAAAAGACAGAAAGAAAAAACCTTATTAAAAATGTCAAGCAATACAGGTTCCTACACTGACCATTTTTAAAAAAGTGATTCTCACCTTTGTTGAATCTATTGCCTCTGGAGTGTCACAGATTAAGAGTTGGAAGGGTCCTTAGAGACTACCCACCCCAACACCCTCATTTCACACAGGAAGAATCTGAGACCCATAAAGGTGAACCTGCTTAACAAAGGACATGCGGGTAATAAGTGGCATAGTCAGGATTTGAACCCAGGGCCTGATATTAGACATAGGGTCAGGATGAATGAGATGGCTGCTAGCTGTGTGACCTTGGTAATTCTCTTAACTTCTCATGAATGAGATAATCAATGTTGGCTTTTACTGTTGTTGTCGTATCAGCTAAGAATCCAGAATCCTGCCCTCAGAGGTTTCCAAGGTGTCATGTTCATGGGATTGTAAATGGGGAGCTAGAAGAGACCTAGAGATCTCTGAGTCCAACCCCATTGTTTTACAGACCAGGCACTCGAGGCCCACCCAGAGAGGGCAAGTGATTCCCCTGTGGTCACACAGCTGGTCTCATCCAGTTGAAGAACGCAGCCATGGAATAGGAAATCCGAAAGACTGTTCTCTGTTCTCCCTTGGTAAGGAACACACACGCAGTTCTAGCCATAGGCAGCTGTAACTGGACACTTTCCACTGACCCGGTGCCTTGTAAAAGCCCAGCAGGAGTGAGTGGAGTGAACATGGGAACAAACAGCCCCATCTACTGTCTGCCTCACAGGACCAGGTTCCCACGGATGGAGCAGGAGCAAGCCTGGGATGTTGGAGAGGGTGCCTGGGAGTAGGTGGGAAGAGCCCCCTGCCCTCCAATAAGGAGGCGGTATCCATGCTACCCACTGGAGACTCGCTTGGGAAACTCCAGCAGAAAGTTAGAAATTGCTGATGCATCGGCTTCTCTGACACCCCAAAGAGCCAAGCTTTACTTGGGATTTTAGGGGACCAATGTCTGGGAAGCTGAAGATACAGAGGGAGAATCTGGAGTCACACAATCTCAGAGTTGGCGGGACCCTTTGGGGCCATGTTTGTAGGCTCGTAGGATCAGAGATTTGAGATTTAAGGCCGTCCAATCCAACCAAACTGAGGCCCATAGAGGTTAAGTGACTCGCCCATAGTCATACATTTAGTAAGTGTTTGAGTCAGGACTTCTGCTCTGGTCTTCCCGATTCCCAAGTCCAGAACTCTTGAATGTACCAGACTGTCTCTGGCTCAAGGATTCTCAGCCTGGAGTCTGTGAACTTTTAAAAATATATTTTGATAACTGTATTTTTAATATAATTGGTTTCATTTGTCATCCTATTCCATGAGCGTTACCAGACTGCCAGACGGGCCCATGACACAACACCAACAAATAATAACGATGACCAGCATTCCTAGAACACTTCCTATTGGGCACAGTGCTGAGCACTTTACAGATATTGTCTGTTTCGGTCCTTACAGCAACTCTGAGAGGCAGGGGCTATAATTATCTCCATTTTACAGATAAGAAAACTGAGGCAGAGGGAAGTTTGTGTGTCACACAGCTACGCGTCTGAGGCAGAGGGAAGTTCGTATGTCACACAGCTACGCGTCTGCGGCAGGGTTCAAAGTTGGGGCTTCCTTATTCTAAATGCCATGCTCTGGTAGAGTCTAACCACTGCACCACCTACCTACCTACAAGAGAGCTACGAATCCCAATGTGGTGCTCCTGAGAAGCAATCAAAAGGGGACACCCACTAATACAGACAGTTCTACCCACATTGTTAAGTGTAAATTCTGATTTAAGGCTAAAGGCAATACGGTACAGTCAAAAGAAAACTGAACTTGGCATGGAAGGTCTTGGGTTCAAATTCTGATGCTCTCACTTCCAACTTGTATGACCGTGGGTCTCTCCAACTCTCTGGTCCTCAGTCTCCTCACCTATAAAATGCTGGAGTTTAACTAGAGGGCCTTGAAGTCCCCTTCCAAGCTTAACGCTACAATCCTCTGATCCTATAACTGATTGTGGGTGAAACATATGAACCAATAAAGAGAAACAAGCAGGAAGAGGAGAATGATCATCACCTGATGGAGGTGCCAGGTGCCACTACAGTGGATCTTACCCTGAGGCCATAGATTTCAGTGAGTCCCTAACCTTGGATGGGAAAGCAATCACACCTTTATTTCCATATGATGCGTCTCCTTTGTAATCCTTTATATTTTCTTTTATGAATTTAAGAACATTATTCTGAGAAGGCCTCTGTAGACTTTTTCACCATACTGACCACCAAAAGGGGTCTGTGATGCAAAAAAGCTTAGCACAGTGCCTGGCACACAGTAGGTGTTTAATGGTAATTGATTGGTTTAAAAAAAATTAAGAATTCCTGGTCTAATTCAAACCTTTAATTTTGTAGACAAGGGAACAGAAGTTCACAGAACTTAAGTGATCTATACAGGGTCACACAGCTATTTAGTGGAAAAGCCAAAATCTCCTAACTTCCAAGCCTAATTTACTTTCTGACTTGACATAATGCCTCTCTCTTCTGAAATGGATGGACCAGTGGAAGTAAGAAAAATTTCCAAATGACTCTACTGTTAAAAAATAGAATGGATTGCTTCAGGGATGGATGGATGGATGGATGGATAGATGGATCGATGAAGGAATGAATGAAAAAAGCATTTATTGAAGTCTTACTACATGCCAAGTTATATGCAAGAGGGCCAGGGTTTAATTGGAAAGAATATTCAAATACTTACTGGTTCCTCATTTCTGATGTCAGAGGAAGGAGTTACCAGTTAGGAAGCTTGCAAAGTTTTAGGTCAAGAAGATTGGGGCAGGGTGTCAAGAGGGCTCCCCAGAAGGGGCAGAGGAGAGGAAGGAAGAGAGGGCATCTCCAGAGCAGAAACAGCCATGGGCAGGAAAGGCTCAGCTCAGGAAACCAGTGGTTTTTCTGGTCTACCACATACCAGGACAAACTCAGATTTTGAAAAGAAGTTAGAAACTCAAGCAAATAACTGAGGATGAATCACAGGTCGCTGTAATAATTGTGTCCACAGCTCCAAAGCCTAGGATGGGCTGAGGCTGGCAGTGAAAGCTAAGCGCAGCAAAAAGGGATTGGGATTGTTGTTTTTAGCTATATTCAAAGCAAAAGATCAAAGGAGGACTAAGAGAATTGGATTATAATGGACCAGATCGAGGAGGCTGAATTACTCAGCTTTTCTTTCACTTCTCTTTTGTCTTCCAAAGAAAATGTATGTTCAGATTGGAAGGAATGGAATGATAATGGTTTTCTGGAGGGAAATCCCCAGGAAAGGTATAGAGAAAAGCATTGACTATTCACTGGGGATACACATAAAAGCAAGTCAGAAAGTCTCTACCCTCAAAAAGCTTATATTCTAATGGGGGAAGACAACACAGAAAGGGATGCCGGGAAGGGACAAGGGAAGGATACTCATGAGCATATGGTCAACAGATGATAGAAAGTCAGCTTAACAAGGCAAAAAGCTCACCCATGAGGGAGGGGGTCTGGAAAGAAGGGAGAGAGTCGAGTCCTAGTTTCTGGTGGGGTAGAATGATTAGGGAGTGAGACCATTTTGGAGGAACTGCAGAAAGTGAGAAGTGTGTTACCAAATCCAGGTGAACTATATCCTAATGTATTTAAAGAATTGCCAGGTCTGATTGCTGAGCCACTGGGGCGATTTTCAATAATTGGTGGAGAATGGAAGAGGCAGCCCAGGACAGTGATGCCTCAACTTTCTGAAAAGCGGAGAGAATCCACATTCTGTGAGCTCTGGAGGGCTGACGTTGACTTCTGTTCCTGGCAAAATTCTAAATTATTAAGGTACGGACTGTGAGCACTAGAAAAGGGAAGTAGTGATCACAGAACCCCAGCAAGGCTTCATCTAGAATGGGACAGGACGTACTGGATTGACCACATTTCCTTTTGAGACAAAGCAATTCAGTGAGCAGATTGGAGAGGAGAAACGAGTTAGGCATTGTGTGTGTCCATATGTGCGTACACACATATACATGTCCATATAAACATACAAGTATACACGTGTGTGTACATTTGGATTTCACCAGTCAGTCAACAAGCATTTATTAAGCGCTCATCACCTGCCAAATACTTTGCCTTCTCTAGAGATACAAAAACTGTCCTTGCTCTCAGGGAACTTACAGTCTAATGCGGGAAACAACATGTAAACAACCAGGTCCATGCAAGAGAGTAGATGGAAAGGCATCTCACTCTCTCGTGATGTACTTGGGAACAAGATGGAGAGCTATGGATGAGAAGACAGCGCAGTTAGAGACTCAGGGACAGTTTGAACAAGCGGGTAAATGCCAACTTGAGGAGAGGTCTCTAGTGGAGAACCCTTTCTGATCTTGCTGTTGAGATCCACTGATCAACAGATCAAGCAGCTGGGCAGGTAAGGGTGGGGAGAAAGGGGGTCTCAGGAGCAGTGTGTTATTGTGACAGATCCATGAGGGAGGGGAGAGTTGGCAGCCGGGGCTAGGGTATTGAGGGAAGAAGTGGGCAGGACTCCCATCACCCGTATCAGCCCCCTGCAGCAAAGGGCCCTGTGATCCTGGGCTGTTCAAAATGTTTTGTTTTGGTTTTTCATGACTTGGATGAAAGTATGGTTTCAAAACTGGGATAGGGGTAAAGGCGGGTGAAGCACAGTTCTGTCCACAGAGTGGATGGGCAGAGATCAGGATGGGATATGGAACATAGTCTCTGGTCCGGGGCTGGCAAGTTTGCATTGATTCACTCACTTCAGTACAGTTTGGCCCAAGGCTGTTCTGGTGGTCCCTCAAGCGTCTAACTTGGATCTCTGAAAGTAGCTGGTGAGGAGAGAAACATTTTCACCTTTCTTGGTCCCCAGTGACTCATGACTCCACATAGAGTCAGAAATGCCAACAGACATGCTCGGGCAAGAATCATGTCCTCCCTAACTCCCTGGGAAAAGTGATCTCCTAAAACACAGGCTGCTTCTCGAGCCCCAGTAACGCTGCTTAGTCACAAATCATGTCATGACATTCTTACCAGTCAAGAGAGGACAATGTTCATGATTTTCCTCTTCTAGGGTAGAGGTTCTCTCTTCTTGTTTTCTAATACTCCCTGTAGATTCCCTCTCTGTAGGCCCTTTGCCACAGGGTTCTAGCATGAGTTATGAGGGTCCTGGCCCCTTCTTCTCCATAGGGTGTTGCCCTTTCCTCAATAACCTAGCCCAGGCTGCCAACTCTTCCCTCCCCCATGGATCTGTCACAGAAACACACCTCTCCTGAGGCCCATTTCTCCCACCTCTTACCTGTTCAGCTGTGTGAACTCCCCAGACCCTCTTTGGGATCAGAAGCAATGGCAGTGTGTACTAATATGTGTGTGGGTAGGGGAGGTCTCTGTCTCTTCCCACCCCCTGCCCTGGCCCAAAATGAATTAGTCCCAGACACTGGAATTCCCAGTAATGGCTCTGGCTTTGAGGCCCTAGACACCTGTCAAATGGAGATACTACCTACAGTACCCAGTTCATGGGGTTGGTGTGTGGGTCCTGTGAGGTCAAGGCTTTGTAGACCTTGAAACTGTACGAAGATGTCAGCTTCTACCATTAGACAGAATCTGAAGCATGTATAGCAGCTTGCTGGGGACAGTTGTGGGGTCCTGAGGCCAGTTCTGTTTTCCTATCTCAGGATCAGCCCCCTCAATGCTCCATTTTATCCTGACAGACCTCAACTTTCAGATAGGAATCAAACTCCCCAGGGGGCCTCTGCTGTGGGGGATGGAAACATCAGAGCAAGAGAACTTCCACTTTGGTCTGGAGCTCCTTATTTCTCAAGGAGGTTCTGGGTAAGAACAATTCTCGGCCTGCCAGGCTGAGCAGAGGGAAAACCCAGACTATTGTTTGGTTACTCCAGGTTTAAAGGTCACAGCCAGAATTTTGCCTTCCCCCTGGAAGAATATCCCCAGCTGATGTAGTGAGCAGAACCCGGGGCCTACAGGGAGGCACTGTGGTACAATGAGCCCTGGGGGAGAATCTCAGCTTTGCCTCTTCTTACTTGCATGGCCTTGGCCAAATCATTCCATTTCTCTAGGTCCAAGTTTCTTTAACTGTAAACCGGCGCAGAGGGGGGAGTCAGACTAAGTGACCTTCCATCTCTAGTCCATGATGTTCTCACCTTTGCCTCGATGATTGGTCCAGTCCATTTATAGGCCAGAAGCCTTAGTTACTATGAAATAGAAGATGTTTTCAACGCGTCTTTGGAAGGTGAGAGGCAGGCGTTTACGGGCTCAGACACTCACCAGCCTAGAATCCTGCAGGAGGAGGAGTGTGAAAGATGTCATTCCAGAGATAGAGAACAAGAAAGAAGGTGGGAAGGGCATTGGAGGAGAGAGGGAAGGCGACCTGATGGACAGCTTGTGGGCACCGCTCTAGACCTCTCCACCTCCTCTCTCCTCTACATGCCCATCACCTGGCCCTGCACCTAGCACTTAGTAAACACTTAATAACTGCTGGCCCTAGCCACCTGTCCAGTTCTCCTCTACCTCACCATCCAGCTCTCCATTGATCTCTCTCTCCTATCTATAGCTATCTATCTACCTTCTCTTCTATGTTGATCTATCTTCTATCTACTCCATCCCAAAAGTACCTGCCTGTGGCAGAGCCTTCTACACTGAGCTCGTATTGGCCTCATTAGCCACAGCGGAACACACTATGCCTTGACCCCGAGACCCCGATGTAGGGATTTGGTCCTGTTCGATTATGAAGGACAACAACCAACCAGCATCTCACCCTCTCTCCTTCTCTCTCTCTCTCTCCCTCCCTCTCTCTCTCTCTCTTTCTCTCTCTCCCCCCCATAGGAAGCCTTTCCCAACCCCTCTTAATTCTAGAGCCTTCCCTCTCATTTCCTATAAATAGCTTGTTTTTACATATTTCTTTATTTGTTGTTTTTCTGGTTAGATTATGAACTCCTTGAAGACAGGAACTGTCTTTTGCCTTTTTTTGCATCCTTAGCATTTAGCACAGTGTCTGGCACATAGTAGGCACTTAATACATATTTATTGACTGAATGACTATCTTATATCGACTATAGGTCTATAACTATCTCTCTGCCTTGGGGCAGAGCTCTATCCACTGGGCCTTGAGTCAGGAAAACCTGAGTTCAAATGGGGCCTCAGATAGTAAGTGCTGTAGGCTGAAGAAAAGGCATATTTGGGACAGTAAATCCATTAATTGACTAACAGAAAAAGAAATTGATGGGTCCCCTCAGATAAATTTTTACTCATTGACAAGGAAAGGGAGAGGCTTTCTAAAGATTCTCCTCAAAAGCTGATGGGATTAGTCTAGAAATTCGAATTCCTACTTCCTTTGCTAGAAATTCAAATCCCTAACGTCATCCAAGGTTCAGTACAAGTAAAAGCTTCCTACCCAACACCTTCCAGTCCTCAGAGCCTTCCTCTTCTGTCTACCTAGAGACAGGTACTGTTTCTTGTTTGTGTTTGCATATCCAGCACATAGTAGGCACTTAATAAATGGTGAATGAATCAGAATCACAGAGTTTGAGAACTGGAAGGAACCTAGTCCAACCCAGACAAAGAAGGAATGATGTTTTGTTTCTACTTTTTCCTGAGTCCTAATGAAGCTAAAAATGCCTTGAATTACTTAGGGGAATCCCTAACCCAACAGTTGAATAGTCAATATTGTCTTTTAAAAGGTAAGCTTGCTGAATTAAAATTCAATTCATTGGATTTTAATAGCATGAAAGTATTTGTGAAAAATCATTAAACACCAAATAAAGCCCTTTGAAGAGAACAGAACAATGGAATAAGAAGAGTCTGGCTTTTGTAAAAGTCCTGAGTGAAAGACTAGTTAAGTTTTCCTAAGAGTTTTAACAGGATAGTTATCCAACTGGAATTGGTACAGTTAGTTTATTTAGCGTTTTACAAGGCCCTGGACAGACTCTCCCATTGGTCTGTAATCTGTAGTCAAGGGGAACTTGGTAACTCTGTGCAGGAAAGACAAGTCTGTGTGTGAATTTATAAACTTGTTGAGAGATTTTTAAAAATGCAACACAGTTTAAGTGGCCTAAGTGTGAATGTCACTTGACAACATTTATTATTCGGTGGGAAGAGTCAAAAGGCTTGTATCAGGGTCCAGATTCTCTCCTTCTACCTCAGTGACACTGGGCAAATCACTCCCTCTGGGCTTGAGTTTCCTCATCAGTGAAATGGGGAGAATCATAAATGTTCTCCTACCTCCTGGGGCTGTGGGGAAGATCAAGCTGGAGAAAGCGGGTAGGACCATAGAGCTAGAAGTGGAAAAGACCTTAGAGGCCACTGAGTCCAATCTCTTCATCTTACAGATAAAGAAACTGAGGGGAGAGAGGTCAAGTTGCCCCTGGCTGTCTAAGTACAGATGAGAAGAGCTGGCGTTCAAATCCCCATCCTGTGACTCCAAACCCCATGTCTTTTCTACTCTCCTCATCCTGTCCCCATGTAGGCCCCTGTTACCTCCTGCCTGGACTGTTCCTGGTTGCCTCTTGCTTCCAGCCTGTCCCCTCTCCAGTCCATCCTTCACTCAGCTGTCAGTGGCCTTTCTAAAACACAGGTCTCACCGTGTCATTCCCATAGTGACTCCCTGTCACCTCTGGTATCAATGATCGCATTCTCCATTTGGCTTTTAAAGCCCTACCTACACTCCCAGTCCCCACCAACCCTTCAGGTACCCTACAATCCAATGACACCAGCCTCCTCAAACAAAAGACCCCCTTTCCAAACTTCATGTATATTTATTGGCTGTCCCCCATACCTGGGATGCTCTTCCTCCTCACCTGGGCCTCCCAGCTTCCCTGACTAAACCCTATCTTCCATAAGAAGCCTTTACATAATCTTCCTGAATGTTAATTCTTTCCTTCTGGGATTACTTCCCATCTCCCTTGCATATGTCTTAAATGGACACCGCTGGCTGTTTGCATGTTGTCTTCCCTGTTAGTCTAGAAACTCCATGAGGGCAGGGACTTTTAAAAAAAATTATTTATTTTTAGTTTTCAACATTCACTTCTACAAGATTTTGAGTTTCAAATTTTCTCCCCATCTCTTCCCTGCCCACACTCCAAGACAGTACAAATTCTGATTACCCCTTCCCCCAATCTGCCCTCCCTTCTATCCCCACCCCATTCTCTTATCCCCTTCCCCTTCTATTTTCCTGTGGGGTAAGATAGATTTCTATAGAGGGCAGGGACTTGTATTTTCGCTTTTCTTTGTCTCTCCAGCTTCCCATAGTGCCTGGTACATAGTAGGCATTTAATAACTTTAAAAATGCTTGTTAACTTGACTTGATTGCAACTCCAAATATGTATATATTTGTATGTGTGTGTGTGTGTGTGTGTGTATATATATATATCTATATATATATATCTATATCTATATATATATCTATTTCTATATATATATATAGATATATATATATGTACATGTGAGCCAGAATTGAGCACCTACTATGTGCAAGACACTGATGTGCTTGGGAATAGAAGAAAACTGAAAGACATAGTCCATGATCTAAAATCTGAACGACAGGATGGAATACACTACTGTACAACAAATGAACAAATCTTTACAAGGCGATAGATCAACATATGTGAATATTTTGGGTATGATAAAAAGCCTTAAATATTTGTAAAATGATTTACATTTCTTTATTATTTCATTTGATTTTCACAATGCTGTGAGGTAGGGGCAATTACTATTCCCCTCTTCAGGTGAGGAAAGTGAAGTGTGTGTGTGTGTGTGGGGTGGGGGGGGGCAGGAAGGTATCTGTGTCTGAGGCAGGATTCAAACCTAGTTCCTCCTGACTCCAAGTCCAGAGGTTTAGCCGCCAGGCCAAAAGAACAAAAAGTTGCAGTCTAAAATGGAAGGCTTCCTGGAGGCAGAAGTGATTGAAAAATTTGAAGGAGACAAGAGAAATAGTATTGCAAGGCCAAGAGACAGGGCCATTCTAGGCTGAGTGACTGGATAAGCTGAGCTCAGAGGAGGCGATCCTCTGAGAGATGGAATGAACTATGGAGGCCATCTCGTCCAACCCCTAACTACACCAAGATCCTCTGCCTCACAGACACCAACCACTTATCTGGCCTTTGCTTAATGACCTCTGGGGAGCGGGGAGGGGTCACTGTCACCTAAATCAGCCCATTTCACTTCCAGGTAGCTCAAATATTTTGGAAATTTTTCCTCATATTCGGCCAAAATCTGATTCATCCATTGCCCGTAGTTTGGCCCTCAGGGACCAAGCAAACCACCTCTAATTCCTTTTCTTCTTTTTTTTTATTACACGTGTAGCTTTTTCTTACAACTGACTGGAAAGGTAATATTTGTATTTCTACCTGTTATAAAAATGAAGAAACAGGGGAATAGGGCAGGCTTGTTATTTGCCCTGGGGTAGGCAGTCTATAGGTATCAGGTCTAAGATTGGAGCCCAAGTCTCCTGACTTTAAGCAGAGTCCTCTTCCCATTTCACTGTGATTCTAATCATTCAGTGGCTATTCTTATTTTTAAAATTTATTTTTATTTTTAGTTTACAACATTCAGCTCCACAAGTTTTTGGGTTCCAGGTTTTCTCTCCCTCCCTCTCCTCCCCCCTCCCCTCCAAGGTGGCATGTAATCCAATGCAGGTTCTGCATATAACTTCGCATTAAACTTATTTACATAATAGCCCAGTTGTAAAGAATTATAACCAATGGAATAAATCATGAGAAAGGAGAAATGAAACCAAAAAAGAAGGGAAAAAAGAGAGCAAATAGTTCTCCTCAATCTGCATTCAGACTCCATAATTCTTTCTCTGGATGTGCATAGCTTTTTCCATCATGAGTCTTTTGGAGTTGTCTTTGGACCTTGCATTGATGAGAAGAGCCAACGATAGTCCTTACAGATACCGTGTGTCTGTAATCATGTATATTGATCTCCTGATTCTGTTCCCCTCACTCAGCATCAGTTCATATAAGTCTTTCCAGGTTATTATGAAGTCCGTATCATCCCATTTCTTATAGCACAGTAGTATTCCATTACATTCATATACCACAAATTGTTCATCCATTCCCCAATTGATGGGCATCCACTTGATTTCCAATTCTTTGCCACCACAAAAAGAGCTGCTATAAATATTTTTGTACATTTTGGTCCATTTCCCACTTGTGTAATCTCTTTGGGACACAGCCTTAGAAGTGGTATTGCTGGGTCAAAGGGTATGCACATTTTTAGAGCCCTTTTGGCATAGTTCCAAATTGCTCTCCAGAATGGCTAGATCAGTTCACAACTCTACCAACAATGTAATGTTCCAATTTTCCCACATCCTCTCCAGTATTTATCATTTTCCTGTTTTGTCATGTTAGTCAATCTGACAGGAGAGATGTGGTACCTAAGAGTTGTTTAGATTTGCATTTCTCTAATCAATAGTGATTTAGAGCATTTTTTCATATGACTATAGATATCTTTAATTTCTTCTTCTGAAAACTGCCTGTTCATTTCCTTTGACCATTTCTCAATTGGGGATCTAATTCCTTTTCCATGTGATAATGACACCCCATCAAATATTCAAAGGCAACTGTCACGTTCCCCCTAAGTCTTCTCTTCTCCAGGCTGAAAATTCCATTTTCTTTCAACCAATCTTGGGACCCTCACAAGGCAGCCCTTCTGGTCTTTCACCATATTCATTGTTCACTGGTGGATATTCTCCCCAGTTGAGTTCAGTTTCTTCTTGCTGATGATCAGCCATGTTTTTCTCTAAAACCAAACAATACCCCAGGGGTCTGACCAGGGTGGGATGCTATCACCTTTCTGTGTTCGGGAAGTCTATTTATTTCTGACTACAACAACTTTTGACAAGTCAAACTGGGGGAATGGGATCAGGTTAGGGGGGTTATGACAGCTGTCTACCTAGGACTGGGAGCTCCTAACGATAGCAGTACCTTTTGAGATTCTGAAGCCAACTAGGGAAGGACTTACTTCCCTTTGCCTCTAACAATCCTTTACTCAGAACCAACTCTGTCTCACCCCAGGGGAGAGTGAGCAAAATAAAGACTTAAAAAAAACACCCAAAGCCAAAAATCTAGCCATAACAGGACACAATCACAAACAACTGGTTTCTGGGATAAAACCTCATTGAAGCCAGTCAAATATCAGCTGGCAGGATACTCTATGCCAGAGCTGTCCCGTCCCTCTGAGGACTCTCATCTTCATCTATGGTACTCCACTGAACAACAATATTGTGAGTATGGAGATGACCAAGGGCCATTGGTTGTGCAGCAAGGTCAATGGATAGTGTGCATTGGATAGAGTGCCTAGTCTGGAGTCAGGAAGACTCATCTTCCTGAGTTCAAATCTAGCTTCAGATATTTACTTGCTATGTGACCCTGGGTAAGTCATGTAACCTTGTTTGCCTCAGTTTCCTCATTTGCAAAATGAGCTGGAGAATGAAATTACAAACTACTCTGGTATCTTTGCCAGGAGAACTCCAAAGGGGGTCATGAAGAGTCAGATACAACTGAAACAGAGGAAGAGGAAGAAGAAGGAGAAGAGGAAGAGGAAGAAGAAGAAGAAGAAGAAGAAGGGCAGTTAGGTGGAACAGTGAGTAGACCACTGGCCCTGGAGTCAGGAGGATCTGAGTTCAAATCAGACCTCAGACACTTGACACACTTACTAGCTGTGTCACCTTGGCCAAGTCACTTAACCCCAATTGCCCTGCCTTCCCCCCTCCAAAAAAAAAAAAGAAGTTAGGGGTAATGGTAATGGGACCAAAAAGCAAACAGCTGGCAAAGTTTAACTCTAAAGGAGAGGTGGCGGGGAGCCATTTTGGATTTGGAGGGAGTGAGCAACATAGTTGGTTGGTTCAGGAAGAGGATATGGTTGAGTGATGAGAGGCATTGGAGATCCCGGAGGTAGTAACCTGAGAATGCAAAGGCAAAACTTAACCTTGAAAATCTTGCCTGTTTAATAGACTCAGTGGAACTGCTTGTTTCTTTCTATTTAAAAAAAAAGTTTGATGGATACTTTTTAGGTTTTGTGTATGATGTTTTCAATTCCACTCAGCCCGGCTGCCTTCTGTTGAATCTTCCCTTGTAACAAGTAGATACAGTCAAACAAAACACATTGGCTACATCTAAAAATGGATGCCTCATTGCCAGCCTTGTTTGTCGGGGCATGTTTCCCCACTGGTATTGTAAAGTTATGACTGATCTTGTAAAGCATCCTCCTGATTCTGCTTACTTCTACAGGAAGCTTTTCCCACTATCTCTTAATGTTGTTGACTTTCCTCTCTTAATTTCCTATTTATCTTGTATATATGTTTGTTTCTTGTCTCCCTCATTACATTGTGAGAACCTTGAGGACAGGGGCTGTCTTTTGCCTCTTTTTAGCCCCAGCATTTGACACAGTGACTGGTATGTAGACGGCGCTTAATAAATGCTCATCACCTATTAAAGTAAGGAGGGAGGTGCTTCTATTTATATGTTTCCTTTGATTATAGAGTCCTAGGAGATCTGACTTTTATTTTGTCACAAGTCAGCTCCCTATTGTGAGAAGATTGAACCTTGAAACCAAAAATGTAAAGCTGGAAGTCACCTTGGATTATATCTACTCTGATTCCTTTATTTTATAAAAAAGCTGAGGCCCAGTAAGGTGGATTGATCTGCTCCAGGATAGTGAAAGCTTTCTGTTCTGAATTCTAAAGCTAATAGGGGGCCAGGCCAGGTATTTTCCCCAGGTGGCTGTCTTTGGAAGTCCCAATCGACTCTGTTCTGACAGAGATGATTCAATAACCAGCAGGCCTTAAACTGGCATTCCCTAATTGGTTCAAAATAGTAATTATGATGTAATGTTTGTTTTATGTTGAAAAAGAATACTCAGGTGATTTACGGGCTCAAAAGTTATGCGAACACACCCTGAGGACTGATGGTGAAAGGTGAATTTCAGAATCAAAATAAAAAAGAATATTTAATTAAAGGATTGGATAGAAAAGCAGATGCAAACTTTCAGTAATGGAGCTGTGTTATAAAATGAGCAGGGGAAAAGCTGATCTTCCTTTAGGGAAAAAAAATGCGTTAAAGATGATAGAAAGAATGTTAATTGCTTACTTATGTACATCTAGAACTGGTCATCATAAAAATATTTGTCTTTAAAATAAGCATTTCCTAAAACAAAAGATGATTTATAAGGTACTAGCAATACAGTAGAAATATTCTCATAACCTACTGTGGCTACAAGATACACCTGAAAGGTTCCTCCTCTCCCCCTCCCCCCACCCCCTACAGAAGATGCTCATTAGCTGGAATGAGCTGGAAAAAAGGAAATTTGATCAAGTTTCTAACTCTGTATCCATGACCTTGGACCTTTACACCCTCCCCTGCTCCCCTTCTCAAAGGTAAGTTTGAATTTTACTGGTTGCAAAAGTCCAAACCTTTTTTTCATGCCAATTAAGAATTATACCCACGAAGTTGAGTCTGAAGTTATTATGGCTCTGTAGAGTGGACTTTAGGCTAAGTCACAGTGGGTTGCTTGGGGACGGATAGATCAAATCTTTTTGTTTGTTAATAATGAAAAGCTTTTGGTTATATTTATAGTAGAGACAAATTAGAGAAGCAAGGAAGAAATTACTTTTGGGATCTATGCTTAGGGGGAGAGGTCATGACTAAACACAAGATAGAAATGGGCAATTTTGATTATGTAAAATTTAAAGGGTTTTGTACAATCCAAACCAATGCAGCTTAAAGGGGGAATGATGAGAAAAATAAAATCTTTGCAATATTCCTTTAATAAAGGTTTCAGATTTAAGATATGGAAGGAAGAGATTCAAATTTACAGCACTAAGACATTCCTGAATAGATAAATGGTCAAAAAATATGAACAGGCAGCTTTTAGAGGAAGAAACCCAAACTATCAATAGCCAAATGAAAAAGAAATGCTCTAAATTACTAGCAATTGGAAAAAAAGCAAATTGAAGCTTCTTTGAGGTTCTACCTCACACTTATCAGACTGACAGAGGCGACCAAATAGGAAAATGGCAAATGTTTGAGGGGCTGTGGGAAAACAGGTACATTAAGGCACTGTGGGTGGGAGCTTTGAATTGGTCCAGCAATTTGGAGCTATGCCCAGGAAGTTATTAAAATGTATGCAAGCCTTTTAATCCACCAAATGTCATTACCAGAGCTATACACCAAAGAGGTCAAAGAAAAACGATCTCTATGTAGACCCCAAGTTCAAATCTTACCTTAGACTTGTATTAGCTGTGTGACCCTGGGCAAGTCACTTAACCTCTGCTTTAGTTTCCTCATCTGTAAAATGGCACTCATAATAGTGCTTACCTCCCAGGGCTGTTGGGAGGCTAAAAGTTGATAACAAGGTGCTTTACAAGCTAATAAATCACTAAATAAATGCTAGTTGTTATGTACAAAAATATTTATAGCAGCTCTTTTTCATGGTAGTTAGAAATTGGAAACTAAGGGGGTATACTACTGGGGAATGTCTACACAAATTGTGATATACGAATGTCATAGAATTATTGTGCCATAAGAAATGATGAGATAGTCTGTTTCAGAGGAGATTGGGGAGACCTTTAGGGACTTATGAAGATTACGCCCTAGAAGAACAATTTACACAATGACAAATTATGGAGAAAACCATCTTTGAATGATATCAGAACTCTATTCATCTCAATGGTAAATTACAAGCCCAAAAGAATGAAGATGAAAAATGCCACCCACCTCTTGGCAGAGGTGATGAATTTAAGATGTAGAAAGAGACGTACAGTTTTGGACATGGCCTATGGAGAGATTTCTTTTTTTCTTGACCATGCAACTGTGTATCAAGAGCTTTGTTTTTCAAGTTTATTTTTTTTTAAGTTTTGTTCAATAGGGGTAGGTGTAAGGAGAAAAACAGATTAATTTTTAAGAACAACAAAGTGGGGGGGGGGGGGAAATCAAATACCAGAAATTTACAAGTACATGAACAATCATTTCTAAACCCCGGGGGTATTTGTTTTTGTTTCATCATATGTGTTCCTAATTCTTATTTTCTTTTTGTACTCTGATTTCTTCATGGGAAGACTCCTACATGTCAATGAATTTCAAAATAATTTAAAACCAATAGTTGCAGATTCTGAACCAACCAGTAAACTAAAATTTAATAACGAAAACTGAAGCCCTGCCTAGATCACGTTTCACTTGAGATCAGCCCTATTAATTTCTCGTTTACCCTTCTTCACCAGTCATAGAGGTAATTTGTATTACAGGGTCCTTGATTTCCTGCATGTCTGAAGCAAGGCTCCCCAGGAACACGTGATTGTGGGGGTCACTGTCTGCTGCCATCACCATGCATCCTTGGCCTTTTTACTTGCTTATGACCTTGTGAAGTTTGAGGATTATTATTTTCTTTGTGCAGGTGAGCAAACTGAGGCTTGAAGTTAAGTAACATGCCCACAACTACCACCATAGAATGGTTAAGCCAGGACCGGGACTTGGATCTCCAGGGCACAAGAACCAAGGCTTTTTTATCCCATCTCCCTCCAAAGAAGCCTCTGGCTAAAAGAAACTTTTAAACTCCTGTTCCTGAGAAAACAGAAGTAAATTCACAAAACACCTTCTTCCCTTATTTCTTTTCTTTCTCCTTCATGACTTATTTAAAAAAAAATCCACCAACCTTTTGACATCTACTTTAAAATTTGTCTTTTGAGTCCTTAAGTTTGATTTTTTTCTTATCATGATTCCCCCCCCCCCAATTATTAAATCTTGGTATGGAGGATAAGAATAGCCAAATGCACAAATGGACAGCAGGTCCTCCCAAACACTGTTCTGGCAGGGTGCACCTTTCCTCTGGCCAATCTTCTTTCCCTTCTGTTTTCTCATTGGTTTTGTTTAAGGAGGAAAAAACCCTCCCCACCCAATGGCCCTGGAGCTGGGACCCCCAGCTCGAAATGTTACATGTAGCAGGTGTAGATGCACATGTAGGAAGCAGTATGTTCTTTCTGGTGTTATCTGCAAAAAGAGACGTAGTCCTGGTGACACAAGGTGGGGGACAGGTGTTGTTTGCTTGCCCTCCGTAGTTTTTAATAGAATACTTGACTTGGTGCTAGGTTATTGTTGTCTCCAAATCAGGTAAAGGAGAAGCTCTGAGTTAGCTTCATTCAATCCAAAGTCCTCAAGAGGCCTCTCCGTCCCCAATAACTTAGTATTTGTATATCATCTAGGCATGTACATGTTGTTTACCCCCAAACAGAAAGAAGCTTTTTGAGAAGGAGTTGTTTTTGTCTTTCAATTCCCAAGACCACCCTGAGAAGGTTGCTGATAAAAGCTAACATTTTATTTGTATTGTTGCTTGCAGTTTGCAAAGTCCTTTATACATTATCTCTATTTCTATCAATAAGCATTTATTAAGTGCTTACTATGTGTCAAGCACCAAGCTAACACTAAGGATGCAACAAAAAAAAAAAGGCAAAAGACAATCCCTGACCTCAAGGAGATCACGGTCTAAATGCCAGGAAACTATATGCAAATGAATATCTACAAAGCAAGCTATATAGGGGATAAACAGGAAATAAGTAACAGAGGAAAAGCCCTGGAATTAAGAGCTTAATACTTGTTGAATGAATGGAGAAATATCTGCACTCTCTGTCAGTGGGAGTCCCAGGTTCAGTCACTTTCCTGTTGAGCTATCCAAAAGTGTTGTGCATTTCCATTTTCCAGGGTTCCATCATAGCTATTTGGAGTTTTGGTGGCCGTGAAGGATGAGCTGGAGGGCCTTTGGGACATCTTGGGCCTACTTGAATTCTTGGCTTGGGAAACCTTTTCTGGGGACACTGGTGATGCTGTCCGGAGAGGGCCGGGAGCTAAGCCTCTACTTCCGGTGGGCCATCCATACATGGATCCAACTGGTTTAATTTAAAGGCTGCTCCCAGGCTGATCTGTGGGATGAAAATGTGGTGGTTTTTAAAATACCTCTCCCAAAGGTTCCAGACTCCCAAGCTTAGAAAAGAAGAGGAGGACACTTCCTTCTGGAATAAGTAAGATAAGCCATGTGGTAGGTAGCCCTGAAACAGCCTGTGAGTCCTGTGGATTTTTGGAAACAGGGAATTATTTTTTTTTAAAGGCATGATTTCATTAAAGAGGAGTCATGCCAAAAGACCGTGAAGATGCTGGGAGACTCTGCTTTGCCTTAACTCCTCCCACCTCCATGGTCTTTATTCCTATTACTTCAACCTAAGAGCCAGTGAATCTTCTCCCCCCAAACCGCTGCCAGTTACTCAGCCGGCCTCATTGAGGGTTCCAAGAGCTGCTGAATTCTGAACATTCCCAGGAGCCCCAGAATCTTCCCATGATTAAAATCCCGGATATTAAAAGACTACTTATCCAAGTGTTCCCTGAGGAAAGAAGTAACTGCCCGAGCTCGGACTGAGAATTTGGATGAGATAGCTCATACACGTTTGTGTAGAAGTCTTGAGTGTGTACGAGATACATGGGTGATCTTAAAGCTAGCAGAAAATCAGCCTTTCTCCACACACCTCGTTCCCGACCGGGAGTAGACCAAAAGGTTCCTGGCCTTTGATCTCCGAGCTAGATTTTCCAAATTAACTCTTCCTTTTAGCTGAAACGCGAAATCTCCCGGTCCGCCCCGCCCCAGCCTTTCCTGGTGGCCTTACAAATAATATTTTAGCTCGCCCAGAAACTCATCCCTCGGTGTGGAACGGTGGGAGGGACAGAGTGAGCATACAAAAGCCAGCCAGCAGTAGTAAGAAGGCTAATGTTTCCTGTTTGCCTTTTAGACCCCCCACCCTCCCCCTCCTCCCGACCCTCCCTAAGGTCCCCCACCCCCCACCCCCCACCCAACTCCCCGCTCCGGCGGAAGTGAGTTCGTTCGCTCCTTTGGAGATTAAAAGGATTCCAAATTCCGATCGGTTTCAATGCCCGGTGTCCTGGGAGGAAGAGGAGGAGGTGGAGATGGGAAAGCAGCCGGAGAAAAAAGGGGAGCGGGGAAGCACGCGCGCGCGCAGACAGACACACATATACACACAAGAGAAATACACATCTATCACATACAGCCTGTAAGTGGCGGAGTTGGGCCAGGTCCTCCGAGGCTCGGCGCACCCCCGAGCCGGGGCACTGCAGCGCTCGCCGGGCCCTTCTCCTGGAATAGGTTAGGATGCGTGTGCGGCAAGCCAGCCCCCTCCACGCCGCGGCCCAGGCCCACTCGTGCACAGCCGGCTGCTCCTAATTCACACCAGGCCCTGGGCTCTTTTCTGGAATGGGCATTTAACTGGGGCGGGGGGGGGGGGGAAGGAAATAGAAGAAAATACGAAATGCAAAGATGACAAAGGAAACGTGATCTCCCATCGCGGCAAAGGTTGGAGTCCGAGAGGGGAGAGGAGAGAAGATAGACTGAAAGGAGGAGAAGGGGGGATGGAGGTAGCGGGGTGGGGGGTGGGGGTACGTGAAGGTCGGATAGCATTGCACGACCGCTCGAACCAGCGAAAGGGTACATATAATATCTTCCTAGGGATGAATAATTCAGGGCGGCCGGCGGGGACCGGCGGCCCCGCGCTGCACAAGCAGCCGCCACCGCGCGGGTAGCACGCGCGAGCCCAAGCCCGCCAGCCTGCCCGGCGTTCCAAAGCCACTGGCAGAAGGAGGCGAGGTGGGCGCACGTCACTGCCGGGGCCACTACCAGTACCACCGCCGGGTCCCGATCCCCCCGGCTGGGGCGCGTGCTGTCGCCCGCGGTCCCCCCCCCCCACGACGAGTCACCCGCCTCCTAGCCGAAGGAGTGCGCGAGGTGCCCGGTGCAGCTGCACTCATTGCCGCGTGGCCCAAACCCGGGCAGAGATAACTCAGCGCGGTCGCGCGTGAGCGGGGAGGCCGCCAGAAGCTACCGCGGGGCCCCGTCTACCACGCCACCCTCCCGTGCCTCAGACATGTGGTGGTAGGGGAGGACTGGAGCTGGCTGCTCGAGGGGAGACCGCGGTTTGGCTAAGCTCTTGCACGATTTTTGAGGCTGCTTTTAAGGGAAAGAGACGAGGCCCAGGTGAAAATTAACCAACCAACTAGGCAACCCTGACCCCCAACAAAACCACACCGGATTCTGGGCGGGGGGGTGGGGTGGGCGTCGGGCTGTGGCTCCCTCTAGAGTAGAATCACGCAACTCTCCCCGCCCCCCCCAAGTTACATTTTCTTGTTAAGGTGTAAACTACTAGCCTGCTGGCCTGAGGTTTGAGAGTGGGGGTTCCCTTGCCCCCCCTTTCTTTCCTCTGACCCTTACCCCCAGCCTTGGTCAGGCTTGTCTAGACACTTGTGTTCCAGAAAAGACACTAACCACGTTGTCAGCTGCTGACCCAGGGGAAAGGAGGAGAATCTGTGTCGGTTATTGATTGCTCCGGGAAATCGATATTATTATTTAATGTAAACAGCGTTAAGGTTAACTATAGGTAGGGGAGAGGGGGGAGAATAAAACTTGCAAAGCCCGGACATCTCCCAGATGCCCGGAGGAAGAATTTGGTTCTCAAATCGAACGACTAATCGAAGCATTTTTCAGGGTGAGTTGGTTGCTTTGGCGCCCCCCACCCTCCCCCCCGCGCTTCCTTCTTTTCCTCCTCCTCCTCCTCCTCTTCTCCCCTCCTTTCGTTTTGGTTGCAAATGGCTTCGTATCCCGATCCGGATTTCCAGCTCTTTCCCCAGTGCGAGATGTGCGGTTCGCGGGCTCCCATCTCCTCTAACTCGTCCACGTCGCCACCGTCCTCGCAGACCTCCAACTCGGCCGGGGGCGGGGGCGGGGCTGGGGGCGGGAGCGGCCCGGCCTCTGCGTCCTCCTCCTCCTCCTCCTGCTCCTCCTCGTCCTCACGGAGGCTGCACGTCCTGCCCTGTCTCCACGCCTTCTGCCGCCAGTGTCTGGAGGCGCAGAGACACCCGGCGGCGGCGGGCGGGCCGCCCGGGGAGCCCCTCCACTTGCGCTGCCCCATCTGCGACCAGAAAGTGGTGCTCTTCGATTCGCCGGGCATGGACGCGCTGCCCTCCTCCAACTTCCTCCTGAGCAACCTGCTGGACGTGGTGGTGGCGGCTGAGGAGCCGCCGCCGCCGCCCAAGAACAACGGCCGCGGGGTGGTGGTGGTGGGCGGCGGCGGCGGCGGAGGCAACGGAGGCGGAGGAGGCGGCGGCGGCGGCGGCGGCAGCAGCGGCAGCAACAACCGCCATCACCACCATCACCATCACCACCACCACCCCCGTGCGCCCCCGCCGCAGCAGCCGCAGCCGCCGCCCACGGCTGGCTCCCCGCTGCAGCCGCCGCAGCCGCCGCCCTCCTCCTCCTCATCCTCCTCCTCCTCCTCCTCTTCCTCCTCGCAGCAGCCGCAGCCGCCGCCTTCCTCCTCCTCCTCCTCTTCTTCGCAGCAGCAGCAGCAGCCGCAGCCGCCGGCCCAGCACCAGCACCGGGAGCACCCGCACCGCGAACACTCGCACCCGCACGCGCAGCGCGCCCCGTCCGCCCCGTCCTTGTCTTCGTCCCCGTCGTCGGCCTCGCTGATGCTCAGGCGGCCGCACAGCCAGAGCGAGGCGCGCTGCAGCTCTTGCGACGAGGGCAACCCGGCCAGCTCGCGCTGCCTCGACTGCCAGGAGCACCTGTGCGACAACTGCGTCCGCGCGCACCAGCGGGTGCGCCTCACCAAGGACCACTACATCGAGCGCTTCGGCAGCCCCGCGGCGGCCAACAGCACGGCGGCGGCCGCGGCGCAGCTCGCACTCAGCCAGACCTTCCCCGGCTCGCCCTTCTCCATCCTCTCCGTGTTCCCCGAGCGGGTCAGTTACTGCCAGCACCACGACGATGAGGTGAGCGGGCGGGAGGGCCGGGACGTGGTCGTAGATGCCCGCGGGGCGGGCCGGGGACCCCCGGGACACAGAGGCTACAGCTACCGGTACGACGCTCTGCTTTTACAGACGAGGAACCTGAATTCCACAGAGCCGAGTGAGAGTCCGAGGAGACCTCCGCCACACTTGGAGGGTTCTTTTGCCCAGGGGAGGTCTTTGTATCCTAGGATCGAGGCTCTTAGGAACACTCCTCGTTGGGTTGTTAGATGAACCCAATCACGGCCGTGTTGTTAGTTGGGGTGACCTTGGGCGAGTCAGCTCTCCTTTTTCAGACCTCGGTTTCCTCGCCTGTAAAAATATGAATTTTCTGTGGTGTAGTAGCTAATGTCTGATAGTTGGTGATTGTGTATGTGTGTGTGCGTATGCATGCATCCATGCTCTGGGAAAAAAAAATGGGGCCAGAGAGGGAGCCGAGGCCTGGAGCGTTGCTAAGACGGAAGGAAGGAGGGAACCCACCACCATGCTGCTCCATTGGCTTTTTAAATTTTATCTTGAGGGGTCATGGGCGTAGAAAGAGGTAAGGGGCCTGTGCTTTTTACCTTCCTGTTAATGTAATTGCCCTCTCCCCACAAAAAGCCCCGAACTCGCCAAGTTTGAGCAAGCCCCGAGGTTCCCCACCCTGCGCTGTTGCCCTCGACACCCACCCACGCCGGCTATTTCTCTCCCTCCCAGGGCCTTAATCTGGCTAAGAAGGGCGTTGGGCACAGTTTTCCCCGTTCACACGTGGAGCTGTCCACGCTAGCCTCGATTTGGGACTTCTGTTGGAGAACCGGGGTGCCTCTTCTCCCGCTCGCCCTCATCTGCTTGCTTCCTCAAGGATTTTTCTTGTTTTTACTTGGGACCGGGGGCACCCTTGGAGGCGCGGGAGGGTGGGTTGCCCGCAGCCTCTGAGTTGAGGGGGGGAGGGGTGAAGATGCATTTGTTGCTGAGACTGTTTTCTTACCTGGCACCCCCCCCCCAGTTGGTTTTCCTCGTGGAATAACCTGGGGCCTCTTCGTTTAGCCCTAACTTTTGGAGGGTTGCTGAAATGCAGTTTGTTGAAGGTCAGCAAGAAAATAAATTTGTCAATATGCCAGAATTAAAACGTGCATAAAGGTTTGGAGTGTGTGTGAGATTAATTTAGTTAAAAGTTTACTTATGGTGATTTGCCTGGATAAATTAAAGTGGATTTTGTGATGAGTGGAACATCGTGAGCTGTGCTAGCCTGTCCGCTCTTTGTAAAAGACAAACCGGGGCTTGGGTTTTGGGTTGCTAGATTTACTAGTTCTATTTGTTGGGGGAAGGGGTGGGCAACTTGGATTTATCCTTCTGTTGAATTCTGTGGACAAAGAGTTGAAATTCCAGTCCGCTTGTTCAGCCTTTCCCCTTTAGAATTAAACAAGTGAGTATTCCTCCCTACTGGAAATGGAAGAGTAGATAATATTTATGTTAAGACTCTAGGGTAGAGTCCTCACATGGTTTTCCCACTGAGTGGCTTATTTTTTCACTGATTGGAAAAAAGGATGAGTATTTCATTAATTATGCCAGCCAGTCCTGAGAAAGGAAGGATTGTTGTTAGAACTTCAGAGAATTGACAAGTTGGAAATATGAATTATTTTTAGAATCTTAAAAGGCTTGGGATTTGGGGGTGTGTATATAAAAAATACATGGCACCTTGTGCCTGTGTGGGTCTCTCTTGGACACTGGCATTTGTTGACCCTTCACCTGGACAACTAGTTACTTGGGTAGTGGGTGTTTTTTCCCCTGGGGGTTTTAATTTTATTTTGTTGGATTGGAATGGGAGAGGGGTAGTTGATTTACTTTTCCAGTTAAGAATGGTGGTAACCCATCCACATTTAAAATGGTTTGTGAAATAATTGGTTCTGAAACCCTAAAGATTTGGAGTAACAGCAATGTTTTATATGAGTTTGATTTTCCTTTGTGGCTCCCTCTGCCCTACAACTTTTTTTTTTTAAAGAAATCTTCCTCTTTCTAATAAGTGTTGAAAGAAAATTGCTCCAGGAATTTAATTTTTATTTGTGGAGTTATTTCAAAAAAAATTTTAGTGTTAGCGGGCTAAAAGACATTGTATATAGAAAACTAATTTGTTTTTCGTTTAAAACAGTGTATGTAGTGGTAGGGGGAAGGTTTAGCCATTGTAGGTGTCCCATGTGGAAAGAGGTCAGTCAGTTTCTTCCTTCCAAAGATAGTAATCATTTCAATTTCTCTTCACCAATACCTTCTTGTTTAGAAAGATGACCTTTTGCTGCAGTCTTCCGAGGTCTCAAAATAATTCATTAGGTAGTTCAGGGCTCTCTATTTTATGGTGACTGACAGAATTCAAGGGTGTGTATCTGATTCTGGTGAGTTTATTCAGGCTTTCTCAAATGCTCTGCCACCAAAAGGAGAAAACTTAGATTAGCCGAGTAGAAATTTGTCTCACTGAATGTTTCTGAACCTTTCCCCCATTCAAAAAGAACCCTTTCCCTATGGGTCACTCCTGGATATTTTCGGATCTTCCTGGAAGAATTTACAAAATGAATGAGGACTTGTTGAATTTTGGAAAAACTGACTCCTAAAACCTCCCAAATAATTTTGTCTTGATTTAAGAAAAAATATGAGGCATTCTGCTATAATGAACACAAATACTAGCCTGAGTACCAGTAAGTGTTGGGTTAAAACCTAGCCCTGTCTCTGGCTGTGTGACCTGGGACAACTCACTTGCCATTGTTCGTGGCCCCTTGAGTTAGAGACTTTAGAATACCTGCCTTGGTAAGAGGCGGTTTGCTGATCCTGGATTTTCTTAAGCAATGAACTCTCAGGGCCAGTGTCTTGTGCAAGCCTTTTTTTTTTTAATCAGAAAGGAGAATATTCAAGTTTGAATAATGTAGCAGGCTGGGTGTTGCAGGGAGAATATCAGAGCACCTGAAAGAAATACATTGAATTTCCTGGGTCAGTTGGGAGAGCAGTCGGCTCAGCACGGGGCTGAGGGAGTGAAGAAGCCTCTTGAAACAGTTTTTTCCCTGGTCTGGGAGGGAGGACCCAGGGCTCTCCCTTCACTCACCCTCTCCCAGCCATTTGGCTGGCTGGGCCTCAGTCTGGGTTAGTGTCAGTGGAGCAGTGGTGCCTCTTCTGATAAATCCTCAGTTTTGCTGTCATTCTAACATAAAATTTTAGGAATTTGGAGTACCAAATTTTGCTCCCCCTCCTGCGCTTTTCATGGTGCCTGACTGTTGGCTACCCTAGTGGCCGGGGGCCCTGGGCCCTGGCAAATAAAAGCCTTTTCCAGCTGGGGAAGAAATGAGGAGGGTTAATTAATGATCATCGAGGTGGATCCGCATTTCGTGGGGTGGGGGTGCCGAGGCTTTCCTGCCTTGTTTGCCAATCTGGAATGTGTCCTGTGTCCTGGTGATTGTTTTGCAGGCAGCAGACCTTGGTCAGGGGAGGGGAAGACACTGTAGCCTGCTCTGCCTTTGCAGAGAGAGGCCGGGAGCAGCTGCCCTGCCTGGGGGAGCTCATTGTTTTTAAGAATTGCTATCTTGGTCAGGAGAAACTTTGTAGCCAGGTTTGACACCAGGTTGGGGAGAGAGGGTGACCTTTCTCTTCCACTTGACTGCAAAGAATTAACAGTCTTGCTCCCCCTTATGCATACAGAGCCAGGGGACATGTTTCTGGAAAAGGCCCAGTTGGGTTGGGCTTGCTCTTTAAGAATAAATACCTTTCCAGAAATGCAAACTCCAAGCTGATAGTTCCCTGGGAAACTCACAAATGCTGGCCTCTGAGATGGTCACCACTTGGCATTGCCTGCCGATTGGTTTCCAGGAGGGATTTTCACCCTTCCCCCTACCTCACAACCTTTGGGCTTAAGTAGTAGAAATGTTCTTCCACCTTTGGAAACCTGTAGAACCTCGTTCAGAAGTGGATAGAGCTCTAAGCGCATCTAGTCCAACCCCCTGTTTCCATTTTACAGATAAGGAGGGCAGGATTTGAACCCAAGCCTTGGGACTCCAAATAGCACTGTGGTATTCTTATGTATTATCGCCATTAACACATGCCATCCCGGACCATAGATTTCAAAGCCAGAAAGGACCTGAGAGAGAGACCACCAGGAGCCATCCCATCAATTTCCAGATCAGTTTGACAGACATTTACCGATCATCTCCTGGAGTTGGCTTGTTTGAGGTCACAGGAGCTGGGATTGAAAGCCAAGTGCTCTGAAGGCAAGACCAGTTAAAATTACTCTTTCTATGACCCCAATTTAAATAGAGAAGGAAATTTGAGAGAGTCATGTATCCAGGCCTGGGGTGCTTAACCTGGGGGCCATGAACTGGGTCTGGGCTTTTCCTGATGTTTGATAACTATTTCAGCGTAATTGGTTTTCTTTGTAATCTTCTGTATTTTCTTTGACACATTTAAAAACATGATTCGGAGAGGGTTCTTGTTTATTTCTGTGGAAGTTCAGGCCTGGAGAATGGAGATGGTTCTCGCTGCTCTGTGCTCCCAACATCACTGGGGCCTCATGGTCAAGTGGGCATGTGTCAGTATGGCCAAGTGTGCAGGTGGCTCTTGGAGCGCTCTTTTGGGGCCATCTTAGTGACAGGTTGGAGAAGCCATTTTGCGCCCATCAGGCACCTAAGAGCTGAAATGGAGTGAGCCTGGATGAGCCTGCCTCATTGCCTCTCCATGTTACTGAGCAGTTGTGATCCCCTGTCACTGGCCCCGTGGGCTCTTTCTGGATAGTTACGTTTATATCCAGTGGGCAGGTGGGAATGTGTGTGTTCACATTCGAAGACACTTTCTGGTTGCTTAGTAAACCAGGCCTCTTGTTCCATGGGAATGCTTAAAGAAGTTGCCATTTTTAAAATTCATTTCTCTCTCTCTCTCTTTCTCTCTTCCCCCCTCCCCTTTCTCCCTCCTTCTCCCTCTCTCTCTTCCCCACTCCCCCCTACAGGGTTTATAAGTATTGTTTACAGGGTTCAAAACTAGACAACCCTGGCTGGATATTGGGGAGGGAGGAAAGTTCATTTGAGGGGGCTGGCCTGGTTTTGCTGTTAAGATGTTGGTCCTGTGGTGAGCTCGTGCTAAACAGTTACTCCTCAGGTAAGAAGGTCCCCCACTCAAGGTAAGTTTGCTGGGTGTACTTACTGGGCCCTAGTACGTCTAGTACCCCTAGTACAGCCCTAGTGGGCTGTGGAGCATGGCTACTGTTTCCCTTGGGTAGAAGATATGAGCATGGTAGTAAGCCAGATGGGATGGGGGCAGGGATCAGCTTTAAATGTCCAGCCTTTTGTGGCTACCTAAATTTTTTGATTCAGAGGAGCAGTAAAATCCATTAGAATATGTCTAACCCCTGCACCCTGATCTCCACCCAGAATGGGGGCCTGCCTAATTTAGGGACCAGGTTATCAAGGAACCTCACTGGCAAACTTTCGAAGCCTTTTCAGAGTCGTGTTTTAAATGCATTTAAACTCTAAACACACATAAAATTACAAAGGAAACCAGTTATGTTGAAATAGTTGTCCAAATATTTACAAAACAAGTTCACAGACCCCTGCCTCCATCAATCCAACCTCCTGAAAACAGCCAGGTTTATGGGGTTCAAAATTAATTCATTTGAAAATGAGATTTTCATTGTGAGAGATGCTTGTATGTGTATGGTCTTTGGAATTGAGGTATTTTTACAGAAGTTGCCAAGAGAGTAAGGGAAAAATGGTTATTACCCCCAGATGCGTCCTGTGTAGTCCTCTTTGTTTTTAAAGTAAGATTTATTTATTTATTTAGTTTAGAACATTCATTTCTAAATAATTATTCCTCCTGAAAAGGAGCTCTCTCCTTTAACAAAGATAGACCACTGGGTAAAACCATCTGACCAGTTAGGGTCTGTGACATTCTTCTCCCATTTCTCCCTATCCATCTCCTTGGGGCCAATTACAAACAATTACCTAGATTTTGATTTCATTTTCCTTGAGTCATCCTTGGCGCTACTCCTCTTCAACTGCCTTCCTTGGATTACTTCATAGTAGTTCCTCTGAATGCCTCAGATGTTTTGTTTCCTACGGTAAGTTTCCCCTTCTCAGACAGCAATTTTTTTTCCTGCCATTCTCCAGTCAATGGGTACCCACATCATTTCCATTTTTTTCTGCTTCTTAGTGTGTCCCATCATTTCTGTGTTGCTGAATTGGATATACAAATTACCTTGTGCTTTGGCAGCTAGTTTTTAAGGCACGTTTTTGCATTACATTAATTTCTGAATATGTCACTGCTGGCCTCTACTTTTTTCCCATAACAAAGATTTTTTTTTTTAATGGCTCAGCAAAGTTAACAAACAGCCACTTTCTTCAACCATACATGTAATATTCCGTAGCCCTAGTCTCTCTGGTAGAGAGAGGGAGGTGCTGGGAGTTTTTCCTTGGGGCTAAGCTTAGTGGAGTTACATTGAATCTAGTTGTCTTCCATTCTTTCTGTTCACCGTGGTGGTTATTTTATAGTATTTTCTTCATTATCCTTCACTCTGTATCAGTTCATGTACATCTTCCCAGGCTTCTCTACAATTATTTAGAATTGGACGTTTTCTTGATATGTAGTAATATTTTAATACATTCCCAAACACGATTGATTTGGCCCTTCCCCTCATGTATGGGGCCCCCTGAGTTAGGGACACACTTTGGAAAGCAGTCAACTGTTTTCCCTCAAAATATAGCTCAGTGGTCTGTAATTTGGATTGCCAAATAGTATAGAAACATTTATAGAAGGTATCATGCCTGGCCTTGGAGATGGCAGTGAGCCACAGATTACCTTGAAGTTAGCTTTTTACACAATGAAATAATTGAATTAATTAGGAATAAAAGAAAAAGCCTTTTAAATTAAAAGGTAGGTTTTTAGTCTGCTTACTAAGTAACAAGATCTTTGGAGCTGTTAAGATCAGTGTTTTTTCTTTACTTAAAAAAACCTCATTAGAATTTGATGTGCCATGTTAGCCATAAACATAATGATTAGACAGCTGTGGGTCTCTCCACCTCTGTCCTCAAGCAGAGCGACTTCCGGAGGTGGGACCTGGGTGGCAGCAGTTCTGTGGGCATGGGGGGAAGGGTTCGGTTTTCCTGAATTTTCCAAGAATTTTCTTCCTTCCCCAAAGACCTAGGCAGGTGTGGCTCCCTCATTCTTACTACTCTTTCCTCTACTTTCTGACATTGTGCAAGGTTTTTTTAACTCTTGGGGGTGAAGGGCCATTTGGAATGTGATGCCACAGCAAAGGCTGGACTGGGGTGCCCTCCCAGGTCCTTGCCAGCTCTGAAGGCAATGATCGAAGTGAATCACGGTGATCGATTGCATGGGATGGTGGATTGTGAGAACTGTATGTATTCAAGAATTAGAAACCCAACCATGGAAAGGAACTTGTTTGACCCTGGGTGGGTCCCTTTTCCTCTTAGTGTAGTGCCTCGGCCAAACCTCTCAGAGTGTAATGTGGACAGCAGGTGATGGTCTAACGTGCTAAAGGGAGCTTACTCACCTGGCGTTGCCTACACCTGCAAAGAATGAAGTCACAGGTCCCTTTCGAAAAAGTAAACCGAATAGATGACAAAAACAGAAACTTAGTCAGCAGTGCACACTCTTTCACCAGGTATCTTCAGTGTTTCTGAAATCTTTTGTCAGAGGATTCCTTTGATTATCTCAAAGAGAGTGCTCAGTATTCCATAATTCCTCTCCCTTGGTAGCTCTGTCTACACCCCCTCAGGCACTGGATTGACTCTTTGGATCAATGGAAACCAGCACTTGCTGACTCCGACCATTTTGATGGACAAACTGGTTTGTTTGGATAAACTGGCTAATAAAATAAAACCAGGGATGTGGGGAGAGACTCTGTAATGATAGCATTTGACTTGGAAAGATGTATCTTGTTGAACCCTGGTCCTACTTGTCTTTATTCAAAGCCTTTAATGACTCTCATAGACCTGGAAATTGGAGATCAGGACCTGATTTGGACTAGCTGGACAGGATCATCCCATCTCCTTGGAGAGAGGCTGCTTCAGAAAGTTTTCCCGGCTTCTTTTTGTTTTCTCTGTAGCTCCAAACGCCTTTAACCTTGTTCTGGATTTAAGTGGAGCCAGGAGAGCATTGGGTCCTAGCTCTGATCCGGGTCTGGGGGCTCTTGTCAGTTTCAGCTTCTTCCTTCCTCCACTGACACAACGTTCTGGGGCTTGTCAGATGAGGCTTGAGCCATGCCCACTGCCAGTAGCTATGATCTTTCTATGGTGTGATAGAATTTATTGCTAAGATAATTAATAAAATATATAACGAAGAGGATCTTGTGTCTATTGCTACGGGGACCGTTCGCTTGGGATTTCCTGGCATGGTCCTGATTGGGAGACAAAGTGTACATTGAGGGAAGCTGTGGGAATGGAGTATCATTTGTTAGGTCATTTGTCCCAATTTTTGGTTTGAAGAATATGGCCGCTGTCTCTACAAACCCACTGGCCTTTGTGCTTCCTTTCTGGATTCCCCAAGTTAGGCCCAAAGCTGGGCTCATGGGCTTTTGTCTTCATAAAGGAACTCTGGAATTTTGCAGTCAATTTCTAGATTAAAAATTTTTTAAATGTTGATTGCTCATCTGGTTTACAAAGAAAGATTATATTTATAAATTCAACATTTATTGAATGCTGTGTGCAAGGCATCAAGGAAGGTGCTGGGGTGGGGAGATAGATAAATGATGGTCAATATTCTCCAAAGATTTGAGTATTTTTATTTGTTTTTAAAATTTGAATATTTTTTTTAAAATGATATAATGGTTTTCTTTTGAATAGCAAATGCTGAGGATCATTTTGGAGAGGAAGGAAATGTCACTTCCTTGGGTGAAAGGGGTAAGAATTGGGTTTCTTCTGGTAATTAGCTGGTATTCCTTGGCCCAGAAGGGAATGATAATGATTATAATAGCATATTAATTTATAGCATTTATAGCGTATTAAGGGTTGCAAGGAGCTTTAGAAATGTGATCTCATTTGAGCCCCTTATGAGGTAGGTGCTGCTATTATCCTCATCTTGCAGATGCAGAAACTGAGGCAGACAAGTGAAGTGACTTGCTCAGGATCACACAGCCAGTAAGTGGCTGAATTTGAATTCAGATCCATTATGAAAAGTCTTTCCATAGGAAGGTGATTGAGTTCATCTAAGCAGATTGGCAGCCACTTCCCTTAGCTGGTCAGTGTCAGACCTTGATCCAGCCATCCAAAGCTGAGAGTTGAACTTCCCTTCCTCCCTCCCATAGATTACATTCTACTCTCTATGACTAGCATGCTGCTGGGGAGACTTTCCTTAAAATAAACAGGACATTACGGTGGCCCATGTTTGGCTAAGCAAGACCCGTATGTTGGGTTGATTTGTCTGTCTGTCCTTCCCAGACAGATCTTGTTTTGTCCTGAGTCATTATGGGCTTTATTAGGCCTGTTTTATAGAGGAGGAGACAGAGGCCTGGGTAAACAAGATTCCCAGAATCTTCTTTGCTCCAAACCATTCTGTCTGTTTACCATCATACCATTAACTGGTTTTCCTAATTTAATGAAGATTTCTGGCTTTAGTCACCCTAGCTAAAACTAGATTTTTTTGGCCGTGTGTTAGATCAGTCTTAATTTTTGTATCTTTTCACAAAATCATTGCCTGGAAAGAAGGCAATGGAACAAATGGTCTTGTTCCTCACCCTACCCCGGCTGGCTCACCTGGTATTTTGGGACCTCAGGTGCTTGGGATTGGAGCAGTGATCTGCCATGGGTAAGGTGCCTCTGGGTGGGGCTAGGCCAGGAATCAGAAGATCTGAGATGTGGCCAGACCCTGTTCTGGGCCGGGCAGCTGTCTCACCTTAGGGCAGAGGCTCTCACTTGTGGCCCTCTGGCCTTCATTTTCTCCATCTGTAACATGAGGAGTATTGAACAGCTGGTCCCTAAAAGTCCCTTTAGCTTAAAAGTTCTATTATTTCTAAGCATGTATGCATCTGTTTGGGGGCCAGAAGCATCTAAGACAATGGTTGGTTTCCAACCCATGGGGCTTAGGGACAAAATTACTCTCATGTGGGGAATCTGAAGGATTTTTCTAAAATCTGGGGTGGGGGTGGGGAGGTCATGCCCTTGTATAGACTCCCTGAAGGTTGCTCTTCTGGCCTCAGTTTGTGTCCGGCTCCACTGTTTACTCTCTGTGTGACCTTGGGCTGGTATGCCTTCTTTGGCCTCAGTTTTATCATTTGTAAAATGCAGATAATCTGATAAACCTTGCAGCTCCAGACTTGTGATTCAAGGCAAGGCATCGAGCATTTATGAAGTGCTTACGAAGTGCCAGACACTCTGCTAGGCACAGGGGTCATACAAAGATGGGTCTTGCCCTCTGGGAGCTCATACTTGAGTGGGAGGAAGGGGAGATGGGGGCCAGACTGAAGTTCATTAGGTCAAGGTGTAACACCTGCAGAAGTGCCCAGAGGAAATGGAGTCTGTGGCCCTTGGTGGGCAGAATTTGGATTTTTCAGGTTGTTTCTGGAATGCTGCTGGGTTTCAGGGCCTTTTAGTCAGAGTTGCTTTCTAAATGAGAAGTCCTTGGATCTTCGTGACTCTCTCTCTGGAAACAGGATGTTGGGAAGGTGCTGGGTGGACGGGAAGTCACAAAACGGGTTCAGATCTGACTTAAGACACTCAGCTAGCTGTGTGGCCCTGGAAAAGTCACTTAAATTCTGGCATCTCTTTATCTGGGAAATGGGGACAAGGATAGGAATCTACCTCCCATACAGGATGCTGGTGAGGAAAGCCCTTTGTAAACCTTAAAAGCCCTGGAGAAATGTGAGCCTTTCTTGGGAAGGTAGAGCCCCTGGGACAGGCCTTGGAATTTAGAAGGCAGGCCTTTGTGTGTGGCAGGAGAGAAGAAAGACGCACTTTGAGCTGGCCTTGACTCTGCTCGCATTTCAGAGATGGGCACCTGAATGTTGCTGTGATCATTGGATCCAAGGGCAAGAGCTAGGAAGGGACCTCAGAAGCCATCCAGGCTAACCTTTTTTTTTTTTTAACTGTTGGGGAAACTGAGGCCAAGGGACTTAGCCAGCATCATGTAAGTAATAAATAGAAATCAGGATTTAAATCCAGGGCCCTGGACTTCCCAGGTACCACACTGCACTTGAGAATGATTCAGGTCTCAACATCCCAACCTATAGACTTTGGGATTTGGGCCAGGGACATTTCTCTCTCTCTTCTCCCTCTCTTCCCCCTTCCTCCCTTTCCCTTAAACTTTATTTGAAATGAACTTTTGCCATTGCTAATTAAGGAGGAAGAGGAATTTAAATAGGGATTTCAAATAGAAGTGACCGAAGTGTGTATGTGTATGGGGGGGGGTGGTGTTGGAGGGGTTATGGGGCCTGGGGTCAGGGGGCGGGATGGGGACAGAGCTGTTTCTGCCAGGCAGGTAAGAGAGAAACCTACCTGAAAATAGAAAGGGGCCTCTGTTAGGGCTCCCTAAGTATTCGAATTGATTGTTGAGTAAGTCATTTATGTTCAGGAAATAAGTCCTGCCAGAAAGGTGAGAGAAACCATTTGCAGTGGAGCCAATTATAGCTAATCAATCAGGACTGGGTTTATTTCTGGGTAGAAAAGAGCTCACTGTGGCCCCCAAAGCCACAGAATTACGTGTTAAATCACCACTAGGCCTGTGCCCTAGAGAGCTCAGAGAAAGGACCCAGGAACCGACATAGTTAGGAGTAGCTTTTATTCTTAATTTTGGCAAACACCTAGCAACGAAGGGGATGCCCATCACTTGGAGACTGGCCAAACAGATTGTGATGTATGCATATGAGGGTGCTATAGTGCCCCAAGTTGTGAAAGGGGTGGTTTCAAAGAAACTTGGGGAGACTCCCATTCCCTGATGCCGTGAGGTGAGTATAGAACAAAACAATTTTATTCAGTGACAGCAGCTTTGAAGGACATAAAGAGATTCATCTAGAACAGGGGTTGGCACCCTCTGGCCTCCAGGTCCCATGTGGTCCTCTAGGTCCTCAGTGGTTCCTGATCTAGAGGATCTGTGATGAGGTTTGCTACCCCTCACCTGGCAAAGAAGGTGGTGGACTTAGGGTGTAGAATGAGATGTATGTGGCCATTTTGATCATGGCCGTTTTGCTTGATTCTGCACATTTGTTACAAGGTTTTGTTTTTAATGGAGGACAGGCAGGACAGTTGGAAAAGAAAATTGCTGCCAGTAGCAGCGACTTGACTTTTAGCCACAGAGTGGGAGGCAGACAGGTTGGGCAGTTTAAGGAATGGTACTCAAAGGAGTTTTGTGATCACACCCTTCACAGGCTCCAGACAGTGGGACCCAGTTACTCTGGTGTCAGGTAAACTTTGTTTGAACTTTGGGGTTATGAAAAAGAAAAAAGTAAAGTCACCTTTTCCTCCCCCTTGAGGGTTGTCACCTGCTTTTTCTCATCTC
The DNA here is from genome assembly GCF_011100635.1 of Trichosurus vulpecula. Classification (NCBI taxonomy): domain Eukaryota; kingdom Metazoa; phylum Chordata; class Mammalia; order Diprotodontia; family Phalangeridae; genus Trichosurus; species Trichosurus vulpecula. Next base: position 22,986,157 of record NC_050577.1, read on the forward strand.
TTTGTCATCCTTTATTCAGGTATTATCTCCCCATTTTACAGATGAGGAAAACCAAGGAACAGAGAAGTGATTTGAGTTGCTTTACATCACACAGTTGGCTGTGTGTCAGAGGCAGGATTAGGCCTTGGTTGACTCCCAGGTCCCACATACTTCTCCTAAACACCAATGAAACTAAAATGTGTATGTTTACAAAATAGGTATCTTTCTAGGAAAGTAGTTTGTGATAGGATGTAGTGGGTTTTATTTTAGCTGCAGTATTTAGGTTTGTTTAAATGTGCACCTCTCTCAACGTGGCTTGGTTGCATTGGTTAACAGATGAGAGGTAGTATTGCATTCAGATGGCCCATGATAAATGCATTCAGGTGTATTGGTTATAATTCCTCATACTTTTGTATGCAGACTTAGTGCAGACAATTTGACATAATACAAATACCCATCCATCCGTCTGTATATCTATTCTGTCTGTCTGTCTGTCTGTCTATCTATCTATCTATCTATCTATCTATCTATCTAGAGATCCAAGAAAGAAGGGCAGTTTCTATGTGTAGAAAAATATAGCAACTCGTAGCATGATGGCAAAAAACCAGAAACTGAAGGGATGCCCGTCAATGGAGCAGTGGCTCTGAATGTGATGGAGCCGCGTGTGGTGCAAGAAATGAGGAAATCGGTGCCAAAAAGACATAGAAAGACTTGTATGAACAGATTCAGAGGGAAGTGAGCAGAACCAGGACAGTTGGTGCTAATACATCTGTGCTATAAAAATGGATCATAAACGGATGACAGACGAAATGAGCTGGACCAGGAGAAGGATTTATGCCCAACACTAAAAGCAGACAACTTGGAATGCTTTAAGAACTGTGGTCCAGGCAACGGCCGTTCGGGATTCCAGAGGCATGACTACAATGATACATGAGCACGGCACCCCTTATGGAGAGAAGGGCTCGGTTTAGGGGCAAAACAAGCCATACATTTTTTTTTTACAGCCATTAAGGGAATTTGTTTTGCTTGATTGTTCGTATTTGTCAAGGAAATTTGTTTCTTTTCCTCCCCTAGTGGGGTTGGGTGGGAGGGAGAGAAAAGATTCCTGTTAATTTTTTTAAAAATAGAGGTGGGTGGGGAGCAGTTAGCTTAGCTGTCTGGGTTTACGTTGTTGCAAGAGACCTCTCATGAAGTGGGAGCAATCTGGGAATGTGTAAGGTAAAAATAAAATACATCAACACTCTTTCTTTAAAAAAAAATAGCAACAAAAAGTACTTTGACTGTTCTTTAGAATGAAAAATTGTGTCTACACAGAGATGGTCTGTAATGGCTGACCTGTTTCTGCCCTCTGTACCCCGTTTTTCCCTTTGATCATTCATGTCTGTGTGCGTGTAATCTTTTTAGAGCGTGGGAGGCGACATGCATAGATTGTTTATGTTCTGTGTTCTTTCTTTGGCATTGCTCAGTACAGAAGTTTCTGGTGCAGGGAAGTACAGTAGAGCGAAGAGAGAACTGGACCGTAGATGAAATTGACTTGGTCACAGCCTCAGTTTTCTCACCTGTGAAATGGAAATAATTCTCAGGCTCATGATCCAGCAAAGTGTCTGTTAGCTTTCAGCTGTTGCTGCAGTTATGACATGATAAAGAGATTCCTCCATGTCTTCGTACAATTTTAATAAATTCAGAAGTATAAATGCCATAAATTTAAAAAATTATTTGGAAGGCTGTTCAAATTTACTTTACATTGGTTTAGTTAAGTGAATTTTGAATTATCAGTTTTCAATTTGAACAAGCCTGGACATCCCATCTTTGTGCATTCTGTGTGTGGCAGTTCCTGGATGACTCTCAGACTGGCAAGGTGATAGAGGATGCCTGTCTTCCTGCTTGGCCAGCTCAGTCACCCAGCTCTCCCCATCCAACTTTTTTGCTGGGGTCACATCATCAGCACTGTCATGGATGCATCAAAGCCCTTATTCTTTGGATGATCAAGCTTAAAGCCAAGTTCACAGACTCAGTCTTTTCACTGAGCAGCCCCAGATAAAAGTTGTCCTGGAGTTCAGAAACTGAGTGGGGAGGAGACAAAGGCATATAAGCTTTTCTTAAGTGCCTACTACGCGCCAGGCACTGTGCTAAGCTTTACAGACTCAGTTGACTAGATCCTTGTGAAGATGGTGGTTAGGTAAAAGTTTAATAAGAAACCCCCTCTTCTTAATCTCTTCTATTTCTGTTAAGTCCCTACTCTCAGAATTTTGTGTGGGTTTTTTCAAAGTGTGTTGAATTTATAACTTCTGAAGGTATTAAAATTTAATACACACCAAGACTTTGGGGACGTCTCATATACAAAATGCTTTACCTATATTAGGTCTCTTTGGAGCTTCATGGCAGACCTCTGGGGAGCTGCTACAGGTAGTAGTGAAGTGGGCAAGTAGTGAGAAACATCGGAAAGAACGCTGGAACTAGAATCAGAAGTGATTGTTGAGTTGGTTCAGTCATGGCTGATTCTTCATGACCCCATTTTGGGGTTTTCTTGGCAAAGATCCTGGAGTGGTTTGCTGGTTAGGGTTAGGGTTAACCCAATTCCAGATCATTTTACAGAAGAAGGAACTGAGGCAAACAGGGTGAAATGACTTGCTCAGGGTCACACAGCTAGGAAATGTCTGAGGCCAGATTTGAATTTGGGAAGATGAGTCTTCCTGACTCCAGGCCCGGTATTCTATCCACTGAGCCACCCAGCTGCCCCTAGAATCAACAGACCTGGGTTCAGATCCTTCCTCTGACACACAGAATCTGTAATTTAGTGCAAGCTCCCCGGGCCTCATTTTCCCCATCTGTAAAATGAAGGATTCGACTGGATGTCCTCTCAGGTCTTCTGACTGCTGTGGTGGCAGGATCCTGTTACTCACTAAGTTTATTCACTTCACTTCCCACTGTCACGTTCCCCATCTGTAAAATGGAGGGTAGCAGTGACTCTTAGCTGCCAGGGTTGTTTTGAGGGTCAGATTCACACACGCACACGGACGCACCTTTAAAGGGCTATATAAATCCTAACTCTTACTATGTAACATTGTTTCTAAGGGATCATGGAAATGCCCTCCTGGCTTTCTTCGTAATCCTTGGTTAACATTTCTAATGGCATGGTAGTATCCTGTTCCCCTGCTGTGCCCTTCGATACAGCCATTCACACCAAGTGTTACCCTTTTGGGTGCTTTCTAGGTGTCTGAAATTGCACACAAAGAATCAACAAGCATTTCTCAGGTGCTTCCCGCCCCCCGCCTCCCCATCGCGTACTTTTGAGTCTGTTTTCCTGTAATGGGGTTATTTTCGTAAATTATAGAATTTCTTCCCTCCTTCCGCTTGTCTAGCACCAGGTTATTCCCCAAAAGAGTCTTGGTAGCTTCTGTATCCACCAGATGAATCAGTGGACCTGCTGTCCCCCAGCCCAGCAGGATTTTGTCTGTGGATGGCTAGAAGGTAGTACCTGAGCATCCGAAGTAATGTGCCAGCTCCATTTCAAGTGACTTATGTAGACATGCACAGGCCCTTTGGTGGGCATCGGTGCTCGGCTTAGCAGTATTCTTGGCTCGAAAGAAAGCCTCAGTTGGTGGTTTGCTGTGTTTGAATACAGTGATTAATATAGCACCCTCTAGCCACTTGAGAGGCAGCATGGTGTGTGGCAGAGATGGCCTTGGGACCCCTTTACACTCTTAAAAATTAAGGAGGACTCCCTACCCCCAAGAACTCTAACCTTTATTATTTTATTTAGGCATCAGTAGTTACCACATTAGAAATGAGAACGTGTCAGTATTATGAAACTAGTTTTTGACTTTGGGGATACCTGGGGGTTCCTGGATCACTTTTTGAGAACCCCAGGTATAGAGGTTAGAGACCTGGACTTAGAGCCAGCAAGACTTGGGTTCAAGTTCAGCTTGGGACTCATCCTAGCTGGGTGACCTCTGCAAAGAGCCACAGGGCCGGAGGAGTCTGACACAGGGGCCACAACACCCACCATTGTGGCCCTAAATGGATTAAAATGGAATTGGTGAATGTTTAACAAAATAAAGAAGAACATGATAGAAGACAGATACTGTTAATTTGTGGGTTTTGAAGTCAGTATCAGGCCTCTGAGGATCCATAGGCTGCTCTGAGATGCCTCTGTTGCTGAAGGGCATTTGCTCTACTGGACCTTTCCTGTGCCATTCAGATCCCAGAACCAGGTCCCTAACCCTAGCCTATGGGGGGCTTGGGATGTGGGCTAGGTACTTTTTTATCCACATTTTACACATGAGGAAACTGAGTGATTGAGTTGGCCAGGAATAGAACTAACCGCTTTCCATTTGGAATGAAATTGTTAGCCAAGGAGAAGCTGACTTGTCATTTTTAAAAAAGAGCCCTTTAAAAAAACTAATCCTAAAAGATTCTTTAGGATTGCTCAGCACAGTGGCAAGCATATAGTAGGTGCTTAATGAAAGTTAACAAAGATTGGTTGACTTTGGAATAATTGATTGGCCTTCTGTACTCTCCCATGTGTTTAGTTCAGGCCTAGACCTGGTCCATCTCACCCACATGATGGCAGACGTGCCCCGGAGAATCACTCCGGCTTCTGACTGGCGCCACCCATAGCTCCGGCCTGTCAGTGGGCATAGGTGCTTCTGGCTTATCTAGGTCCATTTTGTGGCTGGTTTTGGGTGTCCAATCATTCAGTTGCTGGAGTCTCTTCACAGTAACGGCAGCTGGTGCCATAGTGGAGAGAACACCGGGCTTAGAGTCAAGGACAAGAACAAGGCTTAGAGTCAGTTCAGATGTGGCTACAGACAAGTAATGCCTCATTTTCTTCAGATGTAAAAAATAATGACACCTGCCTCCCAGAGTTGTGAGGTCCAAATAAGCACTTAGCGCAATGCTGAGCACACAGTAGGGGCTTAATCGGTGCTTGCTTTATTTCTCCTTCCTTCCTGTCTCCCTCTTTTGTCTGCTGGCTCCCTGTTATTGACAGAATCAAGCATAACTGCTTCTTTAACCTGGCATCAAAGGCCCATCATGGTCTGTCTCCTTTTCATTTTCTCAGCCCAGTGTGAACATTGCTCCCCTTTCTGTGCCCTGCCTTCAGTCAGACTAGGCCGCCATCTCATGCCTGGCATGAGCTGCCGTGTGCTTTCCTGCTCTTGGGTTTTATCTCGTATCTGTCTTGTTTTATATATTGTGTTTTATGTGTTATATTTGTTCGCATGTTGCTTTCTCCCTATTAGATTGTAAGCTCCTGGAGGGTGTGTGTGTGTCCTTTGTATCCCCAGCTCTTAGCCCAGTGCTGGGCACACAGTAGGTACTTAATAAATGCTTACTGATTGACAGGTGCCACTTGTTCCAAGAAGGTTTTCCTGATTTCTGTCATTACCTTCCCCTACCCACAAAAGCTAGGAGCATTTTCTCCAGATTTTCCTGGGTCATTTTTGTGTCTCTCCTGGGCACCCACCACATCTGAGCTCTTTATTTTTCTGTGTCCTTGAAGGCAAAGATGGCGTTTCGTGCCTCATCTAGAGGAGATGCCCCCTAAATACTCAATGATTGATGATGTATCCCTTCTCCTTTCACATGAGCTTCTTGAGGTTGGGGCTTAGTTTTTTAATCTGTATCCCTGGTATAAAGTAGGCGCTTAAAAAATGGGGTAGGAGGATTGGTTTTGGGCCTCATTGAGTGTGTGTTTGAGTTGCTAACTCAAGGCTTACCATGTAGACAAGCAATAGAAAATAGGACCAGGGATGGGAGCCCAATACAATAGGACACACAGGAATATACAGATCCCTAAAGAAAAGCTATATTTGCGGGAGAAACATTTGGAAGGAACAAATAAGGGACCTCCTTGGTTTAGTAGATTGGATTTACAGTACATAAAAGATGTGTTAAGATTCTGGTCCAAGATACAGGAACACACAGTGGGGGCGAGATCCCAGGGACTTCTGTTATTTCATTTCTCATCGACCCACTGGCTGGAGGAGGGTTGTTTTGTTGGCTTGATTTTGAGTTGTATCTGACTCTTCCTGACCCCATTTGGGGGCAAAGACACTGGAGTGTTTGAGGAAAATGAGCAAACAGGGTTAAGTGTCCAGGGTCACACAGCTAGTAAGTGTCCGAGGCCAGATTTGTACTGGGGAAGTTTCCCTGACTCCAGGCCTGGCACCCTGTTGCTGCTGCTTTTCTAGCTGATGTTTGATAAAGAAGAGGATGAATTGTCTGGCGCCCAGCTTTAACCACATTAATTGGATATTTTCAAAATTTTAGTGTTTAAAAGAAATGACTTTTCTTGTGGACTTAACATCAACAAATAGCATTTCTATCTCTGTAATACCAAGAGCTCTGAAGCAGAATTTTTTGCCTTTGATGATTATTTTTAAGTTTGTGCTCTGTTCTAGGTAGTATCAATAAGAAAATAGCTCTCCAGAGATTCTCCGGTTTCACGTGTTCTAGACCCTTTATCTGTCAACCCAGGGCATCCCTGGCTGTCTGCCCCCTCCCCTGATGCCTGAAGCATCCTTGGACTTCCTTCAGCTGCTCTTCTGTGGGAGGGTTTTACCTTTACCACTTTTAGCCAGTCTCTCCAGCACCATCGATTCCCCACCCCACTCCCCAACACTGTTTCATCTTCATTATTTGACTGTTCATCTGGGGGTGGGGGGGATGGATGGAAACAAAGAGGAGGTGTCCTTAGAGTGGCAGGAAGAGCCCTCCCTGATTTGGGATTCAGGGAGACTTGGGGCAGAATGACTATTTGGGGTCTCACTTTCCCTCATGTAAAATGACTCACTAAATTTGTATACTCTTTGACCCAGAAATACCCTATTAAATACATTCACCAAAGAGATTAAAGACAGGAGAAAAAGCTGCCCAGCCGTGCAGAACTACTGTGGGCATTCCTTTAGGAACTAGAAATCATTTGGGTGGTGCCCTTCAGTTGGGGGTTAGCTGAGAACTGTGGGAAGTGAATGTCATGAAATGAGATTGCACAGGGAGACGACGTGAGAAGGAAGGATTTAGGGGGCTCCTGGGAAGACTTGGATGAACTGATGCAGAGTGGAGAGTGCAGAACCAGGAGGAGGATTTATCTGAGATGGCCACAGTCTCATGAATGAAAACAAATTTGCAAGGGAGAACAGTTCTTCCATGACCTGTCATGGCTCTGGGCCTCCCACCTCTTGGTGGAGTGCAATGAGGTCTATCAATGTAGAAAGAGAAACTGTCTCCTAACTTGACCCGATGCAGCACAAATTTGTTTGGCTTGATTATACTTTTTTTTTCTTGTGAAGATTAATGAAAATTAATAAAAGACCAAATGAATATTATTTCTCCACATACAGTTGAATCGATCTGACAGTAAACATTAAGTGCCTACCGTGTGCAGGATAAATTGGCAGTAATCCATAGAGGGAAGTTATTAGCATAAAGGGAGCTTGGGAAAAACTTCCTGAGAAGTTGAGATTTTAGCTGGGACTGGAAGGAAGTCAGGGAACCATAAGGTGGAGGTGAGGGAGAGAAGACCAGGCATGGGGTGGCCACCAGGGATGCCCACTGTTAAGAGAGGAAGTGTCTAGAGGGAGGGGGATGTACATGAGGCTGGAGAATTTATGGAGAGCTTTTATTTTTAAATATATAAAAAATTGAATGTGATTTTTTTTTTTTGTTACCAAAGAGGGCTTTTATTTGGGGGAGAATGGGGCAGGGCAGAGTGGTATTGGTGATGAGAAAAAAAGGGAAGCTGGTCAGTGAGACATTTAAACAGTACACCGAAAAGAACAGCAGGCCAAGAAATACATATTTTATAGAGTTACTTGTAATAAATGGTTTCAGATACAGTCTTCTTTTTAAGAAATGGCCTTCTTTGTAGATGGAAATATCCATGCTGATTTCCTATTGATAATTTGTTCTGAAATGTTGCGCTTGGTCTGTAAGAGTCTTTAAAGCTGCTGGGCTTAACTTCTGGAGATGGTGTGAAGTAGTGTCTGGAGTACCAGGCCTGTGGTCAGGAAGACCTGGGTTTGAACTCAGCCTTGGATGAGAAATAAGCTATGTGGATAAGTCACTACCTCTGAACCTCTGTGTCACTGTCTATAAACTGGGGCTATTTGCCTCTCCAGGACCAAATGAGATAAGGTAGGTTAAGTCTTTCTTAATGTTCTCGCTTCTCCCTCTACTTTACTACCTCGTACTGTACTACCTTGCCTCTAACTGGCCTTGGGAGTGGGAGGGAGAAGGGGCATTGGAGGATCCCACTCCCTGGGCTGTTGGCAGAGCCGTCACCCTGGAAGAGAATCACACTTGGTGAGTCGCTACCTTTCCCTTCCTCTGATAGAGGCCAAACGGGTGGGGGTGGGAGTGGGGAAGGGGAAGGGCTCCTTCTGTGATATTTGAAGGGTGGACTGGATATGGCTGGATGGCTGTGGTACCTTCGGGGCAGGGCTGTTTGTGTTAGCAAGTGTTGGACTTATTTTTAGTTTTCTATGAAACTTACTTCCAAGAGAAAACTGGAGCCTGACAGTGGCCTGGGAGGGGCTGGCCTGTGGCCAGGGTTAGGTGGAGTCACTGGGATCCCAGGGTGGGGGCTGGGCTGTTGGTGCAGCCATTCAGACCCCTCCTACGTGGTTGCCATTGCAGCCACTGGGGCCTTGGAAGGCAGCCAGCCAATGGGTGCAAAATAAAAGGGGGGGAAGCGACCTCAGCTTTAGGCTGTAGAAGGGCAGTCTACATCCTGGGAGGTCTCCTCTGGTCTGGGCAACAGGAGCCTTTCTCCTTTTGCCCTTTGAAGTACACAAAAAGCCCCTGGGTTGGTTGGAGCATTTGCCATTTACCACCTGTGTCTTCACCCTGGGCCTCAGTTTCCTCATTTGTAAGATGATAGGGTTGGCCTCAACTGCCCCCGAGGTCCAGGCTGACTCTGTAGCCATGATCCTAAGTATAAAGTGGGTGATTATTGGCAGAGACTCCTTTGAATGAGGGAGGATGGAAGACATGGCCGTGTCACCGCAGCCCCTCGTGTCATTCTTTAACGGTTGAGTCCTAATGATGTGGTAGGTAGTAAGATTCCACTTGGGATGGCGGGGGTGGGGGGGGGGAGGGTGTTCAGCTTTGGCAGAACCAGAGGGTGCCTGGTGGTTCTTTGGAGACTTAATTCCTCCAAGATTCCTTCAACAAAGAGCTCTTTTGCAGAAAGCTCCTGGGAGGGCAGGACTGACCGATTCCCTTCCTGACCAGTAATCCTGGTGGGGAAGGGAGGGGATCCTTGAGGCTTGGTCCCCTCACCCAGTGCCAGGCTGCTGCTGCTGATACCATAGGACCTGCCCGTTCCCATAAAGGGTGTGCATCCTGGCTCAGTGGACCTGGCTTTGGTTTTTTCTGTTTGTGTTTCCGGTAAAGGTGTTTAGCCTTGTTGAGAAGAAGCTCAGGTTGTGTTGGGATTTGTCCTGCTCTCCTGGTAGTTGGGGGCAGTGTTAATGCTGTGTGTTTGCTGAACATGTCACAACAGTTCTGAATTTCATCATAATCTTCTTGGCTTCTTGACTCGGTTGTGCAACAGATATGAGTGAATCTTGGTAGTTGAGACCTGAATCTGTTGAACATCATTTATTTGCCTTGAAACGAAGGGTGGTTAAGATGACTTATGGTTAGGCAAAGAGGCCTGAGGCAGGGACTGTGCAGGGCAGTCCCAGAAGGAGCCTGACTCGGGACGGGTCGCTCGTCCTTCCTGGACCTTCTTTTTCCTCTCTGTGAAATTGGCGAATCTGGGAATTGGTGAAAAGTGACCACTGAAATAATGAACCACGTAACTGTGATGGAAATAAAAAAGACCAGGAGAAGGGAAATCGAACATTAATTATAACAACTGTGTGTGGCCAGAGAAGAGCCCGGAGAGTGCACCTCCTTCCCTGAAGTCTGCTGGAGGCTGGGGGTGGCAAGGGCGTTGGGTATACGCTGTATACTCTTTCAGACCCAGTTGATAGGATTAGCTTTGTAGAACTGCCTTTTCCTCACTCTTTAAAATCTTAATTGCCCAGGGTGGCCTGCTAGATAGGGTAGGTTGAAAAATATATGTGATGTAAAAAATGAGAGATGAACGGAAATATGACTTTTTAAAAAGCCATGAACATCTGCCCTATTTGAGAGAACACTGGTTTCCTGTGGTTCCCATGCCCATGCCTTCCCTAGACCCTTTTCAGAGACCTGTATTTGAGATTTCTTGAACTCTCCATTTAATGTAACAAAAAGTCAGCTAGCAGTCAGTTGGCTAAGTGCTAGAGATACAGAGAAAGGCCAAAAAAAAAAATCCTGTCCTCAGGTGGCCGTGGGATCTTCTCAGTGAGGCATGCCCAGTATGAAGAAATTTCTTCATTTCTGAACATCTTGCCTTCTTTTCCCTCATGGATTCACACATCTCTGGTAACAAAGGAGTGAAAAAAACCAGTGTACCTACCGGACTGATATGTTGACTTACTGTATCTGCCCTGCTGAGTTCCCCACTCTGTCAGGAAGGGGAGTGAGGTGTGTATTCACATCCCTTTTTTCCTAGGACAGAGCTTGGTCATTATAATTATACGGTATTCTGATTATTTTCCCCGTTGGATGATTGAAATAACAGTGAAGTGTTAGGGGCGGGCAAAAATCTAGGCAGCTTTACTTCAATTGCATTTCTGATTTGAGCCGACATAGGCATATGAGAATGGGTGGCCGCACCAGGGCTGTTCCCAGAATTTCATGCTAGGTTCTGTTGCCCTTTAATCATTGGAAATCTGAAGTGAGATATTTTGTGCGGCTGAGCTGAACAAAATGGAAATATGTTAAGTAGAACTATGAAAAATTGGCCAAATAGAAAAAATTAGCTTTCTTTAATTAAAACAAACAAGTCCTAGAAAACCAAATATCTAGTTAAGATTGGGGGGGGGGGTCGTGTCAAGGCCTGGGGGGACGGGAGGGGGCAAGTGTACTTTGAGAACCAGCCTTCTGTGTGGCTCACCCCCCCCCCCCCATCTTGCTGCAGTAAAAATACTTAATTTTATGCTAAAAGTTTTTATTTTTAAAATAGCATTTATGAATGAGGTTTCAGTCATTTAGATAGCTCAAACCATATCTGAAAGCTTAGTGGAACTTTCAGTATGAGGTTTCTGGATTAAAAACTTTTGAATTTTAGTTTTGCTGGCTCAAAAAATTATTTTATTTTCAAGTTCTTGGGTAATAGATTGGGACTAAGCAGGGCACAGGATCTGAGCTTGCATTCCAATTTAAGAACCTTAATGAATCGAGAATCCACTTAGTTAATGCTAGTCCAGTTTTAATTCATTTGGTAAAAGTGGATGTGGACCCCTGTTTGGGGAAACCCTTGTGGTCTTCAGGGCCTGGGGCATGTGAGGGACTGAGGGAAGGATGCATGTGTGTTCAGACCTACCTATCTCAGGTCTGCCTGGCTGCTTGTTTGCCTCCATTTATTATACCCCATTTCCTATCTGTTCACAATGGCATGGGAGCTTCAAAGGTCTATGGCCATCCATCCAGTGGTGATCTATAATGGTAAAACTCTCTTTAATTGTTTGACAGGCACTCATAAAGAAACAAGATTCCCTGCAGATGTGCTCATTTAAATGAAGACTAGCTGGGTGTGGGTGGACTTTATATTTATCTGTTGTGCAGGATGTCCCAAGAGTCTTAGTTCATTTGTGAGCTATTAAATCTTGAAGCTGTTAGCTTGAAGCTGACCTGAGACTTTGGAGACATCCTATTTTGTCTGTTGAGAATCCCTGTTGGAGGTCTTTCACTGTAGAGCCCACTACTGGGGGTTTGGGATGGGTCTTTGCTTTCAAAAACATGTGACATGTAGCATCTGACATTCTGGGAAGCTTTGAGGGAAGGGCAGACAGCAGCATCCTGAAGTTGACAGGAATCCTCCTAAATTCCACAGAAGAACTGGGTCCTTTTATGGGGCCACTGGGCTTCCTTCCAGTGTTGGAGGAAATCTGCATTGTTTGTTTTCCTACAGAGGGCTGGGTGGCTGGCAGAGAGCTCTTCAAGTGGCTTGGGAGTGAATAGTCCCCAGAAACTCCTTCTCCACGGGACAAAGCAAGAAATTACTTGTGGATTATGGCTGCCATCGGGCACCTTTAAATAATGAGCTGGTGCCACTTGGGGAAGTGAATTGCTTATTTTTGGAGGTGCTGGGGAATTTTATAATATAAACTGTGAACCCCGAGGACTACCCTAGGAACATTGCTGGGCTTTCTCCCTTTCTGCCTACTGTGGGTTGCTGTCCAGAGCCTGTGTGTGACTTGGTTCTAACAACTTTGCTTCAAATAAGACTTCCCATTTGGGTGTAAACTGTACACTTATGTGGGGCCCTTGCTTGAGAGAGAGACAGAGAGAAAGAAAAAGAGGCTCTTGTAGGTGAGTACCTAGCCTTTGGGTTAAAGTTGAATTGGCCTCATGCCAAAGTTTGTTGGATAGCCACCGGTTAAAGTTTCAGTCTGTTTCCCCAATACAAGGAGAAGTAGAGAGTGGTTAGGAAGAAGGCTAGAAGGACCTTTCTCTGTGTAACCCCCTTTGCCCCCAAGCAAACCATTAAGCTTCTGGACCTCTCTTTCTTTTATATAACGGAGAAAAGAATATCTTCCCATTGCCCACCTCACTTGGTTGTTAAGAGGAAATGGTAAATGAAAACTGCCACATAGGTGAATTCTGCAGACAATTAGTACTGCGCTCTAGGAATGAAGTTTAGATAGTGTTCCTAGAATTTATAGATCTATAGCTGGCAAGGCAGGCAGCTCAGCAACCACCCTCTTCTTTTCGTAGATAAGGAAACTGAGACCCAAGGAGGTTGTGACTTGCCCTAGGAGACCCAGATCATCTGCCTCAGAGGTGGGGTGTGAAACCAGATTATTTTACCCTAGAGGCAGCGGTGCTTTTCTCCCATGCAGTCTGGCTTATTTGGGGAATACGACACAAATAACTAGAATATGAAAAAAAGTACACAAGTCCAAAGGGGAGAGGTGGGGGAAGTGTTTCCAGCTGAGATTACCTCCCACTCAAGCCATATAGATCTTTGCATGTTTATGGTTGTTTGCATGATGTCTCCCCAATTAGATTGTGAGCTCCTTGAAGGGAAATCATAAATGGATTTTGGCTTTCTTTGGATTCCCCAGCACTTAGCACAGTGCCAGGCACATAGTGGGTGCTTAATAAATGCCGCTTCTTGAGTTGGTGGTGATGATAATGATGGCAGTAGTGGGGTTGCTCAGGGAAAGCTTTTATGAAGTAGGTTATGTTTCTTTGAATTGGGTTGAGGAGGAATTTGCCATTGGGGGAGGAGACTGCAAAGGTTGGAAATTGGGAACCACTGGGTGAGCTTGGTTGTTGGTCAGGAGCCTCTAGCTTACATTCCATTGTAATGCTATGTTCTTAATTTGTACTCATTCACCAAAATAGGGTGCTCAGGAATGATATTTTGAATTGAGATGATGCATGGAAGGGAGAGAATATGAGAATTCTGGGAAGGTTGGGTTGTCCAGGTTGGGGATGTCCTGGAATGCTCGGCAAAGAGCTTTAGTGTGAGAAATAAGTGGCGTGACCAAATGATGCTAAAAGAAAGGGAGTCTGAATTGGAGCAGAGAAGGAAGTTGACATTTTTTCACCTGTTTTGTGTTTTAGAATGCTTTTGAGAAAATGCACTGTGATGTGAATATTTTAGACATTTTATGAAACTAACCAGGCATGATGAACTATACCATATTTAGCTTAGGAATTTGTGGTTTTATTTTAATTTTGTTTCTTAAGCCTAGTGTGAGCACTCTGAATGATCTATCTCCCTCTCCCTCTCTCTATTATGTTGGTTCCCATTCCTTTGGTGATACTGTTGGGTAAATGATTGATAGACCTCGTTTTGACTCCTTAGATTCAGGATCCAGGCCCTTCCTCCTGTCCACCTCTGTGTGTGTGTGTGTGTGTGTGTGTAAATAGAAATTTTTATTTAGAATTAAAACAAATACTTAGGGATAAGAAATACAATATTAAACCTCAAGAAACACACCCCTGATTTGGAGGGAGCCTTCTTTTGCACAGTCACAATGGGGACAAATCCGGAAAAGATGATAAAGTCTGAAATTCCCAACATCCCACCACTAGGAGCTGTTCGTCACAATATTTCATTACAAGCACAATATTAAATGTGCTGTAATCGGTGTTGCCAGAATTTCCCCAGACTCATCTTTACAGACAGCAGGAAAGCTCTAAAGGTGCAAAACATTGCAATCTAGTCTTCTTCTAAAGAGTCTCTCTCAAGTGTGTCGGCTATGAGGAAGCTCTGATCTCAAAGCCCAAATCCCATTTGGACGATCAGATACTGGTAACAATGAGTAACATCTCCAGGAGAGATAGGGCTGGTGTTGGCTTAGGGGACAGTGCCTAGTGGGTTGGCCCTCCACTCCAGAGGCTTAACTAGCTCAGTTTCCCATTTGAAGGAATAAGGGACTTAGTGAGTTTTGAGGAGGGCACAACTGCCCCAGGAGGAGAAATTGGTGGTGGTTAGGCTGTGGAAGGCTGATCTCCCAAAACAGGGTGAGGGTTTTCCTCACGCACCTTTGCCTGGCAGGCTGCTGGGGAACCCATGCCTGGACCCTCCTTCTGCCCTAGTGTTTTATCATACTACTCTGCCTCCAATGTGAAGTCGGCACAGGAAGTCTCCATTGCAGCCTTCCCAACCCCAACCCCACCCCCACCCCCATCAGTGAAATGCTAAATCAATCATGCAGACTTGTGGCAGCTTCCGTGCAAATATGAAATGCTTCCTGATCCTATCTAATGGAAATAAATCAGGCAGCGGGGTGTGGAGGGCAGAGCCCTGGGGGTGGAGTCAGGAGACCTGGGTTGGAATCTCACCCCAGATGCATAACTAGCTGATTACCTGAAGGTCCCTTAACCTCCCTGGGCCTCAGTTTCCCCATCTGTAAAATGGAGTTAACACAGTACCAGCTTTTCTTGGTGTCTGCAAGACAAATGCTTTGCAGAAGCAAAGAGCGATAAAAGTGTGGGGAGGTGGAGTTTATGCTCATAAGGACCCTGCATGCTCTATATTCAGACTTGACAAGCCTCCCTCCTGTTTCTTAGAATGCCAATCCCTGGACCATCCTTGTGCCTGCTGTGATGGTCCAGAAGCAGCCGCCGCTGGGCCTCCTTTTAATAATTTATTAATTCTCTTAAAACAAAACCATCACCACCAAGCTTTTAGTGAACAATAAAAGGCTTGCTGCCTTCATTATATTGGAGAAGCCAGTGGGGAAGGGGGGGGGGGGGAAGAGCATGTAATAAACTTAATTTATGTAATAACCATTGCCGTTTTATATAGCACATCCAGGAATAAAAAGACAAGCCACAAGAGAAGGTTAATTATTAAGAACGAGGATGGCTGTGGTTTTGTCTTCAATTTATGGTGAGTTTCCTACTCAGCATTTCTTAGTGAAGATTTCAAAAACTTCCATAGCATCTCCAGATTGGACGGTTTAATGATTTCTAAAAAAAATTCTCCAATCTGAATTTCATGGGTTAAATTAAGTCATTCCCCGTGAGGGTCTGAGGTAGAACCAGTGGGCCACTTAGCTATTTTATTACTTTTGTGCTAAGTTAAGTGGCAACAGAAAAGTAAGAAGTGAAAATCTTGGGGACGGTTTGCTTTTAAAGCACACAGAGACACACACCCCACCTCCAGTGCTCTTTGCAAAGTCTCCTTTTCTGTATTAAAAGCATTCTTTCTGCCTAACTCTGCTCCGATTTTCTTTCTGCTACACTTCAAAGACCCCTCTCTCTTTGTGGGCAGCGTTTTTTCTAACCCCATTTTGCATGGCCGGCTCAGCTCATTCAGGGGAAGCCGCCGCCGAGCCTGCTGCTGCTGGCTGGCTCCGGTTGGCCCTCGGCTCCCTCGCTCCCTCGCCGGAATTCATTCCTGGAGTGCCTTGTTAAACACCCCTGTGGTCATGAATGAAGCATCTCTCTGGAATGTTTATCTGTTTCTGCTCCGGCCGAGGCGGTGACCTTTAAACCTATTGTAGGCCTGACCCACCGGCCAAGAGGAGCATTGAAATCTCATCTTCCTGTATACTGTAACCGGCCCCTGGCTGTTGGGGGTGGGGGAGTGGGGAGGGGAGGGAGCCGGCCCGCTCCGCCTCCCCCTCCCCACCCCCACCCCCGAATTAATAGAAAAGCTTTCAAACGAAGTGGGTAAATGGGGTGGTGTAGCCGTCGTGTGGACACCGGGAAAACCCCTTAAAACTGGCGAATTTAAAGCATTTAATTTTAAAAGGGGGGGGCACCAAAAAAAATTCAAAGCCCTCCCATACCGCCTCTCCTTCCAGTGCCTCTGTAATTAAAAACACAAGTCAAAATAAATAGTAAAAGCCAGTAGCCCACCCCCACCCCCACCCCCAGCCCTACGGGCATTTACAGTCAGTTACTAGCGAGGCTGCTCGGGGGAATCCGCGCCGTGTTAATTTCGCGCTGTTATAAACAGTGTGAATTTCACGTGGGCCGGAAAGGCCCTTTCTGAGCCACCCAAAGCAAGCCGACTTCAAGCCGGGCTTCGGGGCTTCTGCTTGCCCTGGTCCCGGCTGAGCAGCCAAGCCCTGGGAATAGATAGACCGCTGTCCTCTGGAGTTCTCGAATGCAAGTATTTTCATAGCAGTGCTCAATTTGTTCTGTTATGCAAATCCTTCCACAAATGCTCGCTACATTTGTAGAAATATTTTGCCGTATTTTCCTTAGGTTGGCGATGAGTCGCAGTTTGAACGATTTTTTTTTCCTTCATAAAGAGGGCAAATCCTTATTTACAAGGAAATGAAGGATGTAATTCAACACCTGAAGCATGTGACCTTCTCCCCTTCCCCCCCACCCCAACAGAAACCACCACATTTTGATTTGCCCTCCCTCACTGTGAGTGAAATGGGAGGGAAGGGCTATAGTCACCAAATGTTTTCTAGGACAGTTCAATGTACGGGGTCCAGCTGCTCACAATAGGCGCAGTTAAATGTCCCAGCCGCCAGCCTTTTCAATGTGGATACCTAATAGGTTCAAATGGAAGAGAAGAGAGGAGGAGGATTATCTTACCGAGCAGGATGGGAGGGCCTATTGGACTCATCCCTGACCAGAAAGGGGGCAAAATCCCTTTCTGATGGACAGTTGCTTCCCCTCCCCCGCCCTTCTCCTCCTTTCAAACACCATGAGGTCTCAAAACTAACCTAGAGAGGCCTTTGTTAGCTTGGGGGGGTGGGGGGGGTGGGAGGAGGAAGCAGGCTTGGTCAGAGCCTAGTGGCCACTGTAATTAACAGGAATCCCTCTCCCTGCCCCAGGAGGGGTGAATTGCTTGGGGCTCGGTGAGCTGGAGGAGAGTGGCCTGGCCCTTTTCTGTCTTAGATCTAGGCTGGCCAGGAGTGGGGGCAGGGAAATTGCCCCCTGCCTGTAATTTGTTGACCAAAGCAGTGCTTCCTGAGGCTTGCTGCTGGTACTGCGCTGCTACTGGGAAGAGAATGTCTGTAGGGTCTTCTTTTAATTTTAAAAGCCCCACGGTGAGCATTCAAATGGGTGGCCAGGCCCCTGCTGGGCCCCGGGCAGATGTCAGGGAATCTCTGGGGATCTAGGTTTTCTTTGCTGCCTCCTGGACCAAAAGGGACCATTGTTGCTTGGGGCCTGGGTTTCGGGAGGGATTTTCACTTTACTAATAAAAGCCCCAAAGAAGGGAGAAATAAGACTTATTCCTGCTCCTCTCACTCCTAAAGTTAGGCTTAGACTAGAGACAATTTCTGGTCTACATCAGGTAAAATATTCAAGAGCTCTTCTATCTTGGAGTTTGGAGAGGTGTTGGTGTATATTATATAAAAGAGGAAAATGAAGGATTGTGAAAATCAGGGAAACCCAGCAGTCTCCTGATCTGTTGAATTCAACTCATCCAGACCCATGAACAAAACTGGGTGCAAGCATGCGGAAGAATTCCGTAGTTAATTGTTGACTTGGGTGGATTTGGTCCCAGAATCCTTTTTGTGTGTGTGTGTGTGTGTGTGTGTGTGTGTGTGTGTGTGTGTGTGTGTGTGTTTGTGTGTGTGTGTGTGTTATTACTTGACTTACTGGGCTGGAGTTCTCCTATCTTTATATGGGGTTTGCTCCTTGCCCCTAACCCCTCTCATGGAAAGGTTGTGAAAATTTAAGAGTCTGGGCAGCACTGAGTTGTAAAAAATACAGGTCGAGTCTAAAATGTGCAGGTCCCAAGTTCCCTTTGGGAGCCTGCCTTAGCCCTGCTTGGGGCCCCAGAGAGCCTGGAATTCGGTGATGTCTACCAGCACATTAAACCATCTCTTGAGATGTGCCCGAGGAAGCGGTTAATCTCCACTTCCTTCCCTCCGGGTTTTTATGGGCATCTGTGAG
This sequence comes from Trichosurus vulpecula, assembly GCF_011100635.1. Classification (NCBI taxonomy): domain Eukaryota; kingdom Metazoa; phylum Chordata; class Mammalia; order Diprotodontia; family Phalangeridae; genus Trichosurus; species Trichosurus vulpecula. The sequence continues at coordinate 23,004,565 of NC_050577.1, forward strand.
CCTGTCCTTACCTTAGCCCCTAATGATCATAAATGACCCTCTCAGAGGGCAGGGGCCAGGCCTAGGAAATTCTCTTCACACACTAACATATGCAATTAGGTGCTTAATAAATGCTTTTTGATGACGAGGGAGCCCGTGGCCTTCCCGGTGGGGGGAGGGGGGAGTGTTGATCTTCCTAGAGAATACTCACACCGGAGCAGGAATTGGTGTGGGGGGGGGGGGGAGGTATCCCTGGGATTAAGAGACGGTTGCTTGCAAAGAAGAGGGAGATAATACGTCCTCTGGAAACCCAGGCCTCAAAGCAGAGAGAGGATTATTGGTGTATCAGAAAATTGTCCTGTTTGCTGAGAAGCCGGGTGTGGTTTTTTTTTCTCCTTTTTCTTCTTTTTGGTTCATTCTCATACAGTCTTACTAATTTGAAATGAGATTCATAACTGCCAGGGAGAAGCTTCAGCTGTCTCTGTGGGAGGGAGAAAAGGGAGCAAGCAGGGAAAGGACTCAGGGTGGGGCCTGCCCTTGGGCATGGGGAGTCATGTTTGGCTTCCTTAATGTGGTCATTGGAACCCCAGAGGGAGCCAAGAGACCTGAATCTCTTCTTTCCCAAAGGATCGTGGATTTTGGATTGGAGGAAGCATTTGGAGTAGTCAAAGGGTTTGGCTTCAAATCCTGTCTCTAATTCTTTACCTTTGAGACCATAAGTGAACCATGGAACCTCTAGGCCTCAGTTTCCCCATCCGTAAAATGAAAGGGATTGAACCTGGATGGCCTTTTTCTTTTTAAATTAATTTATTTTTAGTTTACCACGTTCAGTTCTACTGGTTTTTGAGTTTTAAATATTCTCCCTATGCTTTCCACAAGGCAGCGTGCAGTCCAATATCGGCCCTACATACACATTCATGCTAAACATATTTCCACATTAGTCATGTTGTAAAGAAGAATTATAACCAGTGGAATGAACCACGAGAAAGAAGAAACAAAAAGAGAGCAGATAGTATGCGTCCATCTGCATTCAGACTCCATCATTCTTTCTCTGGTTGTGGACGGCATTCTCCATTGTCAGTCTTCTGGAGTTGCCTTAGAATCTTGCATTGCTGAGAAGAGCTAAATATATCAGAGTCAGTCATTGCACAATGTGGCTCTTACTGTGTACAATGCTCTCTTGGTTCTGCTCCTCTCACTGAGTCATCCTCAGTTCATGTAAGTCTTCGGAGGTTTTTCTGAAGTTCATCTGCTCACTATTTCTTATGGAACAATAGTATTCCATTACTTTCATATACCACAAGTCTTCAGCCATTCCGAGTTGATGGGCGTCCCCTCGATTTCCACTTCTTTGCCACCACAAAAAGAACTGCTATAAGTATTTTTGTACATAGGGGTCCTTTTCCCACTTGGGTGATCTCTTTGGGGTAGAGCCCTAGAAGTGGTATTGCTGGGTCAAAGGGCATGCACATTTTCATAGCCCTTTGGGCGTAGTTCCAAATTGCTTTCCAGAAGGGTTGGATCAGTTCACAATTCCCTGGATGGCTCTTGAGGGCCCGTCCAGCTCTAGGTGGTGGTGAATTTCTGTTGTTTTCCCCGTTAGAATGTGAGTTCCTTGAGGACAAGGGCTGTTCAGGTACAGTACCTGGCACATGGTAGGCATTGAATATGTGCTTGTTGATTGATTTCCAAGTGTATGATTCTATGATAATTATAATCAGTTGTGCGATCATTAGACAGAGGGAAACAGATCCAAAACAGTGATTTGCCCAGGGAGAGAGAGCTAGTAAGTGTGACCAGAGAAGAGACTTTACTATCTTGGAACCCGAGTTCAAATCCAGCCTGCAACACTAGTTGTAATGACCCTGGGCAAGTCACTTAATCTGTGCCTGTCTTACTTTCCTCAGCTGTACAATGGAGCTCATAGGAGCACCTATCTCTTAGGGTTGTTTTGAGGATCAAAATGAGATAATATTTGTAAAGTGCTCAGGATAGTCCCTGGCACATAGTAGGGGCTCAATAAATGTTGGTTTATTCTTTCCCTCCTTTTTCTTCTTTGTAAGCTACTGACTCTTTAAACCCAGGGGACCTCCCCCCTTCCTCTCCCCCATTACAGAAGGCCATGGGCTCCCTCGTCATCAAAAAGCATTTATTAAGCACCTAATTGCATGCGTTAGTGTGTGAAGAGAATTTCCTAGGCCTGGCCCCTGCCCTCTGAGAGGGTCATTTATGATCATTAGGGGCTAAGGTAAGGACAGGCTCACAGATGCCCATAAAACCCAGAGGGAAAGAAATGGAGATTAACCGCTTCCTCGGGCACATCTCAAGAGATGGTTTAGTGTTTTGGCAGAACATTAAACCTTCCTTCCCTCCTCTCCTTCCCCTCCCTCCCTCTCCTTGCTTTCCCTTCCCTTTCTTCCTCCCTCCCTCCCAGGCTCACTTGGCAGGAATTTCTATTAAAATCCCAGACATACCAGCAGAGACCTGCGGAAGGCTTTCTTTACCCCAGGCGAGTTGTGTGACCTTGGGCAAGTCCCTTAAACCTTTTTCTGTGACTAGGGGGTTGGCCTTGCAGCTCCATTTCATCTGGTGACTGCTATGCCTTTTAAGGTTTACAGAGAATTTTATCTAACCACATTCTCATTTGAGATTTACTGTAACTGAGATGGGTGTGTGTGTGAGAGAGAGATATTATCCCCATTTCACAGCAGAGTAAAGTAAGGTTTAGAGGTTAAATGGCCCAAAATCTTTGGTCAGACAGAGCGGTAGAGAGGCAAAGACTGCCCTGAGCTGCAGGCACCAAATTGGGGGGTGGGGTCAGGATTCCTAGGGTCAGCTGCTGAGCCTTTCTGATGAATCAGGATCTATCAGGGTCTCATGCCCCCTCCCCTCAAACTAGGGGCCCCAGATTTAGGGCAGAGAGGGACTTCAGGGCGTGTCTAGTTTTTGTTGTCCCGTCACTTTAGTCATGTCCAACTCTGTGACTCCATTTGGGGTTTTCTTGGCAGAAATGCTGGAGTGGAAATGGATGAAGAAACTAAGGCTTAACAGGGTGAAGTGACTTGCCCAGGGTCACACAGCTAGTAAGTGTCCGAGGCCAGCTTTGAACTCAGGCCTTCTGACTCCAGATCCCACTGCACACCCCCCCGTCCCCCCAGCTGCCCAGTATCTAGTCTGTTCCTTTCATTTTGCAGATGGGAAGGCTGAGGTGTGCCCTCCGTCAGGCAGTACTCACTGAGCTGGGATTTGGGCCCCATTCTCCCACTGCCTCTCCAGTTTCTAGCCACAAGTTGATCTTACTATCTCTTTGTTACTGACCTTAAGGTCTATAGGAATTGAGGTGGGGGATGTAACTGTTTTATTTACTCATGTTGATGCACCACCCCCCCCCTCAAAAATTTCCTCACCACTCTCAGATTCTCTAAGCTTGTGTCACCCAGGAGAGAGATCAGAAGTAAGTGGCAAACTTAGGCCTCCAGAGGAGGCAGCTTGTCTCCCCGTGCCCTGTTTTCAGAGGGATGCCAAGTGTTGGTGGTACCAGATTGGAAAATCTCTGTGAACATCTGATTTGGATGGAGCAATCAAAGTTTACGTAAGGATGATTCCACTGATTGTTAAGCGACTGGGTGACCCACCAAAACATGTACAAACAAGTGTGCGTTCAGTGTTCTTGTTTTCTTTTTTTTTTTTTTTGTCACCACCTTAGACAAAGGAGGTTGGAACTAGGTTAGCTGCCCTGGGACTGAGAGAGACTGTGGAGTCAGGCACATTCCCTGTGCCTACACAGCTGTCGAGGGTGAGGTCGCATTCCTTGCCAGGTCCTCAGATTCTGTCTTTGTGCCAGTTGGCATCCCATCTATCCAAATGCAGCTGAACTGGAGCCATCTGGCCCCTTTCCAGGTACCTGTCTCTCTTGGGCAATGAGCCTTTAGGGCTGGCTGCCTGGCTGGCTGCTGGGAGCTGGGGCCTGGGGATCCTTCTCTACCACTCCCTCTGGAGTCGGTTGTGTGCATTAGGGGAAACCTGCGTGTTTCTCAGGCCTCTCTGCTGAGTCAGTGGAAATGATGATCGAAGTCCGGCTTCAAGCACCCACCCAGACTGTGGATGGAGCAAGACGCTACAGTCTGTAGATAGTCTACACCCGTCTTATGGGAAACCAGTTTTTATATCAACTTAAAAGAAAGTCAGTTCTCCTTTGGTTTTTAAATTATGGTCGTGTTGGTTTGTTGTATTGCTTTGGGGGAGAGAGAGAGAGAGAGAATATGTGTGTGTGTGTGTGTGTGTGTGTGTGTGTGTGTGTGTGTGTGTGTGTAAGTGTAATATGTCCCACTTTGTAGATCTTCACTGCTTATCAATGAAGGCACAGTGGTAGAGGAGATAGGTTGGGGGAGGGTCGTATACTTGGAGTTCCCAAGGCCCTGATGGTCCATTTGGAGACCATCCTTGGTCTCCTTTACACAGGGGAAGAATTCAGCCAGCCAGTTGCTTCGTTGTGTTTCTTCCCATCTTTGTTCCTGCTTACACAGTGGTTTGTTGGCCTGGCCTGAGCTGCTTCCAGTGGGGCCTTGTCTTGGACATGATGTCCGTGACTGCTGCCTGTCCATAGCCACCCCAGGCCACTGGAGTGCTTGGGGCTGGGCCCAGAGCAGTGGTGTTGGGTTGAGCTAACCTCATCAGCCTTTCTAGTCTTAGCCCAAATGGACCCCCCTTTATATACTGTCTGTATCTTCCCATCAGACTGGTTGGCTTGCTGTTCCGGGACTAGCATTCTCTCTCCTGCCTTTCTAGAATGCTTTCCTCATCCTTCTCTCCCACCTCCCAGAAGCCCTGGCTTCCTTCTGAACACCAGTGGAGAGATCCCCTCTTCACGTATGCTTACTCTCTCCTGAGGGCAGGGTTGGGGTCCTTTTTGTCTTTGAATGGCTGCTGTAGTTGGGGCTTAGTAAATGCTTGTTGGTTGGGTTCATAAGAGCACAGATTTAGGAACCATAGAAGCCATGGAGTCTTCATTTTCTAAGTGGAGAAACTGGGCACTGACACATTTTGGCTTGTACAGGAATTCATCTTCCGGTTGCCAGATCTGGCACGATGCCATATTGCTGCCTGGTGCTCTTTGGGTACCCTTGTCTGCTTATTGGCACGACTGTCTCCCCTGCTTCCCCCAGGACCTGTGATTTTGTAGGTGTTGGGGCCTGCCTTTTACCCCTGCAGATAAGTACTAGTGCCTTCCCCCGCCCCCCCAATCATTTTATAGGTAAACTAACTGACTACCCAGGGTCACACAGCCAGTTAAGCATGGGAGGCATCATCTGAAATCATCTTTTCATCTCTCTCTCCTGTGCCATTTTGGGGGGCCCCAAGAGGTTTGGGATGTATCTCAAGCAGAACTTGAATTCAGGTCTTCCAGCTCTATGCACTCTATCTGTCTTCCTGCCTCAGTCTTTGAGAGGCTTTGGGATACATTTTCCAGATTTCCCTAGATACATATCATTACATTTCACCCCCAGTAAAATGTTAGCTTCTTAAGGGAAGAGAATGTTTTTATATCTTCAGTGTCTAGGACAGGTTAATTCCTTGCACGGTTGTGGAATTGAATCCTGGTATGGACCGTTGGTATCAAGCACAGAACTGTGTTGAGTGCTGGATCTTTCCTGTTTCTTCAAATAAGCTCCTTTGTGCCCCTGCCCTGGATAATCTGGAGTGACAGGAGCGATGTGGTGGCCTTGGCGGAAGCCCAAGGCTGATCCCCCACTATCCGGGCATCCCTGGAACAGTGCCTTCAGCCTCCTTGAGCTCGGTTTCTAATATGTGGGCGTTGGTAGAGCCTGTAGTAGCTGCCTCACCCAGTCATTGCCAGAATGAGGCAGCTCCTCCTCATTCCTTGGCCCTTACTGAGCGTAGATTCTGTTGGGTGGTTTCCATCTTGATTTGGGTATTGGGTTTGGGGGGCCAAGGGAAGAGGAGGATAGCAGTGACTAGGTCAGATGTTATCATTGTCATTTATCTGCCTGCCTGGGACCTAGTGACTCGGAATGCCAGGGCCTGTCACTAGAATAATTGAGGGTTGGAGTCCCTGGGATGGTCACTTTGTGTGCACAGTGTGACTTGGCTTATTTACTCTGCTGGTTTCTGAAGCCAGTCAGGGCTGGTCTGCCAGCCACATGTATGTCTGCAAAGATGTGGCTTTATGTACCTACCTACCTGCCTCCCTATCAGTCATCTGTCCAGCTAGCCATTTATTTGTTCCTCCGTCATTTATCTCTTTATCTGTCCATGCACTTATCTGTCTGCATCTATGAGAGGGGCAAGATATGGTGGGAATCCCTCTCTCGATAGCCAGAGGAAAGACTGTACAAACAGCCCGTCTCATCCACCACCATCATCAGCCGTTTGGCATCTCTCAGGCTTAACTGGATAATAAGTTTGGCCCAAGGCCTGTGTGTTTTCATCACAACGCTTCCAATTTAGCGGTGGTGGGCTCTAAATTACCTTTGCAGTTTCATTTCTTTTGGTAGGGGTAAACTCCTAAATGAGTTTCTCCTAAGCATAAATATTCTCTAGAGGGATGGGCCAAAATAATCCGAATTGGCAGATAACCCCTTGATCTAGTTTGCCTGCCTACGTTCTCTTCAGAGCAGGGAAGGGGGCCTCAGGGAGGATGATGGCACCATAGATTTAGAGCTGGTGGGACTTTGGAAGAGGGGAGAGATCCTATCTTAGAAAGAAGTGAGGCTGGAGGAAGGGAGAGGGCCAAAGGTGCTTGGTGCCCTCTTCTTGGCAGAGGCCTGTTCACTGCCTCCCTTAAGCCTTTTCTGCTTCAGGGAGGGCAGCATAAGGCTTAGTGACTTCTGATTTTGGTGGGTGAGAAATGTGATGTCTGATTTAGCCTTGGCCTTCAGTCTCTGCGTTTTGAGACTTGAATCTCTCTCACCGAGACCTGACTCGAAATCTCCCTCGAGATTCTTGTGATTTGCTGAACCCTCTGTCTGTCCCACTTTTGAGGGTTTCCTTTCTCCTGACTGCCAAGAACCTGAGGTGTAGGTAGCGCATCTTACCCAGCTGAAGGAAGAGACAGAGGTGAGAGGCTGCTCGTCTCAGGCAGTCAGTGACTGAAGCCCAAGGGCCTGGGCCCGGCTGGCTGGCCTCTAGGCCTCCTTCATGTCTGCACTTTGGCCCCATTATTAGCCCTGGAAAAAGGTAGGGGGTGGAGGAGGTTGGTGCCCCCTACCACTCTGGGCGGTTACAGCTTTCACCATCCCTAGGTCATCATTTCCAGGCTCTGTAATGTGGGGCAAGGGGACGAGGTCCTCTGGAGAGCTGTTGCCACCTGTCCTGGACTCTGGAGAATAAGGACAGAGATTAGAACTGCCCCAAGGCCTTCCCTTTCCTCCATGTTTGGGGGCCTTCTATGTTTTTTTTTCCTTCCATTCCTTTTAAAATTTCTCTGCCTCTGTTGCCTTTTCCTGCTGGAAATTTAAGAGTAAGTAACTTTAAAATCAACAGTTTTTTTTTACATTTTAGAAAGTGACACTGTGCTTTTTATGTCCCCTTCATGACTAAATACATGCCTCTGACAAGCCACCCCTCCCCATCCAGTCATCCCTTTGAACAAAGAAGAAAGGAGAAAAAGGCAGATGAGCAGAAACACGTCTTCTGACAAGGGTATATGCAATAATTCTACACCCACAGCCCCTCACCCCTACAAAGAAAGGAGGGGGGGATGATGTCAGAATGACATCATTTATTGGATTGTATGTTCTCCTATACTTGGGAAAAATATTGACCCCCAAGGTGCCTTTGCATCTTAGTTAGTCCAAGAATAGCATGGTGAGGTCAGGGTTGTTGGATCATATTTTAAAATTTCTCATACAGTCATTTTTGAAATGAGATTTCCCAAACATTGCATTTCAAGTCTGGTTCCTCGTTAGAATTCCCCAGATGGAGACACTTTGATAAATGCCATAGTTTTGGTGCAGAGAGAATGGGGCATTGGGGGCTGGCGGGAGTCCCCTCCAGCCTTCATGGGGCTGGGATCCCCTTGGCCAAGAGCAGGACAAAGGCCAGACTGAAGTGGCACAGCCTGGGGGGGCTGTTACGGGTCAACCCAAAGTGACCAGAATAAAAGTCCCATCTTTCCCAGCTCTTCCCTGTGAGATTGCTCTGGCTGGAGTGCTGCATGGGGAAGGAAACTGTCTCCATTCATTGGTTTGCCTCTGAAGTTTGCTTAAAGACCTTGAAACTGTGGGTGGGCTTCCTTGTTCTCATCTGAAACCTTCTCCTTCCTTCCATTTCTGTAGTTACAAGAAGGTTCTTTTGGGGGAATTCCTTGAGGGCAAGACCAGAGAGATAAAGGTTCCTCTCAGTTTCACAAGCTGGACTGGAGAATTCTGGGATCCGGTTACCTAAAGGCCTCTTTATCAGGCTGAGGCAGGTGGGGAGGGAGGAAGGGAGACAGGAAAGGAGGGAGGACTGGGCTCACTGCAAAAAGGATGAAATGCTGTCCATAGGGCCCAGCGAACTTAGATACATCTCTTCTTCCTAGGTGTCATCACAGTTCTTTTTCCTCGTTACTAGCATGTCTGGCCTATCTATAAAGAATTAATAAAATTCATCTTAAAGAAAGGAGCTCGATTGCTTGCTCACTTGCTCTCTGTCTCTCTCTCTCCCTCTCCTATCTCTGTCTCTCTCTCCTCCTATCTCTCTCTTCATCTTTCTCTCCTCTCATATCTCCTCCTCCCCCTCTTCTCTCTCTCTCTGTCTCTCTCTTCATCTCTCTCTTTCTCTCTCTCCCCTCTTCTCTCTCTCATCTCTTTCTCTCTCTGTGTTTCTCTCTCCCCCCCCTCTCTCTCCCTTCCCCCTCATCTTTCATCTCTCAATTGCCTCATTTTGGATCCTGATTTTTTTTTTAAGCCTCCTAATATTTCCCCCTTTCCCATAAGAGCCTGGAACGTTGATATCAGAAGCAGGCAGTTTTCATAGAAGAGCTCACCAATGCACAGCGGGCATTCTTGGCAGTGGAGGGGAAGAAGTTTGCTTTCCTTGCAGGCCTTTGAGTCTAATTCAGTTCAAGCTGCTTGAGAGCAGAGACCATTTTGTACAGTGCACAGAGTAGGTGCTTACTAAATGTTGTTTTTTAAAAATTTATTTAGTATCTCCTTTGTACAAGCTATGAAGGAATACCATCTCCGCCCTCAATAAGCTCACATTCTGCTGGGGAGAGACAGTGGTTTCCCAGGATCAAGGGCCAGCGACTGTGGGGGATCCTGACAGCTCCTGGCCGGCCCCCTTCTACTTTCCCACTGTGGGGTAGGACCTGCTCTGGGACAGTTTCATCTCTTGGTGTGGCAAGGGCTGCACCTGGAAGTGATCAGAGAGCAGCTCTCAATGAAAAAAGGCTTAAAAAGACAGAAAAGCGGAAAAGTCTGTGGAAGCCAGAGTTTTGTGTTTACTGTTGGCTCCGTTTAAAAGCAGATTGTACCCCCAGTGGGAAGAGGTGACACACCAGCTCTCCTGTTGGGTGCACTGGGCTCTACCAGGAGGGTCTTCTGTCCTACTTTGTAGGGAGGGCATTGTGGGGCAGAACGGCCTGGGCCCATCCTGCCCCTTTGCTGTGTGGGATTAATCATTTCCTTTTGACCTTCTGCTACTCTCCTCACATGTTGCATTGATCAGGATGCTCCACCCCCTCCGTGAGGAGCATTCTGGGAGATTTTTTATTAATCAGAGGTTGCAGCTTGCCTGGTTTGGGGCTTGTTTTTATTTTTTAAAGTTACCGCCTTAAAAAACAAAACAAAAACTTGCCCTTTGCTTCCTGTTTTTAGGAGTGTGGGAACAGATAATGGCCTGTCCCCTGCCCCAAGTGTTACTGCGGGAAATGTTGCAAGAACTTTGTATTTGCTGGTTCAGATCCCCTTAGGGGAGCGGGGGTGAGGGGTGGGGTACGGTGTCAGGTTTAGTTATTGTGAGAACTGTGACTTTTTAAAGTCAGAAGACCTGGGTTCAAATTATGGTGCTGATGCTCACAATTTGTGTAGCTAGCTGGATGGTGTCGGACTGGGTGGCCCCCGATGCCCCTGCTGCATTTACCTCATTGTCCTTTATTGGGCCTACATAGCCCATTCAGCCAATGGAGAGCTGAGATACTTGGCCTGGCCACAGACTAGAAGAGGGTGACTGTTCTCTCCAAAATGGCCTCAGCCAAGCCACATGCAAAGCAGTTTGTATTGTTCTTGCTCTTTACCACCTGGGCCTTTCCTCTTGCCTTAGCAAAGAGAATTGAGAGTTCAGTGAAAAGAGAAAAAGAAATAAGTGGCGGCTGGTGCATGGCGGCCAGTGCAGAAAGCTGGGATTTGCTCATTCTTTCAGCATCTGTCTTGGGAAGTAACAGGTATAGAGACAAGTAAAGCGCTGGAAATGATTTTTAAAAAACCAGGAACGTCATGATAACCTGGAAAGACTTAGATGAACTGATGCTGTGTGAGGGGAGCAGAACCCAGGAGAACATTGTACGTGATTACAGACACATGATATCTGTGGTGACTGACTTTGATAGACTTGGCTCTTCTCAGCAATCCAAGGTTCAAAGACAGTCTTGACTCATGATGGAAAAAGCAATGTACATCCAGAGAAAGAATTACGGAGTCTGAATGCAGATCGAAGCCAACTATTTGCACGCTCTCTCTCTCGCTCGCTCGCTCTCCTGGTTTCTGTTTTGTTTCTTCTTTCTCATGGTTCATTCCATTGGTTATAATTCTTCTTTACATCTTGACTATTGTGAAAATATGTTTAGTGTGAAGGTATGGGCAGAACCTATATTGGATTGCATGCCGTCTTGGATGGGAAGGGAAGAGAGGGAGCAGGAGGAAATTTGAAACTCAAACTTGTGGAACTGAATGTTGTAAACTAAAAATAAATCAATTTAAAAGAAAAAAAGCTAACAAAAAAATCAGGAAGAAATTAAGTAGACCATCCCAAGGCAAATGGAAGACTGAGTTCCGTCAAATAGAAGGAACATAGAAATCTCTCTTCTACTTGCAGTTGGGGTGGGGGCCTTGGCCATCCCATATTCTTCCTTAGTGCTATGCACCCCCTTTTAGCATCTTAAAGTTATTCAGAGATGTAACTGGGGTGTAGTTGGGGGGGAGGGTGGAAGCCAAACTGGCCTTCTGGAGTCTGGAAGGACCTGGTTTCAAGTTCCACTCCAGATACTAACTAGGTCTGTGACCCTGGGCAGTCACTGTACTTTCTGTCCCTCAGTTTCTCATTGGCTCTGGAGGGCCTTTCCTTTCAGGTCTAGATCTAAGATTTACGATCTAAGGGAGAGAGGGGTAGAGTGGGAGCTGCAGAAGGGAGGAAGAGTTCTAGAAACTGAGGTAGGTGGTCACTCAGCTGAGCTTTGTGGAGAAGAGCTAGGCATTTCCAAGAGTGGAGGTGAAGTTGTAGAAGGGGGCATTCTAGGACAGAGGCCAGGTGGCCTCTGGAAAGACAGAGCTGGGCTTATGAGGTCCAAGAAAGAGAAAGACGGGGGGAAAAATAACAGACACAGGGTTCTTACTTTTAGAAAATTTTGTGGGCAAGATAAAACTGCAGGGGAAAGTATATCATCCAGATTCCAAAATGAAAGGTGGAAACAGTTAAGTTAGAACAACAGCAACAAGCATTTGTTAAGTGCCTACTGTATGCCAGGAACAGTACTAAATCCCTGGGATTTAGGGGGAAAAATGGAGGGAGGGAGAAGCTTATTGTAGGGCTGGGTGCTAAGCTGTCTGGCTTCTCAAGCTGGACACAAAGAGAAAATACCCCCCAGGACCAACCTGAGCTGGGAGGCCTAGAGGCTGCAGCTGGGGTCTGCCTGGGGGTGGGTGACTGTTGTTGCTTTCTTGGTTCTGCAGGTGGAAGGGGTGGGGGGAGGGAGAGGAAGAGCAGAAAGTGGAAGGCCAAGAGAACATTGGATTCACTCTTGGGGGGGCAGTAGGGAGCCATGGGAGGGTATGGAGTGAGGAGGGAGTGACCCTGGGAAGAGCCAGCTGGCAATTTTCAGGTTGGAGATCAAGATAACAACAGATCCCACCCTGCCTAAAATACTCACAAGAAGGTTTTGTTCTGTCTTAAAATGACTCAGCTGTAGAGGTGAGGGATGAGGAGTGAATGAAATGAAGGTGGGCACAGCATCCCACTGGAGACAGGAGTCATGGTCACAACTTGGCCCAAGGAAGGCTTGGCAAGATAGAGAAGTTAAGAAAGCTTGTTTGCTCTTGGGTTCCCTTGATGTTATGTTGCAGGAAACAATTGTGGCTGGGTATCGTGGGATTTATTTAGAACTGAAGGAGACTTCAGGTCTGGTTCAGCTCAGCTCACTTTTCAGATGAGGAAACCGAGTCCCAGACATTCTTAAAATGTTGCTGGTTGTGAGAGATTGGAGATCCACATTCCCCCCCCGCCGCCCCCCCCCCCCACTTTGGTGTGGAGTCCATTAGTATCTTTGTCCCTCTGTCTCCTTCTCCTAAAACAGGCTTAAAAAATATGTGCCCCTGTCTTCTTCCACACCAGATGGTCATTAGAACCAGATGAGTTTATTTATGTGAAAGCAGATGTATCATTGAGGCCTTGTGCATGGTGAACTTGGTGTCTGGACTCAGAATCAAATCCTGCCATCCTCACTCATTAACTCTGTGACCCCATGACAAATCGCTGAAAGCCTCAGTTTCCACATCTGCAAAGAAGGGATGTTGTTGTTGAGTCATTTTAGTTGTATCCAGTTTTGACGTTTTTTTGGCAGAGATACTGGAGTGGTTTGTTGTTTCCTTTTCCAGCTCATTTTACAGATGAGGAAACTGAGGCAAACAGACTTAAGTGCCTTACCTAGGATCACACAACTAGTAGGTTTCTGAGGCTCTATTTGAACTTGGATCCTCCTGACTCCGGGGCACTCTATTCACCATGCCACCTGGCTGCCCCAGCTAGGAATGGTTATACCTTTAATACTGCCTTTGACACAGGGTTGTCATGAGGTCCCAAATGAAATCAGTTGAACACTCGAAGACTTGTAGAGCATTGTAGATCACAGCTGTGATTACGAATGCATGTTTCACTCTGAAGGCCCTCCCAAGGGGTGGCATGTTTCCTTACTCTTCAGGAGGGGTAGGGAGAGCAGCTATCCCTCCCAGTGCAGGCAGGCACCTTCTCTGTTCCTTAGTTTCATAGGGGGGGAGAGCCCAGAGAGATTCATTGACTTATCAGGAATTGTTAGAGCCAGGATGGGAACAGGACTTTCTGGTTCCAAATCCGGCACTGGATGGCTTAATAATGAGCATATTAGTCATTATCGTAATAACCAAGATGTTCCCCCCCTCCTCCCTTGCCCCTCAGCAGCATCAGGATAGAATTCCATTAAGATCTAGTTCTGGAAGGGACCTCCATGGTCATCTAGTATAATCTTGACCCTTATTTTACAGATAGGAAACTGAGACTCAGAGTTGACAGTGGAAGTAACTAGCGTGACAGTGGATTCAAACCATGGTCTCTGTTTTTTTTTTTCTTTTTTTTTTTCTTTTTTTTTCCAGAGGGGGGAAGGCAGGACAATTGGGGTTGTGACTTGCCCAAGGTCACACAGCTAGTCAAGTGTCTGAGGCTGGATTTGAACTCAGGTCCTCCTGACTACTCACTGTGCCACCTAGCTGCTCCCGTGGTCTTCTTCCCTCTGGACCATGTTCCCTCCTGCTTTAGGTGCTTTGTAGAGGATCTGGTGCATATCACCCCCATTGCCATCCTTTGCGCTCTTCCTCCTTTCCTCCCTTGTTCTCTTCCTTCCTTTTTATTTCTATGTCTTCATTTCCCAAAATGTCCCTCTCTCCTTCCCCTTCGAGAAATCTACTTTTAGAACAAAGAATTTAAAAGAAGGGGGAAAGAAAGGTGTAGTTTCAGCAAAACTCACCCACTTATCTACCAAGTCCAACAGTGTGTGCAGTGCTCCATTCCCATAGTCTTCCACCTCTGGAAAGAAGAGAGGGAGGTTCATTCACCCAGTTTTTCTTTAGGGCCAAGGTTGATCATGAATTAAAGAGGGTTCATTTTCATTTTTTTGGTTTTGTTTTTGTTGGTTTCCTGGTTCTGCTTGCTTCACTCTGCATCACTTTGTGTAATTCTTCCCATGCTTCTCTGTATCTCCCATTCCATTCACGTGCAACAGTTGGTTTAGCCATTTCCCAAACAGTTGGTTGGCATCTGCTTTGTTTCAAGTATTTTGTTGCCACAAAACGTTCTGCTCTAAGTGTTTTGGTATTTCTTTTTGTTAATGATCTCCTTGGTTTGTGCCCAGAAGAAAGAGCTATAGGTCAGAGGAGATGGATGTTTTAGTTGCCTTTTTTTTTTTTTATTAAAAAAACATGCTTTTCAGGTTGGTTGGACCCGTTCAAAGCTGCAACAGTGCTGGTCTCGCTATAATCCTTCCAACGCCGACTATTCTATCTTTTGCCATTGTGGCCAGTTTGCTGGGTATGAAAGAAAACCTCAGAATTGTTGTGATTTTTTTTTTGTTTTGTTTTTGAGGGAGGGCATTAGTGATTGGAGCAGTTTTATGTGGTGAATAGTTTGTACTTCTTTTGATAACTGTTTGTTACCCATTGGGGAATTGGTGGAGTCATTTGAACCCTCTGGTCTGCTAAATCAGGGGGTCACATGAGATGAACTCTAGGGGCCTTTCTATCCTGATAGTCTCAATAGAGTGAGAAGACACTCAGAGAGTTGAGAATGATAATGTTGGTTAACATTTAGTGTGTGTGTGTGTGTGTGTGGAGAGTATGCATATGTATTATGGTACATATACATATTTACATGTGCATAACATTTATATAGCATATAGTAAGGTTTACAAAGGACTTTACGTACCTTTTCATTTGATCAACAACCATCTGAGGTTGGTACTATCATTCATTATTCCTGTTTTATGGATAACAGAACTGAGGCAGAGGAGTTAAAGGACTTAGCGGTGGTCGTGTAGCTATTGTCAAAGGTGGGATTTGAAACCAGATCTCTTGTGTCCAAATGCTGTATTCTCTTTCTACTTTGTGTGTGTGTATGTGTGTGATCTTTATCGGTAAACAAGAGAGGTGGTGTTCATACAATCATTATTAAATAAATTAACTCTTGACTTATCTTTTAAAAGAAATTACATTCATGCTTCCAGTCTCAACACTTAAAAATACTGCTTCATGTTCTGGTTCGCCTTTAGAGAAGGATATGGGGTGTCCTTTTGGACTCTGAGGGGCCCCTGTTATTCTGGAGAGAAAGTAGCTGATTTTGCCTTGGGGGGTCACCAAGAGCAGGGTCCATCAGAGGTGCCATGTCTCAGATTTGGGACCAATTCCAGTTGGTTGGTTGTTTTGGGGGAGAGAGAGGTGCATTTTGTGTGTGTGTCTGTGTGTCTGTTTGCTGGGCGGGAGATAGGGGAATGGGGAGCTTAATGGGGAGAGTGGGGCAGAGCGAAAGGCCTGTTATCCTCCAGTCCTCTTTGACACCAACATTCCAGAGATCTCTTAAAACCTACTTCGTATAACTCATTTCCTGCAGAGCTTTGGGACTCCCCAGATGGGCTTCTGCTTCTCTGCTACTGCCTGGCTTATGATGATGGTGTAGGATCACAGACGTAAAGCCGGAGGGAGCATTGAAGGTTGTCTTGTCCAGCTTTCATTGCTAAAAAAAGGCTAATTGAGACCTTATTGTTTCTACATAGAAGTAATTTCTCTAAGTCTTTGAGGTGAGCTTATGTTTGTACAGTCTTCCAGACTTCCCAAAGTCCTTTCTTCACCACCCCCAGGGAATTGAGTAATGGAGACCTTAAGTGATGCCCAACTTCACAGAGCTCCCTCTTACCCAATGAGACTTTTCTTATAACAAAGAAAACAAGGTAATCAGAACTGACTGAGAGCTGCCAGGTCTGAGATTGTATGTGGCATTTAGTACCCATGTGCCTCCTGCCCTCTACTTCCAGGGAGGACAGACCTGACCTCCCCACTTAAAAGATGAGCTGACAAGGCTGGAGAGGGAAAGGGAGTCTGATTGTCCAGGGTCACTTGCCCAGTGTTCAAACCCAGGTTCTCCCCCTACAGAGGCCAGCATCCTTCTCAGTATGGTGGTTAGGTTTTTAGGTTTGTTTTGTTGTTGGGTTTTGGTGGGGTGGGGGGGAGGGGGACCAGCCACCCCTTGCTGGAGGGGCAGAAACTCTAGAATACAGTCAGGGATCGGGGCATCACTCCCCCACCTCCAAGCAAAGGAGGGACGGGTGAGGTGTATCCTCTTTGTAGTGGAAACCTTCCCCAGGTTCATTTGTTTTTCTCATTTTCCATTCCGTAAGGAATTAATTTGAGCTGAGACAGTAGCTAGCCTAGAACGCCAGCTCTGGTAGAATGGTCACCCCATTCTTCTCCCAGTAGGATTTAAACCATTGATCCCAGTTATTTCTGTACAATGTCCACTCTCCAGAAAGCTCCATGCTCCGCCCTCCCTCTTGGTCCTTCCTTTTGGGGGCCAGGGGTGTTTTTCATCAGTGAGCAGCAAGGTTGCCAAACAGGATCAAGGAGTCAGCAGGGAGGTCAGCCCCTGATTGCTCCTGGGGACGCGCCTGAATGATGCCTCGCAGATCTCAAAGAAGCCCATTCACCAGGCCTGCCTGCAAGGCCTCTTCAGAAAGGCCTGGATGGGGTGAGCTGTTGAGGCCCAGTGGGGCAGCCCACCATCCTCCCTCCTCAGCGCTGCTCTTCAAATGCTCTCCAGGAACAGCAGCGGCAGCAGCAGCTTGGGCAGAATTGGATTCATTGGGATTCCATGGCATATGCACGGTTTTGCTGCCTTTTTTATGTGCTGTCTCCTTGACTAAACTGCAGCCTCCTCCATGGCAGGGCCGTTCGAGCCCAAGAGCCCATGTATGCACTAGAGTGCTCTGTGATCAGAGGTACCCCCACACCCACCCCATGACCTGCTCTGAAAAGCTGGTTTACATTGTAGCTAAACAGTGTACGGTATGGCATGTATTTGTACACATGTGGCTGTAAATCCCCACAGAATATTTACAGTAACCTTTTACAGGGAGGATTGATTTTTTTTTTCCCGCAGGGGGGAAGACAGGGCAATTGGGGTTGTGACTTGACCAAGGTTGCACAGCTAGTAAATGTGTCAAGTGTCTGAGGTCGGATTTGAACTCAGGTACTCCTGACTCCAGGGCCACCTAGCTGCCCCAGGGAGGATTGATTTTGATAAAATAACACCTCCATCTTGTGGTCATTTTGGATTTTGCCACGTTGCATTTTCACAACTATAGGCATTCATGGGGTGTGTCCCCTAATACTGCTCTTTGGAATCCTGTTGGATGTGGGTTCTGCCCCACTGACCACATGCTGTAAAGCTAACTGGTTCCATTTTTATCCACCATGCTTTTCCTGACTTTGGGTACGGTTCTAATGTATATTAGAAAGTTGGAAGATTCACTTATGAACCCCTTAGACTCCAAGCTCCTTGAGGGCAGGGGGATCAGCTTTTGCCTTTCGTTTTGTGTACCCAGTGCTTAGCACAGGGCCTGTGACTTGCTCTTAACCTTCTTGGGCCTCAGTTTCCTCATCTGTAAAATGAAATTAGATTGATGGGCAGCTCACAGTCCCTTCTAGCTCTGAGTCTGTTGTTGAAAGACCTTGAGATTGTGTCTTATGAAGAAAGTTGGAGAGATTGAGGATGGAGGAGGAGGGAGTGAAGACTTACAAATGGATGTCCTAGCTCTGGTCAAGTGTTTGAGACCAAGGCTGAATGACTGCTTGTCAGGAATGGTAGAAGGGATTCTTGGGCAAGTGTGGATTGGACTCAGTATTCCCTGTGATTCTGGGGCTTTGGGTCCATTTAAAACTTACACCATTTTGGACTTAACAACATTGCAATACTTAAAAGATTTTCAGAAGGTTTGACCCACTATCTTCAGCACCAAGTGTGTGTACGTGTACTGCCGTCAGTATTATTGGCCACTGTGGGGGGGATGGGAGGGAAGCAGGAGCTTGATAAGTGGAATCATAAACCTTCAAGCTTTGAGGATGTCCTGTCATGCCACCCAGGCCGCCATCTTGGCTGCTGCTCATAGAGAGATCATTGGGCCCAGAGGCAGGATACCAGCGACCAAAATCCTGCCTCTGACTATTACTGGCTCTGTGGTGTTGGGCAAGTCATTTAAAGTCTGCATTACTTAATTCCCTGGGAGTGGTGAAGAAAGGACTTTGGGAAGCTTGGAAGACTGTACAAACATAAGCTCATCTCAAAAAGATGATCACCTCAAAGAATCAGATTTGTAAGTGATCCAAAGGGCTTAGCCTGGTTTTAGGCTTATTGTCAAGGACTGAAAAATGAGGTAAACAAAGCATCATTAAGTGCTTTTGTGCCTGGAAAAAAAGGTGGGGTGGAAGGGAGGATTGTGGGTGATGGAAGGCTCTAGTGCCACATCGGTCCCCACAGTACAGTGAGTCCTGGAGGAAGACTGCCTCAGTGGTAGTTGTGTCCTTTATGGGGGACCAGAATGGTCAGGGTGGGGTGAGAGGACTAAGAGCTAATAACAGCCAACATTTCTATGGCTCTATGTGCCAGACGTGCTAAGCAACTTACTTGATCCTTACAACAACCCTGGTATTATCTCCATTTTATGGATGAGAAAACTGAGGTTAAATGGCTTGCCAAGAGTCCCACAGCTAGTTAAGTGTGAGGCTGGATTTGAACTGGAATCTTCTGCCTTCAGGCTCAGCGCTGTCCACATAGCTATTAAGAGTCTGAGGCTGAGACTTGAAATCAGAGAGATGAGTCTTCCTGACTCCAGGCCTAGCACTCTCTCCCCTGGACCACTCGTAAGGTGATACATCTCTCTGAATCCTTCTTAGAAGGAACAGGAGGGGAGGATTCTGAGCAAAGCACAGTGAGTGACCAACAAAGCCCACACCCATGTTCCTCCAGCTCTCCAGAGGAGATGGTTAGAGCATTTATTAGGTGCCTGCTGTATGCCAGGCACTGAACTAAGATGGGCTTATAAATGTAAACAAATGAGGCTGTTCTTACCCTAAAGGAATATAAGGAAGGGTAGAGTTGATGTATAAAAGGGAACTGGAAAAGAGAGAGGGCCAGATAAGGCTTCTGGGGAACATGTGGCCACATCTGGAAGTGGGGCCTTAGCTCCAGTCCAGGGCCTGGCCAGGCAGAGTTGAGGGTGGCCTGAAGGGGGGAGCCTGGAGAGGCCGGGTGGGTATGGGAGGGAGGACATGGCAGTCCAGGCCTGGGCCTCAGCCCCCAAGCAGAGGGGCTGCCCTCTGACCACCAGAAGGGTGGCTCTGAAGATTTCAGGATGAAATCTTTTCTGTCTGTCATTTAACCTCCTCCGTGAATATTTCCTTAGTAGCAGGAGCTTCATGCCAGAGGGTATCAATAGGTTAGTCACTTTTCTAGTGTAATTCCAAATTGTTTGGCATGATCATTTTTTCCCAGAATCCCCAGCGCTGTCCAGTGCCTGCATAGCTTCTCCAGCATTCTGTGGTCATCGCTTTAAGGCATCTTTAGCAATTTTTTTTTAAGGGGTAAAAGTTGGAAATAAAAAGACTAAGTCTGCTAGTGACTCTGCTTTGGGTTAGAGGATTTTCTCTCCCAAACAGGGGAGACAAAGCGGGAAGAAAGAAGGATGGAAATGTCTATCATGGGACTTTTCAAGGTATAAACAAGACAGGGGTGGGTGACCTTCGTAAAGATGGCAGACTGTATGTGGGCTGCCAGCCGTTTGGGGACCACCGTGGTGTAGGAGAAAGTTAGGACCTGGGTGTGTATCCTGACTCTCTTCACTTAGGACCTGTGTGACCTGACTTCTCTGGGCCTCAGTTTCCTCATCTGTAGAAAGAGATCTTGGCTCCCTCAGCTCCCTCTCTTCCAGGACTAGATCTGCATCCCTGCTCACCTCTGATGACAAAGGCATTTTGTTCACTGCTTGTCTTGATCTAGCCCTGACAAGAGCCACCTGGTCTCGGCTTGTCTGGGTGAGGACACCTGGATTCAAATCCTTACTAGCTGTGGGATTCTGGGAAAGCCAGTCAGCCTCCTCCCTTTCCTTATTAGTTAAAATGGAGAGAAGAACACCTAAGTCCCAGGGTGCTGTGGGAACAAGAAGTCTAGGTGTTGTTGTTATGGTAATCCAGAACTCAGCCCTTGTTTGGCCCAGACCTGGCCACTTTGGTTGTGCTTGGTCCGAAGGCCCAGCCGTTCTTGGCAGTGGGATCCTCCCTTAGAACCTGGGGGCCAGCAGTAGTTCATCTCTGGTCTCAAAAGCTCAAGTCTTTGGTGGGGGTGGGGTGTCAGAAGGGCTCCTGACCTCCCCCTCCCCCCCCCCCAGCCCTTGGTGGGTGGGGGGAGGGCCAGAAAGGCTCCTGACCACCCCCACGCCCCCAGTTTTTGTCTGGGGGCCTTGGTGGGTGAGGACAGAGTAGGAATGGGGGGATCTGTGGCTGGGTCCTAAGGAGGGAGGGGGGTTTAAGGGGAATGGCTTGAATTTATAAAGGAGAGGGAAAAAAGCTCCTGCTGATGCTTCTTCCTGCCTGGGGCAGGTGAGCTGTTAGCAGACTCCCCTTGCTGCCACCTGGCACGTGGTCTCCCTCTGGCGTCGTCCCGCCCCCATTCTAGAATAGAAAAGGCTCCCTATTGCCCCAAGGATCACTTTCCTGATCTGGCCTCTCTCTGCCTTGTTACCCATTATCCTACTTCACATATTCTCCATTCCATTTGGATTGTTCACCTCCCACCTCCCGGTGTTTGTATAGGCCCTCTCTCCTCACCTGCCTTCTGATATCCCTGACTTTACAGCCCAGCTGGGGCTTTGCCTCCCTCAGAAGCCTTTGCTTGGTGCCACTGCCGCCGCATGCCCCCCCCCCCCTTTTGTGGACTTCAGGGGAATGGAAGCTCCCTGAGGGCAAGACTCTTCATTTACCTTCAGGGCCTGAGAACAGTTCAGACCACCTGTATTTGAATTCTGCCCCCTTCGTGCAGTCTGTTTCTAGTACAGTGTGAAGCTTCAAATTCACCTGTGAAATGGGCATGATCCTGGTACTACTCTGCACCTCAGTTTTCTTACCCATAAAATAGGAATGATACTGTGGTACTCAGCCTCAGTTTTCCTCACCTGCGAAACAGGGATGCTGCTCCCTCAGGAGATTGTTTTTATTTTTGCTTCCTTTGTCCTCTTCTCAAATGAAACGAACATCTCCATATGCCAGAAGGGAATGAAGGGGGGGATTGTACTGGGACCCAGTGGCCGGCCTTGCCAATGTTAACCCCGGCTTCAGGAGCTTCCTTGGCAAATGTTCCGATGACCCTGTTTTAATAGAATCACTTTCTTTCGCCTCCTCTCCATTTTATGGACTAAAAGTTCTGATTCTGGAAAAGGGTCCGGGATGCCAGGCCCAGGCAGCCCGACGGCATTCTGTAAGCCCCAGTACCAGATGGTGCCCGGTGGTGGGGCAGCAGCCATGTTGGTTACCCTCTGGGGCTTCATTTTCCTCAGGCAGCTGTGGATGGGCACTTGAAAGGAGCCCTGCCCCCCCCCCAGTTCATTAACATTTCAAAGGTCTGGGAGGGGGGGCAGCCAGGCTCTTATCTTGACGGGTGACCGTCTCTCTTCTGTTCCCCCAGGGGGTCAGTTTCCTGTACTTTGTCTCCCATTCCCTTCTAAATTCCCTATCCCACCCTAGCCCCCTGCCTCCTGAACTGTCTCTGGGAGTAGCACAGCTTTCTTTATTTGTGGTTTTGCAACTGTAAAATACCTTTACATAGGTGGTGGATTGGACGGCACCAGGCTGACTGGCAAGGTCTGAGAATGCTGCCTGGCTTTGTGACCCTGGGCTCCGTTACTTAACATCCCATGTGCTCCATACATGGAGAGGAGGGGAGAGGGCGTTGGGTCTCAGGAAGCTCCCCACCCCATTGTGGTTCCCCATGAGCTAACATCCGAAGTGGCCAGTGTTAACCATGATTTGATTGCCACCATCACCAGTGGGGCAGATGCTTCATTTTCCAGATAAGGAACCTCAAGTCCAGAGAGGATGAGACTTGACCAGAATCACACAGCATAGGGAGTGAGGGCCAAGGTGGTCGTCCCTCTTGGTGCCAGCCCCCAACCAAGCCTTCAGCAGGCTCTGATGATCTGCATTGGGCTCTGAGGATGGGCACCCCGCCTTCCCATGCTTGTTCCTCTGGGGTAGTGACCCTCCCATCTCCTCCCTCCTCCCCCCATGGGGTGCCCTGACCTAGACTGGTAAGTTTCACTACCATATCCACCCCCCACCCCCACCTTTAGGGCCAGCCTCAGCTCCTAGGCTTTTCATTGGGACACACACACACATTTCAAAGCTGGCTCCAGAGGTGGGAGGGCTGGGGTTCTGCTGTCCAGATCTTCATTAGCATTTGTGAGAAGTGTGTCAAAAATAACCCTCCCCTTAAAAGGGGAGTTAAATGAATCCGGAGGACGGAGCTGTAGTGAGCTGAAGAAACCCTTCTACTTGAATTAACTGGCATTAGGGGCTGATGGAGCCCGAGGAAGGGGATTGAAAAATGTCAATATTTTGTTTACTTTCTAGCCAGCTTGATCTACGTTAGTAATATCTGGTGAGTTTGATGACGAGTCCCACTCTTAGAATAAAGGCCCTCTCCCCCGTTTTGTGGGTAGGAGAGGCCAGTCCAAGGATGACAGTATTTTAAGAGGCTTTATGATATACCTGGAGGCCCTTGGATTCCATCCAGTTTGGTTTTAATCGTTTAAGTGGCTTGACTTGGCTAATTGAAAGCACCATTCAGTTAGTTTTAACCAATCCTTGGTGGTCATAGAGGAATATGTACATATGGAGGGGGGTGTTAATATGTGAGGCTGTTGTGATCCCTCGGAGGCTGGAGGTTCACCCTGTTATCAGATGTGCTGGGAGGGCAGGATGCTGAACTTCCTTAGGGTCGTCCTCGAAGGGCCCCTGAGGAAGGCCTTCCCCTCCTGCCTCTCACATTCACCACCCTACTTGCTAGATCATAGATTTGGGGAAGGAAGGGTCCTTTCAGGCCATCAGCTCCAAACCCCTTCCTTCCACAGCTGGAGAAATAGACCCAAAGACATAAAGGGATCTTGCCCAAGCTTAAGGACAGCTGCGTGGTTCAGTAGGCAGAGTCCTGGGCCTGGAGTCAGGAAGACTCATCTTGGGAATTCAAACCTCAGACATGTACTAGCTGTGTGACCTTGGTAAGTCACTTACCCAAGTTTACCTCAGTTTCCTCACCTGTAGAATGAGTTGGAGAAGGAAATGGCAAACCATTCCTGTATCCTTGCCAAGAAAACCCCAAATGGGCCACGAAGAGTGAGACATAACTGAAAATGATTGAACAAAAAAAAGTGGCATTAACCCAGGTATAGACTCAGAGGTCTCAGACTTAGGACATGCCCTTAGAAAGCATCCGGTTCAACCCTCCCACTTTATAGGTGAGGAAGCTGAGGCTTAGAGAGAGTGTGACCTACCCAGCACAGCAAATCAGTGCTGTCAGGCGAGATTTGAACCTAAATCTTCCGAGCTCCAAGGCCAGCGTTCTGTCCAGACTTACCAGCTGCCGTCTTTTGACTCCAAACCTGGAGTTTGCTCTAGGCTGGCCAGTTCTTTTATTCCATTTCTCTCCAAAGGACATGAATATTAAAGTAATGAATTCAATCCATATTTGGGGTCCTTATATGACATTCACTAACGCCCTCATCAGGCCTTCTTCCAGATTCTTCCATTGAAGAGTCAGTCAACAAGCATTTTAGTAAGCATTTCCTGTGTGCTTGGGAGACAAAGCAGCTAACTTTATGTGTATTAAACAGCTTCCTTTATGTATATTAAAAAAAATCTTTCTGGTGATTTTGTTGTTTTTTAGGGTTAGTGAAATTAGTAGAAAAATTAAAAATAGTTTTATAACAATTTTAAAAACTTTAAATCATTCAAATTTTAAATGATTTTAATAATTTAGAAATTTAAAATAATCTGTTTTGGATAATTTAACTACTTTAAAATAATGATGATGATGGGTGGGTTAGGAGCCCATGTGGGAGGTGGGGGCGTTGTCGGATTCCACAGCTGATTTTGGGGGCCCTCAGCCACATCCACCTGCCCATCCATTCACCCTCAGCAGGCCCGGCTGGTTCACACAGTCAACTGAAAACCACCCTCGCCACTTAGTGCTTTCCGATGTACAATGTTTCCCACTGTTTTAAGAAGAGGAGTACTAAGTTACATAGCCCACCTACAAAGTTTCAGGGCAGCTCTTTGGAGGAGAGCCCCCCACAAGGAGCAGAGGAGATTGGATTCATATCTTGCTCTCGGAGTCTTGGCCAGAGACAAAGGGGAGCCTGTGCATCTGGGAGGGAACCTCTTTTTTATATCTTGAAATCTAGATCTTTACAGGGATGGTGATCTGAGTCTTAGGACAGATTTTTCCTTATTTACCCCCTGAAAAATGCATGGAGTTCTTATTAGGACTGTAGAGGTCAGATCTGGCTCTTAGGCACAGCTGGGAAACCAGTGATCCTTACTGCTTTGAGTGACCTTTGGCTTCCTACTGGCTTGTCACTTGGGCCCCAAATTTTAATTTTCTAAAAGAGTTGTCCAATTGAGATCCTGGGCTAAGGAGCTGCTTGGAGAACAGGACAAGAGAAACTTCAACCTGAATGGAATGCACTGGGGAAACCAAGGAAGAGTTCTTAATCCTTGTGGATTTTAATTAAGAGGAATAGATGAGGACTGCATCCTCAGACTCCAGGCCTTCCTCCCCTTCCTTCCATTACCACTGGGCCTTGCCATTACATTATTTTAGAGTCTGTACTGTAGAATTTGCTTCCTCCTTGGAGAAGGCCAGCTCCTTCAGTGTCAGGCCTGTTTGTTTTTTGTTAATCTGACCCCATAATTGGCTTAGTACATAACAGTGCCTTGTATAGCCTAGGTACTTAATAAATGCTCATTCAGTTGAAATGAGTTTATTTTGAGGAATTGAAATCAGCTCATTGGGCAGCTATTGTCCTAAGTATCAAGTGACCCACTTGTTGATATAAACTCAGTTCTGGGGGGAGGGGCTGGGGGCTGCCAGGCTGCTGGGGTGGGGTCAGTCTTTGGATGGCATGATATTCCAAGTTCTCATCAGCCATGGGAAGACACAGACGGCAGAAGGAGCAAGAGTGTTCCAAGTTCTCATCAGCCATGGGAAGACACAGACGGCAGAAGGAGCAAGAGTGTTGTCTTTTAATGATTTCTTTCTGCCCCCACCCAAATCTGCTAGTTTTTGCTTTATTTCTTGGAATAGTTGCCCTGACCTTAATGCAACCCCTCCCCTTTGCACATTCAATTTTCAAAATTGTTTCTGTTCCACAAAATTGGGCTTTTGGATTCAGAGATGCTTTGGGTACGTGACCAATGGCAGAGAGAGGGCTAGGGACCATTCTTCACTGGCTACCAGCTGCCAGAGTGCAGGGCCGAGTTTATTGAAGCCACGTTGCGACTGGTGCATCGTCTCCTACTTCTTATTTTGGTTGTTTTTTTCTATAATAATAGCAAACCTTTATGTAGCGCCTACCGTGTGCAAGGTACACAAGGTTATGTGTATAAGCACTTTACACATTTCTCAAATGATCCTCATGACAACCTGAGAGGTGGCGTCCTTATTCCCATTTTACAGTTGAAGAAACTGAGGCAGACAGGATGACTTGTTCAGGGTCAGAGAACTCATAAGTGCCTGGAAATGGAATTGAACTCTCGCTAGCACTCTGTGTACCGCACTACTCTATTCCTTCCTTCTGGTTGGAATTGGGCTTACTTGGTTTTCACTGGGAAAATGATGCTATTTTCAGAAGTCATTTACTTCCGTAGGTAATGTGGTGTGATAGAAGGAACGTTGCATTCAGAGCCCTTTGGTTTGATCCTGGGTTCAAGTGCAGCTTCCAGTTGCTGTTTTAGATAACCATGTGATTGAGCTTGTGGGCCACTAATATCTCCTCTCCCCCCCCCCTCCATTTGAATCCTTTAGCCACACCTCCCAGTCTTGTTCTTGAACCCACTTTTTGGAGCCCAGGCCTGGCTGGGCAGGACGCATTAGCCGGCCCTCTTGGCCTGGTGCTATTATTTATAATTTCGTCAGTACAACGTTTGTCTTGTTTTCTAAATAACTGATGAAATGATGTTTGGCATTGGGGAGCCCAGGATGGGCCCCTGAGGAGTCCAGCTGACACCACACCTTTCACAACTGGCCAGTGGATGAGCCTCAGATCCCCAGTGCTGTCATCTAAACCTCGCCATCTGTTTTGTTCAGTGATTTTTCAGTCGTGTCCAACCCTTCGTGACCCCATTTGGGGTTTTCTTGGCAGTGATTCTGGAGTGGTTTACCATTTCCTTCTCCAGCTCATTTTATTGAGGAGGAAACTGAGACAAACAGGGTTAAGTGACTTGCCCAGGGTCACACAGCTAGTGTCTGAGGCTAGATTTGAATTCAGGTCTTCCTGACTCTACACTGGTGTTCAAAGATTATCCTGAGTGGGTCAAGCGAGTGTGGGGGAGAGAGAAAGTTGGATGGGGAGAGGGCGAGCATTTATGTAGCACCTTCTGTGTGCATTATGGTAAGTGCCTTTTACAAGTTTCATTTCATCCAGTGTGCTGGGAAATAGGGATGTAGGATCAGCAGTCGCCTGAACATGCTTCTGCTCACAGGCTTGGGTTGTGGGAGGCACATCTGGAAGGGGAAAAGAAAGTCTGTCACAGCTGACACTCTCTAGCTGCGTGGGCTAGGGGCAGTCATGTTAACGCATCTGTAAAATGGGGCTAATCACACCTGTGGTAGCTTTCCATGGGTCCATTGTGAGCCTCAGGTGCGATTCTAGCTAGAAGCTCCTTGTGAGCCCTAAAGGGTGAGGCAGGTTCTTTTTCAAAGAGAATAGCAGCATTACTTGGGCGAAAGGCTTCTGGGGCTCCAGAAATCACTTATTTTTTTTTAATTTTGATTATTGTTAATATATTTCAGTATACCTGTTTTCTTTTGTAATTCTCTGTATTTTATTTTGTGCATTTAAAAAAACATCCTGAGAGGGGGTTCAGGACTCGAAAGAGGTTAAGAACCTGTGCTCACTCCTCTTTGTCCACATGATTTGGCTTTTGTTGATCAGCCTTGGTCCTCTGAACACCTTTCCTGTTCTGGTCTTCTGTATAAGTCTATTCCCCCACTCCCCCACCCCTTCTCCTATCATCTACATCTGGAAGAAATCCTCAGATCTTAAATTAGGGTAATTAAATAAGCAGGTCCACCAGGAAGATCCATTTGTGGCCTGGCCTAGACAGGGCTGCCTCCAACCTCTGGGGCACTGCGCCCCCCCCCCCCCCCAATATTCCCCTCTGCCTCTTTGCCAGCTCCTAACCTCTGCTGGAGCTGTGGGTCCCCTTTCTCAGCAGTGAACATCTGGCTTCACTTTGGGTGCCCTCCCTCCAGGCTATGCCTTGGGATATTACTGGGATTATTATTTCCATCTCCTCTGTTGGTATGAGCCTTGCCTCCCCAGCTCTGTTGTAAGGGCCTTGAAGGTGGGTACCTCCCCTGCATTGCCATTACAACCTTGGGGTGCTGTCTCTGACAGGGCAAATGGCCTAGGGTGTGATGGGGGGCTGTATCTTAATAAAACAACCTTTTCCTCATCTACACTTGTTCTTGGTTGGGGTCTATCTCTGTCTCTGTTCCTGTTCCTGTCTCTGTCTGTCTCTCTCTCCCTCTAGCCTGCCAAGTAGGCCCAAAACTACAAGCAGAAGCGTTTTCAGGTTCCCTATTTCCTACCCCACATGGAATGAAATGAAATGTGTAAAAGGCCCTTAGCACAGTGCTGGGCTCATAAGTGGGTGCTACATAAATGCTTGTGCACCCCCCCCCCCCCCAGTCTCTTCTGATCTACGACGCAGTAGTTGGTCTGGTTACTGTTTGTATCATCCCGAGGCTGGCCTTTTGTTGGTCTCGTGTGTACGTAGTCGGGGGCACTGATGTCAATCTCAAAGAGAAAAGGGGGGGCCGCCAGTCGGCACAGAAGGATCCCTGTGGACTGCATATTGACTTCATTTTAAAATGTCATGATGTCTATGTTTTACTGTATTTTTATTTACCTTATTAGATATTTCCCAATTCTGTTTTTGTCTGGTTCACCTGTTGAGGGAGTGCGGTATGGGGGCGGGGCAGGGCTGTGTGTTTGACACCCCCCCAACGCTCCCTTGGTACCCAGCACTTAAAGCCCAGTAGGTGGATCATAAATGCTAGTTGATTGGACTGGATCCAAGGGGAATCCCAACTTGGCCTGTGTCTCTGCTGGTGACCTCGGCCCAGGGCAGGCTGTGTGCCCCACCAGGCCACAGATGTGCTGCAGATCATTTACAGCTGCATTAAGACCTGGGTCAGACTTAGTCACTCCAAATGCACTTACCAAACACCTAGGATGATATGTCAGGCACTGTGGACAAAGCAGACTCCTGGAGGGCCGGGCTATTTATTGGATATTTTATAGGGAGAAGGGGGGAAGGGAAAGAACACGCATTTATTAAGCACCTACTGTGTGCCAGGCACTGTGCTAAGTGCTTTCCAAATACTTCAGTAGTGCAGATATTTAGAAAAGCTTAGGTGCTCATGCCGCCCCATTTCAGACCCTCTAACACGTTGATTTTATTCCATTAGTCAGTCAATTAGAATTTGGTAAGCCCCTGCCGTGGGCTAGGATTTATGTTTTAATTGGGAAGGATGCAGAGGTAAAAACCCTGAAAATAGCCCTTGCCTCAGGGAGCTTACCTTCTTTTGTGGGAAACTGTGTATGTTCCAAAATAAATCTGAGGTAATTTTTTGGGAGGTGGGGGGAGGCTGTTACAGCTGGGAGGGGTGGCATAAGACAGGAAAGGCCTCTTGTAGGAGGTGTTTGTTGAACTCTGAAAGAAGTTCATGGATGGGATGGACGGGAGAAGGGAGAGCATTGCAGCTGTAGGGGCGAGGGATGGCACAACCTGTGCAAAGGCCTGGATAATGGAGATAGATGTGTGTGAGAAACAGCAGTTCTTCAGAGAGATTGACTGGCCTGTGGAGCTTGGCAGGAGTAAGGCTGAAAAGTCAGCTTGTGAGGGGCTTTAGTGCTTCTAGAGGAGGTTAGATTGAATCCTCAAAGCTTTAGGAGCCCTTGGAGTATTTCTCATCCACTGACACACTTGAACCTCATACCAGCTCTGTGAGGTAGATCGGTATCATTGCTTCCTTTTTGCAGATGAGATAACTGAAGATCAAAGCTGAAAGGCCCATGGTCATGCAGCATGGAGAATAGAACTCAGGTCTTCCTGTCTCTAAGCCCAGCACATTCTCTACTGTGCTGCAGGCTGGGAGAACAGCTTTCCCTCTCTGCCTGCCTGCCTGCCCGCCCTTTATTTTTATAGAGATTAAAACTGAGACCTACCTCAAGTAGAATTGGGAACCCAGAGGTTGGCCACCAGGCACAAACAGTAGTGGCAGTGGTGGTAGTGGCAGGGGCCATGGTAGCAGTGATGGTGGTGGCAGTGGCAGTGGCCATGGTAGTTGTGGCCTGCCCAGGCTGTTGTGGCCCGCCTGGGCTGTCGTGGCAGTGGTTATGTCATGGTGGTGGCAGTGGCACCGGTGGTGGTCATATTGGTGGTGGCTGGAGGTGGTAATGACAGTGGTAGAGCATTTTCAGCTTTGCAGAACGCTTTCTAGTCCCCACATTAACAAGTCAACGAGCATTTATTAATAGCACCACCCCACAGCCCATGTTACACAGCACAGGTTTCTGAAGCTCAGCTGCACAAAGCCAACTAATGGAGATACAGAGGAAGGTAGTCAGAGTCCCAGCCCTCAAGGAGCTTATGGTCTGACAATATGCAAACAGCAGTGTTCTAACTAGCTACAGACCAATTAACTGGGGATGATGAACACAGGGCTTGGTAAAGCTTCTGTCATAGGGAAGAATGTTGTGGATTTTAGATTTCAGAGGAGTACCAGCCCCACAAAGGCCGTGCACCACTAAATTACTGTCAAATCTTTGAATTCCCAAGACCCTCCGCACTAACTAGAAGGATGAGAAGACTCTACCTCCCAGCATTTACTCCTTACTGTGGTCCTCAGAAAGACAAGTAAGGAAGCATTTGTAAGTGAGTGAATGATTGGATGTGGCTTCCTCAGCACACGGTGCTGTAGTGGAAAGAAGGCTAGATTTTGGAGTCAAAGGATCACAGTGTGCATCCTGACTTTTACCATCTGGGTGACATTGGGTACATCACTGGGCCTCAGAGACTCATCCGTAAAATGAGGAATAGATGGAAAGCTGAGAAGCCTTCCAGCTCTGTACCCCATGTTTCTGTTCGTCTCTGCAATGGGTGGCTCCTTTATCTGGCATTCTTTTAGGGGAATAAACTGAAATCCGAAGAGGATCAATTTTCAAGTATTTCTCATAACCACATTCTTTAAAGAGTTCCTTTGTTGAAGGGGCTCAGTACTTCGTTGATCTGCATCCCATGGATGTTTCTTTTTTTCTTTTTTAAAATAATATTTTTTCTCCAATTACATGTAAAAACTATTTTTAACATTCATTTTTTTTTAAAGTTTTAAGTTCCAAATTCACTCCTTCCCTCCTTCCCCTGCCTTCTTCCTGAGACAGCAAGCAATCTGTGTAGTCATGTCAAACATTTCCAGATTAGTCGTTCTGTAGAAGAAAACATGGAAAGAAAGAAAGAAAGAGCGTGCCTTGGTCTGTATTCAGACAATGGCAGTTTTTTCTCTGGAGGCCAATAGTATTTTTCATCATGAATCCTTTGAGATTGTCTCGGACCATCTTATGGCTGAGAATAACTAAGTCATTCGCAGTTGATCGTATAATGTTGTTGTCACTGTGTACGATGTTCTCCTGGTTCTGCCACTTTCACTCTGTATCAGTTTTTGTAAGTCTAGGTTTTTCTGAAATTATCCTGCAGTAGTATTCTACCACACTCATACCACATCTTATTCGGCCATCGAATGGGGAGTGGGTGTGCCCTCCATTTCCAATTATTAGCCACCACAAAAAGAGCTGCTATAAATATTTTTTTGGGGTGTGTGTGTGTGTGTGTGTGTGTGTGTGTATTGATAAAGATATGTCCTTTTCTCCATGAACATTGCTGTTTGGTCTGCTCATTTCCTCAGGGTTTTATTGGTGAGAGAGAGAGAGAAAGAAAGTGAGTGAGTTTCCTGGCAAAAAGACATTGTGCCTTTTGACAGATATTTTTCAAGATTAATTGTCTTTAAAAATACTCTTCAATGGTCTTCTGCCTCTGATGAGAACGTTAAGGCAGCCATCAGCTTGAGAACTGAAGTTAATAACAGACATAACCACTGATTTACTGCCACTTGGGAAGATGTTTTCGTAAATGTGAGGGCCACGTGGACATGGAGGACATAATGCATCCGTTTTCTCCATCAGCCTTCCTGCTAGAATTTATGAGTAAGCTAGGTGTGTCCAGGACAGTGGAGCTGCTTTGGGGTCACACTTCCCCTTGGAGAGGGCAAGAAGAAGTTAGGGGAGGGAAGGTAAGCCAGGCTGAGAACGGAGCTAGGCAACATCCAGGATAGGACGTGCTTTTTGAAACTCAAAAGTTTGGTTTGGTTTTTTCCCCTTGGTGCCTTGTACCTCAGTCCTTTCCCCATAAGCCTGTCTATCCTGGTTACAGAAATGCCATGAATGATGGCACTCCCCTCTGCCCGTCCCCAGTGCCACCCAAGAGATCAATCATCGCAGTTAGAATCACAGTTAGATGTACAATCTGAGAGTCATCATGGATATTATTCTGTGCTTTCTTTGTTCACCTCATTTTGTACGTTTTCCATATTTCTAGGAATTTCTAAATGTCTTCATTTGTTACTGAGCAGTAATACTGCATTACGTTCCCATACTGCAGTTTGGTTGGCTGTTCCCTGTACTGATGGGTTCCAGGTTTCTGTCACCACAGATAGTTGTACTATAAATATTTGAGCATATGTGGGACCTTCCTGTCTGTCTTTGGCCTCTTTGGGTTATGTGCCCAGGAACAGGATTTCTGGATCAGAGGTAGCAACAGTTTAGTCAGTTTTCCAACAGAATTGCAAATTGCTTTCCAGGTGCTTGGTTGGACCCAGTTCCCAGCTCCACCAATAGGGTACTAGTGTTTCCGTCTTCCCATCAGCCCTCCAGCATCGCTGTAAGTGTGGTTTTAATCGGCATTTTTCTTATTAGTAATTTGGAACAATCTTTTACATGGCTAATGGTTTCTAATTCTGCTTTTGCAAACCATCCCTAAGTTTTGACATCTTAGTGATCAGAGCCCTTATTTCTGCTCATTTATTTACATCCCTTCAAAATGACTTCCCATACAAAAAGTGGACCCCCCCCCCCAAAAAAAAGAGAGACCCCAGAGATGCCCTCTGCATTCCATAGCCTTTGTCTGTGGCTTGGTTTGGGGAAATTTGGGGAAAGGAAGAAAGGTGGGTGGGAGGATAAAGCCAGGAGGGGAGGCCAGGAGTGGTGGCCAGTGACCATGCGGGGATTGCCATTCACTCAGGTCAGAGTTTAACCCCCGGGTCCATTCATCAGCTACCGGCTGATTGTTGCTGGCTCCCAGGGGAAGGTCCTAAACATCTGCCCAGCCCCTACCTCCCTTTGAAAGTAGCCAAGACTCTTTCCTCTAAAAAAGAGGGGGAGCTGAAAGGTCCCCAGGAATTCCTGCTGTTGCCATGTTTTTGCAGTGGGCTGGAGAGCCTTTCCTGAAGTTTTCAGATTTCTTGTTGCTGGAGCTGTGAAATGGGAATGGCCACTGAGATATGGGTGGCTAGCTGCCTCCCCCTCCCCCATGCCCAATGAGGAAGTAGGTTTTGTTTGACTTTCTTAGAATTTTCTGGCAAATCAAAGATGAACAGTCCCAAGGGCTTACCTTGGGCTTAGTTTTTCTGTGGTTGTCTTTGAAAAAATAGGGAGGAGAGAAAGATTGGAGGGTAAGGGGTGGTGTGATGGGGTTAAGGTATAGAAGGAAATGAAGGAAGACTATCATAGAAAATATGTTTATAATCAATTCTTTAACCTTGGAAATGGAAAATGAAGGATTTGGGGGAGTTTCACCCATTCTGAACCCTAAATGAAGCCCCCACCCCAAACGTTATTAGGGAGCCTGGGCTTAGCTGAGCACACGTAGCTTAGATTCAGTCTTGGATTCCAGTTGGTATCTTTGGGCTCGCACTTGAGTGTTTGCTCACTCTGCCTGCTGAAAAGGAAGCTGCTTACTTGGGCCAATTCCTGTGCATGGTCAATGTTTGAATTTTTGAAGAGTGACCGTTTTCATAAGCTCATCAATTTAGAACAAGAAGGGGCTTTGAGAGGCTCTCGTTTTCCAGAGGAGGTGCATCACCCAGAGTCACACAGGCAGTAGATGTCAGGTGAAATGGGAATGGTCTGTCTTGCTGATTCCGCGCCCAGGCCAAATTGCATTTCGGCTGGTCCCCAAATTCTTAAGGTTGTTGTAGGGTGGTGGTGGTGGTGGTGGTGGTGTTACCCCAAAGAGTTTTCCTCAGCTGGGAGAGTGGTTGTATGAGGCTTGCATCTTGGTTAATTTGTTCTGTGCCACTTGGTGACTGTCCTGGGACAAGTCACTCCTTACTGTTTATGAAGGACCTACTGTGTGCCCAGGCAGTGCCTTCTCCAGGGAGTGCTTACATTCCTTTAGGGGAAACAACATTTATACAGAGAAGGAAGTTATTTGAGGGAGGGGGAATTAGCACCCACAAGTGAGAGGAGAGAATCTGCTGAGCTGAGAGCCTTGAAGGGAGCTGGAATTCTTAGGAGAGGGAGAGAGAGCTTTCTATTGGTTTGGCTGGAACGTGTAACTTGTGAGGGGCAGGACGGAGATTTTGGAGCCCTATGGGGAAGGGCTTTTGAGGCTCATCACAAGGAGGTCTTGACAGGGAGCAAAATTCTGTTTCTTTATAACGCGGTTTCCCACAATCCCACTCCTCCAGTAGAGAGCATGGTTTTCATGGGAAGAGAATGAGCATTGGAGTCAGAGGGATCCTAACTCCAAGCCATGCTCTGTTCATTACCTACTGAGTAACCTTGGGCCAGGCACTTCCTCGGGGGCCAAAGTTCCCTTCTCTGTAAAAAGAGGAACCTGGACTCAGTTTGCCTAGTCCGAGGCAGCTGGGGAGTCCAGCGGATGGAGTCGGGAAAACCCGAGTTTGAATCCTGCTGCAGATACTGACTTAGTGTGTGACCCTGAGTACGTCCCCTCTCTTCTCTGCCTTGGTTTTCTCATCTGCAGAATGGGGATAGGAATAACATCTGCCTCCTATGGTTGCTGGGGGGATCAGACTCAGTAATATTTGTGAGCTGTGTAAATGCTAGCTGTCATTTATCTGTTGATCAGAGATACTGGTTTTCTTTGGCCTCTGTCTGATAGAGGGGCCTGGGGAGCAATGCCGGGTCCCAAGGGGTGAGAGCAGCGTATTTGGATCCCACATTGCCTCTAAGCCAGCAGCTTCCAAGGAGGCAATTCTGTGTTTAAACGGCAGAGGGAGGAGAGGAAATAGAGGTATTTTCTTTGGCCTGAAGAGAACTGAGCTAACCTTACAAGGGCAGAGTTCTATCCTGGATAGGGCCGTCCTCTCATGGGTGTTTGCTCCTCCGCCCTATGGATGGCTGGCACAGGGAGGGGAGGCCCTCTGACTGAGGGTTCGAGGATTCTGATTTCCCAAGTGGGCACTGTACGAGGCAGAGGAGCCCTGAGCGCATTTTCAGCAATGCTGTGGGCTCCCTGATCCAAGTTCCAGATGGCCTGGGGCTTGTTGCCTTGCTTTTAAAGACAGAAACGCATCTGTAAAATTATCTGCTCACTACTTTTGGGACCTTGGTCTGCGTGGGGTTTGGGACCAGAGCAGGGCTTCCCAACGTGGAATCATTGAACTTGTCCTTCAATAGAATTGGTTTTCTTAGTGGTCCTATATATTTAATTTTATGCATTTAAAAATATCATTATGAAGAGAGGCCAGGGGAATCTGTGACCCCGAGAAGGTTCAGCACCCCTGGAACTGAGTCCCCCTAAGGTGCCTCTAACTCTGGGGAGACCTCTAAGATACTGCTCACATAAGACAGCCATGGAATGAGGTCCCTACCACCTGGTGGCAGCAAACCCTTAGTAGCAGGAAACTGTCCGCATCAGGCGGACACCACACAGACTACCTTGTGATGCCCTGGAGAGACCCCAGGATTGGGAGCCCAGTGTGCTGAGTTTCATCCATGCATGGCCTTGCTAGTTGTATGACCTTGGATAAGTCATGTATCCATCCTTGCCTCAATTTCTGTGTGTGTAGGAGTGGGATAGGTGTACTTGTATGATGACGATGATAACCAACCTTAATTATTGGCTTTAAAGGTTTGCAGAGTGCTTGCTTGCATATACTGTTTGGTGTTCACACCAGTCCTGTGAGGTCGACCTGATGTCCTCATTTTACAGAGGAGCTCAGAAGTGGGATGTAAAGCCTCAGGTCCCCTCTCAGAGTCTTTGGACAGATTCGTGTAAAGCATTGGAACTAAGAAAATATGCCAATACTAGCTTCTACTATTTACTATATTATTGTGATTATTACCTATTGATTTTATTGGAGCAGCTAGGTAGTTCAGTGGATAGACCCTGGTGTCAGGAAGACCTGAGTTCCAATGTGGCCTCAGATACTTTCTAGCTGTGTGACCCTGGGCAAGTCACTTAACCCTGTTTCAGTTTTCTCATCCGTAAAATGAACTGGAAAAGGAAGTGGCAGACTACTCCAATAGCCAAGAAAACCCCACATTCGAGTCACAAGGAGTCGGACACGATCAAAATTACTGACCAACAATTAATTTTGTTATTCTCTTCACCTTATATTTGATGGCACTGAACTAGAAACGGTCCTGGGCCTAGTTGTTGTTTAATGCTGGAGGTCTCCTGCTTAGCTGGATAAAATGAGCAGTTTTTATAATTGAATAAAAGGGTTGGGATCGGAGCTCATCCTCTCGGGAGAATTGAGGAAGCATCCAATGAAGGTGTGGACCAATCCCAATGGTGGGCTGCATTTTCCCACCTCCCGTTCTCTCATCGAATTCATGTTCTGTTTCAGCAGTTGGGAACAACGGTTTGGTCTGGAAGGGGATTGATTTCTGTATATTTTATTGGTTGACATTTCCAAGATATCTGGAGTCTGTAACCGCATAGAGGTGGGGGCAGGAGCTTCTGGCCACACCTTCAGTCATTGGAATTACATGGACCTGAGGTGGTTCTAACCTGGCTTAGGACAGAACAGAATTTGCTGTCAGATGTTAGACTTTGTCCAAAAGGGGCCTCCTCATTAGCACATTCATCTCTAATCTCAGGCCACTTGGTTGGATCTCTCTTTGGGGGGCAGGTGTGGGATTAAAATAACTCACCTATAAGCATTCTGTTCCGAGAAGCATTTCAGGATTGGCTGACTTCCAGGTGGGACTCCTAAAAGCTTGCTCCCTTGGCTGGCCGCCCTTTGTTCGGCCTTGCCTGCTCCCAGGCTGTAGCCTTGGACTTTGCTCTGCTCGCCCCTCAGCAGATGGGAATGGTAACAAGCATCTGTGTAAAGGGTGATTGATGGCGGCTTTTACCCCGGCCTCCTGGTCGGCAACATGGCCTGTCTCTGACTAAAGCCACCCGTATCCCATCCCAGAGTAAAGGCTCTTCTCTGATTCATTGAGGGTCTGGTGTGGTAATATCCCCAGCATTTCTAGAGAGCCCCCGGGGCCCCCCAGTGCTGTTCTTAGAGAAACAAGCCTCAAGAATGAGGTGGTGTAGGTAAGCAAGTATTGTTTTCTCTGTTTTACTGACAGAGACTGAAGTTCAGAGAAGTTAGTGACCAGCCCCAGGCCGCACACTCTTAAGTTTGGGCCAGGGCATCTTTTCTTCCTCTCTGACTCTGGAGGTCTTCTAATTCTTTCTCCAGCATAAGGGAGGGATGGCTGAGAACATCCTAGAGCCACTGCCAAGCTTGCCCTGTTCGTGGAGGCTTTGCTTGGGCCTCCCCACAGAGGTCCCTCTCACGGCCTCTCCCCCATCTTGTCTTGTAGGTGCTGCATTTCTACTGTGATACTTGCTCTGTTCCCATCTGCCGAGAGTGCACCATGGGGCGCCATGTTGGCCATAGCTTCATCTACCTCCAGGATGCCCTGCAAGACTCTCGAACCCTCACCATTCAGCTGCTGGCTGATGCTCAGCAGGGTCGCCAGGCCATTCAGGTAAGTCATCGACGATGTTTGCTCTTGGGTCAAGAGCTTTGAAATTGATGCCCGGGTCCTGATCTCATTGTGGATACTTAACCCACTGTGGGACCTCACTTAGGCTCATGTGGGCTTCATCTGTCCTCATTTGTTAAATGGATTCAGAGCAGGGGGCCCCTCCCAGCTCCACATTCAAAGTCACCCCAGCTGATCTTGCCCCTATGTGGGGGCTCCATGCTGCCTCCATTTTAGAGGAGCACAGCCAGGCTTGAGGTTCTGACCCATAAATCATATCATCGTTCAGTTGACTATTTTTAAACTTACTTTAAAAAAGGAGGTGAGAGCTCAGCTTTGGTTGCGATGGGCTTCCTGTGATGTTGTGAACCTGTGATTTTATTGGCTATGCTTGGCAAGTCTAGGCGCTCAAGAAGAATTGCTTGGGGCACAAAAGTTATGTGAGTTGCCCAGGGTCATACAGCCAGTAAATCTTTGAGATAAGACTTGAACCCAGGCCCTCCCCTCAAGCCAGCTCTCCACTACGCCCACACAGCTGCTAGCTCTGGGCCCAGACATTTGATTTTAAAAGTTAGAGACAAGATGTCAATGTAAGGGGGCTGAAATCTTGCTTTTCCAAAAGACAAAGAATCCACAAGACACTTTCTGTTTAGTTTTTCTTCTTTCATTTTCTTACTGTCTTTTCTTTGGGCCCAGCTGACACCCTCCCTCCCCCATGAACAGACACCCCACCCCCCAAGAGTGGTTTCAGCTGACAGTGGGTGTCACTTTCCACGTTGGGTGGCTCACCCTTCCTTAGGCAACAGGCAGTCAGTATTAAGCACCTATTGTGTGCCAAGGCTTTTAAAACTTGAGCCGTTTGGTCATGATCTGCCTGAGTTTTGTGGGGGTGGGTCTCAGGCACCTCACCCTAGTGATATAAGCCTTTCCCTCTCCCTTGCTATTCACTTGGCTTTCTTCCTGCCCTTCTTGGTCAGGGGGTTAGTGACTGATGGGCCAGAGCAGATTTGGGAGTTTTCGATTAACGAGTAATCAGGGTGGTTTACAGATGATTGGTTCCTGTCCCACTGATTTAAGGCCCTAGTTTCCAGTTAAGCAGGATGGGCCGGGAATGCTCAGCTCTGCACCGTTCATTTCGGTATAGTATAGATCACATAGTCGGCTGCCAAGTGTGGACTGCCTTTTAATTGGAATGACTCGCATAAAGCAGTTACTCTAGTTTCCCTAAAACGGCCTAATCCTCTCCCTCCTCTTCGGCTCAGGGCCCTCATACTATGGGGATGGCGGCTTGCGGAGCAGGTCTGCCAGGGCTCCCCGTTGTGGAGCTGTGTCCTCGGCGCCTGCAGATTGACAAGATGGGGTAGTTTGAGAAACATGCACTAGCCTGGGAAGGACCTGAGATGGTGGCCACCCTGGGAAGAGGGACCATTTGGAATGTTCTTATCCCCTCTGGTTGGACCATCACATTTCCATGATATCAAAGCTGTCATCTGGCCCTGCACCCCTTCTCCCCCCCCCCCCTTTTTTTTTAGCCCTGCCTTGGCATGGGTCATTTTCTCTAATCCACATTCACTTCTGCTGGTCATGTTTTCATTTGCCCTGAAAGCTAGAAGGAACCCTCTGGAGACATTGGCCTAACCTCTAATGTTCTTTAGGCAGGTAGCAGCCATGTAGGCAAGGACTGGAGCTTAAGCAGCCTGCCCAGGGTCTCAGTGGAGCATGTAGGGGGAGGCAGGAAGGACAAGGATGCCAGGGTTCCAGTGTGAGACTCTGGGGCCACGCGTGGCCTCTGGCCCCAGCCCAGCTTGGGGAAGGGATGAAGGGGGTGGGGGTCCTGGATTTAGACCTCACAAGGGGCAGTGGGCAGCATGGCCATCAGGATGAGGCGAGGGAACTTCCCTGGAGATTGAGGATGAGGGATCTTCCCATTGGAAGACTGTTTTCGTGGGTGTTAGAGTGCGTCTGAGAGGCAGTGTGGTGTAATTGTTCAAGGGCCGGCTGTGGAGGCAGAGGATCCGAGTTCAGGGACTCTTAGCTGTGTGTGTTTGTGCTCTGTCTCAGTTTGTTCATCTGTAAAGTGGGGTAGTAACAGGAGCAACCTCATCCTCCTTGTTGTGAGGATCAGATGAGCTCCTTGCTAGGTTTAAAGGTAGGTCACCCCAAGGTCTTGTTTGCCCTGGCACCCCAACCTCCTCCTCCCTTCCAAGGTACACCGGCCCTGAAATCCTAGTGAAATTCTGGTTCTGATCCTCTTCCCCAGCTCAGAAGGGTGATGGGGAAGGGCTGTTGTCCAGGCTGTGGGGCCCGCTGCCCAGGCACCTGGGTTCCTGCTTGGGAGAATCAGGCCCTGGCTTGTTAAGGAGCTTCTCAATCAGGATCTGAGTCGAGAGAAGGAGAGTGAACACAGCCCCTTTTATGATCCGACACTAGCCCCAGTGGGACCAGCCTGACACCACGGACCCACCCTTCCAGCCTTAAAAGAAATTGGGGGTGAGGGGCGAAGCTCCTGAAAATCCTTTCTGGCCTAACTAGTTTCTTTCCTGTGGGAGCTCAAGATAACGTTTGTTCTGGGTGACATTTGCTGTGGGTAGGATTCGATTTGGTCCAGAGTGGTTTGCTGTGTGACTAGGAAGGACTTGGTCCTTCTGGACTGTCCTTGGCCTGATAAACCACCAAAGGGGGACCTTTTTAACCCCGTGAAATATGAAATAAATCAAGTAATTGCTGTGGGAGAAAGGCCTTTGAGCAACTCCAAGCCTTCGCCCCCAGCCCTTATATTCATCATGCCAGAATTCAAAAGTGTGTGAACACACACACGTATTGCTTGCCTACTGTGTGCGGTAGTTGATGAGCATTTATTAGGTGCCTGCTGTATGCTAGGCACAGGCCCAGAGGCTGGGGATCCAGATACCAGTCCAAAACAGCCAAAGACACTCTTGTGCTATTAAGGAGACCAAGGACTCCAGGGGGTGCAGGAGTTGGGACTGCAGGTTTTGGCTGCATGGGGTGCTGGTTGGAGGTGGTGCCAGCCTGGAGTCACTTTCTAGCTGTGTGGCCTGGGGCAGCTTACCTAACCTCTGTAAAATGGGTATAACAGAGGCACCCACCTCCCAGGGTTGTTATGGGGATTAAATGAGACAATATTTTTAAAGCACTTAGTCCAGTGCCCGGCACACAGTGAGTGTTGTGTCAATGGTAATTTTTGTTGTTATTATTTATACTCCTTGTGTGTGTACAAGCAAAGCCGTAACTAAGGCAGGGTGGTTGGTGCGTCTCTCCAGGGTGCTGAAGAGCCTCTGCCTTCCGTCCACTTGGTTTCTTGTGGGTACTTATGGCTGTGCCTGTCTCCCTCATCCAGCTGTCCTCCCCGTGAGGGCAGGCTCTGAGCGCTTTTGCCCTTTTTTGCCTCCCCAGCTTTTAGCGTGGTACTGGGCATGTAATAAGAGCCTAATAAATGCTTCTGGACTGTTAGCTGCCCTGCTTCAGATTTAGACACCTGGGACAATCGGGATGGTAAGAACCGACCTTCAGGGCTGGTTTCTAGTTTACGTGTCGTCTCCTTTGACTGTGTCGTAAGGTTTAGCGTCCTGCTTTCATTAGCTCCCTTTTACAGGAAACTGAGGCAGAGACAAGCAGAGGGTCAAGTGGCTGAGGCCCTGGCCTTCAGACCCAGGCTGTCCAGTTCTTTCTGCTTTGCTCTTGTAGTAGAGACATTTAAAATGCAACAAGAGCAAGACGCTAACTAAAACTGGGGTGCTGCCCGCCCTCCACCAAAATGTGTATTGGATTCTAGAAGGGGGAGCCTAGCAGAGAGAACACTGGGGAGCCTACTGGTTAACTCACTGTAGTATTTGTATAACAAATGGCAATTTCTCCTTTGTTGGGCCTGAAGTTTTCTGAGATGAGATCCCACAGGGAAAGCCCCTGATGTGTCCAGCAGTTTCTGTTCTGGAGCTCTGTGCAGTACCTGGGGGTATGTGGGTGCCCTTGGTTGTTGCCTCCCACCTTGTTAAGAGTCTGATTGACTGGGCTGCCAGTCCCATGCAGGAGCTGGGCTTCCGCCTTTCTTTGCATCTGAAGCATTTAGCTTGGGTTTCTTTGCCTATAAAATGGCGGCTTGGGGTTGGTAGCATTGGACTCTCTTTCCAGCCCCCTGCTTTATTCTTTGCCATTTGGTTTGTCCAGTCTAGCTTTGTTGTCTTAGAGTTTCTCAGCTGCTTTCAAAGCAGCCACTTTGCCCGATGGCACCTACTGTGGCTGCCCTATCACTCTCCCCCAGGTATATCAAAGCTTCTTTGTCAGCAGGGAGAAGAGACCGAGAGCCCACATTTAGGATTTCAGCTCTCAGGTCTGTGGGCGCCCCCCCAGTCAGGGTCTCCTGGGGGCCCCCAGCCGCTGACGCTGATAACGCCCGTGTGTGAGGCAGTGATAAGATATCCTGTGTGAAAGCTCAGTGATCTGCATGTGGGCACTTGTAAATGTTTGATGATTCTGGACTCCCAGGCTCACTCTTCTGCTGGTTTTAGAACCCACGGCTGCCTGTGTAAAAGGGCTAATAATCATCACAGTCAGTGTTTATAGAGTGCTTTCCAAATGGGACCACGTTTGATCCTCACCACAGCCCTGGGAGGGCTGTTCTCTCATTAGCCTCATCGTGCTGATGAGGATGCCGATGCCTTCATCGAATGGAAAGAACCATCAAAGGTTGGTCGGAACTCACAGTGTGACCGAAAAGTGGTGCTTACTGATAAAACCCTTGGATGAATTGATTGAGTTTGCTTATCCAGTGAGCCAGCCTAGGGATGATGATGTATGAGGCGTGGTCATTGCGGGACTGACTCAGGAGAATGTGCAAAATTAATCAGGTTCCATTTTACTATAAATATTTAATTGAACCAAAGCACCCCTCCCCCAACCCTGACCTGGGTCATTGGGTAAATCAGGAAATTTGAGAGACTCCAAAACAAAGGGGATAACCAGGAATGAAAATCAGTTTTTTCTGACGCAAAAGAAGTGAAAAGATTTTTATTGATATTGCGTCAGCATTATCGCCTTAATTCCCATTGTGTTCTTACTATATCACCAGCATCCAGAAAGTTCTGGCCTTTTGTCAGAATTACAGAGATCCTAAAGACAACATCTTGAAGGAAAAAAGATACCCTCAAGATGGTATGGGCCAGCATAACCTGCCCCTCCTGGAGTCTTACTGACTGGGGATTCCCCCCGCATTGCATGTTCTGAGCTCACCCATGCCCTCCCTCTCTCCCAACCCCAGCTCAGGGACCTGGCCCACACTGGCAATTGACAGGGCTCTGTTCATGGTCTCAAATAGGCACTTTGATCTTGACCCATTTAAGAATGCCAGGCAAGAGGAAAGGGGATGTGTGATTGCTTTGGTGGGCGCTGATATCTGCTGCCACTCCCTTCACTCCATTATGCACATCACAGTCTACTGGTCTGTCTCTTAAACATTAAGGGAATGCCATTCCGAAGAGTCAAAGCCTGGAGTCCCCGATCCAAGTAGAGGTTCACTGCAAAGGTCTTTTGAGATCATTAGGCCAACCCCCATTTTACAGATGAGGATACTGAGATCCAGAGAGATGATACAGGTTGTACAAGATCACACATTTGGGCCATGAAACCCAAATACTATGAGCTTTCTACCTTGCTTCTTACCTTCTCATGGGAGTCTCTTTGGGAGATTAGGAGCAATGGGGTGGGAAGGGCAGATTGGCAGTTTATCCACAAGAACAGACATTCTTGGCAGGATTTTGATTCCTCGTCATTCTCAGGCTAGCCTATCTCCCTCTACTACCCTGTCTCATAGAAATCTAGGTGTTTTTTTTCCTTTTTGTTTTGGAGGGGGGAAAGCAAGGCAAGACAATTGTGGGTAAGTGACTTACCCAAGGTCACACAGCTACTAAGTGTGTCAAGTGTCCGAGGCCGGATTTGAATTCCGGTCTTCCTGATTTCAGGGCCGGTGCTCTGCTCACTGTGCCACCTAGGTGCTCCTACTTGGTGGGTTTTAAAAGAGGCATTAATATAATGAGTACTTAAAATCACCAGATTTTCAGTTTAATTCTTCATGGATGATGTCTGCCTGCTTTTGAAGGCTAAGGAGATCTTAGGAAATCTGATTTCTTGGCTCAGCAGGATAAGATTCCCTTTGATATAGGTTCCCATTTTTTCCTTCAAGAAGACTTAGGGGATTTGTTCCGAACACTCTTATCCTGACTCTAGCAAACCAATACCTCTTCCGGGCAGCAGTTTTGGGTGAGTGATGGTGGGGAGTCTTGGTTGTGCAGCCGTACACACTCTGGTGCTGCTTTCTTGGAAGCAGTTTTTATTCCTGCAAGGAGTAGGGTCCAAGGGTTGGCTGCTTGATGATACAGGCTACATTCGATACTGTATTTCAAGTTTTCACCTGTACTTGGCTACACTGGTTTTCCCATGTCAGAGTATCTCTTTAATAGTCCTGACATACACTGTTGAGGTGTAATTTCTCATACAGAGGAAGCCGAGGCTGCCAAATACTCCTTTGGTTACATGTCAGACAGGTGCCAGTCTCTTGCCGTGCCAGCCCTCTGCTCAGGAGCAGGGCTGTGTGATAGCGGCTTCATGTGCAAGGCTCCCCATTGCATAGCTGCTATGGACAAACATCCTATGTGTTGTTTTTGTTTGTTTGTTTGTTTGTTTTGTTCTGTTGTTTCCAGCTGAGCATTGAACAGGCCCAGGCTGTGGCGGAGCAAGTCGAAATGAAAGCAAAAGTGGTCCAGTCTGAAGTCAAGGCAGTCACATCGAGGCACAAGAAGGCCCTGGAGGAGAGGGAGTGTGAACTGCTGTGGAAGGTAAGACAGATGCTATGCCAGACCTGGCTCTTCTCTGTCCAGCTACTGTGAGACAAAAGCCCATGTGCGCCAAGGCCAAACTTCCCAGTAGTGCTAATTTTAGACTTTCACGGGTCGTGTTCTAAATTCGGAACATTGGAGTATTTCATGGAAGTGTTTTGGGGG
The DNA here is from genome assembly GCF_011100635.1 of Trichosurus vulpecula. Lineage (NCBI taxonomy): Eukaryota > Metazoa > Chordata > Mammalia > Diprotodontia > Phalangeridae > Trichosurus > Trichosurus vulpecula. The sequence continues at coordinate 23,048,905 of NC_050577.1, forward strand.
AGAAAGGGGCCCAGCCTCTGGTGTTGCCAGGACACACTGGTGCATTGTATGGCCTTCTCTCCCAGTCTAGCAACAAGGGCGCTTTTCAGAGCTGGTAGACACCCATGAATGAATGATGCCTGCGTAGAGAAGGCAGCGGGGCAGAGCACAAGGGAGATGACTTTTTAAGGCCAGCAGACTGATAGGAAAGAGGCCTTTGGGGGAATTGCTGGATGGCTCCATTTCCTGGCCCATCCAAAAGACCAGTTTCCTTTTTGTTCTTAAGGCCTTTCCTCCAATTGTAGAGAATGAGATGCCAAGCCTAGAGGGCGATTTTAAAACCAGATGGAGAAAATGACTCATGTCACTCCCTAGAGCCCCCATCGCATCCCTCCTTCTTGCCCAGTCTCATTCTTCACTTAGGAATTGAACATATCCAGAAGGAATATTTAGGCTATCATTACATTCCCTAACAGCAAGATGGTGGCATTCATCAGCATGGACCAGGCTGCCATTGGGTGTAGCCAAACTCTTAATCTTCCTAAGAGTACAGAGCTTGGGCAGGACGTTTACCAAAAGCTGTGCTTTATGGTGGGATGGTAGAGAGTGTGACATAGGTCTATTTTTATTAAATACCCTTCCCACGAAAAGCCAGAGATAGAAATGGATGGGCATTTATTTAGTAGTTATTCTTGGAAGACAAACTGAGTCCTCGAGTCTTCAGACACTTTAGACACTCAAATGCTTCCATTGTTCAGATCTTATATAACATCCCCAAAATGTTAATTAAAAGCGGGAGAGGAGCTATTGGTGCAATTTGAGAAGACTGTCTGTAGCGTATCAAACTATGCAACAAACTTGCTCTTCTGGATTTCTGGATGAAAGGGGCTTTGTCACCTACTGGAAGTTGGGGAGGGGGTTGGTCTTTTGAATGCTCACCTTCAGTGATGCAAAACATCTTTCTTCCCCTGACCTAGCTCTGGGTTTGAGGTGCTGCTGTCTTCCATCCCTTAGGAGAAAATGATGAATTTCTTTCTCTAGTCCTAAGCATTATAGAGTAACCTTTCAGAAGGAAAAATACTGGTCTTGTGTTTATTATAAATGATGAATTTTATTTCGTAGAAAATTCCTTTGTATTTTCACTCCAGTTTTCTTTCCAGTTGCTGTTCATGGTAGCGTCATGCATTTAATTAATCTTAATTGTCTTTGATTTCTTTCCCATGACACTGATTACACTGGCCAACTCAAACCAACCAATTTCTGTGAGTCACTCTCATCTTATATATACTTGGTGTATTTGGCTCCCTAGATTCTGGCAACTCCTTCTCTCCCACAGCCCTTTGGGTTCCGGATTGATGCTTCCCTTCCACATGCCTCTCTTCACCTAGATTCTCTTCTCTATTCTCTGTCTGTCTGTCTCTCTCTGTCTCTGCCTGTCTCTGTCTGTCGGTGTCTATTTCCAAGTCTGCCACCACAGACTTTTACATTTGTCTTCCTTGTCTTTCTCCTCCACATTTTCTGATCTGTTCAAATTTCCCATTCCTGCATGTTGTCCTGTGAGTCATGAAATTGTGCTCATCTTTTCCCTCCAAATCTCAATCACAGACCTTTCTGGGAAGCCTTCCCCATTCCCTAGTTAATATTAACTACCCTGTTGCGGGCCATCCAAACCTTCTCTCTTTTCCATTCAACACTTCTCTGTTTCTCTTTTCTTCTCAGATGCTAAGAGCCGTGATTTTTCTTAATGACAGACCCAGTAATGGTGTTCTGTGTCCTGAGGGCCTGCTGGTGGTTTAACAATTTAGCTTCTGTCTCTCTGAGTCTCCTTAAATGAATTCTGTTCCTAGTCAGCTTTGTTGCTGAGTATGCTAATCAAGCCACTGTTGTTGGTTCATCTCAGTGAGGACTAGCTGGCTGTCCTGCAGTCATGGAGGAGCTTGCACGTTGGCCACAAGGCCTGGAAGGGAGGCCGAGGTCTCAACAAGTAGAGATGTGGTGGGGCATTCTAGGCCAAGAGAAAGCCTGGCTGCAGTTTGGGGAAAGGAGGCTCATCCGTTGGCTTGATTAGGAACACAGGCAGCAGCTGAGTTGAAGAGACCTCATGGGAACTTGGAGAAAGGGACAGGGACTGCCCCAGTGGTTTCACTAGATTCAGTGAGTCTTCCTTCAACCAGTTCCTCTGCCACGGCTGGTCAGCATCTTTTATGACACTCAGAGCTTTTGGGAGTTACCTAGTTCACAGAGACAAGACTTGAACCCAGATCCTCCAGATTCCAAGGCCACCTCTCTCTCCTCCACATGGTGCTACTTCGTAGACCGAGATAAGATAATTGAACTTTGTTTGAAATTTAAATTTAAACAGTATTTTAGTGGATTTTTTTAATGTAGAGATTTTATTTATAGCATTCTCTTATTAGTCAAGGACCGGGCTGCTGTCATTGGAAGTTGGTAAATCCCTATTACTGACAATAACAGCACTGCTTTAATAGAGAGCCTTCCAGCCCACTTGCAGACACTGTAACTCACACCTGGCCTGCATTGGGTGGGAAGGAGTGCTGAGGTGGGGGGGAACTGTGTCAGAGAGAAGAGGGATTTCCACGGAAACATTGCTCCAGGAATTCTGGATCTCAGGCCTCAGCTGGCCTTATTCTCCCTCCAGTATCAATTGATCATTCCTGCTAAGCTCCCCTAAAATATTTTGCCTGGTAGCAATAACAGGGAAAAGATCCCCGAAAAGAAGCCAAACTCAGAACAACTGGGAAAAACCCCTCAGCGCAAAAAACTTAGTAACTCTCTGCGAGAAAGAGCATTAAAGTTTCTGTAACTCCTTCCTCTCAGCATATGTGGGGGGCCTGTGACAGCAGAATGTTAAATACATAATCAAGTGATATCATTGACTACTGGTTGTTTTGTTTTGGCTATTTTTTTTTTGTCACAAGAGAAGAAACAATTTTGTGGGGTGGCAATGGTAGTATTTCCTTAAAAGGCCTGATGTAAAACCAAAAGATCTTAATAAAACTTTCTAAAAGTGCTTCAGTAAGCAAAATTAGATTCCTGAGAGTCTGTCGATTCTAAGAGGTTTCAGTGACTCAGTTTCCTTCTTAGGCCTGTTGGGAGCTTTTTGTACCCCCAAAGATATAAAAGTTGACTGTCACTTGTCACTTTTCACAAATAGTTTTCAACAGGGCCTCTTCCTTTTCTCCTCTTAGGTGGAGAAGATCCGACAGGTCAAGGCCAAGTCTCTGTACCTGCAGGTGGAAAAGCTTCGTCAGAACCTCAACAAGCTAGATAGCACCATCAGTGCCGTGCAGCAGGTCCTGGAGGAGGGACGGGCCATGGACATCCTGTTGGCCCGTGACCGCATGTTGGCTCAGGTCCAGGAGCTGAAGAATGTCCGGAGCCTCCTAAAGCCCCAGGAAGATGACAGAGTGATGTTCACCCCCCCAGACCAGGCCCTGTACCTGGCCATCAAATCCCTGGGCTTTGTCAGTAGTGGGGCTTTTGCCCCCTTGACCAAGGCCACCGGGGAGGGCCTCAAGCGCGCCCTCCAAGGCAAGGTGGCCTCATTTACCGTGATCGGGTATGACCATGATGGGGAACCACGCCTTTCAGGGGGAGACCTGATGTCTGCGGTGGTGATGGGGCCTGATGGGAATCTGTTTGGTGCTGATGTCAGCGATCAGCAGAACGGTACATACCTGGTCAGCTACCGGCCACAGCTGGAGGGTGAGCACCTAGTCTCTGTTATGATCTGCAACCAACACATCAAGAACAGCCCCTTCAAGGTGCTGGTCAAGTCTGGTCGTAGCTATGTGGGTATCGGGCTGCCCGGCCTGGCCTTTGGCAGTGAAGGGGACAATGACGGGAAGCTGTGCCGCCCTTGGGGGGTCAGCGTGGACAAGGAAGGCTACATCATCGTGGCCGACCGCAGCAACAACCGGATCCAGGTGTTTAAGCCCTGTGGCACCTTCCATCACAAGTTTGGCGCACTGGGCTCGAGGCCTGGCCAGTTCGACCGCCCTGCTGGAGTGGCTTGCGATTCCTCCCGGAGAATTGTGGTGGCTGACAAGGACAATCATCGCATCCAGATTTTCACATTTGAAGGGCAATTCCTCCTCAAATTTGGGGAGAAAGGCACAAAGAATGGACAGTTCAACTACCCTTGGGATGTGGCAGTGAATTCGGAAGGCAAGATTCTAGTCTCTGATACACGCAACCACCGGGTCCAGCTGTTTGGGCCTGATGGGGCCTTCCTGAACAAGTACGGCTTTGAAGGGGCCCTCTGGAAGCACTTTGATTCCCCCCGGGGTGTGACCTTCAACCACGAAGGCCATCTGGTGGTGACTGACTTCAACAACCACCGTTTGCTAGTCATCCACCCAGACTGCCAGTCTGCTCGCTTCCTGGGCTCAGAGGGCACAGGCAATGGGCAGTTCCTGCGCCCTCAAGGGGTCGCAGTGGACCAAGAAGGACGCATCATAGTTGCCGATTCCAGGAATCATCGTGTGCAGATATTTGAATCCAACGGCAGTTTCATATGCAAATTTGGTGCTCAGGGAAGTGGCTTTGGCCAAATGGACCGGCCCTCCGGCATCGCTGTCACTCCAGATGGCATGATCGTCGTGGTTGATTTTGGAAACAATCGAATCCTCATCTTTTAATAGAAAGTGTTGGCTTTGTTCTTGCAGTTGTTTGGGGGGGTGTGGTGTCGTGTTTTTTTTTCCATTTTGAATTTCAAAGAAGAAACTGTCTCAGGGAAATTTTTTTCTTTATTATGAGAACAAAAAAAGTACAACGTTACTGAAGACCTACCTCATCTTTATTTTTTTACAGATGAATGTACTTCTCTTTCTGCAGGGATTGAGCCTGGGAAATTATAGATTCTATCTACCTCATGTTCTTTGGGTTCCCTCCTCCCTTTGTTCCTTTCCCCACCCCCTCCCTTCTCAGCCCAGTGCAGATTTTGTATTTACCTCCATCCCCAAAATGGGTTATTGAATGCACAAGCCACGATTGGATTGGTTATCATGCTGTCACTGGATTGGTCGTGTGCGATCAAAGCTTTCTAGAGAGGAAGCCAAATGAGGCTCTCTAAACTTAAAAAAAAAAATACAGAAAAACAAGATTAAAAAAAGTAGGGTTAGATACTTAGAGCATCTGTGTTCCGGATTCTAGACTGTGGTTTGTGGGTTTCTGCCTGTGTTAAGTGTGTTTTGGTATTAAGCCTTTTAAAAACTTTTTAAAAATGCTGCGACAGAGAACATTTTCCTCTTACCCTTTCATACCTCAGTATGTTTGACTTCCTGTTCAGCATCTTTTTCTTATTTTTGGAAAATATGGGTGGGGTGTGCCAGCTCAGAAGAGCAGGCCTTTCATAGTTTGGGGTTCTATTTTAGAGGAGTATGTGCAGTATCCCTGCCCCAAATGGTAAAGCCAAGGACATGGCGCACATCTTGTTTTTTGATGACTTTTATTAAAATATCCAGTGTTTTGGGGGGATGGTTTTGTGGGGAAGGGAGAATTGTAATCTGTTAGAAAAAATGGTTAGGAAGAATGGAAGTCATCTAATTCGTGGATTTAAAACTTTTAAAAAATATGTGTGTGTGTGTGTGTGTGTGTGTGTGTGTGTGTGTGTACACATCAGTAGAAGTTAAGAAACATGCAAAATTGTTGTCAAGGGCATGGGGATAGCCGAATGTTGTGTGTTGTAGCTAGGAATTTCTTTTTTTTTTTTTTTCCCAAGCGTGATGGTGGTAGGTGGAAGAATAAAGTTTTTATTTTAAAGCACAATTTTTTACAGCTTTGGAAGTTCAGGGAACAAAAACCTTTAACTGTCAGATTTGTTAACATGTCCCTTGGTTCCCTTGCCTCCCCCAACCAAAAAAAAAATTTCTTGGATTTTTTGAGAAGTCACTTTAACTGCATCATTTGCTGAAAAGTGGTGCTGCACAGGAGACTTGATATAGTCAGCATTAATTCCTCGGAGTGCTTTTGAATGTAAAGCTCTTTTCCCCTCTGAAATATCCCCCCTTCGGATGTTGATGGTGGCAGGTGAAAGTGAGCGAGGAGGCCGCCTCCTCTGTACTCTGCTTCAGGCAGTTCCAAAGAACAAAAGCCAAATGGAGCATCCAGACCTGTGGCTACTTGGGAGGGCATGCTGTTTCTAGCTGGGCACAAGTTTCTTCTAGTGACCTTTTCTAGTGGCTCCTCATCTGTCTTGAAGAATAAAGCCGAAATTGTGCATACTGTACAGGGGCAGAGACTGGCCTTTTATTTTCTCTCATTATTCGGAGATGCCAGTTGCTTCTCACTTTGTCTCTCAGTGAGTGAGGGTTTGGAAGCTGCCTACTTTTCAGTGGTCAGAAGCCTAATGGATCAACTTCTGTTTCCATCCTGGAAGGAGCAGTGAGCCATATTTGAAAAAGGTCATAGCCCAAGTAATCTAGTGACTTGGGAGAGAGCTGTTTCTTTTTGACACCTAGGAGAAAATAGCCCAAAGTGGTCACTGAATTCCCTTGTCCAGACACCTTATTGTGGCAGCTTTGTCTTGGATTGGGGCATTGGAATTGGATGATGGCTCGAGGTCTGTCTTTACTTTGCTGTCTTCTTCTCTCCCTGATGCTCCTTCCTTCCTTGTTTCTTTTCCTTTCTCTCTCCTTTTGCGTTCTTGAGGTCTTCCATTCCTAAACTAAAGACCTTTTGTGTATCCAAGGAAGAGAGGACACTGTATCCACAAAATTCTCAGTGTAGCTCCAAAAATTGCAAGTGTATCCACTGTCTCTTACAGGAGGTAAAGTATTGAAAGTAGAAGCCAGACCACTCTCCCTTGTGGAAGCTGAGCCTGGCAAATCCCTTATTGTAGGCAAGGCATTGCAACAGAATGTTAGCTTTTGGGAAGGAAGGTAAGGGGTAAAATAAACTGTATGTGAATGGTTTCCATTTCCTAATTACCCCTAATGCAATGCCTCTAATTATGAAACCTTTCCCACTTTCTTTAGCTGTCCCCACTTTTGTCCCAAATTCTAAATTCTCATTGGATTCTTTCTTTCTTATGGTTAAACAAGTGTTGGGGAAGGTCTTATTTTATTAGTGAGAAAATAATATCCTAGCATCCCTTAAAATACCAAAGACAAGTGGTTTTAAAAGCTTTAAACATATTTCAATTCTGGGAATCTTTATAGATTTTTTTGTTCTTAATCTTGACTTTCCTGGTTGGTCAAGGTGGTCTGCCCAGGAATAGTCATGTTGCCTCTGCCTGTTATTCTAGCACATCTTTCTTTGTGCCTATAATCTCCTGCTCTGTTCCCCCAGACATTTTGGGGGGAAATTTTGAGACCTGGATGACGCATTAGCTTTTTGTTGACCAGCCGTAACAGATGTATCAAGAACTTGGTTGTTTTGGCTCTGAAGATGGCTATCCTCTTGTCATGCCTGAGAGCATTAAAGCTTTGTGTGATCATAGGTGACCTTCACTGACCCGTATCTGGGAGCCATATAAGCTTGGAACAAGCTCTGTGTTTAAGGGACTGAAATCAGAAGTGGATTGCTTGGCTCTCTGCCTTGGCAGTGTGGCTCCTTTTAATTCAGTGGTTCAGCAGCACTAATGTGCCTGGCTGTCATTCAGAGAAATGCATGTCACATTTGGAAAGCCATTGTTTGTAAAACATTACCATCTGTGGATCCTGACTGGCATTCCTGTCCTCCAAGAGTGCAAAGCACTCTTGAAGAATGTTAGTCTAGCTTCCAACATGGTGGGTCTTCATTCAAAGGGCAGAATATAATGAAAGCCACCATCTAGTACCCCCAGGGGGGTGGCTGTTCCAAAAGCATCCAAATTCCTCTTCTTTGCATATTTACTTTACATTATGAGGTAATGCAGAAGTATCCAGGGAGGATAGAGCTTAGGTCAATCAACATGAGAACATGAGAGAAGAGAACAGTTTGCTTCCTATGAAGACATGACTTTGAGAAACCTTCCAGGAACTTCCTTTGGTTTTAGTACAGTGGGTGCTGAGGGTGGGAGAAAGGCGAGGTGCAGAAGAAAGATCAGTTAAGTTTTCATCCAATCTACTTTTACAAACTGAGGCAGATGGATTTGTGCACTGAAACTCTCCTGAAGGAATTCACATAATGGGTAAAACCACTTTGGGGGGGTGCTGATGACCTTTCAAAAGTGTGGTCAGCTAAAACGAACTGCTTCCTGCAGCTAAAGTGACCATTAGGCAGTCCTGCTGCCAAGCCTGTGACACAACACATAAGCAGTAGCCCTGACACTGTATAATGCAGTAAGTACCCTAGGTGAACTAGAACAAAACCTTCCAGTGGGTACCAGTTTTAGTATAACTTGGGGGAAATTCCAGAAGAGTGTACCATAAAGATGACCTGAAATCTAACATTGGGCCAAAAACTTCCAAGTTGCAAACAGAATTAGGGCACTTCGTGTTTGGCTTTCAATGAGATAACTTGAGATCGGCTTTTTTAGTTAGTTAAGCCAAAGCTTAATTTATTTGAAGAGAGAAGTCTTTAGGCTTGGTCTAGCAGAATTGTGTTTGTTTGTCTGTTTTCTTCTTTCAAAGATTGTGAGATTTCTGTGTTTGGTAAATGAGTGAAAGTCGTGCCAAAGTTTTGTGGGTTTGTTTTTTTTCTTTTGTGTTTTCTTTAAAAAAAAAAATTTACGTGGTGCCAAAAAAAAGGAACTAGGGTATTTATTTAAACACCTCTTTTTGGAGTTTGTTTCCAACAGTCTGGAGCTGTATAAAAATCAAACACTGGTACTTGCGTTAGACAAATATGCCTCTGATCCTGAGTCCCTCTCTCCGAATACTCGGGGCTCCCTGCTTGCTGATGACGCAGGATGCACAAACCATTACACCTGTTTTATTTTTTTAATTCTTATTTGAAAAGTTGTTGGGTTTTTGTCGTTTGCTTTGTTTCTACCTCATTTTTAGAGAGACAGCATCTACCTCACTTGAGCGCTCAACAGGTCTCTAGTATTAATCTATTTGAGGGGGAAAAAAACAGTTCTCCCACGCCTACAGAGTCAAACACATCCATCCATCCATCCATCCATGCATCCATCCACCTACAGAGGATTTTGTTGACTTTCAGGAGAACTGTTCGGTTACCCTGGTTAGAAAAACTCTGAACTTAAACCAAATGTTCTTAAAAAAAACTCAAGCAAACTTAGTCCCCAGATCCAAATAGTTCTTAACAAATTGGACTCTTTATTTTAATGAAGAGTTATGCAAACTTGTTTTAAAAATCCACTTTTTTTCAGTATTAAAAGCAAAAACTACTAGTCATTTGAAATCTATTTGGAATTTGAATTTGCAACATTCTTACATCCTCAAGACCTTTAGGTCTCCTCTCTTCAAGAGAAAAATATTTTATTTTATGTTTGGATGTTTACAAATACATCCTGTTAGAGAAGATTGTATTGCTCTAAATGCTTTGGACGGCAGAGCTATCTATACCAAATGTTTGAAGGGAATGAGAATTGTTTTGACTTGGTGATTGTATTTGTCGTTTTCTTGACCCAGTGGGATGTCTTCCACCATGACCCATATAGCAACCCACTTCTGTTCACATTTGGGGGAGAACTCTTTGAGTGAATGTTTTTTGTTTTTGTTTTTTGCTACCAAAGGTAATCAGAGGGGGATTTTTTTTGGTTGTTGGCTTTTGTTTTGTTTAAAATTAAATAATAAAAGTTGAGAAGCACATTACTGGAAGGTAGGGTTGATCTTCCTTTCCCCCCCACTTCCTTTTTTTCTAGGTAGTTCCAGAGTTGAGGGTGGGGGAGTGTCTAGAACACCCCCCAGAGTTCCAGTGCATTGGGTTTATGTCATGGTGAGAAGACATGCCTCTATTTAAAATAAATAAACTGATCTTACGGGTTAACATTAAGCCAGATAGGTGGGAAGTTTCCTACCACTGTTTAACCAATGTTGGTTCTAAAAGCTTGTGAGTTCCTGCATGGTCTTAGACCCTCTTAATGATTGTATGAACGTTACAAACTCAGGTAAATTGTTTGTGAAGGCTCTTCTTTCACAGAGCATCCAGACTGAATGTTACCTGTCTATCAAGTGAACGGAGTCGCTGCCTGCCAGGCCTTTGCCTCTTTCTGTGTGTAGTTTGCTTCTTAGTCTGCTTAGCTTTTTTGTCCCCTCAAGGATATCTCCGTCCTGGTCCTGGGGTTCTGTGTGTTATCTTCTGGTGGAGGGTGGGTTTTTCCCCTTTTTTTTCCCCCTTTAAATCAGTACGGGTTAAGTGGTGGGGTGGGGTGGGTGGGGTATCATTAAAAACTAGGTTATAAGATTTGGTAGGGTGGGTGGGAGGGGCCTGTTAGCATGGTTTATGAGAACCTGGCTTACTCTGTCTATTGGCTGTTGTGTCTTGCCTTGGCAGAGACATTTACTCCAAGTGAACAACATGGGACTCTTGGGTCTTTTTTGGTGGGGTGGGAGGAGGGTGTATTCAATGCTAAGAAATCAAGAGGTAGAATGGGAGAGCAATCCTGGTGTCCCTACGACAGACCTGAGCCTTGCCTTTTGACTTGCCAGGGTCAGACGTGATCTGGGAAGACCACCACCCTCAGAGTAGAATTTCCTTATTCTTCAACAGCTGGCCAACTTTGTCTTTGGCTATTCCCCTGCTGCAGGGCTGGGATGTTGCTGTTTTCCACTTCTCAGTTGTCACAATACTCAGTGGGCATCAATTCGTCTTAATTTGGCTGGCTCTGTCGTCCTCCTCTAGAGGGGAGAAGACGAAGGCATGCTCTTTCGCCTCCCAAAACAGTTTTGACCATCAAATCCCAGGTCCTACAGGTAGCCAGGCATGACAGGCAATGGACAGAGGTGTTCAAAAACTCTTGTGTAGACAGAGGCTTCTGAATGTATCACTGTGGTCCATGGAGAAGGCTGGAGAAGGTAGCAAGGAGATGCCGTGTCAGCTACCAGCAGCCTTAAAACAAAGTTGGTGTCTCTTTGGACCTTAAAATTGTTCCTATGCAGTTTATTTTATTTTTGTTTAATCAAATAAATGTGAGGGTTTTTTTTTCATCGAAGCTGTGTCGGTGTGATTTATTCTTGGGGAGTCCCATGCGGAAAGGCTGAATTAGATGAACTTTGGAGCCCAAGCAGGGGTGTTTTCTCTAAACACTTTATATCCTTATAACCTTAAAGCTTTATGTGTTCCAAAGGATCCTATCTCTACATCTTTTGTTAATTTTTTCATTTGTGGCTTCCAGCTCTCACATCTAAAATCTTCCGTTCACGTCATACATAGCGGGGAAAATCCCCTAGACTTAAAATCAGGATCACCCACCTGAGTTTGTCCCTTACGCATCACTCTTCGGCCTCATTTATTACATGAGGAGGCCACCTAGGTGATCTCCAAGGCTCTTTCCAGCTCTTAAAGCAATGAGTCCCATGGCAAACTCAGGACACGTTTTATTTAGTGGAGATCAGTTGACCAATTTGGCAATTTAAAGTTATGCTGTGTAGTAGTGACAGGAGGTACCTTACCCAGCAGTCCTCCAAATGTGGTAGCAAAGATGGCAGCCTCAAGAGGTGATTAGGCAGACCCTTTGCTCCCCTGGCGTTACTTGGCCCAGTCTCATCAGATTTGCTGGGCAAGTAAGGGCTGACAGGTGACCTGTTCAATTTTTGCTTTTGTTAGCAGTGTCCTACATTGTCCTAAAACGGAGATTTCCTATGTAAACGTTTCTCAGCATATTCTTTCCAGGAGCACATTTTGTCTGTATCTCCTTTTGTGTCCTGTTATCTACTTAATATCACTGGTCACAGGAACTGTCACTTTGCTATATTATAATGGGGCTGGGGTGGAGGACAGGAATGTCTTATTTTACTGACATAGGTTACTCCCATCCATATCGTGCTGCCTAGTTGTTTGGGTCTGGAGAGGCTGAGGACTTTCCCAGAGGTGATAACTGCCCTTTGTCAGAGGTGGGAGTCTAGCTAGGCCTTCCTGACTGCCATGCCAAACTACCCCCTTTCCTGTTGTACTTATTAAAGTGAATCATGTTGGGTTTTGCTTCACTGGCATTCAGTGCCTTGATTAAAAAAAAAAAAAAAGGTGCTTTGGCTTGGAGTTGCAGGAAAATGGTAGCCCTGGATTCTGTGGACCTGGGTTGAAATTCTGCTGCTGACATTTGCCAAGTCACTGCCCCTCTCCAGGTACTAGTTTGCTCATCTGTAAAATGAAGGTGGAAGGCAGGCCTGAAGGCCTCTGGAAGTCACTCCTTCCAGCTGATTCTATGAACAGTGACCGTGAGGACAGGAGTGGGCCTGCCACTCCTTTAGTGCAGGGACCACTCCTTGACCTCCACATGGCACTACTGTAGTCCACCCTCGGCTGAAGCCCTGTGAGGAGGGGAGCACCCCAAATGAGGACGACCTGGACAAGAACAGGACCTTCGGACAACATTTCCAGATTGGTGGGAGGCATGGAAGTGGGATGAGATGGGAGGAATCCCAGCTCCCAGAGCCACAATCAGGTTTAGAAATGCCACTGGAGGCCATTTAATCCAGCTCCTCGTTATAGAGATGAGGAAACTGAAGCCCAAGGGGGCCTTTGGGCTGAAGGACACACAGGTAGTCAGTGACTGAGGTGGTGCATTGAGCCAGGCTGCCTGAACCAGGAGCTCATAGGCTATAGCTTGAGGGGTCATCTAATCCAACAGCCTAGTTTTAGATGAGGGACAGTACAATGAGCAAGTGTCTGGGCAGGATTCAAACTTGGGTCCTCCTGCTGCCACAGCCAGCACTACCCATTGCTCCACACTGCCTTATTTAATTTTGACACCAGGGCTCTTCTATCTGAACAGACTTTTATTCTTTTTGTTACAGTAGTCAGGAATGGTCAAGACTTGTTTGCTTTCTCTCCCGTGTCCTGGCGTATATGTCTGAGGCTGCTCTCTGGCCCTTCCCAGAACAAAGCATTTGTCAGGCACCTACTATGTGCATGGCACCAGACTGATTAATAGACTCTGTTGCGGTGTAGCTGAGGGAAAATCTGCAGAGATCAGAGGGCAGGGGGTACTGAGCGGGTGCCCAGGACCTGGGCTCCCATGTTGCCACTCAACAGACCTCATTTGGTCAAGGAGTCCAGGAATGATGGGAACCTACTCTCTCAACATCAAATGCCCTACTATGTACAGAGGACCATGTGGATGCTGGAGATCAACAGCAGCATGAAATCTACTGAATAGACTTACAGGTCAGTAAGTGAGCAGCAGCTTGGGGAGGTTTTCTTGTTGAATGCTTGCCTCATGCCTGCTTTGGACTGATTTAGATTCCTGGACTGCCTGTTAACACCTTTAGGTCCAATTGTGACTGGTGCCTGTGGCACATACAAGGCACTTAGTGACTGCGTGAGGCAGGGCAAGTTACTTTCCCTTTGGGGCCAAATGCAGCAGAGAGGACCCCATTCAGAAGCCCAGGCTTCAAGGCCTGGTTAGCCAGGCTGTTTGGCTAGAAGAATTGGAGGGTTGGAAGGGCCTCATCTGACATCTTACCCAGAAGGAATTCCTGCCATCACAGGCTTGGCATTCTCTGTTTGAGGACCTCCAGTAAGAGGAAACTCACTGCCTCTTTTTAAGGCAGTCCATTTCACTTGAGGAAGCTTGGTTTCCCTCTGATTTCCAGTTTTCTGAGGCCAAGCTGAATAGGTTTAATTCCTTTTGCAGGACAGCTTTTCATTTCCCTGAACGTGGCTTCTCCAGACTAACCACCCCCAATCCCAAAGAGAAAGAGTGCCAGAAGGAATGTTGGAGATCACCTCATCTTCAATTTTACAGATAAAAAGAAATTGATTCCTTCAGCAAGTCCTCCGATGTTTGAACCTCTTTGCCATTTTGGTTTATTTCTTTTCTTCCTTTCTCTGGCTTAGTGTCTTTCTAAAAGTGTGGTCCCTCAAATTGAACCTAATATGCCAGGTGTGGTCTCACCTGGGCAGAGCACTTAATATTGACCTCCTCATCCTTCAAAAACTCCTCTCTAATGCAGCCCAAGTGCCCACCAAGACCCCTAGATCTTTTTCAGGCAAACTGCTACCTAGCTATGCATCATCCTCCTGTACTTATGACCCAAGTATAAGCCTCTAAGGTTGTTTCTCCTTCCAAATTCAGTTCCTTTGGCTGTTCAGAAATGGTTGGACCAACCTGACTGCCAGAGTCCCTTCCAGCACAGCAGCAGAATCTAAGATAAGGCACTGAATTTAAATGAATTTCATTTTTATTGGGCTATATCCCAAGTGCACTAATGAAGCCCTAAACAGTAGTCCTGAAAATCGGAATAGATTAGACTCCGGACACCCAGGGCCTCACTCCTGGGGAGAGTAGGAGTTTGAGAGAAAAGTCATCGCTGTTCAGCTCCCATGCAAATCAATGCAGCTGTGACAATGTGGGGGGGAGCTGAGGAACCCCAGCATTGGTTTTCAAAGGCTTTGAGTGACGTTGCTGCCTTCCAGCTAAACCCATCAGGAGGTGGGAAATGCTGAAACAAGGCATTAGCATTTGGTGCCTGTGAAAACCCTGCATTCCTGGGGGGAGGGGAGGAACGAGAGGCAAAGCCCAGGGCCGCTCGCTATTCAGACCCGAGGACCACACAGGCACTCAGTATCTACAGGAGCTCCCAGAGAGGTGGGGAGAAGGCTTTCCGGGGTCTCAGAGATGCATAGGACATGGAGCCATTTCCCTAACGGCCGGCCGGTGTGTTCTGAAACTTGCAGAAAAGCAGCTTTTCCAGACGCTCACTACAACGGATGGCTTCCCCTAGGATTCCAGGATTGAATTAAGTTCACTTTTCTCCACTTGCACCCAAGTTCCCGACTGGCTCTGCCAGCTGAAGCAACTGCATCTTTCAGGCTGTCCCCCTTCTGAAGCCAGACCTGGTTTCTTTGGGTGGGACAAGCCAGATTCTGAAAAGAAGGGGTTCTACAGGCCTCAGAATGAGCCGGCTCTTCGGATCGGGGTAGGTCTTCTAAACACAAAACAGCGGGAGCCGTCACAACTGCACTCAGACTTCTGGGACACCCCACATCTGCACGAATTTTTCATCCCTGCACCCTCGGGGCATAGCACATAGAAGGCCCTTGGATTTTTAAAGGCAGGTGGAGTGACACAAATAACCCACTTCCCATGGTCCCAGCATCAGAAGGTGGTTGGGAGAGTTACCTGAGACAGAGAAATGCAGAAGTCTCTTACTATTGGGCCATGGGTATCAATCAGCATTTAGGGAGGCACCTATTATGGACCAGCCACAATGGCTGCCTGGGAGCTCAGACTGTCAGAACGTGAGCTAAGAAATCTGAGCTGTTACGGTGATCATTACTGGGCTGCCCTTTGTCTTGGATTCCATGTCTAGTATGGTGCCTGGTATGCAGTAGGTGCTTAATAAATGGGACTTTTTGGAGGAGTTTTAGGGCCTTGAGTGGCCAAAATCCACCTCTGCTCTGGAAGTCACACGGGGCCACTTAGCTAAGATGAAGCTTGTGGTTGTCATTAAGTCATGCTCCATGGACCACAGCCCACCAATACTATCCATGGGGTTTTCTTCGCAAAGACACTGGAACATTTGCTGTTTCCTTCTCCGGCTCATTTTAAAGATAAGGAAACTAAGGCAGACAGGGTAAAGTGACTTGCCCAGGGTCACACAGCTAGGAAGGTTCTGAGGCCAGATCTGGACTCAGAAAGATGAGTCTTTCTGACTCCGGGCTCAGCGTTCTGTGCACTATGGTGCCCTCTAGCTGCCCCTAAAATGGTTAGTCAGGTATACTCCTGCCAGAGCCTTTCTCTTATCAGCGAATCCACTGCCAGCTCTGAGAACTTGGCACTTCAGAGTGCCTGTAGTCACACTGGGGATTTCAACACATCCTTCAGCCCATATCCAGTGCTCTGTCCAGTACTGATGGTCAATTGGGAGGAGATCTGAGAAACTATCCAGGGCAGGGATGCCCAACCTGGGCAGTCTGCTGGAGCCCATGGGGGCTTCTCAGAACACAATTTTTATTATAGACCCAAACATTCTGAGTTCCCAGCTTCTGTCCTAATCCAGAGGGTATCTGGCTGTAGTGAATCTCCAAAGGCATTACTGGATGGCCCCTTCATTCCCTCCCTAGAGCAGCAGCGTCTAAACTTCACTGGAAGGATGGAGCTGCCACTGTAGAGTTAGAGAAGGCCTCTCAATTGAAGCTCAGGGGACCTCAGCAAGTCTGCAAAGTTCCATCTTCTTTCTCAGAGGGCAGAGCCAGCCTGGGCTCAAGAAGTCTGTGACTCATCCTCTTGGTCGGCTGGGGGCCATCTTAAACCTTGTCTTGGTGAACACCCCTAACCTTTTCATTCATGAAACCTCGGGAAATCCATTTCATCCAATCCAATTCATGAAATCCAATCGGGAGTGGGAAGGATCTCAGAGATTGCTCAGCTCAGCCTCCTCACTTGATAATAGATGAGGACCCCAAACCCACAGAGGTCAGAAGCCCTGCCCAAGGCCGCAAAGCTAATTCCCCAGGTAAGCTGGTGCTTTCCCTGGATTAAAATGTAACTGAGTACTTTTCCCCCAGGTCAAATCCACCCAAGGATGGGAGTCAACCAGGCTGGCCTTAACAGATCTCTATTAGGGAATAAATCATCCCTTCCCCCCTGGTTAAGGCTCACCTAATGGGGCTAGGTAGGCATACCTATGGCAACCCTCTCTGCCTACTCCAAAAACTAAATAAAACCTCAATGACACCCAAAAGCCATTGCCAATTAATCTTGTTTTATATTAACCTTATATCTATGATTCTGGCTAATGTTACTACCATCTTAAGATTGACTTTTCTAAATTTAGTAAGACTAGAAAGCAGCTTCAAGAGTTGGAAGCATAGAAAACTCTCTAAACTCACCTTCTTTACAGATGTGTTTACTTGCAAGAAATCTACTTTAAGGGAAAAGCTGTAACTTAGCTAGGTTGGCAACTTACTTGCCATCATTTTCCCATCCATCATCTTAAGTGATTTTTTCCCCTAAAGGCACCAAGCAAGCATCACTTACCCATTTTGTTACTTATAATCTCTCTTGGCTTGGGTCTCACTTGAGTCATGACGGCTCACTTGAAAATCACTAATTAGCAACTGCCAGTGGATTCAGGGCCAGCCCCTCATCCACATAATCTCCTGAAGGAGCTTCTTGGCCTGGCCGTTCCGGGCTCATCTGACCTGGGGGGGGTATGGGGGGGTGGGGTGTTCCAAGAACTCTACCAAACATGCCTGAGTGGTCCCTGGTCTCACCGTCTGGCAGCCTTTGTTGTTCTCCAAGCAGAGGGGCTTCCTCAGGCTTGGCTGACGCGCTAAGCCCAGCAGGGAGGGATGCTTTGCATTCTTTTCCTTGCACGCAGCTAGGCCTGGGGAGGATTCAGAGCAAACCTTGGGCTCAGGTTTCTCATCTGGCTAGTTGTGCTAAACTACACCCAGGACTTGGTCAAGGACACACACAGGGGGCTGTGTAAAGGCACAGGTCTTTGCTGCTTGGGATTTTCCTTCTCTCTATGGAGCCAGCTCTGCTTTAAAGCCACTGTCATGCCCTCATTCCCACACAAGGCAGGTGCCTCCTCTGGCTCTCCAACTCTGAAGAGCTAGTCTTCAAACAGCTGCTGCTTCGTTCCCATTCTAAAAGCCATTCATTGCTTCTCTGCCTTCTCCATCATGCCCCCTGTGCTCAGTACAGTGCCTGGGCAGAGCAGGCACTTGAGAAATGTTTCCTGGCCTGGGGGAGGGAGCTAAAGGGAAGGCTTACAAGCACGACTTTGTGAACGAGCATTTGTGAAATGACATAAGGTCATTTTATCGACTGGAAATTCACGCATGGAAATGTGGAGCAAGGTAGGGGTGGAAGCTTGGCGATCCCCCCCAAAGATCTACCAATGCAGCAGCACAAGCCAATGTCCTTTATTGGCCATTACAAAATACCCTCAGGCCTTGGGTCACTTTCTCTGCCCTGCGGGGAAAGCTGGCATCTGGATGGGCTGGATGGGTTGAGCAGATGGGAACACTGGCTTCTTCCGAATTTCAGACAATGTCTTCACTGAAGGGAGCAGCTGGTTTCTTTTGATGATCTGTAAGGCCAGCTGGGTATTACCTGAGTGGAAAAAAATGTGATGAGAAAAGCTTGCTGCAGTGGAGGGCACAGACATTCAGCTTGGGGTGGGAGTGGGAGGAATGCCCGGGAAAGTTCGGCTGGAGCCTGAAATCCAGCCGAACTTTCCCGGGCATTCCTCCCACTCCTATCCTTGAGGACCTTGGTCAAGCCCATGTCCAAGGGCTCTGTGTTCTCACCACACTCATCTGGGAGTCAGAGGGCCCAGCTTCAGCTCTGCTCCCTGTATTTCTAGACCAGTCTCTTCATCTCCCTGGGATTTTGTGTGCGAAGAAGGGGGCTGGACCAGCACTCTAGTTCTAAATCATCCCTTGACCCTTAGCAGAAAGAAGAGGAAAGTGTCCAGCTATTCCTGCTGCTGCTAAGTGCCCTGGCCAGAGACCCTGACACACAGATCTTAATCTTAGTCTGTGCCCCTTTCAGGGATGAGGCTGTGGATCCAGTTAGTGTCTGAGGCAGAATCTGGTTCCAGAACTTGCTGACCCACACTTCAGCACTCTGGTACTCCAGCTGCCTAGGCTAGGTCTTGTGCTTTTAAAACCTGATGGGTGAATGAGCATCCTATGAGATCACACTGGCAGGTGGAATTTGGGATGCCTGAAATCTCTCCTGTGTCTTCTGGGCCCTCCAATTCTCTTAGGCCATGCAGCACTAGAGCAAGAGGAGCAGGCACATGGGCACTCCCTCCACTCACAGGACCAGGAATGGATTCCATCTGTAGGCCTGGGGTCAAGTCCAGATTGAAAACTGGAGAGAAAGCTAGAGAGCCAAGATGACCTCCTCCATCTAGCACCACCTAGCAGGACACTGTCCAACAGACCTGGCCATCTCATCTCAAAATCCCTATGACCCAACTTCTTTTGCCCAATGTTTATCTACAGAAAGAGGAGGTTAGTTATGTTCTGCAAATGGAAGGTTCCTCGCGCTTGTGCCCAGACTGCACCAGATGGGCTGTGTTCAACGTATAGAAGTTCTCACAGAGTGTGGGAAGACGGATGTTTTTAAGAGGTCAGCCAAATGGACTTGATTTGTGATTTCATGAGCCCAGGGAACCCCTGGGTGATCCTATTTCCTCTGTAAGACTGAGATGGGAAACGGCTTGCCCAAATGAGGCATGATATGTCAGAGGCAGAACGATGCCATACGGCCGTCTCGTTTCCAAAAGTCACAGAGACTGATCTTGAAGAGACAAGTCCTGTTTGGGAAACCCTGGTCCCTCCTGCCTGGTGGGTTTTTGTATAATTGAAATGGGGGAGTGGGGATGAGAGCTCACTCTTATGCTGGGTCTAATGTTTTCAGAGACTTGAAGGACTTAGATGGCCACTTATTTTCTTCTGCAAATTCTAATTCTAATTCCTTACCATTCTGTAGTTCAAGGTAGACAGCCAGCAGGATAGCTTCAGGTGGTATTTCCTTAGGATGGATCATGGAAGCCGCCTTTTCTCAAAAGAAAACAAAAAGAAGTTATCAAAACCATAGAACCAGTGGCCTGAAACAGCAACCCCAGAGCCTTTTACTAGAGTCCGGGTCAGCCTCAGCCCAGACCCAGGATGAGAGTCCCTGGGTAGGCCATTGCTCAGATCCTCTTCCCTAACAACTTCCCTTCCAAATCAATGGTTTAGCTTTTTCTCTTCCCTTCATCCCACAGAGCACTAGGACTTCACTTTTATGTTTTTTAGTGCTTTCTCGTAGTCTTCAACATACCTGCTGCTAGAATCTAGAGGTCAGGGACTCAATTCAATTTCTGAAAATCATTTCTATGTTAAGGGCCTAGTATATGAAAATCCTAGGTGTGGTTCCCTGTGCATCAGCCTCTCACTCCCCATAAAGGCGCTAAGTGCCTAAAGACCTTGTGTGTGTGTGGGTTTTAAAAAATATTTTCATAAATGCATTTCAAGGTAATGGTTTTCCTGCATAACCCTTTGTATTTTATTTTCCACATTTAAAAACATTCTGAGACTGCCAAAGGACACAAAAAAGGTTAAGAAAGGGTATAGCACACTGTACTGGTAAAGCAAGGTCTATGCCTTCATAGCATTTGTTGTTGCATTGTTCAGCTGTTTCAATGCTATCTCTTATCTGGAGTTTTCTTGGCAAAGACACTGGAGTGGTTTTCCATTTCCTCCTCCAGGTCCTTTTATGGATAAAGAAACTGAGGCAAACAGGGCTAAGTGACTTGCCACACATCTAGAAAAAGTCTGAGACTGAATTTGAACTGAGGTCCAGGGGCTAAGAGGAAAAAAACATACATACACAGCATTCTCTTTCACTTCCCTCCTCCTCCTTGGTCCTCCCAGAACAACTCTTCTCCCTCCTTTCCACCCCCCTCCTACAGCCACCCCCGTCCTGGCCTTGTCTCTCTTCTGCTTTTGGAGGTGATGTGACATTCTACTAGTAGCAGGCTTCTACTACTGCAGCTCGGGATAACATGGTGCTGGGGTAACAGGCTGGAATTAACTATGAATCACTCTGGTTTCCTTCTGGGGGAGGAGAGGAAATGCGCATGTTGTCTAGTACAGTGGTATCAAACTCAAAGAGCAATCCATTCCTGAGGGCCCGCACATGATTTAGAAAACCACAAATTCACATTCTCAATGTTACATTGTAGTTTTTCCTCGTGGAACATCTCCTAATTACATTTTAATCTGGTCGAGTACATGGAATGGAATAAATCTCACTGCGTTATTGTCACACCTCATCTACGCTAGAACATGATCAGAATTTCATAAGTATTATCCAGTGACCTCATCTGGCAGATGAAGGTGAGGCCCAAGGTCATGGAGCGCCCCAGCGGCAGATCTAAGAGCAAGACCCACTGTCCTTTCCAGGACATTACCCTAACCTCCCGATAAACACCAAAGAATTAGTCATAGTATGTAAACTCTGGAAATAAGACTAAAACTTGAGGCTGCGCTTTCTGCAGCCGTAGAAGAGGAGAGCTGGTGAGATGCCTGACCAATCATCTCGCTGGGAGATGTTTTATGGCCTCTTCTCTGAGGATGCCCCAGCTGTGGTCATTGGATAAGTCACAACTAATCCTACAATATTCTCTGTCTCTTAAGGCATCCTGAGAAGAGCAAAGAACCATGGAACCACCCCTGGAGGGGATTTCAGACCCCCTCATCTTACATATGAGGAAGCGGGCCCAGGGAATGAAACTTGTCCGAGGTCACGTAGAAAGTAAGCGTCAGAGCTAGGATATGAACCCAGGCTCTCTGACTACACAAGAGTCCCACTGACTACTGGGTTAAGGCTACTTCACCAAATGGAAATATTAAACCACAGCAAATGCCTGAGACTTATTCTAGACACTTTGCTGCTCAAAATACAATATATTCACTTAATAATTTTGTTTCCAAGAAAGTTAAATTGGGGTTAAAATGTTTCTTTAATTATTCCACTATTCATTATTCCATCTTCCCAATTATCCCACCCCGTGCCTGACTCAAGACACCAATACCCCTGCCCCCAAGGCCCTCCAAGGCTCAGCCATCTCTCATTGCCCCATTTTGGCTGCTGTCCTCAAGCCCTCTGACTCTAAGGCCCTGAAGGGGAGGTTGTTTTAAGGATACAATCAATGGGTTGTCAGACTCCGCTCCCCCCATCCCCACCGTCACACACATGTGACATCTGCATGTGTATTCAGGTAGTCAGGCACTAAATATCTCATTATTCTCCAGGTTTTAAACATAGAAGCCAGGAGCAACAAGTACTCTTGATCAGAACACCTCCCATGTACTCAGCACTTTAAGTTGTACACAGTGTTTTCAGATGCAGGTGGGTCTTGGAAACTGAGGGTTGCAGATGGAGCACCAAGCCCAAGTCACAGAAGGTCTCCTTCCCACCCATGTCTCCTGCCCCCAAGGCCATGGTTTCATTTTCACACGACTGTCCCTGTAGAGGGTGACAGTGGAACACTCTTTCTCAGGAGTTTTGGGACCAGAAGGAAGAATTCTTGAGTTAAGTAGGAAACACAACTCCTCTGGCTCCTTTGTGTTTCTCCAGTTATTCTGAGAAAACGGGCTCTTCAACTTGGAAACAGTTCAGATGCTCTGAGTTGGACGTACACCTCAGCTTTGGGGTGAAATGGTGAGAAATGGGGGGAAGCATCACAGGCTTACCTGATGGAGACACTTGCGAGCCTTGTCGTATTCACTGCGCAAACAGTAGGCACTGCCGAGATTAAACAGCATCATCGTTCGGGCAGAAGTGACAGAACTTGGGTAGCACTGAGGTGTTTGCTTGCCAGCTTAAAAAGGAATATTAATGTTATTAAAAACGCAAACCCGTCTCTCTAGAGATTTTTAAAAACCAACGATTAAGTCCAGAGCTTAAGGCATCCAGTGTCTGGGAAGGAGCCAAGGCTCCCCTGGCTCCTAACCCCCAGTGCTCTCATCTACAATCCAGGCTACATTCCCTTTAGTCTTACACATTTACTCAGAGCTCACAGACTTCTTACTTACAAGACTCCATTGCTTCATTTTCCCCTTTGTCAGATCCTACAACAAAGACATGAAAAACCAGTCTGAGGCCAAAAGGGAATCATTTCTGAAAACCCAACTCTTCTATGAAACAAGAATTCTAACATTAAACAGCTTGTTATAACTTTGAGTTTTAATTTTCAGTGAATGATTTCTCTTGTCTAAAAGCATCAGAGCATGGCAGCATAAAACCAATGAGATAAGCTTAAATGGAGGGGAAAAAAATCCAACCCGTGTGTTCCTATTCCATTTACTCAAATATCAACTAACTTTTCAAAGCTAGGAATCAGACCACAGCTTCAGAATACCCTGATTGTACTTAGTAAGCCTGTAAATTAATTAGGCGAGAATTAAATTGTATTTTCTGAAATAGTCACATGACCCTCACTCACCACACAGGGGCCAACAGCCTAGATTAAACTCCAAAGAAGGAAAAATCAATCAGGCTAAAATAACCCATTCTGCTAGACAGCCTTTTAAAAATGGAAAGTTATACCACATGATGCCTGGATTAGCTAATTATTACAAAAGAAACATCAGTGAAAGGCTGGGAGGAAGCTATGTTAAGACTTGCTTTCACAATGGCTGTAGCCTTAAATTTCTATACATTAAGAGTTACAATAAAAAGACAGAAGCAACTTGGACCATGTCTAATCAAATATGTCTTCATTAACCTTGGTCCTGCTCATTTGAAGAGATCCCCAAAGACACATCAGTGACGTTTTCAGGGTTCAAATGTGTAATGGCATCAGAGATTCTGTCAAGAGAGATGAGGGCTTCTGCTGCATATAAGTGGCCCAAAAACCTAAAGTAGGAAACAAAATAAAGAAATCAACCCCAAATGGTCAAATATTCCATCACAAAATCTTTGGGAGACAGGCCTGTATTTAAAGGTTTCCTATTACAATCTTATTGCAATAAATGAGGTGGAATGTAAGAGTTTAAACATAATGAACATAGTCACCCAGCATCACTTAAATGTTAGTAATTCATATTAAAATGACATATGTTGCTGTTTTGAGACTAGGGGAGTATAACTGGAGAACAGTTAGAAAATTCAATCAGTGCATACTTGGAGAGGCCCCTGGTCTGACAGAATTTGGAACTAGAGGAGCGGGGTTCAAATCTGTATGATTGTGGGCAGATCACCTGGGCAGATACGGGATCCTAATCTCTTTGCTGGGAGTAGATGGCCTTGTAGGTCACCTCTAGCTCTAATACAGAATCCTGTAATTCCTGGGGCCGTCAGAGTTTCCTCCTTTGTACAAATAAGTACAATAAATGGACCAAATCATCTCTAAAATTGCTTCCAGCTTTCAATCTTATGATCTTTCTTATACTCTAATTTTTTTTGGAGGGGAAGGTTTTAGATATGTGATTTCATCAGTATAGGAGAATAGCCAATGTTAAATTTACCTCCACCAATTAAGACTACCGACCTGTCTTACAGACAGGTTACACTTAAAAACTTAAGAGAGTTGCTTGAGTCACAAAAAGGTTAAACTCTTCCCAGAGTTATACAATAATATTGGCAGGGCTTGACCCTGGTCTTCCTCACTCCCAAGGCCAGGCCAGAATAACACAGGATGCTCAGCTGAGAGGCAAAGATTTGCTAATGAAATTCTAAGGGCATCCCAGCCAGTCCCCCACTGTCTACTGGGGATGCATTTGTAGCATACTCCAGGGCTACAAAGGGACTTCACTACCTTGCTATACAGTCTGTATGAGTACCGTATCATCTTTTAGGCTAGCCCAGACCTTGCTCGAGGACACGCTGCTGCTCAGCAGCAGGGCTGGTCTTCTGATGACCCAGCCAGTGCTCAACTGTGACTCTAAGTGATGTCAACAGTAGTCGAGATGCTCTGTCTTGGCCCTTCCCTTTACTCCATAGTGGAGGCGGGGACAAGGAAGACACAGCTGTGGAGCCCTGCACACAATGTCAGACTTTGCTGATGAACTCACTGATTTGGCTGAATTATTTTTCTTTAAAGTCCTGTTATAAGAAATGGTTCTTTGAGAGGAGGAGAGGAAGTGTAAGCAATGTAAAAACCAAAAATATCAATAAAAATCTGTCTTGGATCAGCACAGAGATCTTATTTCTTCTTCCAGAGGTTTTTTGTTGCATCCCCCCTCACGTCCCCCCCCTCCCCGGGCCTTCCTTCTCTTGCCAGTGTCAACAGCCTGGTTCTAGCCATCTGTCTTCATTTCACACCTGTACTGCAATGCCAGCCTCCCTCCCCTTAGTCTCTCAAACATCCCTTTCAGCCTGCATGTGTCCACCTAATTAATCTTCCCCAAACACAGCCTGTTGGTGACACCCCCTTGCTCAAATACGAGTGTGAGCTACCAATTTTATAAAGGAAGAGTCCAAACTCCTAAATGGACTAGCTTTGACAACACTCAACAGTTGGTTCTGATCCAAACCAGCGCCATGGTGTGTTAGAAAGAAGTCAGAGGAGCAAGTCTGTACCTCAGCTCTGCTCCTGATGCTCTCTGGGCTGGTCCTCAGTTTCCAGCTCTGTATCATCATCCATGATGGCCCCCCAGCTGAGGTCAGTTCAATCCCACAGACAGTTAACGCTCTGATTTATTAAGCTATTTCCAGCAGAATCCCTCCACTCCAGACAAGCCAGAATTCTCCCTAGTTCAGGCACAGGCCAAATGCACTGCCACTCTCTCTGGCTACCTTCCTGTTCCATGTGCTCAGAACCTGACATTCCTTCTCAGGGCTCAGCCTTGTAATGACTGCTGACCTTTATGTTGCACCTGCAGGGTCACTGCATCCCTCACGTACATGAATCGGCAAGTGTGAAGCCCCTAACCAGGGGCTGAAGCCAGGCACTGCACTAGATCCTCAGAATGTACAGTTATCCCTTCCACACTGCAACTTTCCACATCACAGTTTTGATACACTGCAGGCTGACATAAGAAATTAAATGGGAATTTTGGGGGAGTTCTGTAAAAGCTGCAGATAACACATGCAGACGACAGAGAAAAAGTATAGAAACTCAAATGCATAAAATATATGTATAATATTGTATAATGTCTTCTCTGGTACAAAGAGAGGGCCACAAAATTTTATGCAGATTTTCTAGAACCCAGGGGTGCTGTGCCCCTAACCCCCACAATATGGAAGGCATAGCTGTAAAGACAAAAAAAAAGACAGCCACAGCCCTCAAGGAGGTCAGATTCTGTTTAAGGAGACAACATAGAAGAATACAGAAAGTAACTGGGGAGAATCAGGAAAGGTTTTAGGTAGAGGAGGGTACTTGAACTGAGTTTTGAAGCTGACTCAGGAGTCTATGAGGTTCAAGGAAGGAAAGAAACCCTTCCAGGGCTGGGGGGACAGGCTTGGTCAAGGTATCAGCTCATTTCATCCTCATCATATTAACTGTTTGAGAGAGACAGAATAGACTAGACATCATCATCTGCATTTTACAGATGAGCAAACAGAAGCCAAGCAAGGTGCGGTGACATTCATGGTCCCAGAGCCAAGTAAGTGGCAGCTGAGACTAGAACCCAGGTATCCAAATTCAGGCCTCTGAACAAATGGATAACTTTATGAAAAATGAAAAAAGCCCTTATTAAAAGTGTATGGTGTAACCAGGCACTGTGCTGGGGAGAGCAATGTGCCTGCCCTCAAGGAGGTTATACTTTGGTGGGAAAAGGCCCATAAAGAAAAGTGGTAGAAAAGGAAGGAGTTTTGACCTCAGGTCTCCTAGGAATGGCGACTTGAGCCACAGGGCAATCCAATGACATGCCCTCTTTTGATGACGGTTCCAAGAGCCATGGGGCGGGGCTGAGGTCAGGGAACAGGAATACATGGGACAGCCAGCAGATGAGGACCAGCTGGGGGTTGAAAGTGAAGCACTGTCTAGCGCTAGCTACGTGTAGCAGGAGAAGCATTCTATGGCACTCAGTCACCAATCAGGAGGGTGAGGGCCTAGTGCAGGAATCCCAAAGATTCCAAAGAGGTCCCAAGGACCAGGAACCCACACCTCTTCACTGCCCCCACAGCCCAACCACGCTGCCTTCTCCTGACCTCTCCAGCTCCATCTTGGCTCTACCTCTGATTGCTTAAGAGCAACATCTAGAAGGAACAACCACCATGATGAGCCATCCCGCTGTGTACAACATGGACTGGTCCATAAGTACTTCTATGCTGACAGATACACACATATTCATAAGAACAACAGATTTTAAATGGCCAACACCATTCATTAAATCTGTAACTATATGGCCTTGATAGTTCATGGACGAAGGATGGAAGAACCAGCCACATCCCTCACCAAGACAGCTTGGGTGACAACAGCGAGAGGCAGGGCCAGGGCTCCATCTCCTTAGTTTCAGGACAGGGATGGCCACTACACAGGAGAGGGGTCATACTAATAAGAGAAAAATCATCTTAAGTTAAATTTTGTTGCCTGGAGAAACAATATGAAGGAGAAAACAACTTTTATCAGGTGTAATGAAGTCAAACTTACTTAAGAGAGCCTGACAACTTAGGCTGTTGCAGCAGTTTGTCTGCATGGTTCAGAGCCATGAGGTTGTCACCCAAGGCCAGAGCAACATAAGCACTGCAGGCAAGGATGGAGCACCTGGAACAAGAAAATGAGAAAAATCCTAGTTAGAGTTGTGAAATGTGAAAAATTGGCAAAACACACCTCTGATCACTTATTCTGGAGAATAAAACAAACACAAGAAACTACAAAGTTATTGGGAGAACACCCACGGCAACAAGTGACTTCTAAAGCACATTCTGGCTACATGTGTTTACAAATCACCAGAAGCATTTCTTCAAATTGTTTTTCACAAATTACAAATGCTTACTTGGTTTCAATCCAACGTAACACAAAAGAGCTGCCTAATTCAAATGTTTAGAACAGCTTTATATCTCACGGCCTGCTAAGGAATGAGGAAGGTGCTTCCACTGATACCACCATTGTATTATCCTGGAAGGAGAGCTCATTCCCTTCTGTGCAGATGTATGGTCTTGCCAAGAACTGAGCCCAGGGCGCAGCATGCTGAAAACCAATCCCTGTCTAAACTCATCTAAGCAGTATCATGCTGTGGAGGGGGGAGAAGATGACAAGGCTGTATAGACACAGGAGAGGGGCTGTTGCATTCAAGGATTAGCAAGGATGTCCATTTGACTGGGACACCAAGTACAGGAAAGGGAGTAGAGTGTCATAACCTTAGGAAGGGAAGTTGCAGTCTGATAGAGAAGGATTCTGAATGCTAGACAGGGGACTTCCTAATCTACCCCAGAGGCAACAGGAAGCACTGGGCTTGCTGAGCAGGCAAATAACACGGTCAGATAGGCTTCAGGAATATCATTCTGGCAGATGTGTGGGGGATGTATTAGAGGAGGGAGAAATGACGCAAGGAGACTGGTTAAGCTATTGGAATAATCCAGGGGGGAGATCCTGAAATAGGGTGGTAGCCATGGACAGGGTGAATGGACAGAGGGATGGCTATAAGCTGTGTGGAAGGAGAATCAATAAGATTTGGCAATTAATTGGAAATGAGTAAGAGAGTGAAAAGTTGAGGATGACTGAAGATGTGAAGCTAGGTGAAAGGGAGATGTGTGGTACACTGAACAGTTTTGAATGCTTTCCTACCACAAAGAGGGCTACTGGAAATATTTTTCTATATTAGGCCTTTGGCCTCCTTGGGATATCTACCTAATAGTGGGATGTCTGGGTCAAAAAAGCATTAAGAGTTTTGTAATTTGGGGGCGAAATTGTGCCCTGCTCCTAACTCTGCCAAGTTCATTTTCTATCATGACCCGACAGCTTTCTTGTCCTGGAAAATCATCCCAGGCCAGCAGGCCCTTCCTCTGAGCGGCCAGTTCCTCCTGAACCTTTGCCCTTTTAGCTTCCCTTGATGTGTCTTCTATTAAAATGTAAACTTTGTGGGGTCAAGGGCTATCTTTCTTTTGGTCTATGTATGTACTCTACCCCAGTGCTTAGCATAGTGGCTGGTACGCACTGCTCAAAAAATGCTTGTTGTTGCTGATATCCAGAAGAGCTGGACCAATTCTTACCTCCACCAAGACTGTAGCAATGTGCCTATCTTCCCACAGCCCCTCCCACACTGAGTATTCTCATTTTAAGTCATCTTTGACAATTTTCATGTCAGGTAAAACCTCAAAGTTAATTTAATTTGCCTTTCTCTTATTATTAGTGATTTAGACCAAGCTTTCAAACGGTCATTTGTGTTTTGCAATTCTCCTCTTGAAAAGTGTTCATATTCCTTGACTGGTGTTATACACCTGTCAATTCCCTACATAACTTGGATATTAGATGTTCTTCAGTAATATTTGACACAACTGGTTTTTTTTTACATAATGTTCTTATTACTCCAACTTCAGTGACTTTATTTGTGCAAAAGCTTTTGAATTTTATGTAACCAACATTGTCTTTTTTGATATTATATGCTGTCTCCTACTCTTTATTTGGTTAAGAATTCTCCCTATAGTCATAGTGGCACAATGTGTCTTGTCCTAGTCTCTAATTTTTTAACGTTACCTTCTATATTCATTTTGAACTGGTATTACATGATAAAATGTTAGCACAAACCCATTTTTTTTCCCAAACTGTTTTCCCATGAGTTTTACCTGGAAAGTACTGTGATTCTGTATCAATTTCTTGTGAGAATTTTAAATTTTTGCATGAATATTTATGAATTGGTCTACAATGATCCTGGGTTAGAATATGAAGCCCACGTTTGTGTCATAAAATAAGACTGGAATAATGCTGTCTTTTTGGAAAACAATTTTTTTTGTTGTGTAGGTCCTAATTACTCTTTAAATGTCTGCTAGGATTCACCTGTAAATTCATCTGGCCCAGAGTTATTTTTTACTCTTTTGCATTTTCCTAATGGTTTCACTGACTTCTTTTTCTGACATTAGGTTAAGAAATGTTTTGTTAATGTTAGTAGTTTATATTTTTGTAGATACTTATCTACTTCCTTTGAATTCTCAGTTTTTTGACACATGGTTTTATACAGTAGTCTCTAATAATTCATTTCTGGTCTGTTTATTGTGAATTTATTTTGTTCATTTTTTATCTTCATGATTTGGTTTTCCTTTTTCTCCTGATCAGGTTAGATAACAGCTGATGGATTAACCTTTTTTTTTTTTTTACCGACAAGCTTATCTATTTCTCCTCTAAATTTATGGATTTCTTCTGTTCTTATTTAGGGTTGTTAATTTGTAGGTTTCCTACCCTCTGCATGCTTATTAGTTCACTGATTCTCTTGGTTAATATAATTTTTTAGACACAAATTTTCCTCTGAGGGCTGCATTAAATTAACTGCATCCCATAAGCTTTAGAGTGTGCTTTCTCATTATTATGTAATTATTTATTGTCTCTGATTTATTCTTCCACCTACTCATTCAGAATGCCATTACTCAGACTCTGTTTCTTTTGCTTTTATTTCCCTATGTTACTGTGCTGTGGTCTATAAAGGATATGTTTCTTATTTCTGCCACTTTATATTTATGATTCCTTTATGTCTGAACACCTAAAACTATCATGGGATGCAAGAAACACATCCTTCTTAATATTGTCATCTATAAGTCACCAAAGGTCAGTAAAATTTAATGTTTCCAAAAATTTGTCTAGCTCTATACTTTGCTTCTTGTTTATCTTTTTAATGGTTTTTAATTGATTTCTGAAAAAAGAATATTACTTTTTATTATCATGGTATTACTATCAATATCTTTATGTAATTCATCTAGAGTATGTATTTTAAAGAAAAAAAAACCTTAGAATAATTTTTTTTCTGTGCCTGCGGTATGGCACATCATTAAGACATAATATAGTTTTCTCTGTTTGTCTCTACTAGCATTACTGATTTTTTGTTGCCTCATCTGGAATCAGGACAAAAACAGATTTTGTCAAACTGCCTCCATTTTCACTCCCCAGTTCATTTCTGTAGATTTCATTTCTGTAGTAACTTTCTTGGGTTTTAGTTGTTTTTTTTTTTTTAACCAATTATTCCTCCATTTTCTTTCTTTTTGTTGGGAAATTCAATGCATTTATATTTAATGTTATAATTGTTAAGTTTGTATTTTCTTTCATGAAATATACACAATCCACATAGCTAATATCTTTTTTCCCCTCATCTTAGTAGTCTCTGCCATGTGCTTTGCTTATACTCATCTGATTCTTCTGGTCAACATGTTGGTTCTTTAGAAGGAATATCCCAAATTCTTCCCTTTTGCTGAACATCAAGTTATTTTCTTTGTTACTTAGGTTCAGTTTCACAGGCTATATTATTTTTGAGTGCTAGCTTTTATTCTTTTCTTTTCAGAATATAATTTTCCAATTTTTCCTTTGATTTCTTATAAAGAGAGTAATCCTGTGTTATTCCTATTGTCCTTGTAAAAGGTATTTTCCTGGACATCCACAAAATGTTTTGTTTTATCATATTATTATGAAGTTTCACTACAATATTACTTGACAAGTTCAACTTGAGTGTTTTTCTGGTATTTTGTAGATTTTTTTCTTTTTTGCCATCTGTTTTTATACATTCTTGGCAACTTCCCTGTAAGAATTTCTTGAAGCATGGTACTCAAGTTTTATTTTTCCTTACTTTCTAATAGACCTATAATCCACATTCTTTTTTTTTAGAGTTCTCCTGTATTCTTTCAATCTAACCTAATTTTCTTCAGCTAATTTTCCTTTCACTTCTTCATTCCCATTCTGTTGTTCTCCTTTTCTGGAAATCTATACCGTTTTGAAGTATGTCCCTGTTTTTGTTCTAAATTCTTTACTCTCTTTAAACTTTATTTCTTCAATAAGAGTTCTAACTTCTGCACTTACATCTTAGATGGAGCAGCTAGGTGGCTTAGTGGATTCAAGAAGATTCATCTTCATGAGTTCAAATCTGGCCTCAGATACTA
Organism: Trichosurus vulpecula; assembly: GCF_011100635.1. Lineage (NCBI taxonomy): Eukaryota > Metazoa > Chordata > Mammalia > Diprotodontia > Phalangeridae > Trichosurus > Trichosurus vulpecula. The sequence goes on from NC_050577.1 coordinate 23,080,430, forward strand.
TTTGGCTCTGTGACCCTGGGCAAGTCACTTAACTGTTTGCCTCAGTCTGATCATCTGTAAAGTGAACTGGGGAAGAAAATGGCAAACCCCTCCAGCATCTTTGTAAAGAAAACCCCCAAATGGGGCCACGAGTCGAATACAGCTGAAATGACTAAACAACAATATCTTGGATGTTTTCACTCACTTCTTTGATTGTGCTTCTGAGCTACTCTGGAGGCCTGCCTAAATCTGCTGTAATACTTTTACCTTTTTCAGGAGATGCTGTCTCACTTTTCTTTACTGTGAAGTACTTGTTCAATGAAACAGCTTTTTTTTTTTTGTATTGCTCATTTGTCCTTTGGTCAACTTTTGTGTCTTTATCCATCACTCTGTTGAATTTTCTAGTGTCCCTGTTCTAGAATGCTTCTTCTACTAATCCTTTCTTTGCCCACTTTACCACCACCCCCTCCCTGCCCCCACTCCCAAGCCCCACACCAATGCGGTCAGATGAGTTCTGTGGTCCTTAATGTGGGAGGGTGAGCCGCTGGAATGCTGCTGCACGGACAATGAGAGACCTGTTTTCTTCCTTTCCCATTCTCACTCTTCTGGGTTCTATGCTTTTCTCTGTAACTGACTCTCTTCAGTACAAAGGCTGAGCTGGGAGACCCTTTAGGAAGTGGCAGTGGAGGGTGAGATGGGAGAAAAATTGTTGAGGAGAAACTTTAAGAAGCCTTTGCATCTGGCTCTCTTTTCCATCTTTCTCCTTCTACAAGCCACTTAGTTCCACTTCTAATTGTGAAATGCTTGAAGCCATCCCTGAACTTCTGGACTCCTCTCCACTCCACAATCTTCTTCCTTGGACTTCAAGGTCATTCCTTCCTTCTGAGCCTTGACATTGGATCCCATCCAGTGTGACTAACTCCAAAAGTCAGCGCCTCAGACTGCACATAGGGCCACCAATGCTACCGAATGGTTGCAAGCCATGGGAAAGGGGAGTGATGCCAGGGGAGGAGCAGGAGCAATGAGCTGTGAGGTGTTCAGCAGTTATTTTTTTTCTAGAATTATCTTGTTCTGGATTCTTTAAATATTTGTCTTCTTGTCATTTCAGTGTTTGCTCCATTTGGCAGCATTTTTCTTGTTTATTTAGGGTAGTAAAGAAGGAGCTGTTCCCTTGGTTACCTCTCATTTTGCCATCTTTTCAGGATTCCCTATAGCATGTCTAATCGTTTTAGTGAAAAGATACTAATATCTTGAGTGAAAGGATCATCAATTAGATTTGGAAAAAGTAGAAATGACTAATTCAGACTTCTGGATTCAGAAGAATCTAGAAATTGAGAACAATAATGTAATACTTCTAGCAAACACCATCTCAACCATATACTGTGATGAATTCATTAGTGTGTAAACACTATAATTTCCCCAGCATAGAAGTGAGTTGAATTTTGGTCCCTTACAGGCCAGGAATTGAAGGAAATTTGCGGCACAGACAGTATGAAAGATACTGCTTTGCGTGTCAGGCCCAGTTTCCTGTCCCTGACAGGCAAAGACTCATTGCCAAAGCTCCAGTGTGAGAGAAGAAATCCCATCTACTGCTGAGCTTGCGTCTCTAGAGAGCCAGTGACACTGTTTCCGCAAAGCTGCTCCCAGTGAAACTCATACAGAGAACCTGGCCAACAAGGCAGAGCTCCCCTGGGATGATCCCAGCCGCCACTTCTCCTGGGTAAGCATCAACAGCTGTCTTAAGAGTATTGTGGCAGAATGTGAGCTCTCTCACGAGGGCAGGGAACAAGCCGAATTTATCTTTGTATCCCCAAAGCACCTAGCACAATGCTCTGTACACAGCAGGCACTTAATAATGCAGATTATCGGTTGATCACTGCACTTGGTGAGAGTTTCCCATTTCATAAAAACAGTTCTTCTGAGGCTTCACCCTCAAAGCCCAAATCTTTCCAGGATACTTCAGGAAGCTACAGGACTTCCTGCTGAGGAAGCAGATTTTTTAAAGTAAACTCTGTAGGGAGGAAATCTGCATGCTGCTGGACCAGTCTCATGTCAAGAACGCTGTGGGACGCCTGTCCTGGACTCTTCTGCCAGCTGGTGGGCTACTCTAGCTTTAAACTTCTGGCAACTGTCAAGCCCACTTTGAGTCTACAAGTCAGTCATGTAATTTATGGCAGGGCCTGAGATTCCTTTCCTCCTCTTTCCCAGGAAGCCTATACATTCATTATGAACAAGAAGGCAAAGAACCTCTGTTTTCTTCAGTTTTCTACCCTGTTCCTGCCATGCCAAGATGTCACATCAATTGCAACACAGATTAAAATTTCAACAGAAAAAAGTCAGTTAAGTTGGTTTTCTTTCCAATTTGAAATGTTAACATAATAACATATGGTCAAGATTCTGGTAAAAATTCAAATTCACACCTACACAGTGATCCCCTGCATGCATTCTCCAACCAACACGTGTTCTTCCTCTCTCCCCATTCATTACAGCTGCCTCTTCCTTTGTCCCTACTTCACTGCCATCTTACTTAAGAGAAATGAACAGCCCACTTACAGCCTCTCACCCAAGTTTGTGTCAATCTGGTAATTATCTTTTTCACTACAAACACATGAGGCCTGATTTCCTAAGACTACTGTATAGAAAATACTAATTTTGATGGCTGCTGCTCAAAATACTGTTCCTCCTGCCCACCCCCACTACCAAACTCCATCTTCGAGTCACTGTCCAATCTGCTTTACCAAACACTCAAGAGATTTGACAGTTCATTAGACTGGAAGAATTGTACCACAAGGGAAAAGACAAGCTACCTCCCCCCAAACCCCCCCCAATGAGGATTTGACCAAACTCCACAGGCTGCCTTCACAGGCTATAAGCCCTAGCCCTACGGAGCTCTGTGTTCTTGCAACCTGGACTAGAGAAAAGTGGAAAAACCTTCTTTCAAACTGCAAATCACATCAAACAACCTGTTGGATAGGACTGGGAAAGTAAGGTTTGTCACCCCACATACTGTGTAGTTAACTGAACCAGGCATTTAGATTAGCTTAATCTAGGTTAAAAGAGGCTAGAATGGGGTAAAACCAGCTATTTACCATTTATTAATTGAGAGGAGAACCAAAAATACCTCTCTCCAAGAGGCAAATTGGTGCCCCATCTGTCAGCAGAGCACAATGTCCAGCACTCAGGACTCACAGCTCCATTCCAGCTGACTTCCCCTTTCCCCTGGACAAAAGCTCGAATTCCTACAGGCTTTAAGGTTTGCCAACCACCTTACACATAGGACCCTCTTTGAGCCTCACAACCACTCTGTGAAATGACTGTTCTGTTTAGTATTATCACTCCCCTGTTAGTTTCCATTTCCCTAGAGGGCAGTTCAGTGATTTGTCCAGGATTGCACAACTAGTAAATGTCTGAGGCAGGATTAGAACCCAGGTGTTCCTAACTCCCAATTCAACATCTCAGCTTATACGACTACAAGGGTTGACAGGTATTTCCCCCCTCTCAGAAACATGTCAGATTACATCAAGTCCAGCTATCCACTACAGACTAAGCATTCTGTCTACAACACGGCAAACTAACATTTTGGCAGCGGATAAAATAATGCAGTCAGAGACGATATACAGGGGTCAAAGTGGTTCTCAAATTCATCATGCTGCTTTCCATTAAACATTTATTTCTCAGGAAATTTTAAACTAAATTCCCCTCCTCCAATTATATGAAGTGAGTTAGGGTCATCTTCTGCCTTATCTCTCAAGGTCTCTAATCTCCAGGAGAAACAAGACAGACGAGACCACGGAGGTCACTGTGGGGGTCCCTGCTCCCAAGGAGTTTACAATCTGTAAAACATTTGTCTCGTCTGTGCATGTCTGTATCCAGAGGCAGCATGTATTTTTCTTTATACACCACGACTCGCTAGTCAACTGGACCAGTAAAGGTTCATCTCAGTGGGAGCCAGATCTAAAGACTTTTGTATCTCTGTGTACAGAGACAGGGGTAGTCAGTCTGATTGAAAAGTTACAGTTCTGCTGTTGAATATGCAGACATCTTCTTGACCAAACTATCCATCGGACTAAAGTGGCATGGACTTTAAAGCAGCAACAGCAAATCAGAAGTCACAAAATATCAATTTTCTTCAATACATTTAAAAATAATTTTCAAACATATTTAGAGCATAACTCAATTATCTTTAAATCATCATTTTTAAAAATTAATGATGGGCCACAAGAGCATTTGTTAAATTCAATGGGGAAGAATTTGCTCCAGGTACATCAGTGGCCTAAAAGAACTAATGAACTGCCCCACATGTCTAACTGGAGATGCCTAGGGAGCAGACAACTCAACAGGCTTGGGTTCACCAGAGAATGTTTCCTTTTATCTTTTTTTCTGCCTATATTTTTGTAGCAAATGACAAATGAATAAAACATTTTCTTTTCTTGTGATGTTTCCGGCTTTAATTTAGGGTTAACCCTATCAGGTATTTTAATTCCCACCCTGTGTCTTACCCCCACTTCTCTCCACCTCCAGCAGCAACCTTCATGACAGTTTTGGGAAATCAGAGTTCCACTAAAGTTTCAACTTCAGAGCAAACAAAAAGATTAGTGTATCAAATACAACACATAGGAGACTCTCATAGAGTCATGTTCACTACTGGCTAAAAGGAACTGAACACTGGAAAACAAACACTGGAGACTCTAACTGAACTTGGTTTCTTCAACACCACCGGCTTTCAAGTATTCTTGTATCAGTACTCAAATACCTGTTGGTTTGATTTCAGATTCACCATGGTATTTCCATTATCACACAGGAAAACTCATAGGACTAAATAAGGAAGAACCTCATTTAAATACTTTTGAAATGAAATCACCTAAGCTCAATGCAAACTGTAACAAAATTAAGCATCTACCCAAAGTCATTCACTGTATCACTAAGCTACTTGCTCTAATAAGCTACTGGAGATACGATTGAAAAATGCTGGCATTGAGCTGAGTCCTAAGTTAGTGGGAGTACATACAGTTTTAAACACGCAACTTACATAAGTCTTTGCCATGTAAATCTCAGCTCTAAGGGTTGGAAGTGAGGAGCAGCAGGGTTTTCTGATGGGACACAACATAATTTTTCTCCCATTGGCCTTCTCTTCACATGCCATAACTGACAGGCAAAGGAAACGGCCAGTTTCTTACCAATTACCGGTAGCTAAGGTCTAGTTCTAATTATATTTTCCCTTATGAAATTAAAAAGACTTTGGCTTTAAAGCCTTAGCTATATTTTAAGAATATTCAAAATTCTTAACATTTCATATTCATCTGCTTGTAGCACTCATTTAAATCAAGGCTCAAACATTTTTTCCCCCGGTGTTCAGAATAAAATGCCCGATCTCTCAACTTCTGGTGTTAAAGAACTACTTGTACAGTTCTGATTTGGGGGTGGAGTTGGGAGTCATTCTCTTGGCCCCTCATTTTTGCCAAGTAAGAGCAGGCCCACAATTCAACTACATACTTTATCTGAGACAGTCTCCTAATTTTTAGTTGTATCTTTTTTATTAGTCAAGAGAGAACTTTTCAGAATGGTTCCCTATTTTAAGATAAAATATAATAGCATAATGAAGGTTTTACGTGTTTTGCCCATCTTCTGAAAACACACCTCCAATTAGATTAGTATGAGTGTGTATACTGAATATATACATATAATGCCTGCACATATACATGCACACATGTTGATACATATTTAGTCCTATGTTTATTTTATGTACAAATGCACAAAAAGAACACACTCAAGAGGATGTAATAAGAAATGGCCATTAGAACAGTCATGATAAGTTACTGCATATTAGTTATGCTAGAAATAGGAAATGGACTATGTGATGGTTGCTTTGGGCATTACAGAGTTCAAGGGGTCAAACATAAAACAGCCTAGAGAAACTCAGCCACACACTCATTACATGCATCTCCCTTTCCACAGAATTCAAAGGCAGAGGCTGAGAGAAAGTATTAAGTCAAAATGAAGCCCATACCAATGCTCCCCTTGACAGAAATCTTCATAGAAACATCCTACTAATTGCTCTCATCAGCCTAAGCCCAGACATTCCCCAGCCCTCTCTTCCCAGCATCTAAAGGCCCCCATCCAACATTTTCTAGCTCTGAAAGTGATGACACAAACCCTCTGCAGCCCCTTCCCCAGCCCATTTGTCTCCACAACACTGTCACGGCCCCTTTGAGAAATCTACCCCAAGGCCCACTCCCATCTTGTTCCACTTCCTTTGTCCCATCTGCTCCACACAACAAAGCTTACTATATACTAGCTAACTAATTTTTAACAATTCATTGCAGTGATCCTGGAATTCCCTCATGTGAACTGTGGTACTGTACTATTCCAAAAGGTGCTTCTTTCCATAACAAAAGGAAGCAATTCTCTCATCCCAGAAATCTTCATTCCTATTCTCAGGACTAATCAAGAAGGAACAAGCATTCAAGAGGAGGCACAGTCCTTCCTACAGCACTTCTCCTAAAAGCTATGCTCAGGAGATAAATAATCACACTAATTTTCAAGTTCATGTTCAGGTTCATAATGGAAAAAAAATAACATCTGGAATGACTAAAGCAAACCAAAAACCCTGACTTTCTCATTCCCTCAAATCAATTTATTCATAAATCCATTTCCTAAAAATTACATTTTTATTACAAAATTCCTGAAAGCAAGTGACTTCACCAACAACATTTCAAACCACCAGTAAACAGTAGGCAAGCAAAGCAGATCTTTCTTGGGTGAATTAAAGCCAACACCATGACATTTCCCCCAAACGTTTTTCCTGATGCTCCTTCAGAATTTCCCTTCTTTCTTTTTTAGTTTTTGCGCAAGTTTTTTGATTTGAAAACAATTTCACTCTCTAAAGAAATTAAACAGATAGATGTCACTTTGGTTTCTGCATGGAGAAGCCACCAACAGGCCTAGTGTGGTGCTTGCCCCTCATCCCTGAGTCCAGGGCTTGGGCTGGATTTAGCTCCTGAGACGATAACAAATCGAGTTACATACAGAGTTTGGGATTCTGTTGCATTTATGGAGGCATTTCACATCAGAATACTGCAGACTACTTTTCTTGTTTTTAACTTCCAGTGATGATCAGCCTCTCTAGATTGCACTTTGGGGACCCTCTTAAAGTAAAACCCTATGCAGTATCCAAGTATAGCCTAATTTAAGAACATGTTTAATTAATGCTGAAAAGACAACTGTCAAACTCAAAAGCAAGGTCAATGCCTCCTTCCTAACAGAATCAGGGGTTTGAAAGATGTTCAGGTTCAACTTTCCTGCTTGTGACCAAAGAACAACAAAAGTGAACTCTTTCCTTAAGACAAGGGGACACAGAGGGTATTACTGACAGCTGAAGTGGGAAATTACTATAACACTTTGACAGAAATAAAACAAAAGAGTGGGTGTAAAAGAACCTGCGACAACATCCTTTGTGTTGTTTTACTGGTCAGAAGAAACATGTGCTCTCAAACACTCCTTGTGTTATTGGGCTAAAGAGAGCCTAGAGCCCGGCTGCTGAGATCATTAGCCAGTGCTTCTCTCCCCCCTTCCAGCCCCAGCCCTGACCACACTGAATACACAAAAACACTTTAATTACACGAGAACATTTGCTTGGCCACAGTCATCCCCAAAGACCTTAGAGGGGGCAAGGAAATACATTTCAAAGCAGTATTATTCCAAACTTCATCCAATAATGGTGATGAAAAATAATATCTGACTGCAAGAAAGAGCTCTTTCAACTGTTTGTCTTAGTCCCATGATAAATTCTCAACAAGTAGGCTGTGTCAACTTTTTGCAAGACCATAAAAGATAGGTCTAAATTCATATTGGAGTTCAAGCCACCATCTTGGAACAAAATGGTGACTATTTTTAAAATTATCAAACAGGAATATCTTCTCTTAATTTTAGGGATTTCAATGAAATTTGATACACAAGTGTTCTGTATGGGTTATGATGTGAGCTACTCTCTACTAGACAATTTCCTTTTTCCAACACAATTACAGCAAGTTGCCATATTTTTCAGTAGGTATATGGTGGGGCGGGGGGGGGGGGCAAGAGAAGGAAATAAGCATTTATATAGAGCCTGTCATGAGCTTTTACCTCACTTAAGCCTCACAACAACCCTGTACGGTAGATGCTATCATTATCCCCAATTGACAGTTAAAAAAACTGGGACAAACAGAGGTGAAGTGACTTCCCTATTCTCTGAGGCCAAATCCTTACCCCAGGCCCAGTGTTATATCCACTGTGTCACCTACCTGCCTCAGCTACAGGCAATCTATTTTCTTAAGAAAGGAAAGCTAGTAAACATTTTTAAATTCCTGCATTTAGAGAGCAGAGATTAGTTTTGATGAAATATTTATGCTTCTATTATTTAACTTTTAGGAAATAAAGAAAAAGAGCAGATGGCAGCTTTACAAGTCACAAACTGCTACACTTAAAACCACTTCGATACCTGTTGGAAAGGCCAGATTCAATAATGACTGACTCGAAATATAACCATATTCTAAGTTCCACAGGAAACTCATCTCCAGAGGAAAAAGAATTACCGAATCATTTGTTAAAGCTATTCATCTAGCAAAAACAATAAGAATTTTGAAGAAAATTAACATCTGCCCATCACTAAAAAAATTAAGTAGCTTTCCATATCTTGACTGCATTAAAGATCATTTAATTTTCCATCAATAAAACATGCAGATAGGTCTTTTTTGCTTCCTCCTACCATGCAGTAGAAACTTTTAAATTTTGTGACTCATGACCACAGTTTGTCAATTCTACTGCAGGACTAACAAATGGCCCAGTGAACAACTGATATTTACATACAACAAATGCTGAAAACACACATCGGATCTCTCCTTCTTCCTTAACTGATATTCTTCAAAACTTTCACTGGCTGAAAAAAATTAAACCTTTCGGATGCTGTAGTAAAATTATATATGACCATAGGAATATATCCCAAGGATATCAGAAACAGAAAGGTCCCATACATACCAAAATATTCACAATAGCACTTTGGGAGCAAAGAATAGGTAACAAATTAGGTGCCCATTGGCTAGAGAAAGGACACACACATTGTGGTATGTGAGTGTAATGGACTGCTGCTGTGCCACAGGAGATGAAGTATAAGAATTCAGAGAAGTATAGGAAGACTCATATGAATTGATGCAGAGCAAAAGAAGCAAAACTTGGAGAACAAACAGTGACCACAACAATATAAACTCAAAGAACAATACAATGTCTAATCATCTTAAGAAAATCTAATTTCCCTCTCCCTTTACTGTAGGAGTTGGGGCCTTCTGACAGTCGATGTGTTAGACGTATGACATTTAAAAAGTTTGAGAGACAGTTTCTGAGTAATTAATCATCTCATTAATATTTCTAGCATTTTATTAAAAAAAGTGTCAATAATCCTCTCAAATGCCAAGTGTGGTCCACTCACAGTTTCTATTCGCCCTTGGAAGGGTGGGTGTTCCTGAGGGTGGAAATCAACTCTGACTGGTTAACAAAGAGGGGGGGACCAATTCTGAAGAAGGGCTTAGGGAAATATAACTGATTATGTCATTTACTTCTAAAATATCCCTGGCCTAGGGCAATCTAATCAAAGAATTTATCCCCACCTAAACCTGAGTAGAGCACAATGGGCTTCCCCACCTTAGATTAAATTCCTTGTAAGGTTGGGTGGGGTCTGACCAGGAATGAGGAGAAAATAAATTCAACCTTCAGAGTCAGGGCTTTGAAATGAGGACTTTAGAAAAAGGGGGAGTTCTGGATCTTTCCAAATCATTGGTTATTAATAATCACTAATAATTATTTTTCTCAGATGGTTTTGCTGAATTGTTTCTCCCACCTCAAAAATGAACACCATATAAGGACAAATGGCATTAATAATTTTTGAATGGAATTTGTCACCTATCTTTTGGTTGTTTTTATTTTTTTTGGAGGGAGGAAGGCAGGGCAATTGAGGTTAAGTGACTTGCCCAAGGTCACACAGCTACTGTGTCAAGTGTCTGAGGCCAAATTTGAACTCAGGTCCTCCTGACTCCAGGATCGGTGCTCTACTCACTGCACCACCTAACTGCCCCCATCTTATAAATCTTTTAACACAAAAAACTAAGTCATTTACTTTTGCTCTAAATTAGAAACAATTTTATTTCGGCACTCACCTTAAATTTTCTAATTCTTGTTTTCTGAGAGGAGAAGATGGTGGAGCTGGAATGAATTTATCTCCATCATGACTTTTACTGCTAAAATAAAAATAGCCTATTACTTATACAGATTAACCAATAAGCCCTTTAACTTTTTTCCCATACCACCCCTCATTATATACTTACGACTAATAATTCCCTTATGGTGTAAAAAAAAAAAAAAGAATTGAGGGTGTGTGTGAGGTGGGAGGGCTAAATGATGTTTAATAATTTGCTATTATTACCCCTGACTAAGCTATTTCACACTTATGAGAAAACTGCCCAACAGATGCTCCTCATTTTTTAATATAAGTAAATGGATATATTACATGGGAGAAAGGAGGGAGGACAGGGAAGGGAGAGAAAGGAGGGAGGGAAAGAGAGAAAGGAAAGAAGGAAGGAAGGAAGGGAGGGAGGGAATGAAGGCTTATATAGTCCTACCATGTACCAGGTACTGTGCTTTTACAAATACTCTCTCTAAAGACCGCTGATCTCTTAACCAAATACTGGAATTTAAACAATTCTTAAAACTTCTTAAGCTCTCAACAGACATGATCTCATCCGAGTCTCAGAATGCCCTGTGACTGGTCATGTGACTTACCCTTGGTCACACAGCTTGTGTCAGATGTACAATTCAAACCCAGGTCTCTCCAGATTCTTCCCACTTAGGATCAACGGTCCCCCCACCCCACTGCAATAAAGCTACAAAAATGACCTCCCTCTAGTCTAGAAGAACAGACTAGAGAGAGCAAGAACTCACAAGTTGCTTTTCTGTTACGAGCAAACCTCATTCCCAGGTAACAGGTACTCCTGCAGGATCACCACACTGTCTCCCAATTTATACAGAAAGCTACCACCCTCCGATCAGCTCTTTAGAAAATATGGACCTGAGGTCTGTGGGCCAGATTTTCCCATTTTATAGGTGAGAGAAAATAAAACCAGTGGTACTTAACGCTCAGATTGTTTGGGAGTTCAAATGAGATAACATATAACAAAGGACGGTTAGGTGGTGCAGTAGATAGAGTGCCAGGCCTGGAGCCAGGAAGACTGATGTTCCTGAGTTCAAATCTGACCTCAGACACTAGCTATGTGACCCTGAGCAAGTCACTTACCCCTGTTTGCCTCAGTTTTTCACCTGTAAAATGAGCTGGAGAAGGAAATGATAAACCACTCTAATATCTCTGCCAAGAAAACTCCAAATCAGATGGAGTCCCAAAGAGTCAGACGCAATTGAACATGGATAAATAACAAATGTATTACCAAGTACTTTGCAAGCCACAAAAATAATATACCACCTCAGACATTACAGAGTTTAAATTTGGTGAGAGGCAAACTAAAAAGCTGGGGCCAAATTAGAAAGATTTTCAGAGTTTAAATATTTTCTTGCATCAAATACAGCAAAATTATGCCTCATCTTGATACCTTCCAAATTCAATGCACCAACTCTACAGCATGCCTTCATTTCTAAAAATCGCTGCTCTCCCTCCTCTGCCCCTCTTTCCCCCAAAGTTCTAGCAGTTCCTCTTAAGCTTGCTTTCCTCCTCCTCCAACATCTCAAAAATGTCACTGTGAGCAGGGAGCAGGGACTGTGCGTCTTCCTCCTCACACAGACAGAAGATACTGGTCTGGCAGGAGTGCCCATCTTTACTTGTTAGCCTTCATCCTCCTGTACCTCCACACTGCTGGGACAAGTTGTCTATCTCGGCTCTGAAGGCTCACTGTATGAGGTTTAAGGGTGTGTCCTAAAGAAGGTTCGAGGGTTCTCCCCTCAATACTGGCCACTGCCTCCCAAGGTCTGGACACCATAGGAGTTTACACCAGGGAAAATGCGGGCATGAAGAACTGTAAAAAGCAATGGCACTGGCCAGGCACTCACAAAAAACTACCATCTGCAGCTGCCATTAACGAGCTATGTGGTTTTAGACAGTGCATTCCGTTTCTTTGGGCCAGATTTCCTCACCTGTTAAAAGAAGAGGGCTCTCTTCTGGCTCTTAAATTCTACGACCCTTTGATTATACTTAGAATTAGCTAAATGATTCTTTCTTTTTTTGCTGGGGTGGGGGTGGGGGTGGGGGTGGGAGAGGCACGCTCTGTGCTTTTTATCCATGGCACAAAGTCCTGTCATCTAAATCCTCCACTGACAGTGTCTAGGAAGGACACAGGGTCTCCGTGGGCTTCCTGAAATCCGCCTAGGCCGGTCTGTCCTGTCTCAGCATCAGCTCATCTATGCTGCTTTCTCTGCAGATCTCTCACCTCCTGGATGGTTTCTTTCTCATCTCTTGGTCTGATGACCTTTTTCCAAACACAGAAGTGTATGACTACAGGGTTGTTTTCTCTGGGCAAATGACTCCACATGACTCAGCAGCCAGGAGACAGGCCTTTGTGGCTGCCCAGTAACAACTCACATCTAGATGTTGCTCTAATACAATGAACACATTTAAAACAACCACCACTACCTTCTTTATGCCAACATTGAAACTATTTTTTTCTGGCTTTTAATCTGGTATTTCATCTCATAACCAAGACCTAAAAGGTCACTTTGTCACTGACAGCATAACCTTCTCTACTGATGTAAACAGGGTTGAGCTTTAAATCAGCCTCCTCCACTGGAACATTTCCTTCCCATTAAGGACTCACTCTTACTACGGTGACAGTGGTTACAAGTGAGGGAAAACAAACAGAAACCAAATTTACGGTATGCTTGTTGAAACTGTAAGACTAGCAAAGAATCAAGCTCCTCTCTCTAAATAACTAAAATCCATTCTCGTACTGCAACGCTATCTCCAGACACTGAGGTCTCCAATTTTCATCATCGTTGAGCTGTCCCCAGTCCTTCACCCCCTTGGCTAGGTACCAAGTGTTCTTGACTGATCCTTCCCAATGTCTCTTGCACCATCCATCCATTCCTTGTCATTCCCCAACTTCTCACCTGACTTACCCTTTATTTTAAATTGGTTACCCTATCACCACTTCAAACCTGAAATTGCTAGCCTAACACCAGCTAATGCTGAAGCCAGATTCTGTACTCTGTTTACCTTCCTTCTATTAACAGAAATACCATCCTCCCAATCACCCAGACTCAAAACACCAGAAGCACTTTTGACTCTTCCCTTTCCTTTGAATTCTACCACGAAGACCTCTCTTCCCACCCCACCCCCCACATTCTCTGCTCCCCACTAACACTGCCACCACTCCAGCCAAGTCATTCACTTTACTTCTACACCACCAGGGCAGCCCCATAACTGGTCCACCAACCTCCATGTCTCCCCAAACCAATCCATCCTGAAACCACCATCAGATAATACTTTGCCTGAAATATTGCTTTTCTCACATCAAGCACTCGACTCTGATGCCTAGCATCCAACGCCCTTCATGATTTGTCTTGTCAACACTCCCTCCCACTCTTCCCCTATACAAGCCATCTCTCATTCATTCCCAAACCCAGGCCTTTACTTATGCTACTTCCCTCAGCTCAAACATCCTCCCCGATCCTCTGACTTCTTGAATACTAAGCATCCTTTATAAGCTACATCTTCTAGAATGATCACTCCCTTCTTTGGAACTCTGAACACTCTTCTGAGTCAATCATTACACGGTTGATACTGTAAAATAATCTGCAAAGCTTATAGAGCTATGTTAATGCTGGCTATTATTATAATTATTAAGAGTAAGACCTAAAAGAGGCCTGGAACCCAGGCCCGTCATTCCAACACCCTCATTTTACAGATTCAACTGTTTATTTTATGCATGTCTTGCCTCTTTCAACTAAAGCGTGTATTCCTTGAGGGCAAGGACCATGTACGTATTTATATTGGTCACTATTCTTAGCACAACACCAAGCAAATAGAAGATACTTGATTTTTTTTAATGGAAAGTTTTGTTTTTAATATTCTAAATTTTTAAAGAATGTGTTTAAATTACTAATCTTTATAATACAAATATAATTTATAAAACAATAGTGACTCAATGAAGAAATGTGATAGAACGACCCTGAGTTAATTTCATCACATAATCTGCTCTATTGGTTTACAACACAATGTTATGAAAGCTTAGTTTTGCTAAATGCTCATTATATCTTGACAGAGACAGCCAAGGTGTAGGGCATAAAGAACCGGCCTTTGAGACAGGGAGACCTGGCTTTGAGTTCTGATACAAACTGACTGTACAAATCACTTAACTGTCAGTGATCTGAGCAACTCACTACAGAGACGGCACCAACATTCTGCATCGTTAGAGGGAATTTCCTCGTTTGGGAGTTCACTTTATCAACGAAATGACAGGTCCGGTTGGATTACCTGCAAGTCTCCTGACTTTCAGCATTTTCTGAACTCCCACCCAACTGGTGGCTGGTCTTAGACCCATTCTCCTGCTTTGGGTCCTGCTGGTCTTCCGGTAACAGGAGCAAGGCATTCCTGAGACAAATGGCCGCAAACTCCATACTGGCTACAGGAATGGCAGAGGACTGTCCATCACTTAAAGGAACAGGATTAAATGAAACATAAATAAAAAATTTAGATGCAATGTTTATGGAGATGAATGCTAAGTATAGCTTTAAAATGCCTTGTTTTACTAGGAGCAGGTGTAAAATGATGGGTAATTTTGATCAGGATGTTAAAATCCAATAGGCAGCTATTCACATAAGAAACTGTGAAAGACTATTTGAAGCCACCAGATGCTGGCTGTCACCAGAGAAATATGGGAAGCTCTAGCTGGAATATTTATATAAAATGTGGTCCCTGCATTTTTGAAATATCATAAATTGAGCAATCACCCTGGTGGCTAAGGATTTCCAAGCTATTTTGGACACTCATATGTACTAGTAACCAGTCTCTGATGTAGTCTTTAAACTACAAATTATCACATGTCAACACTGTACTTAAAGGGAAAGGAGCTTCTAAACAAAAGCCTGAGTGATGGACAGCCGAGGATGCATCGCACATCCCTCGACGCCCTCTCCTGGAGAGACTAGGTGAGGGCGCAGACAGGGTTGGAGCAGGGATACTCCAGAATCCTGCTATGGAAGAAAGCCCAAGTTAGTCTAAGGCCAATTTGGCTGTAATTTGGAAAGTAATAATAATGCTTGTTACAAAATAGACCTCATCTATGAATTAAGACTCTAGCCTTAAAGACAAAACAAGAGCAAAATTCCCATGTGCAAAAGCAAATAAATGAACAAACAAGATGAGGTGGTCTCCTTGCCAAGTACTTACTTATATACAGCATTCTGTATGGACTGGGATGCCAGGACTATCTTTCGATGATAACCTTGACCCACAATGGATTGTACAATTCCCTTTTTGCTTGGAAGACCTTTAGTCTCCTGTTCTGAGGTCTATAAAACACACAAAGGAAGTTTTCAAGAAGGCTCGCAATCATAGTGAAAGGTTTAACTATAAAGACAAACATATATTTCAAACTCATTTAATCTTCTGAAGGTCTCTGGGGGAAGGTGGGGAGAGGTCAAGAGAGGCAGCCAGTTCTAGGGAAAAGAGCAGAGACACATCTGCAATGAAAGACCAATGAGGGAGAGAGCCCCGGTCTCTTAGATTTGGTGGCAGCGCTGAGGATATGAAACAGGTAGGTGGAGACTGTTAATCTACGGCAGGAAGCATTTTACTTTATGGAAATGTGTCATAGAACTGAAGAACAAAGCAGTGACAAATGAGTCACGTGGAAGGGCATAGCCCTGAACCAACAGTGCCTAAAGCAAAAAAAAGTTGGCGCTCCCACATCCAGGATGAAGGCGCACAGTCAGCAGTTTTGTGGAGCGCTGTCCAATGAACCGCCCGGACGCTCGCTATCTGTGTCCCTGGAGAGGGAGCCTCCACACCGGGACTGTGGCCCTGGCTGCCTGCTGGGGGTCAGGGGGGAGGGTCGGGGTATTTGCACAAAGAAGGTCTCTGGCTCCCTGGCTATCTCTTAGGGCAGCAGGACCACCCACATGGCCCCAAGTCTCTGTAAAGAACAAGCCACTGCCCTAATTCATGTTTTAGAAGCCCCAATTTTCCGTAATCAGACTTTTAAAAGGCAATGTAGTTATAGGAACTAGTCTGATCTGACCCCCTTATTTACACTGATCTCTCCCAGGGTCACACAGATTACACAGTTGGCAGAATGTGAAGGCAAACCCAGGGCCCTCTCCTCTGCACCACGCTTCCTCTTACTGTTTGCTGGTCCCAATGAGAGAAAGGATCTGGGACAAGGAGAATTCTCCTTAGCAGTTTAGGTGACACTTAGCCACTGTGGGACCCTAAATGAGGCACTAAATACCTGGGCCTTAGTTTCCACATCTGTAAAAAGAGGGGGTTGAAGAAGAGCAGCGTTTCAGCTTTAAATCCACGACCATTTTCTCTCTGGGAGAACCTGCTGCTGTGCTGCTGGCGCAGTGTTCTAGAACCCAAGACTCACCTCTCTGCCCTAATGAGGCACCAGAGTAGGACTTTGATTCCTCATTAATCAAAAATGTAAGAGATATTCTATAGGATACAAAACAGGGAATTCCTAGGGTGTTTAATGATTTTTCCCTTTTCCATCCTACGGAATTTAAAATTTGACATTTAAAAGATCACTCATAAGAAGGCGCCCCCTCTCAGAGTCCATCAGATCTGCAAACCCTCAGGTTGTTGAGGCTATAGCTCTGACTACTACAGCTACTCATTCCCCAACCTGTAATCTTTATTTAAAAAAAAAATCAGGGCCAGGTGTTGCCATAGGCAATGACCTAAGTGCATTGTGGGAGAATCCTTCCCGGACCCCAGGAAGGTGGCTGTGGCTGTGGCCTTAGAGCGGTGGCCTCGACAACGGGAAGAAGAAGGAAGGGGGCAAAAGAGACACGGGCTCCACCTTCCGCCCCTTTCTAACCATCCTGTATTTTTCCCCAGTGGAAATAAATTTAGCCTCACCACGTATCTAACCTCACTTATTCAGAAACACAAGGAAAACAACCCCTGAGCCTGAGGAAACTGCCCAACCACCTATTTCTCCAAAGCAGCAGCTCTCAACGTGACCCTTTGGGGCCCATGAGGCCAAAACTGTTTTCATAATCACACTAAGATAATTTAATTTTTAACACAGTAAATAGCCATAGATAGAACCTACCCCAACCAAAGCTGCTGGGGGAACGGAAGGGGCCTGCTCTAGGCCTACACTTCCCTGTGTCCCGCCAGCCTCCATGGGCACCTGCTAGGAACCTTCCTCAGCCTCATACTAACCCCACTATCTCTGTAGGGGCTTTGGTCAATTACCCCTTTTAAAAATGGATAAAGGGTACTTTGACAATAAACAAAAGTTTTAACAAATGGGCAGTAAAACAGCTACCTAATAGAAAGCGAGAACTATCTTTTTAAATGTGAGTGAAATGAGGAAGAAAAAGGACAACCTCGTCCCTGAGCAGCTGTGCACTGGCTAGACCAGGATGGAGGTGGGTCAGCCGGGTCACTACTCACCCCCTTGTTGGCAGCGATGCAGCACTCGGCCAGTCTCAGCCAAAGGCGGGCGTTGGAATGATAAACCTGGACGGCTTCGATCAAGCACTCGAAGGCCGCCAGTGGCCGGCCAATGTGCAGCAGCTGAATGCCACAATTGTACAGGAGCTCGTAGCGCTTATTCGTCAGCAGGGTACACATTGGCCTCCCCGAGAATTTCTTCCCTGGTGATAAGAAGATCCTTGTGAAGTTTTTAGCTTAATCCTTATTTCACGCTCACTCCACACACTACCAGAGAACTGTCAAATTAAGCTGCCTGTCTACCCCAAGCAATTCTGAGTGGAAATCTCCACACCATGCCCACCTCGCCAGCCTCTTCTTCCTGGTGTGGCTGCCCCCCAGCACACACTGACCCCAATCATCCCGGCGGGTGCCTCTGTCAAGACACATCCCTGGTCTCCCTGCGGCAGGGCTGCCACCTTCTGTTCCTAAAGCTACCCCTACCCAGATGCCAGGAGGTGTCAGCACAAGGGAGAGGCCCCATACAGCCCCATGGAGCCCATCCCTCTCACCTCAGGCTATCCCCAGGAAGCTCTGTCTGCCTGACAGCCTGGACTCAAAGCAGCCTGAAGAGTCCTGAAGAATGACTGGGGCCTGATCCCACCTCGCTCCCTTCCAGCACAATGGAGGGGGTCAGCCTGCATGCCTCTGTACTGCCTCCTATCTCTACGTGTGCTCCTGCAACCTCAGTACCTCCTCCCTCAGAGAAGCCCGAGATCCAGAGTTCCAGGACCTGGGCTCGGACCCATGCCTCTGGCTCAGGACCACCTCAGGAGCCAGGAGGGCACGCACATGCTTGCTTATGCTTACGCTTACACATACACTTACACACACACACACGAACTCTCTCTCTCTTTCTCTCTCCCTCTCCCTCTCTGTTCATGAAAAGGGGGCACAAAGGCTGATGTTTATCAACTTGTCAGTGAGGTGACATCTAATTTTAAATGCCATAATTTGCAAATGTTTATTGAATAAACTGGAAATGAACCAGGGAAATGTATTTTTACATTTATTACGTCATTTGAGGCAGCCAGGTGGCCCAGTGGATAGAATATCAGTCCTCGATTCAGGAAGACCTGAGTTCAAATCTGTATTCAGATACTTACTAGCTGTGTGAGGCTGGGCAAGGCACTTAAACTCTGTCTGCCTCAGTCTCTTCTTCTGTAAAATGGGGATAATAACAGCACCTGCCTCCCAGAGTTGTTGTGAGGATCAAATGAGGTAGGAGTTTGTAAAGCCTAGCACCATAGAAGTGCTTATACTCTTCTCCCTTATTTTTTCATTTTAAAAATTTACTCTGAATTTACAACACCAAATAAAATGAGTGCTTCCATATACAAAGGAGAACAGAGAAAGGGACAAACGTGAAACAGCTATTATGTAGATCTGGTTTTTTCCTTTCAAGAATAAAATAAACTCAACATTGAACTTTCAAAGCTCTCCTGACTGCCCACAAATACTTCTGTTTTCTTGTATGCATTAAAAAAGTTCTTCAGTTTTTTTGTTGACTATTCTGAAATAGGCCAATCTGAGCATTCCCACAGGTTGCTGTGCAGTGACTACTGGTCCTTGTTCCTCGATGCTGACAAGATTCTTTCTGGCAAAAAACAAAACCCTGATTCCTCCATGTGTCCCCCAGCAGCGTGCACATCCACTCCCTACACAGTCTGCTAAAAGACTTACCTGGGTCTGTGCTGCCTGCTCCAAGCTGGGCACACACATTGTCATTTTCTTGGAGAGCCTTCTTAAAATAGAAAATTCCCAAATTGTGTTTGCCCATGGCAAAATGAATGCAGCCCAAATTGTTCCAGAACATGCACCTTAAACATTCACCTGAGAAAAACAAACACATGAGGCCAGAACAACATCTTCTAATGGAGATGCTCCCATCAGAAGCCCAGGCTCCCACCTTCCCTATGTGATGGAGCACTCAGAGAGAGAGCATGGACAAAAAACAAGTGGAAGCTTGGCAATGCTTTCTTGGGGAGCAGGCTATCTTCCAGGGTGCAACCAGATCATGGGCAAAGACAGGCCACTTCAAGGATCTGTGTTCTGAGGGATGCAGGAGATGCCCCCTGTGAAAAGACCAAGCCCCTGATGGGAGGCTTTGTGTACTTTACTGGGCTGGTTGTCAGCTCACAGAGCCAGGGACCATCACTGGGCCCTTCCTCCAAACCCTTGCATTTTGTGCTTGGCTGGCCCAGCTTTCCACGACAAGGTCCTTTCAACGCTATGACGAGGCACTGCAGAGGGTAGTGGGGGTGGGGTGGGGTTGGGGGGAGCTCATCTTCAAGCTGTTATTGTTGAAGCTGAAGGAAATACCCCAATACAGGCAAGATTCAGGGAAAGTCCTTCTATCCTCATCAACAGATTCTGACAAAACAGAGCATCAGGTGGAACAGTTCTCTAAGGGATGGCAATCAGCCCCTCGGATGGCCACATCCCTGCAGGATTCAGGATGTCATGTGAGGGCTTGGGCATTACAATGTATTAGTGGCACCACTGTGAACTCTGTGCACTGAGGCAATGTTAGAGGAGGTCTGCCTGTAAAATTCTGCTGCACAAAACCTGTGGCTGCATGTAAAATCATTCTGTGATGTTTTGTGCTAAGGAAGTGGTCCAGGGGCATAGACATTTAAAATATCAACGACCTGACACATGTTCGGCTTTGAATCTATTTCCTGTTGGTGCTCCACAAGTTAAGATCATGCTATAAAAACCCTTCTCACAAACTAGGAAGCTCCCCAAGAGCTGGTCCTCTGGGGAGGCAACAACACTACTTTCCATCCTGATGATGGAGGAGGAAAGTGGGGAGGGATTTCTCGCTCCTCCCAACAAGCTATCTTTATGCTCCATCCCTCTGTGGGGAGAGAGAACAGAAGTCTTTCTCAATGGAAAGGCCTGTGGGAGTGAGCAGAAATAGTAATGTCAGCCAGCGTCTTAGCTGAGAAGCCAAAGATGCTGGAGGCCAGTGAGCTAATCAGCAGTGACTTGTACTAGGTGAGCACTCCCAGAGTGGAGTGGCCTCTTCCCTGCAGCTTGTTTCACATGTACACTGCTGTCTGGCTGGGTTTGGAGATGGCCAAGGGCAAAGCAGGTATTGAAAAAAATTTACACGTGTGTCGATCTGACAATTTATTTGCATTTATGCCCAAATATGAGGCCGACTGCATTTGGGTTTTTTGTGGTTTGGAATTATTCATCTTATTTTTCTAGTAACACTGAAAAATCAAGAATAAACTATTTTGAGAAATGGCTGCCACGGGGCACAGAAACCTATCTTGCCCTACGAGAAAGTAAGGAAAAAGGGGATGGGGTGAAGTGGGGTGACAGAAGGGAGGGCTGACTGGGGAACGTGGCAATCAGAATATATGCCATCTTGGAGTGGGGGGAAAAGTAGAAATGGGGAGAAAATTTGTAATTCAAAATCTTGTGGAAATCAATGCTGAAAACTAACAAATTAAATAAATAATTTTAAAAATTCTAATAGTTTAAAAAAAAGAAAAAAAAAGAAAAATGGCTACCAGCTGACTAGAAGTGACATCTATGAAATTCAATCTTTTTGGAAGAAAATATTTATAATCATTTACTCAATACCACCAACCTATTTTTTAAAACTCAAAATAATTTTTTTTTTTAAAAATCCCTATTTCCAAGACAATAGTTTTGGAAGTTTATAAGCGTAATTTGATTACTTACTTGTAAAATACACACCAAAGCCTCATTACTCACAAGGATTTAGGGAGTCATTATTTTTTACCATTTCTTGAGATTACAATGTGTCAGATACATTTTATATAGCATTAATAGACACATTATTTTCAAGGGGAGAGAGGATAAGAAATGAAAAGAAAGAAATCCTCATTAGATTTTCTCAGAAAGCTTTTTCTAAGTGAGCCCTTCCTGCCTTTTGCCTCACACCAACGGCCAAGTTAATGGGGTTCACATCCCCAGAACAGAAATTCACAATATGAGAGAGGACCTAGATTTCAGAACTTTGATCTAACTTACTTCTGTCCTCACCCCTCAGCCCTGTATTCCAAATACGCCCTCAAGTTATTCACTATTTAAGATGGCAGGCTTTTCAAAGACAAAACACTTTTAATGTTTGGCTACCATTAGGAATCAGTGAGAAAGCAGGTAAGTGGCTCAGTGGATAGAGCTCTGGGCCTGGAGTCAGGAAGATCTGAGTTCAAATCTGGCCTCAGACACTTCTTAGCTGTCTCACCCTGGGTAAGACACTTAACCTCTGTTTGCTTTAATCCACCACAGGAGGAAATGGCAAACCACTCCAGTATCTTTGCCAAGAAAAGCCCATGGACGGTCTGGTCCGCAGGGTCATGAAGAGTCGGACATAACAGTGACTGAATAACAAGGAATCAGTGTGCAATAAACTGAAATCCCAAGAGTTTTGGACAGAGCAAAGGAGAAATTCCAACAAGTATTCACCTCCATGAGGCACCCTTAGAATTATCCACCTAGAAATCATTCTCAACAGGTGTCTGTGAACAGAGAACAAAGGAAAGGGAGGAAGAGATAGGGAATATACACTATTCAAATTTCATGATTTTCTTTTACCTGTTTTCATGAATCCTGGATGTTCAGCAATGTTTGCACTATTTAACAATTTCACTGCTTTTCGATAATTGCCCCTTAAATATTCAAAATTGCTTTTAAGAAACAAAGAAGGAGCAGACTGTAAAAAAACATAAGTTATAACTTAAAGAGGTATGACATGAGTTCAGATTTGCATTACTATACTAACATGTTAGCAATGAATTAATACAGTTATGGCACAGTAAATGGAAGCTGCTGTCTGTTGCTTATATTTTAGTATCTGATCTAAGTCTCCTGTTCCTATAGGAATTAATAGATGTCAAAAAACACAATGAACAAGAACAAAGCAAATCACCAAAAATATACTTGAAGAGAACATGCTTTACGGTGTATTATTTAAGGGATCTTTTTATTTGTTACATCACTAATCTGAGAATAACGACCATTTCAATCTCTACTACAGAGACTGATCATCTTTTATATACTTCTAAATATACATGAATTAAATACTTTTCCAAGTCAGTGGAGACAAAGTTACTGTTGTTCATTTATTAAGCACCCACAGTGTGCAAAACCCTGGGAAACCACTCACAGCCAGGCCTTGTACTCAAAGAGCATGTAACTGAGGTGGATGGAGGGAGGTGATAACACAACCAAATACGATCAAGCAGAACGTGGTGAGTGCAAAGGAGAGCTCCAAAAGATATTTATCTGAAGGGCAAAGATGATTCCCAGATGTGCATTTTGGGTGTACCTGACTATGGGAATTTACTGTCATACCACTCGAGAAGGCATGAATGGGTTACCATGTGCCATTAAAGGAAATAGCCATGTGGATGAGATCACCGTGTGTGTGGAAAGGTATTTTTTTTAAATAAAATGACAGACTCTTAAGGAAGGGTACATCATAATTGTCCTGAACTAACTCAAGAACTAGAAAATTCTTTTCAGAGAGACATAACAAAAGGAATCTGCCTAAGAGCCGCCAGACTGCACAGGCTGCCTCATCATTTCTATGTGGGGTAAGAAGTGGCTGCTGCCCTGACCCTAAAGAAGCAACAATTTTACTCCAAACCCCGTTTTCTCTGCAATCACAGCCTTATGCTCCTCCTGTAGCTCCTTCTCACAGTACCTACTGTGGTCCAACTTACTTGTAATCTGCTTAAAACAAACCTACATCTACAGCACACTCTAGCCATCGAATGACTGGAGAAGGAATTCCCTGGCCAGCTTCACAGGTTACTAGGGTTCGAACACCTCCGTGCCCCTGGCTCCCTCTTCTGCTTCAAATGCTCATTCATTAACAGCTTCTACATCACCAAGGATGCCAACCTCCGAATCTACCTCTGGATCTGGCCCACACCGATCTCCCCTCCCTCATTCCAGACTCCCGGTGACTTCACACAGTCTAGGCCTCGACTCCCCCTTTCCTCCACCCACTCAAAGAATCTACCTTATTTTTGCTTCCAGTCCTCCCTGGGCTTTCTCTCCTCGGCTTTCAAGTATTTTTGGAAGCCATCCCAAAGTATCAGACTGCTTCCCATTTCTCCTGGATGCCACCACCATTCATCTAACTGGTTACTGGGCCAAATTTCAGGGCTCACTGTCTTGGTTACAGTCCCTTGTAGTAGGTACTTAAGCAATGCTGCACTGAATTTAAACGAAAGACCAACATAAATCTTGGCCTATCCAGAGCACGACTACATTTCAGTTATTATGGGACCAGCAGACTGGTGATGCTGTATCTATGCCTGGGGAGGCCGACTCTACTACAAAAAGGGGGCTAGTATTGATTTTCTGCTAACGTGCTTATGCTCTACTACTACGTGATAGGGATTTTAGGTAAGACGGGTGCTTGCTAGAGCAATGAGGGGCAGCCTAGTAGCGCAGCTGAGGAGTTGGCTGGGGAGCACACAAGGTCTGGGTTCAAGTTCTAACCCCTCCCACATTGCTTACAGGGCCCTGGGTGAGTCACTTGACCTCACTTTGCACACTGGGTGCTGGTCTAGACTGGGACATGAGTTTCCTTGTAAAGAGCTCCTTACACTACTGGGTGAAAAAAAAAAGCTAAATTCATAATAAATTATTTCAAAAAGGTGCTTTAAAGAAGGGATTCAGATTGAATTTTCGATCTCTATGAAACGCAAAAACCCAAACCTCCATCAGAAAAGAGCTAAGTGGGCCACCTCACATGGCCAGCAATAGCCCTGGCTGGCCTGGCTTTTCCTTGATGACAGAACAGGCCCCGTTACAAACACCTGTTTAAAGCTTCCTTAACAAGGAATTCTCTAAGAAAATAAAGGTAAGTATGCACAGTGTGCCCTTAGGAGAGAAAAGACAAAAAAGGCAAAGGAAGAGAAAGGCAGGGGAAACACTCACATTTCCGGCTGTATTCATGACAGACTTGATTTCCCTCTTGCAGGCTTTCAGAGACTTCATTTGGATGTAAGCTCTCACTTTATACTGCGAAGTTGGAGGGAAAAGTTTTTACATGAGAACTACAGTGAATGTAAACACCACCAAACAGTGTTTAGCTTTATGAGGTAGAAAGTAAAAATACTATGTCAAATTTGCAAAGTTAATGCTAAAAAGTCACTTTCAGAAGATCTCAAATATTTCCTATCTCATGAGCAAAGTTAGCACACTAATAAAGCAGGAATGAAGGCTGTGCTGGGGCTCCAAACCAAAGTCATCATCAGTTCTCTGTTGTAATCATGGGGGGCTTTTCTGTACCCCCTATGCTCACTGTCCCCCCCTTCCCTCCACTGCCCGGTGGGGGGACCCAACCACTAAAAATGCCTCTTTATTAGTGACGCTTGAAATGAAACAGAGTTAGGACCATAAATCAACCACAAAATTAAGCAATGCTCTACCAGAGTAAAGACAAATGTTTCTACACTGTTTCCAATGATGAATGCTCCTCATTTCTCAGTCTCTGTCACTAGGCTGACTACATGTTATGCAGAGTCCATCTCTGACATCAGCTCACCTGGTGAATCTTAGACTTTGCAGCCTCTATTAAGGCTCCACTTTCAGCTTTATGATTTGATCCCTCTTTGCTGGTAGAGTTTCCTGACTGCATAAAAATTGAAGAAACAAAATAAACCAGAATTTAATTAGACTTTAATTGTATTTTTAATTAAAAAAATAATAATAATAAATGTTGAAAAATAAGGAGGCTCCCAGGAAATCAAAGCTGCTTTGCTGCCCAGGTCTTAGTACTACAGCATAAAGTCCTTCAAACGAAGTCACTTTTCTACCTCCTTTTGGGTACCAAAGGGTGATGTCAAGAACTCAAGTGAGACATTTATTTACAAACAAAAAGGCACCCCATTCCTGCCTACTGCTTGTGCTTGTACACAATCTTCCAATAAAGGAGAGGGAACCAGGGGGCAAGATAAGCATCCTTTAACAAAGCCAAGCACACCAGGTTTGACCACCACCCTGGTCCAAGGGCCATGTCTCTGGCTCAGCCAGCCCTTCGGATCACCATCAGCTCAACATGTCCAAACAGAACTCATGATCTTTCCCCGAACCCTCTCCTCTTTTAACTTGCCAATTACCGTAGAGGGCATCCACTATAGCCCTCCCCACTCCACGCCCCCCAGTCCCTCAGGCTCACAATTATCAACGTCTCTCAAGCCCAACATGCTTGCTATTACCGAGGCCTGTCCATTCTGCCTCTGTGATATCTACTGCATTGAGTTGCAATAACTCAAAGTCTCTTCCCACTCCAATCCATTCTCCATTCAGTCACCAAAGGGATCTTCCTAAAGTTCACGTCTGACCACGTCAGCCCCTCCACCTCCCATTCAATAAACTATACAAAAGGCTCTGTTTGGCCTTTGAAGCCTCTGTAACCCAGCCTCTCTTTCCTTTCCAGTCTTCTTACACCTCCTTCCCCAACACAGACTCTTCGATCCTGTGCCATGGGCCCCCAGGCTGTTCTTCAAAGACCACAGTCCATCTCTAGCCTCCAGGCCTTTTCACTGGCTGTACCCCCTGCCCGGAAGGCTTTCCCTCCTCCTCTCCTGGATTCCTTCGGGTCCTAGCTCAAATCCTTCCACATGAAGCTTCTCTCAATCTCTTTTAATTCTACGCCTCCTCTTTGCTGCTTCTCCAGTGCACAGCTTGTCTGCACATATTTAATAAAAATGATGATGATAACAGCTAACATTTATGTAGCATCTATCATGTGCTAAGTGCTTCAGAATCATTATCTCATCTGACCCTCACAACAACCCTGGATGGTAGGGTGCTACTGTTATCCCTCCCTTTGCAGATGAGGAAGCTGAGGTAAACAAGGTTTAAGTGACTTGCTTGGGGTCACACGGCTACTAAGAGTCTGAGGGCCATCTTGAACTTAGGTCTTCTCTAGCTCTGCGCACTCTGGTGCCACCTAGCCATCTTTGCTTGCTGTCTCCCCCATTATGCCATTAGCTTCTTGAGAGTTGGGACTCTTTGTTTTTTTTCCCATCTCCAATGTTCAGCAGTGTCTGACACACAGTAGGTGCTTACTAAGTTTTACTGACATAATGTCTCAATTTCCACTACGTGTGGGGGACGGAACAGGTCTGACTGCTACCCTGAGAGGAGCCAGGCTAATGGGTGAGCTGGCCTCAGTTTTGCTCCAAATCAGACCCGTCTGCCTCAGATCACTCACCTCGCTATTTTTCCCATTTTTGTTATTATTGCCTTGTGAGATCATTTTTTCTAGAACAGCCAGGAGGTGCAGAGCTTTCTCAGCTTGGTAAGTTAGAATATAGAGATCCACAAGCAAGAAACACACGGCCTGTGCAAACTTCTCTTCTATATAACACAAAAGAAAAAAAAGACATGAAGAGAGACGCACACTTCTAGCAAACGAGGACAAATACACAATAAAGTCTCAGAATGCAAACTCCTCGTCTTCTGAGGCAGAGCCTGCCACCATGTTCTACACAGGGACCACCAACAGGATCCCTGAAGACAGTAATGAGGCCACATCACCGAGCCTCCAAGTCTCAGCCGGAGTGCGCCCTCCAACAGGGCTATCTTGGCAAGGACTCTACCACAGAATAAGAGTCGAGTTCAGGGGTTCTTCACCTAGGGCCTAACCTAATCCTCAAGGCATTAGGAAAAAGATTTCAGGGGTCTATGAACTTGGATGGAAAAAAAAATTAAGACTTTAATTATTTTCCTTTGCAATCTGACTTTTATTTTACGTACTTAAAAAGATGATTTTGAGAGCAAACAAAAGGGGCCAGGCCCAGGACACACAGAAAGGTTCTGAACCTGTTCCAGTAGGAAGAACACTGTATGAGGAGGCAAGAGAAGTGGGTTTTACTTTTGGATTCAGAAAGACTGGATTTTCAAAGCCTATTCTTTGTATGGAATTGCCAACACCATCAGTTTCACATGAAATTATAATATTTTCTTAACAGACGAAATGAAAGGAAACTGAAATTTCCTATATTTTTTAGCTTTCAAAATGGAAAATAGCAGCATTCCCTTGCACTCACCTCTTTGCTTTTACACAAAGCAAGCAGCCCAAGAGTTAGACAGGAGACGAGATTTTGGGTCTAGGCTCCTTCCCTTATCCCTGCCTGCCTTGTCCAAGGGTCCCCAGAAGAACTCTGTATGCCCCCAAATGGCCCAGAATCTCCTCCCTCAATGCCCTGAAGCTTCTTGGAAGGAAGAAGTTTGCTCAGACTACATGTCAAAGCTGTAAAGTCTCACCAACCATGACCCACCAAACCATTTTCAGGAATTCTGAGAGTTGTACTCGAAGATGGAAGAAAAATATAACTAACGTTTTCAGCTTCCCATAAAATTGTGCTGATAGAAGGCGATGCCTTCATATCTTTTCTTTTTCTAATTATTAGGAAATGGCTTATTACCCCAATGGTTCTCAGTTTATTTCAACTGAACTGATGTTTACTCAAAGCTTACTGTTTTCAAAGCACTTTACTAAGAGCTAGGATATGAAAACTGTTGTGACATCTGCCCTCTTACAAACCAGCAGAAGATAGAGAACACGTACCCAAATACTTTACATCTGGCAATGCTTTGCCCAAATACAGTATGAGACGGAACATGGTGAGCAAATGTGAGACAGAAAGAAGTCTGGGGAGGGTGAAGAGGAGAGAAAGCTTATTTCCTGTGTGGTGGGACAGGGTGAGGGCAGCTGGGGAAAAGCTTGAAGCTTCATGGAGCTGTGTACCAGCAGGGTCTGGAAGGGCAGGAATCCAAGACAAAAGGCATCTACTTCTAATGAAAACATGCCATGAGCAAAGGCAGAGAACATGGAAGCTCTAAGGCCAGACAAGTGGTCCAGCTGGGCTGGAGCTCAGAGCGAATACATGAAAGGCGTGAGAGCACACTGGAAAGGACAGGGGGTGGCACATCGCTGCTTTGTACCTATCTGCTCACCTCTTGTCTTCTTCTTTAGACTGTAAGCTCCCTGAGAAGAGCGGCTGCCCTTTGCCCTTTTTGAACCCCCAGCACTTAGCACAGTGCCTGGCACACAGTAGGTGTTAAATAAATGTTCATTACTTGATCAACTGATTGCCCGAAAGGACCTGAAATGCCAACAATCAGGACCCACAAAAGGGTTTTGCGCAGAGGAATGACGTGACCAGATCCACAAAGACAGATTCATCTGGCAGCAGGATGAAGGACAGACTGGAGCAAGAAGAGTTTAGATCAATGAAGAGCCTGCAGCAGCCGTGCAGACATGTGGTCCTACAGGCCTGTGAGAGGGCCGTGGGGAAGGAAGGGAGAAAAAGGAAATACTGCTGTAGCAGAAAGGAAAGGATGCACCAACTCATCAGATATTGGAAGTGAGAGAGAAGTCAAAGACAACGCAGTTTAAACAGGAGGATGAGGCATCATTAACAGAAAACGGTCAGGGAGATGAGCACGTCTAGGGACAGAGTTAAGTCAGGTGAGTTTGAGAGGCCGGGGGACACGCAGGAGAAAATGTGGGGCCGGGGCTCGGCAGAGATGTCAAGGCTAGAGCTGTGGGGCATGTGGCAAAAAGAGGAGCGAGCCAAGAGCACATTGACAGTAAGAGCTCAGAAAGAGGAAAAGAGCCTGCAGAGGAGACAGAGTAGGGACAATTAAAGAGACGAGAAAACAGCCAGAATGTCCTAGTAAAAATTATTCAAGAATTTGATGAATTAAAAAATTTAAGTCAGAGAAAATGTGTGAAAAATTACTTGCTTCAATCAATGACGTACCAAAAGGTTCTATGAACTGATAGAGTTTCTCTCCGACTGATATTGCTTCAGTGTGCTGGCGCAGGTGATAGAGAATAACAGCTTGATTATAGTAGAGCATGCTATTTTCGACATCATCTAAGCCATCCATTTCTTCGACAGCTGAATGGACCTGAAAAATAGCCCATCACACTTTCTGATTTACAACAAGAAAACAAGGGGCAGCCAGCGTCAACGGAACCGACCCATGTGAACAATGCTGCACCGTGCCAGCCGATGAACGGCGACGGCATACCTGATTCTTCAGCTGGTTCAGCGTCGCTCTCAAATGATCGGTGGTTGTCTGCTCATTTTTACAGAATTCAGCCACTGCCGTGTTCAGAACGATCTTGTAGTCATCCTTGTTGATGTCCTGTAGGCAGGCAAGGTGCTGGAGGCACGTGTCATAATTCCCAGCCTACAAAGGGCACACACAGTGACTTATCGATAGAACAAAATCCCTCAGATTAATGAAAAGAGATGTCGATCACCAGCCCGTACCACCTAAAATCGCATCATTAAGCCATATCTGTGGTTTCTGCTCCAAGAGGACTGATGAGTCCAAACTTCTAAGAGTTTAGAGTAAAAGCCCTGACCCTTCTAATATGGGAAATGCCAAAGGTACACAATATCATGAGTGGGTCCAAGACAGGCACTGAATTCAAAGACATCCCAACTCTGAATTTAAACAAAAAGTTCAAAAGCCTATGGAAAACAAACTTCAGAGAATACTTCTTTTGATTTTGTGTGAGCAATACAACAAAAAAAGTTGCTCCTCCAAATCCTTTCAATGGTCTTTAAAGAAGTTCAAATTTCACAAAAACTTAAAGACTCTCATGTGCTTAGCAAAGACAATATTCCTAGAAGCACAAAAACTTACCAACATGAAAGAGGTTTCTCAAAAGTTTAAGAGCCTCACGTGAGACATTCTCTTACCATGAATGCTTGAAAAGCACTGCTTGATAATTCCTTCTCTTGATCAGTGATCCCAGAAGTAGAAACGGTTCCTTCATGTTTCTCCGTTCCTTGATCTATAAATATAAAATTTTAAATATTCTTTAGAAATCAAAAGCATTCTACTATTTTTCTTATTACAAACGTTTCTTCTTAGTTTATTCCCCTTAATAATTACAGTCATAATTATAATTACATTTTACAAATGACATACTCTTCAATTGTTAATCACTTGTAAAAATGAAATTAGAAACCACTTCCCTTTTCTGAAGTCAGTGGTCAAACATAATGAAATTTCAAGGTCCCTTATTTTTAGAAGCTAAAACTATTTCATGATAAAGGTACTAATGAGAAGATATTGCTGCTCCACAAAACTATCTACATATTAAATCTACAATCAACAAAGCAACAAGCATTTTCTGAATGCTAGCTTTAAGTGCTCAGGACAGCCTGGAGATCAGACAGATAATAATCAGGCCCTGCCCTCAAGGATCACCAATCTATGGTTCTGTTGCTACACCAACAGAAAGCCACACTAGCTCCTAAACTGAGTCATTTCAAATTATAGTTTTAGAGGCAGAACCTCCTTACTTTACAAATGAGGAAAATAAGACACAGAGTAGTTAAATGGAAAAAAAAAAAAAAGCAATGCCGCCATTTTCACTACAATATTTTTCCTTTTCCAAGTTAAGATCTTTTTTTTCCTGAGGTTAGAATTTTAAAAAATGTCAGAATAACATTTGTGAGCTCTACTGAAGACAAGAAAGGATGAGATGTCAAAACATTTTTAAAAACTGTCACAAACAACTCCAGCCGTTTGTTTTTTTTTTTTAGCCACTCTTAGTCACAGAGCACCCCCCCCCCCTTCACATTTGGTTTTTACAGATCTGGGCTAACCTATATTTTGGTGGAATGATTGTTTGGCCTAAGGGAACTTTTCCCCCTATTTTCAACCCTTTGGAATTTTCAGCCTTCACGTTAGATGAGTGGTAAGAATCTAAATCACTCTTTGGAGACAACAAGCTTCAAACCCCTTTTTCTGTAAATCACGTATTAGTGCCTATAAGGCATGATTGCTGACATTTACAAATAGATTATTCTCTAGCCCTATTCACAAAACACAAATGCTTTGTTTTAGGAAGGAGGTAGCAAAGAAACAAATATTAAAAAGTCTACTCTCTGAGGTTAAAAAGTAAATGTTTATAGTTAATACATACTGTTGTTCAGTCATGTCAGAACATGCCAGACTCTTATTGGCAAAGATCCTGGAATAGTATGCCATTTCTTTCTCCGGCTCATTTTACAGATGAGGAAACTGAGGCAAACAGGGTGAAGGGACTTGTCCAGGGTAACACAGCTAGAAAGTGAAGCCACATTTGAACTCATCCTGACCCCAGGCCCAGCACTCTACCCACTGCACTACATCGCTGCCCCTAATTAATACAAATTATCCATCTACAAACACTGAAGAGCACTCCTGACTTCTCCCTACGGCTCCAGGCTGGCATTTTGAGCTTCCTACTAGATCCAGCCACCTGGATACCTTGCCAGCACCTAAAACTAGACTCACTGTCTTCCCTCCAAAACTTGTCTCACCTCTGATTTCCCTTTCTATTCAAGAGACCATCATCATCATCATGTTGATCCATCTTTACCTCTTCCTACTGTTCCTAGGCTTTCTCAAGTGGTTCCTCCTGTGCATTCTCAATGTAGCCACCAGAGGGCAGCCTCCCATTTCTTTTACATATTGGACTAGTAATGTCCACATTTTAAAAAATCTGGGCTCCTATTAGTAAGAAAATCTTTGAGCACACAATCTTAACATTGCTCTTTTCATACTGCCATCCTAATAACGATGAACACACACATAATAGGATATAACAGGATTAAAAGAGGAAATAAATATTTTTCAAATCTTTCATTAATGGTACAAAATACATTTTCCTCTAAAATACCATTAAAGTAACATAATTGAATGTGTTGTTATATTTCAAGATCTTGGTCTGACATTTAGCAGTTTTAAGTTTAATTTAATACTTGGTTTTAATAGCTAGTTGTCTGCTTAAAAAACAAAGACACCTCCCAGACACATGGATGCGAACGAAGAAGAGCACTGGTCAAATTTACAAACCCTGACACTTTATTTTCCAATCCTAGGCATCCTACTCATCCCGGCACCTGAGCTGCTGGTGCAGGTCACACTCCTCCCCTCCCCCCCATCCCCGTGGGAGGAGGAATGTAGCCATTCACACCAGCTGGATGAGCTGGAAGTCACCAAACACAGAGGGTTTGGGTGAAATTTAGCTAGTAAACGTGTAGCTTCCCTGACATCAATCTATTGTCTTTGTAAGTTTACTGGAAGATATTTTATTTTTATATTTTTACAAATGGGTTCAAAACCCACTGAAATTCATTATTTGGAAGAGGTTTAAACAAATTAGCTTGGAAAAATTCTTTTTCCAAGTTTGAAAGCGTAGCGATATGGATATTCTGGTCAGTTAAACAATTTTTAGCAACCCAGAGAGAAAAGACGAAGTGTTCAAGAAAGGATGGTGAATATGGAGTCAAATGCTTCCATGAGGTCAAGATTGAGAAAAGCTCATCAAATTTGGCAATTGAGAGATCACTGGATGCTTTGGAACAAGTAGTTTCATTTCCATGAGGAATAAAGGATAAAGACAGCCTGAGGCTGGGAGCCTGGAATCTGCTCATCCTGTGGCTCATCTACCTCACTAAAAATTTAAGGGGGCAGGGGGAGAGGAATCTTGAACCCCTTCCAGGCAACTGAGCTGCTGGTACAGTTCACACCCCATCCCCATATCCACCTAGGAGGAGGAATATGGCTGTTCACACTACGTGGATGAGTTGGGAGTCACAAACTACAGGCTTCCCTGTACGGGCTTTTAAAGGCCTTCATCATCTGGCCCCTCCCTATGTTTCAGGTCTTCTTCTCCATTCCGCTGCCTGCCATGTGCTCTTCAGTCCGGTGACACCGGCCTTTTGGCTGTTCCTCAAACACAATCCTCCATCTCTTGACTCCTTGTACCCTCCCTGGCTGTCTTCCATGCCTGGAATTGTCTCTCTCATCTTTGCCTCTTGGCTTCCCTGATTTCCTTCAAGCCTCAACTAATCCCTCCTAAACCCTCAACTAAACCCTCCTAATCCTCTTTAATACCAGCACCTTACCTCTAAGATCACCTCCAATTTATCCTGTTTACAGAGTCTCCACTTTGAGAACAGGGCCTGGTTTTCCCTTTGCATCCCGAGGGCTTACCTAGGCCAGGGCCTGGCACAGGAGGCCCACTGACTTGACGCCACAACCTTTGGTGGCTCCCCACTGCCACAGTCCACACCACTGCCCTTTCAATATTCTACATTCTATGTGAATTACCCTCCACCCCCAATTTCTCCCACTTGGGAGATCTTGCCTGTAACATTCCTCCTATTGGGAATGGGTCCTCTGGACCCTGCCTGTTTAAGGCCCAACTCAGCTGCCTCCTGTGCCACAAAACTCTTCGCCCAGCCCTTTCAGAGAAAAGCAGTCTCTCTCTTGCCCTTATTATAGCTCCCTTCACATCATAGCACATTCTCCTGAAGAGGAGAGACAATGTGGTATTAACATCTCTCCCAGCATTCCAGACATCCAACAGTATCTTCAACAAAGCAGTTGCTTAACAAGTATTTGTTAAATTGGAGTCTACAGCCACTACTGAGAAACTCAAAGTCACCCAAAGGCCACTGTCTTTCAACCATTATTGCTCAAACCTCCTTACAAATAAGTCTTTTAAAAAATGCTCCTTATAAATAAGTTCAAAAAACAACAACGAAACCCCAACTTGTGTTCAAAATATTTTTCTAGTCTTTTCCACAAGGGCTGATGCCATAGTAATAATGCATTAAGCTGTAAGAATCAGGGTTCCAAACACAGGGACCATAGTAGGGGTCGAGTTTTTGGCTTCTATCGTAAATGAAGTGAATTCAATATACTACCATCCTGTTCTGGGCTTTCCAGCCCATTGACTCCAATACTAGAAGAGGGGGTGGGGGCTTAGCAAAGTCACAGGAATGTTGGCCTTAGTCCTCAGTGAAAGGTCCCTGACAACAGCTTTTGTTATTCTTCCCAGAGTCATCTTTTTCTCTCCTTGTACTCTTATCAGTTTCAAGTCCCTCAACCCCTGAAACTGAGGAATCTGCCCAAAACTCACACCCACCTCCCTCTTTGGAGTACAGGAACTCTGCTCCTCTGGCAGACATAAGGAATGACAACTTTCCCCCGCCAAGGAGAATGGATTCCTTAATTCAAATGTTCAGGAGTACAAAGGGCCTTCTTCCTCTGCCCATCATGGGGACGAGAGAGTCATATTTAGGATCATGAAAAGCACCTTATTACACTGGCCAATTTCACAACATGGCCCTTCTTCTGGGTTGGTCTCATCAGTTCCTATGGAGAGCAGTAACTGGAGCACCATTCAGGTCTAAACAGGCTGTTGACCAAAAGTAATTAATTTAAAAAGATGGAATTGATCCCCTGTATAAAGGCTTGCCTTGCCTTAAGTTAACTGCTTACCTCTGCAAATTAAGATTTTCTTTGATTTCTCAAAATTCTCCATTTGATTTATGCTGACTTGAACAACAAAGTCTTAATCAAAAATCCTTTGTTACAGTTTAGAAAAAAAAGCAACTTAATGAGGCATGTGAGAAATTATATTTTTCCTCTCCTATTTACATAATGGTTAAAAAATGGCTTTCTCTAAGTAATACCTGTGCTAATAGATTTCCAAATGCTGTTATAACACTTTGCAAGTTGAATTCAACAAGCCATTATGAAACACCCACTATGTGCTAAGCACTGAGAGGCACTGGGGCATAGAGGCAAAAACATCTGCCAGAACCTTACATTCTTCTGGGGGTTGGGGGTGAGGTAGAGGACAATACACAGACAGAAAAGTAAATACAAAATCTATGCAAATACGAAGTAATTTCAGGGGAAACTCTAACTTCTGGGGGGACTGGGGAAGCCCTGGTATAGCCAGGAGGCATTTGAGCTGAGCCTTGAAGAGAGCAAGAGAATTCCAACAGGCAGAGCATTCCAGAAAGGAAAAGGGCAGGAGATGGAAGGAATTGTCAGGAAAACAGCAAAGAAGCCAATGCAGCTGAGACAGGCCATGTGTGAAGGTGGGGAATGCTTAATCAGCCTGGAAACAGAAACCGGATCCAGGCTGAAAAGGGCATTCAGTGCCAAACCACGGAGATCATATTTTATCCTAGCAATAGGCAGCCAAAAAAAGCAGTACTTTCGGAATATCGATTTGGCAGCTGTTTGGAAAGGGGAGAGGCTGGAAGCATGAGACCAATTAAGAGACTAGGCAATGGTCCAAATGAGAGGGGATGAGGACTCATGAAAGTGGAGAAAAGATGATGGAGGAGAGCTCCCCAGGGGAAAATCGACAGGACTTATCAAATGATCCGACATCCAGGTGTGGGGACCAGAATGACCTCCAAGGCCTATGTCCAAAGGGCTATAAAACTGTGCACGCCCTCTGACCCAGCAATGCCACTGCTAGGGCTGTATCCCAGAGAAATCACAAAAAAAGGGGGAACGAACCCACATGTACACAAATATTTAGAGCAGCTCTTTTTGTGGTGGCAAAGAAATGGAAATTGAGGGGATGGCTGAACAAGGTGTGGTATATGAATGTAATGGAATACTATTGTGCTATGAGAAATAACGAGCAGGCAGACTTCAGAAAAACCTGGAATGACTTACACAAACCGATGCTGAGTGAAGACAGCAGAACCAGCAGACCACCGTACACAGTAACAGCAACACTGTGTGATGGCTGACTTTGACAGACTTGGCTCTTCTCAGCAATGCAAGGATCT
Organism: Trichosurus vulpecula; assembly: GCF_011100635.1. Lineage (NCBI taxonomy): Eukaryota > Metazoa > Chordata > Mammalia > Diprotodontia > Phalangeridae > Trichosurus > Trichosurus vulpecula. The sequence continues at coordinate 23,116,730 of NC_050577.1, forward strand.
AAGATGATTCCAAAAGACTCATGATGGAAAATGCCATCCACATGCTGAGAAAGAACTAAGGAGTCTGAATGCAGATGGAAGCACACCACATTCTCTCTTTTTGTTCTTTCTCCTGGTTCTTCCCTTTTGTTCTGATTCTTCTTTCACAGCATGACTAATGTTGAACTATGTCGTACATATACATGTATAGCCTATATCAGACTGCATGCTGTATTGGAGTGGGGAGAAGGGAAGGAGGGGGGAAATTTAGAACTCAAAATCTTATAAAAGTGAATGTTGAAAACTGAAAAAAAAAAAAAAAAGAGTGACTCCAAGGACACAGACCTGGGCAACAAGAAGAAGGTGGTACACCCAGCAGAAATAGGGAAAGGTTAGGAATAGGCTTAAGAGAAAGCTATGAGGTATTTGCTCTTGCTCAGTCTGGGGTCCCTAGGGAACATTGCAGGGGGCACGGCCTCTTCATCTTGCCTCATGGCTTCTTCAAGTCCTAATTAGAATCTCATCTTTTACAAGAAGCTTTTCCCAACCCCTTAATGCTAGTGCCTTCTCTCTCTTATTTTTTATTATCCTGGATGTAGCTTGTTTGTGTTGATTGGCTTATTGTCTTCTCCATTAGATTCAGGCAGGGATACTCTCATTTGCCTTTTTTTATCCTCACTACTTAGCACAGGTGCCTGGCACATAGTAGGCACTTAATAAATGCTGACTGACTGACTGACCACCAGGGAGGTGGACTATGAGACTGGAACTCAAGAGAGGGCTGGATGTGAGAGTCATCTGCACAAAGATGCCAGGTATGCCCAAAGGAGCTGATGAGATCGTTGATGTGTGGAGAAAAAAAGGCCCAGGATTCAGCCCAGAGGAAACTACTACAGTAATGGAATTTACTGTGCCCCCAGAAAAAATGAATATAAAGAATTCTGAGAAACCTGGGATGAATACAGAACGAAGCAAGCAGAACTAAAAGAAAATGACCAGGAAAATATAAAGAAACGTGACCAGGAAAACACAAAGAAAAACAACGAAAGACTTCAGAACTCTGATTAATGCAAATAACTAATCACGACTTCAAGGATAGTCTGGATGTCAGAAGCAGAGAGGCAGTAGACAACAAATGCAGAATAAGGCATCCAATCCTAGACACGGACCATGTGTTGGCTTGTTCTGACAGTACTTGCTTGTCATTTCGGAAGTGACAATGATGTTAAAAACCATTAACAAAAAAGTAAAAAGGATATTAAGAAGGAGCAGCCGAGTGAGGGAGTGGGATTGAAGCAGAAGAGAGCAGGGTCACAAGAATGAGACAGTCAGCAGGGTCAAACAATGTGAAGGCTGAGAAAGACAAGACTCGGAGAAGCTGCTGGCTTCACCAATGAAGAGGGAGGTAGTGACCTTGGAGAGAGCATCAAACACAGTGACCGTCCCCTTCTCCCTGAAACACTCACTCTCTGGGCTCTATTCAGTCAGAGCTGGGGACTGCAGGCGCCTTCTAATCCAACACCTTCATTCTCTATGCTTAATAATCCTTCAATGTGGCTGGGGAAGCAGCGTAAGGAAAATGAGGGAAGGGAACCCAGAGGGCCACGGACAGCGCTGGGCCACAGGAGCTGCTGTACGCCCATGGTGCCGGGTGCTGGGCTAAGTAACTGAGAGATGCTAGTGTTATCTCCACTTTACAGATGAGAACAATGAGGCAGACGGAGGGTAAGTGACCTGCCCAGGGCCACACAGCTCGTGAGCGTCTGAGGCAGAATTTGAATTCAGGTCTTCCTGACTGGGTTACCCAGCTGCTCCTAATTCATGTCAAGTGTTTTGTAAAAAGTAAAGCACTCCATTATTAACTACTATTTACAAACCCCCAGAGCTGTTCCTCATGTTTTTAGCAGACTGGGTTTCCCTATCTCCCCCAGTCTGGATTGCAGCCAAATTTACTGCCTGCTGATTTCCTTCCACACAGATCAACCAGCCTGGAAGCTTCGCCCTGTGCCACTTCTAACTGAGGTGGGTCTACACCCACCCGATAACACTGCTGCGCCCTTGCCCCCAACTCAGAACTCCCACTGCTTCAGTTTCCCCAGTAGCTGGGAGGGCAGATACGTACCACTATGTGCGGCTGGCAGCACTGTTTTAAAAAAAAGGAAAGTGAGAGACTAATTTCAAGTCCAAAACAATGAATTCCTTCACCCAGCGCGATTCCTGTGTGAACTGGGTGACTTTCACACATATCTCAATTCAGGTCGACAAACATCTTTTAAGCACCTACTATGAACAAAGCACCCAGCACTAGATTCTGGGGACACAAAAATCAAAGGTGAAACCAGCCCCCTTCTTCAAGTAGCTGAGGGTTTACTAGGGCAGAGTGTCAAACCTGTCCCAGACCAGATTTAAATGTAACAGGGAAATATTTGACAAAATAAATCTAAGTCAACATGCAGGACAGGGAGGAAGAGAGCAGTAAGAGGAGGGCAGGGTGTCAGGAAAGGCTTTCTGAGGAAGGTGCTCTCCCCCCCCAGCCTTGAAAAAGCTCAGCATTCCAAGACAAAAGGGTAAGGGAGAAGGGGATGAGAGGCAGAAGACAAAATCCCCAGTCTGGGGACCAGTCAGGGGCTCGGTGTGACTGGGACATAGGGTCCATGAGAGAAGTCTGGAAATGATGCCTGAAGCCAAACTGCAAAGGGTCTGGAATGCCAGGGTGAAGCATTTGTATGCATCTTGATGCATGAGCGTGAGGCACTGATGCCACAGGGACAATGACTTCGGAAGCTGTGTGAAGGGCTGGACGACCTGGCAGACAGAGGCCGAGTCTGGGGGCACAGGCAGTGGCGGCCACACCAGACAGATATGGCAGAGACAGAACAGACACATGTGCCAGCTGACTGGCCGTGAGAGGTGGGTAAAGAACAGACTGGGGAGGGAGCGGGAAGATGGTGACGTCCTGGTTTGGGAGGAAGACAATGAGCTCTTTTTACAGAGAGAGTTTGAGAGGAACTTGCAGCACCTATGGAGAAATGCCCAGCCAACAGCTGGGAATTGAGTGACCAGTAAACTCTCTAAGGGAGGCATGGTCTCCAGTATCAGCCTCCAGATTCCATGATTTTCCCGCTGTTAGCAAATCATCATTTGGTTCCAGCCCCATTCCTATTCTGCTGTGAACAAAGGCCTGGGCAGGAAAGTGGGCATGCCACTGGGAACTTCCCAGGCCTCAGTTGGCTCATCTGTAAAATGAGTGGTTCAAAGGAAAGGACTGACAATGTCCCTCACAGACAGTCTGAGTTTAAAGATACAGGACAGGAGTTACACTGTGTTCTCAAAAACTCACTGAGTCAGTAGCCTGCTGCTTGCTTTGCTAATCTACTTTTTCAAAGCTCATTTAGTAAAGAATATGAAAATAATTCCCCAGAAAATATTGCTGCGCAGCAGTTTGCATTATTGTTGCTTACATGTAGACCATTTACCCTACCCATTCGTTCCCTCTTTCCTACTTCAAAAAAGGAAAAATCTGGTGCTAGTTTGGCCTGAGTAAATCATTATTTGGGTCACTATTTAAAATATTTGCATTGATGCATGGTTTTCCAGATTCCAGTAAAAACAGAATATACTTTTAAAAAGCTAGTCAAGTCAATCAGCATTTATTAAACACCTACAATGTGCTAAGCACAAGGGTTACAAAGAAAGACACAAGACAGGCCCAACCTGGCTGGAGGCCACAGCACGTCAAATCGTATAGAGGGAGAGGAGAAGAGGGTCCAGGAAAGTCTTGGGGGACCACCACTTAGCAAGTGATAGAGATGGAGATTCAGCAAAGGAGACAGGCCAAAGGTCAGATATGAGTCACATTTTGTTCCACTCCCAGACCACCCTGAAACCTCTCCTCACTTTGACACTCTCAGGTATAACCTCATGTTATCTTATAATCTGTGTTTAAAAAAAATCACCTGGCTTACAACCAGAGTGGTTTCACAAACAGGTAATTCTACTTACTATCTGTGAAATTAAATGAAAAAACAGGCTTCTCTTCCATGTCTATATATAGGAAAAGTTTACTAAATTGGTCCCAACATGGAAAAGAGCTTTAATCATCCTTCAAAAAGTTGTGGAAGTGACAAGGAGAAAGGATCATTCATTCAATGTCCTGACCACCAAGGAAGAGCTAGTTGTTAAAGTAGAGAAATAGGGGGAAGCCTGAGGAGTGACTGCATATCTGGAGAATTTAAGACTAAGAAGAGAAAAGGCAAGCACAGTCTGACAGCCCAGATCTTGGGAGAGCAGATTTCAAAGGGTCTAGAAAAGGATAAGTAAGATCCCATAGATTCTTTAAGAGGAAATCAACACAATTGGAATTAGAGGCTTTCAAAAATGACATGCTGGAGACAAAGAGATACTGGAGGAAGAGGGGAAGTCTGAGGTGACTAATTTGTATTGACAGGAAATTTGAGTGTATTTTAGTTCCAAAAAGACAGGCCTAGAAAATGGGCACAGGGTTGGTAAGCAAACAAGTCAAGAGCTTGGACGGTAAGGCTGGTAAGGAATGCCGATGAAGGTGGCCAAGGGATTTACTTATGAATTATGGAAGAGAGGGTCAAAGAAGGACTGGGCCTGCTCCTTCATCACAAATGGACGATAGCAGACACCAAGGCAGAGACCAGACTATTTAATCCTTCCTATGCTTCTGTGTTCTCTGACAGAGGAATGGCCTTTGGGTTGAGAGGACAGGACAGAAACAGCCAAGAGGGAGCTGTAATCTAAGATGACAGAGAGACAGTGAAAAAGCCCCTCACTGTCACTGGGCCCAGATGGACTGCAGCCCAGGAACCTAAAGAACTGGAGACGTAGCTGCTCAGCTGCTCTCAGCGCCTTCTGAAGCATATGGGGTGGAGACAAGATGGCAGCACTAAAGGAAGAAACAGAACCAAGATCCATCCTATGACTCCTTCATAAAGATCTAGAAAATGCACCAGGACCAAGTCCCAGTGGAGAAATCCAAGAAAAAGTCACAGTGAGGAGTCATTCTTCCAGCACAGCTTGGCACAGGGGACAGAGGTCTCTGGACACTGGGGACAGACAGGGCTGTACACTGGGGCAAAGAGAGATCCCAATCCCAGCATGGAGGTGGCCCAAGCACAGATTAGGCACAGGAAGAGATGCCAACTAGCATCTTCGCTGCTCACCACCCAGGTCTAGGTTCGCAGACCCAGCGCTAGCTGAGGAAGGACTCTACACCTATGGGATGGTATTTCAGGGTGAGCAGTCACCTAGAAAGAAGAAGAGCAGGGTCTCAGTTTCAGCCTCCAGCCCAGTCTGAAGCCTGCAGAGAAATGACCAGGGCAGGGATCCCAGACCAGAGAGGCGCCTGCAATTCTTTCCCTCTGAAATAGCAGAGCTTTCCAACTGACCGACAGGGGCCAAATCCAGCAGCAGTCTACTGAAACTCCAAACAGGGCAAGCCCATAGGCCGGTTGCTCAGATCTAAACTCAGGTCAAGAACTTGCAGAATTAAGATGAAAAGGGCAGAAATCAGATTCTGCTCTGGATCAGACCACTCTGGGATCAAAGAAAGTTTGCAGGTCCTCATTATGAGCTATCCCTGAGATCCTGGACTAACACAATACCCGTTACATTAAGAAAGATGCAAAAGGATCCATTCCTTCCAGAAGTGCACAGATCCAGCCCCAACATCAAGTCTAAAGTCAGGAGGTGTGCTGAAAGAATGAGCAAAAAAGAAAAGAATCCCACCATAAAGAATTATTACGGGGACAGGAACGTTCAAGAAACAAACCCAGAAGTAGAAAATGCCTCTAAGACATCTCCAGGCAAAGCATCAAAGGAAAAAGAACTTGGGCACAATTTTAACTAGAATTCCTAGAAGAGGAGAAGGCAGAGGTTGTTTTTTTAAAAAGTTTAAAAATGTTTTTATAAATGAAATGATAGTTCTAGAGAAAAAATTAGAAAAGAAATTAAAGCTATGGAAGAAAGAACTGGAAAGGGAACTAACAGCTTAGCATTAGAGGAAGAAAAACTTAGCTAAGTAACAAACTCCCTAAAACTTAGAATGGACCATACAGAAGATAACAAGTCCACGACACAAGAAGAAATAGTAAAATAAAATCGAAAGATTGGAAAATTTAAAAAAAGAATAGAAAATCTGAACTATCTTATCGCAAAAACTGCCCTGGAAAACACATCAAAGAAAGATCACTTAAGAATCATTGGATCACCTAAAATCCGTGACCAAAAAAGAGTCTACACATCATATTTTAAGAAATCATAAAAGAAAACTGCCAAGAAAGAATCTACCAGTCCCCTCCTGGAAGAAAAGCCCAAGATGAAAATGCCCAGAAACGTTAGAGCTAAAATCCTGAGCTTCCAGGTCAAGGAAGAATACTGAAAGCATCTAGAAAGAACTCAAGTACCAGGAGTTACAGAACCACACACTATTTAGCAGTCACCACTACAACAGAGCAGAGGACTTGGAATACAATGTTCTAGAAGGCAAAGGATATAGGCTTACCACCAAGATTAACTTCCCCAGCAATACTGAGAATAATCTTAAAGAAGGAAAAATTGACTTTTAATGAAAAAGAGGACTTCCAACCATTCTTCGTGAAAAGACCAGAGCTGAATAAAATAAAGTTACAAACACAGAAAAATAAAAACAAGGATAAACTCTTGGCATCCTAGTACAGGGAGATGATACATGTGACTCCTAAGAACTTTATCATCAGTGGGGTCAGAGGTATAACTGGACAGAGAACCTGGGAGCTATTCTGTCATATTTTGATGATCTTGAATGCAAAGGAAGGAAAAGAGGAATACAGTGGGTAGAGAGAAAAAATGAAGAAAATTATCTCATCTGATGGGTATAAGAAAGTTGAAATCTATATGAACAATGAAAAAGTGGTCAATAATTTAAGTCTCATTCTCATCTGGACTGGTCAAAGGAAGAAACAATATATAGACAGCATCGGGTTCAGAAATGTTTTACTTAATGGGCAAACAGGAAGGAAAGGGGAAAAGAGAGAAGGCAGGACAGGAGGGGAACAGATTGAAGAACAGATTAGTTCTAAGCAAAATGGACTCCAAGAATGTACTAAAATATTATCAACAGTTCTTTTTGTAATGGCAAAGAACTGGAAACCTAGAGGGTGTCCACCAACTAGAGAATAGCTGAACAAATTATGGCCTATAAATGTGATGGAATACGATTATGCTCTAAGAAATAACGAAGCAGATGGTTTCAGAAAAACCTGGGAAGACTTGTTATGATGTTGATTAAGGTGGGAGGAAATCAGGAGAACAGTTTATACCAGGACAACTGTATCACAAAGATGAACAATTCTGAAAGACACAGAACCCCCTGCTACCTAAAATTCATTTTTCCCACAAAATATAAGTGGGACAATTATGGGTCTAAGGAATAACTCATTCCCATTAAGGCTATGTGGAACAGAATGGGCCACTTCATGGTTTCATATTTGCCATCATTGAAGGTATTCAACTGAAGGATATCAAAGAAAGGGTTTATCCATTAGGGCAAGAAATTATGTTCCATGACTTCCAAGGGCCTCTTCCAATTCTAGGATTCTCTGATTTTAGCCTAAATGAGATACTCACTGGCTGCTCCAAAACTGGTTTCCAATCATGTCCTCCATATGTAATTTTTACAGATTAAAAGTAATATTGTATATAAAAGATCAAATAAAGATGTCCTTTAAGTGGGGGGAAAAAAGAAAGAAAGACATAGGACCTCTGATTAACACAGTGACTGACCACAATTCCATAAGACTCACGAAGAAGCCCATTTCTCAACAGAGAGGTAATGGGACACAGTATAAACTGAGCCTTTTTTTTGGATGTGGCCAATTCAGGAATCTGTTTGGCTTGATGATACGAGTTTGTAATGAGGGTGTAAAAGAATGTAACGGGAACATCACTGCAATGTAAGAATCAGCAAGTATGAGGAATTTAGAGAAACATGGGGAGACTTATGTCAACTCCAGTCTGATTTTACAGAAAATACAATAAATCTATACATTTACCAGAAGAAGAAAAAAACCCTTAAAAAACAAAAAGATCATGGAGAACAGAAGTACTACAAGGCTGGAGAAGGAACAAATGTATAGAACTTTTTTTAAAGGGAGCAGAACCTGCAAACTAAAAGCTCATGGGCTCAACTTTGATGTTTAGCAAAATGCTAGTACACATTCTTAAAGATATAGTTAATAAACAACCAGAAAAGAAAATGGTGAGCACAAAGACCCAACATAGCTTTATCAAGAACATGTCATGTCAGACTAAACCTTATTTCCTTTTTTCAGGGAACAGGGTTACTAAACTAGTAGATTTCTTGATACATCTTATCTAGATTTTAGCAATGAATTTGACAAAGGCTCTTATGTTATTCTTCTGGACAAGATGGAGACATGTGGGTTAGACAATAATACACTTACGTGGATTTGGAACTGGCTGAGCGGCTGGACACAATGGGTCATTAATGGCTAGATGTTGGAAGGAGGTCTTTAGTGGAGTGCCCCAGGATCTGTCTTTGGCCCTGTGCAATTTAACATTTTCATTAATAACTTGGATAAACGCATAGATGGCATGCTTATCAAATTTGCAGATGACACAAAGTTGTGAAGAACAGCCAACAGAGACGATAGAGTCAGGACCCAAAAATTCTTGACAAGCTAAATCACTGAATGGAATTTAATATAAGACAAAATTTAATAGGGATAAACATAAACTCTTACATTTACATTAAAAAATACCAAGTTCAGGAGCGCAAGATGGCAGAGGCATGTCTAGAAACAAGTTCATCTGAAAAAGATCTGGGAATTTTAGTGGACTACAAGCTCAACAGAAATCACCATTATGATGTGGAGCCAATAGGATCTTAGGCTGCATTAAGAGAGACCTAAGTCAAGCACAAGGGACACGAGAGGTCTGCAGTACAATGCTCCAGTGGATCCTATCTGGAGTTCTGTGCTCAGGTCTGGGTGCCATAGTTCAGGGAAGCACACTGATATGCTGAAGAGCATCCAAAGAAAGTCGAGCAAAGAAAGGCGATGCCCGGGGAAGATCAACTTAAGATCCTGGTAACATTTAACCTGGAGAAGAGAAGACTTGAGAGGAACCTGAGAGCTGCCTTCATGGATTTGAAGTTCTGTCATGTCACCGAGGAATGAGACTTACTCTGTTTGACTCTAATAACTAGTACCAATGAATAGAATTGGCAGAGGCAGATTTAAGCTTGATTAAATCCTAGGTAGCCGGAAGCAAAAGAGGCTGCGGGGGGGGGGGGGGGGGGGGGGGGGGGGCCTGCTCCTTGTACTGGATAGAGGTCTTCAAGCAAAGGCTGGGGGTAGGGAATGGGTTTGGAACAGGAGGCCTCTGAGGTTCCCTGTAAAAGCCTAGAGCTCTCATGGGGAAAAGTGTAATAGTTCTTAAAACCCAGGAAAATATCTGTTTTATATCTGAAAATATCTTTTAGCCTTTAAATGAGACTTCCTCAGTAAAACAGCTTATAAGCAAGGATCACACACCCAGCTTCTTCAGCCCCTTAGACTCCCTTCAGCTGAAGGAAACTTCACCATCACATTAATAATACTAAAAAGACTGGGAGAGAAATTGTGGAGAAACTTCCCCTCAATCTCCCCACCCACCACTGCCCAGTGGTCGCACATACACCTGCACCCTAACTCTAGATTCCTTGGTCATCTCCCCATACCCCAACATATACACCAAAACCTCCAGCTCCTTCAGTATTCAATGTATGTACTTCATACTTCAAAAGACACACCATTTCACCACCGAAAACTTTTTCCACACCTTAGCATATAGATCTTCACAAGTTATTTCTGCCACAAAAGGAAAAAAATCTCCCACGAGTCAATATTTGGTGATAAGACTCCTAAAATCTAGCAAAGCTGGGAAGTCCTCAGAGAGAGATCCCCTCAACCTATCCCAGACCAGTCCTTGAAGCCTCCAACTTAGAAAGAGCAGCAGGGACTTGTGCTCTCTTGGCAACATGTTGGGGACCCAGGGTTGCCTCCACATCGTGGTAAAGAGAGGATATAAGTTATAGGAGAGAAAGCATTTCATCACACACTCTGTCTTTGATCATTTGTTTGCCAACCAAGTTTATTAAGAATGAAGCTTTACAATCCAACATGAAGTTTTATGCACAGCCTTGTCTTTTCAAGTTTCCCAGGCTCATGATGAAACATACTTCCCAGTTCAATAGATAAGTGATGAATTTAGAAGGTAAACAGAAGCATGCTATTTTTTTTGGACATGGCTTAATGCTGGAATTTGTTTTGCTTGACTATATGGATTTGTAATTGATTTTGTTTTCTTGCTTTCTCCATGGGTGGGAAAGGCGGAGATGAGAAGATAATGTGGAACTGAAAATAAAATAAAATTGAATTTTAAAAAATTTTTTTAAATAAAATTTTATCTGTAAAATGAGGCTAACAATACCAGTAACACCAGCCTCATAGGCTTGTGTGAGGACCAAATGAAATAACATATTGAAAGCACCTGATGAATCTTGATATCAATTATCATGTATGTGTTATATAGCACAGTGCCTGGCACACAGCAAATGCTTAATAAATGCCTACTGATTGACTGACTGACCTACTTAAGAGAATAAAAATATCTCCACTTCCTCTCTCCTCCAACAGCCAGCACAGGGCTCTACATGGAGTAGATGACAAATATTTGTTGAATTTGGGGATCATATTAGTGTTACCGCAGTTAATTCCAATAAATATCAACTCATAATCAGATGACATGATTAAATGAGATTCATGCTGTTCAGTTCAAAGAGTCACCTCTAAGTACTCCACTGGGATACTCCCAATAAATTTACTGAAGGATAGAAGAATTCAACTCTCTACTTCCTCTCAAGAGGAGGTCAAACAGGACAAAAATTCAAACCCAGGTGGGCGATCATAGTCTTTCCAAGAAGATAATAGAGTCCAGTGGTATTTCATGTGGCTGTTGCTATCATAATCCTCTAGGGACTATTATGTGTCCATGCCCACCTATCTCCCCTCCTAGAAATTTCCCCAATGTTATTACTTACCCTTTCATTAATATGATATGTCATTTTCCTAGACAGAAAAGCATCAGGGTTAGTGACCATGCGGAAGCCACACTATACAAAACTTTAGGACCCGATCTCAGTGAGCCCAAGAGCTGACCATGTCAGCAGGAGTAGCCTCTTTTCCTTTATGCTCAGATAGACCCACTTCTATATACATTTGGAAGAAATGGAACCAGGAAATAACACTCACATGACCACAAACCAGTGTTTGACTCAGTTTCTTCAACTCTAAGACCAAACAGCATTAGTTTTTAGAAGTTTTTAAAAGACTAACAAAGTCTTACCAGAGTGAGTCTGCATCCAATTCCACAATTCATCTTTATTTCTCCAAAAGAAATCACCATTGCCAATTGAAATAGTAAATGATTGTTTATTCATAGCCTGGACACACTTTCTACTTTGATCTAATAAAAAGGGTTTATCCTTTACACACAGAGGCCTCTGGGTCTCCCAAGGCTTGACACTCTTTGAGCTAATGGATTTCATCTTTGACAAAACAATTCCTTTTATGCCTAAGCTACATGAAAAAAAAAGGAATTCATTACATCTTCAAAATTCTTTAAACTGGTCAAGTTGATCCAAAAATTCTCTCTCTCTCTAAAGAAAGTGGAACCAAATCTTCATTAGTATATCAAATGAAAAAGTCAGTTAACAGAAAATACAGAGTGGTATATTCAAACACAGAATGTTAACAATTCAAATCTGATTGGTGGATAAGCCCCACCGGACTCTAGTGTTCCGGACAAGCTAAATTCATTTGTCAAAATATAGCTAAATAAACATAACGCTCAAGAAAAAAAGAATTTCAGAGGAAAAAAAAGAATTTTAAGGTCCTAACCAGCCTACTGCTTCAAATGGATCGTACTTTCATGGAAAGAAATTTTACATACATCAAGAAACTTCCGAAACAACTGAAGGTTACCCATATTGCCATAGAAAAAGGGTTCATTCAGCTGACACATGCTTTTTTAAAATCACCTGAAGAGCAACACTGTTTCAATGTCTGTTAATAAAGCATGCTGGGCAGTACAATGCAATGCTTTTCATCCTATGGCACTCACTGACAAGGATTTCCTGGAGTCAGGAGAAAGCCGGGTTCAATAGCACATCTATATTTGCACGCGCTCTTGGTCCCCTCCTCTCTTGTCATCTCCAGCAGATTACAAAGTCTCAAATCGTCAACCTCTTTCTATTTTCCTGATTCCTTTCAACCGACTTCAAGTATGCCCGAGTCTTCCAAAGCTTAAAAATAAATGAGTTCACTAGAACCTACAATGTCCTCTACATCTTCTCCTCTTCCCAGTTCAATTCTCAGGGAAAAAGCATTCTCTGTGTCTCCACTTCTCTCTTTTCTGCTCCTCTCACCCTCCACCGCCTGAACTCAAATTATGCTCTCTCTAGTTACCAATGATCTCTTAATAACCAAATATGAGCTTTCTTTAGTCTTATCCTTCTCAACTTGTATCTGACACTCTCAATCACCAGCTCCTCCTGGGCACTGTTGTCTGACTGCTCCTTCTCAGTCTCCCTAGCTGGCTCCTCATCCACACCACCCTACCTAGGAGTGTTCCCCCAAGGTTCTGTCCTAGACCCTCTTGGGGTCTCTACACTCTTGGAAATCTTATCAACTGATATGGGTTCAATAACTCAGATCTCTATGATCAGTTCCAGTCCCTGATGAGGTTCAATTCTCTATCACCAACTGGACATTTCAAACTGGATGTCCTAGGCACCGCAATCTCAATGTCTCTCCTTCCCCCCAATGCATCCCTCCCTCTTCCAGACAGCCCTACAGCTGTGAAAAGTACCACCTTTGTAGACTGATTGGTTCTTACAGTCTTCCAAACTCCCCATCGATGCCTTCCTCTCCTCACCTCGTGTATCCCATCAGTCACTTCCATGGATGCTACACTATCTGTAGCCCCTTCTCTCTGCTCACACCCACCACCTTAGTTTAGGACCTCACCTCTGTTCATCTTTTTGGGGTCATGGACCACTCTAGTGATCTGGTGAAGCCTATGGACCCTTCTCAGAAAAAAATATTTTTTAAACGTCAAAAATAAAATACAATAACAGAAATATTTGAATATTTGTGTTATATTTGTATGCTGCAAGTTTTTTTTTAAACAAAAATAAAAGGCCACAGACCATGAGTTCAGACCCCCCTTCATCTATTACTGCAGCCCAGTCCAGGCCCCTGGAGACCCCCCTGCCTATGTGAGTTTCCCTACACGGTTCTAAGCATGTCACTCCCCCATCAGGCTCCAGGGGGGACAAAGATCAACTCCTCCGTAGCCCTTTACAACCTGACCCCAACCTATCTTTCCAGCCTCACTGAACCTTAACTCCCCCCTCCACACTACAATCTCGAGTCTCACACAACAGTGCCATCTCCCGCCTCAGGGTCTTTGCCTAGACCATCCATCCCCCAGGCTTGGAATTCACTCCCCTCTTCAGCTTCATCTCATTCATTCAACAAGCTTGAGCGCCACCATCTGCTCGAAGCCCTTCGGGATACCTCCCAGGGGCCAGGGCTCTTGCTCCCAAACTACCCTGCATTTAACTGGTGGCATTTACTCTCTTTTTACGTTTATGATGCAGGTACCAGTCATCTCTGCCATTAGAAGACACGCTCCCGGCATGCAGAGACTGTTTCCATCTCTACTCTGAGGCCCCTGGGCCCATAACGGGTGGGTAATAAATGCTTGTTGATAGAAGAACCCAACACGGACAGCTATAACACAGAACACTGCTCCTAAGTCATTAAACCAAAGGACTAGGAGAGGTCACCGCCAAGGGTGGGGGATGGGGCAAGGCTTCATGGAAGGGTGACGTCTGAGTTGGGGTACAGAGAACCCCAAAAGGTGAAGATGGGAGGGGGCCCCCCGCAGGTGCGGGCACGCGTGCAGAGCCTCGGCACTCGGCTGAGGGCTTAGGAATTGCTCCGTTCGTTCCTCCTGACAGGGAATGACCGGGGAGTGACCAGAGCCCCGGTGCCCGGCACCCGGGGGAGCTTAACAAAGGCGGCCTTCGGGAGGGGGATGGGGGATCGGGTGCCGTGGAGGTGGCGGCACGGAGGGGGTTGGACCGAGCTCCAAAGCCTGCGAATCCATGAGCAGCGAAGGCATCATCGCTAGGGCTTGGAACACTGGACCTTCAAGGAGCCCTCTCCTCATTTCACAAGGGGGGAAACTGAATCTCGGAGAACCGTCCGAGTCCATACGGGCGGTGAGTCTATCCTGGCCCGGGGTGCAGCGCCGCGGCCCACCTCCCCAACACGGCCCAGAACGGGGTCCACAGGGGCCTCCGGAGAAGACAACTGAGACCCAGAGGTGCCAGTAACTTCGGCGGGGTCACCGAGGGGCGGCTAGACCCCGGGGAGGCAAAGAGTAGAGGAGAGGTGTGTGGGGGGCGGCGGGGGCGGCGTGCCCGGGGCTGGGGATACTGCGCATGCGCCTTTCTCGCCGCGCAGTGAGCCGCCTTTCCCGCGCATGCGCATTAATTTCACAGCGCCAGAGTTGGAAGACTCATATCCCTCCGCAGCGCGCGCCCGAGGGCGCCGGGCCGAGCCCTCCTCACCTGCGGCCTTGTCCGCTGCCATCTTCCCCGCCCGCTTCACGCGCCTCCCGGCCAGCGGCGCAGCCGGGACTCCGGCGGGGGCGACCGCCGACTCGCTGTGGTGCCAGCCTTCGCGGGCCTCGCCGCGGCCCTGGCGGGAGCGCGGACCGGCGGCCACGAGCCCCCGGCCGCTCCCGCAGTGGGATGATTGCTTTTCCGCTGGCGCTAGGGCGAAGACCTCCCGCCATCCACCGCCGGCGGCCGCCCCTCCCCCTTTCCTGACACGCGACTTCCGGGTGCCTCGCGCGCGGCGGAGGTGGGGGGGCGGGGCGAGGAGAGGAGAGGTCGCGGGAGGGGCGGGGCGAGCGTGGGAACGGCGGTCGAGGCCACGCCTCGTGTCGCTGACGTCTGAGCCGTCGGGCCACCTTCAGTCTGCGTCCCCCCACCTTCCCTCTCCCAGGCCCCGCCCCGCCCCGTTGACGGCTGGGCTGGCCTTGGGCCTAACTGCGTGGGGAACTTGGACAGACTTAAAATTATTTTGATGATTTTTTTATAGAGGGCGTTGACCTGCTTCCCTGGAGCCTCCCTCCCCCTCCTGGAAGCGTCCCGAACCGTAATGCCCCTCCCCCACGTTGAGAGTAAGCTCCCTGAGGGCAGGGGCTGTCCGCCTTCCTGTGTCTGTATCCCTAGTGACCGGCGGGCGCCTAACCGCCTCGGCTTTATTTTGTATTTCGCGGTGAACGTGGCCCTCCCCCCACCAAAAGAATATCACCCCGGAGGGTAGGGCTCGTCTAGTTTTCATTTTTTATATCTATGTTCTAAACGCCTGGCATTTTACAGGGTACACAGTAAGCACTTAATAACTGCTTTTTCATGCATTCTCATATTTTTTAATGAATTGTGGATAGAAACGATTCTGGGAGGAGTCTCCAATCTACTATTATTATTTTTGTAGTGGGTGTTTTGTACACCAGTGATGTCAAACCCAGATAGGACTGGGGATCGTTAATCTATGCATCAGAATCCCTGGGAGCCGCGTTCTCTTAGTTTTAACTAAGTGTACTATGTTTTGTAGTATCTTTACTTATTTTGTTCAATATCTCCAAATTACATTTTAATCAGTTCGGTTAATAGTGGCGTAGGAAGACACCTCTTCAGTACATAAATCTATGCAAGTGGCTAAAGTAAATGCCTCTTTAATTAGGTAAATATAAGGAATTGTAAACATGTTTTATAACCTGCTGAAACATCCGCATCTTATTTTTTTAATTGTTATTATTAATGGGGGGGGGTGTCAATACCTGTTGTTTCATTGGTGCTTCAAACTCTCTTCTTGTACCTAGATCTGCAAGATACAATTTAGGAGAAATGCCCGATGCACTGAGGAGGTACAGTGATTTGCCCAGAGTCAATCCATCAGTATTTTGTGCTAGACCTTTACAGGGACTTGAGATCCCTTCCCGGCTATTTTTAATGGGCTTGTATTCCGTCTGGAGAGATAAGGTGTTCATACGTAAGCATATACAGAATGAATATAAAAATAAATGACAAAGCATAGCCTAAGCATCTAGGTGGGGGCAGGGACAGGAAAAGTTTTGTTCTAGAAAGCAGTGCCTGTGAAAGGGAGAAATAGCGAATATCTCTGATTTATAGCTGTCAATACCGAGTCTCAGAGTTATATAGCCAGTGTGTGTCAGAGTAAGGATTTGAACCCAGGTTCTTCTGATACTGCAATAACTTCGAATAATAATAATATTAATAATAATATTTGTCTTTTGTACAGCATTAGACTGTAAGGTGGATAAGCATGGTACTGTGGAAGAACCATTGGATCAGCGGTCCTGAATTCAAATCCCTTCTGTCACTTACTGTCTGCTTTGACATTGAACAAGTCACTTCATCTCTGAGGCTTAGTTTTCCTCACCTGAAAAATGAGACAAGTTGGACCTCAAGTCCCTTCTGCCTCTAAATCTGTAAGTATACTCATAAATGTGGTCTGTAGCTTATATTTCAATAGCATTTTTCATACAGGATTTCATCTGTTCCTCACAACAATCACGTGACAGGTATTAGCACCTTCATTTTACAAGAGGAAAGTGAGGATGAGAAAGGAAGTGTCTTGTCCAGAGTCACATATCGGAGGAACTGGAATCTAAATTCTGTTGGTTTCCATGATGCCATGCGGAGCAGAAAGTGAGGCCTCATTACAGTGAGATAATAGATGTAACCTATTTGGCAAACTTTAAAGCCGTACAAAACATTGCTTATTATTCTTTTCTCATTACATTAGCACAGATATGTTAAGATTCCTTCACAGCATATATTAGTGGTATAAGAATTGGGCTGAATGTCACCTCAATCGTGGAAGCTGAGGAGGCCGATGTTGAATCATTTGGGATTGAAACTGACGGTCTTGATCCGGTGGCTGCGGCCCTAGCTTGTCTTTGGCAAGCTGCACTCGAAACCAGAAAAGCCTGAGAATTTGACATCCTCAACCAAGCTCCGCCATGTCAAGACATTGAAATAAATATACAGTTTGTCGAGATAACCCCATCCCCACCCCCCGGACAGCACTCATGTGAATGTAAGTCCCTTTTCATTTTAAAATTTCCATTTTTATAGATGCGTGGCCCATCACAGGTGGATCTTCCCATGAAAGCAGCAACATAAGCCTAGCCGCTGGTTGCGCCCCTTGTTCTGACTTTAGAAGTATAGGCCCCTTCCTCCATCTCTCCAAATCTCAGTTTCCTTGTCTGTAAAGTAGTCCTCAACCCACAGCGATGTTGTGAGGTTCAAATAAGATGATCTATTTAAAACACCTGGTAACCTGAAGCCTTTGGGAAACGCTTAGCTATTACCACTCTCCTGATCACGCTTTGCCCTCTTGGAGACGTTTTCTTACCCAATTTGCGATTTGACTCACATAGGCACCTCCTAATGAAAAAAGTTCCCCTCTCGATGTAGATCAGCACCGATTGGCAATCCGTAGCTTCAGAGTGACCTGGGACGCTGTTAAGTGAAGGGACTTGACTGGCCAGGGCTGCAGAGTCAGTGTGCTTCCTAAAAGGCGTGACTTGACTTCAGGGCTTCTTGACTCTGACGTTGGGGCTCCCTCTACTACTCCTCTCTGTGCCTCTTTGCCCTTTCTATCTTGGAGGAAAAAGATCTCCCCCAAAGGTCTCCTATCAGGTTCCCCTTGCAGTGTTTGGGGTAATTTTTTTGCATCCACAGTGGTCATTGTTACTTGGGCCAGCTAGGCCCAAGTTCAAATTTTGAGTTCAAATCCAGCCTCAGTCACTTAGTAGCTATGTGATCCTGGTAAGTCATTTAACCCTGTTTGCCTCAGTTTCCTCATCTGTAAAATGAGCTGGAGAAGGAAATGGCAAACCATTCCAGTATCTCTGCTAAGAAAACCCCTAAAGGGGCCATGAAGTGTTGGACATGACTGAAATGACTGAACAACAAAAATACCGCTTATAATCAGTTCACAAGTGTTTATTAAGCTCCTACTTGTGCTGAGCACTATGCTAGGTGCTTGGAATACAAAAACCAAAATGAAATTGCCCTTGGCATTAAGAAGCTTTAAATCTGTCAAGCATAGGATTCTTCCTGCTGCTCTGACTGTAAATAGTAACAGGTATGACCCCATCTCTTAATATACTGACAGCTCCTTTTTAGTAGCTCACTGGAGCCCCCTTCTGGGGATGTTTCCACTTGAGAGAAAGAAACAGGAATAAAAAGTAGAATTCAGAGCCGGAAGGGACTTTCCAGGACATCTAGTTTTAACAGGTTTTATATGTAATGTGGCCCTTCACCACCTGGAGCACAAGCTGTCACCATTATGGTCCATCAGGGAAATTGCTGGGGGGGGGGGGGGGGGCGCGGGGGATGCGCGGCTGAGTTCCAGCTGTCTCAGCTCATTGCTGAGAGGCCCCCAATTAATTGGCTGCCGGACTAGAAGACGCAGAGGACAGTCTCTAGCTGCCCTCTTGCCTTCTGTCCTTAAGTAGACAGCCTGTGATTCCAATAAGGGGAAAAAGACAGTCCTTGACTCCCATGTAATATTGGGTAGGGAGGGGCACCACTTCCTATGTGGAGTGTCAGCTCAGCTAGTCAGGCTTATCCTTAGGATTCCTGGCTGCCTTTGCTTTCCTCTTGTGTGTTTCTTACAGTATCCAGGTGGCCAAGCAGGAACCTTCTGAGTGTCCAAAGGTCAGAAAGTCTTCCTTCTAAGGCTGCAGCATCCCTAGAGAAGCAGTAGTGGAGAGTGGGGGGAGCCCACTGGGAAAGAAGATCAAGCTTGGCTGTTTGATTGGAAGATGCCTAATGCAGTGTAATTTGGATAACTAGAATCCTTCCCAAAAAGCCCTGTTTAACATCAAAATACTTGAATATTAAGCAGACTACACTTCTAGCAATAAGTTAGCTTATTGAATTCTACTCGAATCTTTCTGTTAGCGTGTGCTTTGGTTCCTTTAAACTCAGCCTTCCTTTTTTTGTGAGTCGGAATAGATCACCTGCCTTATCTCTTTTTCCTGTTTGCACGTGGGGGACCCCTTAGACTTTGGAGCTGGAACTATTCATTCTATTGGCACCTTTCCATGTAGTAGCCAGGGTTGGGGCTTATGAGCCAAGAAAGGTGAGGATGGGGAGCCTGCTTTCCACCCCCCACCCAGCCTTCCCCAGGGCCAGTGAGGAATGAAAGTTCCTGCCCCCACGGCCTCAGGTGAGCAGATTAGGTACAGCTGAAAGGAAACTGAAGTCTGAGAGAAGAACCAGCCCAGGTTCACACAGTTAGTAAGCTGCCCAGCCAAGAGCCTTGCCCTTTCTTCCTGCCATTCGTTCTCCCCCATGCACCTGTAATGTTCACGTGTGAGGACAGGTAAGCGCACAGAGCTCTCATCACTAAAAATGTTGTTAAGTGAAACTCTTGAGAGGCCCCAGCAATGCCCTCTGTCTATTAGCACCTCCTACGAGCAGAGGGTGGAAATAGAGCTAAATTAAAAACCAGGTTTTATGATGTTAGCTCCTTAAAGAAAAATGCCTCATTAGAAAATGCTGCAAAGAAAACAGTCATTTTGTATCCTGTAGTTGAAAAATAATACAGTATTTAAACCATTTTAGCCTCTAAGCTTTTGTATTATAATTCAAATATTAGTAGCCTGTCTTCCCAAGCAGAATTTGGCTGCTGTTGGCATTTGATGACAATTATTTTAACCTTCCCATTAAAATATATCCCTTCAATCCTTATTTCTTGGTTGCCGTGAATGGTCTCCATCCCACACCCTCAGGTGCTAATGTTCTCCCCGTCTTGAAATTAAATAATTTTCTTTTGTTTAGACTTGTATTTATTTCTCTATGGACAAGTTGTATTTCCCAGTAGAACATAAACTTCTTGAGGGCAGGTCTGCTTTGTATTTGTCTTTACAACCCCAGAACATAGTGTAGTGCTTGGCACATAGAAGGGGATTAATAAATGGTTATTGAAATGAAAAAGAGAGTTAATTGGGCTAGGTCCCTCTGCACTTGGGTTTTAAGGTACACTTCATTGTGGACAGATCTAAAGATACAAATATATGTACCTGGACAAAGGATAAAGTTTCAGTGTATCCTTTGTGCCCTTGTAGAGGAAGTACCAGGTTTTTGTTTCTTTTTAGTTTAGATATAACCCTTGCTCCTTGTCACTCAAAAAACAAGCTTTATGGCCTTGGGTATTTTTATCAGCCAATTCCATAAAACAAATTAAAACTGGGAACTTCCCTTTGTTGGCCTAATCATTCAGTACAGACTTCTGAAGGCCTCTACCCTCAGACTCCCGTCAATTTTATTGTTTTGTTAATTGTCTAAACTTAAGAAAGTATTAATAATGAGGATTAAACTTAATAGTATGTGTTCATACGTTTTTTTCCCCAGAGAACCTAATTGTTAAACATTTACCAGCCTGGCAGATGCTGACCCAAAGTGTAGCTTGTGTCGAGGGAAGTTTCAGGGGGCACATGCTTGAATCTGGGCAGTCTATACAAGGGACCAAAGAACACTTCACTTGCTTGTAGATGAGAGGCAGGCTTAGACTAGCCAAAGGCAGCAGATGAGGGCTTCAAGTGCAGATCAGGATAGAGGTTGGTGGAGGAGACAGGTCAGGGGCTAAGGATATGGCTAGAAAGGTGAGGGCAGAGCCAGTCCTGAGGCTGGCAGCAACGAGATGAGGATTCTTTCCCCCTTTGACTCCCTTCTATGCCCACCCGCCCTGGGCCGGCCCAGCGAGGCCCTGGGGAGGTGTGTGAATTAGGGGTGAGATCATCCTGAAGATGACCTTAGATGTCACCGAGCCCCCCAAAAAATCTGAACTGAGGCCCAGAGAGGTCAGGTGATTTGTCCAGTGTCACACTGGGAGAACTGGGATTCCAACCCAGGCTCTCTGACCCCATAGCCATCCTTCTGTCTGTACGTGGGCTGTGATGTGAAGGCCATCCTGTTTATAGACAGTACAGGAGCTTTGTCTGACCCAGAAGAATTTCATGATTTACGTCTCGTCTATCATCAGTATCCGTCTCCAACACATCATAAAGAGGTTATTCCTTGGGGTGCGTGTGTGGGTGGGGTGGGGTAGGGGAGTCAGGTCTGTGGGTCACTGAGGCTGTTCTGCTCACTGACACAAAGACCCAGCTCACTGTCCTTGTTTCCAGAGACGTCTTCGAAGGTGATCCTTGGTCCATATTTGTCAGGAGCATGTAACTCTGACCATTGATCTCTAGGTGGTGCTGTGCCCCTAACTAATCCAAGTATAGGCCCACAGGCTTTGGAGCTGGCAGGGACCTTAGGAATCATCCTCCGCTCCTCAAACCCCAATAAGGTGCTGTAAAAACCCCATAAAAGAAAAAGAAAAAATTCCGACTTCTTCTCTGGCACGAAGGGAGGGCCAAGAACCTTTCCGTGGCAGGGCGCTGCACCCCTAATTCCCGAAACGTGACCAATCCCAACCTGAACATGAGAGACTAAGCAGTATTGGTGGCCAGCAGTCCCATTCAGCACATCACCAGCCTTTATTAAGTACCTACGGGTGGGAGACACTGTGCTAGGCACTAGAGAAACAAAGACAAAGAGAAGAGCCCCTGCCCTCAAGAAGCTTACGTTTTACATACAACACGGACATACAATATATTTTTGAGGGTGGAGAGAGCACTAACTAGGTATTAGGAAGGGCTTCCTGTAGGAGGAGTCACCGGAGCTGAGCCCTGAAGGACGTCAGGGACAGAGGAGGGTATTCACTGAAGCCAGCTGTGAGTTTTTAGTGTGTGCATGTGCAGCTGGGAACTATGCACAGAGGAGGGCCTGATTTGTTGTTTTGTTGATGGTCTAGACTTAAGAAAGTGCTAGAGAAAAAGCAGTGATTAAACTTGAAAGTATATCTCATGTACCTTTTTATTTTTTTTAGAGACCTACTTGTTATACCCTTCCTCTGTACTCCCTTGATTTGGGGCATAGGGAAGGCATGGGACAGAAGATGGAATGCTAAGGGGCGGGTTTGGCCAAAATGGAGAATGTGGAGAGGAAAGTAATTTAGTGGAGTAATTGTGGAAAGGTAGGCTGGGGCTAGGGCTGGAGGGGCTTAAAATGCCAAGGCGACACCTCTGTAATTTATCCTGTAGGCCATGGAGGACTACTGAGGTCGTTCGGCAGAGGAAGGATATGGTTAGCCCTGGGCTTTAGAAAGATTATATTGGGAGCTGCGTGGAGCATAGCTGTCAAATACTGGAGGCAGATAGATAGCTCACCACCCTCCCGAGCACAATCAGGGCCCCAGCCATATGAAAATGTAATTGGAAATGTTTAACAAAATAAAGGTATAATATAACATAGATAATATTAATTTGTGGTTTTCTAATCCAATTGATGCTATTTGAGTTTGATACCACTGTTACAAAGGACGAACTGGGGACCAGTTAGGAGGCTGTTGTAGACATCCTGGCAAGAGGTGAGAAGGGCCTGAACTAGGTTAGGTGGAGAAGAGAAAGACATGAAAGTTGAAGGGGGAGGAGAGGGCAGAGGGAAGTAGAAGTAACAAGATTTAGCAATGGATTGGATATGGGGCTTGATGCTTTCTCCTCAAATATTGCCAACTTTAGGAACAGCCCATCCATCCCTTTTCCCTGGGTTACAACAAGGAGAAGAAAAGGAAGAGCAGCTCTGTAATTAGTCCCTCTGGGAGGCTCTGGGTGAATATAAAATATCACCAACCTAATTTAGAGACTCTCCTGAATGCCCCGTGGTTACCTCAAAAGCAACACGTCCAAAAGAGAATTCATGATCTAGCTTCCTAAACCTACCTCCCCTCCAAATTTCTCTGTTTTCAAGGTGCCATCATCCTTAATGTCACTCAGGTATGTGAATGTAGAATCACCCTTATTTCTTCATTTCTCACACTTCTCCCCCATATCAAAATCGGTTCCCAAGATTTGTCAGTTCTTTCACAGAAGCTTCCCTTGATTCTATCCCTTCTTTGTAGCCACAGGGCTCCGGTCTTGCTTTAGGCGCTTATCAACTGTTGCCATAGTTCTTTCCTGGTCTTCCTGCTTCCAGTCTCTCCACTCCAGTCTGTCTTCCAAATGGCTGCCAAAACAGTCCTCCCAAACCACTACTCAGAAAACCCCGGGGGCTCCCCATTGCCTTGCGATAAAATACAGACTTGTCCACTTGGCATTGAAAGTCCTTCAAAATCTGGCTCCACTCTACCATTCCAGGATTACGTCACATTACTCCGTTCTCTAGCACTCTCTATTCTAGTCAAATTGGTCTATTTTCTGCTCCCAAACACAGCATCACATCCTCTGTCTGCATGTCTTTGCATGGGCTGGAATGAAGCTCCCTCCATCCCTGGAATGAAGCTCTGTCCTCACCTCAAATACCTCTTAGAATTCTAAACTTCTTTCAAGGCTCAGCTCGTGGCACTGCCTTACGAAGCTTTTCCTGATTCTCCTGGTTGTTAGTGTCTCTTTCTCCTTAGAATATCTTATACATTTACTTGTCTGTGCACATGTCTAGGAATGGAAACTCCTTGAGGGTAGGGACTGTATATTATGTTGTCTTTGTATGCCTAGCACCTAGCATAGTGCCTCGTACATACTACAAGCTTAATAATTACTTGTTTGTTGAATGTCATATTGTTGAACATCCTAAGGACCAAAACATTTTGTATAAGTTAATGTAAGTGTAGAACCTCTTTTGGACTGCTTCCTCACCTCCCGCTGGAACTGGTATTGTGGGTTCATCCAGAGGGAATTTGAATATTTCTTTCCTGAGACTTTGATCTTCACTAAGCCTGAGGAGCTGGGATTCCTAATACTGTAGCTCATGAGCCCCTATGCAGTGTGCTCACTGATATCAATCAGCCAGTAGTACCCTATTACAAAGGTAATTTTTACAAAATCGCTGAGAATACATAGCAGTAACAGTAGTTATAAAATGACTTCCCCCAAACCAAGGCACGCTCTCTCCTTTCACATCCACAAGTTCCCTGGGGAGAATGGGCTTAAATTTAAAAGATCATGCTAGTAAGGACTCATAGATTCCTACATGGTCCCACATGGAACCAAGGAGTAGCTCACAACTCCTGGACTTGTGAATCCTTTTCTCCCCTGAGGAGTCCTCAACATATTCACTTTAGGGAATGTTGACATTTGTGATAAGCGAGAGGATCCTTTCCCTTGGGGTACTGGCTCCTTCCGGAGCATGGTGTCTCCACTGGTGGATCAATTCACTGCTGTGTCAAGCAAGTTGCCTTTCACTAAACTCAGCCAAAGCTGCTACTGGGTTGGAGATTATGATTGGCTTTGACCAGTCTCTCAATCTCACTGGTCACCTGGGCGCTCCCTTCTCAGGATGCTTACCCACCTGAGATAAGGAAAAAAGAAACCGAACAGGGCCAGAGGCACCATGCACTCAGGGATTTGTGGCAGCCAGGGTAGAGGAATACTGCCCAGCTTGCTGCTGCTCCTCCCAGCCCCTGGAGTCTCTAGCAGCCTTCCTCATCTGAAAGCCACCAGTTAAGATGAGAAATAATCTCTTTGAACCTTTTGTATGTGGACTCAGTTCTGGCTCAGCCTCTTCTACTGCTCTTACAAAAGAAAGTTCACCAATCCTCCATGTTTTAGTTTGAAACTACACCAGGGTTATTGCAGTACTCTGAAGTGGGGGGAGCCCCTCTATCACATATGCCTGAGAGCAAGCCCACCTTAATTAAGCATGTGTTTGCCTAGAATGCCAACTGAGCATGCCCAAGGGGATAGGGGAGCAAGGGGGTTCTGTGAGAACATGCTTGTTTTACAATGTGTACTGATCAAACCAAAAAACACTGCAAAATTGTAATGCTCCAGTCTGGCCCCAAAGAAGAGGTGCAAGAAGGAACTTTCTTTACCTTGTTTGCAAAAGTGGGATCTAAGGGAAGCTACGTGGCACACTGAGTAGAGCACCAGCCCTGGAGTCAGGAGGATCTGAATTCAAATCCGGCCTCAGACACTTGACACACTTACTAGCTGTGTGACCTTGGACAAGTCATTTAACCCCAATTAATTGCCTTCCCTTCTCCCTTCCAAAATAAAAGAAAAGGAAGATAACCCAAAAGTGGAATCTGTAGTTGTGGAACACTAGATATAAATCTAAAGACAAGACTTTGATGTTAGTTTTACTGAACTGTATTATTCTTCTTTTAGTTTTTGTTGTAAGAGATAGCTCTCTGGGAAGGATATGCAGGTGGTATAAAAAACACATTCAGTCATTTTTCAGTCATCCAGCTCTGTGACCCCACTGGAGGTTTTCTTGGCAAAGATACTGCAGTGGTTTGCCGTTTCCTGTTCCAGGTCATGTTACAGATGAGGAGGCTGGGGCATAAGATACAACCTAAGATATCACTAAATATGAAGATCAAATTAGTTCAATATGATACAATACAAGGTGGTCACTCCAGGGTCCCAGGTAAGGGTAATGGTCTAAAAAGAAAGTCTAATCTTGAAATGTTTTTTCTTTTCTGCTTGTTGCTTTTCGTGGCATTTGCCTCTTTTTAGATGTCTTGGTAACTCCCCCACAGAGCTGGGTGCCTTCTGAGTTCAGTATATTCTCGAAGGCTCAGGCTGGGCTCCTTCCTCATTTCTAATGCCTGGCCACAGTTAAGGGAAAGGACTTGGTGTCTATCCACTCTTGAGAACTTCCAATCTTAGTTCGTGTCAGTGACAGATACCCATAGGCCTCTGCTGTGTCGCTCCTACAATCTCGCCCTTTGTCACACTGCAGAGGGACTTTGACCCCTGCCTCACCCAGCCTTCCTAGAGTCAGGAGATTTAAAGTACCTATGGGCAGGTTCCACATGGTTTCATCATGGTTTGGGTTCAGGCAGGCTATTTTGAGCTGACAGTTGACAGAGACATGGCAAGGTCCCCTGAGGGGAGGACTGGTATCTCAGTAACCTTTGTATAGCCTGCAGTCCAACTTGGTTCTTTGCACACAGTAGGTGCTTAGTAAATGTTGGTTGGTTGCTATTTATGAGCCGTTGAGGATTTTTTAAAAATATCATTCTTTATGTTGATTTTTTACTCAATTAATTCCCAGTATTCTCTAGGCTATCTCATAATTATTCTAGCAATATTTGGCAGGTAGGGGAAGGAAGACTGGATCTGTGATTTCATTCACTTTTTTTTTTTGCCAATGCAGATTTACATCTGCTCTGTAACTTAGAATCTTATAGTTAGCGAGTGGTGAGGTGACTTGTCCAAGGTCTCTAGCTCAGGACTGAAGTCAGTTCTCCATCCACTGCTCACCACCCTGATGCCTCCCAACAATATTAAGATAACAACATTAGTATAAGGTAATTAAAGGAATATTCACTTTGTATAATAGTTCATCTCAACAAAGATTGAGATCAAAGAGTTTCTTGAATCTCAGTGCCTTAAACTGCAGTATTCAGACCTTCTGGAGTTCCTGGGTGTCCAGCTCCCATGGCCCGCCCCTGCCCCAAGTGCAGCTGAACCAGATTAAAATGAGATTAGGAAATGTTTAAGTAAAAGTACAGTGCAATATAGTTAATGTTAATATTTGGTTTTTAAAGTTAATATATGCCCACAGGAATCTGTTTCTATTTGAATTTGACACTGCTGTCTTATGTGACAAGATCTATAAATTAAGAAAGCTTATGGGCAGAGCTATAAGTAGAGTGTAACTTGGCCCCAGGGGGCCCTGAGTTAATACAGGAATTCTACAGGAGGAAAACTATAGAATTATAAAACTTAACCTCTCATTAGCAAGAATTTTTAGTAAAATAGAAAGCTGCCAACAGCGGTGTCCTGCTCTGCTCCTGGCCCCTGCCTTCACTGGGCCGAGGCAGAGTTGGGATGTTCTGTGATGGATGCTCCAGGTGCAGAGATTCTGAGGCCCAGCTTAGCTCAGTCCCTTGGGATGTGCCTCACAAAAGGTTAGGCTGACATGGAGGTTTTTGTGTTTCCTGCTGGCGCTGATTCTTTCATTGGGTAAAATTAAATCCCTCAGTTAAGATGTCTGATGGCATATGCTGTCAGACTCCTTAATAGGATAGTTTTGCTGACCTGTGCTCTCTTGCTCTCTCTCCCCTCTCCTCCTCCTCATTTGTCTTTCCCCTCCCTGTATCTCTGTATCTCCCCC
This sequence comes from Trichosurus vulpecula, assembly GCF_011100635.1. NCBI lineage: Eukaryota > Metazoa > Chordata > Mammalia > Diprotodontia > Phalangeridae > Trichosurus > Trichosurus vulpecula. The sequence continues at coordinate 23,144,061 of NC_050577.1, forward strand.
CCCCCATTCTCTCCATCTGTCTCCTTCTCTTTCCCTCCCTCCTTCCTTGTTACAGAGAATAATGGCTTATTGGGTTCAGGGGAGGGATAAGAGATATATTTGGAAATTAAAGTTATGTAAAAACAAAACATATTAGTAAAAAATTTTTAATGAAGTTGTTAGGAATCCTGCCTCTGACACTTATATGCTCAGTTGTTAAAGGGGGAGAGTCAGTTTACCTATGTGAGCCTCTGCTTCCTCACATGTGTACCAGGGACAGACTGTATCAGTGCGCCTGACTGATTGATCCTGATAGGGGAGGCTACAAAACCTGCTTCCAGGAGAGTCATGATGAAATATAATGATGTGTTTTGGAGAGACTGTAGAGCTTGTGTGGACATTCTCTAACTGGCTCTGGTTCTCCAGGGACCAGGTGAGAAGTCTTTTTCGCTTGATGGCCCACCTCCTTGACTACAGCGCCAGCTGAGAGACAACACTATAAGGAGATAGGCCGTGGGGACTTTTTCCCCTCTGAAACCAGGTGACCCTGTGAAAGGGGCCTAATGAGGTCTGTGTCTTCTGGGTTTGTTATTTTCCGCTTTGGGGGAAGAGATTAATCTTGAGGTCAAAAGAGAAAGCCGAAGGAATCCAGGAATTAGAATCTATGCCAGGCTTTACGTACAGCCCAGCATCATTACCCCAAGGAACAAAGGGGTGCCCTTTATAACTCAGTCCGGCCATAGCAGAAGCAAGGACTCACCGGGCAGTGGATGCCACGTTTGGACCTGAACTTGGTGGGGATAAATGACAATGTCAGAACTACCGCCCGGAGTTGGGCCCAGTCTCCACAGTGGGTTGGGGACGATTCCATCCCTGGGGTGTTGAGGGGGGTATTTGTACTTTGCAGTTGCTCTGTCTCCCAAGTAAACATCTCTTGCTAAAAGCTAATTGATGTTCAGTGGCTAAGTGGGACTGGGGCACCCCGGCAGTGAGGGAAACATGGCCAGTAGGGGCTCAAGCTGATGGCTGTAGAGAAGGAGTGCCCCCCCTACTCTGCCCCCACTCCTCAGGGGGATGACACAGTGGGCCTCCCTCTGGGAGCATGAGGCAAGGGCATGATGACTGTATACCTGTAGGATGTAAACAATAAGGGCTCGAGTGCCTGCTTCACCAGCTTCACAGGTACCTGTAAGCCTGAAGGCGGTGTAGAAACAGAGTCTGCTTTTGGGGTCAGACCTCAGTTCTAGAAATTACTCTCTATGTGACCTCAGTCAAGTCTTACCTTCTCACCTGTCTGGGTCTGGGGGGGTTCCTCATCTGTAAAATGAGGAAGTTGGTAGGTTCCATCTCTGTTCACTAGATAGCATTATCAGAGAATGCTCTGGAAGATTTGACTCACTTTTCAGTAATTTTTTTCTGTTCAGCTTTGGTCATTCCTTGGATACAGAAAGTCACATTTGCACCTCCTTCCTGGAGCATCCTTGAGCCCCTTCTGTGCCACTTTCTCTCTTGTTCCCCAGATAAGGCCTCCCAGTGATCTGGGGCTCTACACCCCCTTCAGTGAGTGACCCTGCTTCTCAGTCCTTTCTCTCTGTCTACCCAGAGCCTGTCCAGCCCATGCCCAGCACATGCTAAGTGCTTCATAAATGATTATCTAGACGAACGAACAACAGCAACAACAAACATTTATTGAGCATCATCATGTAAAGCCCTGAGAAATAACCTCCATTCTAGGAGTCAACCATGTCTGGTCTATAGATTCTGCTAGAAGAATATGACAGATTGCTATTATCTGTGGCACTAACGTCAACCCCGGCATGGCACTAGTGATTTGGTTTCCTCCCTGGGTCATGTTTAGCATGGTGGGGTTGTCATCCATATGTTTGGATCAAGACAGGCCAGGATTTGGGATGCCCTCCCACTCTGATGCCAGCAAGAGACGTGAGCAGGCCTTCTTATGACAGCCCTTTATTACTGGAAACACTACTCTGTGGAGGAAAAAAAATCCTAAAAAATCACTTCACCATAAAGCTATCAGAAGGCAAAGAAAACAAAACACCAACCCAGCAGTTCAACTCAAGAAGCAATTATGAAGCATGTCCTATGGGCCAGGAGAGGCAGAGTAGGGTAGTGGATAGAGTCAGTCAACTAGCATTCATTAAGTGCCTACTGTGTGCCAGGCACTGTTTAAGGGCTGGAAATACAGGGAGAGGCAAAAGGAAAAAGGCAGCTGTCCAAGAGCTCACAATCCAGTGGGGGAGACAATATGCAGATAACCCCATACAAACAGGATATCTACAGGATAAATTAGAAATCATCAGTAGAAGGAAAGTAGTAGCATTAAGGGAGCCTGGGAAAGGCTTCTTGCGGAAAGTGAAACTTGAGCTGGGACCTGGAAGAAGCCAGGGAAGATGGGAGGTAGAGATGAGCCATGAAGGCAGAAAGCCCAGGGCCCAGGTCTTACCTTTGACACAGTCACTGTTTGACCCTGGCCAAGTCATTTCACCTCTCATTACCCTAGGCAGCTAAGACTAATTGCAGAGAAAGGGCTGACCTGACTAGGCGAAGGGGGAATTTCCTCATCCCACAGTTCTCTGCTCCTTGGGAATCCCAAGTCCATTCCTATTCTCTCCTCACATCCTAGGCTGGAGGTAAGAGTAGGAGGCACATGGAAAGCAGTCACATGAGCTCTGGGCCTTTCTGGGTTAATGGGATCGGGGACAGTGACTAGCAACACCACCTGATGATTAAAGCTTAGCCATGAAGGAAGGTAGGATTTCTGATCGGCCATCTGTGGCTTGGGGAAAGGAAAATGCTGGGAAGAAAAAGATGGTTGTTGCAAGAACTTAGAGTAAATCATTTCAGCTAGCTAGTGGAGCGTGTGAAGGGGAGTCATAGAAAATAAGGATAGAAAGGCAGAGAATCCTTCCCCCCTCCCCCAGAACCCTGAAAGAGAAATAAAGTCTTGCCCAATGACACAGGACTCTGTGAGAGTGGGAATTGGGATAGCCTCAAAGCTTAGATGGGCTAAGTCTGGGATATCAAACTCAATTAGAAATGGAAGCCATTAAAACCAGATGTAAGGATCCCTGCTGGCTGCATATTGACCTAGAAAACCGCATATCAACGTTGTCTATGTTCAATTGTGTTTTTGTTTGTTTTGTTAAATGTGTCCCAATTACATTTTAATTTCGTTTCAGTATACTGGGCAGTATTGCCTGTTCTGGACTATGTTACCATGAAGCTTGCACTGACTGTTGTGGGCTCAAGAGATAGTCTCTGGGTAATTTAATCATCTTATTAATAAGGTCAGTAGGTTATTAATAAAAGGATAGTCATTTGGCCATCTTTCTTAGAACAAAGACCCCTAATAGTGATGAGGTCACAGTTTATATGCCCTTCAAAGAGGAGGTGTTCCTGAAGGGTGACAATCAGTTCTGATTGATTAATCAAATGGGAGGTGGGCTATCTTGGGGTACATGACTTAGGTCATGCAGATCTTGGTCAAAGAGACGTCAATGTCCCCAACACCTATCTTGATGATAGGGAGAATCAGCATTTTCCCAGGACCTTTCTGGGCAAACAGTGAACTCAGGAATACACACATTAACCCAACCTTAGAATTTAGACCTTAGAATACTGTCTAATTAAATCTTGGCCTAAGTAAATCTCTAAGACAAATTTCCCACATTGGTTGGCTTCTGGATGAGAAAGTAGAAAAAGGGAAAAACCTTGATCCTAATACAATAATTGGTTATTAAATGTAAGAGAGGAATATTAATTTCTCACACTGCCAATCAAGGTCCCAAGAAAATGTGAAGAAATTCATCTCCCTCCTTTCCTTGGGGAGGTGAGAGACTATAGGTACAGGTGAGTCAGTGGAGTACAATGTAAGGATACCTGGCTCTTGGATCAAGAGATCTGTGTTCAGATCTTGTCACTGACACTTAGTCTCTTTGTAACCAGAGCTTGTTATTTATCCTTCCTAGGTCGAAGTTTTCTTGTGTATAGAATAATCAGGAATTGGGCTGGATGGCCTCGAAGGTCCCATCCAGCATTGAATCTAAGTTGTGTGCATTGTCGGGTGTGGCTACTATATCAGTTGGTTTCGCTTCAATGTTTTTCTTTGTTATGAGGGAGGCTCCCACAGTATGTAAGGCGTGTGTGGAATATCTGGGGATGACTATGACATTATGTTATGTTATGACATAACAATAAAAGGTCTCAATAAAACATTAATTTTTCACAACAAGAAAGATGGAAAAGGAAAAAATGAAGAAAAAGAAAATATTGCCAAAGCTTCAGTATCTACTTGTGTTCACATAGACTTGGGTCTGGTTCAATGCAATTTCAAGTAAGAACGGACCTTTTAATTTGCCCCAGCTTGTCTACACAGCCCTGTAGGTGTAGAGACACAAAATACAGCCTCACTTCTCCTGATATTATCTGAACTGGTCACAGTAAATCAGAAACAACTGAGAACACCCAGCCCAAGGCTTTGTAACATTCCTTCACAGGGGCCCAGTCCATCTGAAAATAAAATTGTTTTTTTAATCAAAAGGGGACTTTAAAAAACTAAGGCTCATGTTGGCAACCTTTCCGACCTTCCACCTACAGGGACCCTTTTGATTTTACCTAAGGCAGCAGAAGTTGTCCAGGTCACTGTTCCACCTTGTCAGTAAGCCTGGAAGTTTGAGCATAACTTTGCTGCCTAGGCTCGGCCTGCAGAGATGGGTCCTGTCTCTCTGCTTTTTAGAAATGGTAGACCAGCCCTGACTCTTCTACTGGAAGAAAAAAAGAAGGCCCAGAAACTTTGACAGTGAGCAGCTGCTGCTAACCAGAGAGCCATCCAGACTTGGCATAGTCACACAGAGAGGAAAAAGCTAGCAGGGGGTTCCCCCTTTCCCACCTCTTTATTTTTAAATGTGTCTAGACTTTAACAACACACAGTTGCTTCCGTGTAATTATATCTATTGTTTGTGACCTCGACTCAGTCTGGTGGGGGAGGATTGATTAATGAAGGGATTAACAATATTTCCTCCTTCCCAGTTAGTAGTAATATGGAGCCAACAGCTTTGGGAAAATAAAACAAAACTTCTGTCTTTATTCTCCATCCCATTCTTGCCTCTTCTACTGCTCTGGCCGTCCAGACTGGAGGTAGGACAAGCAGGGATAGCATATACCAAAAGGTCTGGAAGCCCCACAAGATGGGATAGGGGAAGCCAAAGGAAGATCTTGCAAGTAGGCAACATAAGGGCTCATTAACATGGTTTGATTGAAGGGCCAGGTACCAGGTAGGTCCCTTGGCCACAAATGTCTATGGCAAAAGATGCTCATTACAGCATTCTAATTCCATTCTTTATGGTCTTGAAAAACGTTTCTGGCTTTGACAATTCCCTAGTAAACTGCAAATATACCAGGGAGATGCCAAGTCTTAACACCTTAATAGGAATGAAGGTCAACATTTGAACATGCAGGAATGGGGATAGGATGTATACATAAATACGGCATGTGGCAGAATGGATAGGGACAAAGGAGAGAGCCAGACAGTGTACTCTAGAAAAATGTGTGGAGAGAGAGAGAGAATAGTTTCAACTAAGGACATCAGGGAAGGCTTTACTGAATGGAACTTTGAAAGAAGGTAAGGATTCGTAGAGATTCAGTTCATTCAGTTCAATGTGTGAGAAACGTGGTTTTGAGGATCACTGGACTTCCTAGGCAGGGCCAAAGTCCTGAAGAAGAACCCTGTGATAATCCCTAGGGAAGGCTGTACAGACCACAGGACTCCCAGAGGAAGACCAAGTGGTAGCCATCCCTTAATCTGTGGGGATCACAGGGCCTCCTAGGGGTCAGACCCTAAGGAAGACCCAAGTGATGGCCCCTTAGGATGGCAGTAAGATCACAAGGCTCCTGAGACAAGGCCAGAAGTCCCATGTGATGTCCCCTTAAGAAGGCCGTGCAGACCACAGGGTTCCCCAAGGGAATCCAGAGTGGTAGCCCTCTTAATACCACAGTGGGGATCACAGAACACCCCAAGACAAGATCTGGGAGTAAGCCTGGCGAGCTTCCACTGCCTGTTGCTTCCCTTCACTTGACCTTAGGAAAACCCACATGATTTGCCCATTCACACCCAAAGAACTCAGGACCAGAGTGGGCAGAGGAAGGCATTTTATTATGCTCCCCGGGAGAGCAGGTATAGTGCTCGCAAAAACACTTACACTGATACAGCTGCAGGAGCAGGGGTAACCATTCCCTCCACTCCTGCTAGAGTCATGGTTAGTTTACAATCTTTGTTTTTTACATAGTTTTCCTAGGTTATAGTTTATATAAATAGGATAATAAGGATACAGAAGCAAAAGTGAAGTTAATTAGATTTTCCTTGTCTTAGTTTAGGATTAAACTGTATTCTTTTACTTCCCCTACTTTCCCTCTTTAACATATGCAAATTATGCAAATCAGTAGGCCTGGATTCTTGACCAAGACCAGACCCTAGATAAGCTTGAACAGGTTCAAGTGGGTTTGGCCTCTCTAATTCCCTAGACTGCCTTCTCAAAAAGTATGCACATGCGTACAAGCCTCTGACCTCTCACCTGACCGACCTTGAGGCCTGGTCTCTGCTAAAGCTGGGATGGGGGAGGGCGGGGAAGCACACCTTTAGTTCTGTGGAAACAAAACTCCTCCTCCCATTTCTTACAGATGTAATAAGCATTTGTGGGTGCTTAGGAGCTGTGGCTACAAAGGCGAAAATAAAGCAGTCCCTGCCCTCAAGGAGCTTATATTCCATGGAGAGAGAAAGGAAGCAACATGTACACAGGTAAGGATATACAAATTCAACATGGCATCACATCTTATGCATATATTTTATATAGCTGTATTTCTATATGTCACAATATACATGTCTTATGTATGTGTGTTTATGTATGCATGCACACAAATATATTTATAATATACTTATATATTATAACAATGTATTTATAAAGGTATTATATTTCTATAAAAATATATAATATAAATAAAATCTAATATATTTAAATAAAAATATATTTGTACATAAAACACATATGTATAATGTATATGAGACATAATGTGAGGTGCTATTGGAAACGAAGCATATGACTAGAATTATTTCTTACAAGAGAGGGTTTCTATTAGGGCAGGGTCAGTTTTCAGGAAGTGATGGATATGTTTTAGGTTTGTTGGTTTTTTTTTAAAGAAAGAAAAATCCCTCAATAAAACCACACCTGGGTTTTCTTTTCCTTTCCTTTCCTTTTTTTTGGAGGGGGGAGGACCAGATTTGTGATTTAATTGGTATCCGGAACTCCTAGTCAGGGAAATCCTTCTAGCAACACAGATGGATACCTGCTCTACAAACTAGGGGTTTGCCTACGGGCCCTGAGAGGCTGTAACTTGTCTGGGCTCACACAGCCAACGTAAGTCACACTCTGGACTTGAACATGTAGTGCGCTGGAACCAGGTCTTACTTGTTTGTAAGGCTGATTATTAAATTTTCAGTGTGCGCATTTATACCTAAGAAATGGGGAAATGTGACAAATCAGGGCTTGCTTGTTTTGTTGATTGTCCAGACTTATGAAAGTGATGGAGAAAATGGTAACAATGCTGATTAAACTTATAAGTATGTCCTACGTACGTTTTCCCCTTGGAGAGCCAGTTGTTAAATATGTACCAGCATACCACTGACTTGAACCCAGGTTTTCCTGACTCTGGGGCCCTCTTCCTCTCCACTTTGGTCCCCCAGCCTCTCGTTCCCATTGAATGAATAAATGAGGCATAATTTTTAATTTTATTTATATCAGCATTTATTAAAATGAAAAAAAACCCATAACAAATTATAGTCCAGCAAAGCAATTCCCCACATTGCATATCAAGACCATCATCTTCTCTTGGGCAGGAGGTAGGGTATATTTCATCTTTGGTCCTGGGGACTTGTGGTTTATCATTGCATTGGTCAGAGTTCTAAAGACTGTCAAAAATGTTTCTCTATAATGTTGTCATTGTATAAATTGTTCCTCTAGTTCTGCTCACTTTGTTCCGCATCAGTTCATAGTGGTCTGCCCCGTTTTCTCTGAAACTGTCCATGTCATCATTTCTTATGGCACAGTAACAGTCATTACATTCATGTCGCATCATTTGTTTTAGCCATTCCCCAACAGATAGACACCCCCTCAGTTTCCAGTTTGGAGTTACAATGAGTAGAGCTGTTCTAAGTACTTTTTGCACATGTGGGTCCTTTTCGATTTTCTTCGACCTCTTTGGGACATAGACCTAGTAGTGGTTTCACTGGGCCAAAGGGCATGCACAGTTTGGTAACATTTGAGGAACAGTTCCAAATTGCTTCCCGGATGGATGAACAATGTATTGTTTTTTCTTAAGGGGAAGCACACTTTGATTCTCAGTATAGTTAAGAACATCCACACAGGTGGATCTGTGTTTATTCCAGACAAATGGAATTCAAAGAGAAGCCCAGCTATGCACATTCTGGTAATGAATCAATGAGAGTCTCACTCTTCTCATCTGTAAAACCAGGTGACTGAATGTCCTGAACTCTTCTTATCTTAGGTCCCTTCCAGGTCTAAGATCCTATGTCCTCTTGTCCCTGATTGCCTAGATCAAGCATTCATGGAATTAATAATATTTCTTAGGAATCAACTGGAATGACGGCTAAAATAGAAAAATTCACTCCAAAAAGTTAATTGAATCAATGAGCCATATAAAGCTAGGGTGACCCTCCCCCTTGGGGAATAAAGCTCTTTCAGAAACTTCACCCTACAGAATCCTCACGGGTACTATAAGAGAGAGAAATCTCTGATTTTATTTTATCTTTATACTGTTCAAGGTCACTCTCCCCTTTGGACTGCCCACCAGAATGTTTCCATGTAACATGGTCACATCACACGTGGAGCGGTCCTACTGACTTGTAACCACTAGGAAAACCATTCTCATCATTGCATTCCCCTGCACAAAGTTGCACTGATTCTGGAGTTTCAATTTAGTTTCCCAGAGAGTCACAACAGTGAGTATTGTTGCCAGGCAACATACAACAGGAGAGGATGAATTTCATCTTTTTTGGAAACATAGAACATCCCAGTTCTATGGTTTCCATGGAGAAACCCAATTGTCATGCTTAATTTTGTTCCCAGCACTGGAATTGGAAACTCAGGCAAGACAATCAGGCTTATTAAGCAATTATATATTCTAAGGGATCGGATATTGTAAGAGAGATCTTTTACTTTTACGACCTTCCCCAAAGTGCTATTATAAGGGAAGTGTTGTGTGAGGCTTAATGGGTGATTATAAATGTAACTTAGCTCGAATCAATTGAGTTGTGAGCCTCACAATAAATAATGCATGTGAAGTATTAAATAAATGTCAGTTTTTATTGTTAACGAATAGCTACATCCCAAAAGAATATAAAGTCTGTGAAGGCAGAGATTGCTTTATTTTATCTTAATCTTTATTTTATCTCCTGGAGCTTGGCACATAGTAAGCTCTTATTAAATGCTTGTTGAACTGCAACTTTGGAAATCATCTTCTGCACTTTAAAAACGACTACTTTTCTGTGTGACAGATGCTTTTTGCTAGTAATACAATCACATATCATCAGCATCGCTCATGACATCTGTATCATTTCCAGTCCAGCCAAGGGCTGAGGATTGGTAGCAGCCATGTATGAAGCTATGAAAAATAACGGTTGGATTGCTTGTAAGCAATGCAGCCAGACCAGGGCATGCCTCAATTGTTAACACTGCATCGAAAACAAAACAAAGATCTGACTTTGGCACTGTTAGTGATTTTTAAAAGAACCAAGATGGTCTAAAGGTACAGCCTCAGTTTCATATACTTCCTGAATAGGAGGATCATGAGATTTGCAATTAGAAGAGATCTTAGAGATGTCCTCAGAGACCCAGAGAGGGTAAGTGACCCCAAGTCACACAGGTAATAAGTTGAAGAGCTAAGAGAGCCCATCCCTTGTCCCTCATTATAGGCCTGACCCTATTCATGCTTTCTTGCCCTGCTTTCCACCTCCAACCTCTGCCTAATTATCAGCTTCATTTTTAACCCTTTTATTTTTCTAAGATTATTTGAGCCCTCTATTTCTTGTTCTGTTGACCTGGACATTTTATATTTTCATAAATATTCATCCATTTCATTTAGATTGTTAGTTTTATTGGCATATAATTAGGTAAAATAGTTCCTACTAATTTATTTTATTTCTTCTTCATTGGTTGCCATTTACTTTTTTTCATTTTTGATACTGGTAATATGGTTTTCTTCTTTCTTTTTTAAATTGTTAGCTAATGATTTATCTATTGTGTTTTTTTTAAAGTTCCTTGCTTTATTATTAACTCAATGGGTTTATTTTGCTTTTAATTTTTTGAGGTCTTTTCTTTGATTTTCAAAATTTCAATTTTGGTGTTTAATTGGGAGTTTTAATTTGCTGGTTTTCTAGTCTTTTTAGTAGCATGCTCAGTTCGTTGATCTGTTCTTTTTCTTTTTTATTGATGAAAGTGGTTAGAGATAGAATTTCCCCCTCTGGACTTGTTTGGCTGCAACCCCCAGATTTTGGTATGTTGTATCATTGTTGTCATATTTAATGAAATTATTGATTATTTCTATGATTTGTTCTTTGACCCACTCATTCTTTAGGATTAAGTTATTTAGTCTCCAACTAATTTTGAATTATTTAATTAATGGACCTTTATTGAATATAATTTTTGTTGTATCCTGTTCAGAAAAGTATGTTTAATATTTCTGCCTTTCTGAATCTGCAAGATTTTAATGTCCTAATTCATCATCAGTTTTTGTGAAGGTACTATGCAGATCTGGGAAATATGTCGAGTCCTTTCTATTTTCATTCAATAATCTCCAAAAGTTTTATCATTTTTTGTTGTTTTGGTTAGATTTGTCTAGGTCTGAAACGGGGTAAATTGAGGTCTCTATTATAGTTTTACTATCCATTTCATCCTACAACTCACTAAACTTTTCCTTTAAGTATCTAGATAAAATGGCATTTGGTGCATATATATTTATTATTGATATTAATTCACTGTATACAATATTTTTCAGCAAAATGTGAATCCCTGTTTATCACTTTTAATTAATTCTCTTTTTGCTGTTGCTTTGTCTGAGATCTTTCTTGCTACCCTGCCTTTTTTACTTCAGTTGAAACATAATAGATTTTACTCCACCCTCTTATTTTAACTCTGTGTGCATCTTTGTTTCCCACACCCTCTTTAAGAATTCATTTTGCTTTTTTTACTTTATTTTTCTTGAGGTTTTTTTTTTGTCTGTGTTTTCTTTCACAGCATGACTATTATGGATGTGCTTTGTGTAAGTACACATGTATAGTATATCAAATTTCTTGCCTTCTCAATGGAGGGGGGTTAAAGAGGGAGGGAGGGAGGGAATTTGGAACTCAGAGTTTTAAAAGTTAATGTTGAAAATTGTTTTTACATGTAACTGGGGAAAAATAAAAAATAAAATACTTAAAATTTTTTTAAAGATTTCATTTTGCTTAAGACTGATCCATCTCTTAATACACTCTTCCTCTTATTCCCCCCTTCCCTATTCTCCTTTCCTCCCTTTGCCTCCTTTCCCTCCTGCTAAGTGAAATGCATTTCCATATCAAACTATGTATTTATTCTTCCCTCCTTTCACCAGTTTAGTTGAGACCAAGTGTTGCCTGCTCCTCCCACTCCTTCCTCCGTATTTGTATTGACTTCTATTTGTGTACCCTAATCATATGAAATAATTTTCCCCATCCTTCTCCCTTTTCTTCCTGCCCACCCCTGCATATACTCCTCTTCTCCTGCCTTTCCATTCTTTTAAGATCATCAAAACATAAAAGAACTATTTTTAGGTCCTCTGTGTAATTAGACTCTATGATCCCTGATGAAAACATGGTTCTCAAAGGATACCATGTATCATCTCTCCACATTAAATTATGATCAGTTTATCTTTGGTTAGTGCCTCATGATTGCTCTTTCCTGTTTACTTTTTTATGTTTCCTTGACTCCTGTATTTGTACTTCAAAGTTTCTGTGCAGCTCTAGTCTTTTCATCAGGAATCCTTGGAAATATTATATTTTATTAAAGATCCATTCCACCCCCACCCCCACCCACCCGTAGAATTATATTCAGTTTTGCTGAGTGGATATTCTTGTTTGTAAGCCTATATCTTTGCCTTATGTAATACTATATTCTAAGTTCTCTCCTCTTTCATAGTGGTGGCTGCTAAATCATGTGTGATCCTACCTGTGGCTCCCTGTTACTTGAATTCCTTCTTTATGTCTGCAGCCAATATTTTTTATCTTACCTGGACCCTGAAGTTTAGCTTTAATATTTCAGCTTTTATTTTGGAGTCTCAGGTGTTGACCAGTAGATTCTTTTTATTTCTACTTAGTCTTATGGTTCTAACTGATCTGGATGGTTCTTTTTTCTAATTTCTTCACTATAATGTCTAGGCTGTTTTTAAAGTCTCTTTTATTTTCATATTTTCCCTTTAGTGTTATCATTTTTAAAATCATTTTTGGCTCTTAAAAAAACCCAAACTCTTTCTTCATCTATTCTAGGAAGTTTAACTGGACTTGTGTATTTTCCTTTGAGGCTTTGCTTGTAGATGTTTCATAATTATTCTCTTCTTCTGGGTTTGTGTCTTGAGCATCTCTGTCACTATAATAGCTCTTTCTGATAGGATTCTTTTTTGTTTGCTTATTCTTCCAAGCCTGTTTCCTGACTAATACCTTATGTTAGGGCTGGGCTCTGTGCACTCCTAGTGGAAAGTGTCTTGACTGAGCTTTTGTCTGCTTGAGTCTTTCTTTCGAAATTGAGTGTTGTGCTATACCAGGATCTCAGCAGCAGCCTGAGCTGGAGGCTTGCAAACTTTCATTATTCCCAGAGAGGTCTCAGTCCAGAGTATAGTCTGATCACTGCCCTCCTAGTCTGAGATCTGTAAGATCTTGACTTGGTTTGGGTCTGTTCAACATACCTGTCGGCTTTCCCCATGTTAGAAGTTCTAGTGGACCCCTCTTGGGACTCAGCTGAAAACTCTGCAGGTTTAGAATGGCAGAACTAGATGTCTTTTTTTGGTCTTCAATTCCTGCCATAGTTGTTCTGCTGCAGGTGTCAGACTGGGCTGGAGGCTGGAACAAAGAACCCCAGATAAGCTGGAGGGCATCCAGAGGAGCCTGACCAGGGTAATGAAGGTTGAAACCTCCCAGCTAAGACCCCAAGAAGCAAATCATTTTCAGGGGGAAGCTTTGACTGGGCAAGGACCTTGTGAATTTTAGAGGTCTAAAAGATTTGGGCTCTTCCTCCCTCTCTTCTTCCCTCCCTCCCTCATTTCCTTCCTTCCTTCCTTCCTTCCCAGTGTCCCAGTTCTGTTCCCAGGTCAGCGGCAGCTGGTGAAAACATCTGCACTGGGAGATGAGGACAGACTAGACCTGAGGAGAAAAATCATCTTCGAGATTCTACAAGGAGCCCAGCCAAAAATGCTACGACCATATCTAAGGTGTATATCCTGAGGACTCCAGTGAAAGGATGTCTGGAGCTGTTACCCCTCCCCCTTTAAAAGCTTAACCTACTTGACCCTGGATTCCATAGTTACTTGTAGAAGAGTTTTAGGGGGGATATTTTTGTACTAACTGTTCTTACAATATCACCTTCCTCAATATCCCTTTCTGAAAGCTCATTAAATCTGTCTAATTGATAGTTATGGGGGAAGCCCACCAATGGGGGCTCCTCACAACCTCCCTGGGCTGTCCCTATGGCTCCGAGGGGATAAGTAGCAGCTGCCCTCTGGGAACTCAGCCACACTTCAGATTGGAGTTTGGGGGAGCAAGCCTGGAGCATGTGCTCTAGTATGTTTAGAAAGCGTTGTTTGGGGGTGGACCGCACCCCCTCTCCCATGGACTCTGAGGGCGCTTCCAAATTCTGAGATTCTGAGACATGCAGTAAGGTTTTTTTTTCCCTGTACAGCCACTGAATCAGCTCTTTAAGACCCCATCCCCCTTTTCTCCACCTGTTGATCCAACACTCCTGCTGCAGACTCTAGTTCTTTGTCCAGACCTGCGCTTCCTTCACCATTGCCAAGTTGGTCTAACTTAGGAACAAAAACCAGAAACATCAGCTAGGTGGCGCCAAAGGGCGCAGAGCTGGGCCTGGAATCAGAAGGACCTCAGTTCAAATATACCCTCAGACACCAGCTAGCTCTGTGACTCTGGGCAAGGCACTTAGCCTCTGCCTCACCTCCCTCATCTGTACATTGGGGATAATGGTAGCCCCTACCTCCCAGGGATGTTGTGAGGATCGAATGAGATAATACTTTTTTTTTTTAAGAAATTAATTTAAATTTATTTATTTAACATATTTAGTTTTCAGCATTGATTTTCACAACAGTTTGAATTACAAATTTTCTCCCCATTTCTACCCTCCCCCCCACTCCAAGATGGAATATATTCTGGTTGCCCTGTTCCCCAGTCAGTCCTCCCCTCTATCACCCCCCCTCCCCTCTCATCCCCTTTTCCCTTCCTTTCTTGTAGGGCAAGATAAATTTCTATGCCCCATTGCCTGTGTATCTTATTTTCTAGTTGCATGCAAAAACTTTTTTTTTTTTGTTTTTGAACATCTGTTTTTAAAACTTTGAGTTCCAAATTCTCTCCCCTCTTCCCTTCCCACCCACCCTCCATAAGAAGTGGAGCAATTCAACCTAGGCCACATGTGTATCATTATGTATAACCCTTCCACAATACTCATGTTGTGAAAGACTAACTACATTTTGCTCCTTCCCAACCCATCCCACTTTATTGAATTTTCTCCCTTGACCCTGTCCCCTTTCCAAAGTGTTTGTTTTGATTACCTCCACCCCCATCTGCCCTCCCCTCCATCATCCCCCCCCTTTTATTTTTTTTTTATCTTCCTCCCTCTTCTTTCCGGTGGGGTAAGATACCCAACTGAGTATGTATGGTATTCCCTCCTCAGGCCAAATCTGATGAGAGCAAGGTTCGCTCATTCCCCCCTCATCTGCCCTCTCCCCTCCTCCCACAGAACTGCTTCCTCTTGCCACCTTCATGCGAGATAATCCACCCCATTCTATCTCTCCCTATCTCCCTCTCTCAGTATGTTGCTCTCTCATCCCTTAATTTCATTTTATTTCTTTTAGATATCTTCCCTTCATCTTCAACTCACCCTATGTCTGCTCTCTCTCTTTTACATATATATATATATATACACACACACACACATATATATACATACATACACATACATACATATACACATAGATATATACATACATACACATTCACATATATATACATAAACATATCTATATATATATATATGCATATTCCCTTCAGCTACCCTAATACTGAGGTCTCATGAATCATTCACATCATCTTTCCATGTAGGAATGTAAACAAAACAGTTCAACTTTAGTAAGTCCCTTGCAATTTCTGTTTCTTGATTACCTTTTCATGCTTCTCTTGATTCTTGTGTTTGAAAGTCAAATTTTCTATTCAGTTCTGGTCTTTTCACTGAGAAAGCTTGAAAGTCCTCTATTTTATTGAAAGTCCATATTTTGCCTTGGAGCATGATACTCAGTTTTGCTGGGTAGGCGATTCTAGGTTTTAATCCTAGCTCCATTGACCTCCGGAATATCATATTCCAAGCCCTTCGATCTCTTAATGTAGAAGCTGCCAGATCTTTGGTTATTCTGATTGTGTTTCCACAATACTCAAATTGTTTCTTTCTGGCTGCTTGCAGTATTTTCTCCTTGATCTGGGAGCTCTGAAATTTGGCGACAATATTCCTAGGAGATTTCTTTTTGGGATCTATTTGAGGAGGCAATCGATGGATTCTTTCAATTTCTATTTTGCCCTGTGGCTCTAGAATATCAGGGCAGTTCTCCTTGATAATTTCTTGAAAGATGATATCTAGGCTCTTTTTTTGATCATGGCTTTCAGGTAGTCCAATAATTTTTAAATTATCTCTCCTGGATCTGTTTTCCAGGTCAGTGGTTTTTCCAATGAGATATTTCACATTGTCTTCCATTTTTTCATTCCTTTGGTTCCGTTTTATAATATCTTGATTTCTCATAAAGTCACTAGCTTCCACTTGCTCCAATCTAATTTTTAAGGTAGTATTTTCTTCAGTGGTCTTTTGGACCTCCTTTTCCATTTAGCTAATTCTGCCTTTCAAGGCATTCTTCTCCTCATTGGCTTTTTGGAGCTCTTTTGCCATTTGACTTAGTCTATTTTTTAAGGTGTTGTTTTCTTCAGTGTATTTTTCAGTATTTTTTTGGGTCTCCTTTAGCAAGTCATTGACTTGTTTTTCATGGTTTTCTCACATCCTTCTCATTTCTCTTCCCAATTTTTCCTCTACTTCTCTAACTTGCTTTTCCAACTCCTTTTTGAGCTCTTCCATGGCCTGGGACCAGTTCATGTTTTTCTTGGAGGCTTTTGTTGTAGGCTCTATGACTTTGTTGTCTTCTTTAGGCTGTATGTTTTGGTCTTCTTTGTCACCAAAGAAAGAATCCAAAGTCTGAGACTGAATCTGGGTGTGCTTTCGCTGCCTGGCCATATTCCCAACCAACTAACTTGACCCTTGAGTTTTTCAGTGGGGTATGACTGCTGGTAGACTAATGAGTTTTATGTTCCACGTTTGGGGGGAGGTGCCAGCTCTGTCACACCAGCACTACTCCTTCCCCAAGAACCCCCAGCCCGGGCTGGGCTTAGATCTTCAGCAGGCTGTGCATTCCTGCTCTGATCCGCCACTTAATTCCTCCCACCAGGTGGGCCTGGGGCCGGAAGCAGCAGCAGCTGTAGCTGCCCCCGGGGCTGGAAGCCGAACCTCGAACTCCTTCCACTCCGGCAGCTTTTCCCACTAACCTTCTCCGCAGTCTTCAGTGTTTGTGGGTTGAGGAGTCTGGTAACTGCCGCAGCTCACTGATTCAGGGCGCTAGGGCATGCTCTGCCCAGTTGCTGGTCTTGTTGGACCATGCCGCTCAGGCTGGGCTCTGCTCCACTCCGTTCCCAGTTCCCAGCTCTCTGTGGGATAGACCTCACCCAGAGACCATCCAGGCTGTCCTGGGCTGGAGCCCTGCTTCTCTCTGCTGTTCTGTGGGTTCTGCCGTTCTAGAATTGGTTCAGAGCCATTTTTATAGGTTTTTGGAGGGTCCCTGCTTACCAGCCGCCATCTTGGCTCCAACCCCCGAGATAATACTTTTAAAGCGCTTAGTGCCTCCCACATAGTAGGTGCTTAATAAATTATCATCTGTCGACATTCTGACTCTCTTAAAAAGCTCTGTAAAGTTAGGGACAGGTAGATGGCTCAGTGGGTAGCTCTCTGGGTCTGGAGTGTATCTCAAGAGGACCTGAGTTCAAATCCAGCCTTAGATACTAACTAGCTGTGTGACCCTGAGCAAGGCACTCAGTCTTCTCCGTTTGCGTCATTTTCCTCAGCTGTTAAATGGAGAAAGAAATGGCAAACCATTTCAGTATCTTTGCCAAGAACACCCCATGAATAATAATAATATTGCCAAGAAAACACCAGAAATAACAAGTGCCCTTGGCATAAATGGGGTCACAAAGAGTCGGACAGTACTAACCTACTTAACAACAACCAAAAAACTGGAGGCAGCTGCTTTCTTCCCTCCTTGCCCCTCCCATGTGGGTCTGGCAGCATAGAAATGCTCCCTCCCCACTGCGTCCCATAGCATCAACCGCCCCCAACACTGAACTTGTCATTTTGTGCTTTCTGTGCCATGAGACCTCCCATAGCTCTCCCAGAGACACCCACAGCACAGGAGAATACAAACTCAGGCATGGAGGAAAAACCACCCCACTAACCAGATCTCCCATTGATACTGCTCTTGTCAGTCTCTCTCCTTCAGCCTCCTAACATCAGAGTCAGCTCCGCAGTGTGGGGGCCCGCTTATACACACTGATCCAGGAACTTAAACCAGCATTTCTTTCTGCAGGGAATAGTTGTAGTAATAACCCATCTCAGCAACACGGTGGTTTCATTTATTCACATAAAAAGATTCTTCTATTCATGAAAAAGGTAAGTGCATTAAAAGACTTTTCCTGATCGTGGGAATGGGCACAGTTGATGATTAAACTTTAAGATGAATCGCTTCTCCTTTCTCTCAATAGAGAAATAGAAGACTATGGGTGCAAAATATAGTGTGTGCTGTCAGTTGGGGGCTTCGTTAAATTGCTCTTTTATTATAAGGGAGTGTCCAGTGGGGGGAATGTATTAGGGAGTGATTATGGAATTAAAGCATAAGGCATCAATAAAAATTGATCTTTAAGTGGAAAGTCTTTTCAGTGGAGATTAAAAAACAGCCACAACCAGATAGTAGTTATTCACTCATTTCAGCCATGTCAGACTCTTCATGACCCCATTTGGGGTTTTCTTGGCAAAGGTATCACAGTGGATTGCCATTTCATTCACCAGATCATTTGACAGATGAGGAAACTGAGGCAAATGGGGTTGAGTGACTTGCCCAGGGTCATATGGCTAGTGAATGGCCATCCAGATTTGAACTCACAAAGATATGTCTTCCTGACTCCAGGCCCAGAGCTCTGTGCACTATGGCTCCCCCTAGCTGCCCCAGATATTAGGTCTGGGAGATATTGCAGCAGTGTAGAATACGCACCGACCTGGGTATCAAGAGGGAAATTCTCTCACTAACAAGCTTTGCAACTTTGGGCAAATGGTTCCACTTCTCTGGGCTGCTGTTTCCTCTTCAGTAAAATATGAGGATTGGCCTAGAGCAGGGGTGGGGAACCTGCAGCCTGGAGGCCACGTGTGGCCCTTTAGGTCCTCAAGTGAGGTCCTTTGACTGAATCCAAACTTCCCAGAACAAATCCTGCCATTCTAGCTTGAATATTCCATGGTTTATTCAGAAAGCTTTCTACTGTTGTCCAGTCATATGACTCATGACCTTTTTGTTAAAATGGAAACAAAATACTTGCCCAAGCAAACCAAAATAAATAGCATGTCCATGGTACAGTCATTAAGATATTTTTGGTTGGCATTTTTGCAACATCAGAGCTTAATATTAGAAAATGTGTAAGTCCAGCTCCAAGGGGGATCATATGGGACAATGGTTTTTCTCTTCTTTGAGACAGGAGAGAAAATAGCTAGAAGCCCCTACAGGTTGTATTTGTCCTTCGTTTTCGAAGAGGACCGTGGCATTAGAGAAATGATGACGTAACTTGCAGCTGACTTTGATTTGAGTGAGGGAGGGCTGTGCAAGGTCACCAGCCTCACTTTCCCTGCCAGAGCCATCTGGGCCCAGTAGCCTGATGTTCACCAGGATGACTGGAGATGGCCCAGGATGCATTGGGAGACCCTGGCCCTTTTGGGCTAAGGTATTTTCAGGTGCTCACTGTGAGTAAGGTAATGCCCATTCAGTGACTAAGTCTCTTCAAGAAGTGAGTCAAGGGATGGCCCCTTTAATCAAAACTCAAAAAAAAAAAACCAAACAAACTGGGAGGGGAAGACTCTCAGGGTTCCTGGCCAAAAGAGAAACCATTACTATTTAGTATTTAAGGGAAGCCCCATTTGTGAAACCAGTGAATGGTGGCAATTAAGGAATTGTGCCCACCACAAGGATGAACCTGTCCTGCAGGCAGGGAGAGCCTAGTTCAGCCACAAAGTGAATGTGGCAGGACAACCATAGCAACCACTTTAAATTGAGCCCCAGGGAACAAGGTGGTAGAGGTCAGAGTATACCCTGGATGAGAGGATGGGGGGAGGCCTGGTTATACATTTGTTCTTGCTGTGTTTTCTCAGTTAATATCCCTTTGTCAAAAAAGTTGTTCAATAGTTTTTTTAGTCTGACTCTTTGTGACCCCATTTGGGTTATCTCGGTAAAGATGCTGGAGTGGTTTACCATTTCGTTCTCCAGCTCATTTTACAGCTGAGGAAACTGGGGCAAACAGGGTTAAGTGACTTGCTCAGGGTCACACAGCTAAGAAATATCTTAGGACAGATTTGAACTGAGGGAGAGGAGTCTTCCTGATTCGAAGTCCAGTGCACTGTGGTGCCACCTAGCGTCCCTGCTGGACAATGATCTGGGTCCGTAACTGAAGAAGAGGAAGAGAATGGACTGGACCACCTTTGGGAAACTGCCCAGAGCTTTGACTCCCAGGTTACTCCCTGGCACAGAAACCTATCTCTTTAACACTAGTAGCCTCTTGGTAAGGTGGCGTGACTCTGATTCCTAGAACACCACAAATCAGAATTGTAGGTGATCCAGAGGGCAATGGACGGCCATGAAGGGGTTGTGAGTGGGCCGAAGCATATTTACAGTTATGACCTATGTGCAGGAATCAATTGGTCAGTCAATCAACAAACATATATTAAATGCCTACCATGTACCAAGTACTGTGCTAAGTGTGGGGGATATAAAGAAAGACAAAAATGAAACATGCCTTGCCTTCATGGACCTTCCATTCCAACGGGAGGAAAAACTGTGCATACATAATTCAAAGTAGTTAGAGACAAAAGGCACTAGCAGCTGAAGGGAGGAGGCAGGGGATAGGGGTCAAGAGGGACTTCTCGTTTAGAAGGCGAAGCTTGAGCCGAATTGGAAGAAGTGACCTTAAAGATCCCATGCAGACAAAGCAGCTGACATTGATTTGGGGATAGCTCGTCGGTCAGGGGGTACATAAGGGTAATGGGATGTTTCTGTGCTGAAAAAAAATCAATGTGATGAATCCAGAGAAACAGGGAAGACCTATAAAGTGATGCAAAATAAAATAAGCAGAACCAGGAAAACGAGATCTACAGTGACTATAGCAATATGAACTGAAAGAATGAAGACAACAAAACAATCAAAATTAAAACTAAATTGAGCTCCTAGGCACCTCATAAAATGCATCCTACATGGCATATTGGGTAGAAAGATGGACTTTGAATCCAAAAGACCTTGATACAAATCCTGCCTCAAACACTTAGGAGCTGTGTGACCCTAGGCAAGGCACTTAACCCGTTTGCCTCAGTTTCCTCTTCTATAAATGACTTTATGACCTCTAAGGTCCCTTCTGACTCTAAGTCTATGACCCAATGTATGCTGTGAAATTTAAATGACCAAGTTTCACCCCAAAGAAGTTGAGGGGCAGGGTCTATGCATATGGAAGATTATATGTAATGTCAGTTTTTTTATATGTTGGTTAGTTTTGCTGCACTGCCTTTCCCCCTCTTTTGGATTCTTTGTTATAAGGGCTGGCTCTCAGTAGCAGGAAATGTAAGTGAATATAAAAACAAAGATACCAATAAAAATGTAAGAGTCCATTGAGTAAGTCAATTTATGATGTAAAGAAGATGGGCAGGTCATGAAGCTAGAATTGTTGTTTTTGTTGGTGGTGGTTCTTTGTTCTCAAAGAGGACCAATGACATCATGAGGGTGATGTCTCGACTCACCTGTGAATTGGATTTAAGTGAGGCAGAGCTACACAGTCATTAGCCTCACCATTTCCTCCTGAGTCATCAGAGTCCAGGGGCAAGACAAAAGTCAAGATGACTGGTGATGACCCAGCTGAAGCAAGAGTGAGGGAGGCCAGGAAGGTGAGGTGTCACCCATGGAAGGAAACTAGAACCAGACAAAGAAGGAAGGCTTCCTGCACGCTGGGTAGATCCTCCAAGGAGGGTCTGTGGGAGAACATGGACAAGAACCACAGAGTGTAAAGGATGGGGGTAGGGAGATTGGGGGACCAATATCCACATTGATGAAATGGACTCGCTCTAATAGGAGTCTGCCCTCTGCATCCTCTACTGCTACTTCCGTTCTTCCTTCTGGGGTTAAATAACGTAAGTCTAATCTCTCCTTCCCATGACATCCCTTCAGTATTTGAAGTTTACAAGTACTTTACAGACCTTCAAACACTTGGAGGCAGCTATTATATTCTTTCCCTGTCCCTAAGTCCCCCTCTCCATCTCCATTCCTCTAAGCGATCCTCTCATAGCTGTCTCCAGTCCATTTGATCACCTTCCTCGAGCTGAAGCTGTGCATAGCCTAGTCAAGCGATGTCCTATATTTCCTACTGAAAACATTGCACACCTCCATGGTCCTGAAGGAGGACTTGCTATCCCCTTGTGGTTGTCTTCTTTCCTCTTCTACTAGTGTCTCTTGCTGGCTCCAGAGGGTTAGGGCTGGCTGTAGACTGAGGCTGGGTGCATTCTGCTGCATTAAGGAAAGGCTTCTTTGTTTGAAGGAGGGAATACTGCTAAGTTTGAGAAGCTTCTGCATAGATAAAGGCTTAAAGCATCATGCTGAAGAGCCAAGGTCAATTACCTGGACGTGGGCCATTGAGTTGAAAGTCCAGATGTGGGAAGCAGGATGTGCAAAGCTAAGGGTCAAAATCTACAACACAGACAGGCAGGCAGGCAGATGGACAGTTAGAGAAGAGAGAAAGAAAGAAGGAAAAAGAAAGGGAAAAAATGAGAAAGGAAGAAAGAATAGATAAAAATGATGAAAGAAAAAAGGAAAAGAAAGAATGGAGAGCAGGAGGGAGGAAGGGAGGGAGGGAGGAAAAAAGAAAGGAAGGAAAAGAAGAAAGCTCAGCAACAGTAGAACTTCAGATCTAGAAGGGAACATAGAACAAAATCATTTTTGCATCTCTAATACACACTTGACATAGATTCAAGTCTCGCCTTTAATACATGCCGACTCAGTGACCTTAGGTAAGTCACTTATCAGAGCTCCAGGAAGCTCTTCATGATTAATTTACAGACGAGTTGCTGGTCTGCATCTCTGGATGGAGTTTCCAGTCTGGTAGTTTCCTGCATTGATGAAATCGTAGATCTAAGCATACAATCAAAAATCTCGCTTTCACTGTGTGTTTTTGGCAATAGTTATTAAAAATGACTACGCAAAACTACATATTTCAAATTTTATAGGTAAAACAACAAAACAGCAAAATGTTGAATCCAATGGAAGACTTCCATGCTTTTCCATTTTAGTGGAGGTTTTCAATACCTTAACATTTATATTTCCAATAAAACTCATTATTTTAGCTGGGCAAATAAAGTAATAAATTGATTTTTGGAATTATGTGTTCTATATGATGGTGTAACAGTTTATTTGTGACTGTGTAGGGCAGATAATTGTCTTGGATCAATACGTTGTACTTAAAATTCATCTCCTTATAATTGCGATTTGCCTGGTGTTGTTTAGCTGGCAATTGAAGAAATTGGATTTTAGAAATAAAAAGTTTACACTTTTGTTTTCACCATTAGGTCTCTGAAAATTGGTCAACAGAATCACAAATAAAAACAAAGTAAGTTAGCTTAAAAACATAAATATAAAATACTCCACTTATTTAGCATTTAAATCAAGACCGTGAGATTTAAAACTGTTCAATAAATATGTCAAATACTAAATTATGTATTTCAGTGTTATGTTGTATATCAGTTAAGGTAAAGAGCAGGTAGAAGAGAAATGCAGTGAAATGAAAAGAGACCAGAGGCACAAAGGTAGAGAGATTTTCAGTGAGTGACAACTCTCATTAATGTTGTGCTATATTGTGACTGTAGACATAAGGGGAAAAACCACTTTTTGCTATAGTGCTGAATTTAAGTCATGGGGGAGAAGTGGTTAAGCCCTGACTTATATAACTCTTGATGAGCTTAAATTGTTTTAAACATTTTCTTGGAAGAATCGGGGAAGGGTTGATTAGTGAAGAAGAGAGACTTTCTATAATGGTTGAAAGAACACAAGACTAGAGCTTGAGTTCTAGTTCTAATGGTCAGTAATATGGTGCCCCTCTAGGAAACTTTCCAAATTCCAGCTTGATTTACAGAAGCTGGTTTCCCAAAGGGCGGCTGACTGCCACTCTTCAGCATTTTAGGGATTTTTCTGAAATGCTGATGTTTCCAGTACTGTCACTCTTGAGCCCCCATCTATGGTGTTCACATTATCAATTTACCAGTAGACTTCTATTAGCTTTTACAAAAGGGATTTACTGAGATAGTATAACATGTACAGTAATTACAAATTGGGGACATGCTACCTCCCTCCACACATAAGTACCTGGGGGATGTGGGTTCAAACATACAGTACAAAGGAAATGAGTCACATATGTAGAGAATACATGTGACCAAGGGGTACATAATGACTCCTGGCCCTGGAAATCCTTTGCTTCTTTCTTGGAGTCCTCATGAGGTTCTCTTTAGGTGTAATTCTCTGACAGGCTCTGAGTGTCGATATCTGTATAGAGTCTAAAATCAACATTTCTCTCCTTCGAGAGGGGTCACAGTCTCTGACTCCACCACTGTCCTCAGTGACTTTTTATACATCTGTCTTCAGAACATCCCTTATTATTAGCCATTGTTCTGCTTCTAGTAGACTCTGCTGCTGATTCCAGTTTCTGATGAGACCTCTGAGAAGATTATATGTGTGCGTATGTACATATATACACACACATATATATATACACATATATGTATGTATGTCTATACATACAAACATACAGTGTTTTGCAAACCTTAAAGCAGTATATAAAGGGTAATTATTATTAATATAACTATTTCATGACCTTCCAGAGCTCACAAAGTCATAACATAGATAATTATAGATACTCAGTTGCCTAAAATCAGGAAACAGCAATCACAAAACAGTCACCATGTGCTTATAGACAAGGGAATTCCCCTTGCTCACCCTCCCTCACTTGACAGCCCTGAAACAGCTTACAGTCTTCATGGGATTCCAACCAGGACTTGAAAAATGATCTTTGCAACAAGGGGTCATGTAGCCTTTACTCAAAGACTTCCAGTGAAGGGTAACCTACTGTCTCCCGAGGCATCCCATTCCAATTTTGATAGTATTCGTTTCTAAGAAGTCCTTCTTGAAATCAAGCCTAAATCTGCCTCTTTGCAACTTCTACCCATTGTTCCTAGTTTTGCCCCCAAGGCCAAGCAGAATAAGACTTACCCCTCTTTTAGAACTTCTTGAAAATTAGGTTTGTACATACTCTTTTTCCCAAATTTGAAGGAAAATTTCCCATCCAGTCTGGAGGAAAACACAAAGGATGCATTTTCCTCTCTTATATTAACCTGATGGTCTCTCCTAATGACATCAGAGCCACAACTTGGCAAACCAGTTCTCTGCAGATTTGGGAGGGAAGAGTCAGACTGGCTTCATCTTGGAAAAGAAATAGAGATGTAATTCAAACTGGGGTTTGCCACATTGGCCCTTAGGGCAAAGTACAAGAGAATCTGCTTTATACCGGATTAGGAACAAAAGAGCCATGAACAAATGTTCCTTTAAACTCTTAGGAGAGCCTCTCCTTGGAAAATTCAAGGTGATCAAATGAGCAATCTCCCTGAAAATGTAATATCTTCTTCTCACAGCTTTTTTTTTTTGAGGGGGTCAGGGGGCTGTGTGCAGGAACATGTGCCTACTTTATGCTTAGACTTTTCATGGTCTTCAGAAATACATTTTATGATGTATTTGAATAGAAATTTGACTAGAATAGAAATGATACAAATGGAAAATATGAATAGAAGTCTTATTTTTTGAAAATACGGATACATCATAGTCATTTCCTAATAGAGCCCTCGTTCTGTGCCCCAGCCTGCATGTGGGCCTTCCCTTTTAACAAAGAACCAGAGTTAAGCAAAACCAGCTGACAGCGATCAACCTATGCAGCATTCCACACCCATAGGCCCCCATCTTCCCAAGGAAAGAGGAAGGCACAAATAAAGACTCTTCGATATGTGGAGGAGGTTTTGATGGTGATAAGAGGGAATGGATGGTGAGATCTGTGTTGAGTCCTTAAATAAATGTGGTGCAGCAGAAAGAGCATTATATTTGGAGTCAGAGGACCTGGGTTCAAATTCTACCTTGATCACTTATTACCTGTGTGACCTTGGGCAAGGCAGGTCAGTTCTCTGAGACTTAGATACTTCATCTATAAAATGAGGGAGTCAGATTAGGAAACCTCTTAAGATCTCTTCCAACATTAAATCTATGATCCTATAAACTAAGTTAGCTGAACCAATGGATGCTTTGATGAGAGGGTGATTTAATAAATCGACCAACTAATAAATATTTTTTGAACATCAAATAATGGTGAAGCACTGTGCTAGACACTTTAAAGTAATATAAAGAAAGCATTTTTTGTGGTCTGGGCCTCTCAGAGAGCTTACATTTTAGTTGGAAAGATAAAGTCCATGCATGAAACTCCAACCTGCACTGTATTGTCCTTCTCAGGCACTCAGGGAAGGGAGAGATTAGCATAGGCTTTGGAGAATCTGCAGAATTTGGATGCTGTATCAACAATCCAGCTAGCAGCTTCTGTGGGGGTATAAGATCCACCAACAACCAGCACCCAGGAAGCTGCCAACACAGGTCCTTTTGATTTGTTTTACTTAAGGAAAGCAACATTAAGGGGTTAACAATCTTACTTTAATCCAGCATACAAATATCATTTGCTTAGTTCAGGGGAAAAAACCAGCACCCTGAATTACAGACCAAATACAGTTCAACATCTGGGTGTACAGCCGGGGAACTCAGTATAACAGCTGGCCCAGAGTCAGTCCCATGCCACTCCTGCTGTGGCTCAGAGCTCCGAGAGAGAATGCCAACCTCTGTGCTTATATATCCTGTTTAGGGCCGGGAGGGGCCCTGACCTCACCCAGGCTGGGCGTGGAGATGTTCCCCATCTCCAGTATTACATCAGATACAAATCAATGGCTCCCAATTGTCTCAGTGATGAGAAATACAAAAACATCCCACTCTATCTGCCCCATTCAAACAAAGGCCAGAATCATTAAAGGTCAACAGCAAAAAGTCCCACCTTAATTACTGTTACAGATACACAGAAGGGGAAGGAAAGAAAGGATCATCAAAGCCAAAGGAGAAGCATGTACAAAGATGCAACATGGAGGATAACTGAGCACAAGTGTGGGGTAATGAAGTCAGGAAGACGGGTTCAGATTTCGTCTCTCATGCTTACTGTGGTATTGTGGCTGAGTGACTTAATACTTTGGAACCTCAATATCTTGATCTTTAAGATGGGAGTGGTGATAATCATTGTATGATTATACAGGATATTGTATTATTTGACAAAATTGTTCTTATAAAATGAGACAGTATTTCTAAAAGTGCTTTGCACAGTCCCTGCTCCATAATAGGTGCTATATAAATGCTTCTTCCTTTCTATTCCCTACCTCCATTAGACTGAATTCCTTAAGAGCAGAGCTTGTCTTTTGCCTTTTCTTTGTGTCCTCGGGGCTTAGCACAGTGCTTGGCACATAGTAGGCACTTCTTAAGTGTTTCTTGAATGAATAAATGGTTCCATAGAATTATATATCTAGAGCCAAAAAGGACCTTCATATAGCACAAGGATATCAATATGGATTTGATGAAGTTTCTCCAGCCCCTTATCAACTTGTTGGTCATGTGTGGAACAAGTGAAGACCTCTCATAAAAAAGGACAAATTGAATAAATAGGAATAAGTAAGATAGTAAGTCCTCTCATGAAATCTAAACTTCAGCTTTCTACCTAAGTTTTTCTGTAAGACAAGTTAGTGATCGTAGGATCCCCCGAGAACAAAAATAGGACACAGGATGCTCACATCCTGTGTATTTACCTAAGGGCGAGAGGCCCGAAAGAAAGAAGGCTAGAGGTAAATAAGTCAGCAACTATAAAATCCTCTGAGAGTAAGGCTAGGACACAGGATGCTCACCCGCTGTGCATTGACCCCAGGATAAGGGACCTCCGGCTTGGGAGAAGAATGGATGAAAAGCCGGAAAGCCAGTGCAATGTAGACGTGCAAGACCAGTTAGGTACGAATGATGGGAGACAAAATGTAAGGGTGCTGGGGGATATCTGTCACAGACATAATGGTGATGGGAGGCATCTGTTGCAGAAGCAAGGGTGGTGGGAAAGGCTAGTTTGCCACGGATGTGAAGATGAGGTAACCGACAACTGGCTTCTACTTGTCACAGATAACCAAACCATTTGGTCATTGTCATTGTCATTAAGATGTAAGAACGGTGCATCACCTGCTTGTCAAAAATAACCATACTATTTGCTCTTTGCCATTGTCACCAGGTAGATTTATCGCGTCCAGGTTGTACCCTCAAAGCCTATGTCTTCAAACCAAGAGGAAGGAGGTTGGGAGGGGGAATTGTGGTTAGGGACCTATATAAACACCCCAATTCTCTGTGTCCAGCACTCTCTGACACTGAGAGGTGCCTGGAGTTGCCCTTTCTCGCGGGATCGTAATGAATTTTCCTTTCTACTTTCACCATGAGATGCCTCTGTTTTAATTCTTTGATTCGTAAATTCATATCACACATGCCCAAGGACTCCCCACAGACAAGAGCAAACAGACAATTTGTGGGCTCTGAGTGAAGCAGGCTGGGTGGAGCAGTGTCCTGGAGGGCAGCCCAGGCAGCTTCCAAAGCACAAAACAGTGGCTTAGTGGAGTATTGATCCACCAGGGGCAGAGATTATGTTCTTTGCCCTGGATTTATGTGCCCTGCTCGGTGATGGGTGGTCTAGGAGCAGCAGCCGGAGGGAAGCGGGGCTTCGTAGGCTGCCAACGGTAGGCCCAAACAGGGCCTTCCAGTGAGTTAGAAGATGCTGAATGGTGTTGGTGGCCCGTTGAACCCAGACTTGTCATTTCAGGCCATCCACAATTTGACTTCCAACACCTTTCCAGACTTGTTTCTCCCTAATGACTATTAAGCTAGTCTGATTGAAAGGTAGGAAAGGTTCTCCTGGGATTCAGAACTGGAAAAGACCTCAGAGATCCAGAGGTGTCAAACATGTGGTCACAACACTCCTGAGTGCAGCCTGAGCCAGGTTAAAATGGACTTGAGAAATAGCTAACAAAATAGATAAAAAATACAACATCCCATCTTAAAACTCAGTCAGTATGTGGCCCTGAGGCATCCTTATGTACAGATTAGCGCCCCCATTTCTATTTGCATATTTGAGTTTGAACCCCTAGTTTAGTCCGGCTGTCTCATTTTAAGGGCAGGAGACACGCCCAAAGTCACACAGGCAGTAATAGAATCAGCTCGCATTGATAAAGTGCAGTAAGGTTGAAACAAAACAACTCTTCCCTCACCGTGACCCAATGAGGCGACTGCTTCTATTATTAGGTCCGTTTTTCCTCTGGCCCAGAGGCGTCCTGACCCTGGTGTAGGGGTTTCCACTGAGGGCTCTGCCAATGCACAATGGCGATTGTCCTGTAAATTAGTCTTCAGGAGTTGCCTGGGCCACTGAGAAGTGAAGTGACTCACGTAGACAATGTGTATCAGGGACCAAACTTGAACCCAGATCTTCCTGACTGGACCAAGCAGCCTTCTGCTCCTTTGACCATAATGCGGTTCTTCCTGACCATTCTCCAGACGCCCGCAAGCTCCGTGTTTCCAGCCATCTTTTACCTTGTTTTCAGAGATTCTTCTTCATAGTTGGAATCTGTCTCTTCCTGACGGGAGTCTGATGGCCTGCTCTGTTCGTTTTGAAGGCATCAGCGATCCTTTTCAGAGTTCTCAGAAAACGCCAGCAATGCCCACTTGGGGTCCGATAGAGTCCAAAAATTTGAAAGTACAACCTATATGAGAAGTGGATCACGTCACAGAAGAAAGGAAGAGAGAAAATGTGCATTTAATCTAACAGTTGCAACTGTGTTTTTTAACCTATGCTGAGATGCCACATAACGTTGCCCTGATGTTCCTTTTCATCACTGCATTTATTAGATTTCAGATGTTGGCAGTTTTCTATGGTGTTCATTCCTGTGTCTGTCTTGTCATCCAGTCATGACTTGTTTATATGAAGGCATTGACCTCATTTCTAAGTATGAAAGCTGCCCTTCCCAGGGCTTTATTTTTAGGCAATATAGATCCTTTGTTTTTCTCTTAAAAATGAACCACTTTTAATAGTCATGGGCTCAAGAGTTGAAAACAGATGGACCCTGAGAGGCCACCAAGTAGAATGTAAGGTGCTTGAGGGTAAAGACTGTTTTGTGTTTGCCTTTGTGTCACCACAACTTGGCATCATCTTTCACAGTTGAACCTCCATATTTGATACTGTGTAAGACTTTGTGTAAACTTTATATTTGCTCATGTATGTGTGTGTGATATTGTCCCAGGAGAATGTAAGTTCCTTGAGAGTGGAGACAATTTTGTTTTTGTCTTTGTAACCCCAGAGCCTAGTGTTTAGTAAGTGTTTGTTGAATCAAATCGAATCAGTTCAATCCCCTGGTCTTTGGCAGGGTCCAATGATGTAACCCATCTCAAATAGAAAATAACCTATTTTCTTTTTATAGATGTACAGATGAGATAATTTTAAAAATAAAGGTAATGGAATATGTGCATCTGATTTCAATTCAATTTAGCAAGCATTTAAGTGCCTCCTATGTTCTAGGCACTGAAAAAACAAAGTTCCCCCTCCTCAAGGAGTTTACATTCTACTAAGAAGAGAGATCATGTACACAGATAAGTAAGCTTACACAACATAGATACCAAACATAGGACATGGGGCTGTAAGCACAAGTTTTTTTACTACAGTTTTTAAAAACAGCCTGAAAATACATTCAGAATCACAGAGTAACTTTAGTTTGATATTCATGCACCTGGCATTTTACAAAAACAGAATAACAGAATTCTCCAGAGCATTTCTGGGAACAGATGCTGCTGTCCAGTTCCTGAAACGGACATTCTCTGGAGATGTCTAGATAATCACCTGTGTCCCCTTTTGGACTCATCAGTCAGCCTGTTCAACCCCAAGCAGAAAATTCTAATCATGAAGAAGACCTGAGATGGCTTTCATCCTGGAGCTATCTTTATGAGAGCAGCTGTCTTTGTGGGATTGAATTGCTCTGTTTTTCAAGTTAATGAATAGCCATGTAAGGGTTGGGGGAGGGATACAGAATTAAAGACTTGTGATAGTCATACAAGGTTAGATGCTGACGGATAAATTCTGGCTTCTTAGGAAAACATGGAAGCTGCCTGGACTTGCTTCATCAGAAGCAAAGGACTTTCAGTAGAGGGAGTGGAATGAAAACTCAGAGCAAACTTAGGAAACAACTGTTCACGACTGAGCTTAGCTAATTTGGGCCTTCTTGGTCTATTCTGGTTGTTGTTGCTGTTGTTTGTCCTTTGTTCTTGAAGAGGATCATGATATCAGGAAGGTGATGCCACCACATGCAAGTGAATTGGATTTAAGTGAGGGAGGGCTGCTCAAAGTCACCAGCCTCACCTTCTCCTCTGGAGCCATCTGGGTCCAGCGGTCAGATATGGATCAGGACAACTGGAGATTGTCCTGGATGCAGTGGGAAACCCTGGCCTTTTCGAGCTGAAGTCTTTAACACGTCTCAGTTTGACTGAGGCAACACCCATTCAGCGACTAAGTCTATGCTTGTAGGCATTTCTTGGGATGTGCCTCACTTGACACATTATTGTCATTCCAACTCTGAGACCCATGTCCTGTTCTCCTTTCCATACCTTCTCCTCAAATTCAATTTAGTTTAACAAAGCATTTGTTAAGTACCTACAATGTGCAAGACTGTGGAAAGAAGATGAAAATTAAAGTTCCTGTCCTCAAGGAGCTTATATTCTACTGGTTCATTTGGGAAGCATTTTTTTAAATTTTTTTTTATTTAATATATTGACTTAATATATTGATTTTCATAAGAGTTTGAGTTACAAATTTTCTCCCCATTTCTACCCTCCCCCCCACTCCAAGATGACATATATTCTGGTTGCCCTGTTCCCCAGTCAACCCTCCCT
The DNA here is from genome assembly GCF_011100635.1 of Trichosurus vulpecula. NCBI lineage: Eukaryota > Metazoa > Chordata > Mammalia > Diprotodontia > Phalangeridae > Trichosurus > Trichosurus vulpecula. Next base: position 23,175,813 of record NC_050577.1, read on the forward strand.
TCTGTCACCCCACTCCCCTCCCATCCCCTTTTCCCTTCGTTTCTTGTAGGGCAAGATAAATTTCTATGCCCCATTGCCTGTGTATCTTACTTTCTAGTTGCATGCAGAAACTTTTTTTTTTTGTTTTTGAACATCTGTTTTTAAAACTTTGAGTTCCAAATTCTCTCCCCTCTTCCCTTCCCACCCACCCTCCCTAAGAAGTCAAGCAACTCAACATAGGCCATATGTGTATCATTATGTATAACCCTTCTACAATACTCATGTTGTGAAAGACTCACTGTATTTTGCTCCTTCCTAACCTATTCCCCATTATTGAATTTTCTCCCTTGACCCTGTCCCTTTTTGAAAGTGTTTGTTTTTGATTGCCTCCACCCCCATCTGCCCTCCCTTCTATCATCCCCCCCCTTTTTTAAATCTTCTTCCTCCTTCTTTCCTGTGGGGTAAGATACCCAATTGAGTATGTATGGTATTCCCTCCTCAGGTCAAATCTGATGAGAGCAAGATTCACTCATTCCCCCTCACCTGCCTTCTCTTCTGTTCCTACAGAACTGCTTTTACTTGCCACTTTTATGAGAGCTAATTTATCCCATTCTATCTCTCCCTTTCCTCCTTCTCTCAATATATTCCTCTCTCATCCCTTAATTTGATTTTATTTCTTTTAGATATCTTCCCTTCATCTTCAACTCACCCTGTGCCCGCTCTCTCTCTTTCTCTCCCTATACATACGCATACATATATACATACATACACACACTTATACATATACATACATACACACATATATATGCATATTCCCTTCAGCTACCCTAATACTGAGGTCTCATGAATCATACACATCATGTTTCCATGTAGGAATGTAAACAAAACAGTTCAACTTCAGTAAGTCCCTTGCAATTTCTTTTTCTTGTTCTCTTTCTTGATTGCCTTTTCATGCTTCTCTTGATTCTTGTGTTTGAAAGTCAGATTTTCTATTCAGTTCTGGTCTTTTCACTGAGAAAGCTTGGAAGTCTTCTATTTTATTGAAAGTCCATATTTTGCCTTGGAGCATGATACTCAGTTTTGCTGGGTAAGTGATTCTAGGTTTTAATCCTAGCTCCATTGACCTCCGGAATATCGTATTCCAAGCCCTTCAATCTCTTAATGTAGAAGCTGCTAGATCTTGTATTATTCTGATTATGTTTCCACAAGACTCAAATTGTTTCTTTCTGGCTGCTTGCAGTATTTTCTCCTTGATCTGGGAGCTCTGGAATTTGGCAACAATATTCCTAGGAGATTTCTTTTTTGGGATCTGTTTGAGGAGGCGATTGGTGGATTCTTTCAATTTCTATTTTGCCCTGTGGCCCCAGAATATCAGGGCAGCTCTCCTTGGCAAGCATTTATTAAGCTCTTACTATCTTCCAGGCACCGTGCTAGAGATTGGGATGAAAATGAAATGGTCCCTGCCCTCAGAGAGCTTATATTCTATTAGAGAAATATGCCACGAACACAGATAAGTACAAGGTGTTCCTAAAGTCTGGACACAGGAAAAAATGCATATTTTCAAGAAATGAAATGAATGAAATTTTCAACAACATTTTATTTAATTGGAATATTAACAAATAACATCTTCAATATGATTTCTATCATTTGTGATGCAAAGGTTGATGCACTTTGCAAGATTCACGTGAACTCGATGCAGTAACTCCACGTTGCTGTCAATTTTAGCACATTCCCTCTTTATGTGTTTATGCATTCAATCAGGTGTGTTGCATCTGTGTTTTTCATTGAGTACACCTTCTCCTTTAGCATACCCCAGAAAAAGATATCAAGGGGGCCAAGGTCTGTTAATATTCCAAATATTTCAAATAATATGTTTTTCCCTATGTGTCCAGACTTTAGGGACACCCTGTATAGTGGAAGATAGAGTGTGGTGGAGGAGGAAGGTAAGTTCTCTAAGAAAATTTGAAGAGGGAGAAAGCAATGGCAGCTAAAGTGGTGAGAGAAAACTACAGGGAAGAGGTAGCTCACAGGCTGAGAGGTAGAGATGAGGAGGGACTGCATTCCAGGCAAGGAGGATGGTCAGTGGGAATGAGCAGAGAAGGTAGAAATGTCCATTTCATGCACCACTGAGTAATCAGATTTAGCTGGAAGTAGTAGCCAGCAGTATGAGTGTTGGATTTGGAGTTAGAAGACCTGAGTTCAAATCCCTGTTCCGCCAGTGTCCTCTTCTGTAAGATGAGGATATTGGGCTGCAGGAACTCTGTCGTCTCTCACAACTAAAAATCTAAAAATCTATAATCCTCAGGTCTTGTGACCCTGCTCTCATCTGAATTGTTCTGAAACCAGAGGGCCTACTAGAACTAATTCTAGAACTGAAGTAGAGGTCCAGCAGGTAGAGAAAAAGTTTAGTTAAGCACTGTTTTATAAAAAGGGATAGTCAGTGCCAAGGGTTTGCTTTGTGTCCAGGAGGTAAGAATCGAAGAGGTTTGAATGACATCATGCACAATAAGTGTATAAATCCTGCTGAGTTGTAGGGTTTGCTTTATTGCACTCTGGTACGACCAGTTGGATTAAATTCCATCCCTTGTAGGAGACTGAAGAGCACTTAGAAAGCACATTTAATCACAGGATGAATGTTGCTATTGCTTGAAGAAAGAGAGTTATTAATGCCAAGCTCTGAGTCCTGCCCAAGGAAGGTGGACCATCCTTGACTTTAATTGACTCCTTCCTCTACACAACTGAGAAAATCATTTTCCTGATGCACATGACTAGTCATGTCACTTCCCTGATCGAAAGCCTTTTGGTCTGGAATTTAAGCCACTTCGCAATCTGGTTTCATCCTCTCAAGTTGTCCTATCGGCTGAAAGAAAGAAGATCTATGGCAGGCAGGACATGACAACTGTCTTTAAGTATTTGAAGGCCTATCTCCTAGGTGAGGGATTGAACGTGTTCTTCTTGGCCCCATAAGGCCAAACCTGGGCAGCTGTTTCAGAGGCAAATTTAGGCTTGTTATAAGCAAAAACTTCCTCAACATTAGCCCAATCCGAAGGGGAATGGACTTCTTTGGGAAGTGCCTTAAACCAGGAATTCATGGGTTTCTCTTTGGTTGAAGTCTTCAAACAAACAAGGTCTTCAAGAGTTGGTAGATGCATATCAAGAGCTGCCCTGGGCTAAATGTCTTTCAGTTGTGACTAATCTGGTATTGAACCTCTTCAGATTTAGGCTGGTCTAGCCCCATGCTAATTAGCCCACTACTCAGTGAGATGATATATGTAAAGAGATAGAGACTAGAAATGTAATTTCATGAATATAGGTAACTCCCAGATGAGGAAGCTCCCTCTACCAAAGCAGGTCAGCACCTTCTATAGGCTAGCAACCTTTAAGAGAGTTGCCTCAAGTATTGAGAGGTCAAGTGACTTCCCCAGAGTCACACAGCATGTATGTGTCAGAGGAAAGACTTGAATTCAGGTTTTCCTGGCTTTATGGTTGGTTCTCTATCTACTATGGATGTGTACAGATGTACGTAAGGTATTTTGTTAACCTTAACAGCATTCTATAAAAGTCAGCTATTGTGGTTATTACTAATTACAGACTAATTAGCTTTAAATAGCTCAGACCGGGAAGAAGACTGTAAGTAATTCACAGTGTCTGAGTATGGTTATCAGGTCGGGCTTAGCAAAGAGAATTAAACTATTGGCTGGGCACCAACTGAGACACCATCTCCCATCCACAGTCCTGCACTGGCTTTTTCCTTTCTTTTCTGCCTTCACAGACATATATTCTCCTGTAAGACTATCTCGGGTTTTTATCTGCTTATTTACTGTACTCGTGTTGACTGCAGCCAGGAGGTTTGCCTATGTAACTAATGATTACAAGGGATCATGGGATCCTGGAAGGTGCCTAAGAGATCGTTCTCTCCCAGCTCCTTCATTTCAGAAATGAGAAAAATGGGACTCAGAAGAGTTCACAATCTCCTGTTCCCTAGATGCAAAGCGCGAAGACTTCCAGGGAAGACACCATGAATATGACAATCTCAACGTTGAGAAGCCAAAAGAATTGAGTAGAAATGAACAAATTCGAAACAAATGATGCTGCAGTGTCACACTTGTCTAGGTTCTTTTGAAAAGTTCCCCATGTGGGCTCCAGACAATATGTTGGAGACTTGCCTCACTTTCTTCTGACACTGAGAGGCTCAGGCTGCCTGCTGTCATCCGCTGCTAGCCCCGTCATATTTTCCTGTCATACATTTCAATTGGTGCAAAAATATTATTTATAAGATTATAAGTAGTGCAGTGGATAGAACTTGGGACTTGGAGTAAGGAAGACCTGAATTCAAATCCTTTCTCAGACACTAACTAGTAGTGTGCCCCTGGGCAAGTTATTTAACCCTTCTCAGCCTCAGTTTCTTCATTTGTAAGATGGGGATAATTATAGCACCTACCCTTCATATGTAGAGTGCTTTGCAACCTTAAGTCTCTATACAAAGGCAAGCTATTATTATTATCTAGAGGTGGGGGGACTTCAAAGGCCAACTAGTCCAGCCCCCTCATTTCACAGATGAAAAAAGTGAGATCAGGGAGATGTGACTGCGCAAGGTCACAGGTACTGAGTGTCAGAGGCAGAATTTGAACCCAGGTCCTCTTCCTTTCCAATCAAGGCTCTTTCCACTGTACCATGATATCTGAAGTTGATATTGCACTTGGGGGTTTGCCAAGTGCTTTCTAGACATCATCTCATCTGATCCTCACCACAGTCCTATGAAGTTCAGTGCTATTATTACCACTTCCATTTTATGGATGAAAAAACTGAGGAGTGGAGGTGAAGTCATTTGCCCAGAGTCGCACAAATTAGTAAATATCTGAGGCTAAATTTGAACTCAGGTCTTCCTGACTCTGAGACCAGAGCCCTATCCATTGTGCCACACTGTCTTTTCCTGATGCAGTCAGTCCTGTGCTTTAAGAAGATAATTCTGTCCACTGTGGGGAGGAAAGGTCAATGTGTCAAGGACCTGTGATTTCAGGGAGAATTAGGACACGTGGGATGGAGTGTTTGGACATTCACCAACTGGTTTCTTGGGGAGTGGTGTCATCTGAATCATCCAGACAAATTTGAGGACATGTGGGTGTTCCTTGGCCGGTCAAAACAGGCAGAATCATGGGGTAGAGTGGAAGGGTAGGGCCCTTCTTCAGCGAGGCAGTGGAGGCAGTCTGCGGTTATTGTGAAGTGGCTAAAAATCCTAGACACAGATGGAGCTCCTCTCTTGATGGGGAACAGATCGCTTCATTAGGAGCTCCAGAAGAGCTGAAGTACCCAGAGCTCCTATTTGCCCCCAAACAAATCCCTCTAAGCCAATGAGGCACTGGAGAATGGGCATCCCTAAGAAAGTTGATCTTTGCTCTTACTTTTTATCATTCAGGGAGGATCTCTGACATGGCAAGATCATGTCACGTCCACTAAATGATAGAAAGAGAATTCTGTGAAAGGCGACTGGGCAAGTGAGCATGAGGCAGAGCCAGTAAGGAAGAGTCTCAGCCAAAGCATGACCTCATCTAGCCTTGGGGGAGCCACTCAGGCAAGCATGCCCACGTCTGCTGGGTTGTTACCTTTGGACCGGTACTAACAAAATCTGCTTTGATGGAGCAGTGTGGAGACAGCAGCTGCCACTACATGACAGGCTTTCTAGCTCCAAAGTTAGAGAGGAAAAGGCCGGCCTGGGAAAGCATCTTGGTTTGTTTGCTCTGTAGAGGCATGGTACAAAGAAGAGAGAGCCAGACTTATTATCAAGAAGCGCTGGGTTCAAATCCCACCTCCAAGACCTGCTGGCTAGGTGACTGGGCAAGGAAGTCAGTCTCAGTTTGCTTACTTGTAAAGTAAGAGGTTTCATGGTCTCTGTGGTCCGTTCCAGCTCTAGAGCTATCAGACAATGAGGACAGTGATGCCCATGGTACCTTCCTCGTGGGGTTGCTGCAAAGCTATAATGGGATGGGGTATGTACAGGGCTTCCCAAATTTCAAAGCACTGCATAAAAGTCATTAATAATAATAAAGGGCCAACTTTGAAATCAGGAGGACCTTGGTTCGTATCTTGCCCCTGACATATATTGGCTGTGTGACCCTGGGCAGCTCATTTAGACGCAGTGTCCTGTGTCCTGTCTCCAACCACATGAGTGAATGAATGATGGAGCATATGTTAAGCATTTACTGTATTCCAGTCATGGGACTAAGCTCTGGGGGTACAAACACAAGCAAGCAGTTTAGATTCCAGTAGGGGACGGTAATAGGTAAAGCTAGAAAGGGGACAGGGTACGAATGAACTGTGGTTTGGAAATGTTGGAAAAGTAATAGCATTGTTTGATTCCAGGCAAAAGCTCACCCATCAGAGCCTGTTGTCAAAGAAGAGAGTCCAGGCTTCCAGCAGGAGAGAGGGGAGGAAGATGAGGAGGCTGGAACAGCTTGGAAATGACTGGGGCAATTGCCATGGGCTAGTCACCAATCTGCATTTGGAGGGTGTTTCCACCCTGGGATGCTCCAGGATGATGAAGTCACAAGTATCCCCTCCCACCCCACCCCCATTGAAAATTATTACCTGGGTGACCTCAGATGAGTCATTGTACCTTTACCATTCTGATACTCAGTTTCCTTATCTATAAAATAAAGGGGTTGACTAGATGTGGCTTTTTTTTTATAAAGTTGAATAATGAATAGTTGAATAATTATAATGACCAAGCTTGGTCTCCGAGAGGGCATGAGGAAGCATGTTCCTCTTTTCAGTACACAGGAAGGAGACTGCAGGTACAGAACCGTGCATACGTTGTCAGATATGGCTGCTATGTCAGTTGATTTTGCTTATCTGTTTTTGTTCTTTTTTGTTTGTTCGTTTGTTAGCTTGTTTGTTATAAGGGAGGCCAGACAGACTGGGATGCATCTAGAAATGACTATGATATAAAAACAAAAGCCATCGATATCTCTTGTTTAAAGATAATTGTCTGGAAGTTGAAATTCAAAGAAACAAAGGTTAAAAAGGGTGGTTAGGTTAAGAGGCCAGTCTGCAAAAATCATTTTAGGTAATAATATACCTCAGATACAGCGCCGATGCGTTAGTACCCTCATCTGTAAGTATTCTTATTGATGTTCAGCCATTTCAGTTGTGGCTGACCCCTATTTGGGGTTTTCTTGGCAAAGTCACTGGAGTGGTTTGCCATTTCCTTCTTCAGCTCATTTACAGATGAGGAAACTGAGGCAAACAGGGGGAAGTAATTTGCCTGGGGTCATACGGCTAGTAAGTAGCTGAGGCTGGATTCGAACTTAGGTTTTCCTGACTCCAGGCTGGGTGCTCTATCCACTGAGCCCCACTAGCTACCCTACCCATAATACTGTTTAATAACTTTGGACCTAAGGTATTAGTATTTAAAAAACAAAAACAAAAAATCTAATCACTACGTGCATCAGTAGTTAGTGGTGTTTCTTTTCCCACTCTGCTTCCACAGTGAGTTCAGGGACTCCCTCTGTTTTTACCTCTCTTGCTTACAGTGGGGTGACCTGGGCTACATAGATTCTGAGGTCCCTTGCAACTCCAATTGTGCAATTGGGAATCAGCCCCCCAGCTCTAAGCTTCTGATGGGGGCTTCTATGGTCCAACCAGAGGGAAGGATGGCAGTGGGAACCGATGAAGAGTAAGGCACGCGGAAAGTAGTTTCAGGGGATCAAGGGTAAGGAGCCAGGGCTTCCCGCTCTGATAGAAATCTGGCAGAACTTCCTAGCTCAGTCCAGCTGCTTCCCCAATCACCTTCTTCGTCAGAGACTCTCGTGACATGATGTGCCTTGGTCTACTTTAGCCAGCTTTGTTTCTCTTAGCTCATAGTCACCATGTAGGAAACCTGGCTAAACAACACCTATCATAGGTACCGTTGTTCCTACCATTCTCACCATCTTCTAGCTTCCAGCCATTCTGCATGCTGCCCCCATGTCCTCCACAAAGGTGAGGACAAGTCTCTTGGAGCTTAATTCAGATCCTCAGGTGCCACTGCTCCCTTCTTTCTGGCTCCTTTCCCTCCCTCCAGTCTCACTCCTTATTGGAGAATAGTAATAGCTTAGCTTTTTTGTGGAAATGTTCAGCTTCTTATAAACACAAAAATCTATCAATATTGAGGGGAGCTAGTGATAGTATTGCCAATGTCACCCTTGGTTCAAAGAGCCAAGTGTATGACACTCTCTCCTTATTGATGAAGATCTGTCACTCAGTTTCCAGTGCCTATGTGAGAGGCCAATGGAGTCGGTGAAAGCTGTAGAGAAGAGAAGTCATGCCATTCCAGATTCTCTTCAGGTCCCTAAAGGGAGAAAGACTGGGAAGACACTAGCATGTAGAGGGAGCTGGCACTCTTTATTATGTCCAGTTTGCAACACTAGAGACTTCAGCAAATTTCCCCCTGGGTGAGATCTGGGATTCTCTCTCTTGGTCCAGCTGACATCTCATTCAAAGGGAAAGCTCCTTCTCTCTGTGTGGCACCTGGTATAAAGCCTCATATGTATACTTTCTATGATTTCTGTTTACTCTCTGTTTGGATAAATGGGTTTATTTGCTATGTGTGTTTAGGTGGGAAGGAGGTCAAGTCTTGGATGTATACCTTGAGGCTCTCCTTTACTGTTAAGGGATAGCAATCAGATTGAACCTAAAAATGATTTTCCCCATACTAATAATATTTAAGGGAGCAGATAGATATAATTCTAGCCTGGTAGCCCTTCTCTCTGAAGAGAGTAGGATCACTGAAACATTTTAAAACATGCACAGAGAACCAGAAGAAAGTTCAAAAGGAAACGCAAGTTTCAGTGAAGCAAGATAGTTTTGAAAGTAAGATGTGAATTTATTGTGCATATTTTTAAAAGCTCAAGCTGTACAAAACAGAGATTCAAAATTTTATATATACTCGCTTTTCTGTTCTACTTTTTAAATGGAAATGTTATTTTTGTGTGTGTTCGTTAAAATCAAAATGAAAAAAAAGTTTTAAAAAAATCCATCACAATAGCTTCTTCAATTTGAGAGTATAATTGTGGCCCTCCAGGAACTTGACTCCTGATTTTATGAGAGAAGAATCAGATGGATTCACTTTCCTTGGTCCAGTTGGACCAGCTTTGGCCCAAAGCCACATGGAGAGAGCCGAAGAGAACAGACATGAGTTTTACTGCCTGCCAGGTAGAAATAATAGGGTTTCTACCCACTATTAGGTTACCAGAAGCTCTGTGGGCTTCTCCATAGAGAACATGATAAACCATGGTTCTCTTTGATGATCTGAGCTCCAGGAATAGGAGGGAAAAAGGAAGAAGACTGCTATTCTGCCCTCCAGGAGAGATGAGGAAAAGAGGAGACCTTTGGCTTAAGTCTCACCTCCTGCTTCTAGCTTTCTTAGACATGTAGTCCTAGCGCTGTTCCTTTTTACAGCATCTGCTTATCAGTTGCCCCGAGTGTCTGAGACAACATCAAACCTTCTGTATTCCAAGCTCTATCCCAGGTCTGGAGGTAGAGAAGTTGTTCCCTCTTTTCAAGGGATATCATTTTTCAATCAACTGTTAATAGCAGAAAATCCCCAATCCAGTTGTATGGCTTATTGCAGCATCCAAGGTAGATGGAAAGATGTTGCTAACAGCATTCTCTTCTTCACAGCATGAAAACACTGGCTCTTTACTCCATATCTGAAAGGGCCATTTGACTGAGGATGCTGAGAATGATTAAGCAGGTAGGCTTCTAGCAAAGGAAGGAGGAGAAAGATATTCAGCTTAAAGTGTAAGCCAGAGACTATGCAAGGCAACAGACCTCATATAGAAAGAACAGGAGTGGAGAGGGGTATGCAATAATTCTCAGAGGAAAAGTAAAATGAAAAGGATCTGGAAGGATGCTTCTGACTTCACGAGTCTATACAACAGTGCATACAGTAGGTACTAAAGAAAGCAAACTTGAGATTTAACAAAAGGAATCAAATCATTAAGACTTGAAGGTATGGAACCCGTGGGAATATAGCAATGTGTCTTACTCAAAAGAAGCATATATAATATAAAGAGCTGGGGCACATCAAGAAGTTATGCCCCCAAATTTAAAAAAAATTTTGAAAAAGATGTTTTGCTCCTGCCACAAAGCCTACAAAAGTCTGGATGGTCGGGATAATATGGATGAAGATGAAGGAGAAGAGGGAGGGTGTGATTTTGTTGTGGAAACATGCCCCTAAGCTGCCAGCCTAAGGATGTGGCCAATGTTGTTCTCACACACTTGGCACTGAGGTGAAATATAGTGGACAGTGAAGACGTCAGATATCTGCTGGAAGTCACACTCTGCTTAAAGTAGAGCATCTGGTGGAGTTTAAAAAAAAAACCAACCCAACAACTTGACTTGCTTTAATCTCCATCTTTCAGTTATAGGAAGCAAAGGAGGGAAATTGTTATTTTTGACCTAATTCTGACCAATAGACAACTAGTAGGGGATGTTGGAGACCATAGCCCAGGTTCATTGGCCCATTGGTTTAGAGCTGGGAGGGACTTCATTTAGTTCAACCTCCTTATGTTTCAGATGGGGAAATTTGAGGACCGGAGAGGTGATGTTACTTACCCAAGGTCACTCAGGGAGTCAGTTGGCTTGATCCAGAGGTCTGTTGCCTCTCCATACTGATTTAATCTACTTTTTTGCAGTTCTTGTGCTGTAACTTCCTTCTCTTCATGCCCGTATTTCTGAGTTCTTCATATTTATCATTCTTTATGGTGCAGTAATAGCCATCACATTCCCGTACCGTGATTTGTTCAACCATTCCCCAATCAATGGGCATGTATTTTGTGTATTTTGTTTCTAGCTTCCTGGTATCCTGAATAATTCATCTATAAACAGTTTTGACATGTATGGTCTCTTCTTGCTTTCAATAACCTCCTTGGCACACAGTACCAGCAGGAAGATCTTTGGATCAGATAACAAATTAGTAACATTTCTTATGGAATTCCAAATAATTTCCCAGATTGAATGAACTGTTCCCAGTTCTACCAGCCATGAATGAGCATGTCTGTCTTCCCACGGCTGTTCCAACAATGAGCTCCCTGTCTCTTGGCATCTTTGTCCTTAGAATTCTTCCACAAGTCTGTATTTATTCTGACCTTTACAGGTCTGAGTTCCTCTTTCATATTGCTGGTGATGTGCCTTCCTTCTATGGTGTGGGAGCAGCAAAGGGAGATTTATCTTGTTATATGTCATCAGCTGATTAGAGAGCAGATTCCTGTACAAACTCCAGAACTCTACAGAAAACATGTCACTCCTGATGTCAGGCCAGCCTCGCCGTCGGGACACCCTGATTCCTGTAGCATAATGTCATTTCACTTCTAAAAACCATATGCCCAAATGTCTTAGGCTGCTGGGACAAGGCTTTCCTATTGGCCCTGCTCTCAGAAAGGGCTGGACGGCCCGTGTGTTGGTTTGTCGTTACCTCTGAGGGCTCTATTTTTTGAAGAAAAAAAAAGGGGGAGAATCATTGAGACATGACAGTGATGCTTTTTTTAAAAAAATCAATACAACTTAAAAAAAAAGGTGTTGGCAAAGATTTCCATGTGGAGCCCAGAAAAAATTGTGAATGATTGGCACTTTGCAAGTCAAGTAACTCCTCTGGTTGGTTTGCTCATCTGTGAAATGACATCATTGGATTATCTGATTTCTTAGTCTCTTCCAGCTCAAATAGTCTGAGTCTATGAGTCTTTAATTCAACATTTTGACCATGTAGACTTGGCTTATGGTATCAAAAATAAAGATAATACAAATCTTGGACCCACACTAAAATACAGAGTTTTACTTTTAAGCACTTTCTTTTTCTTTTTTAAATTGAAGACAGTAATGCTTTGGAAACCCATTGCTAGCCAGAAGTGACTCAGGGTTTTTTAGTGGAAACAGCAGTTGGAGGTCTGGCACCTCACCAGGATCCAAAAATATATGGTGGGGCTTTCCTATCTTCTCCACTTGATCTGTCTGTAGCAGCACTTGGCTGTGGCAGTGTGGATAGGGCTGAAGACGCTGAAGAGCCTACCTCGTTAGCCCTGTTAAGAGACCTAGAAATGAAATTGGCTGCTGTCAGTATAGTGTGATGGGAGACATAGGAGGAGGTGTGCCTGAGCTCATCCAGCTTCATTCTTGACTCTTGCCCCTCCCTCAGCCCCATTGCAAATCAATTACCAAGTGAAGGATGGAATGGATAAACATTTATCAAGTGCCCACAGTGCGCTAGACACTGTGCTAAGGGATAAGGATGTAAAAAAAAAAAGCAAGCAAGTCATGCTCTGCCCCAAGGAAGGGGAAGATAACACATATTACATAAGGCTCCTGATTGACAGGAATGGACCTGTGGATTTGATTACTGTTCCCACAGCTAGTGTTAGAAAGTGGCACAGGAATGGCATTTGGAAGATGCCTGCAAGGGGCGTCTTATCCCTTCTGCAGTCGCAACATTCTTTCTGTCCATTCCCTTTTCTCTGTCCCCAGGTTCAAGGCCTTATCACCTCTAGTCACTATCACAATAGCCCCCAATTGGTTTTCCTGCTTCCAGTCTCTCTCCTCTCTAAATTATCTCCCCTGTATCTTCTAAACTAATATTCCTTAAACTCAGATCTGACAATGTTATGCCTTACTCAAAATATTCCGTGGCTCCCTATTGCCTCCAGGATAAAACAAAGAATAATCAGCATGGCCTTTAAAATCCTCCACAATCTAGCTTTCACTTCTCTTTCCAGATTAATTTCATATCATTCCCCTTTACACACTGTCCACTGCAGTCAAATTGGCCTCACCATCTTTCCCAACTCACCTCTCCCTTGTAGAATTCCTTCATTCGGAACTCCATATCCAACACAAGAGCTTTCCTGATGCATCCAAGTATTAAGGCTTTTTTTCCCTCTTGAAATTCCTTTGTACTTAGTTTGCATTTACTTCTCTGAGTATATGTTGTATTCCTCACCCCTATTCTACAAAGCAGTAATTCTCAAAATATTTTGATAGTGGTTAAAAAATAGACCACAATGGGTCAGACTGAGGATGCAACATACAGAAGCAAGGAAACCTAGAATCCTAATATTCAATAAACACAGAGACCCTGGGATAAAAATTCATTAAGTGATAAAGACTGCTAGCAAAATTGGAAGAAATTAGATTTAGAACAAAACCTCCCACTTTGTACCAAGAAAAGCTCTGAATAGAAACATGACCTAGATATGAAAGATCACATCATAAACAAATCAGAGAAACATGGGAAAAATTGCCCATCGGGTCTGTGGATAGAAGAAAGTTCATAACCAAACAAAGGAGAGAGAAAGTCACAGAAGACAAAATGGACAATTTTAATTATAGAAAATTAAGGTTTTACACAAACAAATCCAATGAAGCTAATATTAAAATGGAACCAATTAACTGGAAAAAAATCTTAACAACATATTTCTCTTATAAGGATCTAACTTCCAAGATTCAAATTTATAAGAATAAGAGTCAGTCTCTACCTGATAAATGCTGATAAATGCTGTAAATATTTGAATAGGCAATTCTCAAGGGAATAAAACTAGGCTAGCTATAGAGATAAGAACAAATTCTGCAAATCACTACTAATTAAAGAAATGCAAATTAAAGTATTTCTGAAATTCTATCTCACACCCTCAGATTGGCAAAGATAAAAAAAAGGAATATGACATGCTGGAGGGGCTGTGGAGAAATAGACACATCGATGTTGGTAGAGCAATGAATGAGCATAACCATTCTGGAAAGCAATTTGGAAAAATACACAAAAAGTTCCTGATAACAGTGCATGCCCTTTGACTCACCTATACTACTACTAGGCCTGCACACAAAAGAAATAAAAGAAATGGGGAAAAGTCCTCTATGTACAAAAATATTTTAGCAGCACTTTTTGTGGTGGAAAAAAATGAAGAGAAAGGGATGCCCCTCAGTGGAGGAGCAGCTGAATAAATTGTGGCATATGGATGTGATAGAGTTAAGAAATGAGGAAAGAGGGGCAGCTAGGTGGTGTAAGGAATAGAGCACCCCAACCCTGGAGTCAGGAGGACCTGAGATCAAATCTGCACATTTACTAGCTGTGTGACCTTGGGCAAGTCACTTGAGCCCAATTGCCCTGCCTTCCCCCCAAAAAAATTAAAAAAAAAAGAAATGAGAAAAGAGATGGTTTCAAAGAAACGTGGAAAGACTTATATGCACTGATGAAGAATGAAATGAGCAGAATCAGGAGACCAATTTATAAAAATCAATATTATAATAAGGGACAATTTTGAAAATTTTTGTGAATTGATGAAGAACGAACCAAACAGAATCAGGAGAACAATTTCTACAATATTACTGTAAAGATGAACAACTTTGAGAGCTGTAAGATCTATGATCAAGGCAATGACCCCCCATGGTTCCAGAGGACCAAGGATGAAACCTGCTGTCTCCTGACAGGGAGGGGATGGATTTGGGGGGCAGAATTCTACATGTTACACACACGGACATATGTGTGTGTGTGTAACAATATTTGTTACAATAATTTGTTTTTCTTTTCTCTTTTTTTCAATATTGTAGGGGATAGAAAGGAGAGAAAACATTTCAGTTAATTTTTTTAAAAACCACAAAATAGGAAGATGGGACAGAGCTACAGATGTGGAATGTTGCGTACTCTTTCAAAGGAGATCACTATGTTTTTAGTTTTGCTTAATTGCCTATTTGTAATAAGAGACCTCAAATAGAGTAGGGGTGATTAGGAAATTTTGTAATGCATAAACAAAACACATCATAAAACTTTAAAGAAAAAGAAGAAAGGGGAAAACCCTTAAAAACATCATGCCTGTAGGGCCGTAGTGATCACTACCAGCCCCGAGGCCTAGAATCTCCCAGCTTTTATATGTTTTTTACAGGCAGCCTCACAGCCAGAGACTGATGGCCTCATTAGGGATATTGGCAACAGCTGCTGCCTTCCTCGCCTTCAAATCAAATGGCCTGCCTCCTTTACTGTGTTAGTCCACGTACATTATAAAATAAAAGAGAACTATGCCCTGAATTCTTCCAAGTGTGTGGAACCCCACTAAGCGGGATCTTTGACACAACTTGAGTGTTTGAACAGTGCCTTTTGGAAGGACATCATCTTGAACAAGATGTCCCAGCCGTCTTACACTCAGTATGTTGAAAACAACAAAACTCATCTTCTTCCCCCTCACCCTCATCCTCTCCTTTTCTTTTTTTTGCAGGGGGGAAGGACGGGCAATTGGGGTTAAGTGACTTGCCCAAGGTCACACAGCTAGCGTGTCAAGTGTCTGGAGCAGGATTTGAATTCAGGTCCTCCTGACTCCAGGACTGGTACTCTACTCACTGCACCACCTAGCTGCCCCTATCCTCTCCTTTTCTAAACTTTCTTATTTCTAATGAAGGCACCACCATCCTTCCAGTTCCCAAGGCTCAAAGCCTCAGCGTTATCTTCCACCATTCACTCACACTCATGGGACATGTCCAATCTGGTGCCACGCCCTGTCATGGCTACCTTCACAGCTCTCTCATGCACCCCCTTCTCTCTACTCACACAATTACCTCTCTATTTTGGCCCTTGTCCCACCTTGCCTGGCTGATCGCAATCATCTTCAAACCGGTTTCATGACCCATCTCTCCCTATTGCCATTCATGCCACACTCAGGTGCCAAGTCTGACCATGTAGCCTTCTACTCAGAATACTCCAGTGGCTCCCTGCTTCTACCAATGTCAAATTTCAAAGTCATCTGTTTGGCAGTTAAAGCCCTTCACAAGCTGGCCCTTTCCTACCTTTCCAGCTTTTCTCCTCTCTAAGCACTCAACAATCCAGCCCACTTGTTTCTGGAATAAAACCTCTCCCTACTCTGTACCTTTGCCTTTTCTGTCTCCCATGGCTGAACTTCTCTCCTTCCTCAGTGCCATTTCCTGTCTGAAGCTCAAATCCAAGAGTCATGTCCCTAGGATATAATTCTAACCCAACAACTGCCTTGGAGACTGAAAGAGAAATCTCCCAGTCTGAGTAGTTCGGGATCCTGCCTGACTGTCCCCTCACCTAAGCTGCTGGTGAGGCAGATACGGCACCTCTCCTCTCCCAATAGAGATAGGCCAGACTTCTATCATGTCCATATAGGCCACCCATGAGCTACATCTGTTAATTTGTAGACATCCCCACACATCGATCCTATATTTTGTATGGACTTAGTTATTTACCAGTTGTCTCCCCTGTTAGAATGTCAACTCCTCAAGGGTGAAGATTTTTTTTGCCTTGTTTTGTGTCCTCAGCACTTAATACAGCTCCTGGAATATCATAAGCATTTAATAAATGCTTGGTGATGAACTAACTGACCTTTTCTCTCCTGTTCCTACACAGAATATCTACTCAATATAGCACATAACAGAACTCATCCCTCTTCTCTACAGTATGGAAGACAAAGACCCTTCCACTGACCATCAAAGTCCAAAAAAATAACCTTTTCCCAGCCAAATGGGTTATAGAAACCTCCACCCCATGGGGGTTATTTATTTTTATTTTTTAAGCTTACCACTTCCATAGAACTGTTCTAAAAAAAAAACCTCTCAAGTGTTGAGAGGGCTTATACAATCAATCCTTCTTGGTTTTCCCTTTGGCAGGGAAAATCCTGAAAGTAATTAAGAAATCTTCTACTAAAACTTTCTACTAAATCTTTCTACTAAACTGGGTCTCATTGGGGCCTGGAGGTGACTCTGAGGTCTGAAAGGCCAAGCCAGGGGGACTATGAGCAAGGAAAGATCTTACCCTGAAAGAAAAGCTTCAAATATGAACCTGGAGGCAGAATGGACATTGAGCTTATGCAAACCAATATCAATAACTGAGGAAGGGCTCATCACCCGAAGGTTGATCTGCAAGTGATGGACACTTAGAGGCGGCAGCTCATGAAGGTGTGGGATGGCTGTATTGTGCTTTGAGACAGAGACAGCCCATGCTGATAAAATTAGGTAACTTTAAAATATCCAAGTAACCAATGAGCATCATTAAGGCCTAATGTAGGATGATAAGCACTGGGGAGAGAAAAAAAAAATGGAACAGTCCCTGCCTCAAAAAGCTTGCATTCTGTTGTGGGAAACTATATATACATATACACATATGTGTGTAAATGGATACATACATACATACACATACATATACACACACACATACATACATATATGTATACATATAGTTCAGTCATCTTTTTACTCTTTGTGACCCCATTTGGGGTTTTCTTGGCAGAGATACTGAATCGGTTTGCCATTTCTTTCTCCAGCTCATTTTACAGATGAGGAAACTGAGGCAAACAGGGTTAAGCGATTTGCCCCGGGTCCTGAATTTGGTGTTTGAGGCCAGCTATGAACTCAGGTCTTCTTGACTTTAGGTATTGCCTAGCTGCTGATATATACATATATATAATTTATATATCTATGAATATATAAATTCAGATATTTTAATTATACACAAAATAAAATCAAAGTCATTTGTGGAGGACACATTTGCAGCCGGGGGGGATGTGCAATGGCTTTATACAGAAGGTGGACCTTGTGCTGAGTTTTGAAGGAAGCTGGGTATTCTAAGAAGCACACAGATGGGAGTGGGGAGAGCATTTCAGGCCTGGGGGAGAGCCAGTGCAAGTAAGGAAATGAAGGAGTGAAAAAGCTCACTTTCACTAAAGTGCCAAACCAACCAGTAATCTCTATTCTGGGCAGGGAAAATGGCACATTGTACAATTACCTGCAGACAGAGTTTGGGGGGAAAAGAAGGAACTAGAATCGTTCCCTAACTCCAGTCTTGCTACTTTTGGCTACTGAGGAAGATCCGCCCCCACTCCCACCCCCACTAGAGTAATCACAAGGAGTTTCAGAAGGGAAGTCACACAAGTGAAGTTATAAATGTGTAAAGGAGATTGTTTAAGCTCCAGTGATCCCTTTACAAGGTGATAACCTCTTTGATTGGGTCTGAAGGGAACAGCTGATTAGCTAACTGTCCTCAGAGAGCTTTAAATAGCTCAAGGAATTTGTGGAGGCGGGCCAGTCTAGGGTGAAGGACTCCAGGCTCTGGAGAACTTTCAGAAGGCAGACCCTTGTACCTGTGCCTGGGGAAGAGCAAGGGTCGGGGGAGGCAGAGTGAGGCAGGAGTGTTAGACTACTGCACCCCAATCCCCTCCATCATCTACCATGTCATTGGAGAGACACACCAGTAGAAAACAGTGTCCACCTAGAGCAAAGAGACTCAGTAAGAACAAACATGGACACAGAGAAGTCTGTTGGTCAACAAACATTTATTAAGCTCTTACTTCTTGACTGGCCCTCAGCTAAGTAGGCCCTGGGGATACAAAAACAAGCCTACTGAATGACAGGCTCTGCCCTCACAGTGCTTAATTCTACTGCGGCAAGCTGGTCTGGGGAGATTGTAGAGAGAGTCCTGAGCGTCAGGGGCACACCCTGGAGAGGAGAGGAATGAAGGAGTGACTGACCTTGTAGTCCTCCTTAAAATGGAAGTTTGGAGAGGAACTAGCCTGTCTGAGGAGAGGCCCAGGGCAGCTTCAAGGGGAGTAACCCCCTGCCCAGAGGAGATGCTGCATATGGACTCCAAAAAGGGATTCTAGTGACCAGAAGTTACGAGGTTATCCTTTGGCCAGATCTGTTTTCAAGTTAGAATTCACTTCCTAGTGGATCGTAGAGTGTGATCCACACTTTTTAGCAAGGAAACCAAGGCTTGTTTAATGCCTAAGGTCACTGCTTAAAATCTGTGACAGACTGCTAAGTGACCATCATGTATTATAAGCTATGGATGGCCCAGTGTCTCCTAAGAGCTCACATGGGAAGTGCTGAAGGTATTTAATTCCTTTTCCTGGAGAGCCAGGTCCTTTTCGACACTAATGCCTATATAAGGTGGCTTACCTGTTTAGTATTTACGTAGTTGGGGAGCTAGGTGGTGCAGTAGATAGAGCATTGGGCTTGGAATCAGGAAGACTCTATGAGCTCAAATGCAGCCTCAGACACTTATTGGGCAAGTTACTTCTCCCTGTTTGCCTCAGTTTCCTCATCTGTAAAATGCGCCAGAGAAGGAAACAACAAATCACTCCAATATCTTTGCCAAGAAAACCTCAAAAGAGGTCACAAAGAGTCAGACACAACTAAAAATGACTGAACAAAACCTTTTGCCTAGAAACCAAAATTTCCATCTGGCATCTCGACTGACCCGAAATTCTTCAAGTGTGTCCCTGTACCACCTCTGTCTTTGGCAGTGTAGTACTTTAGAACGTGGCAGCAGTGGTTTTACTAGCAGATAGTAACATATCAACTTCCCTTCAAAAAATGAGAACATTATTCTTGTATACCCTTAATGGCCGCCCCCCCCCAACTATAGAGGGGGCTTACCTGTGTATAAATTATGCCCTTACTGTATCACCGGTTTGTTATGAAGATGAAAGTGTGCCTGTGTTTTCTGAATTGTAGAAGCTGCAAAAGGTAAAGGAGGATTATTGCAACTTTAAATCTTTCACCTTTTTCTTTGTTTTTCAGTACTTCAAAAGGTCCACAATTTCATCAGACTGGGACTACATCGATGCTCTTAGCTACAAGCAGGGGAATGCTGGTGAATGTTTAACAACTGGCTTTTTTCTGGCATGTGTGTATGTGTGTGTGTGTGGGGGGGTGGAATGTACATAAAACACACTTTTAAGTTTAATGTGCTTTATTAACATTTCCTCCATCACTTGCCTAGACAATCAACAAAACAATAAACAAGTTCCTGCTTTGTAGCGTTTGCCAATTTCCAAAGAGCCTATTTCACATGGAAAACTGATCAGAGCTGTTTGGGCTGGCTCTAGCACACTCCTCAGCAGACATGAACATTGGGTACTTCACCCAGATCTAGTAGGTATTTATGTTAATTTTTCTTTGCCTGTAGCTCTGGTGTCTCCTTGTCAGACCAGCCCAACGCTTGTGAGAGTTTCAGTTCTGTGCATCAAAGAATGAAGGAAGAGAAAGTCTGTAATACCTTGAGAAGCTTGTAGTAGCTTGGAGGTAGTAGTCAGGGATTTGTGTGGCCCTGGCTCAGGTACCACCAACAGGGCGGTAAGTCAATACCTGTTGTGATATGCATGCTTCTTTGGGGCTCTTCTTGGTCCAGAGTTGGGTTCTGAACTACTTGGGGGCTAAGATACAAGATACATCCAAAAGGGGAGCTTGAGCAATAATTGTTTATCTTATAGATTTGTTCTCCGACACATGAATCTCACCTGCCCTCAGGCCCCCATGCTAAACATCTTTTGGCAGGCTGGGACATCGGCAGATTGCAGTCTCTTCTCACCTTAGTAGGCAGTTTTAAAAAGATACTGTCGCCTAGTGGCCTGCCTTCTGGGGGTGAGCCTATCCCTGGTCCTTCCTTGGATGACAGACACCTTCCTTTGATGGGCCTGTGCTTAAAGGCTCTCCAGCTTGGCAGGACCTGACTGTACTTGCCACATACTAGCCTGGCATCTGAGAACCCAGTGTCATCTCATGCCACTGTGAGTCATCGGAGTAGGACTTCAGTATAAGATTAATGGGGGGGGGGGTGGAATCACAGTTACATCATATATATTCAGGCTCCACCAACAGACACAAAGGTGCCAAAAATTAGTCACGTTTAAGATATTTGAATATGTTCAGCAGAGTTTGCCATAATTCTATAAAAACAGATACCATTGTTAATAAAGTTAATGTTTCCCGTAATTGTAAAGTTGTATTTAATACTTACCACTCAGGAGGATTAAGTGTCCTTAACAGAGTGGAAATCAGCCTTTTTGACAACTAAGGGAAAGCTTCACAAAACATGTCTGGGGCAATCAGCCAGAAAGATGCCCTCAGATCAATGTTTTAAAATATATTCAGTGGAAGGGGATGATGAGAAGACACTGCTATTATAAATATTTAGAAATCTCAGTAGAATGGAGTGGCTTCTTTAAGTAGGGTAAAGTAATTTTACAGACAGGGAAAATGAGGCACAGAGCAGTTAAATGATTTGCCCAGGACCACACAGCTAGCAGGCAGCCAGGTGGTGCAGTGGATATAGTGCCATAGACTTATCTTCCTGAGTTCAAATCTGTGTTTCGATGCTTACTTTGAAGTGACACTGGGCAAGCCACTTCACCCTGTTTGCCTCAGTTTCCTCATCAGTAAAATGAGTTGAAGAGGGAAATGGCAAACCATTCTAGTCCAACCTTTGCCAAGAAAACTCCAAATGGGGTCTCAAAGAATCAGGCATGACTGAAATGACTCAGCAACAACAACGTGGCTAGTAAATCTCAGAGGCAAGATTTAAACTCAGCTCCTCCTGATTCCAAGTCTAGTGTTCCATCTACTGCCTAAAACTGAGTGGGATTTATGCAAAGCCTTCATCTGCAGTGCTAACCCTAGCCCTCCTCTGCCCTCACTGCCCACTTCCTTTCAGTTGTCCCTGGCAGGGTGCAGTATGATCGATAGCTGGACTCTGCATTTTCCCAGCTCATTCCCATATTAAAACTTAACTTGAACTTTGTCCCACTAAAGTCCTCCACTAGGGCTGGTGGATAAAATGAGTGAAAGCCAAAGAATCTTTTTGCTGTCTTTGAAATCATACCACACAGGTACTGACAGTTTTCTTGTAAGGTAATTTCTAAAGTCGGTAACTGTGAATCATTTTTTTTTTTTTAGTAATTGTGAATCTTAAGGAGGGATTTGTTTTTTAACAAATAAAACCTTCCTTTTTCATATGTTTTATTTATCCTGTCTTTTACCACATACCTATCCTTTCATTGGGTGTAGGGAACTTCTGACGTGGAAGCTACATCCATCCAGTAAGATGGTAACTTGTCCACAATTTATAGTCTTTGAGATGTGTCCAAATCTCCCCAGTGACTTGTCCCAGGGTCACACGGGCAATGTATGTCAGAGATGGACCTGGAACCTAGACTCTCCATGACTTCTGGGTCAACCCACAACTCCCTTTGCTTTAGTTGTCTCTCCTAGTGTATATCCACATTGTAAACAGTACAGTGCCACATAGTAGGTGCTTAATAAATGCAGCTAGGTGGTGCAGTGAGTAGAGCACTGGCCCTGGAGTCAGGAGGATCTGAGTTCAAAACTGGTCTCAGGCACTTGACACTCTTGCTAGCTGTGTGACCCTGGGCAAGTCATTTAACCCCAGTTGCCCTGCCTTTCCCCTTCCAAAAAAACCCCAAAACAAAATAAATGCTTGTATCCTGGACTTATCTTGATTATAACAGTATATGGCAGGGGTTGTTAACTTTTTGGTGTGTCCTGTAAAATTTCAATCAACCAACAAGTATTTATTAAGCACCTACTATGTGCTAGACACTGAGGACAAAAAAATGACTGGATCTCTGCTCTCAGAATGCTTGTATTCTATTGGGGGAGATAGCATGTGCAGAATTAACACATGCAGAATAAATATAAGGGAGTTTAATGTCCGGCAGTTAAATTAATGAGGGTAATGAAATTCCAAGCTGAAGAAAGAGCTTCTTGAGGAAGATCAGTGTCTTGTTGGAATTAAGGCAAGAGGAGGACAGGCCTCAAAGCAGAAGAGCTTTGAGGGTGATTCACACAGACCCTGAGAACTCAGAACAGCAGCAGGCCAAGCCTGCTCATTCTTGGCAGAAGGGAAAAGCAACCTCTTTTTGGTAAGCAGAGATAATTAGAGCGGGGAAGGCCCAGACTAGAGCATACAGTGCTGAGGAAGTAATTAACACCTAGAGTTCCATAAGCAGCACAGGCCGGGAGAGGAGGATGTTAGCACTGGGATGATTGGCAGGTGCTGGTAGACAGAACTAGCTCATAACAAGAGACCTATGCTGTTTTTTTTTAATACTAGGGGAATAAATTGATGATCTCTCACTAAGACCGATTTGTGAACCCTTCTGTCAATATTACACCTTGTGTCTTGTATTTCAACTTGGATTCCAGTTTCCTGCTCTTTTGATTTCTCCGGCTTAGATCTCCCTCGTGCTTTACACATTTTGGGATCTTGGTAACATCATTTTCTGACTTGAACTCTTCAGCTTTTCCTTTGTGACACCCAGGTCTTGCATTCCTGTCTTGGTCCTCTGTCTCCTGCCCCTTCAGGACAAAATTGATTGTTCCCTTAAGAGAAGCCTGTGGTATCAGATACATTTCCCAGCTTTGGGTAGGGCATGAGTTCTTATCCAAATATGGGATAAAGTCGAAGATGGCGGCTGAAAAGCAGGGACTAGCGTGAGCTCCCCACTGAGTCCCTCCAAAAACCTATAAAAAAGGCTCTGAATCAATTCTAGAACTGCAGAACCCACAAAAGAGCAGAGGGAAGCAGGGCTCCAGCCCAGGACAGCCTGGATGATCTCTGGGTAAGGTATACCCCGCATGGAGCTGGGAGCGGATTGGAGCAGAGCCCAGCATGGGTGGTGCGGACCAACCAGGAGCCGGATGGAGCATGCCCTAGCGCCCTGAATCAGTGAGCTGCAGCAGTTACCAGACTTCTCAACCCACAAACACCAAAGACAACAGAGGTTAGTGGGAAAAGCTGCGAGAGTGGAAGGAGTTCGCAATTCAGCTACCACCCCCAGAAGCAGCGGAGGTGGGGCAGCTACAGAACTACAGCTGCAGTTGCTTCCAGCCCCAGGCCCACCTGGTAGGAGGACTTAAGTGACGGATCAGAGCAGGAGTGCAGAGCCTGCTGAAGATCTAAGTCCAGTCCGGATTGGGGGTTCTTGGGGAAGGAGGAGTGCTGGTATGGCAGAGCTGGTGCATCCCCCCAAGCTTGGAACATAGAACTCTTTAGTCTACAAGCAGTCATACCCCACTGAAAAACTCAAGGATCAAGTTAGTTGGTTGGGAATATGGCCAGGCAGCGAAAACGCACCCAGATTCAGTCTCAGACTTTGGAATATTACTTTGGTGACAAAGAAGACCAAAACATACAGCCTAAAGAAGTCAACAAAGTCATAGAGCCTACAACAAAAGCCTCCAAGAAAAACATGAACTGGTCCCAGGCCATGGAAGAGCTCAAAAAGGAGTTGGAAAAGCAAGTTAGAGAAGTAGAGGAAAAATTGGGAAAAGAAATGAGAAGGATGTGAGAAAACCATGAAAAACAAGTCAATGACTTGCTAAAGGAGACCCAAAAAAATGCTGAAAAATACACTGAAGAAAACAACACCTTAAAAAATAGACTAAGTCAAATGGCAAAAGAGCTCCAAAAAGCCAATGAGGAGAAGAATGCCTTGAAAGGCAGAATTAGCCAAATGGAAAAGGAGGTCCAAAAGACCACTGAAGAAAGTGCTACCTTAAAAATTAGATTGGAGCAAGTGGAAGCTAGTGACTTGATGAGAAATCAAGATATTATAAAACGGAACCAAAGGAATGAAAAAATGGAAGACAATGTAAAATATCTCATTGGAGAAACCACTAACCTGGAAAATAGTTCCAGGAGAGATAATTTAAAAATTATTGGACTACCTGAAAGCCATGATCAAAAAAAGAGCCTAGATATCATCTTTCAAGAAATTATCAAGGAGAACTGCCCTGATATTCTAGAGCCACAGGGCAAAATAGAAATTGAAAGAATCCACTGATCACCTCCTCAAATAGATCCCAAAAAGAAATCTCCTAGGAATATTGTTGCCAAATTCCAGAGCTCCCAGATCAAGGAGAAAATACTGCAAGCATCCAGAAAGAAACAATTTGAGTATTGTGGAAATACAATCAGAATAACCTAAGATCTAGCAGCTTCTACATTAAGAGATCGAAGAGCTTGGAATATGATATTCCGGAGGTCAATGGAGCTAGGATTAAAACCAAGAATCACCTACCCAGCAAAACTGAGTATCATGCTCCAAGGCAAAATATAGACTTTCAATAAAATAAAGGACTTTCAAGCTTTCTCAGTGAAAAGACCAGAGCTGAATAGAAAATTTGACTTTCAAACACAAGAATCAAGAGAAGCATGAAAAGGTAATCAAGAAAAAGAAATTGCAAGGGACTTACTAAAGTTGAACTGTTTTGTTTACATTCTTACATGTAAAGATGATGTGTAAGATTCACGAGACCTCAGTATTAGGGTAGTTGAAGGGAGTATTCATATATATATATATATATATATATATATTTGTGTATATATATGTATATGAGAGTGTGTATGTATATATATGCATGTGTGTGTATATATATGTATATGAGAGTGTGTATATATATATATGCATGTGTGTGTGTGTGTGTATATATATATATATATATACACAGAGAGAGAGAGAGAGAGAGAGAGAGAGAGAGAGAAAGAGAGAGAGAGAGAGAGAGAAAGAGAGCAGGCACAGGGTGAGTTGAAGATGAAGGGAAGATATCTAAAAGAAATAAAATCAAATTAAGGGATGAGAGAGGAATATATTGAGAGGGGGAGATAGGGAGAGATAGAATGGGGTAAATTATCTCACATAAAAGAGAAGGCAGGTGAGGAGGAATGAGTGAATCTTGCTCTCATCACATTTGACCTGAAGAGGGAATACCATACATACTCAATTGGGTATCATCCCACAGGAAAAAAGGAGGAAGAAGAAGATAAAAAAAAGGGGGGATGATGGAAGGGAGGGCAGATGGGGGTGGAGGTAATCAAAAACAAACACTTTCGAAAGGGGACAGGGTCAAGGGAGAAATTCAATAAAGGGGGATAGGTTAGGAAGGAGCAAAATATAGTGAGTCTTTCACAACATGAGTATTGTGGAAGGATTATACATAATGATACGCATGTGGCCTATGTTGAATTGCTTGACTTCTTAGGGAGGGTGGGTGGGAAGGGAAGAGGGGAGAGAATTTGGAATTCAAAGTTTTAAAAACAGATGTTCAAAAACAAAAAAAAAGTTTTTGCATGCATCTAGAAAGTAAGATACACAGGCAATGGGGCGTAGAAATTTATCTTGCCCCACAAGAAAGAAAGGGAAAAGGGGATGGGAGGGGAGTGAGGTGACAGAAGGGAGGGCTGACTGGGGAACAGGGCAACCAGAATATATGCCATCTTGGAGTGGAGGGGAGGGTAGAAATGGGGAGAAAATTTGTAATTCAAACTCTTGTGAAAATCAATGCTGAAAAGTAAATATATTAAATAAAAATGTATTTGGAAAATATTTAACTAAGCAAATAAAAATATGATAAAGCAAATATGGGATAAAGTCAATCACTGAAGACAAAACAGATCCAATCAATTACATGAAATTGAAAGGCTTTTGCATGAACAAAACCAATGTGACTCGGATTAGAAGGGAAGCTGTCAACTGAGAGAAAAAAATCTTTTCTTGATATCCAAGATATATAGACAATAGAAATATATAAAGCCAAAAACCATTCCCCTAACAGATGAGATGAAAGGACATGAACAGTTTGCAGAATAATCATAAACTATTAACAACTATATGAAAGAATGCTCCAAATCACTAATAATAAGAGAAATGCAAATTAAAACAAACTTGAGGTTTTACTTCCCACCCAGAAAATTGTCAAAAGTGACAAAGGGTGGGAATAATAATGTTTTGAGAGCTGTGGAAAGATTGGTACATGAATGCTTTGTGGATAGAGCTATAAAATAGTCTAACCACTATAGAAAGCAGTTTGGTGTTATGAGAGTGGCTCAAATGTCCATACTTTTTGAACTAGTGATTCCACTGATATACATATAGCCCAAGGAGGCCAATAACATAAAAGAAAGGCCCCATATACACCAAAATATTTATGGCAGCATTTCATTTTTGTGGGGACAAAGACCTGGTAACCAGTTGCCTATTGACTGGGGAGTGGCTAAACAAATTGTGTACCTGAAGACATGAATATAATAGAATATTACTCTGTTGTAAGAAATTATGAGTATGATAAATGCAGATAAGCCTGGAGAAAGACATATGTGAATTAATACAAAGTGAAGTCATCAGAACCAGGAAAACAAGATACACCATGACTACACTGATTTAAATGTAAAAAACAACACAGACAAAACAATCAAAACTAAATGATATTAACTTATAATGACCCAAGATTGATCCAAAGAAGAGATAGAAGACACCCAACTAAAATTCTTTGCAGAGGTAGGGGACCACAGGTGTAGAATATTGTAGAAAACATTAGACTTTTTTGGTAAGTTGGTTAGTTTTGCTGAACTTTTTTTCTTTCCTCTATTCTCATTCATTATTGTAAGGAACAACTCTTTGAGAGGGGAGTGGGGGAAGGGATACAGTGGGAAATATAGGTCATGTTAAAACTAGAGAAAAGCAGTTAGTGTCTGGATTCTTGCTCTGTCCCCCTCTGCCATATGAGGATGGAGGGAGATTAGTGTCATGGATACCTACCCCTCTTGAAAACAGGACAGGCAATCCACCCTTTGGCTTCTCCCTCTGATGGGCTGGTTTCTCGCAAAACTTCCATTTTAGAGAAGACGCCCCGGCCAACCATGTTTTCATTCTTTTCCAGCTACATTCATGACTCTCCAGACTTTCTCTCTTTTTCCCTTCCCCCTTTTTTGTGCTGTTTTCCCCATTAGAATGTAAGCTCCTAGAAGGCAGGGACTATCTTTCTTTTCACTTGTATTTATATCTCCATTGCCTAGCATAGGGCCTGACATACATAAGTGCTTAATAAATGCTTGTTGACTTTTCAGAAGGACAGAGTGAAAGGAGAGAGAGTAGGATAAATAGGGGGAAAATAGAATGGCTAGAAATACATAGTGATCATTACTATGAAAAAAAATTTTTATATCAAGTTTCTCTGGTAAAGACCTCATTTCTCAAATATATAGAAAACTGAGTCAAATTGATAGAAACAAAAGCCATTCCTCAATTGATAAATGGTCAAAGGATATGAACAGGCAGTTTTCAGACAAAGTAATCAAAACTGTCTATAGTCATATGAAAAAATGCTATAAATCACTATTGATTAGAGAAATGCAAAATAAAACAATTCTGAGGTACCACTACATACCTATCAGATTGGCTAATATGATAGAGAATGAAAATAATAAATGTTGGAGGGGATATGGGAAAATTAAAACACTAATGTACTGTTGGTAAAATTGTATGCTGATTCAAACATTCTGGAGAGCAATTTGGAACTATGCCCAAAGGGCTATAAAACTATGCATACCCTTTGACTCAGCAATACCACTACTAGGTCTGTAGCCTGAAGAGATTAAAAAAAATATGTACAAAAATATTTATAGCAACTCTTTTATTGGTGGCAAAGAATTGGAAATTGAATTGGGGAATCAATTGGAGATCTTGGTAACATCATTTTCTGACTTGAACTCTTCAGCTTTTCCTTTGTGACACCCAGGTCTTGCATTCCTGTCTTGGTCCTCTCTCTCCTGCCCCTTTAGGAAAGAATTGATTGTTCCCTTAAGAGAAGCCTGTTGTATCAGATACATTTCCCAGCTTTGGGTAGGGCATGAGTTCTTATCCAAATATGGGATAAAGTCAATCACTGAAGACAAAACAGATCCAATCAATTACATGAAATTGAAAGGCTTTTGCATGAACAAAATGGCTGAACAAGTTGTTGTATTGAATTGTGATGGAATACCGTTGTACAATAAGAAATGATGAGCAGGATGGTCTCAGAAAAACCTGGACTTACCTGAGCTGATGCAAAGTGAAATGAACAGAACTAGGAGAACATTGTACACAGTAACAGCAACATTGTAATGAAGTTCAACTGTGAATGACTTAGGTATTCTCAGCAATACAATAATCTAAAACAATTCTGAAGGATGTAAGATGAAAGGTACTGTCCATCTCCAGAGAAGGAACTGGTGGAGTCTGAATGCA
Source organism: Trichosurus vulpecula (assembly GCF_011100635.1). NCBI lineage: Eukaryota > Metazoa > Chordata > Mammalia > Diprotodontia > Phalangeridae > Trichosurus > Trichosurus vulpecula. The sequence goes on from NC_050577.1 coordinate 23,204,624, forward strand.
GATAGAAGATACTTTTTCTTTACTTTCTTTATTTTGTTTTTTTTTGGTCTGTGTTTTCTTTCACAGCATTATTTACATGGAAATGTGTTTTGCATGACTACCCATGCATAACCTGTGTCAAATTGCTTGCCTTCTCAATGGGGGTAGGGAAGGGAGGACTAGAGAGAATTTGGAACTTAAAATTTGAAAAAAAATGTTGCAATTGTTTCTACATGTAACTGGGGAAAAATAAAAATATTAAAATTTTAAAAATAAAATTTAAGAAAGGACTTTGATGCAGCTATAAGCTTCTAAGCATAGAACATGGAGGGAAATGAGAACCTGAAACAAAAAGTTCCTATTTCATAGGCATTTGGTTCCTATAGTTGGCTATAGTGCAAAAGTTACAAGCACATGCTGCCATAGATTATACAGGGCTGGCACTTAATGATTGTGTGACTGTGAACGAGTCACTTTCCTTCTAAACGCCCTTGAAAACTCTTTTAAGGTTATAGAATAGGTTGTTCTTCTATTGGAGAGAACTAATGGAGAGATCTTCCTCCTACCAACAGAACCCACAACTCCAGACAAATAGTTAAATGACTTGTTCATGGATTCCTACTAGTTTCCCCATTGTTCTCTTGGTATAATTTCTCTTGTGTGGTGAGTCAGAGAGCAGCAGCCTTGTGGAACTGTGCCTACCAACTTTCCAGCAAATTTGAAGCAGCTCGGGAAGTATATTTCAAAAGCTGCTAGTGCTTGGGGCTGGCAGAGAGTGTGGTCATAAGAGGAAGCAGCCCCTAGACTGGCTACTTCCCTTTAGACCCTGGGAGGTGGCCCAGACACAGATGTAGAAGGGATACAGTGTCTCACCAAGAGGCTTCCTTTAGTGGCCCAAAGACGGTCCTTCATAGAGCTCTTTACCCAATTCCTTTCTTGACCAAGGAACGGATTCTTTAAAGGACAACATGCCTGCATGTCCCATACACAGAAATCACAGTGTAGCATCAGAAGCTTAGGGCTGGAAGGCACGTTAGAGATTAGGTAGTTCAACCCCCACATTTTATGCTTGGGGAAACTGAGGCAGTAAGTGGCAGAGGTGAAATCTGAATCCAGGTCTTCCTGAGTTCGAGCCTTTTTACCAGACTGAAATTCACTTTGGCTTTCCAGACAGTATTTCTCCAGTTAGAAGGATGCGCTAGCCAAGACTTCAGATAGCATAGGAAGGAAGATGATAACCTGAAGAGTCATAGAAAAGACAGTCACTCATTTGGCAATCTCAACTAGCCACAACACAGCCCCAAACCAGGAAGTAGGAAAAGAGAAAAGTAGCCTTGAGCTGACACATTATGTCTTCTTATAAACTTAAGCACTTATGACACCATGAATAAAGCACCAAAGAGAAAGTTAAACTCCAAGCTGTTTGCATTCTGATACAAGACAAATGTTAACCGAATAATAACTGCAACAGCTTCTTTGCAACAACTGTATTCCTTTGGGATGGCTCTTCTGACTCCTTGTAATAACAGACATTAATATAGAACCTTTGCTAGCTACTAGCTCTTTCAATCTTCACAATTACTCTGTGAGATGGTACCATAAGAATAATTTTTATTCCCATTTTCTAGATGAGGAAACTGAATCTCGGAGGGGTAAACGCCCCTTCCCCCCCTGCCCTGGGTTCACACAATGTCCGAGGCAGTATTTGAACTCATGTCTTTCTGGTGCCAAGCCCATCGCTCTGTCCACTGTGAAAAGTTGCTGTTCTTTTATACATTGGAGCCACTTAATGAATGATTATTGAATGAACAATAAAACCTTCTTATCTTGCTCCCAAGGCTAGAAATGATCACAAGCAGCAAGTCAAGGAAGGCCGCTGAGGGCCACTAGAGGTAGATGTTACTGACAATATTAAGAAGTGACAGCTGACAGCCTGACCCTGAGAGAGGAGATAGGAAAAGCAGTAGTCTGATCGCCACTTAGTGCAGGTGCCTCACATGGAAATAATCCCTGAGGGCATCATCATAATCTAAACCAGGACAATAAATATTCAAACTGATAACCCTGACTGGTCAATAATAAATTAAATGAGGCATCACATCTCCTGTTGAAAGAGGTAGGGAAGTGCGATAATATCTTTTAGAGAGTTTTCCATCCAAAATGGGTGAAATAAATTTTAATGATTCAAGTAGTAAGTTTCAGTTATCTGGAAAAATCCATTTTATGGAAGGCCTAGTTCTTGGATGATTCCAGAAAGAACAGGTTTTACTGTGACAAAGTTTTACTGCATTGTAGTTTTAATTTCTTTAACAAGTACAGGAAACTCTGCCCTGATTCCTCTTGTCAAAAGCAAAAGACTTAGCGCTCATGGAAGAACATTGTGTTTTCTGATTATGATAAAAATCTGCCCCTGATCTTGGCGGCAACATCTCATAAAGTTCACTCCTCTTTATGTCTATAAAAGATCCCTATCATTCATTAGAAGGAAAAATGGCTTTGTGATTTTATTATTACATCTTGTCTGTATTTATAGAAGCTGTCTGAAATAGAAGAAGCAACCCTGAAAGCAATACTTGCTGAGGGATAGATATTAAGGCAGTGGATAAACTGTTAGGCCTAAAGTCAGGAAGACTCATTTTCCTGACTTCGAATCTGTCCTCAGACACAGTAGCTGTGTGACCCTGGGCAAGTCACTTTACCCTGTTTGCCTCAGTTTCTTTATCTGTAAATGAGTTGGAGAAGGAAATGGCAAACCACTCCAGTATCTTTGCCAAGAATACCCCAAATGGGATCACAAAAATGTTGGACATGACTGAAGAATGACTGAAGAAATGTGCCTTGCCAATTGACCAATTGATATTCAAGGGTCAGATAAAGTTAATAAAGTATTAATTGACATGGCTACTCTGCCTAATGGGACACTGGCAAAAATCTGTGCAGAAATACTCAACTGGACCTAATTCTTGCGGTTGAGAAATTTGAAACCTGAGAACTTCAGGGTAAAGTCAGTTACTTCTTGACCATGGTGGTATAATTAGATATCTGTCGAACCAGGGCCTTGTCTTGTATAGTGAAAACTCATGACATGGAACCAGACACTTGTCATAAAAATCTTTCTGAACAAATTGATTACCATGATACATTTGGTCTACAGGGTCATTGGGATGACTTTAGATCAGATTCACTTTAAAATGTATATATTATAATGACTTCTTTTGAAATTAGAAATCTTTAATTTTTTGTATTTCATGTGTCATATTCCATTTCATTTTCTTTTTTACAGGCCCTGATGAAGCAAGAGAAAGTGAAAAAAGAGGATCGTGTGTATGTGTGGAAGAAATATCAAAAGACAAACCTCATTTAATAAAAAAGTAATGTTAAAGAGATGGTTTTAAAAGTAATTTTAAAATGAAGTAAAAATTAGAATGAGCTTGTCTCTCCTCTGGATTTTTGCTTTTGTCCAAGGTAGGAAGACAGGGAAAACATTCAGCTCAACCCATGCATAGATTGATTTATTAGTTTATTTGTGTGTTTTTTTTAAAGAAGAAAAGGTGAAGTGAAAACAGAATAGCAATGAAGTACAGTTTCTCCACAAGCTGTGTTTCTAATAACCAGATTTTTCTTAGGGGGAAGCAGTATTTCTTCAAACTAGGTCTTATTCTGAAGCTTCTTTTTGAGAGCAGTTAAAAGGTTATTTTAAAAGGCTGGAAACAGGTTGTGCCATATGGTATCCTCTTCTGAACGAATATCAGGAAAATCCAAACTGATCCAGTTTGTGAGGAGAAGGGTGTGTTTTGGCTTCTTTTCTTTATATTCTTTCTCTGGGCCCGTGATGGTTTTAGTGAAATCTGCTACTGGTAAGAAAAAGGAGTTGGTAATAATCCTGCTGGGCAGCTAGGTGGCACAGTGGATAGAGCACCAGGCCCAAAGTCAGGAAGACCTGAGTTCAAATCCAGCCTCAGACACTTACTAGCTGTGTGACCATGGGCAAGTCACTTCACTCTGTTTGCCTCAGTTTCCTCATCTGTAAAATGAGAATGGCAAACCACTCTAGTATCTTTGCCAACAAAACCCCAAAAAGAGTCACAAAGGATTGGACAGGGCTGAACAACAATACTCCTGCTGCTTGGTAATGGAGCATAGGAAATGGATTATAATGTTAAGGTCACTGAAATGTCAGCACAGGAGAGACAGACATCAACCCTTAAGGATGCCCTAGTATAGATGAGTCTCTAGACAGCCAGTACCACAACTACATAGCCTGAAGGCAATGATCAATGCAGGCCTGCCCTTCCCAGGTGAACGGGAATGGAGGCTAGAAATTGAAGACATACTGTGTGCATAAACAGCAGCTGTCAGTTGGCATGGGCATCTGTGGGTTCTGAACTCGCTCAGGATTCAGAGTCAGGGAACCTGGGCTGAATCTGAGCTCTGCCACTAACTGGCAAGGTGCCCTAACCCTTCTACTCTCTGGGCTTTGTTTCCTCGTCTATAAAATGGGTTGCAGTCATGATCTCAACGGTAACTTCCACCTCCGAAAACCTATGATTCTGTGTCCTTTCACCTCCCTGAGTCTGTAAAAAGGAAGTGGTTCACAGATGGCTCGGAGGCCATCTAATGCAACTGCCTGGTTTTACAGCTGAGTAAACTGAGGCCCATCAAGGTTCCTCCCAGTTCTGACCCTCTATGATCTTCCCTTTCATCCCTGTGCATCTGTAAAGCAAGGGGGTTGGAGTCGTTGGCCTCTAAGGGCCAGCCCTTCTCAGCTCCGGGGTCCTAAGCCCTTTCCCTTCTGAGCCGAGGTTTCCCCTTTTGTTAAACGTGTGGAGGGGGCGGGGTTGGAGTCGTTGGCCTCTAAGGGCGGGCCCTTCTCAGCTTGTACTGTCCAGGGTCCCAGGATGGGCGCAGGTGTGACCAGGTCTCCCGGGTCCGGAGCTGGGAGGATCGTAGAGGTCATCGTGTCCAGTACCCTCCCTCTTTCATTTCCAGACGGAGAAGCTGAGGCCCAGGAGGCACAGCGATGGCCCGAGGACCGAGAGGGGCGGGGGGCGATGGGTCCCGGCTGCCCCGACCGCACCCACAAAGCCTTGCAGTTACCGCCACAGCCTCTGAGGCAGAAGGGCGGGGCCAGGAGGAGGGGCCAGGCCCGGCGGGTCCGCCTAGTACCGTGACGTCACAGGGCCGCGCCCGGGGCAGCCCCGCGGCAAGGGCGACCCCGAGCCCCGCCCCCGGACGTGTCTCCGCCCCCGACGCAGGCTCCGCCCCTCCCGCTCGCCAGGCGCCGGGCGCTCGCCTCACATCCGGGTCCCGCCGCCGCTGCCGCCGCTGCCGCCGCTGCCGCCGCTGCCGCCGCTGCCGCCGCCGCCCGGGCCTCGCTCATTCAGCTTCGCGGGAGCTGAGAGAGTCCCGATCAAGATGGCGGCCGTGGGGCGAGCCGGCTCCTTCAGCTCCTCGCCGCCGGCCCTCGCCACCGCCAACGGTTTCGCCCCGGCCGGCTGCACGGGCGGCGGCGACAAGGCCGAGGACGACGATGGACAGAACCTCTGGTAACCGGATCCCGCGGCAGGGGCGGCGGCGGGACCCGAGGCCCGACGGGGCGGGGAGGGCGGGGGAGGGGAGGGGAGGGGGGGGAGCGAGGCTGGGAGGGGCCGCCGCCCCGACCCAACCCCCTCCTGGGGGCGCCCTAGCGCGCTCCCTCGGGACGTCCCTCCTTCCCTGTGTCACCCCTCCTCCGGGGCTGGGGTCCCCAGGAGTCCTTGCCCCCCTCCCTTGTGTTAGGGTCCCTCTCTTGATCCCCTTCCCAGAGGTGGGGTCCCTCTTTTGCCCCACTTAGGGTGTCTCTCCCCCCCTTCCAGGAGGTGGGGTCCCTCTCGCCCCCCTCACTTGGGCCGGGGTCTCCCACTTGCCCCCCCCACCCCGGGGCTGGGGTCCCTCCCCTGCCCTGGGCCAGGGTTGGGGGTGTTCCCTGACCCGGGGCTCCCCCGTTTCTGTGTCCATCACCGCTGCCAGGTCCTGCATCCTCAGCGAGGTCTCCACCCGCTCCCGCTCCAAGCTCCCATCGGGCAAGAACGTCTTACTGCTGGGTAAGTGGTTCCTGCCTTGCCCGGGCTCAGCCTGGCTGGAAGGGGCCTCAGTTTCCTCATCTGTAAAATGGGCACGGGAGCGTGGGGTGGGGGTGCTCCCGACCCCCTCCAGCCCAGGCTTTTGGACCCTGAGTCTCCGCGCCCACCGCTCCGATCCCGGTCCACCCTCTGCCGCTCGCCCGGCGGGGAAGAACGTTTTGCACCCCTGCCCCTCCATGCTGGCTGCTGGGCGGGGCCGCCGCCGCCCTAGCCAGTGCCCGCCCCTGGAGTGGGCGGCGGTGTCCGCTGCAGCAGTGCCCCCCCCCCCCCAATCTGGGGCTCCCGCCCCCCGCCTCGCTGCTGTCGGCTCGCTCTCTTTGTGTTTGGCTTCCCCAAGCCCCTCCCCCCACTCCGGACGGCTGGTCAGGTGGCGCCGGCTTGCGGACCTTGTCACCGCGGCTGGAGGGAGGGCTGGCCCCTCGGGTCCTGGGTGTGTGCGGGGACTCTCCCGGGGACCGTTTGTTATTGTTCGCTTTGCCGAGCTCCTCCTCCTACCTCTGCCTCCCCGAGGTGTTGGGGGGCGGGGGTGCTCTGAGCGAGGATTGTCCGCTGGAGGAAAAGCCGCCCCCTCCTCTCGATTGTTCAGGTCTTGAGGGGACATTTTATGATTCGGTGGTAAATTTAAAATTGAGGCGCTTTGCAGCAGCATTCAGAACTGCGCTGGAAATGGCGTAACTCATTAATTTTTCATGGATCACTTGTACAAAAGAGCATGAGGACTGAACTAGGACTTAGTGAGTGATCGATGCTTTCTCCCTGTAGCGTTTGCGTTTGTGTGTGACGTTTGGGCAGCAGTCCGGTGTGGCCCTTGCCGTTTGGAAGGATCCTTAACAGTTTTTTAGTTGGAAAGGGACCTTGGCTTTCCAGCCAAAAAGAATGACCACAGTCCATCTAGAAGCCACTCAGGAGCCTGATTCTTCTCTCTTCCTTCTGCTCACTAATTGGTCTAAGTACATGCCGTTTCTTTGCTTCCCTGGGAAAGGACCAGGTTTTGCCACCCTCTTTGTAGGTAGCTCCTGAATCATTTAAATTTTTCTAAGATTCTCCTCCATGTGTGCTATACTTAAATAGGAGATTTTTCAGTTAGACTAAATGAATCTAAAATAATAAAATGAAATGTTTTTATCTGCTGAGCTAGAAACATAAAAGGAAACATGAGATTTTATAAATCACAGAAATAAGTTAAATGTTTATGAACTTTTTGGTATAAGGAAATCTGGTGACTTGTAACCTGGAATGTATTACTCTTTGAGGTGGAAGCAAAATTGTGTTTGGGTTTTCGTTGTTGTTAAAAGCCTGACATACATAAGGTCCCTGCAGGATTTTTAGGAATAGCAGGGCTCGTCAATAGTGGTTTTATTTGCTTGAAGTGAACTTTTTTCTTTTTGTGATTTCTCAGGACCCTGTTTTTTCTGTTCTCTTGGTGAATTTGTCCCGCATAAGTATGACATTTGTAGGGCAATTGTAAGATCAGAATACTAATGGGAAACATCTAGAAAGTGTTTGGAGACCCTCTTTCATTGAATACTCTAGACAGTATTTTGTGTTTGTCCTTTAAAATGATCTTAAAAGTAGCTTGGCACTCACAGTAATGGCTTTTAATTAATTTGGTTTATATGGCAAAGAAGACTTGTTTTTCCCATCTTTCATTGTTGTTGATGTGGGGTAGTGGAAAGTGCCCTGATTTTCAGTCATAGAGTTTATATCTAGCTTACTGGATATTTATATCTAGCTGACTGGATATTCTAATAGCCTAATTAGTAGGTCCGCACGCAGTTTCACCCCATCTCCAATCCAGGGGAAGGTTGGAAAGAAGTGTCACAGAGTAGAGGCAGAATAGCCTGCCTGTGTTCACTAATTTAGCATCCAAGACAGAGTGTGTCCTGTGACCCTGGACAGGTCTTTAACCTCTTAGTGCTGGGGGAGCTCTTTATAACCACAAAATCAGAGATAGACACAAAAACCCCCAGAACCCAAACCTTTAGTCACTTGATCCTTCAGGGCTTCCATTTTCCCCTCACTAAAATGAGGAGGCTGAATTAGATGCCTTCTAGATCTGATGTTCAGGGATTCTGATTCTGTAACAGTGAAGTTTCTGAAAACCTCATCCTACTGTGCCCTGGGCTAACTTTATAGTGTCTTCATGATGAGCCACAGCTGACAGTCTGCTGGACACTTCTTGGTGTTTTTGACTCAGCAGAGACCTAGACTTTCCCCTTCAGTTGATGCCAGTTCATTGGCTTATATCATCGAGTGCAGGAAGGAATCTCAGGGGCCAATCCTGCCTAGCACTGCATTTTACTGACAGAGGGTGAAGCCACACAGGTAGCAGGAAGTTCAGAGAGCCATTCTTGGGAATATGGCCTTATCTCTAGAGCTCTTGCTGCTCTTCCAGGCTGTGAGGCTTTCATTTACTTAGAGGCCTCAGACTGGTCAGTTCATCCCAACCGTACGGTGTGAATGGCCCTGGGAATGTGGGTGGACAAGCAACATGAAGCTGCAGTACCTACAAGGAGCTTGCATTGTGCTGAAGAAGTAGAACAGGTATTCAGAGAAGTGAGGACAGGATAGTTTGAGAAAGAAAGAAGAAAGTGCTGACAAGGCAGAGAGTGTGAGTGGGGTGAGGCGAGAGGGCCCAGGGGACACTTTGCCTGAGAGGGCTGGTGCCTGAGCCAAGCCTTGAAGGAAGCTCTGTAGTCTTAAGAGGTGGAGATGGGGGAGTTGGGGGGGATGGGGACGGTGGGGAGCATTACTGATTATTGGACAACCTGGGCACAGATGCAGATTGGAGTTGGCATGTTGAGTTCAGGAAGGATCTTATAGGCCAGTGTGGCTGAAATGTAGGGTTCTTGAAGGAGAGTAATATGAAATTAGTATAGTAAAAAGAGGGATGGGGCATCTAGGTGGTGTAGTGAAAAGAGCACCGGCCCTGGAGTCAGGAGGACCTGAGTTCAAATGCATCCTTAGACACTTGACATTAGCTGTGTGACCTTAAGCAAGCAAGTCACTTAACCCCAATTGCCTTGCCTCCACCTCCCCAAAAAAAAAAGGAAAAAGAGGGAGTAGAAAGGTAGTGGAGGAGTGTAAATGCTAGTCTGAGGAGTTTGTAGTTTGGCAGTAAGGAGTTACTGAAGATTTTTGGGCAGGGAAATGTCATTTTCAGGTGTATGTTTTAGGAATTCAGCAAGCAAACCTTTATTAAGAGTCTCCGATGTGTCATACTCTGTGCTAGGAGCCAGGGATACAAAGGTATACATGGAATAGGCCCTGCCTGTCTCAGGGAGTGACACCAAGTGCACACAGACAAACTAAATGCAGGGTGACTTTGTTGGGGGAGTCTGGCAGCTGGTGGAGATGAGGGTTGGAAAAGGCGTCCTGTAGGAGGGGGAGAGTTTGAGTCAAGCCCTGAAGGAAGCTAGGGGTTCTAGGAGGTGGAGGTAAGAAAGGAGGGCGTTCCAGCCATGGGGACAGACAGTGTAGAGTGGCAGATGGGCTGCTCTGTGTGAGAAGGCCAGCTCGATGAATAGTAGTGTCTGAAAGGGAATAATAGGTCAAAAGGTTGGAAAGGTACATTGGATCCAGGTTGTGAATGGCTTTAAATGACGAACAAGAATTTCCATTTGATCCTAGGGAAGGAGCCCTGTAGTTAATTGAGCAGGGGAGTGACATGGGCAGACATGTGCATTAGTAACATTACTTTGGCAGCAGTGTGCAGGGGGGATTGGAGAGGGGAGAACTTTGAGGTAAGAGATCAGGGCCTGAACTTCAGTTCTGGCTGAGTGAGTGTGGAGAAGGGAACTGTGGAGGCCAAATTGACAAGATTTGGTAAATGCTTAGATAGGCAGGGTGAAGAGAGAGCAAGGAATTGAGGGATGAAAGGACAGATGTGGCTTCGTTGGGAATAGGGAAATTTGGAAGAGGGGTAGATTTGGGGGAAAAGACACTGAGTGGTGTTCTCAGCAGAATTAGATGTTTAGGAGACATCTGGGTCAGAGTGTCCATTAGGTGGTTAATGATGTGGGACTGGAGCTCAGGAGAAAGACTGATGATGGTTCTCTAGATCTGGAGTCATCTGAATATATGGGGTAACTGAACCCATGGAAGTTGGTGAGGTAATCAGGGTGTAGTCAGAGAAGCGAAGAGGGCCTAGGACAGAGCCTTGGGGTAACCTTTAGTTAGGGGATATTGATGATGATGATGGTGTTGGACGGAAATGCAGCAGAGGAGATGAGAAGCAGCAGCTGGACAGGCAGAAGGAGAGTCAGGAGAAAGTAGTGGTGCAGAACCCCAGGAGGGGAGCCTGCTCAGTACTGTTAGAGAGGCCTCTAGAAAGGCAAGGATTAATCGAAGGCCATTGAATTCAAAGATCACTGGTAACTTTGGAGAAGGGAATTTAAGTTTAGTGATGTGCTCAAAGCCCCATGGCAGGGTGAATAAGTGAGAAAGAAGAGGGGAAGTGGAGGTAGGAGGCTTTTTTTTAAGGTGGTCTGCTGTGAAAGGGATGAAAGCGATAAGGTGATATAGCTTAAGGGCATGCTAGGGTCAAGTGAGGAGGTTTGAAGGGTAGAGATAGGGGCAGGGTAGGGATCTGTACGTGTTTGTATGAAGAATAGGGTGATTATTGGCACCTGGGTGGCACATGGATTGGAGATGGGGTGAAACTGCGTGCGGACCTACTAATTAGGCTATTAGAATATCCAGTCAGAGAGAGATCATGAAGGGCTGCACTAGAATGGTGGCTAAGGAAGGGGAGAAGATAGGAGCAGTGTTGGGAGTGTATACTCTCCTTATCTCTTTCTCAGAATTGCTGGTTTTCCTTAAGGCTCAGCTCAGGTAGCACCTTAGATAATTGGCCTTTCTTGATCTCCTAGGTGCTAGAGACTTCCCCCCCAAGTTACCCTGTATGAATTTTGCATATATACCTCGTTAGATTGTAAACTCCTTGGGAGTCAGTCAGCGAACATTTATTAAGCACCAGGCACTGTGCTGAGCACTGAAGACACAAAACAGTCAAAAAGACAGTGTCTGCCCTCAAAGAGCTCACAGTCAGTTAGGGGAGATGGATGTAAACAACTATGTCCAAACGAGTTCTATCCAGGGTGAATTGGAAGTTGTCAGCAGGGGGAAGGTGGTAAGAATGAAAAGAGATCTGGAATGGTTTCTTGTAGACTTGAAGGAAGCCAGGAGATGGAGATGAGGAGGAAAGGCATTCCAGGCACAGGGGAGAGTCAGGGAAAATGACCAGGGTTGGGAGATGGAAGAGCTGGGAGGCCAGTGTCATGGGATTGCAGAGTACATGCTGGTGGTAAGAAGACTGGAAGGATAGGGAGGGGCTGGATTCTGAAGGACTTTGAAAGCCAACCAACCAGATTTTGATATCTGATCCAGGCAATAACAGGGAGGTTGGTTATTGAGTGGGGATTCGGTGGTAAAGTGGTCAGACCAGGGCTTTGGGAAGGAGACTTTGACAGCTGAGTGAGTGGAGGATGGACCAGAGTGGGGAGAGACTTGAGGCAGATCTGGTAGCCAGCCATTGGAATAGTCTAGACCTGAGGTGATGATAGCCTGTGCCAGTGGAGAGAAGGGGGCATCTTGGAGAGTTGCTGCCAAGGTGGGATGAGGAAGAGGTGAGGCACCTGGGAGATTGGCAGGGGACTGTTGCCCTTGACAGTCATAGGTTTGGAAGAGAAGAGGGTTTATGCGAAAAGATGACCAGTTCCATTTTGCCCAAGTTGGGTTTATGTTGACTCTGAGACATCCACTTCTAGATGTTTAATAGGCAGTTGGAGATGGAGCACGAGAGGCTAGAGCTGGATAAGTAGATGTCAGCAATCATCAGCTTACAGGTGATAATTGAATTCATGGGAGCTGATGAAATCACCAAGGGAAATAGAATAGAGGGAGAAGAGAAGAGGACCTAGGACAGGACCTTGAGGGATACCCACAGATAGGGTCCATGAAGATCCAGCAGTAAATAGGAAGGAAGGATAGATAGGAAGAGAAGTAGGAGAGAAAACCTAGATAGAAGAGAATGGTATCAAAGCAGAAGAGGGTGATTGATCATCAGCATCAAAGAATGAGGGTTGAGAAAAGGCCAGAGACATAGGCGTGTGTGTGTGTGTGTGTGTGTGTGTGTGTGTGTGTGTGTGTGTATGTAGTAGTGAACCAGGCAGTAGATGGGGGTGGGGCGGGGAGGGGGGAGATTGCAGATTATTGAGAGTGGGGGATGCTAGAAAAGGCAATCAGCTGGGGAAGATGGGATGAAATTGAATCAGTTTGCATGTCCAGTATTGGCCTTGGCTAGGAGCAGGGCTACCTGATCACGTGAGACAGGAGTGGAGGACCAACCAGTGGGTGCTGGGAGATGAGGAGGGAGGGAGAAGAGGGAGCTCTCAGCAAATGGCCTCAGTTTTGTCAGTAAAATGAGGGGGCAGGTTCTTGGCTGAGAGGGTGGGGGGGGTGATAGGAAATTTTAGGGGAGATGAAAATGTTTAGAAGAGGAGATACAGACTAGGGATTTTATCAGTTGTATGGAGCTCCTGGTATTGACTGATTGACAACACTTGTTCCAATTGTTTCAATATGGGAGGTTCAGGGATGACTTCAGGGCTCTGTATCTGGGCGCCTGGGAGAACGTGGTGCCCTTCACTGAAACGGGGAGATTAGAAGGAGGGGGAGTTTGATGGGCTAAGATAATGGACTTGGGGAGTTGGAGGTGCTAATGGGATACATATCCAGCTGTCAGTTTGCGCACTTTGGAACTCAGTGATTCTCTCTGTTCTATCCAGCATTTGCTATAAGGAGAGCATGAATTTTTACATTTTTCTTTTAATATTTGAGATTTTCATCTAAACCCTTTTGGGTTTAAAGAAAGAACTGGAACATTTTTTTGTAGCAGTGGGCTCTTATGCTAACCCAACAGATGTTTAATTTTAAAAAACACTTGATCCAGATTTCTCTGAGAGCTACAGAATAACTCAGTGGACAGCAGAGTGCTATGTTTGAAGTGAGAAAGACTTAGGTTAGACCAGGGGTGGGGAATCCTTTTATTAAGGAGGTTTGTTCTGTGGAGTTTGGATTCAATCAAAGGGCCACACTTGAGGACCTAGAAGGCCATATGTGGCCTCAAGGCCATAGGTTCCCCACTAGACTCTTAGCTCCACTGCTTCCTATCCGTGGGATTGGGGCAAGTTAGTTGGCCTTTCTGGGCCTGCTTGCTCATCTGTAACAAGTACTTGAGACTACTTGGCCTCCAAGGGTCCCACACAACTGTCCATCTGTATTCAGTATATAGTCAGCCCCTCATTTGGGGTGGGGTGGGGGGACCAGATAGGGATTTCATATTCATGTACAGAGCTCCTGGTGAGGAACTTGCTTCCTCCCTGGGCAGATCCACAGTTCTGTAATTTATAAGTCTTAGAGCTGGGATTTTTAAGCTGATGGCTATGAACTTGTTTGTTAGCATATTTTGGTGAGTTAATTGGTTTCCTTTGTAATCCTCTGTGTTTTACGTTATGCCTTTAAAAACGTTGTTCTGGGAGAGGCTCCATAGGCTTCTCCTGACTGCCAGAGGAGCGCAGGACACCAAAAAGATCATGAACCCTGGGCTCAGAGCTGTTGGGCCCTGAGTGGTTCAGTCACTGGCTCAGGGTCACTCAGTATTTGGAAGAGGTGGGATGTGGAGACAGGTCTCAGTGACTCTGAGGCCAGCGCCTCCTTGGCTAGGTCACCCTGCACTGATGGAAGAGAAACAGCCGGATAGATGGGGCTCACTTAACAGTGAGGCTGCTCACCAATACCATGGGGTTTGTCAGCACCCACTAGCTCTTTAGCATCTTGAGTGTCTTTGGGTCTTGAAGGCTTTTCAGTCTCAGTTTCCTGTTCGACTTGGGGAGGTATACTACTGCTACTAATGAGGATGATATTTTACATTTGTGGAGCACTTTTTTCTTTTTAAAACACCTTTCACATACACACATTACTTCTTGTGAAGAAGGGCTGATGTTATCTCCATTTTACAGGTGAGGAAACTGAGACTCGGAGGAGCCTCAGAGAAGATTGTGCTTTGCCCAAGGATACCCAGTTATAGGAGGCAGACTTTGTGTACTAGAATCAAAAGCTTTTTGTTGAAGCATCAGGACAGCTTGATTTGAGTCAAGTAGAAAAGCAAGCTCAGTCCTAACTGGCCCCTGCTAATATGCTGTTATGTAGAGGCACAGAGGGAAGAAATGCTCAGCCAGTGCCGAGTTAATCTGCAGAACCATCTGGGCACAGAAGGTTAATAAGGTAGGAACTGCTGCTTGGTGACTAATGAAGGCGAGGATTAGGTCTGTGGTCCATTGCCGTGGAAGCATCTTTTGGGACTCATATTTATTTATCAGAAATAAGGGTGTTCCTTGTGCTTTTCCTGTTTTTCGAATATTAAAGGTGTCCTATACATTCCTTGTGCCTGATTCTCCTGTGGCATGTGGTAAACTCTGTGTGTTGCTCATGGGTGAACAGTGGCTGGCTTTCTGTAGTAGTCCCTCTACGAGAGGAGACTTGGCTAGATGTTTGGCTGCATGGTCAGGAAGACTGGGCTTAGGTTCAGCCTCTGTCACCTGCTGGCCACGTGACCCTGGGGAAGGGCCCCCCTCTCAGGCAGAGGGAATTTCCTACGTAGATCATGGGGCAGAGCCTTTTCCTTTCCACTCCATCCATTGTACTGCCGTGATTAGAATAGGATGTTTCTTACACTCTCTTTTTATGTTGATCACTTTCACACTTTTAAAAACATTGACTACATTTCCCAATATATTCTCTTCTCCTTTCCAGAGAGAAATAACAAAAAATTAAAAAGAGGGAAAAAGGCAGTTCAGCAAAACTAATGTGCATATCGAAAAAAATCTTACATTCTCTCCCATGTTCCACATCCACAGACTCTGACCTTTGCCAAGTGCAAAATGCAGGGAGGGGTCTTCGTCTGTTTCTTTTTCGGGACCACCCTTGGTCATTATAATTTGGAAGCATTCAGTGGGGCAGTAGAAAGGGGGCCAGATGTGGTGTCTGAAGACCTCAGTTTTAATCTTGGTTCTGCTGCTTAAAATCCTTGTGACTTTGAAGAAATAACTCTAGACCTCAGTTCCTCATCCACACTTGAGCTCCCTTCATGCTCTAAGGCTGTGATTCTCTAATAACGTCACGTGTGTCATCTTATACTTTGGATTCCAGACTCTGAATTAATATTTCGTTGTAATTTTGAAACGTATGTAGTTTCATAGTTGTAAACATACTTATACAAACAGTTTTACTATCACATTGCTTCCATAAAAATTAGGGGTCAGATACCTTTACTATTAGGATGTTATTTTGAAAAGCAAACCTTCCAAATAAAGAGAGAGGAGTCAGTTATTTAATGAAGAAAGACTGAATCAAAGACATTTTGAAAGACAAGGGTTTCTCAGACATCCGGGTTATATGTAGCCTTTGTAAATGATGTAACATGCTCCCTTTCTCTTGAATGGGTATATGTCTGGAATTTTTTTTAATATATTTTAAAGTATATACTGTAAGGATGTAACTAAGAAGCTATGAGGAAAAGTTATACTCCTGGGGTACATATGGAAGTAGGAAAATTTGCTAACCTAAACTAGTGAATCCTGGCACATAGGAAGCATTTAATAAATGTTATTGATTGGTCAAATGATAGAACTTTTATCATTGAATTAAGGTTATTTCAGTTCTACAAATGAACCAAGAGTTAGAAGCATCTCTTGGACAAGGAGGGCAACTCACTGGCAGCCCAGAAGGGAGCATATGCTCCAGAGTGCCAGCTGGGAGAGACCTGAAAGAGGTTATTTAGTCCAACCACTTGAAACAGGTGGAGGGAATCGTCGGCCTTCTTCACCAGCCAGAAGCCATTGGAGTCCCATGGCCTTTAGAGATGCTCAGATGAGTATCAGGTTAGAATAATAAAAAATCTTCCTGGGATACAGCCCACCTACAAATAATATGGGTGGTTAGAGAAACTCAGCTGGATATAGCTAAAAGGAATTGGTGGGAAAGAATCATGAGAACCGCATGCAGAGGATGAAAACACCAGTAATGGATGGAACTCAGATTAAATGCAGTGACCAGTCTGGACAGAAGATTGACCTAGTATTTCATAGTTAAGAGGGACCTCAGAAGCCATCTTGACTGGCTCATGCCTGAGCAAGAAGCATCAGAATGACGAAGTTATCCATTCTTTCCTTCAAGAGGGAAGTGAGGGAAACCAGGAAGTCCTTCCTTAAGCCATGTTTTGTCTTTTTGCAAATTTTGCTCCTTGGTCCTAGTTCAGCCTTCTGGGACATACAGAACAAGTCTGTCCCTGATTGATGATGAAACCACTGTCCTCCCTCTCAGGAGAGAGCTGGTGTACTATGGATTCAGAATGTTTCATATACTTAGCTTGAATTACTTGGTCTTGCTTCTCTGGTTTTTGTTTTGTTGTTGTTTTCCCCAATGGTGATACTTAGGCCAGGGACTATAAAATCTCTAGGAGGCTGTAAGGTGAGGATGGGATAGATTGAAACCTGGGCCTCAGAGAAGAAAGTGCCTTTTGTTTTTTTTTAAATAGGGATCCAAGGACCAGAGCAGCACTTGAGAAAACCCAGGGCACCTGCAGACTAAAACTTGCCATGTGTCCTGTGTCCAGAGAAGGAATGCAGAGACCCTTGCCTCAGAGATCAGTCAGATCAGATTAGTAGCATCCTAGAAGAGTTGGAGAGCCTGGCAGTGTTGTTGATAACCCCAAGCCTGCTTCCAGTGAGGAGGAAATGATGACTGACAGGTAGATAACCCTTTAGATTTTCAGAGTGCTTCCCATACAAGATTTTGTCTTTGATCCTCACAACAGCCTTGTGTGAGAGGAACTCTCCAAATCATTAGTTTGAGTTTACAGATTGAGGAAGCTGAGGCTGAGATAAGCAAAGGGGCTTTAGCCCCTGCTCATCAAGCTGGTGTCTGAGGTGGGGTTTGAAGCCAGGTCTGCCTGACTCTGGTCCAGTGCCCATGCTGTATCTTTCTAATTCAGAAAATTGTGCTTTGTAGATGTTGTTCATTCCAGTGTTTTTGTTTAGCAGAGTTCCTTCTGAAAATACCCAACCTTTTTACTGACATTGAAAGGCACAAGTAGAGGTTACCACCTCTCTTTCAACTAATTTTTTAAAAAAAGTCTTATTTATGCCCTTTGTTCTTACATCGTAACAGCTCTCCTCCCACTTCCCAAAATATTGAACCTAGAAAATCAATCAACAAACATTTATTAAGCAGATCCTTTGTCGGTAAACTTTTATTAAACTCCTGCTGTGTGTCAGGCTCTGTGCTAAGTGCTTGGGATATAAATAGGAAAAAAGAAAAGTAGTCCTGCCTGAAGGAGCTTACAAGTTAATGGGAGAAGGTGAAACGCAAAAGGCCTGGTACCTGCCATGGTGGAGAAACCAGACAAGTCCCAGAGTGGTACAGAGCCAGGTGAGAAATGAAGAAATGGGGCAGCCAGGCAATACAGTGGACAGACCACCGGCCTTGGAGGCAGGGGGACCTGAGTACAGAAGAAATGAAGGAATATCTGAAGCTCCCTCCTTAAATAAGGCTTTGGAGTTCGTGGCTCCGTCCTCCAATTAGAGGGGCTGAGGGACACCATGGGTAGGGTGAGGTCCCAGGTCTGGGATCTTACGGGAAGATAAGGTTTTCCCAAGAATGAATGTCTGGGGTTTGGGGAAGAAGTCAGAAAAGTCCCAAAGGAGGACAGCTGGGGAGGAATGGGAAAAAACATGGTTAGATGTCAGAGTAGGAAGTAATGCCTTAACCAGATGTGTGTTGCAAAGAAGCCACAAGGACCTCTTCCATTCTTATCAAGGCTAGTGCTGACCTTCTCTCCCTTCATGTGACATGTGCTGGCCTAAGTGCTGGAGACATAGACAAAGTCACCCAGATTTTTCCCCCTAACTCTGGAGGGAGCTATGTTTCTCCCTCCCTTGTCTTTCTGTTGTTCAGAGCTCACCTTCCTCTCTGTGATCTTTTCATTCTCATTTTGTTGTGTATGTGTTAGGGCTTTTGGTTCTGTATCTTTCACTCTTCGTCATTTCATACACATAGCCCCACGTTTCTCTAAATTATGCAGATGTTTCTTATTTCACAGTAATTTCCATTGTGTTAATCATGATGTTTTCAGCATTCCACAGTAGATGGCTATCTGTATTGTTCTCCAGGTTGTCACTACTACACAGAGTGCTGCTGTGAATGTTTTGGTATATAGCAGTGCTTTGTTTCTGTATGCTCTGTGCTGGGCTCTCTGGGTCAGAAGGATGTGGACATTTTAGTCACTTTTCTTGAATATTTCCATGTTGACGTCCAGAATAATTGGATTCATTTTCATAGCTCCATCATCAGGGTGGTTGTCTACCTGTTTCTCTTAGCCTCTCCATTATTGTTTTGGGTTTCTTTGTGTGGTTTTGCCTGTTTGCAAGGGATGAGATAACCTCAGAGCTACCTTAATTTTCATTCCTGTTACTATAAGTGATTTTGAACATATTTTGAAATTATCATTTATATTCTTCTTTTGAAAACTTCGTGTCCTTTGTTAGTCCTCAATAGAAGAATTACAGTCTATTAACAACCATACAAAAGATTGCTTAAAATCATTAACAGTACAGTGCAGAGAAATGTAAATTAGAACAAGCTGAAGTTTCACTTCACACACAACAAACTGGCAAAAATGACAAAAGCTAGCAGCAGTCAGTGTTGCATGGGCTGTTGAAGGACTGACTTGGCTATTGAGGTTGCTATGAGTCGATCCAGCCATTTAGGAAAGCAGCATAGGATTAGGTCAGGAGGTGCAGCCCTCTTATTCCAGAGATCCTGCCGTGAGATGTATACCCTGAGGAGGCCAGAAACAGAAAGGCCTTGGGCTGCACCTGGATAGTTCCAGCAGGACTTTTTGAGTGGCAGAGAACAGGAGTCAAGGGGTTGGATCCCCATCAGTTGGGAAATGGCTCAACTGGTTGATCTAAAATGGCTTATTAATGTACTGCTCCAGATGATTCAGGTGAAGAATCCAGAGAATCCTGGAAGGCAGAAACTCACTGAAGAGCCAGGAAGGCAGTGCACACAGTGACTCGGGCTGTGGCAAGCTTATCCCCATCAAAGTCCTCTTCCCTGTACCCATTGAAGAAAAAAGAAAAACAAAACCCTCTTAGCAAATCTGCACAGTGAAGCAAAACCATGTGCCACTTAGGCCACATCCAAAGATGTTGTCCATCTCTCTGCCAGGCTCTGGGGAGCCTGCCTTGTTGGTACCAGGACTCCAAGATCTGAGTCAGTTACTGCATTGATCAGAGCCTTTCAGGGCTTTGTCTTTACAGTGTTGTTATTGTATAAATTTTCTCCCGGTTTTGCTCACTTTACTCTGTATCAGTTACAGAACTCTTTCAGGTTTCTCAGAAACTGTATTGGGCAATTGGATTCCATTATATTCAGGCAGCTATGTAATGACTTATGTGGTCCTGAAGAAAAGGTGAGAAAATACACCCCCTGTCTATCCTTGAAAGGACTGAGGATCAAGGCTGCAGAATCGATCAGTCAGATGTTGAATAAGTATTTACTATGTGTCAGACACGAGCCAGGGATATAAGCTTAAAGAAGGAAACAGTCACTGCTTGCAGTGAGCTTACTTATTGGGGAAGATTAGAAGTACATAGAAAAATTTATATGAGATAAAGTTAATAAATACAAATATGCACAAAGTAGTTAAATGTAAGGTCACTTGAAAGAGGGAAATCAGGAGAGGCTCCATGCAGAAGAGATGGCTCCTAAGCTGCATCTTAAGGAAGAGAAGGACTGTCTGAGAGAATGCATTCCAGGAATCGGGGATGGCCAGTCCCAAGGTGCAGAGGGTAGGGCTGGAACAGAGAGAAGGCCAATTTGACTGGATCATAGAGTGATAAAGGTGAGAGGAACCTCCGGTTGGGGCCAGGTTGTATGTGACTCTAAAGGCCAAACCAAGAAGTCTACATTTGATCACAGATCCAAAATGAAGCCACTGCAATTGGTTGACTAGGGGATCTGCACTTAAGAAAAAGGACTTTGGTGGCCATGTGCAAGGTAGACTGTAATGGGGGAAGCTTTGAAGCTGGGAGGCTGGTTCAGGCGTTGCATCTGCTGTCTGATTCTCCTTCAAAAGATGGCTCTCAGGGAGGGAGGAGGAATATATTTGGAAAACAAAATAGAGCAATAAAATTATAGCAAATACAGCTACAAAGCAGTCTTTTAAGAATTATTTAAATTTTTAAAAGATTCTGCCCCTGGCTCTAGTGTGAAAAGCATTTCTTCTAATTTTTTTATGCTGTGACCTTTTCTATTCAGTTTGAGTATCCATTTTGTATGGATGATACACAGTGTAAGATGTTGGTCTAAGCCTCATTTTTGCTTTCTAGTTTTCTCAGCAGTTCTTGCTGAAGAGTATATACATACGTACATACATACAGACATATATACACACACGTAGTAATTTATGTTCTGGGTTTTATCATATACTGTGCTACTGGTTTTGGCTGCTGTTTTGCTTGTCTAGTCTGTACCCACTGACCCACTCTTACATTTTTAACTATTACCACATAGTTTTGTTGACCACTGCTTTATAATATTTGAGGTCTGGAATTTTTTTATTTTCTTCTATTTTTTGCCCCTATTTGAATCCCCAGTGTTTAGTACAGTGCCTAGCATAAAGTAAGTGCTTAATAAATGCTTGTTGATTAATAATAACATGCTCCCTTCAGAGTTTTTCTAATTTCCTATGAGATTTTTGTTCTTTCAATTGAATATTTTTTGATTGATATAGCACTAAATCTCTACATTCATTTAGATATTATGATTTTTATTATGTTGGTGTGGCCCAACCATGAGCCATGAATAGGTTCCCAATTATTTGTCTTTCTTTATTGCTTTGAAGAGTGATTTATAAATTGTTTATATATAAATCTTACATATTCTTCGTAGATTAAAACTCAGGTATTTTATACATTTTTGTAAATGGAATTTCTCTGTTTCATCCTGACCCTTTCATTTTGGAAGGGGGACCAGTATTTTCCTAGGCCCCAGGTGTGTTAGAGTCCTGGATTATCCCAGGCCTAGTATCTGGGTAGAACCACCAGGACTGGGAGGAAAAGAGAAAGAATGAAGGAGGCAGAGTCTGGATATTCTTTCTGCCAAAGGCATTTTCTCCCATGGTGGGAAAGGTGGGACAGCCAAAAAGTGGTTCCTACCGTGGTTATAAAGTTTTATTTATTAATAATAGGAGCTAGCATTTATATAGTGCCTACTTAATGTGCCAGGCACGGTGCTAACTAAGCACCTTACAGATATTTTCTTTTGATCTTCACAACAAACCTGGGAGGTAAATGTTATTATTAGCCTCATTTTATAGTTGAGGGAACTGAGGCAAAGTTAAGTGACTTGCCCAAAGTCACACATCTAGTGAGTATGTTGAGATGAAATTTGAAATTAGGTTTCCCTGATTCCAGGCCCAGGACTCTATCACTGTGGTACCTCGGAGCTGCCTTTTAAAGTAGTCATATGAAGTACCGTATTAAAAACAGATCATTAAAGTAGATGAGAAACAATGAAACTGACGTATGGAAAGCCACAGTAATTCCTCAAACAGCAGGAATCTTTAAAGGAACGATTTGCAGCTAAATCTCAAGTATAGGGAACTCACTCAGAAATAAGGAAACAGGATAGCGATAAACGGGCATTTCTCTGGATAAAAAGTATAAACTGTGGGATACTATGGAGATCAGGGCTAGGGCCATAACTGCTCAACATTTTATAAGTGATCAGGAACAGAAAGCAGTCACCAGACTTTTATTAAGCACCTACTATGTACCAGGTGCTAAAGACAAAAACGAAAATTCTGCCTTCAAGGAACTTACATTCTATATGGAGAAACACAGACTATGTATGTGTGCACGTATGTGTGTATGTAGACACAAATATATATGTAATATGCAAATTTCTGGGTATGTGTGAAATAAGTGCAAGGTAGTTTATTGGGAGGGGGGATGGGGAAAAGCTTCATACAGAAAATGACAAGTGGGCTGAGCTTTGAAGGAAACTAGCAGTTGTAAGAAGTGATCTCTCTTAAGTTAGCAGATGACACTAATCTTTTTCAGGTACAGAACTAGGCCAGCGGGATAAGCTCGGAGGTCTCTGCACTCTCTGTGTCAAGTAATGCATTTAAGGGAAATAATCCAAGCCAGGGTTTAGGGCACCAGTGCTGGGAGGGCGTGCCTGTATGGATGAGGCCACAAGCACATTGCAGTAGAATCTACCCTGCAGTTTTAAGATGATCATTTTAAACCTAGACTCCAATCTCTGCACTTCCAGGTGTGACCTCGAAGGGTATTTCCTGTGACTTTGAGTCTCAGTTTCCTAATCTGTAATGATGGCATGATAACTTCGTTATCCATATATGGGGCTTGATGGGATCAAATGAGAAGATGGCTACAAATTGCTTTATAGATTGAAGAGTAATACATAAATGTCAGGCATTACTAGTATTATTTGATTCATCCAGCAAGCATTTATTAAGCATCTACTGTATGTGAGGCCCTGTGCTCAGTGCTGGAGATACAAAGACAAAACCAAAAATAAGTCCTGCCTTCAAGGAGCCTACATTCTTTTGGGAAGTATAGTAAAGGACAAAATAATCAATAAACTGATGTTTAAATATAAAATATTAGGAGATTCATTTTATGACTCGAAAATTATAATGAATAATTTTCTCATTTTTTTATTAGCCAGATTAAAGTGCTTCAAGATCTTATCAGTGCTTCAGGGAAATAAGGAATATCAGTTATTGATAAGCAAGGGAATGCCAGCAAATGCCTGCTAGGGTTACTTTTACTTATTTTATCTGTTGCACATGGAGGGGGGGTAAATTGAAAAAAGCATTTTAAGAATGGTTTAAATAAGTTTGTGGATGATAGATCCATAAGATTATTAAAGGAAACAGGATATTTGGGGTACATCCTTAATTTTGGGGTATGGAAGACTATTGTACCCTTTTATGACATCTCCGGTAGGACCACTGTCAGAGACAGAAAACTGGATCTGCATGAACCTGGTGTGGCATTTCTAAAGTTTTTAAAAGAAGGTATGTGGAACTTTTAAACACTATGAAAAAAGCTTACAGAGAAGGAAATCAGGAGATGGAGGTTCCGTATTCTTGTGCTTTAAGAAATGATGAAAGAGGTAGTTTCTAAGCAAAATGGAAAGACTTGTATACACTGATGCAGAGTGAAGTGAGCAGAGCCCGGAGAACAATTTAATATGATGACAGTATTGTAAGCACAAACAGCTTTGGAACACTTAGGAACTCTGATCAACACGATGACCAGCCACGATTCCAGAGGATTCAAGATGAAGTGTTCTGCCCACCTCCAGATCCATAGACAGCTGCTAGTCTCAGAGTACGGATTGAGATTACCTTTTTTTGGCCATGACTAATGCGGCCAAAAATGAAAAAACAAAAATTTGTTTTGCTTGACTATACATGCTTGCAACAGGAGCTTTGTTTTTCTTGCTTTTTCAGTTGGGGAAGGTGGTGTGAGGGAGAGAATGCTAATCTGAAAATAAAATTTATTTTTAAAAATATAGGTTATAGTACCATTTCAGGTATTCAGTATTTATTAATTGTCGCCTTTGTGTTGAGCACTGTGCTAAGCACTGGGACTAAAGTGTGCTGGGCACCAATTGAGGCAAAAGACAATCCCTGCCCTCAAAGAGTTTACAATCTAATGGGAGAGACAGCATACAAATAGATATATGTGAAGGAAGCTTTATACAGGATACATGTCCGGTCGTTTCAGTTATGTCTGACTTTTGTGACCCCCCCTTGAGTTTTCTTGGCAAAAATACTGGAGTGGTTTGCAACTGAAAATTAAAATTTCATTTTAAAAAAGATTGCTTCCTATTTATATTCCGTGTGTATGTATATCTTGGATGTTCAGTTACTTGCACATTTTCTTCCCCATTAGAATGGGTGCTCCTTAAAAGCAGGGACCAGGTTTTTGCTTTTCTTGGTGTCCCCAGATCTTAACAGAGTGCCTAGTACATAGTAAGTGCTTAATAAATATTCCCTGACTGACTGACTGACATTTTTTAGCCACACTCCTAGAAAGGGCCCTCTATATATGTAGTGTCTCAATTTTCTCACCTCCCTTCTCACTTCTTACTTTGCAACATGGTATCTAACCCCACCACTTGAATGAAATTGTTTTCTCCCAGGTTACCAACAGTCTCTTAACCAATAAATCCAGTGGTCTTTTTTTAGTCAGTTCTACTTCAAATCAACTACCATTTGTTAAGTGCCTGCTACATTCCAGGCACTGGGCTGAGCACTGGGATAGAACAGAAGGTGAAAAGCCCAGCCCCTGCCCTCAGGGGAGCTCATCGTCTGATGGAGGAGACAATGTGCAAATCCCTGTGCACAGAGAAGTTGTAGACAGGGTACATTGACTATTCAACAGATGAAATGCCCTAGTGTCAAGAGAGATTGGGAAAGGCTTCTTGTAGAAAGTGGCATTTTAACTGGTACTTGAGGGAAGCCAAGAGGTAGAGATGAGGACAGAGAGAATTCCAGCCATGGAGGACAGCCAGTGACGATGCCCAAGGAGGCCAGTGTTACAGCACCATAGAGTACATGGAGGGGAGTAAGGTATAAGAAGACTGGAAAGGTAGGGAGAGACCAGGTTATGAAGTTACCCATCTGTAAAATGGGGATAATAAAAGTACAGATCAAGTTTTGCTTTTCTGAGATTAGGGGGAGACCTGGAAATATCTGTAGGCTATGGAGAAGCAGCTAGTAGACAATGATAGAGTGAGCATTATTCAGAGTGGGAATGATAGAGGAGTCTGCTGGAAAAGGCGGGTGTGATGGCATCACTCGTACATGTTAGAAGGGTTTTTTTGTTTGTTTGTTTTGCCTTGCCAAGAAGGACCATGTCTTCATGTGTGAGAAGAGTGAAGGGGGAGAGGATAGGGAAGGCATCAGAGTGATGTCAGAGGAGGAGGGGGAAGGAGTGAACTCTTAGTGAATGGTCTCGATTTTTTCACTGAAATGTAAGATAAGGCTCTTAGCTCAGGGAGTAGGAGAAAGGGGAGCCATGGAAGGTTTGAGTTGGGATGAGGTGGTCTGGTGAATTGGGACAGTGAGTCAATGAGAGGGGTATAAAAGGATTACCTTGTTTCAGTGAAGGCCCAGTTGAGATTATGTAACAGAAATTTGTAGGGGACGCAGTCAGCAATTTTGTGATTTTTCTTCAGTTTCATTCTACAGAGTGTGTGTAGGAACTAAGGTAAAGGATGGGGGGAGTGATCCAGGGCTGAGGCTTGGTGGGGCAAGGAAATTGGAAGAAGAGGACAGTGTAGGATTCAACTGATTGACCAAGAGATCAAGAGAATGTAGGCAGTGCAAGGATGATGGCCTGGGAAAAAACTGAGGGATGGAGCAATTTGAACTCATAGTGAGGACAAAGAACAAGGTTAGAGCCAAATGGATGACTTAGTGCATTAGACTGGGAGTCAGGAGCACCAGAATTTCACATCTAGCTTCAAATACTTACTGCCTCTCTGACCCTGAGCAAGTTACTTAACCTCTTTATCCCTCAGTTTCCTCACCTGTGAAATGGGGATGATAATAGGACTTAACACCCAGGGTTGTTATGAGGTCAAAATGAGATAATATTTGTAAAGAACTTTGCAAACTTGAAGCATTTTATAAAGGCTAGCTATTAGGGGTTCCAAGCCAGAGGGAGAGGTGGAATGACAAGATTGTGATCGGATAAGAGAATTTGAAAGTTCATTTCTCTGAGGCACTGAGGTGGGATAGAGGAGCAGGTCACAGGAAATGAGGAAGTTGGGGAACTGTGTTTGGGGCGGGGATTATCATGTATGTGTAAGTCTCCTAGTGTGGGGAAAAGTTACTGAGTAACATGTTAGAGAGAGAGAGAGAACCTGGAAATGGCTGTGAGGAACAAGGACTCCCCTGCCCATGACCAGCAAGCGTGTTAGAAGTATGAGTAGAAGCGCAAGCAGGGCTGGAAAGTGTGGCAAGGGGAATTGTTTCATCAAGAAGGACCCACATCTCAGTGAGTGCAGGAAAGGAAAAGGTTAAAGTTGGTTCCTAATGGAGTAGGCATTTAGGAACACATTGGTGGGGTGGGATGGAGGGAGCAGGTGGAGAGGGAAGAGCAGGGTTTGAATCATGACAGTTAGGGCTTCAGAGTCACTGGGATGGCGGGAGGAGGATGTTAATCACTGAAAAATGAAGAGAAAAAAGAGTGGGGAGAGGCCCAGGTACAGAATTGGAGTGGCATGGATAGACAGTCATGTCCTGAGTCAGGCTGGGCAGTTCAGTGGCATTCTCACCTCACCAGTACTTCACCCTTTGTGTCTAAAGACCTTCTTGAGAGCTTCCCATCCCACTTGATCTACCTTTCTCTAAAATTCTAGACCATGAGATCTTACCTCTCCTTTCTGAACCCTTTGAAATCTGCCCTCCTAAAAGTTAGAGTATATGTCAGACCAAGCCCAGCTTTCTCCTCCTTTGGTACCACAGATCCCAAAATGGAGTGGTTACTTCCCTTTCTCCTACCCCAGGGCTCCCATCATTTCTCCTTTTGCAACCAGAAGCATTTTGAAAAACGTCATAAGCCTGGCACAGAAGCATGGTCTGGTAGTAAAGGGGGATGCAGTGGTGATGTGGGCATTTGCCAGAGATCTTTCTCTTTTAGAGCAGATTATAATCTCCTGACTTATCTTAATGATGATCTCACCCCTTAGACGGTAGAGTACCTAAGTAGGCTAACTTCAGTTCTCTCACCAGTGAGGACATGTTGTTTCTGTTTCTGCCAACATGGCTCTTCATTGACGCAGCTTCTCCCTTCTAACTTCCTCCATTTCCTTAGGAATATATCTACTTAGCCTACAGTGTCACTCTACTCTCCCCTCCCCTTTTTTCACTTATGCTATTCCTTTTGCATAAGATAGGTTCTTCCAGAGCCATATTCCAGCCATGTGACTCATCTGGCCACATCTTAGTGATACCTGTGGGATCCTTTGCCTCCTTCCCTCAAGCATCACTAGTTTACCTTTGTTCTAGTTCTAGTTCCAGTTCTTTAAAGAACTAGAGCCATAGATTTTTATTTAATAGATTCCTTTTACAATTTCATTTCTTAGGAATTTCTGGGTATCACTGCGCATTCTTTTCCTTGTGTTGGGGCTACTGACTATGATCCTTTTCCATTTAAAATCCTTTTGGTAAGATATGCAAGATTACATGCAAATACATTCTTACTAGTCCGTGTTATAAGTCTCCGTCTCAGGCTTAGCATGTCATTTCTGTATTTTAAGCTGTGATTCAGACATCCAAATCCCATTCCCAGACATCTTCTTAACCAGTTGTTCACTTCCCAAATTGTTTTGTTAAGTAAACAATTACTCCTTATTTTATTTTTATTACACACACACACTCTAATTCAACATTTTTCTTTATTGGTGTTATTGAAAACATATTAGTATAAGAATGGATTGTCTGTTGTTGTCCTTTCAAATGTTTAGGGTTTAGCTGTCCTTGTATTAAAATTCAAAGTCAAAGTCCAAACTGGGTTTGGGAAGGACAAATAGAAATCTTTAAGGGTTGGAAGGAATTATAGGAAAAGAAAAATATTCTGATATAATTAGGGACTTGAATGACTTCAAGTGAGATAGAGTAGTTCTTTTGTGTGGAAAATATAGAGGGGAAAAATCAGACTCCAAAGTCAGCAGTGTTTGGTCATCAGAATGGAAATCTAATATGTGTAACCCATAGAGAACATAAATCAGTCTAATAGGGTTTTGGCGGATATCAGATGCTTTAAAGGCAGTGTCCTCTTTTAAAACTAGTTCTGATTCCAGTGGAATAAAAAAAGTGTAGCATTACTTTGTTGTTTGTTGGCCCAGGATGATAAGTTAAAGTTGTTCACTTCATAAACAAAGGCGTAGTACCTTATTTTCCAAATCCTAACTTCCTAGTTTGGCTGAGCAAGAAAGATTCTGTCTTTTCTTGAGATGTAACACAGTGTAGTGGAAACAGTGCTGAGCTTGTAGTCAGGTGATGACTGGGTTTGCATCCCACATCTTGAACTTATTAGGTGTGTGATCCTGGGTAAGTCACCTTCTCTGAACCTTCATTTCCTTGTCTTTAAAATGAGGATGATACCTATAGTATTAAAGAATAAGAGAATCTGGATTGTGAGGGCTCTCAGCAGTCCTCTGCAGGCCAGCTCATATTGAGACAACTTACATTTTGCATAATATTCCTAACAAGTAGTCATCCAGACTTTGCTTGAAGACTTTGTTGTTAAGATCAGATTAGGTAATGTAATAATAATAGTGATAATGATGATGATAACTAACATTTCTATAGCACCAGATAGTGAAAAAGCATTTATTAAGTTTCTCCTGTTTGCCAGGCTCCATGCTAAGCATTGGGGATACAAAGAAAGGGAAAAGAGCTCCCAGTCTAGTGGGAGAAGACACCATCTAAACTGTTAAGTACATGGAAACTCTGTACAGGATAACTTGAAGATAATCAACAGAAGGAAAGTATTAAGGGGGTTGGGAAAGGTTTCTTGTAGAAGATGGGATTTTAGTTGATAGTTGAAGGAAGCCAGGGAAGTCCAAGAGGTAGAGATGAGAAGGCAGAGAGTTCCAGGCATGGAAGAGTGCCAGTGAAACTGTCTGGAGCTGGGAGATAGAATGTTTCATTCAAGGAATAGCCAGGAACCCAGAGTCACTGGATCACAAAGTGCTTGGGCGGGGGGCGTGATATGAGGAGTAAGAAGAGTGGAAAGGTAGACAGGGCCCAGGTATGAAAGACTTTGAAAGCCAAACAGGATTTAATGTTTGATCCTGGAGTTTATTGAGTGGTGGTTGAGAGGAGGATCACTTTGTCAGCTGAATGGAGTGGAGAGAGGCTCGAGGCTGGGAGACAAGCAGCAGGCTGTTGAAGTAGTCCATGTATACCAGGATGCTGGCAGTGTTATAGAGGTGAAAGTGACAGGATTTGTCAACTGAGTGGATATGGGAGATGAGAGAGAGTGAAGAATGGAGAATGACATCTGGATTGCAAACCTGGCTAACTGGCAGAATGGTGGTACCTTGGACAGCAACAGAGAGTTTAGGAAAAGGAGGGTTTGGGCAGAAAGATGATGAACTTTGACGATGTTGAGTTTAAGGTTTTTATGGGACTTCTAGTTCTAATGTCTAATAAGCAGTTGGAGCCGCACTGGAGGTTAGGGTTAGATAAATAAATCTGAAAATTATCCCAGAGAAGTGATAGTTGATGGGAGCTGATGAGATCAAGTGATTACTTAATCTTTACAAGGAGATGAGAAAGGGCCCAGAACAGAGCTTTGGGAAACAGCCATGGTTAACAGGGGTGACTTGGATGAAGATCCAACAAAAGAGACTGAGAAGGAGTGGTCAGATAAGTAGGAGGAGAGCCAGGAGAAAGCAGTGTCACAAAAACACGAGACAGGAGAGTTTTAAGGAGAAGAGGGTAATCGGTGATGTTGAAGGCTGCAGAAAGGTCAAGGAGAATGAAGATTGAGGAAAGGTCATTAGATTTGGCAATGAAGTGATCATCAGTAACTTTGGAGAGAACAGTTTCAGGTGAATGGTGAGATCAGAAGTCAAATTTCAGAGAGTTAAGAGAGTGAGAGGAGAGGAAACAGAGGCAGCAGTTGTAGACAGCCTTCTCCAGGAAAGACAAAGAGATAATAGACTGGGAGCAGCAGGGAAGAATGCATTAAGTGAGAATTTTTGAGGATGGGGGAGATGTGGACATGTTTGTAAGTAGGAGGGAAGCAGCTAGTAGATTGGGAGAAACTGAAGATGGGGTGATTAGGGACAATCTACTGGAGAAGACAGGGTGTAATGGGATTGCCTTAGCAAGGAGAAGGACCACTTCTTCATATGAGACGAGGGTGAAAGAGGAGATAGTGACAGACATCATCTTGGTGATGTGAGGTGATATGAGAAAAGAGGAAGCTCTTGGTGATTGACCTCAATTTTTTTCGGTAAAATATGAAGCCACGTTCTGAGAGGGTGGGGGCAGAGGGAGCAGTAGAAGAGATAAAAGGGATAAAAAGGTTTAGGGAACGGGAAGGTGAGTTAATCAGGTAGTTAAAAAGTTGAAATGATATAACATGTTTGTAGTGGATCCTGTCAATGTGGTTTTGTTCTTTTCTTCAGGTTCATTCAGTAGAATGTGTGTAGAAATGAAACCAAAGCTTGGTGAGAGTGTTCCAGGGTTGAGGCTTGTTAGGACAAGATCTTCAGTGGGATAAGGAGGCAAGAGACTTGAGAGAAGAAGGCACTGATTCACCAAGGGGTCAAGCTGGGAGAGTGTGGTCAGTGCAGGGCTGATAGCCTGGGAAAGAACTTGAGGAATGAAAGGATTTGAGGTCATGGGGACAAGGAAAGATAGGTTTTAGGGTTGCAAGGCAGAGGGAGAGGTGGACAACAGGCTGTGGTCAGATAAAAGAATTTCAGAGTTCATGGACACGGAAGGGGATGCATTATGGGAGGCAAGATCAAGGGTGTGACCATCTGTCTCAGTGTGCTGCTGAGTTAGAGGGAGGATTAGGTCCGGGAAGATGAGTGATTTGAAGACCTGGGAGGTTAGGTTATTTGAGGGAATGTGTGTAGTTACAATGTACGTAGGTACGTGTGTGGATACATATGTGTGTATATGTTTATATTGTGTAAACTCTTTGAGTGTGTGAGTAAAGTCAGGAGTTGGAAAGAGGAGAAAGACTGAAGCAAGCACTGAACTCACTGAGGAAAAAGAGAGTGGAGTCCAGGAGCTTGGTAGCTGACAGCCACTGGAATCTTGATTGGGTGAGAAATATGAACTTATGAACCTTAGAGGAAGAAAGGTTGAGTGTTGGTAGAGGGAGAGTCTGGCAGGGGCACTGGGGAGTAGAGAGCGATTAGGGGTGTGTGTGAAAGGGCAGCCCATGCTGCAGAGGGAGGCCAAGGAAGCTTGTCATGAGGAGGGAGCCACTACAAGAAAACAGAAGGAGAAGGTTTGAGATGAAAGTTATTTTGTTGCTTTTGGAACAGCATCCATGAGAGCACAGTGCAAGGGTTGGGCAGCTTTAAAATGGAGTGCTGGGTTGAGGGGGCTTGGGTTAAGGGAGCAGGCACTGGAGGAAGAGGAGCAAGGAGGAATGATGGCCCTGGAGATTGGGAACTGCTGGGAGGGAAAGGGTGTGAGGGGTGGAAGTACATTAGTGACCGATGAGTTCAGGAAGGTTCTTGATGTCCATTGGGGTTCACCCTGCAAGGGCTTTAAGGTTCACAGAGTGCTTTATATGTGTTTATATGAATATATGTGTATGTACACATATATTCTCATAACAGACTTGTGAAGCAGATTCTTTTATTATCTCCATCTGACAGATTAAGAAGCTGTGGCTGAGTCCATCACCAGTACTTTGTGTAAAACCTAAGAAGACGAAAGGAATACAGGACACATAGTGGCTTTACTTGTAACAGCAGACAGCTGGAGATTGGCCAAATATATTATGATACTGGGAATTAGTTTCTTAAAATAAAAAAAAGTTTTTAAGTGTTTAAAGCATATTTATTACAAGTACTTTAAAACTTCAATTTATATTCTTATCTAAAATATCTTTTACAAATTTGTGTATAGGTGAAGATGGAGCTGGAAAAACAAGCTTGATAGGGAGAATCCAGGGAAGAACGGAGGAGTGCAAGAAGGGAAGAGGGGCGGAGTATTTGTACTTGAGCGTTCATGATGAGGACAGAGATGGTGAGTAGTGACCGTTGATTGATGTCAGTAATGTGCTTGTTAAGCTTATGGAGATACACCTTGTATTCAGTCTTCTACTTTGGTAAACTTAAGCCAGTTAAGTATTCAGGTCCACAGGCTGTAGTCTTTCTTTAGACAGGACCTTAATGTTCTGGCCTTCCTGGGACACTCTTTTCATTTTTTGTCTTAGATGCTATTTAAAACTGAACCAGCGTGCTGTTGTTCACTTTATCTTCTGTGATCACTTTACTAGTCTCTGATACTAGTCTCTGACTTAAAAAACAAAAATTGTCTCATCACTTCAGTGAATTTACTAAGTATGTGCTTTGCACATCATCTCTTAGGTGAATTGTAGATGGGTCTGTGTGTAAATTGGTTGGGGCATATGCACAAATGTGTGCCCATTGCTGTTTGGTGATTGAGAAGTATGGAGCTGGGCAAGCAGATAGACTGGGCCTCTAGAATCTGGCTCTTTTCAGAGAAGCCCATTGCATAATGAGTAGATGGTTACCTTAAAGATTCTCTTTTTACTTTGACATTTCCTCTCATGGAGAATACACAGAATGTTTAAAAATGTTTTTAGTTTGCTGATGAGACAATTTCATAAAAGTTTATTTATATCCTAACTTTTAAAGGAATAACTTATAAAACATTACCAAAATCTATCTTTCATTTTACTACAGATCAAACAAGATGTAACGTGTGGATCTTAGATGGAGACTTGTATCATAAAGGCCTCCTTAAATTTGCAATGGAAGCCAACTCTCTGAGAGACACTTTAGTTATTCTGGTTGTTGACATGTCAAAGCCTTGGACTGCTTTGGATTCTTTACAGAAATGGGCAAGTGTGGTGAGAGAACATATTGATAAGCTAAAAATTCCTCCTGAGGAAATGAAAGAAATGGAACAGAAATGTGAGTATTCTAGAACTACTAATGTAGAGTTTTAATTTTATGCACATACATGCTGGCATTTAGATTTTAGTCAGTGATATTTGGAAATTGATTATCAAATTCATGGTGTATTTTTTTTTTTAAAATCCTATTCCTATGAATAATTATTTAGGTAAGGACTTTGTTCCATTATCCTAGGAAAATAAGCCTTGGCTGTTGGGTTTCAAGGTGAAAGACTAGATTTGCCTGTGTGCTTTCATGTGTGTTAAGATCATAAACTATAACCAATTTAAATAATAATCTTTTAAAACTCTGCTTATGTTTAAAGCTTAGCACATGAATTTGTTGATCTCTCCAGAATTTAGTTTTAAATCCTCAACTCCATAATTGTTCTCTAATAGTTTAAAATTGTATTTGGTCATAGAGTCACAATCATAGAACAAACCTTTAACAGTCACTTGATCCAATGCCATCATTTTAGAGGTAAAGACCAGGCCTCACCTGGGACCGTAGTCTGGGCCTGCCACGTACCACCCCATGTGTTCAGATATGTGCTGTGATGATTCAGCTGACTAAACTGGGATTTTGTTTCATAAGCTCACTTTTGTAATTTGTTACATTAACTAGGGAGAGGCAATATCTCAGACGTTATGATTTACAGGAGGCTCCGTCTTCATTCCTGGGTTTGGGTGGCTCAGTCTTTTCTGTAAAGGATGACTGTTTTACTTAATCCTGTGGGCTGCAAAGGTGAGCAGGAGGGAACTGAGTGGTTGCAGCTACAATGTTAATTTTTTGTATTTAGCTCCAAGACTAAGTCTGTGCCACAGAGTTCGATCAGCTTCCTTGGGACAAGAGAGGAGGGGAAATGGCCGCCTAGAATATGGAAGGAACATTAGCAATGCACAGGAAGGCGCCTCTTATCCCACATCTGTTTACAAACACCAAGATTCCATAAAGATTCATTTCACAAAGTGTTGTTAGAAATGTAAAGGCTTCCTGGGAGATTAAGCTTCATTTGCAATTTATTATAAACAACTTTGAGTTAGATCAATACCAAACTGTAACAAATATAGTAACTCATTTATCTGATGGACCTTTTCTCAGAATAAGATGCCAGGGTAGGTAATGCATGTAGAACCTGTTTCCATTTTACATGTGAGAAAACCAAAGAGTAGAGAAGGGAAGTATTTTGGCCACATCGCAGGTTGTCACCACTCTCTCCCCTGCTGCATGTTGGGGCATTGGGGCAGGGGAGAGAGAAGGGAGGCAGGCCTGGGTGGGATTCATCCATGGTTGGCAGGTGTGATGCCACGTGGTGCTATGTGCTGACTGTGGGAAGGAGGAAAGAGAGGGCCAAAGACACACCTTTTCTATTTTTCCCTGAGGCTCTAGCAGAAGCTTGGTTTTTTTGTTTTGTTAAAAATGTTCTTTTTTTGGCACTTGTTAAAATCAGAATAAAAAAATTAAACAAAAGTGAGGGTAATGAAGCAAAACAAATCCACACATCAGCCATATTGAGCAGCTGGTTGTTTAGCAGTAAAAATCACCGCTGCCTGCTGCTCATGACTTAATTAAGATATTGGAACTAGTTTAAAGTGCTGACAATCTCAAGTGTTTCCTGGAGCTTCTTCAGCTTAGCCCATTGGCCCACCTGCCCAATTCCAGTCCAGAAGGAGGAGGGAAAAGCAGATGAGTAGTCCACTCTTTCCCCTTTATTCCCTCTCCCTTTCCTTATTAGAATGATAGACTTTTTCCAGAATTTGCCTTTTCTCTAGGAAATGATATTGTAATCAGGGATAGATATCTGGGAGCTAAATTGAATAAAGACAGCCTAGTGGTAAGCCTACGGTTTTTAAACTGAATTTAATTTTAGGTTTTATTTCACTGTAGTCTTTCCTATTAAGAATATATGAATAATCAACACATTAGAAGAGGTAAACCAAGTGTATATTCTTCCTTGCCAAATGAACACGTGTCTTTCTTCTGGAATTTTCTTTACCTTATAATCTTGAGCTGTCTTTACTTTCCTTGGAAAAAAACAACAGCTCAGATTCCTGTAGAGCTTTACTGTTTACAGAGTCACTTTCTTCACACTCATTTTGTGAGTCAGGTATTACAGTAATGAATATGAGAAAACAGGGTCAGAATGGTTAGGGGCTTTGCTCCTCGTCGTGCAGCTAGTAAAGGGGGAAGCCAAGACTTTGAATCCACGTCTTCAGATCCTCCATCCATTGTTCCCTTTGTAAGCAAGGAATCTATTTTAGGATGGGATGTGGTTCTAAGAAATGTTATCTGAATAAAAAAACATAACCTGTTTAAGCGTTTACATGTCGGTGGCTGTATAACTGGCAGATTTTGCTGGCCCATTTTAAAGTGAGCCAGTTTCTGCACACAGGCTTGTGTGTGTGTGCGCGCGCGTGCATGTATGTATATACATATGTATATGTATAGTTGATATCAGTAATCCTAAAATGAATACAGAATATTTTGTTGTTATTAAAATCAATATAGCTTCTTTCTCTGAAAGTGCTATTACTTGGTGTTTATTATGTTTATCTTCTCTTTGTTTTGTGGAATTATAGTTTAGAAAAGGTGTAAATTAGTGATTTGTCCATAGT
The DNA here is from genome assembly GCF_011100635.1 of Trichosurus vulpecula. NCBI lineage: Eukaryota > Metazoa > Chordata > Mammalia > Diprotodontia > Phalangeridae > Trichosurus > Trichosurus vulpecula. Next base: position 23,240,133 of record NC_050577.1, read on the forward strand.
GTTTATTATTATTTTTGTTGTTGTTATTAAAAACAGTCTGGTACAGTGGATAAAGGCTTTGAGGCCAGGAAGAACTGGGTTCAAGTCTCACCAATGACTCATGTGATGATAATGATCCAGATCCAACAACTAGCATTCATATAGCACTTGAAGGTTTGCACAGTGCTCTCCATGCCTTGTCTCCTCTGATCCTGACAGCCTCATTGTGAGCTAGGTGCTCTTCTCTCTATTTTATAAATGAAGAAACTGAGGCCGAGAGCAGTACAGAGCCTTGCCCAGGTGTTTTTGGGCAGACTGGAACTAAGACTCTCAGTCTGGCCTTTGTCCACTGCACCATTAGCTGCCCCAGGCCACACTCTCAGATTACAAACTGCAGAGAAAATGCCAGTCTGTACTGGTAGGTAACTAGTGTTTCCCTGAGACTTTCCTATAGTGAAGAAATCACAGGTCCTGCAGCCCAGTCCCTTTACGTGCTCTAATTTCAGAGACAAAACCAGTACCTCTTCTCTGCTTCTAGTTGAATGTCATACTTGTCCTCCAAAGAATTAATGTTGTATTATCTTTATTCATTCATATCATCTCTTTTATAGGGCATAGTTCAAAAAAGTGATAAATATACTGTGCTCTTATGCCTGGGTAAGTATTATCTTAGTAGGAAATGTAAAACTGAAACCATTATGTATGAACTAAATTGTGTTATTATTTGCTTTTCAGTGATTAGAGATTTCCAAGAATACGTAGAGCCTGGAGAAGATTTCCCAGCATCTCCACAGAGAAGAAGCACATTACAGGAAGACAGAGATGATAGTGTCATGTTACCGCTGGGCGCAGACACGCTTACATATAACTTAGGCGTCCCAGTGCTTGTAGTTTGCACAAAGGTTGGTGTCTGTGTCAGGACTAGTGAGGGATACAGGATTCTTTTGCTTTGGGGGAAAGTGCTGTTTCTGTGTGAACCTGACCCTACGTGACAATTATTATGCCTAATGAGAGAAACATTTTTCAAATTTGAAATTCAAAATTCAGATTCAAAACCTTAATCCTAGTTAGTCTTTTAAAGAGAATGTTATTCCAAAAATAAATTTGTCACAGGAAGTCATTTATTGCCTTATTTATTTTTGTAGCCAGTAGCATTATCCTATCACAGAGTGGGATAACTGTTAGTAAAATGATTTGTTGTTCAGTCGTTTCAGTCATATATGACTCTTCATTTTTTTTGGCAAAGATACTGGAGTGGTTTGATATTTCCTTCTCCAGTTCATTTTACAGATAAGGAAACTAAGGCAAACAGGGTGAAGTGACTTGCCCAGGGTCACACAGTTTGTAAATGTCTGGGGCAGGATTTGAACTCAGGAAGATGAGTCTTCCTGACTCCAGGCCCAGCATTCTATCTACTATAGTGCCACCTAGCTGCCCTAGTAAAATTATAACTGCTTTTATCTTTGTTAAATAAAAATGAGCAAAAGTTTAAACCTCAAAAATTTAGAACCCGGTTTTTCACAGTTCATGCAAAATTCAGATATAACTGGGTTTAAAATTCACTTGTGCACTAATTTTGAGATAAGAATTTGACAAAGGAATGATTGAAATAAAATTTCAAGGTGTGGGGAGGATATCACCTAGTTTAGAGAATAAAACTTTAAGTATTTTGGCAGCATTCATTGCCTGCAAATGTGCTGTTACTAAATGATGATTCATTAAAAGTGGTCTGATGGACCTCTGCTCTGGTGGACAGTTAGTTCAGTTCACTTGTCCTATCCTGTGTTGAAGTAATGAAGCTATATTTACTTTTTGAAAAATTACGTATTTGAAATTTCCCTCTCTCCTCCAGTCTAGAAATGTGAACTTTTATTGTATAGCAGTAATAATATGCTTAAGAATTTCAAGTCAGTAATTCGCAAATAGCTTTGGTCTTGGGAAATTTAATTTTTAAAAAATATATGTATTTTTAATTTTTTTCATTAAATATTTCCTACTTACATGTAAAATTTTTTCGGTGGGGAATTTAATTTTTTATCTCAGTCATTTTATTTTTATTTCAGCCTTATTGTATTACAAGGAAAAGTGACAAAATACTGAACTATCAGTACCAAAAGGAATAAACAACTTCAGAATCATCTAACTTACAAAATTGTTTTTCTGTCCTTGAAGATCCTCCTAGTCATTTTCTAATTAATGCGTTTTTGCTACGTAGTTTTTAAAAATGCATCAGTTTTTCCCCTATTTTATTTTTGTTGGTCTTGGTAGGCAGGCCTCATTTTCACCATGATTCATTCCTGAAAAGTGTGTTCTCAGTGGGTCTTATTTTCCCGTAGGATCACTGTTATAATTGGGAGGGAGCATTGCAGACCAACCGTGCAAGTCTGAAGTGAACCATAGACCTATAGGTTTTTAGATTTGGAAGAGGCCTTTGAGGTTAACTAGCCCAACCCCCTTATTGCACAGATCAGAAAATGGAGACCAGGAGGTGGTATGTGACTAGCTAGTGGGAGACCTTGTGACTTCCAGGCCAGAATTCTTTCCGTTGGGCCACATTGCCTGTTCCAGTCAGACTTGTGAATAATTTGAAATTGTGATGATGTTTCTGAAATCCCTTTCAAATGAACAGAATGGGGATCAGGGATGCGGTAGTACCCACTGATGCCGCTCTACTGTAAAGTTTATAGAATATCACTCTAAATGGGATCTGAAACAAACAGACGGTCATACAAATGGTCAGCATTTAATTCTTGCCCATCACTTTTGGGAAGATTTGGGTGGCTCAGGTTGCTTTTAAAAAGCTGTAAAGGGAGATTTGTGTAATGCCTTCTTTTTTTCTTGTTAAATTTCTGTTTAGCAAATAGAGTTCTTCAGAATCATTCCAGTGTTCTTTGAGTCATGATTTTCAGAAGTAACCTGTTTCTCCTTGGCCCTTAGTTGTCATTCCTATGCTTTGGTAACCCCTTGATTAATTGAGTAAAGGTGCAGAAAACGGAAACATTTAGGTTAATAATTAAACAGTCATGAAGAGATTGGCCAATGTTGAAGGGCAGGAAAGGTTATATATCTAGATAGAGCTTGAGTGAATTTTAGATTCTAGATACTTCTTGTGGAAAAGAAATAGTTGAGCTAACCAACCAGACTTCAGTATCCTCTCTATCTTAATCCTTACGGAATCTTTAACAGATTAAAACTTCCCCTGAAGTGTTTCTCCCCCTCAACCTATTTTACAACACTTGTCCCTGGTGCTTAGAGTTGGACCATCAGTCCATAAGATATAGAGCTGTAAGAGACTGTAAAAGGGTCTTGACTTAGGACTGTAATTCTGGAGCACTTCTCAGGCCATGTGGTCCAGCCCTCTCCATTTTATAGAGGACAAGATTGAAGATCCCTAAGGTTAAATGGCTTGACCAGGGTCACACAGGGAGTGAGTTGAGAGCCTTAATTTGAACACAAGGCCCCTGATTCCAAAGCCTCACTTTTCCATTTCCTCTTAATAAATAGCTTTAAAGTCCTTACACACAGTAAAGTAAAGGCCTAAATGAGTTAGAGGTGACAGATTTTCCTGACAGGCATAAAGGGACAGAATCATTCCCAGCATAGAAGCAAGAAGTGCTGGATTCAGGCTAGCCCCAGGTGCCCTCTTGTGTATCCCCATCTGTAGGATGACAGATATAGGTGATCATACCTTATTCAATGTAGGCACCTGCCAGGGTTATTTATTCTCTTACACTCAACCCCCCCATGTTAAATCCATCTTTAGCAATGGGGGTAGCCCTAGTACTTGACAAATGATGGAGCTTTTTAGCACCCATCAAGGACTCGACCATAGGATTACAGGGTCTAAACAAACATTTGGGGAAAAATTCTGAATTTTTTTTCCATAAAAATGCTTCTCATAAACCACAAAGGAAGATCGTGGGGAAAATGGACATTATTTTGTTTCATCTGTCTGTATATTCCACCAACATTAATTACTACCCTTCTGTGCCTTATTAGGCTGTCTTTACTTTCTGTGACCTCTTGGCCAACTTTTTGGTGATAAGCCTCTCCCAAGATGGCTAGGCCGGTTAACAGGCGGGCCTATAATCAAAGCTTTTTCTGCTCAGTACCACTTGCCTTCAGGGATGTAGGCCTTGATGCATCAGTGTAGACAATGAAAATGGAGGAATCTTATCACTCAAATTATTTATTTCATGCAAACATCTATTATCATACCTTTCCAGGAATACATTTCATTAAAGGTACATATGTTATTTTTGAGTGAATTTTAATATTTTAAATCTTTTTTTGGCTATTATTTTCACTTACTGTTCTCATGTTGTTATTTAATACCATCTTTTCAGCAATTTTGTAATTATTTTAACTCAACAGTGTGATGCCATTAGTGTGTTGGAAAAAGAACATGATTACAGAGATGAACACTTTGACTTTATTCAATCACATATCCGGAAGTTTTGTTTACAGTGTATCCTTTTAAAATCTGGGATTGCATGATGATTGTACAGAAATATCTGTATTTGCATTATACAGGGAAAGGAATTAAGTTGATTGAATTTCCAAGTGTTCTACACTTTGAGGGAAAAGAAGCCCATTTAGTAGTCTTATTTAGGGTCTAATTATCTGATCAATAGATCATCCATGACTTATTTCTCCTTGCCTTGCCATCTTTTTGCCACATTACTGCTCATTGGTTCTCTGAAGAGAAAATACATCAGCTAGACATGTATTGCTTAAAGTGGAAAGCACTGCCTTCATAGTGCTTACAATCTACTTGGGGTGTAAAACATACACATAAAAATGCAGCATATGGCAAGTGCCAAATGAGGGATGCCAGCCAAAGCCAATTCCATTTATACGGATGACCTCAGTGGTCTGCATTATCACTAGTCGACAATTATGAATTCTGAATCCAGTGCCCTTATTGAAGGCTTGGCCTCGTGTCACTAGTTATGCATTAGAATCTGGAGCTAAGCACTAATTAAAACAGAATTTCTTAATCTGGTATCTACAGAATACTGTTTGTAGAAAAATGGAAATAATTACCCATTAAAGAAAGTCTCTTTAGCCAGTTAGGTGTTGTATTGAAAATACCTAATTAAAGAAGTGGCAGAATGGGTTTTTATTCTAAAGTTCTATGACTTCTTCAAGATGAACAAGCTAGATGAGCAGGTGACCCGAGGAAGTTGAAAGGAGGCTCTCGAGCATAGTGATACTTTTTGTGACTTGGTTGCCAGAAACTCTCCAGTTGTAGCTCAGGGTCCTTGGCAGAGCTGCCTCTGTGTGATTGGATCCCTTGAGCTATTGGCTTTGAACCCAAGGAAAATGAAGCTTGAAGAAGAGTAAAGAAAGTAGAGCTAGGGAAGGAGGTCACAAGTTTTAGGTCAAAATAGTGTGCTGATAGTATTCCCTTTTCCCTCTTTTCTGTCTCATCCCATCCCTTGTAACTATCAATTTGCCTGCCATCCCTGTAGCAAAAAATGCTATGGATTAGATTCTTGAAAATGGAGTTAATTAACAGATACTTACTCACCAAAAGACACTTTTTGTGTGTATATCAACAATGGTGAGTTGGAAAGGTGAGGTTGGTGTTCTCTAAGGTCTTTTGTCCCCCAAAAGTTATCTGTATACTTGACAATTTAAGATCTAATGTTCTTCCTGTCCCCCACCCCCAAAAAAACCCCAGTCCACAACTACATACACTATACCTGAGACACACAAATATGGAATGGTGACTCTAGAATTAGTCTTCTCAGTTCACCTCATTGCTAATTAATTTGCAAGTATCCAAATCATATTAGATAAAGTATTGGAAGGTTAGGTATATGAAATTTGAAAGTGAATGAGGACAACCTATGTGAAAAGATTTTCCTTAATGATGAAGAAATTTATTTTAAAATAATGCTTTCTGTTCTCACCCCTAGCTTCCTTCCGTTGCTCCCTTCCTCACCCCAAGGTTTTTGTAGATTAAGAAATTTGTATCTTACTGTAGCTTTTGGTCTAGTAATGTTGTTTCTACCAACTTTACTATTATTTTGGGGTTTGAGAAGAAGTAAAGCATTCTGAGTAGTTTACATGATATATCTGTTTCATATCCCATTTAGTCTATACTAAAGTAGTAATGAGAAACAATTAGTAAAAATCCAGGGGCATTGCTATGGAAGGTATTAACTGTGGGTGGTAATGTGCCAGGTATTGACTAAAACACGTCTGGTAAGTGTTCAATCTGCTCAGAAATTTCTTTAACACATTTATTTAGATGGTGCAGCACTTATTTACACTTCAGTAAAGGAAAATAAAAATATAGATTTAGTATATAAGTACATTGTTCAGAAATTATACGGATTCCCTTTTAAGATCCCTGCTGTTGTTGTGGAAAAAGACGCAGTATTTATGTAAGTATCTCTGAGGTAGAAGGTGCTCTCTGATATTTTTTGTTTCAAAGGTGATGATATTTGATAGTGAGTTGTTTGGAAAAACCAGGGGCAGGGGCTGGGGCTGGAGGGAGGTGGGAATCAACAGGATTTTCTACTCCGTATTTAAAAAAAATCTGTTATTCAAGAAGAGAATTTCCATTCCCTACAGCTGCACAGGTAGTTTGTCTGTTGGCTTTAGCTGTTTTCCAGACATCTAATTATACTGTAACATCAAAAAATTTATTTACATATAACATATATGAATATTATTGTATAAAGATAGAGACTGGCCATGTGATTCATTGGTATTGAGACCTTCTGGGTGAGTAAACTCCCTCTACAAAGACTGGTCATCACTTTGGCTGCCACTCAGAGTCTGAGTTGCCTACGTCCCAGAAAAGGGAAGTAAGTTGGCCAGCTGAGGTCCCCCAGGCAGTCTGTGGGTCCTCCCTCTATCATACCACACTGTCTCATATTTTTATATTGCCAGGTGTGTAATAGGGCTCTGGAGAGCCACTGTTCCCAATGTTGTTTAAATATTTTCAGTCATGTCTAATTCTTCATAACCCCATTTGGGGTTTTCATGGCAAAGCTACTGGCGTGGTTTGCTATTTCCTTCTCCAGCTCATTTTACAGATGAGGAAACTGAGGCAAACAGGGTTAAGTGACTTGCCCAGGATCACATAGGGAGCAAGTCTGAGGCTAGATTTGAGCTCAGGAAGTGGAGTCTTCCTGACTTCTGGCTCCATACTCTGTGTACTCTGGTGCCACCTAGGTGCGACTATTCCTAATACATGCCTGTAAAAGTGACAGGATAATTGGATGTTTCAGAGTAAGTGACTTTGAAGGGTTTATCTATTCAAGGAAAAAAACTTCGTTGCTTTGAAATGGTTAAAGATATGTATCTGAATGAAATCAAGGGGATTCCTAAGATCTGAGCTGCATCCAGATAATCACTAATAATGATTATATGTTATAAAGACATCTTCTATCAAGAAAACTTATCACTTTACATGGTGTCGCCCTGTGACAAAGATCTTGGCCATTAAAGAGAACCCAAAGTTGAATAATCAGGACCATGGCAGTGAACCATAGCAAATTGTTTCTTGTGGTGTTGGGTTGGAGAAGAGTATATATACCTATATAAGTGGTTAAGAGCTGATGTCTACATAATGTTTATTTCCAGTCCAGCAGGATGGGACAATGATAAGAAAATAGGAATTTTACATGAAAATTTTCAAACATTAAAAGCAGAAGATAGTTTTGAAGATATTATAACCAAACCACCTGTCCGAAAGGTAATTTGATTTTATTATCTGTTTTTAGTGGAAACAGCCTCAAAACGAATGTGTTGGTGTTTTACATTAAGAAATGAAACTGTAATCCCTGCAGGAGTTTGCTTGTAAGGAAGGACCTTTTCTATTTATTGTAGCTCTGCCTAATTATAACTGTAACAAGGGGAAACTGAGGTAAAATGTAGCTCTTAGATTACTTAGCTTTGTAGTGTTTTTGCTTTTAGCCTTTATTTGCTGGTAAATGTAAGCATATATCCTCATTGTTACAGAGGTAGAGAGTCATATGGGGCTTTTTTCATACCATTGGAAACTGAGGATTTCTTAAGCTTCTTAGTCCTTTCTTGCCCAGACAGACTAAGAACTTTTCATCTTCTATCTCTCCTTTCCCACTTTTAAGAAGTAAGTTGTGCATTTAAAGGATAAGAGCAAAGATCTAGAGCTCAAGAGACCTTAAAAGTTATCTCATCTCCATCTCTTCTAGTTTACAAATGAGGAAAATGAGTCCTGGAGAAATTCAGGGTTTTGCTTAGGGTCACACAAGTAGTAAATTGCAGAGCCGGGCTTTGAACCCAGATCCTCCAGATCGAGCATTTTTTTCCGCACTGAACCCATACAGATTTTGTAAACAGTTTAATAATTAGCAGGCCACAATGATTCACATAACTATGATAAGTAATTCTTGGGATCTTTGAAATTTCTTTACTGGATGGTTAAATGTTTATTGAGCACCTGGTAGGACTGCTGGGCCTACTCATCACTCTTCACCAGTAGATTACAAGGTTCTTTTAGGGAAGAATTCAGTTTTCGGTTGGAGAGAGGAACAGGCCCTATTTTGTTGCCTCTGTAATTATAAATAGCAAAGGTGGCCCCGTGTGATGCTGGGGCTGGCAACACAATGGAACTTCCTGCCTGCATTTTATCTAAGCCAGCCTTAAAATGTTAAAAAATCGAAAAATTAAAAGGGGTGTGGAGCCATCATGGATTCAAACCAGATGGCCTTTTCCTGGTCCTTGTAGCTCTGGGATTCTGTGCTCTGTTAAAATTAGAAAACAAAAACCCAACTGTTGTTCAGAGGCTTAAGTGATTGTACCCAGTCTGCTTTAATGCCTGAGAATGGGGAGGTGGTGAGTCGACCAGGACCAGGAGGATCTGACTTCCCCCCAGTAGAATGTAAGTACTTTAAAAGGAGAGACTATTGCCATGTAATTTTTTGGTTTTTGGTTTTGGCTTTAGGCTTTCTTTCTTTCTTTTTTAAAGTCTTTGTAGCCCTAACTCCTAACACAGGGTCTAAAAAAGTTTTAAAAATAATTATAATGATGTTTTATATATCAGACACTGGAATGTGTCTGATTTTGTTTATTTATTAAACTCCCATGTAATATAGTAAATGGTTTTGAGGTGAGGGAGAATATAAAAAAAGTAAATAAAGGTTATTTTCCAGGGAGAAAGAATAATCTAGGTCAGGGGTGGGGAACCTGCAGCTTCAAGGCCACATGTGGCCCTCTAAGTCCTCAAATGTGCCCTTTTGACTGAATCCAAACTTTACAGAACAAACTCCCTTAATAAAAGGATTTGCTCTGTAAAACTTGGACTCAGTCAAAAAGCCACATGTGTCCTTGAGGCAGCAGGTTCTGCACCCTTGATCCAGGTCCATATGCAGTAAGTAGCATAATGACAAAATGAAAATTACTTAATATCAGTCATGTCAAACTCAAATAGAAACAGAAACCACTAAACCATATATAATGATCCCTGCAGGCTGCATATTGACTTGGAAAACCACATACTAACACTGTATGTGTTACATATTTATGTATTTTGTTAAATATTTCCCAATTACATTTTAATTGTGTTCTGCTGCAACACTTGAGGTGAACGGACCACGTTTCGCATAATCTGCTTAAAATCACTCACAAAGCGTCATGCAAGTGTATGCAGGTCTGTACAGTACATGGTAAAGAAATGCTAAGGGAACCTCCAGATGTGGGACTCCTGGAAAGGGCCAAGTAGCTGGAGCCTGTGTGCTGGGAGACCTAAGATAGTAGTGCTTCTATTCTTAGAATATGGAGCCTGTGGTTTGCCAGATGATTCCTGCTGCTTTCTTCTCCTTGTCACTTTAGCGGCCAACTCTTGAGACAGCTTCTTTAGATTGAAGTTAATAACTTTGGAGCTATGTCCAAGTGTTTCCTGTCTTATCAGAGCCCCCAGCCTGACCTCCCCCAAAATGAGACAAGCAGATGGGAAGGTTGAATCTATGTCAACATCTGTTCTGTTCAAAGAGTAAGATTGACTTCTGGAGAGATAACATCAATATTCTAGCACAATTTCTGGGTTTTCCACATCTTTAGAGTGGCATATCAATACCATAATGTATTGAACTCAATTAAACCTTTCTGTGGCAGGTTGTTCATGAGAAGGAAATTGTAGCAGAAGATGATCAAGTATTTCTTATGAAGCAACAGGTCAGTACATTTCATTTGAAGGCAGATTTAGAATTTGATGTATAAACTTGTTCTCTAAGAATATTTTAAAGATTGAAGCAAAAATCTTACCTGTAATTATATGTGTTTAAACTAGTTATTTTCATTTTTCAGTCCCAGTTAGCAAAGCAACCACCGACAGCAGCCGGAAGGCCAGTGGTTAGTATTACAAAATTGTATTACTTTGGTATTTTTTCCCTGTGTGTGAGTGTATGTGTATCATATGGGTGTCTATCTAGTTGTAAAGACAGAACTGAAAACTTTGTCTTTTTTTGATGTTTTAAACATAGCTTTTAGTCCATTTCAAGAAATAATTTAAATTTTGAAAGCATTTATAGCAGTCCTCAAACAGTCCAAACATCATTTTAAACTGGCTGTTGAAAATTTTTCACGTAGAAACAATAGTGGTTAGGTTTCCAGGCTGGCCCAGAGAAATATATATAATCCATAATACATGCGAAAAGGGAGTGTAACCTAGTGGATGGAAAATTAGGAAAGCCTAAATCTGGGGCCCTTTAATCTGGTCCCTGATAGACATTGTGTGACTCCAGACAGGTCACTTAACTTCTTATTAGCCCAGGCAACTCCTTGAAACCATAACTTGTAGAGAAGATGCAGAATTGTATTGGTGGAGGGAGTGTCCCCTCAGGGCTCCCTATTCTAAAGAAAACATCAAAGTACATCCATGTATTGTACTTAGGGTGCTATAGCACCCCAGTGTTCATGTGTAGCGGCATTTTTGTGGGAGCTGCCACCTGGGAACAATAACCCCCCTACCCACACAGTGGGAGAGAACATCTTCCTCCCTATCATTCAGCACTCCTCTGAGCTGAGGTCAGGGGGCTTCATGGCCTAGGGCTGGGAGAAGACGATAGTGAGAGGGAATTTTCCCCTCCAGCCTCACTCTGTTCTTTATTTCGTAATTAATATTGTGTTTTGTTATCTCTCTTTGTTGGTGTCCTGTCTTGTTACTAAATTCTAAGAATGGGGGCCATTTGGCATTTGTGCTAACACCAGCACAGGGCTATTGATTAGCTGGTTTTGATTCACCTTTGAGGTGAGGAGCTAGGTAGTAATAAAATGGGGAAAGGCTGGTATTTTTCACCCAGTCACCCTGTTTTCTTTTCTTTCTAGGGCTTGTTTTCTTCCACTTTTGAGAGTCAAGGGATTAAAAACCAGATTCCTCTGTAGCAAGTTTCCAAGTAAAGAAAGTTTACTAAAATAAAACTTCATTAAATAAATATGGGCTGGGTTAAGGTTTATATATTAAACTTTGAAAAAAATTGTTAATCTAAACAGATTAAAGAAATTAACAGATTAAACTAAAAATAACAGATTAAACAAATTAAAAAGATAATACAAGAAAATACTTAGCCTAATAAAATAAGTTTTCTTATTTTTTGAGGCATCCATTTACATACAATTAAATGTCAATTCTAAACCAGTTATAAGACATGGTTATCTAGTTATTAAAACATTCTTGGCTCTTCTCATAAAGCTCAGTAGTCTTGCTGTGATATTGTGCAAATTTGAAGGTGCAAATGGGTCTCATGGGGTCATAGCTGGAAAAGGCTTCAGACCATCTGATCCAAAGGCCCAGATGAGGAAACTGAGGCCCAGAAGGCTAAATGACTTGCCCAAGGTCTTGTGGGCTTGAAACGTGCCTCTGATGCGTACAGTCTCTATGATCTTGGGTCAAGTCCAGATCTGTGATTCTAGGAACCTTTCTATACATCAGTTTTTTCACTAATTTGAATGGAATTCTTTTTCATCCTCAGTAAGATTTGGTATCTTATTTTTTGAAGATGACCATCACCTTTGCTCTCTGTGTCCTCATTATTTTTATGCACAGTTAGTAAGGTCATTGTGTCATGGAGGAATCCATGCTCCAGATAGTTTCCAGTGTGTTTCCTCCCAGGTCAGAGTTGCTTACGGGTAGCTCACAGTCAGAGATGTATCCATAGAGTGGATGGAGTTGTAGGGCGAGGGGCAGTTTTATGCCATATAATCTCTTTGGTATTGAAAGCTTCCACGGCTGTTGGTAAACTTCACAGATCCTCCTGTTACTGTCTTGGCACAGGATTCCTCTCCACGAGTTCCTGGCGGTTCCCCTCGAACACCTAATAGATCAGTGTCATCCAATGTGGCCAGTGTGTCGCCCATCCCTGCTGGGTCAAAAAAAATTGATCCAAATATGAAAGGTATCTTTTTCTAAGAGAGTAAGTCTGAGGGGGTTGGGGCCCCTTTTTAGCACATGCATCATACTGCTACAGTAGACATTATTTACATAGGACTGACCTGAGATAAAAGTTAAGTTGCTCAGACTCAAAATCAGTTAAGAACTCATTGCTCCTCAACAGAAGTTGTCTGACGTGTGTCAATGCCCTTCTAGACTCCAAGCCCCAAAAGGCAAGGAAATGACAGCGACTTAATTGTTTCTCCCCCTAAGATGTGCAAGATTCAGTCCAGATAAGGCCCTTCATGCATGGTTCTTTTTAATTAGACTGAGTTTACCAAATAGCATTTCCCATTTAGGGAAGGGATGAAGATGTTTTGTTAATAAAAATATTTATTTTCATACAGCCGGAGCTACAAGTGAAGGTGTCCTCGCTAATTTCTTCAATAGTTTGCTGAGTAAAAAAACAGGCTCACCTGGGGGCCCTGGCGTTGGTAGCAGCAGCCCTGGAGGTGGTGGGGGTGGTGGCAGCAGCAGCAATTTACCACCGTCAGCAAAAAAGTCAGGTATGGTGGACTCTAGTAAATAATTGACTTTTCATTTTTGTGAATTTTTTTTCCCACAAAGCCTATATTTTAAACTTTTTATAGATGAGAAGCTGGGGCACAGTGAGGTTATAATTTAATGGGAGAACTAGAACCAAAATTCAAGATTTCCTGGCTTGTAAAAAATTCTATACTTTTTATACTGCACAGGTAGCAAACTGTAAGGGACAGGGGTTGGGGGGATAACGACAAGAAGGTCTTATTTGAACTTCCCAAGTACCTAGCAGATATCTGCTTTAGAAGCCAAAGAACTTCTGATCCTTAGTCCTCAGGCTCTGGGCTAATTTCATACTACCTGGACCACAGCCATTCTGAAGTGCTACAGTTGGAGGTTGCACGAAGCAAATTGAAGGGGTTCCATAAAGATTGATTTCACAATTATATTGGAAAATAAGCCCTATGGAAAGCTTTTTTTTAACCTGGAAAAGAGTGGGAGAGAAAGTAATTGATATAAGGCAAAATAAAATGTCCACTTTGAAAGACCATAGAAATTTTTTTAGTAAAAAAGAATCTGCTGCCCCTGGTGGTATTTTCTGATGAATTAACACTCACCTGGGGAACTTCAGCCATTATGAGCAGAGGATTAAATGAATCAAAAAACAAACCACTCACCTGGGGAACTTGGGCCATTAAGAGCAGAGGGTTAAATGAACCAAAAAACCAATTCCTGGCACCATACCTCATTATCTCCAGAAACTGGTGTGATCTGGGGTTAATCCTGGAAGTCATCCTCTGCCTGACTGGCCCAGGACCCTTTAGGTCATCCCCTGGCCAAAGGGCAGTAGAGAGAACAGGTCAGGCTGAGGTACCAGTGAGTCTGCTCAGCAATTCAGACAAAAAGCCCTTTGGTCCTACAACCTGTACTACCCTAAGCCTGCGTTCTTAGCAAGTACAAAGAAACATGTGAAAATCCTAAATCATATTGGGCAAAGTTAAATCAACTTAGTTCATTTGTAACCTAGAACCACTCTCCTCCAACCTCAAATTGGTACTTAATCAGCTTCTAGAAATAGAGAGGCATGGGAATTTAGAAAATGCTCATTTATTTTCTGTTGCTTTTACAGTCTCAGGATGGGGTAAGATAAGGATTGGGGTAATATCTTGAAAATGATGGAATGAACTCTGTGTTAAATGAGTTGAAGTCCCTGGACTGTTAGGTTCTACAAATAACATTTTCGTTTACATGACTAAAGTGTAGGGCGGGATTTTGAGTATTCAATTTGTCTTTTTGAACTATAATTTTTTTGTTTAGTAGTGTTTGGTACTTGTGTGTCATATTTTATCCATGCATCCCAGAGGTTGTTTTATAAAAGTACTAACTAGTAGCTGACTTTATTAAAACCATTTTATATGGATCACCAGCTTTTGAAATTCTACTGCTAGTAGTTCCTAAAATTTTAAATGTTTGTATTTACATAGCCTTCCTTGTCACCGCAGAGGGACTTGTGTAGCTCAGTGAAACTATGAACTATGCTATGCAGGATCACCCAAGACAGACAGGTCACAGTGGAGAGTTCTGACAAAAGATGACCCATTGGAGAAGGAAACGGCAAATAACTCCAGTATCTTTGCCCAAAAAACCCCACCAGATTCAAAATGATAAAAGATGTGACACTGGAAGATGAGCCCTTCAGGCAGGAAGGTGTCCAATGCAGTACTGGAGAAGAGCAGAGGACAAATGAAGTGGCTGAGCCAAAGTTGAATGGAAGCTCAGCTATGGATGTGTCTGGTGATAAAAGGAAAGTCTGATGCTGCAAAGATCAATATGGCATAGGAACCTGGAATGTAAGATCTGTGAACCAAGGTAATCTGGATGTGGTCAAACAGGAGGTGGAGAGGTCGACACCTTGGGCGTCAGTGAACTTAAAATTGATGAGAATGGGTGAATTTAATTCAGGTAATCATTATAATATACTACCGTAGGCAAGAATCCCTTAGAAGAAGTGGAGTGGCCCTCATAATCAATAAAAGGGTGAGAAAAGCAATACTGGGATATAATCTCAAAAGTGATCAAATTATGTATGTTCAAATCCAAGGGAAACCGTTCAACAGTAATACAAATAATACACAGTAATACAAGTCTGTGCTCCAACCACTGATGGCAGAGAGGCTAATGTTGGTCAGTTCCATGAAGACCTATATCAGCTAGAAACAATACCAAAGGGGCAGCGAGGTGGCGCAGTGAGTAGAGCACTGGCCCTGGAGTCAGGAGAACCTGAGTTCAAATCAGACTTACTAGCTGCGTGACCTTGGGCAAGTCAACCCCAATTGCCCTGCCTTCCCCCCTCCAAAAAATAAGAAAGAAATAATACCAAAAAAAAGACGTCACAGTCATTCTAGGGGATTGGAATGCTAAAGTAGGAAATCAAAAGATAATTGGAATAACATACAAGTTTGGCTTCGGAATACAAAATGAAGCAGGGGAGAAACTAATAGAGCTTTGTCAAGATAACTCACTGGTCTTAACATTAAAACACACTTTTTCAACAACCCAAAAGGCAGCTCTACACATGGACATCACCAGATGGTCAATATTGAAATCAGATGGATTCTGCACATTTAGCCCAAGGGGGAAAAACTCTATACAGTCAGTTAAAACATGACCTGGAGCTGTGTGTGGCTCGGATCATGTGCTTCTTGTTGCAAAATTCAGACTTAAATTGAAAAAAAGTAAGGAAAACCATCAGCCCACATAGGTATGACCTAAATTACATTCTTCGTGAATTTGAAGTGTAAGTGATAAATAGATTTAAGAGATTAGATCTAGTAGTGCCTAAAGAGCTATGGACAGAGGTTCACAATATTATATAGGAGACAGCCACAAAAGAACACCCCAAAGAAAAATAAGAGCAAGAAAGCAAAATGACATCTGATGAGACTTTACAGATAGCTGAGGAAAGAAGGAAAGGGAAAGGAGAAAGGGAAAGACATATCCAACTGAATGCAGAATTCCAGAGAATGGCAAGAAGGTTTTCTTAAATGAGCAATGCTAAGAAAAGGAAGAAAACAATAGAATGGGAAAGAGGAGATCCCTTCAAGATAATTAGAGACAGCAAGGGAATGTTTCATGCAAAAATGGGCTTGACAAAAGACAAAAATGGTAGGGACTTAACAGAAGTAGAAGAGACTAAGAAGTGTCAAGAATACGCAGAACTATACAAGAAACATCTGAACGTCGCTGATTACCAGACATCCTGCAGAAGGAAGTCAAGTGAGCCTTAAGGGGGCATTGCTAACAATAAAGCTAGTGGAGGTGACAGAATTCCAGCTGAACTATTTAAAATCCTTCAAGATGGTGCTATTAAAGTGCTGTATGCAATATGTCAGCAAATTTGGAAGACAACACAATGGCTACTGGATTGGCAACGATCAGTTTATATTCCAATCCCAAAGAAGGGTCAGTGCCAAGGAATGTTCAAATTACTGAACAGTTGCGATTATTTCACATACCAGCAAGATTATGCTTAAGATTCTGCAAGCTAGGCTTCAATGACATGTGAACCGAGAATCATCAGAAGAACAGATTGGGTTGTTTGATTTTTTAAACATATAAAACATATTTCCACATTAGTCATGTTGTGAAAAAAGAAACAGAAGAAAAGGAAAAAAAAAACTCGCAAAAAAAATTTAAGCGAAAACAGTATGCTTTGATCTGCATTCAGGCTCCATCAGTTCTTTTGAGTCCTGGAATTGTCTTGGATCGTTGTACTGCTGAGAAGAGCTAAGTCAGTCATGGTAGATCATCGCACAATGCTACTGTTACTATGTACAATGTTCTCCTGGTTCTCACTTCACTCAGCATTAGTTCGTGTAGGTCTTTTAAGGTTTTTCTGAAATTCACCTGCTCATCATTTCTTATAGAACAATAGTATTCCATTATATTCATATACCACAACTTGTTCAGCCATTCCCCAGTTGTTGGGCATCCCCTCAATTTCCAATTCTTTGCCACCACAAAAAGAGCTGCTATAAATATTTTTTTACATATGGGTCTTTCCCCCTTTTTTATTACCTTTTTGGGTTACAGGTCTAGTAGGAGTATTTCTGGATCAAATGGTATGCACAGTTTGATTGCCTTTTGGACAATTCCAAATTGCTGTCCAGAATGGTTGGATCAATTCGCAATTGCACCAACAATGCATTAGTGTCCCAATTTTCCCATATCTCCTCCAGCATTTATAATTTTCTTTTCTGTCATGTTAGCCAACCTGATTGGTGTGAGGTGGTACCTCAGAGTTGTTTTAATTTGCATTTCTCTGGTCAGTAGTAATTTATAGCATTTTTATATGACTATACATAGCTTCAATCTCTTCATCTAAAAATTGCCTGTTCATATTCTTTGACCATTTATCAATTGGAGACAAGCTGGTTTTCAAAGAGGCAGAAGAACTAGAGACTAAATTGCCGCCATTCACTGGATTATAGAGAAAGCAAGGGAGTTCCAGAAAAACATCTAGTGCTTCATTGACTACACTGTAGCCTTTGGTTGTATGGATCACAACAAAATGTGGCAAGTCCTCAAAGAAATGGGAATACCAGATCATTTTACTTGTCTCCTGAGGAACCTACATGAGGGCCAAGAAGCAACAGTTGTAATTGAACATGAAACAATTAATTGGTTTGAGATTGGAAAAGAAATATGACAAGATTGTATATTGCCACATTATTTGTTTAACTTTTATGTTTCATCATGTGAAATGCCAGGCTAGACAAGTCAAAAACCGGAGTTAAGGTTGTCAGGAGAAATATCAACAATTTCAGATCTGTAGATGATACCACTTTGATGGCAAAAAGTGAAGAATTAAGAAGCCTCTTGATGTGGGTGAAAGAGAACAGTATAAAAACTGGCTTGAAGTGTAACATAAAACTAACATTTTGACAATTGGTTCCATCACTTCTGGGCAATAGAAGGAGAAGAAATGGAAGCAGTGTTAGATTTTGTATTCTTGGGCACTGTATGTGGCAACTGCAGCCATGAAATTAAAAGACCCTTGCTCCTTGGAAGGAAAGCTATGGCAAATCTGGACAGTATACGGTAAGGCAGAGTATTCACCTTGTTAACAAAAGGTCTGTGTCGTCAAAGCTGTGAATTTTCTAGTAGCAATGTATGGCTGTGAGAGTTGGACTATGAGGAAAGTTGAGCCCACAGAACTGACACTGTCAAATCGTAGTGCTGGAGAAAGCTTTTTAGAGTGCCTTGGACAGCAAGGAGATCAAATCAGTTAATACTTAAAGAAATTAATTCAGGCTGTTCACTGGAAGGTCAAATGCTGAAGCTGAAGTTTAAATACTTTGGCTGCATAAGGAGAAGACAGGACTTATTGGAAAAGACGCTGAGGGTGAGAAAGATTGAAAGCAAAAAGAGGAGATGACAGAGGATGAAATGGAAAGATAGTGTCATGGAAACAGCAAACATGAGCTTGGATATATTCGAGAAATGGTGGATAGAAGGGCCTGGTGTGCTGTGGTCCAGCAGGTCATGAAGAGTTGGGCACGACTAAATGACCAAACAGCATTTACATATTCCCATGTGTGTTGTATCTCCCGCTACAATGTAAGCTTTTTGAGGGTAGGAGCTGCTGCCTTTCTATCCCAGATGCCTGATACAGAACCTTATACGTTGTAGCCCTTAACTCATAGTGGAATTTAAACTAATCGAAGTAGAGACCAGGCCCACAAATAGTAATCAGGAGTGTCTTTAAGTAGAGTCCTGCTGCCATCTTGTTACTGGTACTAAACACATTTTCTCTTGTCTTTCGTTGGGGATGCCAGGGTTATCCCCCTTCACAAAAGCAGCACCACTCCTCATGGTGCTTAATGATTAGTTTGTAAATGAAGACAGTCACATTCTTTGGACATGTGGAAAGGGGATTGGAAACATATTTTTGTAAAACACTAAAGTTTTTGATCTTCAGATTTTCGTACATTGAATATAGATCCCAGAGAGAAACTGCACAGATGGGGGATAATGTGAACTAAGGGACACCAATGTTAAATTTGGCCTTTGTCACTTTGTCACTGGCTGGGTGACCCTTAGTTAATTCTAAGGTCGGACTACTCTTTTGTAGAGGAGTTACTGAATGACATCTGAGACACTGATGAAATCACAAATCATTGATGGATTGATGGGGGGGTGGGGCAGGTTTGAAAGGGAGAAGGTGGACTCATCATGTTTAGCTTCAGCAGAGCCATAGGCCAGTTTTTAACAGGTTTGTTCTTTGCCTCTCTACAAAAAGCCAGTTTGGATGACCCTTAGGTAACAGACAAAGGCTTCAAAGATTATATAGTAAATCCTCTTTGTAGATGACCCATTCACAGATTATTTGGTATTACTTAGAAACTAGTAATATAATTTTGGGATACTGCTATATTGAATTTATTCTAATTGTCACTGACAAGTCATATGAAATAATGAACCCTGAAAATTTGAGTGTTATTTTAGTGATTGCTTCCTTGTAGGCAGTTTCAAGTTCAGTAGGCATTTGGTACATAGGACCTTTTTTAACTGAATACTTTGCATAACTTATTATGTAAGACATAATTTTAAGTTTAGTTGATGATTAGATTTTTATCATGAGCATTAATGTAAATGAAGTACTTTTTCTTGTAAACTTACCTTTGTATTTTTCGTTTTTCTCTAGGCCAGAAACCTGTCTTGACAGATGTTCAGGCAGAATTGGACAGAATTTCACGAAAACCTGATATGGTTTCTCCTACAACACCGTCTCCAACAGAAGGTGAAGCATCTTGAAGATACCAAATAAAGCCATTTATTCAGTTTTCTGAGATAATGTAAACTTGCCTCTGCCTTTTCCTTCAAAAGTGGAATTAGGGAGCTGAAACATTTTTTTCAGAAGGATAAAATTGATGTCTTTTTTGTTTCCCAATCTTACAAAAAGGGAACTGTACAAATGGAAAATTAAACTACACTATGTCGGACTGCTGTTTGCATTGCCACTTTGCATAATGAAGTAATTTTGAGATTTTGAACACTCAAAATAATTTCTAAAACTGCAATCTGTCCATTTGATCTTATTCTAAACACCATTTTGGGTTTTTTTTTTTAATGGGAGGGTTTGGGGATGGGTGGTAAGCAATATGCAACATGGGCACCGGATTGACTTGGAAATCCCTGTCTGTTTTAGAGTTAGGGCTGTTAAGATGGTAAATGAATTAACCTGTTAGTTTTCTTGGAAGACAGATGGTGATCATTTGTTCACTCTTGTGTCCACCAACATGAATGAATTCAAAATCTTTTTACTGCCACGTGTGGAATGTGCTCACCAAGCTACTGGATCTCATCTGGGCCACTAGGCCTCTTGAAAGTTGTGGGGCAGTGTCCTCTCCCAAGTAGATGGCCTAGAGAAATGTTGGCCGAGTTTGATTTAATGAACTAGCAGAAGAAGACAGCCCCCTGCCTAAATATATAACAAAGAAAAATGCAGAGGTTATCCAAATGAAAAGAAAAACTATCTCCATATTTGTTTCTCTATGGCCCAGCCTTAATACTGCCCTTTATGTTTTCCCTATTACCATGATGGTTTTAATGATCAGTCTTTTAAACTGTAATCAGTTAATAAAGTATTTATTCTCTGCATTCAGATTTAAATAATTCATTGCATTCTCTTATGTTTAAATTTCTATTTGTTAACAAAAGATAAGATCTGCTAGTATTTTTATGTTTGACTCAGTAGGATTACTAATCATACTGATAATTCCCATGTTTTCATCCAAATTTTCTTAAGACAAAACTGGTTAAGTTTACTTCAGCTTCCTTGATTTTGTATACCAAGGAACTATGAGGAATAGTGGGTGGTTTACTTGCTTCCCTAAGGATGGAAAATTTCCACATTCTGAAACTTTCTGTAGTAGTCAGCCTCATTAATGGCAGAGGCTGCTGTTTAGCATTTGGTCAATATGCTCATGGTGAACGGCTCCTTTCCAAGTCAACACTTGCATCATTTCCCTAGTAATAGATTTTCAATAGCTGGGATTTTAGAACCTAACTACAATACCAGTAAATTAGAGGATATTTTCATTGATCAATTGATGAATACAGCCATGTTGGACCAACTTAAGCCAATTAGGTTATTTTTTCAAAAATGTTTCCTTTTAAATGACACCTCATTTTTTTTTAAACTTTGAAGATATATTCTATATTCCAAAGATATTGTTTAGAAGTCCCTGAAGCATTAAAGAAAAGTCATCTTTCAGGAGGTCTTTCAAGATCAATTTAGTTACAGAAAAAGCATTTGGTTTACTGTACCTCTGCCCCTGAACATAAATACTGAAGGTGCATGAGAAGAAGAGAAACTTCATAGCCTCCTCCAAAAGGGAGTACTTGGGGGAGGAAAGGATGTTCCTTCACACTGAAAAGTTGTGAATTTGAAAAAAACATTAAAACATGCTTGAGCTAAGTAAAACATACCATTGACAAAAGAATAAATATTCAGCTCGGTATATGATTATGCAAATATGTTGTAATGATACCAATTTTTCTAGACTATTACTTGACACTAATACAGAATGCCATGGAGTAACTGGGAAGACTAATAAAATGG
Organism: Trichosurus vulpecula; assembly: GCF_011100635.1. NCBI lineage: Eukaryota > Metazoa > Chordata > Mammalia > Diprotodontia > Phalangeridae > Trichosurus > Trichosurus vulpecula. The sequence goes on from NC_050577.1 coordinate 23,261,645, forward strand.
GTGCTCAGTCTGCCTCTCTGTATACTTTGAATATCTGCTTCTGTGTTTGCATGCACAGGATAATGACCTGTTTCCTATGGGGCATGGAGAGGTACCAGGAAACCCTATGTGCTATCTGGCATCGCCAATGCTGGCTACTGTAGAGCAGAGGTGTCAGACGCTGTCCTGAACCAGGTTGAAATGTAATTGGGACGTACTTTATAAAATAAAAATACAGTAGAACGTAGATAATATTAACATGTGGTTTTCTAAATATGCAGCCTGCAAAAATCCTTATATAATAAGGTTAGTGGCCCCGTTTTTATTTGAATTTGACACCACTGTTCTAGAAGTTTCAGGCATACTAATCCCAGCTTCTTACCTTTGCATGTCTGGGTGCTAAAACTATTTTTGTACTGATTAATGTTTGCAGGAAGGCACTTTGTTTTTGAACATCTCAGTTGTCCATCCAAACCTTCAGATACCACATTTTGAGGCCCTTTGTGAGACTGGACAAATGGTGCATATATTAAAAAAGTGCTCGTTACATGTGTTCCTTTTCCTTTCTTTTTTTTTTTTTTTTTTTTGGAGTGGGGAGGGCAGGGCAATTGGGGTTAAGTGATTTGCCCAAGGTCACATGGCTAGTAAGTGTGTCTGTCAAGTGTCTGAGGCCGGATTTGAACTTGGGTCCTCCTGACACCAGGGCTGGTGCTCCACTCACTGCACCACCAAGCTGCCCCTTTCTTTTTTACTTTTACAGAGAATTGCTTTGCTTTTTTTACTGCTAAAATCACAAAATGCCCTGTTTGCCTCCATATAGTTGTCATCTCATTTAAGATGCTTCTGCCATATTAAATTACTTTGGCCCTTTTTATGAATTCTTTGTGTAAAAATAGTCAGATTTAGTCCTCTACTGAAGAACTATTTATTCCTTAGTTGAAAGCTGCTCTGTTTGCCTTAATTTAAAGAAATGTGTAAAATGAATACAAGCAGGACACTTTGTGAAACGGATTAAAATACAGATAAGGAGAACCTTCCCTCAAGATCATTTAAACCCTTCACTCAGTGACCCTTTTGGCACCAAAAAATGTAACAGTATCATGAATAAATAATGAATAAAACCCTTATACATGTTTGCAAATGTGTGATATGCAAAATATTTTTTTAAGTCAATCATTTGCCAAATTTTAAACCAAGTAACCAAATCAGTAGTTTGGTTTTTTCCCCCTCAAGGCCACCCTCTACTAGAGGGTGCGAATGATATGATAAGACCAGAGTAGCAAAGACTGGCCACATTATGCTAATATGTGCGATCTTGAAAATGGGGTGGGGGGAGTCATGGCCCATCCTATCTGTTTTGTTGCATTTAAAAGAAGATACTCTGAAAGTTATAAGGGAAGTGATAACTAGTGATTGCAAATGAGTGTCTAACAATGGTGAACTGTAATTTTTCAAAGAAATTATTTACACTGCTACTGTATGCTCTTTCTGGCATCTAAATAATCAGAGTACTGAGTTTTCTTGTAATATAAAGTGGCAATATTTTTGTTGAAGTTTCTGGAAAAATACAACTGAGGTTATTAAATTCACCTTAGTTATTAACTCACCCTTGTACGTATTTTAAGTTTTTAAAATCATCCTAAGCAATGATCAGGTCCAAAATTAATATGAGCCAATTAAGAATATTTTTAAACATCATTGTAGCCCTGGAAAAATTGGAGGAAATAAAAAAGCTCATGTTTCTTTCTCTCCCCTTTGGGGGATAATAACCTTGCTCCTTAACTCTCAGATTTCCATGATAAGTGGTTGATACTATTGACAAGAAGAACTGGCAAGTGGGAAGATATTGTTACTTGTGTAAAAAGTGGTTTAAAAGTTCATTTGTTAGTTGGAATTTAGTAAATTATTTTAAAATTAACACACTCACTAATAAACAGCTATACTTCCTTGGTACATCATTGAATCTGTGATCTCACTGATAAAGGTACTTCATCTAAGGGTGCACATCATAACCCATTTGTGCCTTCTCTTCAGGTGAGAGACTTAACATCTCTTCCCTTAAATCCTCCACAAGGGTTTCACCCAACGTCTTGAAGGCTTTCCTCTAGAGCTCTTGATGTTGTATGGATAGTGGTACAACACACAGGATATGTCACTTGTTTTTCTTTCACTTACGCCTATATGTATCAACACATTGTCCATTTTCTACCATCTCTGCTAAGAGTATGAAGGTATTTTTCACAGTGCTCTGGAGTCATGATTGGGTCACTGCACCAAGCAAAGTTTTAATTTCAGTGTTTTCCTTTACATTTTAAAAAATATAAATGTATATGAATTTTTCATACTTATCATTTCTTTTTAAATTTAATTTTTCATTTAATGAAATTTTTTTTCTTCTCTCTCCCAGTGGGAGAGAGGAGAACCTTTGTAACATAAATAGTTCAGCAAAAGTAATTCCCTCGTTGGCCATGTTCCTCTCTCAAGAGATGGTTGGCATTTATCACTGGGCCTCTGATATCATGGTTGACCACTTCATTGATCTTAGTTCTGAAGTCTTTCAGAGTTGTTTGTCTTTACGATGTTATTGTATAAATTGTTCTAGTTCTGTTTTACTTCACTCTGCATCAGTTCATACACATTTTCCCAGGTTTCTCAGAAACTTATTTCTTGTAGCACAATAGTATTCCATCACATTCATGGTTATTTGTACTACTTCCTTTGTAAACTGCCTGTTCATATCATTTGAACCTCTATTTAGGGATTGGCAAAGGTTTCTCCCCCCTTTCAAGACAGCTTCTCTCTCTTCCTAACTGTACTGATTTTATTCACTGCACAGTTCTTCATTGATAATATGCTGCAGTGCACTCATGCCCACTGGTGTATGCTCTGGGTGATCCACAACTTTAATTTTGCACTAATTGTGGTGTTCCGTGACTTTCAGCCGTACAAAATCACTGCAAGAATGTTGATGTTAAAAAACAGATGGACTTTTGTTCCAAAGCCAATGCAGCCCACCCCTCTCCAGTTCAATTCCAATGTCTTTGGGCTGTCCCTCTTTCCATCCAGCTGCATATTAGAGTCTGGACAATAGGAATTCTTTTTCTACTTTATTAATGAGAGGATCATGAAGCATAATGATTAGTTATTGTACACTTCAAAGAATCTTATGTAACTTTACATATGCATGATAAGCATGCATATATAAGCATACTATCATTGACCATAAGCATTACACCATAAATTGGTGTAATGGATTAAGACTTGGCCTTGGAATTAGGGGTCAGTATTAGAAAGACATTGATTTAAATCTTACTCTGACGATGACATTGTGACCCTGGGCAAGTCACTTAACCTCTCAGTACTCTAGACGATGCTCTAAAAGTTGAAGACAAGTTGCTGATGCATTGGTAGGGGAAGTGTCTTCACCTGGAAGTTCCCTATACCAATGAAATCTGATTCAGTCCTTATTACCAAGAGAAACGTTTTACTGCATGTGAACCTGTAAGTCAGCATTGTGCTTTTGGGAATCGTATGTGTTTTTTTCAAATAGCAATCAAGTATGGTGGAAATTTGTATGACTATAAAGATGTGACCTACTGTAGAATATCCTCTGTGACAACTGTTCCCTCCTCTAACGGTCAAGGATCCCCTCAATGTGCATGTAGACTATTCTTACAAAGATGTGGAAATGGGAATGCAGGAACGTAAAGTTAATTGTAATGGATATTTCTCAGTTTGCCATTAAAAAAGTCAATAGATTTTTTTCAAACATTCAGTTTACTATCATTGACCTGTCAGTACCCTGTGGCCCCCTCTAGAAGAGCCCTCCTCTACATTCAATGCACATGGCACAGTCTCCCTGCTCTTTCTTCCTTCAATGATGTTCCTGCTTGCTAATCCATATGCTACTAAATTTGATCAGTGCATTGGTTAGTCTTGCTTGACTACTTTGTTCCAAGAGTGTTCTGCTGATACATGGTGCTGAGGTTTTTTTTAAAGCATCACTTTTTATTTAAGCGATCGCGATGTTGAGTCCAAATGTGGCTCCATTGTCCAAGAAAAGGGAGCGTTATAGAAGTCTCAGCATCTCTTTTGCATTTTTCTTTTCTTCATCTTTCCAGTTTCATCCTTAAATGATTGCGATTAGAACAGTTTGGCAAAGTTTGGCTCAGCAGCTGGAAGGTGGAATCAAAGTGTTACAACACAGAGCTATACTAGTTTGCTAGCTTGATTTGTTCAACTGTTAATTTGTGGGCTAACTCTGGTTTGTATGAACCAATATGATATAATGTACTGTCTCTGTCCAAACCACTTAATTGGGTTGCCAAAATCACCAAGTTTTCTTTATTTTTTTTCCTTCTGATGGGGTGCTTGGGTGCTTGTGCTTGGACCCTAACATTTCTCTTTAGCCTCTGCTTGGGTGCCTGTGCCTGGATCCCAATTCCAAAACTACATCCAGTTCTAAAATCACATCTCTCTCTAGCCTCAAAATACTCTTGGGCAGTTCCTCTCCAGTTCAAGGGCAGCATGCCTTAGCAAAACACTTATCTCTCCTGACACTGTGGCCAGCTGCACCTATAGAATTTATTGGACCCCCTGTGTACGTGCTAATTGGCTGTGCACTGGGCCATAATGATATTTACTACTGACTGACCTTACTGATATGTATCCTAGACATAGTCAAATGTATACTCCCTTACATTCATCTTGTCTAACAAGACATTTGATGGAAGCAACCTGGATATCTCCAGTCAACCCTGACCATTGGTTGACTTAGTGACGGTTCAAGGCAAAAACCACACCTCCATGTCACTCCCCCCCCCCACCTTGAGCTATTTCCCAGTGAACTCTGGGTAAGATACCTGTGCAGTAGATACAAAAAGTGCATGTTCCTTTGAGAACTGACCACTCCTTAACCACGTCCTAATCCCTCCACAAAATACCTAATTGACATGTGTCACCCCATAATCTCATATATAAGCTTTTCCTGCACCCCTGTAAGGTTGCAGGTTCCTTAAGAACTCTTGCCCACTGTAAAGTGTAATAAATCTTTGCCACCTTGACTTAAAGAATGCTTGAGATTGTGAATTCATTCCAGACAGCCCTGACCCTCTCCAGTACTTGGGTCCTTGAGGGGTACTCCCCCTCAATGACTCCGTCTGGGAACTCCAGTCTTGGGGCTCCTGGACAACATCTCCCTCAATTCTCAACACTTCCAGTTCCTTAATCCTCTACCTTGAAGAAGGACTAAGGCATTTGTTATTGTTGTTCAGTCATTTCAGTTATGTCTGACTCTCTGTGACCCTATTTGGGGTTTTCTTGGCAAAGATACTGGAGTGGTTGGCCATTTCCTTCTCCAGCTCATTTTACAGATGAGGAAACTTAGCCAAACCGGGTGAAGTGACTTTCCCAGGGTCACATAGCTAGGAAGTTTCTGAGTCTATATTTGAACTCAGGAAGATGAATCTTCCTGATTTCAGGCCCTAAACTCTATCCACTCTACCACTAGCTACCATAATAAGGCAGATAGAGTTTTAAAAAGGTTTATAGCAGGAGGTACACCTTGGGGACAACCAGAGGTAATATGATGTATTGACATCCAGTGTCTACATAGACAGAGACAGAATATGTATGAGAGAAAAGGAGGAGAAAGAGAGAGAATGTTTATTAAACACTGTGCCAGGCACTGTACTGAGCAGTGTTGGCTCCTACAGATATAAGCCAACAAGACAGCCCCTACCTTCAAGGAGCTTACATTCTAACTGGGGAAAACAACTCAGAGATGGCAGGGTGTGGCTGGCTGGAAAGTGGTGGTGTGAAAGCCTACATATCAAAGCTGGGAGACCCAGGGTAGAATCTAAGGTTCCAAAGACTAAGAAGTTAGGACAATGGCCAGAGATGGCTAACAGGTAACATCTTTGTATTTGCATTCTCATAGCCTACCACAGTAGGCACTTCATAAATATTTGGTGATTGATTTTTGTAGTCTCTAAAGCAATCAGGGACAACCTTCTCTGAATTCAGCCCTTCATCCTCCTATCTCTCCCAATCTATCTTTCCTACCCCTGCAAGATTCATTATCCTTATGTCATTTCTCAAAAATCTTCAGTTGTTTTCTGTTGCCTACTGAGTAAAATTCAAATTTTCTTGTGGCATTCAAGGCCCTCTGTCATCTGTCACCAGCTTTACCAGTGTTACTTCATTATTACTCTCTTCCATATACTTGCTCCAGCCAGCCAAAACATTGTACTTTATGCCCTGTGTTTTTCTGCTTTCATGCCTTTTTCTCAGTACTAGGTCTATCCTGGGCATGGTGTTCTGCACTATGTTTTCATAAATATTTTCTAAATGAGTGAATGAATGAGAATTTAGAGTTTCTTGCATTACTGCAAACAGGCCCTTAAAGAATCTTTTGGGCATCATTTCTAACACAAGCTATTATCACAGCTCATACTTAGTACTCTCTGGTTTGAAAAGTATTCCCTATGTAACACCAATGGATGTAGGTGTCTGCTGTTGCTGGTGACCAGGGATAGCCTCTGCTGACTCCTTTTCCTCCTCTCTGGAGATGTGATCAGCCACACGCTAGTACAACAATTAGCTCACTTTTTAGCCTAGGGGAAGGGTAATGGCCTCTCCAGTTCATGTGGTTCCCTTTCCTGCAGTTTTATGGATTTTAAAATTAAAGGAAAAATTAGCAGCAAAATGAAAATCACTCAGGGCCCTGAGTTAGGAAAATTCCTAACATTTCGACAGATGTTTTACTCCCTGCCTTAATTTAAATAGATATCTATCTCTGGCTATTCCCCAGCCTCTTTACAGTTGAGGCAAAATTCAGGTTACCAAGTAAAGAAGCATTCAAAGCATGTTACAGTGTCTGCTAATGGCCAACAACCAGGAAGGGCTGCTGGAGAAAGAGCAGACCTCTTCTTGGAACTCTCTTCAGTCCTAGAAGCGGATGAGCAAAACTAGTGGCTTCAGCTTGAGTCTTCTGCTCTGAGATGAATGTTATGTGGGCCCAGGGCCTTCCATGAACCCTCTCTCCTTTTTTTTCTTTTTAGCCAAGGAAAAAGACAAAGTTTATTAAGGGTTTGCCATATTGGGTTGTCTTAAGAAATCTTACCATTTGCAACGCTTGTTTTCACAGGTGGTCCAGATTCAGTTGAATCTGAGTGCCTTCGGGGAGGCAAGATGGAGATTATATACAGAAAGATTGTGGGAGGGATTAGGGGTGGTCTTGAGTAGTCTGGGGTGACTAGAGGAGGGGTTTAGGGAGGGCCTTGAGGAGGACTCTAAGGAGGAGCTTGATGGGACTGGGATGAGGTCAGACTCCAGGAACCAAGAGAATGGGATTAAGGGTGGGAAGTAGCTGAAAGCATGGATATTGATAGTATCAAAGGTGGGAAGGAGCTGGACAATAAAGGCAAGGCTAGGTAGAAATTTGGGCCTAATGATAATGTAAGGTTATAGCCTCAGACCAAGGCCAGATCAAGTGGGAAGATTCAAGGAGAGTTCAAGGGGGCTCCCAGAGACTGTATCCCATCAGGTTCAAGGGGGTTCCCAGAGACTACCCTCATCATTCCCCCCTCAAAGAACCCTCTCTTCTTTGCCATAGCACCGTTCTATTCTTTGTGGTTCCTATTTCCTATCACCCCAATGCCACCAATTCCTTCTAGCTCAGCTGGTTAAGTCCTCGGCAGGGCTGTGGAGGATGACCCCATTGCTGCTGCAGCCACCCAGTTATTGCTACCACTTCCTTTCCATCAGTCTCCCCCAAATAGAATTCTAAGGTATGATTCAGTTCCACCTCCAGAGCTCAAAGATCATGCATAGCCCTGGGGAGATACTGGTAAATGTTTAACCACTGGCTGAGAGGAAATGTAGGCAGGACATACTTTAAATGTGTTTAAGCAGCATCATTAACATTTTCTCTATTAGTTTCTTAAGTCTTGACTAATGTGAACCATTTTGAGCCCCCCATCCCCTGACAAAGGACTAAAACCTGGATTGGTCAATCAGGAGAAAGACATTTTTGGCCCACTCTGAGCTTAACCTAAAATAATGCTTTGCCTGCCCTGGCATAACAAGCATGCTTTGCTTTGCTTTCTGAGTGAACCCCAAATGCCCCTTCCTTGGTCAGCAGCTACAAGGCTGGGTGAAACTGATCAGGAGCATTCTTCTGTTTGTAACTGTCCAGGGCAAGATGCCTTGAACTGGACACTGTCTTGAATAACGAGACTTTTCTTATCTTGGTATTTTATGGACACGTTTATATATACACACATACACACACATATATGTAAATAGAGAGACAGAGAGAGAGAATCATATTAATGATAAAAGAAACACAAACATCCTGGATCTATAATTTCAATTGACACTTTGACACAACTTACTGTCTTTACAATCTATCCTATTAAGAAATTCCTTTCTCAGATTATGGTTAACACATATGGAGGCTCTAAGTTTGCTTGATGCAGGCAGCCCCAGCTGGGATTGCTCTAAGCCTACAGAGGGGCTCCTTCAGCTTGTTTACCTCTGAGTTCAGAATTATTTCCTGAGTCTCATGCAATGCTTGATTCTCTGGATTAATGAGAATAAATAAGCATGTTATAGCCTGATTCTGTTTGTTTCTTGGTCAAAACTTTGGTAAGGTGAACCCCATTCTGTTTGTTCTTAGGACAAACCTTGGTTAAGGGGGAAACTAATTATGTTTGTTTCTTTGGACCAAGTCTTTGGTAAATAGTTGACACAATCAACAAAACAATAAATCAAGCCCCTTCCCCACATTTGTAGTTTGCCAGTTTCCAAGGTGTAAATAAATATTCCTATTGAAAATTTAACAATGGTTCTCTGGTGCCAAACCAGCTGGCTTTAGCACTTCCCTGTGATAGTCCCAAATCACTTCTTAGGGGTAAGAGGGGAATCCTCGTCCTGGTAATGTGAACTACAAAATTTCAATATACCAGGCAGTTCTCAAACTCCTTCTGTTACAAATGACAATGACCCTTTAATTATGTGAAAAGCAGCATCTCCATTTTATAGCTGAGGTGGTTGAGGCGCAGTTTGCGCTGAACTTGGACTCTAGTCCCTGTCTCCACTTCCTATCCAGAACTCTTTACCCTGCCTATGCCTCTTTGCCTCCCAGGAGAGTTCATCAAGGGCCCCTTAGTGGCTTTGCCTGATTTCCCCCCTTGCTAGTTGGCAACTCCCACCCTGACCCACAACAGTATTTATTTTGCATGTGCTCTTAGTCTCCCCAATAGAATATAAACTCCCTGAGGTCAAGAACTGTCTCACTTTTGTCTGATTTCCTAACACCTGTCACAGTGTCTGGCGGTATATGGTAGGCATTTAATAAATGCTTGTTGATTGGCTATCTTCCACCTTTGAAATTCTGCTATTTAGTGAAGGCTAGTGGACCTTTATGTTCATATAGAAAAAGCAATTTGTTCTTTGGATTTTAACTTTTCAAAAGTTAAAAGAGAAAAAACCAATACCTGTCTTTTTAGCGCACACAAAATTGCATATTTCCACATTCCAATCTGCCACCTTTTGGCAGTCTATGCTAACTACAACTTCTGCAGCTGTTTTATGTAGGGATATTCCTACCACAATTCTGTCCAAGGCAAATGTTCAAACGATGGGGGGGCTATGTTTCTTTTATGAAGCCTGACTTTACAAAGAGACTGCATTTCTATTACTTTGGGGGGTGAGGTTTGTCTTCCAGGCCTGTGAGGTAGAATGGGTTCTGAACAGAGAATCTTACATTGAAGTTACAGGCCAACTCCCCTCATTTTACAGAGGAGGAATCTGTTGTTCCTGTTGTTCAGTTGTGTCCAGCTCTTCATGACTCCAGTTTCTTGGCAGAGATGCTGAAGTAGTTTGCCATTTCCTTCTCCAGTTCATTTTACAGATGAAAAAACTGAGGCCAACAAGGTTAAGTGATTGGCCCAGGGTCACACAGCTAGTCAGCGTCTGAGGCCGGATTGGAAGTCAAGAAAGATGAGTCTTTCTAACTTCAGGCCCAGCGTTCTGCGCACTATGGCGCCACCTAGCGGCCCCAGAGATGAGTAAGCTAAGACCTGTAGAGGTAAAATGCCCTTGCCAAGGTCACACAGGAAGGAAATGAGAGGCAGAATTTGGGCCCAGGTGTCTTCTGACTCCAAACCTGACATTCTGTCCCCTATACTGTGCTGCTTATATCCTTGAATTGCTGAAGGAAATGCAGAATGTAGAGTCAATGATGTGGTTTCATACTGTTTCAGTTTGGTGATCCATTACTGGCTGCTTCTCAGGGATTCCCCTACTCTCTCTCCTCCTTTGTCTCCAGTCTCTGATTAAAAAAGTAGCCTTTAATGCTTGCCAAGACCCTACCTTTGCCTTAGATCTCATCCCTTGTATCGTCTCCAGCAGATTACAACCTTAATCATCTCCCCATCTCTTTAATCTTCAACTCCTTCCTATTTACTGACTCCTTCTCTACTTGCCTTTAAACATACCCGTCTCCCTCATCCTTAAAAAAACTTCTACTAGACACTACCATCCCCCCATGCTATCATCCTCGATCTCCCCTCCCTTTCTCATCCAAACTTCTTGATAAAGCTAAATACACACCCACTGTTGTTTTTCTCCTTTCACTCACCCTTCAGCTCTTGGCAGCTTGGCTTCTTTGCCTCATTTTACCTAGCCTTTGTCACTGATTGGTCATTGCCTCAGCCAAACTGTTTAAAGACCTTAGCTTAAAAGACCAAGGTCTCCCACTGCATTGTGGGCCATCTCCAGTCATCCTGATGGATATTTGGCCACTGGACCTAGATGGCTTTGGAGGAGAGAGTGAGGCTGGTGACTTTGCACAGCCCTCCCTCTCTTAAATCCAATTGATTTGCAAGGCACGGCAGCACCTCCTGGATGTCGAGGTCCTCTTCAAGAACGAAGGACAAACAAAGAACAGCGATCTTCTCCTTTCACTCAATTGAAACTACTCTCTCCAAAGTTACCAAAAATCTGTAATCACCAGATTTAATGGTCTTTCTCAGTCTTCATTCTTCTTGACTTCATTTGTCATTGAATATTTCCTGGATACTCTTTCTTCTCAGGGTTTTCATGACACTATTCTTTCCTGGTTCTCCTTCTACCTGTGAGTATAAAGTAAGGTTCAATCCCAGGTGCTAGAGCTTTAGCTTTCTCTCTGTCGTTCCCCCCACCCCCCACCCCTACCAGTAACCTCATGAAGTTCCATGGGTCTCATTATCATCTCTGTGCTGATGATGGGGCAGCTAGGTGGCCAGTGGATAGAGTGCAAGGTCTGGAGTCAGGAGAGACCCAAGTTCAAATCTAGCCTCAAGCACTTATTGTCAAAATGAATTTTAAATGGAAACAGTCAGTACAACAAAATGGAGTTCTTTAATCAAGGTGAGTTTCAGCTCAAAGTACCACAAAGCTAGTGCTGGGGTACCCCTGGAGGGGACTGAGAACAGGATTTATACAGGATACTAAGGCAGAGAAGTACTAGGCTGCAAGTGGGAGGAGTTCATCAGTTTTACATGGTGAGTTGTTACACATAACAAGCAAAAGTCTCATAAGAAAGGTCAAGAATTGGGGCAGGTAGGCAGCGCAGTGAGTAGAGCACCGGCCCTGGAGTCAGGAGGACCTGAGTTCAAACCCGGCCTCAGCTGTGTGATCTTGGGCAAGTCACTTGCCACAATTGCCCTGCCAAAAAGCAAAATAAATAAATGAATGAAAATAAAAAAAGAAAGCTCAAGAATTTCCAGAGAGGAGAGTTTGGCCTTAAGGCAAACTTAACCCTGTTTGCCTTAGTTTCCTCATCTGTAAAATGATCTGGAGAAGGAAATGGCAAACCACGAAGAAAACCCAAGATAAGCCTGAAGATGACAGATTTGTCTACCCAGATCCTTCAGAGAAGAGAAAGCCTTTCCCTTGTAGGCATTGTCTCACTGTTCACCATGAGTGGAGTCAAAGCAGAAATCATGTAATATATAATTTACAAAACCTAAGGAGTCATACATGTCAGAAAGTCTCTCACTCATTGGTTACTTACAGGTAATGCAAGAAATTGTAGAAGAAAGCCGTGGGGGATGTTGATTAAGCATTTCACTCCTCAGGATGTAGATGCCTATTAATCAGCATCTGAGAGCAGGCCCATTGACCCTAGAAGCTATCTTAAATAATGGGACTTTTCTTATGGATATCCTGGGTTGTATCTTCAATTTACACTTTTGTCCACTCTCTTGGCAATCGAGAAAATTCCTTTCTCCTGCTACATAGATCATGAATCTGAGTGATATAGACATCCTGAGTTAGGGGGAACGGGAATTGTAAACAGGGGCAGACAAATCCGAGTGGGTTTTGGGTGTTTTGGATAGGCTGTGGGCTCTGCAGTGTCCAGCCAATGGGGAACCAGGGGAGGGATTTGCATTCAGGATAGGGAATAAAGGATTGTATTTCTGCATTTCAGGGTGTGCCTACTTTTGTGGACACCCGGATCTTACAAGACCATAAATAAAATTCTTTCTCCTGGCTTTGCTAGTTTGTCTGCAGAGTTCTTGGTAAGATCTTTATTTCTTGCAGGAGCAGAGGGAGATCCAGGGAGGGCAGCCGAAGAGAATGAACTGGTGAAGCCTTTTCTGTTCTACAACTGCAGCCAAAGAGGCTACTGTTCCATATGTGATCCCAGCTACAGAATCTGCATTGCTCCCCAGTCTCTCCAAAGCACCTCCAGTATATTCTCTAGGAGGCAGGCTCCCTCCCACTTCCACATGAGGAGCTTGCATTAGCCAAGCACACTGGTGTAGTCTGTGCATGAGCTTGTTACACCTGTTACACTGAGCCTATTTCCTTGTTACGCTGTCAGATTTCATTCATTTATTTATTCATCGCGTTGGCAATCAAAATGGGCTCTCAGCACTTAGTTCAACCAAGTGCTCTTGAAGAGTTTGGCCTTTATTTCCTTGATTAAATTAGGAGTCCTTGACAACCTCCTTGCCTCAGGGGAGGGCCTAGTTTACATGGGTTTGAGTGACATGTTTGTGACACACGTGGGTTTAAGTCGCCCTCTTTGTGACGATTTTAGGTCACATGGGTGAATTGCATGTGTGACTCACCCTTGACCCTGAAAAAGATATAAAACCAGGGGTTGACTTTCTCTTTTTCGGAGCTATGACCCACAAGCAGTGGTGGCGCATGACTCTGGGCCAGCCCTTGTTATGAGCTCCCGGGCTGAACTTAGATGTTGGTAACTATAAACTGCATTTGGCCTGTCTGTTGATGTTTGTAATTTGTTTGTATTTGCTCTGAAGTTCAGGGTTCTGACTTTTTCCCCTGAACTAAGTGAATGGTATTTGTATGCTGAATTAAAGTGAGGTTGTTAACTCCTTAGTTGCTTTCCTTACTAAAGCAGATCAAAAGAATCTGAGCTTGCAGTGTTCTGTGAGCTGGTTGTTGTTGATTTTAACCGCCCGCCGCCGCCTCCCCCACCCCCCGCCACAGCAGCTGCTAGCTGGATTGTTGAAACATTCATTCATTCACTTATTTTTATATTCAAACAGTCTGTCCAAAGAACTGTAAACCTGGCATTCTTAAGAACCCTGAGAGGCAGAAAGCACAGGGTGAGACTAGAAGGATGGATAGAAAGAGAACCCTGAGGGAGCAGTGTCACGGAAGCCAACAGATGTTAAGGAGGATGAAAACCCAGAAAAGTACATGGGATTTACATAGATAAGAGGAGGTTAGTATCCTTGGAGGCAGGGTGGGAGTGAGAGGCTTCCGCAGCCACACTGGAAGGGATTGAGAAATAAGCAAGGGAGTGCAGAGTCTAGATGCTTGTCAGTGTAAGGGAAAAGGCCATGGGAGAATGACATGAAGGAATGGCAGAGAACAACAAAAAACAATGGGGATGGAGTAGACACAGGTGTTTGTAGGCAGTTGGGCAAGTTCCAGTGAAGAAGGAAGGATTGAAGGTGAGGGAGTACATGGTCAGGGCCAGTTTCTTAGATGAGGTCCAAGCAGAGGGTTTGTCTTTGCCAAGAAGAAATGCCTCCTCTTCCTCCTCCTCCTCCCCCTCCTCCGTAATGAATAATGAATAAAGAATGTCTATGGATCTCAGGCTCTGCCAGTAAACTCCCCAGGTTCGAGGTCTGCATTTCACCGGTTTTTGTATCCTTAGGGTCTACACAGTTCTTCACAGCTTGTAGTCGCTTAATAACCGTCTGCTGGATTGAACTGGATCATATTGAGAGGAGGGAGGAGAAAGGGGAGGGATCAGAGCACCAGAAGAGTGTGTTCCTCTCTCAGTTTGTCTGTCTGTAAAATGGGACGATTTACTAGACGTTCTCCAAGGCCCCTCCCGGCCCTCGTCACAGCTGGGGGAGGGCCTCCCTAGAAGATGGATGGGATGTCTTGGGAGAGAAGGTGGGCAAACTGCCTCCCAGATAGGCCCTTCAAGGACCCTCAAGGCTTGGGGGAGGGGTCAGTGGGTCAGGGCCCGTTAAGGATGGAGGGGCAGGGCCTATGGGCTAGGAGGGGGGCCTACGGCCCACGGGTGTGGAGCGCACTTGGGGCGGGGCCTGCGGGACAGTGGGCGGGGTAGGTCAGGAAGGGGCGGGGTCTCCAGGCAATGATGCTCGGGAGATGAAGAGAGAAGGAGCTATGCCCGAGCTCAGCGGGAGGGGGGAAGAGGGGAGGCGGAGCCTCCGGACTGGTCAGAGCCAGGGTTGGGGGCATCAGGAAGGGGGAAGGGGTAGTGCTTTTGAACTGGGTGGGACCAAAGGGGCGGGACCTCCGGACCAAAAAGTGCGGATTCAGACGGTCTCGCAGGGGGCGTGGCTTTCGCGAGGAAGGCGAGGGGGCGGTGGGCGGGGCCTCTGGGTTACTCCAAGTAGCGTCACGGAGAAGCGAGTCTCGAATCCTGAGAGGAGGGTTGGAGGAAACTCGAGGGGGCGGGGCTTCTAGGCTGCGGGGGAGGGGCACGCCCCTGGACAGAGGGGCGGGGCGGGGCCAAATGTAGGTGGGGCTTCCTGCCCGGGGGGCGTGGCCGCTCCTCAGCGCCGGACGTGACGTGCGAAGCTCCTGCAGTGCACAGCGGCAGGGGCAGGGTCCGGGTGCTGAGCTTTCGCTCTCACCGCTCTCCTCCGTTCGGAGGCTCCGGCTCGGGGGCCCCTCCTGGTCCCGCCTCCGCCTCGGCTTCGCCCGCGCCCTCCCGCCCCGCCACCGGCCATGGACAACGGGGACGTGTACAACCCGACCACGGAGAATGTCCCGGCCGCTGAGAACCGCCCCGGCCGCAGCTCCTGCACCTTCTCCCTGGCCCGGCCCAGCCGGCGCCGGGCCCCCCTCAAGCTGGCCGAGCTGGTGAGGCGGCTCCCCATCTCCCCCTCCGCGCCCCTCGCCGCCTCCTCCCCGGGCCCACCTCCGGTGTGCCATCCCTTCCTTGGCCAGCAGCCCCGGCCTCCCCTTCCTCCACCCCCACCCGCGGGTCGGTTGCGCTTCCTGGAGAAGCCCCCCCCCCCCATTTCCAGCCGGCCCCGCCAAGAGGGAGGGGTCACGGGGGACGTTTAGGGAAGTGACCCTCTCCTCCGCCGCTTCACCCCCCTTCCGCGTTTTAGAACCGGAAGAGACTTGGGGGAGGGGTGTGGGTTAGAGCTGGAGCTAGCCCGGGGTCCTAGTCCAGCCCCCACATTTTAGAGATGCGGAAACAGCCCCAGGAGCTGGCGTGACCACCACGGTCCCCCGAAGCCAGGGACCCTTGACACCCCGAGTCAGGGCATGCCTGGCTCCGACACTTTACACATGCGAAAGGGTCCTCGCCCCCGGGGCTGGGTCGGTCGCCTCCACCTGGGCAGCTCCCCAGCCTGGCTTTAGGACCTGGGCTAGTCCCGTCCCGTCCCCCCCCCACTCCGCCCCGGCCTTTACCAGTTTACTCCCCCAGCCCCTGGCGTGTTTTGGATGCTGAGCAGTCATCGCGGGCGGGGGGAGACTTGAGAGGGCACCCACACACGACTGTCGGTGGCCTGAGAGCTGAAGATCCGGTTGGGCGTGTTCAAGAAATGGCAGGAGGAGGCAGAGTTGGGTTATTTTCATGCCATTTAAGCCCACTCCCCTCATCTGGGATCTTCCTCCAGCCGTTAATCACCGAGTTTGGGTGTCCTGAGAATGGAAAGCCCTTCTCCAGAGCTTGTAACTTTTCCCTGGCTCTTGTTTCCTCCTATACCTGTGAAGGCTTTTTATTTACCTCATTGTAAATGCTATGATACCACCCAAACCAGATTTTATCAATCTGCCAAGGTTTTCCTAGTATCTTTTAAATTATTAGCTGAATTTGTAGTCTTTGGACCTTAAAACTTCATGAACCTTAATAAGGATAACTAACATTTCCGTAATGCTCTAAAGTTTGCATTTCATGTGCCCTATCAATTCTGAGCTCAAACCACCCGTGAGGTTGGCAATCCAGATATACGTATTTATTGTTGAGGAAGGTGATGCTCAGAGGGTCAGGCATTTGCCCAGGATAACAACTAGCTGGTCTCCCATTTGCAGTTGGGAAGATCCGAGTTCAGATTCCATCTCAGAGACATAAGAACACAGGGGTTGGGAATATAAAGACAAAAATTGAATTACTTTTTCAAGAAGATTATGTTTTATCAAAAGAAACAGCCTGTGCCCAGATGTGTGTATATATTCATAAGGAATGGCCAGCAATGTAGGGGTGGATATATCAGGAAAGGCCTGGTGGGAGCTGAGCTTTGAAAGAGGCCAGGGATAGACTTGAAGATGATGGAGGTAAGGAGAGAGAGCGCATTGTGGGCATGGGACTGTGAGAAGGATGTTTGTTTAGACCGCAGAGGATGAAGAGGCATTACTTGGTAATAACTCTGGGCATGTAGACTGGAGCCAGGTGGTAGCGGCTTCGAATGCCAAACAGGAATCGGAGTTTTATTCTCATGCAGTGGGGAGCCATTGGAGGTGCTTTAGTTGTAGAGGGGATAGAGGCAGCGGGAGACCAATTACCTGATTGCAGTGGGGGGTGCACCTCCCTTCGAGGTGAGGAGGGGCTTGAACTAGGGGGTGGAAAAATCCTCCAGATTTAAAGCTGACTTTTTGCCACATTGCCTTTCACTTTGTCTTTTTAAATATTGCCTCCCCCTACCCCAATTGCTTCAGAAATGGTAAACTGAACTATTTCTTATTGAGATTTGTTCATCATCTTTAAGAATTGAACATAATGGGGCAGCTAGGTGGAGCAGTGAGTAGAGCACCAGCACTGGAGTCAGGAGGACCTGAGTTCAAATGTGGCCTCAGACACTTGACACACTTACTAGCTGTGTGACCTTGGGCAAGTCACTTAAGCCCAATTGCCTTGCCTTCCCCCCTCAAAAAAAAAAAGAATCGAACATAACCAGTCAATGTTGATAGTCATCTTTTTGGGCTCTATTTTGGTTTTGAAATAGTTGTCTACATATTCAATTCTCTAAGAAAAATTGGGTCAAAAGGGGGCCAGGCTGGAATTTTCCAGGTTCTCTTTTTTAAAGTAAGAAACATAGTTACTCTCATTACTGGGGTGATACAATTTGTTTCACTTTCATTTTTCTCAGAGAATTTTTGTACTTGGTTTAGCTTTGTCCTTGATGTTTTTTTATAACGTTGTATCGTTACCTCTTCCTTGTACAGTGTAAGAGATCCTACAAGAGTATCAGTTGTGTAACTTTTTTTTTATACAGACTAGGAAATAAGAGCCAGGACACCTGACTTACCAGATGGCAGCTCTGCAGAGCTCATTACTAGAAAACAGGCCTCCCGTGGATCAGAGGAATTTAAATCTAGCATGGCGCAGGACAAAGGCTCTGCCTTTTAATCCCGGCGCTCTATCAGTGCTGCTGACATTTTAAAAACATTGGTATCTTGTCTATCAACTTCATCTCCGAATATTCCTTCTTCACCCAGTGAGCAATCTGTTGTAACAAGGATTTTAAAAAGAAAACAGTCTAGCAAAAATTTACCAACAGATCACCTCAGTCTGAGCCTATCAGAGTGGTCTATATATAATATATTCTCCACCCACTGCAGGCTTGTACCTTTGAAAAGCAAGAACCCCTGCCCCTAAATCCTTGTGTGACCTTGGGTACATCATTTAACTTACTGGGGCTTTAGCTGTGGATCTCACCAGCTTCAAGTCTGTGGTTCTCTAAATATGACAGTGACTACTAGTAGGGTAGATGTGTGATGTAGTTGACCTTGTAGCCCGGAAGTCCTGAGTTCAAATCCAGCCTTAGACACTTAGCAGCTGGGACCCTGGGCACCTTCTGTCTGCTTCAGTTTCCTCATGGGCAGTAATAGTAACAGCACCTCCTTCCCTAGGTGGTGAGGATCAGATGAGATCATATTTGTGAAGCGATCTGCAGACTTTAGAGAGCTATATACATTCGAGCTATTATTACTGCTGTCAGTTTAGATACAGATAGCTGAAGGTTTGAAACAAGTTAGGGAAAGGGAAAGAAGAGTTTGGAGTGTGCGATGATTCTAAAGCCAGCTGGAAAGTGACAGGTCACACTGGGACTGGAGCCCTGTTCTCCTGACTCTTGGTTCCTAGCTTTTTCCACTAAGTATGGTGCCTCATATACCACCTGCAGCTGGGTGGTGCTACTGTGTACAGAGTGCCAGGCCTGGACTCAGGAAGGCGTGAAGTCAAATCACTTACTAGTTGTGTGACTGGGCAAGTCACTTAACCCTGTTTGTCTCAGTTTTCCCATTTGTAAAACGGGCTGGAGAAGAAAATGATAAACCACTCCAGCATTTCTGCCAAGAGAACCCCAAATAAGGTCGCAAAAAGTCTAACACAACTGAAAAACAGCTAAATGAATAAAAAGGATCCCCCCTGCAACCACTTTTCCCTCATGAGGCTGAGTCTCTAAATGTAGGCAAGGACAAGGACTTGATTTCCCAGGGTAAACATTCAAGGCAGTTTCAGGTGACTGGTCTGTCCCAGAAATGTACATTTTTTGTGGAATTTTTTTAAAGGAGTTTTTTGTTTTGTTTTGTTTGAGGGGAGAGGGTACTTATGTTCAGGTTTCCAATTTGGTTTGTGTAAGCTAGTAAATATAGTACAGTGAGCTCAAGATATTTATAATATACTTGTCAACAGACTCTGCATTGTGATTACAGTACCAGTGGAGTGCGCCAGTGTTTGCACAGTGCCATCATTGTGGTCACTGTCCAGTTAAGCCATTTGCTTTAGGATTCCCCAGTGATATCACTTTATTAACTGAGAAGCAATGCTGCTGTTCTTTAATGCCAAGAAACAAGAAAATTAGACTTTTTAGCCAGAGCTTAATATTAAGTAGCTGCTGTATCACTGCCACCATTTTAACTTGAGGATGTGCTTGCACTAATGTGAAGTGCTGTGTTGAATGCCCTACATGAATCACCAGGGCAAATGCTTTTTGAGATGGTTAGCATGGTCATTGGCTTTGAGGGCTGGAGCCCATATTGCATCATGCTCTTCTTCTTGCTCACGATACTTGTTTCATTTTTTACTTCATAGGATCGTAGTTTTAGAAATGCAAGAGTTAGAAGAGGATCATCAACCTTCCTTCCCCTCCCACAATCGCCTTGTCATTTGTTCACCAGTAAGCGCTTCCATCTTCTCCTGTGTCCCTGCACCTGCCTCTGGTCCTCTTCTCTCTCCTCACCTAGATTTTATTCTATCACCTTCTAGTCACCTCTAGCTGTTGCTCTGATCCACCAGTTTTCCAAAGCTTGGGCTGTGATTGTCCTTCCTTTACTCAGTCTTTGGGTGCTTCCAATTGCTGGCAGAATACGGTACAAGCTCCAGATACTGGCATTTGGTGCCCGCTACTGTCTAGTTGCAAGCTGCAACTTAGGTATTCTAGGTTCCAGCAAACTGGACTGTGGGCTGTTCTCACAGCACCCTCCTGGCATCAGATTCCATTTCCTCTGTACAGATGACACCTTCATCTCAGACTGGATGGCTCATAGCACATCCCACTCGGCAGGGCCAAAACAGGACCTCTCTGTTTCTATCAAGGCCACTCAGTGGCCAGGCTCTGACCATGCTGCCCCCCTGCTCATTGAGGTCCGGGGGCCCCTTTTACCTCCAGAAACGAAAGGAGAGTCCTTGGTGTGGTGTTTAAAGCTCTTCCTAACCTGGCTCCTGCCTTCCCGTGAACCCTAAATGCCAGCTTTATGGCCCTACAGTGCGTTCCTCAAACAGCCCTCCATTTCCTGTCTGTGCCTTCAGGCTGAGATTGCTCGGCACCCCTCATGGTCATATCTTTATTTTCCTTTTTTCCTTGAAGGCTTGGCTCCCTTCTCACCTTCAAGAGATCTTTCCTAGGACCCCCCTCCTTCCTCTCTGGGACCACCTAGCTGCCATCTACTCTGTACATATCTGGGGCAAGGACTGTGTGTGCCTTTCTTTGCCTTGCCCAAGCTCAGCACAGTGCCTGGCCTGGAGCTCACACTTAACGAATGCTTGTCTGCCTGCCTCTGGACTTAGAATAGGCTGCCATCTCTATCCATGAAAGTTTTTTCCTTCAAGGCCCAGTTTCATTTCTGTTTCCCTTCTTGTCTCTCTGCCATTGGCGTGCAGTTTCCAGTTTCTCCAAAAGCTTTGCCCTGCCTCTCTTGCCCTTTGGGTGCATTCCTCTTTCTCCCATTGGATAAGCAGAGATTGTGTCCTGTCTGGTGTAAGTCCCTTGTACATATAGGCTTGTAATAGACATTTGGAATTGAATGTCTTTTACAGAGTTGGAACAGTGTGGTGGGACAAGCTCTGCCTTCTAGTTTGGCCTCTCCTGTTAACAGGGTGCTTAGCACAGGGCCTGCTGCCTTTTTGTTGTTCAGACTCTCACTGTGACATACCAACACTGTCCATGGGGTTTTCTTGGCAAAGATACTGGAATGCTCTACCATCTCCTTCTCTAAGTGGATTAAGACAAACAGGTTAAGTGATTTGCCCAGGGTCACACAGCTAGTAGGTGTCTGAGGCCAGATTTGAACTCAGGTCTTCCTGGTACTAGTAGAAGCTTAATACATGTGGATGAGATTGGGGAGCTTTGGGCAAAGTCACTTACCTTTCTTGATTTTAGTTTCCTCATTTGTAAAATGGAGGCTGAATGAGGTAATTTCTGAGACCCTTTCTAGCTTAAAAAAAACCCCTTATTCAATGAACTCATTCCTAGAATTTTAGAACTAGGACCTTAACACATAAAGGCAATGAACTATTCACGTTTCTGAAGCACTCAAAGTTCTATATAGTACATCATTTGATGCTCACATCAGCACTGAGCTGGGTGCTATTATCCTCATTTTCCAGAAGGAAAATGAGACTCAGACTGCCCAGGGTCACACAGCTAGTGAGTAAAGGTGGGATTTGAACCCAGATCATCCTGACTCTTAAGACTGTTGTCCTGTCCCCAGTATTTATTGGTTTGGAACATACATTCTAGTCCTTTAAAATATCTTATTTAAAAGTATTGATAAAATTGGTAAGAAATTTCAACTTTGGTTTTCTATCTCACTCATTTAATTTCTTCCTTTCCCAAGTAAACCATCCTTTGTAACAAGACTAGTAGAAAAGAAGTTCAGCAAAGCCACCTAACACCCAGACTAAGTCTATGCAGTCTGTGCAGTCTATACAGCATTCCAACCTCTTTATTTCCCTCCCCCTGCAGTGAAAAGGGCGGGGGGCGCTGTGGGGGAGTATTCTGTAGGCTTCTGTTTCCTTAAATATAAATAAGGATGGGAGGAAGTCGTCTCTAAAATCCCGGAAATTTTCCTCATTTCATTGTATTCCTAGGTAATTACAGTAAACCATGCTGGAAGTTGTTTGTGGAGATGCCAAATTATTTTATTGGCATCTAATAAATATTAGCTCTTGTTGCTATTGAGCACAAGGCTGGCCAGGCTGAATTGATTGCAGTTGTTTTCTTAAGGTCGTCAGTGACCTCCTTTCTTGGTAAATAAATGGCCTAAGCAAGTCCTTTTTGATCTGACTTCTCTTTTTTCTTTTTCCTTCTTTGGATCTTTTTGTCCCTCCACTCCCTCCCAGACAACCTTTCTTTAGAAAGAGGAAGAAAAAGAAAGCCCTTGTGAAAGCAACCAGCTTATCATGAAGTCCAGGCTCCCCATGTGACCTCGTTCCCCCGGGGGTTCCCCTGCCTCTGCAAAGAAGGAGGGGAAGGGGTTTCCTCATCTCCCTTCTTTGGGCCCGGCTTGGCCATTGTGCTTTCACAACCTTCGCTTTCAATTGTTTTGTTGTTTCCACTTACATTGTAAAGTCCTTGTGGTTGTTTTTTTCTTGGTTCAGATGGCTCTACTCTGTACCAGTTGATGTAAGTTTTTCTACACTTTTCTGTATTCTTACAGCATAGTGTTATTACATTATGTTATATATCACAATTTGTTTAGCTATTCCTCAGTCAATGGGCAGTCCTCCACAGAAACCCATCTTGGGTGCAGCCCATTTGGCACGGGCAGGACTTTGGGTTCTCACAGAATCTCAGAGGAAGACACTTGGTAAATTCCTCCCCAGACTGGAGCCCCTTCCAAGTCTGACTCAGCAACAAACTCATTTGAGGATCCACCTACCTACCTTGTCTTATTTGTCACCAGTTGATGGACTTTTTTAGCCACTGTAACAAAATAAGAGTCATAGTTTGCATTTGTTGGGAGTAAGCCCTGTTGATGAAAATAATCTTCAAGTATGAATTAAATAGGTCTTTATGGACTAACTTGGAAATTGCCATCTGTAACGTTATTTCTATGGTTTAAAAAAATGTTAACCAGTTTCAAAGAGCTTGTGTTAGGGATCAACTTTTGGAAGGTAACCCATTGCAAATTAGAAAATTCTTATACCCACATGTGAATTACAGGCACTAGAAGTTTAGGCTTCTTCAGCTGTAGAGAAGTTTTTCTTAGAGAATTCCCTAGTTATTGAGCCCAAGACCCACCCTTCCCAACCTAGCTTTTCCTCCAGAAATTGTATTTTCAACATCCTGCTCCCCTGAGGCTAAGTGAAAACTGTCTACCCGAGGAGCTGTCCAATCTGCTTGGTTCTCTGGTTTTTCTCCTTAAGCCCAGCTGTACCTGGGGCCTTCTAATGAAGAGTCACATAGTCCATCTAGTCATTCTAGTCCTAGGATGCTGTTTTCTGTTAGGTTCCTTGTTTACTCACTATTCATCTTAAGCCTGAACATGACTGGGTTTGGCTCTTTCCCTCCATCTTTTTTTAGACCATTTTAAGCCCTCTTCCTTTTGTTTGATCAGATGGGTGGGGGATCCCTACTTTCCTAGCTCCCATTCAGTTCTTTTCAAATATTTAACTGTCTTCATTTAGCTCATAATGGCTGATGCAAACCCAGCTATTTTCTGAACACTGCCACTGTTGTGTGCTTCTTGGAAATGTGGTGAAAAAAATGAATTGTAAAGGGGTGTGGTGGTAGAGGGGGATAAAGATGTGGAGGAGTCTGGGGACAAACTAGTGGGGCAGGCGGAGAACCTTGTGGCCTTGAAATGTTTATTCTGCTCCTAACTCTGGAGCTCTTGGAACAATGTCAAAGTGTACCAGCTTACAGAGTGAGAGCACCTTTCCAAGTTCTCCACTTTGGTAGTCAAAGGCACCTGGTTCATGGCCTCTTCTTTCTCTTTTCTCCCTTGGTGATCTCTATGCAGATAACTTCCAAATCTACATATCAACCAAACATTTATTAAATTAAAAATTGAACAGTCTCTGCCCTCAAGAAACTTAATTCTTTTGGGGGAGGGGAGAAATAACACGTCTGCAAATACATTTACATGAGGTAATTTGATGGGGAACCACTAGTAGCTGCCAGATCAGAAAATACTTTCAAACATCCTTAATCTTTAGTTCCGGTCTGTTACTACCTGCTTGCTAGACCACATTTCTCCCTGTCCTGTAGACCTCTCAAACTCAGTATATCCAGAGTATAGATCCCCCTTCCAAGCTTCCCTTTTTCTGTTGAGGGTGCTAATGTGCTTCCATTCATCCTTGTTCAAATGTCCCTCTGCTTCCCTTCCTAATATCTCATCAGTTTCGAGTTCTGGCAGTGTGGTAGCCCAGTGGATAGAGCACTGGCCTTGAAGACACTTACTAGCTGTGTGACCTTGAGTTATTCTCTGGATTCTGCTCAGTTCTCTCTATCAATTCCTACTACCCTGGATTCTCTGATTATCTTTTGGATATGTATTTGGATTATCTTTTGTGGCTCATTAATTTATTAGATTCACCTAACACACTTTGTTCAGCCATTCATCAGTTGATGGATTAGATTCTAGTTCTTTTCTCCCCTTTCAATTCCCTTCTTTCAGGATCATGAAGTTTGTTTTGCTTGGGACTGTTTCCTCCTTAGTATTTTCCTCCATCTTACTCCTTCCCCATCCCAGCTTATTTCCTTGTTGAGCTCAGTGTATCCCTACACCAAACTTTGTGTGCATGTATGTGTTCATCTCTTGTTTGTCTGTTTCAGATAAGAGGTTCCTTTGCATGTTTCCCCCACCTTACCTCTGTTTGCATCCTCTTCCCATGGACTCCAGTTATGAGAAACAGCATATTCTCCCTTGTTTCTTTCTACACTCTTATGTTCCTTTTATTCTCCCTTCTCTTGCTCCTCTTAAGTCCTCAGAACAGAACCAGTCCATCCCCACATCATCTGTTTTTCTTATTTAACTCTCTGCCCTTTAAAGGGATGCTTTACTTCACCCACTTTAGAATGTTAGAACTTGACTACCGTGCAATACAGGCCCTTTGCATTGTTCAAATCCATTTACCTTTCTAGGTTTCTCTTGGCTTTTATGTTTGTATTTCAGAGTTCTTGCTCGTCAGAAATCCTTGAAAGATCATTAAAGTTCTTTTTTTTGATCTCTGTAGGATTGTACTCAGCTTTGCAGGTTGCAGGTTCTTGGTTGTAACTTATGTGGCTTTGTCTTTTGAAATGTTGAATCCCAAGATCTCTCATTTGTAGTAGAAGCTACCAGGTCTTATGTCATCAAACAAGTGTTTTCTTGGGTGCTCCCTGGGCTATTTCTTTTTGGATGATTTCAGAATTTTTTCTTTGGCCTGAAAGTCCTGGATTTGGCTCTGATGTTCCTGAGATTTCCTTTTGAGGTTTCTTTTAGGGGGTAGTCAATAGATTCTTTCTCTCTTCACTTTTCCCAGGGCACTTTTAATTTATGATTTCCTGAAGACTATGTCTAGACTTTTTTTTTAAATCCCGGTTTTCAGGTAGTCCAGTGATTAAGTTTTCTCTCCTTAATCTGTTTTCCAAGTCATTAAATCGACTGACCTCCTTTTCTGCTTCCTCTACATAGCATTCCTTGTCCAGCCTTTGGGGCCCCTCTGCTGGCAATGCCCTCCTTTCTCCCTTCTCCTTCATAGTATCTAGTCTCCAAAGCACGTGTTGGTGCCTTTTCTGAGCCTCCCAGTTGTTAAGAGTCTCTCTTGAAATTTCTTAGTCATGACTCATCCATATATGTTTTGTGACCTTCTGGACCCTTCCAAGGGAAGCCGTTTGAGGGGAAGAACAGGGGTTTTCATTTATGTTTGGTTTTGCAGTCCCAGTAGTAGGCACTGAAATGTTTGATTTGCATTTGAGTAGGAACATAGCCAATATTTTTCTTTTAAACTGCATCATTCATAAGGAGTGTGACGTAAGATAGAAAGGGTTTTTTTGTTGGTAAAGGACCAGAGACTGAGCAGGAAGGGAAAAAATAAGTTTCATCTTACACAAAAATAAAATAATGATCATAGTGGAGATACTTTTTTAATTTCACAGTGGAATAGGGAAGAGAAACTACAGATAAAAGAATCTGAAATACTAGATACTTAGTGCTTTAGTATAGTAGTCAGATTTTTGAGATGGTCACTGACGGGTAAAGAAGCACGTTCACAAAACTGCAGTTGTGATTGAGAGAATTGATGGGGAAGCATGGAAACGATTGAGGGGTAGAAGTGGGCAGATGTTCCATGGTGCGCTGGGCCAGACCAGATGGATGTGTTACTGAGCCTTCTGTGGAGCAGGGTAGGAGACCAGGTGGGGGTATGGGGAAATGGCCATGATGGAAAAAAAAAAGAAGCTTCAATAAAACATTTAAAAAGAGAGAGAACCCCACAAGCAGGTGACTTTTTGTTTATTTTCTGGGGTTTCCTATTCACTATATCTTGTGCTGTGGTTTTGTGACACTTTACTGGATTCAGCCACGGTCTAGATTAGTTCAGGGCACAGTAGTTTACATCCTGTGTGTTATGTCCATTAAATGGGAGTTGAGTAATCTTTGAGCTCCTCAAAGGCTGGGACCTTTCTTTGTATTCCATTGTTTGGCACTGTGCCTGGCACATAGTAGGCACTTGGTGCTTGTTCACTTAACTTGCTAGGGTCCTTAGAACTTCAGACTGTTTTTTTTTCCAGAAATACATTCTTTTGTTTTGTCAGGACCTGAGCATTTGGGATGACTTGTATGAGCAAGGGAGTAGGGTTTTTCCCTAAACCCATTTCAGGCAGTGCCTTTGCAGGGGTCAGATAAATGTGACCTGTGCTCATCTTCTTGTGTTGACCACAGTGTGACAGCTTCTGCTTTCAGGACCATGCCTGGATTTTGCTGATGCTTTTTTGTCTCGTGGTCTGTCTGTCTTTTGGAGTAACCGAGGACATTATGCCCTTTTGGCTTAAATGTCTTGGTTTTCTCTGTGATTCTGGTCTTCTCATTGTCTTTTGTTTCACCCCTTGGTGTGCAGGTGCTGTCTCTGGTGGCCTTTATCTGTGAAGAGATCGTGTCCCGCTGCACACAGTGTGGAGGCCTTTACTTTTTTGAGTTCGTCAGCTGCAGTGCCTTCCTCCTGAGCCTCCTGGTGGTGATTGTCTACTGTACCAGTTTGTATGACAAAGTGGACCAAAGCAAAGTGAAGAAGTCGGTGAGAGCTCCTGTACCACCTCCCCACCCAAAACCCAGGGGGGGACCTGGCAAAGATGGTCCCCTAATTACTGGGTCTTAATTGTTTGATTAATAATGTTCTTTTAGCAATGAGCCAGGCAGTCGGTAGAGATTTTTCTACATATTTATCTCTTACCAGCCTTTCCTTCTGCCACATGAAATGAATGATAGGAAGAAGATACACTGTGAGGGCAACGGAGGGTTTAAGATGAGAAAGAAAGCAATATGCCAAGACAAAAGCACATTTATTAATATTTTGATATTTACATGCATCAGATTCAGAAGAAGATTAGAATTGTGACCTTCAGTATTTTTATGGGGGTTTGTGGGTCCTGTGGCATTCTGGCTCTTTTCTATATGTGGCTGCCATTTTAGGGACAGTCCTTTGAAAGGAACCTTCCTTAAACATGTTGTCTTGGCATTTTCACCTCTGTAAAAGGTTGATCAGTTGAGATGTTTTAAATTGTCTAAATTTGTTTAAATTGTTAGCCTTCAGGATTTTGATCCTTTGGGATCTTTTGCCCTAAATGTTGCAGCCATCAGCCTAGAACATGGTTCTATTCTAGAAAAGACAACCTAGATAAAAATGGTGGTCTTTCAGAAAGAAAAAATCTTGGCTATACCCTGTTTTCAGTTTCTCTGACAAGACATCCCGCTTAGAGATGCAGCTCTCTGAATGTTTGAAGAGTGATTCTGCATCTTAGTAGGTCTTGAATATTACTGCGAGGGACTAAAACAGCAAAGGGAGAAAAGCCAGTGTCTCATGGCTGATGGCTTAGATACTCAGCCTCACTGGGGCTTCTAAGGGAGGCCAAGGCTTTTTCTTATACTGTGGCTGGAGGTTCTGGCCTCGCACCAATGAATGCTGTGCCCCCAAATTGGCTTCTTTGAAGGAAGATTGAACATGACAACTGAATTTTCTCTTGAGATGATTGTATGTTTCAGATATTATACCCTTAAGGAATTACTTTGCAAAATGACAAAGCATTATTAAAAGGAAAATGTAGTTTTTATTACATAATGAGAGAGAAGCATACTTAAAACCATACTCTAGCTGGGAAGGTGGATGATCTAGCCATAGGTAGTCTGGAATTACCATTTTAGGCAGTGGATTGCATTAGTTGGGGTAGAGGTGGTGCTTCTCCACTTATTCTGGCTTGATTAAAAATTCCCAACACAGTTAGTAATTGCTTTTTTATTGAGAAACGACGAAGAGTAAGAGCTTAGGATAAAAATGAAGAAGGAAAGATCTTTTTAAAGGAAAGAAAAACATTTTTTTTTCTTAAATCAGTAAATAAATAAGATCATTAGGTTTAGGAAGAGAAGGAATCTTATAACCCTCTCATTTTACAGAACAGGAACCTGGAGGCCACTAAGTGAAGTTGCTGCCCCAATCACAGTGGTTATACTTCTAATTAGGCTTGGGATTGGAACTCAGATCCTTGGATTGGAAATCCAGTGTATTATTTTTCAGTGATTCCCCACCTTCCCTTACACACACACACACACACCCCCTACACCCCTTTTTTTCCTTTCAAAGAAATTTCACTGTAAGGATGTAGCTATAGTTGAACCAGTACAATTTAAGTCACTCAAAAAGTGGGTGGCTTATCAAGCTGTCTCATACAGCCCTGGAATTATAGGCCTCCTGAGGGCTTTGGAAGTTACACGCTGAGCAGAGACATGGCAGGGAGCGATTATTTGGGGATGGGGATGGAAAGCTGGTTGTGTGTAGTAGAGTCATGGTTTCCTGTGACATCGTTTTCTATTCTGTTTCATCTATGGAAATGCCCATGTGGTTGGTATTTATTAAATTTCGAATAAAAATAATTTTTTAAAAGAGAAATCCAACCTTGTAAACAAGCTTTAGCACAAAGTTGCTGGGCGCCCCAGGGCTGTGGTGGCTCCCCTTTGCCTGTAGCTCAGCAGAGGTGGAGCTGCTTCAGCTTCCAGGCATGAACTGAATACCCAGGGAGGAGCCCAGCAAGAGGACTGGCCTCTGCTGAATAAACCTAGTCTAAAAGTTGAGTAAAGCTATGGGAAGACTGAAGATTGGATCATTGCCCCCCAAAAAACATTTGCTCATCACTGTGTGGGGTTTGGTTTTTTTGTTAAAGACAAACATTGAACTTGACTCTTCCACATGCTCACCTTGGTCTCTTTCCCTTTGGTTGTGGACCCCAGGACATCTATATCACTTTGATAACTGGATTGATGTTTTTGATAGCATCAATAACCTTTGCTTGCACCAGTGACCAGACCTCGCCAGAAACTGCTGCAATTGTAAGTGGATGCATTTTCTCCCTTGTATTCTTTTCCTAATGAACTTATTTCCATTTTTTGGTCTCTTTTAGAAGTTCTTTTATCTAACATGACTTCCTACAATTAGCTTTTTAAATAGTCCAGCAAAAGACTGAAAGGCCCGTCAGTCCTTTGCCATCCTCTCCTGGACTGTGTGACTGTCGACATCCTAGAGTTGGGGGAGATGTTGATCTCCATCTCACTGTTCTCTGTAGGGTCATCGCCTGTTTCTTCCACTTTTGGGGGCTGTGGGGAGTATTGCTTGAGGTGCTGGCAGTAAAGCCAGCCTTAAACAGTGTGCCAGTCAGTGGTTGGGCCATTTCACTTTTCTCCCTTTGAATCCTTATCGTGCCACTGTTGCTGCCTGGCTCCTCTCATCCCTGAGGACGCCCCCACTCCCTTTACCTTCTCTGCCCCTGTTCCTAAGTGCTGTTGGCAGCCTCCTTGCCTCTAATGGGACCTCCTTTTTTTAGTGGCCAGCCATTTTTCCCCTGTCTTGGTGATTTACTGCCCCATTTTCCATGATCACTTGTACATTCTCTGCTCTCTTCAAACTCCCAGCTTCCCCTGCTCTCCCTCTTAGCAGAAAACTGCCTCCCTGTTCTGTTGAAGAGAGTGCTTTCAACTGTGCCTTCTCTCAAAACTTCTTAAAATCTCTTCCATCTTTTCACTCTCAGAAGAAGAGATGGCTTTCCCTCTGCCCTTCCCATTACACCTTCAAGGTCTTGTTCTATCCTGATGTTCCCAGCACAGCACAGTGAGTAGTTTTCGAATAATTGAAAGCTGTGGTACTAACTGGGTACAGAAGGGATAGCAATGGGGGAAGGCATCATTTTATTTTATCTGTTTTTGGAGACAGTTTTGAGCAGAAACATGGCAGGGAGTGATTATTTTACTTTAATGACAAGGCCAGGTCGATAATCTTGAAAATTTGGGACATCTCATCATTGAGAGACATTTGGCCACATGGACCTTTTTCAGCACTGTATCTAATGTCTGTCTTCCTGTTTCCTGTGAATGCTCTATTCTGTATAAAATTCTTGTTGGCGTTTGTCCTCTTTGGATTTTCTCTGATTACTTGGAATATTAAGCACAGAAATAAAGTGGAATTATTGGTGCTCTCTCTTAGACAGTCTGTCGGAGTGAACTCCCAAGTTATTTTGAAAGGTTGTTATGGAAGGGATTTTCTGGTTTTATTCTTTGTAGTTTGACCTAGGTCCTGTTCAAATTTTCCAAGAAAACACATTTTGGTTTTTTGTCATTTCTCATGGAACAAATAGGTTGATTCTGTCGTCCACCATCCCTCCATTCTTCTGTCATTGCCCCTCACCTTGTTCACAAGTGAAAGAGAGAAAAAGCAACAGGGAAATTTGAATCTGATGAACTTAGGAATAACTGGATTTGGGAGAATTGAACACTTTGAGAAGGTTGCCCCTGGAGCCCCAAAGACTTGGTGTCATCATGGGGTGAGAACTCACTTGGAATCTCGGGTTCTTCCCCTGTTGGGGGGGAGGCTGTGGATATGAGCTTATATCTTCATTTTTACTAACTGGTAACTGAAATTTAGCATTTCCTTCAATTATTTAAAAACATTCTTCTCAAATGGGCCCGTCGGCTTTTCACTGCTGCCAGAGGGGCTTCAGATTGAAAGAGTGAAGATTGACTTAAAGGTGAAGTCCTTTTCAGGGCTAGTAGACATTTTTTCATTCTCAGGCATAACCTATTGGAGACCCCAAAGATCCTCCTCAGGTTCTGTTCACTGCGCAGCTCTGTGTCCCCTCAGGAGCCCTGCCCAGGTGCTCCTGCCAGTGGCTGGATGATTTTCAACAGGAGTGAAAAGGGTTTGTATTTGGTTTACAGAAGTGAGTAAATTAAAACCGATGAGCTCTTGTGGCTTTTTGGACAGCTCAGTAGTGCAGTGGGCAGGGTGCCCGACTCAGTAGTACATCGGGCAGGGTGCCCGACTCAGGAGTGCGGCAGGCAGGGTGCCTGACATAGAGTCCAGAAGACTTGGGTTTTCGGAGTCCTGTGGTCCTGGGCTTCACCTGTCTTAGCTTCCTTGCTTGTAAACAGAGGATAATCATGGCCCCCATCTCCTGGGATTGTTGTGGAGGTTATAGGAGTGAATATCTTTGAAGAGTGTTGTGTAAGTGCCATCGTTAGATTGACACCGTCAAATTCAAGTTGTAACTCAAAGTCATCATTGACGCCTGAGTGTGGATTTGAATTAACTTTCTCGTTTCACTTTCTAGGTATTTGGATTTTTGGCGAGCATCGTATTCCTGATTGATTTTGGTTTACTGAAGCTTGAAAATGCTCGGAGGTCCCAGACAAGGAAACCTGAAGTCCCCACAACCACTCTTACCCAGCCACTGAATCAATGATCGAGAAGGCAGGAACCGGAGAAGAAACAAGCCAAGTGGAGAGTGCTTATAAAATGTGGAATTGGACTCTATTTAGACCAGCTGTCTTGTTTACTCACTTGTGGGGGCCTTGGGAGAAGGATGAGGAGGCACCTTGCCAGCACTTTCATCAAAACTCTGTCCAGGTTGCCTTTTTTCCAACTACTGCTAAAGTGTGTGCCTTCATGAAATTTCCTGTTGCTATTTTTTTCTTTAAAACCCATTGTCTATCAGGTGATGAACCTTTCTGTGATACTGTATGACAAGACCTATTTGACTGTGTTGGCTTTCAAATGGCGCCATGTGTTCGTATAAGTGGGATGAAATGTTCATCTGATTGACCCTTGTTCAAATTGAATTAATTTGCTTATTTGAAATTTTGGGGGAGATTTAAAAGAAGAAAAAACTAACCTAAACATTGAGTGACTGAATTTGACTTTATTGAATAATATTATTTAACATATTTAAAAGGGAAAAAAGTGTTCAACTTTTCAGATACAGGAGTCTTGCTTTTCTCATTTAGTGTCATATCTAGGTGCGATTGTAGCTCAGCCATGAAGCAAAATAATCATTCTTCTCAAATACCCCATCCCCACCTTGGAGGGTCTTTGGCTAGTTTGTATGTGTGGCTTTAAGGAACAGTGACAACCTCTAGTCCATAGAGGCTTAACGAGTAGGGAGGTAATTGCCAGATTGTTAGTTATGAAAACCTATCAGCTGGTGGGCAAGAAGAGACATTTACCCCCTCCTCTCTCCTCGGAATCAGAAAAGGGGAGCTCCCTCCATCATCTGGAAGGCTGAATACTTTGACACACTAATAGTAGATTTGGCATTGTTGGGCTCCCATACCTACAAAGGCGAAAGGCCACCATATAGCCATCACCATCTCCCTTTTTGAGTGCCTGCCTAATTCAGTGGTCTATATTGAGAGCTGCTGGAATGCAGTAGCATTTGTTTGGGACAAACTAGAACAAAGAATTTTAGCTGTTAACTTTAGAGGGAAATCTCAGAGAAGGAAACTCCATCTACCAAAGCAGGTGCAGAGCTGCCTGTGGTCTTAGAGAGCTGCCTAGAGCCTGAAGAATTGAAGCTATTTATCCAGGGCCACACGCCCAGTACATGATGGAGGTGAGCATTCAACCCAGCCTGGCTCTGAGGCCGCCTTTCTGACCTTTACACTGTGGCTGCCGCTTTGGGTCCAAATGCTGTTTCAATTCATGTTTGTAACCCTACAGAACAGGGGAGCCAAGTGCGCCCTAACCACCTTGATTAGTAGAAAAAGTACTCTGTGTTTGCATGAGCATGCTGGCCTATCAGGTGCCTGTAGGGGCTGGGTCTGGGTAGATGTAAAAGAGAGGGGACACAGAGAGAGACTTCAGATGGAGGGAGGGCTGACAGGTTTACACTTGCATTGCAGTGACTTCCATCTGGTTGTGACCCTGCTTACGGTTAGACCAAGCATTGCCTTCTTATGGGCTTGCCGTCTCCCCACGTCATTCTGGGATGAGAGAACACGGTTACAAGATCCCCACTCTGACAAGTTACAGATTTAAGCCATAGATTCACTCCCTTTCATTGGAAGATTGTATTGTGCTGTGAGAGAGAGGGGGCTGTGTCATGCAGAAATGTTCTGGAACCTCCTTTGTTTTCTGTAGAATACTGCTTGTTGTAATGCCTTTCCATTACTATGTAACCCTTGAATATAAAAATAGATTTTTCTTATTAATTCCTCTAGGTTAATTTGTAGCTACAATGAGTTCAGCCAGTACTGCTGGTGACTCAGCTCCTCACTGTTGCCTTAGGAGTTGGTATTTCTCTGTGAAAAGGGGCCAGCGGAACCTGGAGGGTTTTGCATGTCCATTCAGTCACACTCTTCATCCCGCAGGATCCCCAAGATTTTCCCCTTGGGCTTTCCTAAAGCTCTGGGGAGCAGTGCTGCCTTTTCCCCCCAAAAGCCTGGTTTGCCATCCCAGTTTTCACAGATGACCCATCAGGATCAAAACTACCCTGATCTTTATTTCTTGTACATGAATCATGTTAGTTTGTATCGAAACATGACTCTCGAGTCCCGTCAAGATCTATGTTTGTTCACTAGATGAGGAGTCCCTTTTGAGCAACACGAAGCTCCCATGGGAACTAAATACAGGATATGTGACCTGATCAGACCAGTTTGGAAACTCCCTTTTGGATATGTGGGAAGACACATATGGGCACAATTTTGTGTGTGTGTGTGTATGTGTGCAATAAGTTTCAAGACCAGATTAGAAGGTTAGACTAAAGCTTCCAAGTGTGCCTTAAATAGTACAAATAGACAAATCTATTGTCTCAAATAGAGAATACCAAGCTCTTTATGTCCAATAATGAGGTTTCTTCTGAGGCAAATTATGTAACTGGATTTTGGACTCTCTCCACTAACTCGGTGTTCTGGGTCATGGTCTTAGCAAAACTCTTGTTCGCAACATGCTTGTTTTTGAAACTTTACAATTCTTTCAAAAGGTCTAGTTATGGCTTGTTCAGTAACTTAATTTATAATCTTTTTTGGGAGGGTGTGAGGAAGTGGGGAGGTCAGGGGATCTCTTTTTGCACTTTTAAGCTCAAGCCACTACTTTCTCAAGTTTTCCATTTCCCAAGCCTTTGAATGACTAGTGACTTTATGTTCCTCGGGATGGCTGGGTTTGGCCTTTAGATTAGGGTCCATGCTGAGGTTGAGGGCTGTGTTTCCGAAATGCAGTGCCTAACTCTGTTTGGTAGGTACATAAATGAAATCTTAATAAATCAACTTAATTTGGATCTTCACTGACTTGAGTGGTCAGAATTTTTTAAAAATTAACTAACTGGACCCTTCATTTGTAAATCTCTCGTATTCAAAGTTCCACAGATTGAAGAGTTATTGGGGTAAAAACAAAACAAAAAAAACTTACATCTTAAGATTCAAAACAAAATTATAAACTTGAATATTAATGTCCTTTAATGAAAAATCTGTTAAAAGACTTCTTTACATTATTAAATTTCCAACTTTTGTTGATGTATTTTTCCCTTTTTTCTTTGCTTTCTGCCTAATTTTAATTTTCACTGGTTCTTCAGAAATTATAGGGTGAAATTATTTTAACATGAAAGGCTTATTAGTTAAATTATATCTTTGTTCGTGGGTATGTATGTGTATTTAATGTTATTTGCAACGGTCTTTTGTATATATTACTTTTTAAACTTTCTGTGGCCTTTTTATCTGCCTGGTTTTTGTGGTGCTTTTTACAAAACAAGAGGTAAAATTTTGTAATTCTCTTTTTGAATAAATTCATTTTACTAAAATTGTCCTAGACATTCGTTGCCTCCTTTTCCATAGATAGCAGCCTAAGGTGCAGATGAAGGCTCACTCAGGATGTGTGGTTGGAATGAGCATTTTGGAGCCCCTGCTCAGAGCGCTGTGTAGATATATCATGGGAGGGTACTGAGCCCACCTCCCCAGCCCTTTCCATATCCCTGGAAAGACATAAAACAAATGAGCAGGTTTAATAAGTCACATAAAAATGCGCAGATGAATAGTAGCATTTGAATGAAGTATCATGCTCACTGGACTCATTCCAGAAGCCCAGGCTCCCATCATGTTTCTTGGAGCCAGGTTCTGCGGGCTCAATAACCTCAATCTTTTGGGGAACTCTCAAGTTCTCTGGGAGAAGGAAGAAGTGATGGCCAAGGCGCCTTCCATTTCCAATCTATGATCTGAAGCATCCGGGTTTGGGTGGCTTTGGCACAGCAGCAAGTATTTGTCTCCACACTCGGCTAAATTCTTTCCTCCAGTTGATAGGAACACAACAGAGCCTATGTGACTGGCCAGAACCCTAGAACACTGATATTCAGAGTTTGTGTTTGTAATAAAAAAAACAAACTTCAATAAAATTAAGGGATGCTGCTGTGTGTGTAGTCGAACCCTTTTGCTTTGGAAAATACTCATCGGCTAGGTCTCAACACAAGATGGAAGGCTGGTAGACTGCTGGATTAGTTTTTTTCAACATCAGAAGGAAATTTTTTATTTTTGCTCTTTGCCTTCCCTTTTGATGGACCCTTATATTTGGCCCTGTTTTCTCAGTGTAACACACACTAAGCATTATCTCAAGATTGTACAAGCTGAGGGATAGCCACAGTAATTGTGTATACACACACGTACACGTGTATACATAAATATGTGTTTTTACTTAGCTAAAACAAAACTATCA
Source organism: Trichosurus vulpecula (assembly GCF_011100635.1). NCBI lineage: Eukaryota > Metazoa > Chordata > Mammalia > Diprotodontia > Phalangeridae > Trichosurus > Trichosurus vulpecula. The sequence goes on from NC_050577.1 coordinate 23,297,523, forward strand.
AAGCATCTTAAATTTTGCATTTATGAAATCAGTACCACAAGCACTTCATGCTTTAAAGTTCAGCTGTGCAGTAGGCTCCCAAGACACAAATACAACAAAACTGCAGTTTCTCATGAAGAGAAAAGTAGTAAGTCATAACCACTAGCCTTTATTAAGGACATGCTATGTGTCAGGCCCTGTGCAAAGTATGGGCAGTACCAAGAAGGGCAAAGAACAGTCCCTGCTGTCGAGGCTGATTACCTTGATGAGGACAATCCCAATTTTCCTGGGCTTCTGTTTCTGAGTCAGAACAATGGGGGAGTTAGAATTGATGTCTCCTGATGACCCTCCCAGCTCTCTTACGACCCCTAAGTGTCCCAGAAGGATGAAGAAAGCAAGAGATAAGAGGGTATACATCAGCGTACCAATGTTAGTGGGGAAGCTCAAAAACAAGCTACTTTATATAGGTCAATGCTGGCACCATACTGCCAGAGTTCGAAAGGGCATCCTTCCTTCCCGTGAACAGTAGCTTGATGTATTGTTTCTGGGGAGGTGATATCACAAAAGGGTCTGTCTGAGGGCTAAGTATCTTGTGACAAAAAAAAAACCCAAAACATTCAGTGTGTGTTTTATATCATATGTGATAAATGCTACCTCACCAACACCACAGCCTGGAATTCATTCCACAAATATGGAGGATGCGCAGTGAGCTAAGGTTGGGGAAGGGGAAAGACATTGATAAAGGAAAGAAGACCTCTGTGACCACCAAGGTTACTTTCTGTGGGGATATGCATGTAAGAGTCATAAAATGGAGGAGTTAATTCCTAGCTCTTTGACATCTGAGACAACATTGTGTCCATCTTACACCAGCAAGAAAACATGGCCAAATGGAAGGGTCTCCAGGCCAGGTTAAAAGCAAAAAAACAATAACCAGCCCCAAATCCCAGTCTTTCTACTTCATTCTAAGAGGCAGCTAGGTGGCTCAGTGGATAGAGCGCTGGGCCTGGAGTCAGGAAGACCTGAGGCCAAATGTGGCCTCAGACATCTATTAGCTGCATGACTCTGGGAAAGTCACTTAACCTCTGTCTGTTTCAGCTTCCTCAATTGTGAAGTGGGAATCATAATGGCATTTACCTCCTAGGGCTGTTGTGAGGGTAAAATGAAGTAACATTTGTAAAGTGTTTTATAAATTTTAAAGTGTAATAATGTAAATGGTACTTATTATGAGAGACCCAGTAGGATGAATATTTCCTAAAACAGAGTTAGGACTTGGGTCAGATATACATATATGTGTGTGTATGTACATATATGTATGCATGTATGCGTGTACATACATGCATGTGTATGTGTACATATATGTATGCATGTGAATATGTGTATGTATGTGTGTATGCATGCATATATGTGTATTTATGTACATATGTAAGAAAGACAATATGATTATGATTTTAATTTCTCAACTGAAAACCAGTTATTCTTATTATTCCTTTTGGAGGGGGCTATTTGAAGTAAAACCAAAAGGGGGACCCCATTTCAGGAGCTCTCACGGGCCACGAGGGGCACACTCTGGGGAGATGTCTTCCTCCTCTGATTGCTCCATCCATATAACATGGGAACTTCTTGACAGAGCCTGTCCAATATGTCCTTACCAACTTCCCTCTGCAAGCATATCACTCGAAAAGCTTAAAGAACGAACAGGTTTATTTACGGGTCAATGAACCAAAGTGGAGTTTCATATAAGGGCCCATAGAACATAGCAATACACCCAGTAAGCCGTTCTCCTAACTGCCCTGCGTAGGACTCCTCCAGGCTGATGCTTTCTTTCATCTAACCTCTCCTATGTGAGAAGTCCTCCTCCCATGGCTTAGTTCCTCCTGGGAGCCTCCATTTTGGAGATGAGCCCAGGCCAACCATTTTTCATTTCCTTCTCAAATGTTCTTCTCAATGTACTTAGCCACCATGCTCCCACTCAGATATCTTCTCCCTTCTCCCCAACCCCCTTTACAGTTCCCTACTATGACTCGTTAGGATGTAAGCTCCTCGTAGGCAGGACCTTACCCCCAGCACAGTGTCTAGCACATAGTGGTATGTACTTTTCTACCAACCATGGGTACACAATAAAGAGAGAAACACTTGCACATCCTATATTGTCTCCTCCCTCTTAAAAATCATTGCTTTCCTGACATTGAGGAAAGCCTTTACATTTTCAAAGGTCACACAAATGATATGCTTTCATGGTACATATTATACATAAATAGCAATTTGCATCCAGAAGATCTTACATGAATTATTTGTGTGTCACCCGTGCCAGGAGACACTTCCATTATGGGTGACCCCCTCGCTCCTTACCTATACAGGGTAATGCACACACATGGCCCAAGTCATTGCTTAGGTTGTCATTCAATTGTTTCAGTCATGTCTGACTCTCTGTGATGCCATTTGGGGTTTTCTTGGCAAAGATACTGGAGTGGTTTGTCATTTCCTTCTCCAGTTCATTTTGCAGATGAGGCAAACTGACAGGGTTTAAGTGACTTGCCCAGAGTCATACAGCTAATAACTGTCTGAGGCTAGATTTGAACTTAGGAAGATACTTTGAAGGCTTTGTCTCTGTCCTCTGTGGCAGGAGAGCTATGTGGGGGTGGGGCAGTGGTCCATGTTCTGGACCCAAGACCACCTGAGAGGGATTGGGGATGTCTGCTACCCCTACGCTATTTCAGAACTGATTTATTTCCAAAATAACCTGGTCTGAGTTCAAATGATGGTTGATTTTCAGTCAAAATGGAGCCGCAATGACCCACACATAGCAAAGCAGACAGGGCAACAGTTTCTGCCTGGCTGAGGGGTGATAGGGATTCTGTGTCCACTAGAACATTGGCTTCCCAGGCAGATTTAGCCACAGTGTGGAAAATGTCCAGGATATGAACTGATAACGCTTGGGTTAAAATGGACCTTTCTAATTGCCTGACAGGCTTAGATAAGCTCTCCCGTCTTCCCATCATCATCTCCACAATGACAATTTCCAGTTTGGGAGGACCGAGAATAGACTGGACTCTGCCCTGTGTGTGTGCTTAAAATTAAGACACATGGCCTACTTTGTAAACGATCCTTCACTGAAGGCTCTGAAGACTGTTCCTCCCAGAACTTCCACTTCAAAGAAGCAACCAGGCTGGCCATTCTTCTGGCTCTGCTGCTGACTTTGTGGCCTTTGCTACCATGTGGCAGCTTGGGTGTCTCCCCGTTTCCCACCTTTTCAGTTTCCTTCTGTGTGTTAGCCTCCCCTGTTGGTATGTAAGATGTACGTAATAGATTTGAAGTCACACGTGCAATCATCTTTTTAAATTATACTATGTTTAGAAATGCTTGTTTTATTCCATAAATTAAAAATAAAATAAATCATTCCCCCCCCCCCCCACAAAAGAATGTAAATGTCTTCAGGCCAAGGACTATCTTTCTTTTTACTTGGAGTTGTATTTCCCAGTGCAAAGTACAATGCCTGGCACTAATACAAGGCACTTAAGAAATGCTTGTTGGCTTGAGGTAGTGCCTACTTCACAGGGTTGTAGTGAGGACCAAATGAGTACAATTATTATATTCTATCATTTCAGTCCCATCTGACTCTCCATGACCTCTCATTTGGGGTTTTCTTGGCAGAGATACTGGACTGGGTGGCCATTTCCTTCTCCAGCTCATTTGACAGATGAGGAAACTGAGGCAAACAGGATTAAGTGACTTGCCCAGAGTCACAGAGCTAATAAGTGTCTGAGGTCAGATTTGAACTCAGGAAGATGAGTCTTCCTGACTTCAGGCCCAGCACTCTATCCACTGTGCCATCTAGATGCCCATAATTATAATAGTTCACATTTATCTAACATGTATTACCTCATTTGAACCCTGTGAAAGTAGGAAATGTGATTCTCCATTTAATGCTTGTAAAGATATCTGTAAACAGGAAGTGTGGAAATTGATACTTATCCTATCAAATCTCCCATTCTAGCCTGTCAGGATCTTTCAGGACCCTTGCCTGTGTTATCTGATGTAGTAGATATTCCAGATTCTATTTAGTGTTGGATCATCTGAAGGTCTGATAAGCATGGTGATCTCTGCATCTCTGCCTTTATCTAAGACATCCATAAAAACGAGATGCAGACCCGAGTCAAGTCCGCATTCCTGGTGCACTCTCTGTTAGATCCCCACTTTCAAGTCGACATTGACCTATCCACGACTCCTCTTGGCATCCATTCATTCTATCAGTCCCAAATCTACCAGGAGTGGATTGTCTCATCCACTTCCTCCCAGAGACTTTTATCAAAGGCTTTGCCAAAATTGAGGTTAACAACACACAACAGGCACCTGCTCTACCAGTTTTACAACTTTGTCAAAAAGGAAATGTCAAATCTAGTGTGACCTGTTCTGGATGCAGCCATATGACTGCCATCTAATAATACTTACTAGAACTTTTCCAGGAATCAAAGTCAACTGCTGTGACATACAATTCACCATATGTGTTCTTTCTCCTAAAAAAAATCAGAACACTTGTCATTCTCCAGTTCTGTAGTAACTTCTGTGTTCCGTGATCTTTCAAAGATTCCTGAGAGCAGCTCAGTCATTACATCTGTCAGTTCTTTCAGGACCATTTGGATTGAGCAAAGGCAGCTGTCTGGGGGGGGGGGGCTTTCACTCCCCACTATTGCCTTATTTAGCTTGGCTATCGCCTCTCTATTAACCCCATTACTCCCATCCCTGTTGGTCCAAAGAGCAATCTGTTCTTCATTGCAAACAGGAGCAAAACAAGATTTGGGCAGTCCTGCCTTTCCTCTCTCCTAAGTTATCCCTGTCCCCTCCACCCTGAGCAGCACCCTTCTTTGATCTTGTTCTTCCCCCTACCTCCCAAACCCACCAAACTGACCTTCTTCGTTGTCCTTTGCTTTGCTGCTGGCCTAATCTTGTTCAGAGTTTCAGCCAACTGCGCACTCTTCTTACCAGACCACACTTTGCCATTCTTGTTCTGATCCTGTTTTTGCTTCTAACTTTGGTACATATATTTTAAAAAGCTGAGAGAGGGATGGCTAAACTGGAATTATTTGGATAGCCTCAGAATATCATAGCGATGGGAATCACAGGGTTCTTAACCTGGGGTTTATGGATGTCTTTCTTTTTTTTTAAATTAATGGTATTTTATTTTTTCCAATTACATGTAAAGACAATTTTCAACGTTCATTTTTTTGAAAGATTTTGAGTTCCAAATTTTTCTCCTTCCCCTCCCCCTGAGACAGCAAGCAATCTGACATAGGTTATACAAGTGCAATAATATAAAACATTATTTTCCACATTAGTCATGTTGTGAAAGAAGAAGAAACAGAGCAAAAGGGGAAGAAACCCACAAAAAAACCAAAACAAAAAAGTGAAAATAGTATGCTTTGATCTGCATTCATTCTCCATCAGTTCTTTCACTGGATGTGGATAGCTTTTCCCATTATGAGTCTTTTGGAATTATCTTGGATCATTGTATTGCTGAGAAGAGCTAAGTCAATCATAGTTGATTGTTGCACAATGTTACTGTTAACTATGTACAATGTTCTCCTGGTTCTGCTCACTTCACTTAGTATCAGTTCGTGTAAGTCTTTCCAGATTTTTTTTTCATGGATTTTAAAAAATATTTTAGTAGCTATTTCAATAGAATTGATTTTTTTTGTAATGCATTCTGAGGTATCTACAAGCTTTGTCAGACTGCCAAAGGAGTCCGCATATACGAAAAAGGTTCAGAATGCCTAAACTAGGGTATTCTTTCTGCAAAAGCAGAGCAGCTAATTCATTCTCTTCTTGACAGTAAAATCTTTTCAAATGTGGAGAAATTGACATTCCAGGGTGGACCTGATTTTCAGCGACTTGTTGTTGGGGTAGAAATGATGGGGGCTAAGGAGGAAAGCGTCCACTCCATTGTTGGAGTTGCAGAGAGGAAAGCTAGGCATAGTCTGACTTGTACCCTAGTTTTTAAAAGAGCAGATTTGAAAGGTTTCGAGGAAGCATATTTAAAATACCATAGACTAAAATGGAAAATCGGCCTAGGAAGGATAAGCTCTTGAAATCAAAATTCTGACAGCACAAAGACATGATTCCAATGAAGAGGGAAAAGGGGGAGCTGTTAATGAGATCAATGTGTGTTTACATGTAGCTCACCAACCAGCTTAGATTTTTGAAGATATTCAGAAGAAAAGGCAGGTTGGCATAGTATAGGGTTTTTTAACCTGGGTTGGATTGCATGGACCTTTAATGGGTCTGTGGATAGATTTCAGGGGCATCTGTGAACTTGAATGGAAATATATCTATATCTATATCTCTACATATCTTTATTTTCACTAACTTTAAATCAAAATTTAGTATTGTCTTTTATAAATGTATGTGACAAACATCAGTATTAGGTTTCCCCAGACTGCCAAAGGTCCATGATATAAGAAAGGTTAAGAATTGCATATTATAATATGGAAATGTTTTGCCTGATTTTACATCTATAATGGACATCCTATTGTTTGCCTTCTCTATAAGTGGGGGAGGGGCTGGAGAGAGGGAGAAAATTTGGAACTCAAAATTAAAAAAAAAATGAAGGTTAAAGTTCTTTTTTAAATAAAAAAGCTCCAGAATCCCCTCCTTTGCAGGTCAGCTCTTGAAGTCAGAGAGACCTGGTTTGAGGCCTTCCTCCCATCTGGTTAGTATGACTTGGACTTGGGAAGATCATAGAATTTAGTCCAGTCTCCTCTTTTTCAGAGGAGGAAACCAAGACCAAGAGAGCTTAAGTAACCTGCCCAAGGTCACACAAGTAGTGTAATAAGCAGTTTTTTTTGAGTCTAATTTTTTTCAATTAACAAAAATCTATTTCTTTCCCTCTCACATCTAACCCCTCCCCCCAACAAGAAAGGAAAAAGAAAAACAAACCCTTATAACAAATATGCATAGTCAAAGTGAAAAAACATCCCACATTAGTTATGTCCAAATTTTAAAAATGTATGTCTCAATCTGCATCCATTACCTGTGTTCATTACCAATTACCATTAAGTTTAGGAGGTGGTGTTTCAACATGGCTTTTCTGGAATCATTGTTGAGTCACTTTGATGACTAAAGGTCTTAAGTCTTTCAAAATTGACTCTGCATCAATTCATAACAGTCTTCCCAGCTTTCTCCGAAGTTGTCCTCTTTATCATTTCTCATATAGCACAATAATATTCCAATATAGCGTAATTTGTTCAGCTATTCCCCAATTGCTGGGTCCCCTCTTAGCTTCCAATTCTTTGCTACCACACATAAAAAAGCTGTCAAACATACTTTTGTACATCTGGGTCTTTTCCCTCTTTCTTTAATTTGTTTGGGGCATAGGTCTAGCAATGCCTTCACTGAGGCATGAGGCACCTACGGCTCAGTAACTTTTTGGACAGAGTTCCAAATTGCTTTCCAGAACTGCCAGACCAGTTCACAGCTGCCACAGGTGCCACAAGGCATCACTTTGCCTGTTTTCCCACAGTCCCTCCAACATTTGTCATTTTTCTTTTTGTCAACTTTGCTAATACGATGGGTATGAAGACAGGCCAGTCTTCTGACTCCTAATCTGGTACCTTTCCCAATGCTGTGGGAATTCTCTCTTGGTCTTCTCCGCTCTTCTCACCGACCCACATTAGCTGCATGGTCCTGGACCAGTCACTCAACAAGTACTCTGAGTTTTCGTTTCCTTATCTATAAAACGTGGACAATAACGTACCCTCGCTTGCAAGGCTCGAGTAGGATCCGATGACGTCATGCTCATACAGTAACAGCTCTGCAAAGTTTGTCCTATAGAATTGATAGTAGCACTTGGACTACTGGTGAGCTGCAGTGAGACCCTTTGGCCACAAGAGGGAGAACAATCCCCACTGCTCAAACAGCGAGGGAGGTGGGTTTTGGTCCAACCTCTCAGAGAAGTTTTAGGGATGTTCAGCATCTGACTCCTGATCCGTAGAGGTCTCGTTTTTGCAAGGAAAAAAGCCTGTAAAGCCACCGTCCAGAGGGATTAGTCAGAAGAAAAAACCGCTTGCAGAGAAGGCCCGCAGCACCGACAATTTCTCTCCCCCATGTGATCTCCATCTCCCCCAGACTGCTACCCCAAATCTTACGCCTGCTTCCCCCGCGGAGGCTGCCCCGGGTGCTGTGGTTTTAAGAGGACGAGCTCAGGGGGGGAAGCAGCGAGCGGGGACCTTCACCATGAGCTGGCTGCATTGGGAATCAGAGGCCCCGGGTTCGAATCCGAGCTTTGCCATGTTACCTTTGTCACGTGAATTTACGTTTCTGAGCCTCCGAGTTGGATGAAATGGTCTTGAGGGGGCCTTTCCAGCTCCAAGTCCGTGATCCAACATTTAGAGACAGTGCTTTAGCGTTGGTTGGGAAGCACTGTACATACCCGATCTCATTTGGTCTTCACTGCAATCCTGGGAGCTAGCTGCTATTATGAGATACATTTCACAGATGAGGAAACCGAGGCTCAGAGATTTTAAGTGATTTGTCCAGGGAGACACAGCTGGTAAGTAGATGAGACAAGATTTGAACTCAGGTCTTCCGAACACTAAAACCATCCATCTATCCACAGTGCCACCAGCTGGCTCTCTGCCTGCAGAAGCCATGAGGCCCTAGAGGGCCTTCGGGCCATGTCATTCAGCAGTGAGCATGGGGGTGCTTAAGAAAATGCTTCTTGGTCAGGAAAGGATTGATGTCTTTCTTGCTTTAGAGAGCTTACTAGGCGGCACACCTATGGAGAGCCTTCTGCGCAAGGCCTCTGAGCCCCTGGCACCTTCTTTCCTGTCCATGGAGTTGATGGTGACTCTGTGGAGGGTTTGGTTTAGGCGAACAAGTCTCAAGAAGCGCAGATCCCCTTTGCTGTGGTAGAGAAGATGGTTCCCTACAAGTACACATGACACCATTTGAGAGTGGGGCATGGGAGACATTGTTAGATTTGAAATCTGAAGGCTCAGGGCTCAAACCCTGCATGGGTCATTTACTACCTGTGTGATCCCAGGTAGATCACTTCACCCTCAACTCCATTGGCCTCTATTCCCTCATCTGTAAAATGGGAGGGCTGGACTTGGTGACTTCTAAAGGTTCCTTCAAGTTCTAAATCTGTGATCCCTTCAGAGAATCAAAGGAGTTCAGTTGGGAGGGACCTTACTAACTTCATACCCTGGTGAGTCATTTAATCTCTCCGGGCCGTGGACTCCCCATCTGTAAAATGGGGATAATGCGAGTACTGCCCTCACAGGGTTGTTGTGAGAGAGTATGTCTTATTGTGTGTTATTGCCCAGGGTCACACAGGTCAGGATTTGAACCCCTGTATTGACTCAAGAGACAGAGCTCTTTCTGCTTGCTCCCCAAAGCAGGGGTTATTTCCCCCTTTTTTATATCTGCAGTACAGTATCTAGCACATAGTAGGTGCTTAATAAATGCTGGTACTGAGAGGTGGCCTATAGAGTAGAAAGGTGCTTATAGAGGCAGCTTCGCAGGTCGGCTCTTGAAGTCAGAGAGACCTGGTTTGAGGCCCTCCTCCCATCTGGTTAGTATGACTTGGACTTGGGAAGATCATAGAATTTAGTCCAGTCTCCTCTTATTCTCATTCCCAAACCCACTGGCTTTGGACCCAGGATGACCTGGGTTCAGATCCTCCCCTGGCACATTGTAGGAACTTAATTAAATTACTGCATATAGAATAAATAGAGGAATGAATTGATATTTATTTTTATAATTAAAGACATTTATTTATTACAGGACTAGATGAACTTCCATGTCTCTTTGCCAGAAACCAAAACCCATGACTCTAGGGAAAGAGTTTGCACAGCAGGGCCTGGGATGGGGAGAGGTATGGGGATGGGGTCATCCTGGACCTGGGCAGATTCCTTGGTCCCTAACATTCCCTCATCCCCCAGTTATGCAGAGCCAAAGTGGATTTGAACCTAGGTCCTCTATTTCAGAGCAGCCACTTTGCTCATGTTCCAACTTTGAGACTTCCTTCATCTGTAAAATGGAGAGGTTGGGCTACGTGGCCTCTGAGGTCCTTCCCAGCTTGTGGTTCACTATGACCCCTACATCCTCATTCCATAAGATTAGCTTTACCATCCTCATTTTTCTCCCCAGTCTCTCTCCTGCTGAGCCCCACTCTCTGCTTCTGTCGAAGGGTGGGGGTGATCTTTGAAACCTCTTCACTAAATCCATGGTCCTATCAGCTGAACAGGTTGATGGTTATAAATAAAGTCTTTGGAGAACAGAGAAAAGAAAAAAAATGGTACGAGGACTCCACCAAACAGTTTCCTGACACAAGTAAGGCTGGCCAGAAAAACACCTGCTGGGGGCCCCACCCTTCTGAGGATGCTCCCCACCCCCACCCCACCCCAGACATACACCCACAGCACAGCTGACCGGAGGCAGGGGAGGGAACAAAGGGTAACCAGGACTGGTGATGAGGCAAGCTGGCTCTCGGAATTTTGAGACAGCATGGGGGAATCCCCTACCCACCCACACTTCAACAGTATTACTGAGAGCCTGAAATTGCCTTCTTCTTGCCTGAGCTCCAAGGCATGGGGTTTGGGCCTTGGACTGAATGGGGGGGGCTTCAATTAGTTTGGGGCAAGAGCTTCTCAGAAGGGCTGTTGGGGGTCTCTGGAGTTACTCATGGTGTGCCCCACACTGGAAGTTGGGTCAAGGAATTGAGAGATGGGAAGGACTCTTGGAAGCAAGCAGGACCAAGCAGGGGTTTTTGAAATCAGAGGGAGTGAGTCGGAATCCTGGCGATGCTAATTAATACCTATATGATCTAGGGCAAATCACTCAATGCTTTGGTGTTGGTCTGTGAGGTGAGGAGGCTGGATTGTAGAATCCCCAAACTGGAGAGTTTGGAAGGACCTAGGTGGGCATTCAGCCCAATCTGTACATGACAGGCCCCTCTGCCCTAAATCTATGCCCCTAGCTTGTCTGAAAGGGCTGAAAGGGACTTTAGGAATCTAGTCAACAGCGAGGAGACAAAGAATCCCAAGGTCACATGGGAAGTGGTAGTGTCAGGATTGCAACCTGGTCTTCTGATAGATATGTCACTCAAGCCCCTTAACTTTGCTTGGCCACAGTTAAATGAGAGGGTTGCACTAAATTATTTCTAAGGTCCCTTGTAGCTCTAATATTCTCTGTCTATATTAGATTTGTTCTCCTTGGCTCCAGAGGTCAGAACTAGGAACAAGGTTAAAAATTGCAAGGAGGCAATGTTAGGCTTGATAAAAGAAAGAAAGAAATGGCAAACCACTCTATTTTTACCAAGAAAACCCCAGGTGGTGTCACAAAGAATCAGACATGACTGAATAGATGGGAGAACTAAAACAGACAAAAGAACAGAAACCAAGGGAAGTTTTTAAATATGAAAAACCAACAAGTATATGGGGAGGCCTAGTGGCCAGGGAGGAAAAGGAATGGGTTTTGGTGGGGTGGAGAGGAAAAGATGTCCCTTAACCTTCACAAAGAGTACCCTTTGTTTTACAGAAGGGTAAAGAGAGGCTGGGAGGTGACTGGCCCACACAATTCAATTCACAGAATCAGGTTCTCAAGAATTAGGAGGAACATGAAGCCCCACACCTGAACAAGAATGCCCTTTACAAATTTTGGACAAGTAGTCACTGACCCTTTCAATTCATTTAAAAATTAAGCATTTATTAAGCACCTACTGTGTCAGGCAACTGTAAAAGATAAAAAATGAGATAACCCCTGCCCTCCAGGAGCTTTAAATGGCAGAATCTGGAAAGATTCAAACCCAGGTCCTGTTACTCCAAATTCTCTAGGCTTCTTCTCTTCTCTGTATGTACCATGTTGCCTTCTAGGCCCATGGGCCTTTCTTCCAGTTTCAGCTGGCTCTGTGAGTCTCCTCTCGTGTCTGTCTTGTGTCTAGACTTTTCCATGCAAGAACTCTGGCTTGGTGTCAGAGACTGGGTGAGAACCATTTCAAGCTCATTGTTTTGCTCCTGTTCAAGCTCATGTCTGACTCTTTGTGACTCCATTTGAGATTTTCTTGGCAAAGATACTGGTTTGCCTTTTTCTTCTCCAGCTCATTTGATGTATGAGGAAATTGAGGCAAATAGGATTAAGTGACTTGCCCAGGGTCACACAGTTAGTAGGTGTCTGAGGCCAAATTTGAACTCAGGAAGATGAGTCTTCCTGACTGCAGGCCCAGCACTCTATCCACTGGGCCACCTAGCTGCCCCCAATTTCAAGTTCACCGAGCTGTTATGAAGCACCTAATGGAGGCAAGACATGGTTCTCCAGGCTGAGGGAGAGACAGAGCTGGATAAGACTTCATGGATCCTGCCCTCAAGGATCTTAAAGTCTAATAGGGGAGAAATAAGATATGTGCAACAGAAGAATCCAAAATGGTGCATGACACAGGAGTGCAGCATACCCTGGAGGCTGGAGTGGCCTAGGGAACTCTAGGGGAGGTGGGGAGCCCACAATGATGAGTTGAAGATCCCTTAAACTCGATCTACTCAGGAAGGGTGCAGCTGGACAAGAGAAGACTTTGAATGCTGAGCTAGGGAGCTTGGTCTTTCTTCAGCAGGTAACAAGGCGCCATGGAAAGTTAGAGAAGGAGAGGGGCATGAACAAGCAAGATTCATAATGTAGAGTTGTGTGATGGTTGGATTGGCATTGGATGGTGGGAGGGGGATTGGGAGAGGCTGGAGGCTGAAGGCAGGGGAATCACAGATCATAGTCTCAGAGATCATCTAGTCTAACCTCTTACCTGGCTAAGATTCTCCTCTGTAATGAACCTGACAAGAGGTCATCCAGCCTTTGCTTGAAGATCACCAGCATCCCCGTGAGGTCAGAGAGTCAGTCAATCAACATTTATTAAGCACCTACTATATGCCAAAACTGTACCTTTAAGCACTGGGAATACAAAGAAAGACAAAAGACAGCCCTGCTCTTAAGGAGCCCCTAGTCTAACGGGGCAAAACTATTACTTCCTGGGCAGTTCAAATTATTAGGCATTTTTTGCCTTACATCAAGTCTACATTTGTCTCTCTACATTTGAAGACATCGTTCCTAGATCCAACCTCTGGGGCCAAGTGGAACAAGTGTAATTAATCTAGTCATAGACCGTTAGAGCAAAGATGGGTTTTAGAAATAATGTAGTCCAACTTTCTCATTGAACATATAAGGAAACTGAGGCCCAGCAAGGTTGAGTGACTTACCCAAAGTCATATGTACTGAGCTAGCCTAGTGGCACAGCCAAAAGGTAAAAAAACTAAGGCCTCCTCTACTCTAAATATAGTGTTCCTTCTCCTATAACAAATTGCCTCCTCCCAAAGGTGAAAAAAGGATGCAACAAAAATCCTGAGGTTGAAATTTTAACTTGAAAATCTCCCCTCAATGAACATAAGCACCCGAAATTCCTCAACGTCCTCTCCTCAGCAGTACCAGGGCCAGAGCACACTGCTGGGGTGTTGTCTACGAGTTGTATCTATTCCATAGCTCGTGAATCCCAGCTCCCCAGGGTTTCTCGTACCACAGCAAGCCACGTGACCATGAGTTCAAAGTAAAAACTTCTAATGGAAAAAACAGGGCTGCACCCACATTCTCAGGCTTTCGTGGGGATCACCTAGATAATATTTGTAAAGCACTTAGCTGAGTGCCTGGCGCAGAGTAAGTCCGATATAATTGCTTCCTTCCTTCCTTCCTTTCCCCCTTCCCAACCTTGTACTGCAGGCACAGGAACTCTGGGCTGCTTGGCACAAAAACTAGGCTATACTAGGGGAGCCCTTGGCTATAGGTCTCATGGTCATCAAAGTCCAGACAAGATACCAGAGCTCAGGGCCCAGCTACTATTTCCTTCTCACTTCTTCCCAACTAACCCCTGCTCTTCCCTAAGCATGCCCTGCCCCCCCATCTTATCCTTCACAAAATTTCTTCCAGTGCCTTCCAAAACCTTTTATGCTCAGGGTCTCCTTAGGCTGTGAACACATCACATGCACAGCCTTATAGGGGATAGAATTCCCAAGAGAATGTGGAGTCCCAAACCTGTCCCTTACAAAAAGGAAGCAAAGGCCTCCCAGCTTACTCCTAATCATGTGTCACCAACGTGGAAGGCTGTCCTTCCCAATTAAGCTTCTCAGACCTTTCCTAGGTATCCATAAGTAAGGCTGCTTGGCACCATCTGAGGCGTTGAGGTGGTAGTGCTGCCCCCAGGTTTTTAATCTCTCAGAGAGATCAGATAAATGGGACCCTGGATGAAATCCTAACAGAGTCCATATTTTAGAAAAAGCTTGTTCAGGGGGTCTGGCAAGGGAGCCAGATGGTTTACCATTTTAAATAATGCTCCTTGGTCTATTAAGTATTGATTTCTCTGATTCTTTAGGCCGTGCATAATTTAGATGGTTTTCAGCAAGTGTGGTGCATCAGCCATGGATGGCAGGTATTGATTTTTTAAAGTGATATATTATTTTGGGTAGGAATAGTATCCATTTCAACCCTTGGAGTTGTTTTATTGGGAGATACGGAGAATCCCAGAAGCAACCTGGGTAGATCTAAATGAGATTCCTGTTGCTTCAGAAGGAAGGCTTGGCCCTATTCAAGTACCTTGGCTTCTAAATAAGCAATTTAGGGCCTTTCCCTGGTGTGTGAGGGCCTTCATCTCAATGCCGACAGCTGACCTTGCCTGACATGGGGGATCCCGGGGTAGGGTGGAGGGTGGAGCTAGGGCCAGCTGGGATATTGGGCAGGTGATCAGCACCAGGGCAGGACAGAACAGATGGGGCTTGGGCAATGATTCAGGACCCTCTGACCAAGGGCTCAGCAAAGGCCAAGAAATGCTAATACTACTGTTAGCTTGCAAACAGTGAAGGGGAGAGTCTCCCACGATCTGGGATGGTCCATTGCGGGCGATTTCAAGTTCAGAGAGGGAGGATCCCTATTTTTATTCACTTGCTTTGAGAAAGGTCCCTAAAGATTTTTTTTTCCTAAAGAGCGTGGGGTGGGGGGAGGGGAAAGGAAGGTATCAAACCTCTGGGGACATAAAGCACACAAGCTACCCAGCCACCAGGGACACCAGCACCCTCATGGGGACAGGAAGAGCCCAGGAATTATTTTAAGGAATTGTATGTAATAAAGTTCAATAGTGAAGTCAAAATGGACCAGAGGGTCTTATTTCTGGAGCTCTGGTTTTTCACAGTGCCTCTCATGCTGAGACCTCTAAGTAGACCTGGACTTATCACCAAGCAAACCAATTCAGCCAACGACCTAGGATTCGAGGATCAAATATAAACTTTGGCATTTGAAGCTCTTGCCAGACCAAATGAAGTATTTTGTTGGTAGCAGTTGCACAGTGGTTAGAGCATTAGGCCTGGAGTCAGGAAGACTCATCTTCCTGAGTTCAAATCCAGCCTCAGACACTTATTACCTGTGTGACCCTGGGCAAATCACTTAACCCTGTTTGCCTCAGTTTCCTCATCTGTAAAATGAGCTGGAGAAGGAAATGGCTGACCACTCTGGTATCTTTGCTAAGAAAACCCCAAATGGGGTCATAAGGAGTGGGACACTACTGAAATGACTCGACAACAGTGCTCCATCAGGCTCTTCTGTCTCTTACATCCAGGCATATTTTTGCATTTGTGCTTGGCAGAGTGGCTGACACATGAATGCTCGGCCCCTCTCTCCCCTCCCCTCCCCTTTCACAGACCATCAAGTCCTCTCTGGTTTCACTCCCATCCATTCACATCCCACTCACTCTCTGGTCCAGCCCTGTTTCACACTCACAATGCTCCACCTCTGGCACTAGGACTCAGCACCTCCTGCCTCTTGGGCATGGCAGCCTCCCCTCCCCGCCCATCTCTGTCTCTTAGACTTCCTGGCTTCCATAAGACAAGATGGTAAGTATGTGAAAAGACGGAGCCAAAGATTCTTAGAGTTCAGTGGGAGGGAGATGGCTGCTAGCCAGAGGGATCATGGGAAGCTCCTTGGAGCTAGTCCTTGGAGGGTGGGCAGGAAGAACACTGGTTCACGACCCAAGGACCTGGATTCAAATGCTGCCTCTAATGCTTACTACCTCGGTGACCCTTGGGCAAGCAAATTACTTAAGCTTTCTGTGTCTCAATTTCCTCGTCCTGAAAACAAAAGGGCTGGAATAAGTGGACTCTGAGGTCCCTTCCAGCACCAAATTTATATGATTGTAGAAGGCCTTGAATGCCAAAGTGAGGAAAATGGACTTTATTCAGTAGGTGCAGGAAGGGAAGAAGGAAGGAAAGAAAGGAGGGAGAAAAAAAAAGAAAGGAGAGCAGAGGGAGAAAGTAAGGGAGGGAAAGAGGGAGAGAGCATTAGGGCTAGGGAGGGAGGGAGGAAAGAAGGGGAAAAGGAAAGAAAAGAGGGGGAAGGGGTAGAGAGAGGGAAGAAGGAAGGAAGGGGGGGAAAGAAAGGAAGGAAAGGAGGGAGGAAGAGAGCAAAAGTGGTAGAGAAGAGGGAGGGAAGAAAAGAGGAAAGAAGAGAGGAAGAAAAGGAGGAAGAGACAAAGGAGGGAGAGAAGAGGGAGAAAGTAAGGGAAGGAGAGAGAGAGGGATGGAGGGAAGGAGGAAAGAAAAGTAGAGGAAAGGAGGAAGGGAAGACAGAAAGAGAAAGAAGGAAGGAAGGAAAATAGGGAAGGAGGAAGAAAGAAAAGGAGGGAAGGAAGGAGCGTTAGAGTTGCTGGAATTTGAACCCTCCCTCATAAGGCAGTTTGGGGCCAACTGAGTCAAGTGCTTAGCAAACTGTAAAGTACTCTGTAAACGTTAGTGACAATGTGACCTGACCAAGCATGTACGTTGGCCCTACACCCAGAGCAGGCAGCGACTTTCCCTTTGAGAAGCTACGCTGCCTCCGTGGGCATGTAAGAAAGATCTCTTCCCCGTGTGAGCTGAGTTTCAGTTTTACTCCCTTGGGTTTGTGACGATGAAATGAGGCTGGGGTCGCTTTCCTGCTAGTACAGATTTTATCTGGGTGGGTCTCACTTTAAGCAAGCTAAACACCACCAAAGTCGGATTCACAAAAGCAGATAAATTAGGGATGTGGGACTGGTGTTTCACAAAAGGATTTACATAAGGCTCCTTAGGTCCAGAGTGAACTGAAGACAGCGTTAAACAAGGACTCAGTTTTACACTCCTATTCCAGGAAATGGGAGACCAGGACCTGAAGAGGCTTCACTGACAGAACAAGGCAAAGGGCTGCTGGAGGTGTGGCTTCCCTTCCCGTCCCATCCCGTCCAGTCCGTCCCATCCCACTCCTAAGAAGAGGCAGGCTGCTGCGAAGAAAGCTGGAGTAAGAGTCTTGGGAAAGTCATCTTCTGGGCAGAGCTCCAGGAAGGGGGTGGGGAGACCCTCCAGAGGCCCCTCCATCCTTCTCAGCAGGACTTTGGCACCAAAGACTTTGCTTCAAAAGCCTTTCTTCGTCCCACCACCAACAGGTGGTCCTTCTGGCTGGCCTCCCCTCTCAGCCGCATGTCCCCTTCAGCCCCACGGGGGCTCTTCCTACCAGGGGGTACGAGGCATTCTGAGTGACGCCATCACACAGCTGCAGCTGGGGAAGAAGTGGGAGGGTCAGGTCAGATGGCTGTCCACCGGTGGCACCCATCTGCAATCTGCATCAGCAGAGGGAGGGCCCACACCAGTGACAGCACAGCTCCATGAAATATTGGAGAGTTAATATTATCATCTATATACAAAGAGGCAATGTAATATGGTGAAAAGAATAGGGCTTTTAAAGTCCCAACTATAATACTTAACTAGCTGTGGGTCTGTCAGGAAACCTCTTTGAATCTCAGTTTATTCTCCTGTAAAATGGGGATAATGATTCCTAAACTCTCTCCCTCCCATGGCTGTTTTCAGAAAAGTGCTTTTTGTAAACTGTAAAGTGCAGTGGAAATATCAGTGGTTGGTTTCACATTATTATCCTTGATATTGGTCCCTACTCTTTAACCCCTAATCCTTGAGCTCTGAAGCTTATGACCAGTAGGGGAGAACACTGCTTACTGTGCTGAGACCTTCTAAGCCATTAAAATGTCTCTTCTTTGCAGAGGTGGGGGACGATGGGTGTGGAGTACTGCATACACTGTTAACGTGTTAGTTTTTATTTCTTTTATGCTGATAAGGGATGGCTTACTGTGGAGGGAGAGGGACTTCTCTGGAAATGATAGTGATGTAAAAAACAGTATCAATTGACATTTACAAAGAAAAACATAAAGAATGACAAATTTTTCAAAGACTTCTTAACTCACTTGAAATTTTTGGGAATGGCTTCCTGGTACCCCTCCCCAGCCTCTAGCTCACCAAAAGAAGCCAGTGCCCAAACACAGAGCCCCTTGGGGGAGGGAGAGGGGCTCGCAGGGGGGCAGGGACAAAGATGCTTCCGTCCTTTCCTTCCTCCATTCACAACTCACAGGCTCTTGAGCTCCTCCCACAGCCTAATTCCTGGTAACTCATTCCTTCTTGGAGGGATGAGCTCTCCCCACGGTGCAGGGGGACACTCCTATTTTCAGCAAATTCTTTTGTGCCAAGAAGTGGGCTTTCACTCACCTGTGGCCTGGGTTATACACGAGATCTTGTAGGATGACCAGATGCTCACCGTGCACAGGAAAGTAGCCAGGAACCCAAAGACCTGTGGCAGGAAAGATAAAGAGGCAAGGACATTCACCCCCAGTTCTGAAGCTAACTAGCCTCGTGATGGCTCCCTGGCTTCTCAGGTTCAAAGGCTGGCTTTATCACCCTGACGGACATCGCCTTTCCCCCAGTTCTAGGCTGTGTGGACATGGTCAAGAGGACCCAGGGGCAAATACCAGCTCTATCACTTACTGTGAGGTGACCTTGGGCAAAGTTCAGCTTGTTGGCCTCAGTCTCCTTAACTGTGAAATGGGAAGCTTGGACTACATGGCCTGAGAGGTTCCTACATGATCTAAATCTAGGAACCTCCGTGTGTGTGTGTGTGTGTGTGTGTGTGTGTGTGTGTGTGTGTGTGTGTGTGTGTGTATGTGATCAGATCAGGGATTCCATCAATGTAAAGAAATGCCAATGAGGAGCTCCCCTCATCTTTAATGCAGATAAAGATTAGAGCAGGTTCTGTGAATTAATTTTTTTAAAATTTGTAATTATTTCAGCATAATTAGCTTCCTTTGCAATCCGATGTATTTCATTTTGTGCATTTAAAAACATGATTCTGACAAGGGGTCCAGAGGCTTCCCTGGGCTGCCCCGAGAGCCTGGTTAAGAACTTTTGTGTTCGAGCCGTCTGGGACCTTGTGACGATTAGTCACACCACCAGGATATTTCTGGGGCAGGACTTGATGCTGGGTCTTCCAGATTTCTCGATCCACTAGGCATGGAGCCTTTCCCATAATCTATCTCAAAGGACGGAAGCTCTTGTCAGTGCAGTTAGAAATGAAAACAATGGACCTGGACAGAGAGGGCCCAGTGGGCAGAGCGCTGGACCTGGAGTCTGGAGGACCTGAGTTCAAATCCAGCTTCAGACACTCTCTAGCTACATGACCCTGGCCAAGTCACTTAACCTCTGTTGCCTTAGTTTCCTCATCTGTAAAACGGGGATGTAACAGGACCTACCTGGCAGGGTTGTTGTGAGGCTCAAATGAGATATTTGTAAAAAGTGCTTAGCATAGTCTCCGTAAATGCTTACTCCCTTGCCTTCCCTCTTAAGTGGCCCTCTAGGACTGGGACCCTGGAGTTCATTCTCAGAAAGGGAAGTTTCTTGCCATGACAGCACAGATCTCCTATGTATTAGCACATAGTAGGTCCTTAACAAATTGAGCAAAGTCTAATAGAAAGAACGCTGACCTTAAGTCAGACAGCCTGGGTTTGAGGCCCTGTTTGGACTCTTCCTAGCTGGGTGACCCTGGGTAAGTCTGTTCTCTTTTCCTCATTTCTCCAATGAAGGGGTTGGACCCCAGGATCTCTTCCAGCTCTCACCTTTGGTAATTTGGTGGATGAGACAATGAATGAATGGAAGGATGTACTCATCCCATCCCATGTCCCTGGCCCTTAGAAGGGGTGAAGGGGCTAAGAGATTCCATGGCCCAGCAGACTCAGGCTTCCCTGGGGGGGAGGCCACGGGCTGAGTGCTTAGCATTTCAATCCCCTGGGTTGTTCTGCCACCCTCTGACCCGAAATTGGGTTTAGATAGAACTCTGAAGGTGACCCTGCCGTGCGGCAGAGAGGCTGCCCAAACATCGGGCTGGCTTGTGGGCTGCAATCACTGCCTTGAGGAGGCAATGAATGTCAGGACTGGTGATCTCCTCTTGTCCATCCAGCACCCTTGTTTTTATGGATGAGGCCGCTGAGGCCGGGGGGCTCATTAAATGATGTGCTCTGGTCACGCTGATCTAATTAGATAGCAGAAGGTGCTTTGTAAACCTTAAAGCGCTGTTTGAGGGCCAGCTATTGGCCTCTCTGGGCTTAGCGAGGCTGGGCCTAGGGCAGCAGACACACCAGGCCCATCTTGCCACGACAGCCCTTTAGCGGCCCAAGGCAGAGCTCCGTCCTGAACAGCTGGGCACTGTCCGCGCTGACCTGTGTCTTCCTCGAGTCCTCTGGTACTTATTGACCGGCCTACAATCCTGTCATTATGGATGTTTCTCTCTTCGAACTGTCTGCATAATGAGCTGACTGTAAGCTGGCATCCGCCAAGTGTCCTCATCGCTACATCATTCTGCTTCATTAACTGTTCCCTGGGTCTGCTCTACCCCAGGTAAGAGAGGAGGCCCTCCCAAGCAGGGATGATGAAGGCGATGATGATGATGATGATAATGCTAGACATTTATACAGCACTTTGAGTTTTGCAAAACACCTTGAATCTATTACCTAATTTGATCCTGTAAAGTAGGCACTATTATGATTTTACATTAAGGAGACGGAGGCAGAGGCTGGAAGCGGTTCAGTGACTGGCCCAGGGTCATACAGCTATTTGTATGAGGCAGGATTTGAACTCAGGCCTTCCTGACTCCAAGTCTGTCCACTGTGTCCCCTAGGTGCCTCATGTCTTACACAGGCTATTCCCTAAGGTCAGTGCTTATAACAGTCGTAAGAACTGGCATGTGTTCTGTGTCCCGGGGCTTCGTATATAGTAGGTGCTTGGTCAGACTGACAGGCAGAGTGGGTTAGGCTGCTTGATGAAGTCTGGAAGATTTGGGTCCAAAGCCTGCCCACATACTACCTGTATGATGTGACCTGAGTGGGTTGCCTGAATCTCAGTTTCCCTGTCTGTAAAATGGGAATAACCATAGTGTCCCAAGGCTGTTGGATGAGACTCGAGGGAAATCATATATGTAAAGTGCTCTATAAACTTCAAAGTATTGGGTAAAATCAAGTTCATGTGCCATCTCAGAGGGCGCTGGGCTTAAATCAGGAAGATTGGGAACAAATGGTGACATTCACCAGCTGGGTGACATTGTCCCGGGAGAGTCACCTACCTAACTGTTCTAAGCCTTGGTTTCTGCCTCTGAGAAGTGGGGATAAAAACAGCAACAACTTCCCAGGGTTCCTGGGGTAACACTTTTAGAGCACTTTGTAAACTCCAAAGCACCATGTAAATGTTAGCTTTTCTTGTTGTTAGCTGTTGTTGGCACTTTTTCCAATCCCTCTTAATTCTAGTGCCTTCTCCCTCTCATTTACTTCCCATTTATCCTGTGTTTAGCCTCCTGGTGCAGAATTTTTCCTGTTGTCTCCTCCCCCTTTCCTCCCTCTCCCCATTAGATTGTGAGCTCCTTGAGGGCAGGGACAGTCTTTGACTCTTTTTATATACCCAGCCATCAGAACAGTGTCTGGCACACAGTAGGTGCTTAATAAATGTTTATTGACTATTGCCTATGGAGTGTGGGACTTGGAGTCCAGAAGACCTGGTTTCAAATGCTTCTTATGGCACTGATGAGTTGTGTAACCCTGGGAAGTCACTTCAGTTCTCTGACTCAGTTTCCTCATCTGTAAAATGAGACTGCTGGATTAGAGTCTGTCTAGGATGGGGTTGAACTGGATGGCCCCAGTGGTCCCTTTCAGCTCTATATCTAGGCTCCTGTTAGCCACAGGAAGGGAGGAAACTGTGTCAGGTCAAGGAAGCAGGAGAATATCTGAGTTTTGGGATGCTCGTCCAAGAGAAGGCTCCTTACCGCTCCTGCCACAAGGCCGTCTATGCCATGACTCTTGGATGCTGCCACAATGGATGCAATCAGCAGGAGGATTGTACCAATTAAGTAATGGAGAAATTCCTGGAGGGGAGAAAGAAGGAGGATGGTGGGTAGGCTGGCCTGGGAGGGTCTGTCCTTAGGGCATTGCTCCTGGGGTGTTGGGTGGGCTACCCATGACATCAGGGAGAATGAAAACCAAGAGAGGGGATCATCCCCTGACTCCAGGACAGCTCTATTCAGGTGTAACATGAGACAGACCAAGAGGGAGATGGTTCAAGCCAAGAGCAAAGGGAGAAAATCCAAGGGAGGGAAGAAAAGGGGACAGAATAAAAACCGAACTCCTTAAGAGAGCTGCCAACAGCTACTTCATTCTCCACTTTGCTATTTGGGAGATGATTCTGGCTTTGCAGAGAATTACAAATGATCCTCTTCCCCTTCCCTGTCTCCAGGCAGCTAAAATGTTCAAGGATGGTATTCTCTTCCTTCCCAGGGGCAGAGGTCCCTCAAAAAGCAGCTCTGGGTCTTTTCTGCCTTTAGAAAAAGTTCCTGGCTGAACAGGGATCTTGAAGAAGGGTAACTGCACCCATAATTCCTGTTGCTAACCACAGAGAGCTCGCTGAGTCCATCAGCAAATGGCCCAGTAGGCTGCCACAGGGAGAAGTTCAAGGTTCTCTGCCACACTGTCCTCTCCAGGTTAAAACCCCCAGGTCCTTCTTCATCTGTAGATGAGAGCAGCAGCTATCTCACAGAGTTACTGCGAGGGTCAAAGGAAACAACAGATGAGTCTTAGGCAGAACTTAGGAGGGAGCCAGCTGTGGTCTATGAAGCACCCAGCATGGGCCAATGGTGTTTCCTTTCTCCTAGGCTTAGCTAGGATGCTCCTCACTCTGTCTCCCCTGAGTTCGGGCTGAATCCCAGAAATGCAAGAGACCTCAGGGGCCTCTAGTCCAATCTGGACCTGAGCAAGAGACTCTTCTACATTAGACCCACCAATGGGCCAAGCAGTCTTTGCTTGAAGACCTCCCAGGGAATCTGGGCACAGCTGCAACAGTGAGGAATTTTTCTCTGGTGTCCAGTTTAAATCTGTCTCTCTTGTAACTTCCATGCCTTCTGGAGGGGGGTGGGGCAAACAGTGTAAACCTAATCCCTTATCCTTTTAATAACTCTTCAAATATCTGAATCTAAATATGGCTATCATGACCCCCTCCCTTATCACCTCAGCCCTGCAAGATTTCTCTTCTCTAAGTTCAAATCCTTAGTTCCTTCAAATAGAACTCCAAATATGGCTCAGTGGGTAGTGCTGGACCCACCAGTCAGGAAGACCTGACTTTTCATCCCATCTCAGATAAAGATTAGTCATGTGACTACTTTTGAGCTTCAGTTTTTTCATCTCAAAAATGGGGAGAATGGCAGCAGGTATCTCACAGGGTTATTGGGAGAAGCAAACGGAATCACATATAAAGCCTTGTAGTGTCAGAGACTCAAGGGAGTTAGGATGATTCATTATTACTATTATTCCATCTTATGACCAATAGGTCCTTTACTATATTGGTTGTACTTCTCTGGACACCCACCAATGTAGGAATGCCCTCCGTAAAAGGAGGTGCCTGGATCTAGCCATGATATTTCAAGAATGGTTTTCTTTCATATCCAGATGGACAGCTTCAATATAACATCGAGGAGACTTTGCCTTTGTTGAGCCCACTTAAAGGTCAAGTTTCCTCTTTAATGCTCTGGCTTGGTCTATTGGATTTCCCACTTCCGAACACATATTCCTTTTCATGAGGTCCTGAGCTGGAACTATACAGACCGTGTCAACAATTTATTTCATCATAATTAGACATTGCTCAGTTCTTCCTCTTCCTCCTCCTCCTCCACACAGGATGGAATGGAGGGTGGCATGAAACTAGGACTGGCGTTGTGGAACAGGAACCTCTAAGAACCTAAGATGTGAAGAAAAAGCAAAAAATATAGAAAGAACAAGGAAGAGATAAAGCAGAAAAGGAAAACAGACCTAAGTACTTCAAAGAGATGTACAACAGAGTTCCTAGCTAATGAGAAACTGAAAGCATGAAGGGACAGAGCATGTGCTGACATCCTTACCTTGCCTTCCCCTTTGCCCTCTGCCCCCAATCTATACTTCTGTATATGCATTGAACAGACATCAGGGAAGCCAGAAGAATGTTGGGACTTGGTGCTACAAGCAGGAACCAGAAATGTTGGCCAGTAGTTTTGGGAGCTCATGCCCTTTCAAACATTCCCAAGATAGGCAGAGATCAATCCTTCAGTAAGCATTTATTAAATATCTATTATGAGCCAGGCACTGTGAAATCAAAAGAATGAAAGTCTATGTGTTTACCAACACTATTTGCTCCCAGTCAAGAGTCATGTATTGGTTTTGATCCATTATAATATCTATTTGACTATTTGAGTGAAATAGATTCAGCGATCAGTTTCAAACTTTGGGTCAAGCCCCTCCAAGATTCAGAGTCTATCCTAAGAGACCCTGCTCAGATCCAGGTTCAATATATGTTTGGTGATGGACTTTTATTTAGGAAATTCCAGAAAAAGCCTTGTGATAATGAGAAAGGCTCTGTGCCATCCCAGGCCTGAGAAACACTGTGCTATCACCTCTCTGTTGGGGGTGGAGTGGGGAGAGAGACAGAGACAGAGAGAGAGAGAGAGAGAGAGAGAGAGAGAGAGAGAGAGACAGAGAGAGACAGAGAGAGCAAGAGACAGAGAGAGACAGACAGAGAGAGAGGGAGAGACAGAGACAGAGAGGCGAGGGGTGGGTGGGGGGGAGAGAGAGAGAGAGGGAGAGACAGAGACAGAGAGGATGACTGAGTATCTCCAGGGGTGGGGAACCTTCAACCTTGAGGCCACAGGTTCCCCACCCCTGACTAGATACTGTACTGGTTTGTTCACATTTAAATGTTTCCCTTTATTTTTATTTTCTTCTAAACATATTTTTAAGTCTATCAATTAAAAAAAGTTAGCAACTGCTGTTTGCCTCCACCTGTTATTTTTGTAGCTAAGATACATTACAATGAGCTTAGCACAGTGTGGGGGTACAAAGTAGGTACTTAATAAATGTTTATTGAATTTGTCATGAGGAGAGTGTTAGAAATGGGCTTCTTTATTTCTGTGCCTCCCCCTCCCTCCTCCCCCCTCTCCAACCCTCAGCCTGTTCTGAAGCACTAAAGGGTAGAAATTGCGATACCAGCCTGCCAGCCATAAGATCTTCCCTTAATCAGTAAGAGGTAATCACTGACAATGGATAATTAGGACAGCAGGTGCCAAATTAAAGACTTAAAAAGAACCACCTGGAAAGATGGTGGGATGACCTCCCTCCGAACCATTCCAGTTACCAAGCAGAGCCCCCAGAGCTGTGCAGTGCCCAGCTGAACGCTACTAGCCCGCTTACCGCCAATGGCCAGCTGATACAGGTGAGCATCCTGTAGATGCAGAAAAGATGGACCAGGTAGAAGACGAGAATCATCAGCAGGTCACACATGGTGACGACTTCAAAGTAGCTGTAAGCGCTGTAGTCAGTCCACATGGAGTTCTTCACGCAGAGGAAGGCAATGAGGAGGGAGATCTGCAGGAAGAGATCCAGAGACTGGAGACATCTCTCCCAAAGGGAGCTACACTGAACAGGACTTCATGCTGGTGCAGTGGTGAGAACTCCGGACTTGGGTCTGTCAGGAGTCCTGCCCCTGATGCTCATCACCTGTGCGACCTTGGCCACAGTCCTGCCTCTCAGAGTCTCTTTCTCCTCACTGTTGGTACGAGAAAAATGAGCCACACCACTTTTCTCAACAAGCCTATGCCTTCTGGGCTGAGAGGCAAAGAACAAAGCCAACCCAGACAGGGATCTGCCCTGAAGGAGTTTACATTCTCTTCACTTTAGCAAGGTTAAGTGGCTTTGGATCATTGATTCATAGACTGAGAGCAGAGGCTTTTAATCAGGGGTATTTCTTAACTAGGGGCACAGATTACCCCCCACCCCCACCCCATTTCAGGGAGTCTGTGAATTTAGATGGGGAGAAAAGGACAAGCGCATTTCCCCTAACCTCTAACCAGAATCTTGCATTCCCTTCAATTATTTAAAAGCAATATTCTGCATCAGGGTCCACAGGCTTCACTAGATTACCAAAGGGGATTACGACAGAAAAAAAGGATGATGTAGAGACAGAAGGAACTTCGGATGTCATTGACTTTAACCGCGCCCCCCCCCCCCCCCCCCCCCCGCCCTGTACCTCCCTCCCCCACTCCATAGATGAGGAAAGTAAAGCTGTGATGGGTCAGTCACTTGGCCATGGTCATATAGCTAGTGTCAGAGATAGGATCTGAACCCATTACTTTTGGATGGGAATACTAGACAAGCCAACAAGTATTTATTAAAGCTCTTAGTGTGTGTCAAGCTCAGCACTAAATTCTGCGGGTACAGAGAAAGGCAAAAACTGTTTCTGCCCTCAAGGAGTTTACAGTCTCTGCACCATTTCAGCACTTAGCACAGTGCCTGGCACATAGTAGGTGCTCAATAAATACCTATTGACCACCTTCCATTACTAGATGAATAAAATGAATCACATGTATACACTGACAAGGGAGGGGTGCCTCAGTGTAATCCTATGGAACAAGGGGGTAGATGGATGTCTCTCAATGATGGGGGAGGCTGCCTGAAGAGACACAATAAGTGCATATCAATAATTAAAACCTTTAGTAAATCCTGTCGTAAGAAATGGGAGAAGGAGTTTTGTTTCCACAGAACTAAAGGTGTGCTTCCTCGCCCTCCCCCACCCCAGCTTTAGCAGAGACCAGGCCTCAAGGTCGGTCAGGTGAGAGGTCAGAGGCTTGTACTCATGCGAATGCTTTTTGAGAAGGCAGTCTGGGGAATTAGAGAGGCCAAACCCACTTGAACCTGTTCAAGCTTATCTGGGGTCTGGTCTTGGTCAAGAATCCAGGCCTACTGATTTGCATAATTTGCATATGTTAAAGAGGGAAAGTAGGGGAAGTAAAAGAATATAGTTATCCTAACTAACAAGGAAAATCTAATTACTTCACTTTTGCTTCTGTATCCTTATTATCCTATTTATATAAACGGTATAACCTAGGAAAACTATGTAAAAAAACAAAGACTGTAAACTAACCATGACTCTAGCAGGAGTGGAGGGAATGGTTACCCCTGCTCCTGCAGCACTATCAGTGTGAGTGTTCCCATGAGCACTACACCAGCTCTCTCCAGGAGCATAATAAAATGCCTTTTTCTGCCCACTGTGGTCTTGAGTTCTTTGGGTGAGACCACGCAAATCACATGAATCTTCCTAAAGTCAAGTGAAGGGAAGCAATGGGCATTGGAAGCTCACTGGGCAGCTTGCCTTGGGGCGTCCTGTGAGTCCCTACCGTGGTGTTGGTGTTAAGAGGGCTACCACTCTGGATTCCCTTGGGGAGCCCTGTGGTCTGTGCAGCCTTCTTAAAGGGACATCACTTGGGACTTCGGGCCCTGTTTCGGAAGCCTTGTGATCTTACTGTTGTCCTAAGGGGCCATCACTTGGGTCCTCCTTAGGGTCTAACCCCTAGGAGGCCCTGTGATCCCCACGGATTAAGGGGGGGCTACCACTTGGTCTTCCTCTGGGAGTCCTGTGGTCTGTACAGCCTTCCCAAGGGATTATCACAGGGTTCTTCCTCAGGACTTTGGCCCTGCCTAGGAAGTCCAATGATCCCCAAAGCTGCGTGTTCTCACAATTTGGGGAAGTCCAGTGATCCCCAGACCAGTGATCCCCAAAACCACGTTTCTCACACCCTAAGGCTCTACCCACCAGCCCTCTGACTTTGCAAATCAAAATGCCCCTCCCTAGCCACCACTCCCCTTCCTACGTTGGCTTCTCTGACTATGTGCAAGCTCTTTGAAAATAGGAACAATCTTTGATTGTGTACAACTAGGTTCCAATCAGTGTGAATAGTGAATCCCCTGAAGTAGTTACATGTATCTTAATTTTCACTATTTAAAAGTATAATTATGGTTCCACCCCATTGGAAATATGCAATATGAATTCAAATAATACTGTGACCATTTTAGGGGATTCATTGCTGGAACTAATCAACATCCAGATGACTTATTTCTGGTATACTTATCACAGTGTTTATCACATGGGAAACTCTTAATAAATTATAAATATATATTTATATTTATTTTATTATATTTATCACTTGTTTATTATTTTTATTTTATATTTAAATTATAAATTATAAAGATAGTTTTGATTACATAAAATAGAAAAGTTTTTGTGTAAGCAAATGAAGCTAGGAAAAGAAGAGAAAGCTTTGGGGGGGGCAGGAAATCTTTGTACCAACTATCTCTAATAAGGGTCTAATATCAAGGAACTAACACAAATATGTAAAACCACAAAACATTCCCCAATAGACAAGTGATCAAAGTTTATGAAAAAAAAGTCTCACAATAAGAATCACAAACTATTAACTATATGAAAAACTACTTCAAATCTCTAATAATAAGAGAAATGCAAATCAAAACAACTCTGAGTGTTCACTTTCCACCCAGAAACTTGGTTAAGATGACAAGGATGAAAATGATGTTGTAGGAGGGGTGGTACAAAGACAAGCACACTAGTACCTTGTTGGTTGAGTCATGAATTATTCTATCAAGTATGGGGATTATAGTTGTCCAACCTACAATAAAAGAGACTGAGGCAGAGCCCCGAGCCTATGGCACATTATTAAAAGGTCCATGGTCCCCTCTGATGAAGTGGACCTCATATCTTCCTCATGATCTGAGATGCCTCTTTCTTCCAGGGCCTTATTTGTATAAGGTTTGATACCAGATTTGATAATCTGAACATCCTAAAGAAGATACAAAGTACAGAAACCCATTGGTTGATAGATCTTGTATTGCGGGTCAAAAAATGATGCATCAGCTAGAAATGGTACATCAGCAGGAGGGTCTCAGGTTGACGAAGCATGGTGCATCTCCACTGACTAAGTGGTCCTAAGATGGTCACTTGTTCATGTTGGACAAGAGGACTTTTCATGTCATTGAGTCACCTCTGCCACACAGGGCTCTGGTGCAAGTGACCGATGGTGAAGGGCATCTTCCAGAGCCCCTTGTTTGAGAGAAACAAGCTGAGCCTGGGCCCCCCAATGGGCCCACAGAGTCCGTTGGCAAAGCTGAGGAGTACACATGTGGTGTTTGGTTGCGGGGGTTACTGGGCACTTAAATATCAAAACAAACCAATGTCGAATCTGAGACTGGGCCCACCTCAGTATTTGCCTATCTCCCATTGCTCCTGCACACTGAGGCCATGCTCCTTTTCTCGGTTCCTCTCCAGCCAGCCAACCAGAATCAAATAGTGACTCACAACCTGGGACTTTTCAAAACCCCCAAGACAATATTTCACTCCTCTGCAGCAGAGTGAGCTCTAGATTTTGGCCACACACCCATCTCTGAAACTTCTAGGACCAGCCACTGACTTGCAGGATGTGCCTGGGCTCTGTAGCCTGGGTCAAGGCCTCTCTGGGTGGTGCTGGTGAGATCCTCAAAGGTTGGTGGCCCTCCCAGTTCTGGGAGCTGAAGTCCAGGGGTTTCTGCCCAGGATGGACTGAGATACCCTGGCTTTGAAAGAGCTCAAGAGACCCCAGAATGTCCCCAAATAACTACAGAAACCTTCACAACCTGGCTTAAGGAGATTGAGGCTGGATGTAGGGAAACCCAGCCTCCCAATTAAGAGCCATCCCAGACAGGCCTGGGCTGCCTTGGGAGGTAGTGAGTTCTCACTGAAGGTCTTCAAGCTGACCAAACTCTTGCCAGGGATGTTATGGACATCCAATATGGGTTCCATCAGATAGATGGCCTTTGATACTGTCCCTCCGGCTGGGGTTCTGGCAGTAGTAGGAGATAAAGCTGGAGGACAGCCCCAGCCTATGGAAGGAATTGAAGGCCAGGAAGAGGTTTGCAATTTAATCAGGTGTTTATAATTTAATCAGGATGCTCCAGGGAATCATTGAAAACCTTTGAGCAAAGGGATTAGGTACAGGTCTAGACACAGCGGTCTAGACGTGGCACTCCTTTGCCCGAACGTTTTCAATGTTCTCTACCATATCCTGATTAACTAGGAGCCTTGCAAGGTTGTCCTTTTTAGCTCTACAAAATCCCACAGTGCCAAGAAATGCCTTCTCTGTCACAGTGAAAACCGTTTTTTTCTTTTACTGCGTCCTTAGCAAACAGTAAGTGCGCAATAAATACTTATTTCCTCCCTTCCTGCTTTTTTTCCCACAGAAATAGGACCTCTGGAGTTTCACTATGAATAAACCATGGGATCATAGGATTACAGATTGGACCTAGAAGGGCCCTTAAAGCAGGCGTCTCAACCTGGGAAATCCACGAACTTAAAATCATTTTAAAAATAATTGTATCTCGATGTAATTGGTTTTCCATAAGGTCTCCTGCATTTTATTTTATGCACTTAAAAATGTAGGGCTCTGTAGACTTCAGCAGACTGCCCAAAGGGCCAGGATGTAACAAAGATGAAGAAGCCTTGCCTCAGAGCTGGTCTATTTAGTCCAAACCACCCCGCCCCCACCCCCCATTTTACAGATGAAGAAGTGAGGCCCCAAGAGCTTTGGCCAGTGTCACACAGCTAATGAGTAGCAGAGCCAGGATTCAAAAACTGGTCTTCTGGCTTCCAGCCAAATATGTTTTCCAGTGAACCAGAAAGCACTCTCCTCGCTGGAGAGGTTTTTTCTTAGAGTAACATGTTGTACCCGATGGTAGGAATGCCATGAACTGTGCTGTTTCACAAGACAGCAAACACATCGTGGTCCCCTGGGCTTGTAAAGTTAAACATCTCCTACAATGTCCTTGCGATTTCTAATGGGGATTTTCACAAAATCTACAGAAGCCTTTTTTGTGGTTGTTTTTAACGTCGTTCGTGATCATTTATAGTCTGCCTCTTCTCTCCTGTCCAACTGAGCCTGACTCTGGTAGAGAGATAATAAGCTCGGCCAACCAGACCCCTTGCCCTCAGCTACCAGCACAGGTGGCTTTCTGTACCCGTAGATCCCCATCGCTCTACAGCTAGGAAGAAAGGTCCCGCAACACCTCTCCCCGAGGCCCAAGACAGACCAGTACAGCTAGCCAGCATTCAGCTCCATCTTGGAATTCCTTTCACACTAAAGGTGGCTCACAGTAGATCCCAGCAATCAGGCAGGGCCTCTGCCCTGGACTTGGCCACACTGGACACTGCGCAAGGAATCCAGCCAATCCATATACGTCCCGAGGCTGGGGTGGGGCAGGCATTCTTACGGGTGCCAAACAACATTTATTGGGGGAACTGCTTCTGGCTTAAGCCCTTCTGAGGCTAACGAGTTGTACGACCCTGGGTAAGTCTCTTAACCTTTCTCAGCCTCAGTTTCCTCATCAGAAAAACGGGGGTAAGTCAGGCCTTGTGCTAGGCACCGAGGGTGCAGGCCCCCGCTCTCAGGGAGGTTACCTTCTCCTAGGCTATGGTTCAGAACCTGGGGTTCATGGATTCATTTATTAGGTTTCAGGGAGTCCGTGAACTTGGAAAAGAATACGTCTTTATTTTCATTAACCCGGAATTGAAATTTACCATTTCCTTTAATTATTTAAAAATATGATTCGGAGAAGGGGACCTCCGGCTTCCCCAGATGTCCAAGGGGGTCCGTGACACACACGGACCTGGATGAAGCTCTACTTAATGCTAAGGGACAACAATACCTGTGGAGCAGGGAGGCAGGAAGAGACAGGCTCGATTCCTGCCTTTGCCTCTTGGCGTGACCCTGGGCAAGTCGCTTAACCAGTGCTCCAAGCAACTGCACCGGAAGAGAAGGTGGGGGAATGCCTTAGACTGACGAAATCACAGGTATCTAGTGGTCTAAGTAACTTTAAAAAAACAGCCCTGTCCCAAAACTCAGCACTTTCCCGTTAGTCTTGCCTTGGATAATCCTCCCCGTTCTGGCTTTCTTCCCAGAACCTAACGTCCTTTCCCCTTTTCTATAAGAACTTTGACAGAGCCGGTAGAAAGAACAGGCTGTTTCAGTGAAAGGTAAACTGAGGCTCACTCTCATGAGAGGCAGAATTATCTCAGAGCGCTTCAGAGAAGATTCTCCCTTGGGAGGTGAAATTCAGAAGGTGGCTATGCTAAGAGCGCAGTTCCTGGGGTCCAGGACACAGCTTCAGCTGGTTCTTGGCCTTGACTATCCTAGACTCCCATCTGTAAAGAAGAAACCCATTTTGAATGGGCCAAGTTTTAGAGTCAGGTTTGGTTCATGAAGTCACAGAGCCAAGAGGGACCTTAGAGGCTGGTCCATCCATGGGGCCCTGTTATACTCTGCATCTAGCGGAGCCTAGACCCGCCATGCATCTTCTCTCCACCCTCAGCCATCACTTTCCCTATCTGGTTCTGAGATGAGTCCTCAGTCTTCCTGTCTGTGAAATGAGAGGG
Source organism: Trichosurus vulpecula (assembly GCF_011100635.1). Lineage (NCBI taxonomy): Eukaryota > Metazoa > Chordata > Mammalia > Diprotodontia > Phalangeridae > Trichosurus > Trichosurus vulpecula. The sequence goes on from NC_050577.1 coordinate 23,330,171, forward strand.
TTGAACTACAAATCCAGCCTAGAATCTGTATTTTAAGTTGGGCAGTTTCCTGAAAACCACAGGAAGAGATGCCAGTGTTTGTACAGTTCCATGGTGAAGAGGGATGCTGCCTCTCTGGCCGACTCTAGCATAGGTGGCCTGGAAACCAGAGTCGATGGCCTTCCCCTAAGCTCATCCCCTTTAAAGCCTTTGCCCAATGTGGAATGTGCCCAATGTACTTCTTTCTGGCTGAAGATGGCACCAGATGCCTTTGGTTCAGGAAGCAAGGGAGAACAATGAAGTCACTCAACACTGCTCTGGTCTGTAACCTGGTCTCAGGATAGAGTTTCTGTGGGAGAGGCAGCTGGGTGGAACTGAGGGAGGAGGCCAGAGGGGGCTCAGATGAAGCCTTAACTGGGCTTTGTGGGAGGGCCCCGGGAGGGAAGAACAAGGCCCTCTTGTTCAGATTGAGAGGCCAGAGAAAAGCAGGTCAAGGGCAACTGTAAGCGTTTTGAGCCCTGTTAATGAGGTAACTAGGGTTGGTTTGCTAGGGGAAGACAAATTTGGGATGTTCTCAGATTTAACCAAATTCTGTATTGGGGTGCAAGAAAAGTGCCCCCATCTCCAGGAAGTGGGATCCTGGGATCTTAGACTTGGGTGGGACCAACCGCAGGGCTGCCTCCTCCAACACCTCCATTTTATAGACAAGGAAACTGAGGCACAGAGAAATTGGCCTAGACCCCAGGAACCAGAAATACAAATCTTTCATTTTACAGAGAGGAAAAGGAGAAGTTTTAAAGCTTGAAGGGACTTCAGGGTCTGTTTCATTCTTTCTCCTCGTTTTACAGATGAAGGACAGAAAAGTATATTGACTTGTCTAAGGTCACACAATTAATAAATGGGAAAATTGGGATTTTCCCCAAATTTTCTGATTTTAGGGCCGCTAGGTGGCTACACAGTACATAGAGCACTGGACCTGCGGTCAGGAAGACTTGAGTTCAAATCCAGCCTCAGACACTTCCTAGCTGGGTGACCCTGGGCAAGTCACTTCATCCTGTTTGCCTCAGTTTCCTCATCTGTAAAGTGGTCAGGCTCAGAGGAGAGGGCCCTTCCAGATGTAAATCCACATCCCCTGTCCTCTGTGCCTCCTTCCACTCTAGAGCGTGACCACTGCTACGACCTTCTTCTCCAAACCGCCTTAAATTCATTTTAGACTTGTTCTGTCAGGCCTCGGAAGGCCAGCTGGATGCCAGGAAAAATCTTGGGGCTGGTGGCACAGTGGATAGAGAGCTGGGCCTGAAATCAGGAAGACCTGAGTTCAAATCCCAACTAGCCATGTGACCTTGGGCAAGTCATTTAACTTCTGTCTGCCTCAGTTTCCTCAACTGTAAAATGTGAATAGTAACAGCATCCCCCTCACAGGGCTGTTGTGCAGATCAAAGGAGGTAACATTTACTGAAGTGCTTAGGACAGTGCCTAGCACACAGTAGGTGTCATATAAATGCTTATTCCCATCCCCACTAATAATGAGAGGGGGGATTGGTTCCTCTTGTTTGGGGGTCTTCAAGCAGATGATGAATGACAACTTGTTGAGGATGTTATGGTGGGGATTCCTTCTGGGTTTGGGGTATAGGTTGGACCAGATGGTTCCTTCCAACTCAGATGCTATGAAAACCAAGGGCGCCATATTGGTACAGTGTCTGACACAGTAGCGCAAACAAGTGCAGCCAACGCATCCTTCCACAGACCAATCATCGGGGCAGTGAGGTGTAATAGGGGAAGGAGCACTGGACCTGGAGTCAGGAAGACCTGAGTTCAAATCCTACCTCAGGTACTTGCTAGCTATGTGATCATGGGCAAAGTCACTTAATTGCTGTCTGCCTCCATTTCCCCATCTGTAAAAAAAGGGATCATAGTAGTCACTTTACCTCATTGGGCAAGTGAGGATCCTCATTTGTCAAATGAGGGGATTGGCCTCGATGGCTTCCGAGGCCCCTTCAAGCTCTGATATTGGGGTGAGAGGGGAGGTTAATGTGTGTGCCTATCTGTGAGACAGGGAAGCGCCATCAAGTCTGCACAGGTGAATTCTATCCCCATAAACTAGGTCCTTTCAGACATTCCACACAAGCTTGTATTGTAGGAGGAGAGAGGAGAAAAAAAAGGAAATCACGCACTTGAAGAGCACAAAGAATCTTAGGGTTTATCTAATCCAACACCTTCATTTTTCATACATAAGGAAGCTGAGACTCTCCTAAGGTCACTAAGCTAATTTGGGGCCAGAAATAGAACCCAGGTCTCCTACCTCCCAGGAACTCTTTGCCTGATCACACTCCCTTTGTAGTTAGAATAGCTGATATTTTTTAAAAAAATAAGTTAATTTATTTATTTTTAGCTTTCAATATTCACTTCCATAAATTTGAAATTTTCTCCGCCGCCTCCCCTCCCCCTCCCCAAGACAGCACCAATTCGATACAGACTCTGCACAAACATTCCAGAACAGCTGATCTTTAAAAATAAGAAAGGGAATGATGAAAGATGACACTATTCACAGTCAAATTTGAAGGTCGACCTTTAAACAAAGTAATTATTTCAAACTTTGCCTCAACAAATGATTGCTCAAATAAACAACCAAAATGAGGGAAACTATCCTAATTAAAGCCACAACATCCAAACTATTTACATAAAACAATACAAATTCTAACAAGATAGCATCCACAAGGTCATGTGTCAACAGTGTGGTCATTGCAAAGGCTAGAAGACCCAGGTTCAAATCCAGCTTCGGTCATCTGGGCTCCTCTGGGCAAGACACCTGAGCCCTGCAGGTCTCAAATGAGGAGTTTGGACTGGAGGGCTCAAACCCCACGTTAGTCTGCAAGATGCCTCCCCCGTGTCCCCACTCCCCCCTCACTGCTACTTCAGTAATTTCCTCTGAAATACCTCCCATTTACCCTGTCTATAGCTTCTCTGTATTTGCATCCTGTCTCCCCCATTATACTGTGAGCATCTTGAGCACAGAGGCTGATTTTTAAAAATCTTTCTTTGTATCTCTATGCCTTAGCACAGGGCCTAGCATACAGTAGGTGCTTAATAAATGCTTGTGCACAATGGTGGCCTCTGAGGTCCCTTTCAGTTCTAGATTTAGGTTTTCTGGTATAGTGGAAAGAGTACTACAGTATGTAGGCATTGGCTAAGCTCTATGGTCCCTTCCAGCTCTGAGGCTATGGTCTCTATGGCCCAGCCATGAACGCATGCTGTTTTCTCTGCGTTCCCTTTCTGTTCCTTGGTCCCTCCTGCCATCTTGATTTCCAAATGGCTTTGTTTGGCCTTTAGCTCCCCGACTAAGCCTCTGAAAACACTGGCACTGGCCCAGGTGCCAGGCCAACGTAGCAGGGGGGAGGGGGTGCTAGACTTGACCTCTGGACAGACCTGCCACTAGCAGCTGGGTGACCCTGCACAATTCATTTGATCATCTCTAAAATGGGGATGATGTCTATAGTATCTATCCTATATAAAGGTTGTGAGGATTAAATGATGTAATGTACATAAAGCCCTTTAACCTTAAAGTGTTACAAAGATATCAGCTATTCCCATTATTATTATATATGTGTCAGACTTTAGGGAAAAGAACTGTGGATTTGGAGTCAAAGGGTGTGGGTTCAAATCCTGATGCTTACTAGTTATGGGAATTGGGCAAGTTCTTTAACATTGCTGGGCCTCAGGCTCCCCCAATGCAAACCAGGAGAATTGGGGAAAAGATGTAACTAAAGTGACCAAGCTTGGCCTTGGAGACCTTAGACAGGTCACCTTACCTCTCTGGGTCTCACTTTCCTCATCTGTAAAATGGGGGGTTGGATGAGATCATTCCACCGCTAGCTCCATGACCACATGTGAGAAGAGATGAGAATAAGTGCCGCTCTTCCTTCTTTGCAGAGGTGGGGGATTATGGGCATGGTCAGCTGCATGTACTCTCAGACTTGGTGATGTGCTCCTTGAACTGCCTTTTCCCCCTCTCTCTTTTTAATTCTTTATTTCCAAGGGACAGTCCCCCTGGGTAGGGAGGGGGAAAGGATATATTCAGAAATAAAGGTGATATAAAAATTATCAATACATTTTTATTCAAAAAAAAAACTAGGGGGTTGGATGATAATTTCCATGGTCCCTGGTCCAGCTCTCAGTCCTAGGACTTATGCTCCATGTATGAATCCTCCTTTTCCCTCTGCCCCAACACTCCCACTTGGTCAGCTTTTCCCACAACCCCCTTCTCCTTGCCACCCCCCAGCAACATCACTGGGGAGGGGAGCTATGATATTAGGAGAAGAAAGGGGCCCAGCCTCAAGGGGTGCTGCTTCATGGGCCGGTAAAAGCACAAAGCTCCTTGCCCTTGATGTGACTTTTCTTTTTTTTGAAGCAAATGTAGAGTTTAAATCCAGCACTACCCCTAAGTTCCTCACTAAGCACACTCCATCCTTCCCTTCCTCCCTCTCTCCTTCCGTCTACCATTGTTCCTTCCATTCTCTGGCTTCTCTTTCCATTTTTTGCCTTAAGTTCTATGGATGCTCATGCTTTGCAGGCAGTAGGGAAGGAACCAGGAGATAGGACATAACAAGACTAGATGATAGTGGTTAGTGGTGGCAATTTGCTGGAGAAGATGGGAGGGGACAGGCTCAAGGGTACACATAGAGGGGTTGGCCTTGGTGAGGAGAAGGGCCACCTCTTCATCAGAGACTGGAGTAAAGGGGGAAGGGAGCACGATGACGAAATGGTTTGGGAGAAGAGGGAAGGGCCTCGATTTTCTCACTAAAAACTCTTCAGTTGGAAGGAGGAAAGGAAGGAGAAGATGTGTTTTCTCTACTAAGCTTTTCCACCTTCATCACTTCTCCCTTTCTTTCTAAACCATAGATTGCCCAGAAGCCCTAAGGACAGATCCAGATCCAGTGGTGACTGAGGGGAGCCATCTGAGTGACTGGGAGCTGTTCTGGGGGAGGGGGAGAGAGGGAAAGCCATTTCTCAAGATGTGTCATTTGTACCTCAGGCAGAGATGGTGTGTACGATGCCTATAGATTGTTTCTTGGCAGAGCCTGTTAATGGGGGTCTGGAACACTGTTCAAACACTGTGAAAGCCACAGCTGTCCAGGGCATGAACAAAGAGCTAATTTGGGCCCCGGGCCCCACATCCTGAGCTGCTCCTCTGAATTCTTGCTTCCCTTTATTTTGCCAAGTCACTAAGATGAGCGCACAGATGGACGGTGCCCTGCGTCCATGGGGTCAGCAGACATGGAAGCCATGAAGAAAATGGAATCCAGAGCTGAGAACCCCATCCTGGTTGTAAGTGAACATTCATTAAGCAGCCCCGATTTGCTCTGCTCCAAAAATGTAGAAAATGTGATTCTGAGGCCATAGGGACACGCATCAGACGTAACAGCTCAGGGCCATCTTTAAACAAAAGGTTCTTTTACTAAATCACACCCAGAACATAGCTCGAAAACTGGAAGGGCCCTCAGAGGACACCTACTCCAATCTTCTTACTTTACAGGTGAGGAAACTGAGGCTTGGGGGGGTGGTGGAGGGAACAGGTATTAAGTGTCAGAAATCCAAGTCCTCACTGCACTGCACTAATATCTTGTTTTTACATCTTTTTCACTTCCTAGTATATGTTTCCTGTTCTGCTACCCAGAAAGCCAATCTTGAACAAAGAATGAAAAACAGGGGGAAAAGGAAGTTTAGCAAAACTAACACCCCAGCCCATTGGTATAAAAAATGGCAGAAGGCAGGGCCTCAACTCCAGGCCTTGTGAGTCAGGGATCCTCCATCTGGGGGGGGCCTCCCCTTTTTTAGCATTGGAGATGTGCTCCAGAGGCCTTCTGGCCTGAGCAGAGGAAGCTCACTGTGAAGGGGAAGCTCGAATCGGAGAGAACCATCCCTAGCCCAGACGCTCTCCAGTCTGACCATCGGTGTGGAGCAAAGAGAGCCGGCCCTGGAGGCAGAGGCCCTGCGTCAGCTGGAAATCCAGCTCTGTCCTCACTACTTGTGTGACCGCCTCCATGGGCCAGTCTCCCCCTTTATAAAATAAGAGAGCCGATTATGTGGTGTCTGAGGTCCCTTCCATTTCTAGAATTAAATGATAATAATAACAGCATTTGTACAGTGCTTTAAGGTTAACACCGTGCTTTTTACAAATGTGATCTCGTTTGATCCTCACAACAACCCTGGGAAGTGGGTGCTGTGATTATATCCATTTTACAGATGAGGAAACTGAGGCAGACAGAGGTTAAGTGACTTGCCCAGGGTCACATAGCTAAGGTTGGATAGGAGTCAGGTGTTCCTGACTCCAGGCCCTAGCACTCTGTCCACTGTACCACCCAGCTGCCAACAGTGAGTTTGAATGCATCTGCTTGTGACCAAAAATGCCCTTGTTCAAACTTCCCTGGACGGTTTTTTAAAAGAGGTCTGGGTCATCTGAATCATCTCTGAAAAGCCTTATAAGTCCTAAGAAGGATAAACAAAACTTCCCTAAATGGAGCTGCTCATTCAGTCATTGTGGTGATTGGTTTTAGAGAGATATGATAGATATGATCCAAGAGAGTATTTTTAAAAATTTTCCATATGTGTAATCAATATTTATAGATGTCCTAAACACTGTGATTCTCAGCTGGGTAGCTCAGTGGCCTTGCAGTAAGGAAAACCTGAGTTCAAATCCTTCCACAGATATTTTCCGGAAGTACGACCCTGGGCAAGTCAATTAATCTTTGCCTCAGTTTCTTCATCTGTAAAATGGGGATAATCATAGCACCTACCTCCTGGGGTTGTTGTGAGGGATAAAATGAGATAATACACGTAAAGTGCTTTGAGAACTTCAGAGCATCACATAAATATGAGTTAAGAGGGGTGACGTACTATAGTAGATAGAGAAGCAATCAGGAAGATCTGGGTTCAAGTCCCACTTCTGATACATACTGATTCTGTGAGTGGATGAGTCTTCTAGGTGACTCTAACAGAGAACCTGAGAGGTCCATCCCTCTGTTTGTCTATAAATGAGAGTTCCCATCACCATCATCACCACCACCACATCACTACCACCACTATCACCACCGTCACTACCAGCATCATCTTCACCATCGCTACTATCACCACCACCATTATCACCACCACCATCACTACCATCACCATCATCATCATTACCACCACCATCACTACCATCACCAGCTTCATTACCCCCACCACCACCATCACCATCATCACCACCACCACATCACTACCACCACTATCATCACCGTCACTACCAGCATCATCTTCACCATCACTACTATCACCACCACCATCACTACCACCACCATTATCACCACCACCATCACTACCATCACCATCATCATTACCCCCACCACCACCATCATCACCACTACCACCATCATCACCGTCACTACCAGCATCATCTTCACCATCACTACTATCACTACCATCACCATCATCATCATTACCACCACCACCATCATCATCCTCTCTGTCGTTGTTCCTTTCACTACTTCAAACTACAGCCCATTTATTCCTCTTTTCTTCTTGTGTACTTCTTGTCAAATAACCTGGAGATCTTTGATTTTTTAAGATATTTTGTGGATATCAATGCAGAACACTAGAGCTGTCTATATTTTCTTAAAAATAATGTTTTGATATCTTTTGTCTTTATATATCCTTGACTGCTTTCTGTATATCTCTTCCTTCTCTTCCTAGAGAGCATTCATACTTCGTAATAAAGAACGTTTAGAAAAGAAAAAGGAAGGAAAAAAGAAAGAATGAAGTGAAAGAGAAAAGAAAAGAAAGAAGGAAAAAAGAAAGAAGGAAGGGAGAGAGAAAGAAGGAAGGAAGAAAGGGAGAGAGAAAAGAAGAAAGAAGAAGGGAAAGAAGGGAGAGAGAGACAGAAATAAAGAAGAAAAAAGAAGGGGAGAAGAGAAAAAATTGGTAAACCTGATGAAGGCATTGAAAAAAATTTGACATTATATGCAATGTTTTCTCTATCCATGGACCCTCGACCCGTTTGAGGGAGTAGGGGGAGGGGTTTTCTCACATCTCTAGGGCTGTCCATATTGTCTCTTTCGTTCTTGCTACATACGTCTGGCCTACTTCCTTTTCTATCACACATCCTCCAATGTCTTTGGTGTTGTTTCCTGTGTGCACATCATTAGGTAACCACTTACGCTTATTATGTTTCTCCAGGGCCTTGTGGGTAACACATACTTCGATTCTACAGGTTCGTACTCATGATATATGACTTGGTTTTGTTCATGGTAGGTCAGTACTGTTGGAAGGGCAAGGGCTATAGGGCTGACTGATGGACAGTCTTTGTACTGCATGAGTACCCACAAAACATCACAAGCGTATTAGTGGCCCTTGAGTAGAGGTCTTATCTCATGGGAGGGCATGGACAAGAGAAAACATGGAAAGGTTGTGATCTGAATTATTGGAGGGGATCCTTATGTCTGTGCCATAGCCATGGAAATATTGAAATTTCTATGATTTATTTACTTAATGGGCAGCTAGGTGGCACAATGGATAGTGTTGTGCTGCCTGGAGTCAGAAAGACTGGAGTTCAAATTTGGCCTCAGACACTTACTAGCTGTGTGACCCTGGGCAAGTCACTTAATCCTGTTTGCTTCAGTTTCCTCATCTGTAAAATGATCTGGAGAAGGAAATGGGAAACCACTCCAATATCTTTGCCAAGAAAACCTCAAATGGGGTCATGGAGAGTTGGACACAACTGAGAAATGACTGAACAACATTCAGTCCTTGGGAACACAACCTCAAATTTACACATTGTTTCAACGGGGAAAGTGCCATTTTCCATTTCTAGGAAATGAGAGGTTTGCCTGTAGGGTGAAAGGCTGCTGCCCTTTGTCAACCACAAGGTGCTAGATAAACATAAGTTATTCATATTATTATTGAGTTACCTCCAGATACAAACTGTGGCCCAGAGGAAGCCAAGTGGTACGCACTTCTATTCAGCTAACTAACTCTTCTGAAAAGTCACGTGGCTCAATTTTCCAAAGTAGAAAAAAAAAAGGCTCAATTAGCCTGGGAAGCCTGGAAGGCACGATGGTGATCCTGGGCAAAAACCAGAAAGAGACTCTAGGGCAGGGGTGAGGAACCTGGCCTTGGAGACAGAGACACAGAAAGAGACACACACACAAAGATACACACAGACACACAGACAGACACAGACACACAAAGACAAACAGAGACACACACACGCACACACGTGCGCGCACAGACACAGATAACACAGACACAGACACATACACACACACAGTCTGGACTCTGGGAATGGAGGAATGGCCATAATGACACAACCCAAGCCCAACGGCTGTCTTGGTGATGTTTCCTTAGTGTTTCTTTCCGCCCAGATGGAGACAGAAATACCAGTTTGGGGCACCTTCCTTTTTTATCTCAGTGGGGGAAAAACAAAACAGAAAAGAAATGACTTATTTGTTCAGCTACTCAAAGGCAAGGAAGTGAGGATGTGTGATGTGTTTACTATGTGCCAGGCACTATGCTAAGTGCTGGGGCTACAAATACAAGAAACGACAGTGCCTGCCTTCTAGGGGGTTATACTCTAAAGGGGGAAGACTATTAACTCACGAACAGGAACAAAGAAGTGGTGGGGGTCAGAGGAAGGGACCCTTACGTGCCAGGCTCTGAGAAGAGGGGACAAGGCCAAGAGTAGGAATGCAGGCTGAATAACCAGAAGAAGGTGTGACAGCCTATGTTAACTTTGCAATGTCCTCCTTTTGCTGCCATGCTTTGGATTCTCAGAATCCAATGGTCAGAATCAATCAAATCTTGTCTCAGAGAGTACTACAGAATCGTGTGATCACATTGATTTGGGACTTGCTGCGTCTAGAGCAAACCCACAGTGGCTGGTCCATCCAACCCTCCCCCACCTACACCAACACTGGCGGTACTCACTAGAGTTAGCCTCTCTTCTATAAAGTTTCTTGATTATCAGTCCATTTTCGGAGACAGAAGGAAACACCTAAGCTTTGCCCATTGCTATCTTAGGACTGGAAGGATGGCACAAAGGTTGTTCTGTCCATTCCCCTGGTTCCAAACCTCCAGCAGGGGTGCATAGTGTCCCTAATGTGTGGCAGAGAGGTCAGGAAGACATGGGTTCAAATCAGGGGTGATTGGTGAATATTTAACAACTGCCTCTCTGGGAGGGGGGAAGCTGGGTGACACTGGATGGAGCACTGGCCCAGGAGTCAAGAGGACCTGAGTTCAAAGCCAGCCTCAGATACTTCCTAGCTGTGTGACCCTGGGCAAGTCATTTAACTTTGCCTCAGTTTCCTCATCTGTAAAATGAGCTGGAGAAGGAAATGGCAAACACGTCTTTGCCAAGAAAACCCCAAATGGGGTCACAAAGACTCAGACATGACTGCATCACAACAGGAAATCTCTGAGAGGGCTGGGCTATGCTTAGCAGACTTTTAAGTTTAATTTGCACTATTCACATTTTCTTCATCACTTTCTAAGGTCCAGACTAGCAACAAAACAATCAAGTCCCTGTAGAATTTGCTCTGAGGTGTGTAAATGCTCACACATTGCCTTGGACACCTTCTGGCCCTAGTCAAGTCACTTAACTGCTCTGCGCCTCAGTTTCCTCGACCCACCCCCCCACTGGGGTGCTGTGAGGTTCTAGTGAGTACATCGAATGCTTTGCAAACCTGACAGTGGGGCAGAAACATGAGCTGTCATTATCAAGGCACAGATAAGGGGTCACAGGATTGCAGAGTTGGAAGAGGTCTTAGAGGTCCAGCACAACCTCTCTATTTTACAGACAAGGGAACCGAGGCAGAGTAAAGTGAAGGGATCCACCTTGGACTTGTGACTCCAGGCTTCTTTCCTTAATGATAATAATTATGCCTACTATGTCCACACACTGTGCTAAGAACTTCACGAATAGTACCTCATCTGATCCTCACAACCCTGGGAAGTAGGTGCTGCGACTATCCCCATCTTACAGATGAGGAAACTGAGGCAGAAGGAGTCTGTCTTTATTCCAGGATGTATTGGCAACCAAAAATGGGCTCCTTAGCACTTAGTCAACAAGTGCCCTTGACTCGTTTGGCTTTTTCCCCTGAACTGAATGCTGTTTGTATGTTGGACTGGAGTAAGCTTGTTGGCCCCTTCACCTTGCTTCCCTTGCTTAAGCTGATGGAAAGAACCTGTGCTTTCCCGGTCAACCCCTTCACCTTGCTTAAGCAGATTGAAAGAACCTGTGCTTTCCCCGGCGTACCTTACACCCCCGCAGAAGCTGGATGGTTAAAAGCAGCTCCCGTTGGAGCCAGAGGCTGCTACAGCCGCAGCCGCAGCCGCAGCCGCAGCAGGAGCTGCCAGTAGCAGAGCTGACCTACGGGAGGAAGCTGAACAAGGACTTCAGGCCAGTGGGTAATCTTTTTACCATAGAGGGGGAAGCATGATTTTGCTTTACGCAATCATGCTTCTCTGTAGCCTCCTGGTTACTCTTTCCAGGTGTACTTATTGGGCCTGGAAGCTTTTGATCAATATATCAAAATGAGGTTGCTGGTTCATGGGTTGGTTACTGTGGAGCCTAAATATATGTTTTGATTCTTCTGCCTTCTACTTTGAGAGTTTCTTATATCCGGCGGTTCCGAACCTTTCAGACATGTTTATGATCCTCTTTGAGATCATAAACTCTGCCCTCCTAATACACAGGATCACAGGGCTAGTGTCTGAGGCTGGATTTGAACTCAGGTCCTCCTGACTCCAGGTCCAGGGCTCTCTATTCACTGCCCCACCTAGCTGAGGGGCTTGTGGCCCTTCAAATGCCCTATGATTTCCTGGGGATTGAGTGCTCCCTCCTTTGACAGCTCTCTCTACACCTTTTCATCCCATGAGAGTTGTGTCCATGCTTCCCCTCAATCCGTCCTGCACTTCTGCATTCTTCATGCGCAGACCCGTCATCTGTCTCCATTCACGCCTCGGCCGCAGCAGCTCTTTCTCATCTCACCCAGAAGCTGGGCCTGGGGACACTTTGTTTGGGGCATCGCCTCTTTTCTTAACACTTTAAAATGCTACAGTTCCACCTCAGCTGCTTACCAGCTATGCAATGAAGACCGTTGTTTTCATCTCACAGTCTGTAACGTCGGTACCCTGTCTATTGATAAAGAGACGGAATCCGAATCCTTCCCATCTGTATTTGATTCATTTTATACAAAGAAATAACGGATTCATTGGTGGGGGGGGGGTAGATCCTTAATTCCTCTTGATCCTCTGCCCACTCAAAATAAGAATGTCTGAAATGTATTTAGTACCTTAAGGTTACAAAGAGTTTTTACGCACATTATATCATCTGAACCTCACAGCAAAGCAGACGCTACAAATATTATCCCCATTTTACAGTTGAGGGAATTGAGACTCAAAAGGGTCAAGCAACTTGTCCATACTCATGAAGTTGGTAAGCGTCAAGCACCCACTTTTCCAGGTGAGTGATCCTTGGAGCTTATTTTGTTGTTTCCACATCTGCCCACAGACCTTGGTTTTTTGTTTTTGTTTTTGGAGGGGGAAGACAGGGCAATTGGGGTTAAGTGACTTGCCCATAGTCACACAGGTAGTGTGTCAAGTGTCTGAAGCCAGATTTGAACCCAGGGCCTCCTGACTCCAGGGCTGGTGCTCTGTTCACTGCGCCACCTAGCTGCCCTTTGTTCACATTTCCCATTGGGGCTCGTTCTCCCTCGCTCCCTCGCTCTCCCTCTCTCTTTCCAGTGTTGACTTCTATCAATTGACCATGTCCTGTCTTTACTGATGACAGAGCTCTCATTACAGATCCCAGATATTTCTTTACCCACAGCCAGCCCCTTCTTCATTTCCTTTTAATTGTTTATTATCCAATCTCATCTATTCTCGCTCTGTCCCTAGGCCTGTTATTGAAGTCATTTAGTTATTTCTTTTTTCTCTGGCAATATCCTTTTGGGATCTTTTAATCCATGACTTCTCAATTTGAGAGAGAGAGAGAGTGAGAGAGAAAGGGTTCATTTCCTTGTTCTTTCCTTGGTGTCATCTGAGTGACTGTTCACATTTGAGGCTCTCTGGTTGTTCCCTTCCTTTTCCCGTCTTCCCCTTTTTGTTGACCTATTTAGGTGCTATTTTTATCTAACTTCTCTAAGGAAGCTCGAGGAATCGGGGTTCTTCTCAACCTCTCACTCTGCCATCTTGTCAGAATTCTCCAGGCTTATTGTTCATTGCTCTCCTTTACTCTCCCGATATTCTAGCCACAGTAGACTATTATCTGTCCCTCTCCTCAATCAACGTCCCATATCCCCACATCTTTCTGTGCCCAGAAGTGTATTTCTCTTTACCTGTGCTTCTCAGGATCTTCCCTTCCTTCATAGGTCAGTGCAGATGCCACCTTCTCCATGTAGACTTCCCAGATTATTCTCCTCAAATTATATTTACTTAATTGTTGGATATGTTGCCTATGTTGGATGTCAGCAGTCAAAAATAAGCTCTTAGAGGGCAAGAACTGTTTTCTTTTAGTCCCTCAAAAGCAAGCAAATGCCCTGCATAGTAGGTCCTTGGTGCATATTTGTTGAGTTGAATTTAGAAGATCCTCAGTCTAATCACCTAAGTGGATATCCCTCCTTCTGTCCTTGACACATAACCATCCAACCTCAGCTTGAACCCATCAACTGAAGAACAATCTCCTATGATATGAGGGATCCTGTTCCACTGAAGGGTGACTATCACTGGTAGAAAATTCTTCCCCATACAGAATGGAAATGTGCCTCCCCAGAACTTCCACCATTTCTCCTTGTTCTGCCCCCAGGAATGATGGGATAATTCTGCTCCCTCTTTCACTTGACAGACTTTTCAAAGATCTAAGAACAGTCTGCCTTCTTCTCTAGGCTAGACATCCCCAGTTTCTCCAACCATTCCTCATAAATACCAGTGATGGTTCCTCAACAAAATTCTCTAGATTTACTTGAATTTTACAGTAACGCTGTAATTTATTAATATCTCTCTTAGAATGTGACACCTAGAAACAAAACTTCATGTATAGGTTGATGAGTACAGAATACAGTGGGACTATACTTTCTTTGATCTGGAAAGTCTACTCAGTTCAGCAAAAGATTGCATTGAAAGAAAGCCCTGCAGAATTGGTAGAAAGTTGGCCTCAGAGTCAGAAAGATCTAAATTCAAATCCTGCTTCTCAATCAATCAAAAACTACTTATTAAGTGACTCTATATGCCAGGCACGAGATACAAATAGGCTGTGTGATCCTGGGAAAGTCACTTAACTTTCCAGTGTTCCAGGCATTTACTCTCTACAAGGCTAAGTTACAGTGAAGGTGCTGAAATGTATTAGTTAGGGGAGTTTCTTCATTGGGAATTCACCATACCAGTGAAATCACATATGATCCAAAGAAGTATGTCATATTAGCTTTTTTGGCAGGCGCGCAGCACTGCTGGATCATATTGAGCATGTGGTCACAATTACAGCTCGCAGATTTTTTTCTCATATGAGCCCCTGCCAAGTCAGATCTCTATTATCCTTTTGTTGTGCAACTTAGTTTTTGAACCTAAGTGAAGTACTTTACATTTATCCCTTTTAAATTTCATTTCATCAATTTCAGCTCAGATGATTCTGGTTTGTCACAATCTTCTCTAAATTGCACGGCTATCATCCATTATATTAGTTTTCCACCAGAGCTTTGTGCTATTGGCAAATTTAAAAGCACACCTTCTATTATTTCAACCAATAAAAAGTATGACCATAACTGGGTCAAGAACTTAGTCCCACAGCATACCAGTAGAATTCTCCCTCCAGAGAGACATCAATTAATTAATCAACCCTCATACAAGTTCAGTTAACTACGCATCTGCCTCACTAGGGAATCATTCAATTCACATTCTCCAAATTGTCCTAAAGACTATTATACAAATCACAGAAGGTCAGGGTTGGAAGGGAATGTGGAGGCCATCTAAACCAAAACATGAGAGAATCTGTCAGATGGCTAGCTGAAATGAAGACACACAATGTCTACAGAATCACCTTATTCTAACAGACTAGTAATCTTTGTAAAAACAAAAGGATTCAAGAGAAATAATTGTAAAATATGCAAGACCACATGAAAACATGTTCCAAATTACTAGTAAGAGAAATGCAAATTAATACAGCTCTGAGGTTTCATCTCACAGCTTGCAAATTGGTAAAGATAGAAAAAAAACCCCCAAAACAGGAACCATCAATTTTGAAGGTATACACTACTACATCGTTAGTGGAGCTTTAAATTATTCCTCCTGTTTTAGACATTAACTTGGATTTATGCAAGAAAATTGTCCAAGCTGTTCATACCCCTTGACCCAGCCTGCTCACTACTTCACTTCAAAGGGGTCAAAGAAAGAAACAGAGGGTCAAAATGCTCATTGTAGCATTTTTTCAGGGAGCAAAAAGTTGTCAACAAAGTTGGAAATAGCTGGACAAACTATGGTCTGTAAATATAATGGGATATCATTGTGTAAGGAGAAATAACAAATATAAGGAATTCAGAGAAACATGGGAAGATTTTGTAAGAACTGAGCCACAATGAGATCAACAGAAGGCGAAAACACACGAAATAACTGCAACAGTGTGAATGAAAAGATGACTAAAAGTCAAGCTGAACTCTGAGTCTGAATAGATCTTCCACCCTGGCTCCCTGGGCTCTGAGAGGTGAGCTGCATCTTGCTAAACATCTTCCATGTTCCTTTCCAGAATCCCTTTCTGTGCTGTTTTCCTCTATTAGAAGCAAGGACTATCCTCTTTGAAAGCAAGGACCATCTTATGTCTTAATATTTCTGTTCCCATCTTCATGAGTTCAAATCCAGCTTCAGATGCTTACTAGCTGTGTGACCCTGGGCAAGTCACTTTATCCTGCTTGCCTCAGTTTCCTCATCTGCAAAATGAGTTGGATAAGGAAATGGCGAACCACTCCATTATCTTTGCCAAGAAAACCCCAAATGGAGTCATGAAGAGTAGGACATGACTGAAAAATGACTGAACAAAATAAGTACAAGAATTAGCAACTTTCGATAAAAACTATTTAAAAAAAATATTTCTATTCCCACCTTAGCACACTTAATAAATGCTCTTTCTCTCTCTATCATCTAAACAGAGAGGTGGGAGACTACTACGGCAGAATGGTATATACAGGGTCAGATGAAGGTTATATCTGTTTTTTAAACTTTTGTCCTTTGTTATAAAAGAGAGGTCCAGTTGAGGGGTGGGGTGGGAGTGAGAATAAGATGTCTGTGATGCAAGAATAAAAGGCATCAAAATAAAGCTTATTTTAAAAAATCAACCAATAAATTATTCAAGAAAAAGCAACCAAATGCAAAAGGAAATGAGATAAATTTGACTTTTGATCTTAGTCAACCAGTACTGGACTTTATTGTCCAACATTTCCTTAAATAACAATTCCTTCCCACTGCATCTCTGTTTAGCCAGGGACCTTCAGGGAGCTCTTGAGACAGCTGAAGCTCCCGTTTCACCAACGGCTGAGGTTTTGGCCACACTTCTAGAAAAGCAGGTTTTGGGCTGTGGGCACCAGGCTGAAGAGGGGGCCAGGAAGCAAAGGTTCACCAAGCAGTAAGAAAAAACACCGGACAAATTTAGAACCTGAGGGTGGGAAAGAATGGTCAAACCTGGACGGAACAAAGAGAGGAGAGAGTCCGTGCCATCCATTAGAACCATGATGATGCTTTTGTGGGAGAGGCCCAGATATGCAACCCTCTGAGCAGATACAGAAATATCTCAAGATGATTGTTATTGGGGTGAAATTGTCTTCCATCAGAATGCAGTGGGGGCAGTGGAGAGAGCACAGACTAGAGTCAGAGAAGGGGGGGGTTCAAATACATCCTGAACTTAGTGCCTGTATGACCTTGGACAAGTCACTTAACCTCTGTTAAATCTCAGTTTCTAAAATGAAGAGGTCGAACTAGGTGAACTGTAAGGGCCCATCCAGCTCCAGAGCTCAGACTCCTTTTCCTGACTGTAGACTTTTGTGTGTCTTATATACACTTATGTATGTATGCACTGTACGTATCTCCTGTCTTGCATATGCTTATGTATGTATACATTGTATCCCAACAGAATGTTAGCGCTTTGAGGACTTTGCACTTTGCACCTCCAATGCCTAGGGCATAGTAGGTGTTTAGGTTTGGAAAGTGCTTCATAAATATTTGTCTCATATGATCCTCACAACAACCCTGGGAGGTAGGTGCTTATTATTATCCCCACTTTACAGTGGGAGAAACTGAGGCAGACAGAGGTTAAATGACTTACCCAGGGTCACACAGCTAGTAAGTATCTGAGATTGGATTTGAACTCAGGTCTTTCTGGCTCCCGGCCCAGCGTTCCATCTGCTGCACCACCCAGCTGACTATACTAGCTAGTGGGGAATACAAGGAGTTTATATTCTGCTAAAGTAATTCTTCCCTGGAAGTTTTTCCTGTGGTTTTTTGGTGGCGGGCGGGGGTTAGGGGAGGAGGGGAAGGAAGGGAAGGCATGTGGGTATAAGAAATTTCCAGGTCACCACGTTCTCTCTATCTATTTGCTGGTTCTCTATCTAGAAATCTGATTTAATTTTGGGAAAAAGAAACAAGCAAACAAAATAAAATGTCTCATCACTTTCTTTTCTCATACGTACTGCTCCCCAGGAATGAATAAAGCCCAAAGGATCATGGATAGAGAGCTGGAAAGGACCCCAGAGATTACCTGGTTAATTACTTGGCTAACTCCCTCACTTTACATTTGTCCAAGGCCACACATGTAATAAGTGCCAGAGCTGGGATTCGAACCCAGGCCCTCTGATGCCAAAAATCAGCACACTACTACATTCACTGCCCCCATGCTAGAGAGACCACTCGTTTTGTTCTCTAAGGGGGCCTTGCTGGAGGAAAGCCTCCCGTGCTCTCCTTGCTGTCCCCAGGGAGGAAGTCAGTCAAATGTTCAGCAGCAGGTTTTCTGAGGCGGCTGGCAGTACAGATAATGACCCAGAGGCCCCCTCTTTCCTTTTTCCTTCTTTTCTCCCCATGTCCAAAGTCACTATTATCCAGCTTTGTACTAGGGATGGGGCGGTGAGGTTTGGGAGGATAGGGGACCAGTGGTTTCCAGTTCCAAGCATTTAGCAACAGCTACTGTTATAGCAGGAGGGCCCCTGTGATGGGGTGGGGGGCTGCTCTTCATCCCTCTCTGCTCCTTCCTACAGCCCCTCCCCACCCACTCAAGGGTGAAACTCTTTCACTTCTGAGGTCCCTCTGCCCCCTCATTCTAGGCTTATTCAGAATGACCAGGTAAGCCCACGCTTTTCTGGAGTGAGGCCTCTTACAGCATCACACTGCCACTCTGCCTGCCAAGTCACACCCCCACCTCTCCACCACTGTCCAAACATGATACTTGGCCCATAGACAAAGGAGCCTTTCAGCCACCTCTGAAGCAGGGGCCTCCACCCATCCCCCAACCAGAGCCATTGGAAGAGGGGAGGCTTTGAAAGGCCAGTGAACAGGAAAGATTAGCGATTAATGAAGTCAGCTCTCAGCTCTGCAGGCTAACCTGGCCGAGTTCATTCAGGGAGGCCAAGAAAAGGAAAGCTGGACTTAAGAGTCACTTAAGGCTTGGGTTCGAATTTAACCTCTGACATTTCCCAGCTGTGTGATTATGGGCAACATGACCATGTCTTAAACTCTCTGGCCCTGACTTCCGCCATCTCTTAAGGCAAACCTCAAAAAAGGCTGTACAAATGTCACCTGTCCATAAGGACCCAATGTGCGGGGGTTGACTCCTGCCTCGGTTACTACCAAGGTATGCAAATTTGAAAGCACTATAATAAATGTCAGTTATTGTTATTGTCATTAAAAGATCAGTAGGAATTGCCTCAAAGTGCATCAGAAGGCCAGGGTTCAGGATTCAAATCTTACTTCCACAACTTATTTCCTGTGTGACCTTGGACTGTCAGCTGAATCTTTCTGGGCCTCAGTTTCTGGAGATGACTGAACTAGACAAACTCTCACAAATCCTCCAATCCTAAATCTAAGGTCCTATTATCCTACGCAGGCAAGAGGCTTTTTAAATGCCATGGAAAAATTAACTCTATAAGGATTTGGAGTCAGAAGGCCTGGGTTCGAATCCTGGGCTCTGTGAGCTTGATCCTCCCCTCTATGAGCCTGTTTCCTCACCTAAAGCTTCTCCCAGGCCTCTGTTTCTTCATCTAAGGTCCCTCCCATCCCTAAATCCCATCAACTGTGGATCAACGACACTCAGGATCATCTCAGCTGTTGGTTTCAACCTTCTTCCCATTATGAGAACTACTCATTTAATTTAATTCCACAAGCATTTGTTAAACACTTCCCCCATGGAAAGCACCATACTGGGTGCCAAAGAACGACTGGCCTGCTAGCAACGTTGACCTGAATTTCACAATCCATCAAACATTCGTTAAGCACCTACTATGTGCCAGGCACCGAGCTAGTCAATACTGGGGATAGAAATACAAAGAATGAGCCAACCCTGGCCCTCTCAGGGGAGACAAGAAGTCTCATTATATGCTGTATTATTATATGCCATGACATACTGTAATGGTATATAGTATACAGGTACAGTTTATATTATACTGCTACGTCATATTATACTGTCAATCATGATATTCTCTGTTCAGAATATATCTTGTACTATAATATTACATATGGTAACATGCTATAATTATATATAATATTTACAGCATATGTCATAGGGCAGCTAGGTGGATAGAGCATTGGGCTTGGAATCAGGAAGACTCATCTCCCTGAGTTCAAATCCAGCCTCAGAGACTTACTAGCTGTGTGACCTTGGGCAAGTCACTTAACCCTGTTTGCCTCGGTTTCCTCATGGATAAAATGAGCTGGAGAAGGAAATGGCAAACCTCTCCAGAATCTCTGCCCAGAAAACCCCAAATGGGGTCACAGAGAGTCAGATATGACTGAAACGACTGAACAACAAGAAGTAAATATCACATGTTATCATACGTTATACCAGAGATATCAAACTCACCCCGAGGGCCTGCGAAATTCTGCATGGAGCTGGAATCATATTTAAATGCAATTGGGAAATATTTAACAAGATAAATAAAAATATAATACAACACAGCTAATGTTAATTTGTGGTTTTCTAAGTCCATATGTGACCTTACATATCTGAGTTTAATACCACTATACCTGCCATACTACAATGTAACAATAATATTCTATTACAGCAGAACATATTTGGAATGAATACCAAGAGGTTTGGGTGGGAGGGCACTCGAAGTTGGGGGACCAGGAAAGGTGCAATGTAGAAGGTAGTTCTTGAGCTGAATCTTGATGGAAGAGGGGGATCCAGTGAGGCGAGGGGAGGAACGAGGGCCTTCCAAGCTTTGGGGGATGGCCAGGAGGAAGGCTCAGAAGGGGAAGGCTCATGTGAGGAATAGAGATGGCCAATTGGACTCCATTGAGGAGCTTGGGAGAGGTGGTGATGCCTGAGGAGGCTAGAGAGGTTGAGGCATCTTCCTCCTCTTGCCTGACTTCTGGCTGAGATCATCACAAGGAGGACAGTGGGAAGAAGTGACCATCCAGGGACCAAAAACTAGTCTATAAATTACCCTTCTCCCCTCCTGTATCCAAAGGAGCACCAGGATCCAAGGCCTGAATACACAGGCCACTTTCCGCTCCCTCATTTTTGATCGGCAGCCTGCCCCCAAGGGCTCAGTCCTGTCACTCTCCCTCACACTTCAATCTGAGCCATAGGTTTTTACCCCAAGGAGGTCTGCCCCACTTTAGGCAAACTCAGCATATGAAAATCTGCACTAATGAAGCAAATTGATTTGGGAGATAGGGAAGGAGTGATGGTTTACAGAAGGTTTTTTTCTTTTTTTTTTTCTTTTTAGTTTACAACACTCGGTTCTACATAATTTTGAGTTCCAGATTTTCTTTCCCCCCTCCCCCCCAACCCCAAGATGGCATGGAATCTGATATATCTTCTATGTACAACTTCGCATTGAACTAATTTACACTCTAGTCAAGTTGTGGAGAAGAATTATGACCAATGGAATGAATCATGAGAAAGAAGAAACAGAACCAAAAAAAAAAAAAAAACAAACACAAAAACAAAAACAAAAGAGAGAAAAAAAGGGAAAAAAAGGCTGGCGTAGTGTGCCTCAATCTACTTCATAGTTCTTTCTCTGGATGTAGATAGCATTCTCCATCATGAGTCCTTTGGAGCTGTCTTTGCACCTTGTGTTGCTGAGAAGAGCAAAGTCTATCAGGGTTGGTCCTCACAGAATCCACATATCTGTGCTTGGTTTACAGAAGGTTTTACCAAAGATCCCTGTCATTAGTAGGATTTAGAATTGGAAGGAGCTTAGCCTTCATCCAGTTTCTCATTCTGCAAATAAGGAAACTGAGTCCCCCATCACCCATCCAGCTGAAGTAACCTCCTAAGGTCAGTAAACCCAGAGCTCATCTCCAAAGTCAGGCCCGGGCTCATTCCAAGATGCTTAAGATGTCAAGTTCCTCGATTACATTTAAACCATGGCTAGGCACGGTGGCACAAGCCTGTAATCCCTGCTTTACTGGGGGATACTGAGTCTGATGCATTCCTTGTGTTTGGGAGTTCTAAACCACAATGCCACCAAACTGAAGCTGAGCCCTCAGGAGTGGGGAGCCATGGGCTGCCTAAGAAGACTGGAAAGAGAGTGCAGATTAGAGCTTCCATACTGATCAGTACAGGGCTGGGCCCAGGAGTGGTCAATGAATTTCCACAACCTGGGCAAAACAGGGAGACTCGGTGTCAAAAAACAAAAACAAAAAGACAAAGTTTTATTTGCAGCAACTTTGTAAGGGACCTAATGATCTTAGAAAGTGAATGTAGGAAGACCTGGGTTCAAATTCTGCCTCAGACACATGCCAGCTGTGTGACCATGGGCAAGTCACTTAAGTGCTGTCTGCCTCAGTTTCCCCATCTGTAAAACAAGATGAATAATAGTGCTTGACTCCCAGCTTGTTATGAAAACGAAATGAGATAAAATATATAGAGTGCTAGATAACTGTCAGCTATAATAATTATCTTTATAGCTACTCTATGGGTGGTATTATTCTCTATTTTTACAAATGATTGCTTCAGATGATGAAAAGGTAAGCAACTTGCCTCTGGTCACGCAGCTATCAGATGTCGAATTCAGGTGGAATCTGAGCTCAGGCCCAGTCTAGTCCATCCACAGACTATGTGCTATGCATTATCCTTAGTGAAAATAGATCCTGTGGACTCTTCTTAGCACAGGTGGGAGACTATGGGTAGAGAACACTGTCCGATTTGGTTGATGAGTTGGTTAGCTTGCTGGTTAGTGCCCACCTTCCTGGCACCACCAGCAACAACTGCTGATCAGCTGCCACCAACAAGAGTCCTGACAGTAGCAGCCTCGCCCCCTCCCCAAGCCACCCCCATCTTCCCCCAGACCACGGGTCTTGCTTCTAGCCCAGTTTTCACAGATATCCTCAGAGAAAGTAATTCCTTTGGCATGGAGGCTAGCCATTCCCATCAACTATCAACCAACTGCTGTGTGCAGGCCAGGTGAGCCAGCCTGGATGAAGGAGAAAGAGATAGGAAGTAGGTCAAACCCACCAGTACCATATTGACCACTGCATCCCCTTAGATCTTACTGAAGAAAGCCCAGGAGCCTGAACCTAAGCAGCCTTGAGAAGGGCCAGGCTTCCAGCCCAGAGCCCTCTGCCACCATTCTGGAAAACAGTCTCCATGAGGATGCAGCCTGGACCTGTTCCTGCAGGGGCTGCAGCCACAGATGCTGAAGACCCAGGAAAGAAAGCTCTGAGTACGGCATCCTTGGCCCTGTCTAACGGTTCAGCATTCAAACTGAAATGATGCAAAAACAAGCTCTATGAGAAAAATTACAGAGATGTCTGTTTCCCAAGTCCTTGAAGTTGCATATTAGAAAATGATGTCACTTGATTAGTGGAAATGACAGTAAAGATGAGCTATCGTCATCTGCTTTGCTGCAGCTGCACCCCAAGAATCACTGACTTGCAGCAGAAACCTTCCATGTGTTATAGTCTCCCTCATTAGAATGCGAGCTCTCAGCAGACAAGGACTGTTTCCCTTTCCTATTGGTATCCCTAGCATTTAGCATAATGCTTTGTGCCATAGTAAGTCCTTAATAAGTGCTTCATTCATTCATTCATTCATTCACTCACTCACTCATTCATTCACTCATCTGGGCCTAGGGTCAAAAGTTGAAACTCTAGGACTCCAAGAAAAAGTTTCAGAAACGGCCCCATGACGTTTTGTGTTAACTCCCAAATACCTAGACATCCCATGGGGGGAGGGCTCCCTATAATATTCAAGCATTATTTACATCTAGACCCAGGCCCCAAAGGAAGTGGATTTATCACAACCCAGAATGGACATCTGGGTTGGGGCAGATGGTCTGCACAATTTGTGCATTAATCATACTATTAATTTGTCCTTTACCTCTTCCAAGCATAATAAGGTGGCAAAAGAAGGAAAAGTTAAATATATTGTGTATAGCATAAGATCACCTGACCAGCAAGGGCTGAGAAGACTGAGAACAAAGAATGTCAGCGCTAAGCAGGACCTTAGAGCATCTATAGTTTAACAGAGAGATAGAGATATAGATATATATATATATATAGAGAGAGAGTAGTCCAATATGGTAGTCATCCTTCAAGGAGGGAGAGGGAGAGGGAGAAGGAGAGGAAGAGGGAGAGAGAGAGAGAGAGAGAGAGAGAGAGAGAGAGAGGAGAGAGAGAGAGAGAGAGAGTAGTCCAATATGGTAGTCATCCTTCAAGGAGGGAGAGGGAGAGAGAGGGAGGGAGGGAGGGAGGGAGGGAGAGGGAGAGAAAGAGAGAGAGAGAGAGAGAGAGAGAGAGAGAGAGAGAGAGAGGGAGAGAGAGAGGAGAGAGAGGGAGAGAGAGGGGAGAGAGAGGGAGAGAGAGGGAGAGAGAGGGAGAGAGAGGGAGAGAGAGAGAGAGAGAGAGAGAGAGAGAGAGAGAGAGAGAGAGAGGGATAGAGGGAGAGAGAGAGACAGAGGGAGAGAGAGGGGAGAGAGAGAGTAGTCCAATATGGTAGTCATCCTTCAAGGAGGGAGAGAGAGAGGGAGAAAGAGGGACAGAAAGAGACAGAGAGAGAGACAGAGGTCCAATCCATGGAGCTCTACCAACTGAAACCTTAAAAAGGCACTTTTTCAAGGCTAATCTGTAACACATGTAGCACTGAAAAGTACGCTGGCCCCAATCCAATTAGCAAATGGTATGTAATGTTGCTTTTTGAAATCTGGCCACAGGCAACATTTACAACAAAGTTATTATTCTCTTGGCTCCTAAAATTAAAAATTAAAACACTTAGAATATCCAGAGTCAATGGTGAGTTCTTATTTCATTTTGCAAAATTGGAAAACTAGAATTATTGGAGTCATCATTTCTAATGACTGCAATTCTGTAATATAGTGATAAGAAAAACCAACTTGCTGAGTGGCTTGTCTGACACGTCTCTCATCAAGATCTTTGGAATCCATCTGATGCCTTCATCAGATACTCTGGAAGGAACCATTAGGTGCCTCCCGGGCTCTGCCTCGTTAATTCTCTCAAAAGATTCAGAGAGCGAGAAGCCCAGTGATGGGGACTGACGCCATGCATCCTGGAAGAACCCTCACTGAATGTGTAATGGAGCATCTCTATCCTGCCCCATGAGCCATACGCTGATGGAGTCAGGATAAAAAGCAACCTTGCTTGAGAAGGCTTGGGTGCCAGCCTTGGTTCTGCCAACAGTTCTCTATGTGACCTTAGAAGTCCCTTTCCCTGTTGGGGCCTCAAGGTTTCCTCATCTGTCAATAAAGACATGGCAAAAGACCCTGAGGTCTCTCCCAGCTCTGACATTCTACAGGACTTCTATGATATCACAGATCTATAGTTGTAAGAAACCTTTGGGTTCATTTAGTCCAATCCCCTCATCTGACAGATGAGAAAACTGAAGCAAACAGAGGTTAAGTGACTTGCCCAGGGTCACACAGCAAGTGTGTGACAGAGGCCATATTCAAACCCAGGTCCTTTCTGACTTCGAATCTAGTGCTCTGTTATACCATTCTGCCCCATAAATTTGAAAAGGGGCATTATTGAGTATATCAAAGCATTGAAATGAAGGTATATGCCCAAGGTGTGTGCCCCTCTGCTTTACGGAGGCATCAGAGAAAGAGGATTGAACTGAGAGCCGAACCCGGGATCTGAGTTCAAATTCTGATTCACCTACTTATTACCTGTGTTGCCTTGGGCAAGACTCTTATCCTCTTTGGGCCTCAGTTTCCATCAGGTTAGATAAAATTTGAGATCCTTTCCAGCCCCAGATTCTGTATGTGTGACTTTGGACAAACCACTTTACTTTCCCAGGCCTCAGTTCCTCATTTCTAAAATGAGTAAGTTGTCAGGATAACTTCTAAGGTCCTCTCTCACTCAGATCTATGATCCACTATCATAAATATTCTTCATTTCCAGCTTGGCTATACTGCTTGAACTTTTCCCATCATGATAGTATTAAAGGCTGTCATTATTATCAACACTATTACTATTCACGTGGGACAAACCAAGTGGATGAAAAGCATGGTATTAAATGGAGAAAAAGCAAAAAAAAAAATCCCATACATATTTAATTCAAGCAGACCCAGTTTTCTCTTTCTTCATCACATAATATCCACCATTGTGAAAAACTTTAAGTACCACTAGCTCAAATGAAGAAGCCTTTCCTGCAGGTCTAGCCACAACCCATTTTTTTTGCCTTATGAAATCTTCTAGCTCCCTGCTGTTCTATTATTCCTAAGTGCCTATGCCCCCAGATCCTATCTGCTGCCCATCACTATGCGCCATAGTGCATAGAGCGATGAGGCTGCTGCCTTGGTATAAAGGGGGGCCAGGAACATGAAGACAAGAGAAGAAAAAGGAATGTATTATTTCCAAACAGATTTTCCAGGCTGAGTAAATCTGGAAGCACTCTCTGCTACCAGCAAAAATCTTTTTTTTTTTAAAGCACTTTATTAAGGTGGGCAGTCTCCAATTGCTTCATGTCTGGCTGACTACTAGGCAAGTACACTTCTGCCAACCATCAGACAAAAAACCAAAAAACAAACAACAACCCAAATGTGGTGTCCAAAGTGAATTGGAGTAAGATTCCCCAGTGAGCGCCTCTGGCAAAGTGATTCTCCTGGCTGAGCTCACGAGGTTTTCCAACTGACTATTGACTATGGGCCCCAGCAGGACCTGCCAGACTAGACTTATTAGGTATACAAACGCTTCTGAGAGGTCAGGGGACTTTTCATTCAATCTCCACCAGTGGCCTGGAGGTATGTTTAATTGGGAATGCCTTTTTGATCTTTTGTCTCTGCTTTGCAAATAGAGTGCTTCTCTCCAAAGGATTTTTGCTTTCAAGTCAGACTTGCCTCCAGATCTCCATTTTCTCTCAGCAGTCTAAGGCAGAAAAGTTCAGAAAAATAAGAAATAGTTCTTGCTTTGAAAAGGGAGACTTTTAACTAAAAACCAAGGATCAAAATGTAATTGATTTTTCAAGGCCACCAAGGGAGGTGGTGACAGCTGTTTCCTTGAAAAACCATTCCCCAAATCAATCAACAAACATTAATTAAATGCCTACTGTGTGCCAGGCTTAGGTGCTAAGAATACAAAAAGATGCAAAAAGACAATCCCTGCCTTCAAGGAGCTCACAGGCTAATGGAGGGGGAAGGGGGGCAGAAACAAGTATATACAAAGCAAGCTATATAGAGGATAAATAGTAATTAACAGGGGTTAGGAAAGGCTTCCTGTAGAAGGTTGGATTTTATTTAGGACTTAAAGGAACCAGGGAGGTCAGTAGTTGGAATGATGGATCTAGAGCACCCAGAGCCAAGAGATGGAATGTCTTGTTCCTAGTATTGTAGTCTAGGGGTGCTAGGAACAGAACCAAAATATGTTGTGGGGTAGGGGTGCTAGGAACCCCAAAATGCAAGGGTACAGGGTAGGGGTCTGCCTCAAAAGAATTAGACCATTCAAGCCTTCTTTCAGTCCAAGTAGCAAGTTTATCGTAACACCAATAGAATCGGGCCAGACTCCTAGTGAATCTGCACTATTTGTGCTGCCAATACAAGTCGGCCAGATTTTAAGAGTTTGTGCATCTGATGAGGATAAGATGGATATTTTTATACAGAAAGATTGTGGGAAGATCTGGATGGGATCTAGGAGTGGCAAGTAGCCTGGGGTGGTCCAGAGGAAACAGAGAAAGGGGTCTAGATGGGACTAATGAGTGTCAAGTAAGCTAATTAAATAATTAAGGTGGGGTGGGCCAGATGCAGGCAGGGACTGGGCCTGTGTGGTAAAGTCCAGGGCCTTTTAGGGGTCCATCATTAGTGCCTCATCATTGGAACAGCCAGGAAGCCAGTGTAACTGGAAGAGTAAATAGATAGTGGGGAGGAAGGTATAAGAAGGCTTGAAAAATAGAAGGAAGCTAGGTTATGAAGGGCTTTGAATGCCAAACAAGCCATTTTATATTTGTTCTTAGAGGAGAGAGGGAACCACTTGAGTTTATTGAGTGAACCCATGATCTCTGATCTCTGTCTTTGCTCCTTTTAAGGGTGGCTAGGTGGCGCCATAGTGCATAGAGCGATGGGCCAGAACTCAGGGGGACTCATCTTGGTGAGTTCAAATCTGGCCTCAGACACTCACTAGCTGTGTGTCCCTGGGCAAGTCACTAACCCTGCTTGCCTCATTTTCCTCATCTGTAAAATGAGCTAGAGAAAAAAAATGGCAAACCACTCCAATATCGCCAAGAAGACTCCAAATGGGGTCATGAAGAGTTGGACACTACCCCAAATCCCCTTTTAGAAATGTGCACCTATCAGGATTGTCTTCTCTTCTCATAAAATTCATCTTTAAAAACAGTGCTCAGTTTGAACCTGGTGCCTGGCCACATGTAATGGGCTTTTGTCTTAGATGCTTGGATAAACTCCTTCAAATTTTCTCTTGCCGGGTTTCCTTCATTATTGAAAGCAAGATCTGAACAAAGATTTTCTTTTAACAATTTTTGACAAGCTCAGTCAGGAGAATCACTTTGCCGGGGGTGCTCACTGCGGAATCTTACTCCAATTCACAGTAGGCACCATGTTTTTGGGTTGGTTCTTGTTTTTTTTTTTTTTTTTTTAAACCCAATGGCTGGCAGGAGCATACTTCCCCAGCAGTCAGCCAGACATAATGAAGTGATTGGAGAATTAAACTCCCCAGCTCAGGAAGGTAAAGGAGAAATAGGTCCTGATAGAAAATTGTTAATATAATGACATAAATTGTTACTACCAAATGTAATATGGACTGCTACTCCCTTAAATGATCCTTGTAATGTCAGAATTTCCATAATGTCTTTACATTCCTACTCTTAAGACATTTACTCTTTATCAGATTGAGTTGAACCACTCTCTAGGTCCCCCTACCCAGGGATATGACCTTGTGGGAAGCCCAGCTCAAGCTGGATCTCAGCTTCTGGTGTCCTTGGCCTCTTCCATTGGGATTCATGGCATGAAGGACAGAAGAGCAAGAATGAAGTGACTTCCCTTGCCCAGATCGCCAAGAGCCACTGGGGTCTCACATCCAGGCCTTGCTACCTCATACTGCCTCCTAAAGGTATAAGAAGCTTTTGCATGGGTCTTGGAGTTGGGAAATCCACTGGACATCCTCCAGGGTGGCAGGTTTGCTACCCTGTTATCTCAGTTAAAGATTCAGGACCTGACAGTCCGCAAACCCGAAGTTTGGTTTTTGTTCTTCCTCATTTGTATATGAAGAAGGGAAGAGGCAGGTAAGGAATTAGCCACCGATGTGTTCCTCATTGCAAATATTCCAAAGGGAGGAGGAGGGCAAAAGGCAAGCCTCCTGTAGACTCCCACGTAGACAGGCTGTAACAAAGGTTGGGATAGGGAATAATTCTGCCTGTTACATCCACGCTGGAGCGATGAGGTTCAGCACAGAGCGGGAAAATTGGGGGGTAAAAATTAGGCCAGAGAAAAGTTGGGACCTTGGATACTAAAAATAAGACTTCAATACCATAGGCAGAAATGGGACTTTGAGCGTTGTCGAGGGGGACTTTGATACAGAAATTGTCCTCATTATCATACAGCAAAGATCAGAATACCAGTGAGGGATTAAAGAATGGAAAGGGAGATTTAGAAAACCAAAAAGGGGGTAGGGAGGAAAACCTCAGCCAACTCCAAAGGGATAAACATTCACAGTGACAAGACAGACATGGGTGGGAACTGGGGATGTCTTTTGGGAAGGCTGAAGTAGCGCTTTGTAAAAGCTGCTGTAGGACACCATAGCAAGGGAACTGAGTAACAAGGAGGCTACAGAGAAGCATGATGGTGTAAAACAAAATCATGCTTCCCCCTCTATGGTAAAAAGATTACCCACTGGCCTCAAGTCCTTGTTCAGCAATCCTCACGTAGGTCAGCTCTGCTACTGGCAGCTCCTGCTTCAGCTTCGGCTGTGGCTGTAGCTATAGCTGTAGCTGCCTCTGGCTCCAACGGAAGCTGTTTTTAACCATCCGGCTTCTGCGGGGGTGTAAGGTACGCCGGGGAAAGCACAGGTTCTTTCAATCAGCATAAGCAAGGTGAAGGGGCTGACCGAGAAAGCACAGGTTCTTTCGATCAGCTTAAGCAAGGGAAGCAAGGTGAAGGGGCCGACAAGCTTACTCCAATCCAACGTACAAACAGTATTCAGTTCAGGGGAAAAAGCCAAACTAGTCAAGGGCACTTGTTGACTAAGTGCTAAGGAGCCCATTTTTGGTTACCAACACACAACCCGAGTCAGGTTGGAGAAGACAAAAATAAAGACAGACAAGGAAAAAGAAGGAAGAATTTCTTCTTTCTTTTTGTTTTGTGTTAATTGCTTGGAAATGGTTCAGCAGAAGTTAATTGGTTAGGTAAATTCGTAGGCTTTGATCCAAGTTCCTGGAGGAGTGTAACAAGAAAGGAAGAGAGAAAGTTTAAGCAAGTGGGGATAAGAGAAAATAGAAAGCTAAAGAAAGTTGAAGTCAATTTTGTACTGACTGTGTGACTGAAGGTTTGAGGATAAAAGAGTTCAAAGAGAAGTTAGGGAAGTTTTGGTTCCATCGAGATAAGAAGGTTTTGAGAAAACTTTCAAAGAAATGCCTGTTAGCAATTTCAGATGGTCAGTGGCCTGTCAAGTTATAACATTTACTAACTGAGAGCCATGGGCTTTAAAATTTGAGGTGCAGTCAGCTTATGGCCCTTGGAGGAAAACTGAGGTTCTAAAAAAGTGTTTGTCTTGAAACTAAATGATGTGCTCTCTCTTATAGTGAGATATGCTAACGTGAAGAGAGTTATGATTTTTATAATAATTGATGATATGTGTAATAAATATAATGATAGATTAGGTCTTTCAGAATTGCCTCTTCTAGCTTGTAAGTCAGAAGCTCACAATGCAGCTTGAAATTATCAAACCTTGACAATGCTCACAATCACTGCCTTCTTGTGCCTGCATACCTTATGTGAAGAAAATTAAAGACTGTAGAATTTGTTCCCATTGCACAACTCTGGTTCTATGGCACGGGGGTGGCCACAACCCCCCAAATTTGAAATAATCAAAGAATTGTTGTATTATTGTGGGAAGCTACTCAAGCCCTGGGAAAGGATTGTTTGTAATTCAGCTTCCCCTGTCCCTTTCTTTCTTTCTTTTTTTGCAGGGGGGAAGTCAGGGCTATTGGGGTTAAGTGACTTGCCCAAGGTCACACAGCTAGTTAATGTGTCAAGTGTCTGAGGCCGAATTTGAACTCAGGTACTCCTGACTCCAGGGTGGTGCTCTTCTCACTGTGCCACCTAGCTGTCCCTCCCTGTTCCTTTCCACTTGTGATGCATGTACAAACTCCTCTCTCTTCACCGCAGCAAGGTGGAATTCTGATTCGAATTCCTGATTTGCAAATCTGTTCCTCAGAATGAAACTAATTAATTAAACAGCTACCTGATTAGTGGCACTCCTATTTCTGGCCTGCTGTTTTGTCATTTTCAGGTTAGAGACTGGCTCAGTAAAATCCTGTTAACATTATCCTACTAGGATAATTGTGGTTAATTAAACTTAGTGCAAAATACATTTGATTTTTTGGCAGTAAGGAAACATGCTTGGAAACTACATAGATCAGAAAACCTGAGTTAAAAACTGGTCTCAGAAATGTATTAACTGTGTTATCTTCAGTTTACCTTCAGTTCCCTCAAATGTAAAACAGATTAATGATGGCACCTGCCTCCCAGGGTTGTTGTGAGGATCACGTGATATAATTGTGAAGTGCTTAACACTGTACCTGGCAGGCACATAGTAAAGCACTAAAATACGAATGTTAACTACTATTATTATTATTTCTAATTGAATATAATGACTCCATACTGTACTCCTCTATATTGGGTTTTAGATGTGATTAGTATACGATGCCCAAAGTGATCAGATGAAATGATCTTCTGTGTAAGATAATTTGGAAATGCATTCTACTGAATTAATGTCATCTGACTGGTAATGGGTTTTGTTTCATGTTTTAAATACATGATATTTTGTATGTTGCCATTGTGTTTCTAAAATATTTCTTATATTGTGAAATTTGGGAAACCATTGTATTAGAAATGCTGTTAGAAAAGAAACTTTTTTCCTGGATGCTGTTAGATTATGAATTGAGCTGTTAAAAGTATGTGGTCAAAATGTTTGAAAACTGTTAAATATTTAATTGGATATATTTTGCTTTTAAAATGGATAATACTAATAACTTACTGTTGGGAAAAAAGGAGCAAAGGTTATTGTCTTAAGTTATCTTTATCTGTGAAGTTCCTTGGGACCTTCTACTTGGATGAGGTTATAAGATCTCATCAGCCCTATAGACCACATGTAAAATTTCAATTACCGAAGTTACATCTTTGAGCCAGCTTGGTAACAACAGACCTTATAGTCAAAGACTTCATTTTACTTTGGATTAACAGGCAGTACAAGATTTGAGACTTGGTGTCTGGGGTTTGTCATTAACTATCATGTACTCTCTCTCTCTCTTTCTCTCTCTCTCTCTCTCTCTCTCTGTATGTGTGTGTGTGTGTGTGTATAACTCCAGAATTTAGTTATTCTTATATTATAAATGAAGGGTAAATGAGATGTCTGTATGTGTGCTCATTGTTAACTGTTCTTGCAATGCGAGGGGGAAAATGGTAATACCCTGGGCTCAAGCTATGATTAATATAAATTTGCTGTTTGAATCAAACTCTTGTGGAACTGTAGTTTGAGATTATTCTGAGTTTGATTTCAGGTATGACTGCCTGAATTGCTCTTAAGCCAATAATCCACCTTCATGGGGAATACAATGAGCTGCCCAAAGGCAGTTTGGCCTGAAAAGTGCTGCAGGTGGATGTCTCTCCCTGGGAAAAGTTGAGGGGATGATCTTGCATAGACAAAGGTAGGAGCAGCTTGACTCAATTTCCTATTGTTATTTCCTTTCTGAACAGTAAATTTTCCTGCCTGGTTAATTCTGAGCCTGGCTGTGCTCAGGCTCCTTGTGAATAAAGTGGAATTTGGGGATGGGGACACAATTAGCTATAAAGTATTACTCTTGCCGGGAATCGAACAGAGCTAAGGGAAATTTTCCCCCTATTATAGCTTATGTCAGGTTAATCTGTGCCCTTGAAGGGACAGTCTTGATATTATCATAACCATGTCTCTTTTTTCCCCCTTTCATTGCGAATTTCTATTGTCAGAGCAGGTGAACAGTGACATTTTTGTCATAATACAAGATCAATTAATTATCACATCAAAACTAAAACATCTGAGTTACTATTATAGGATGCAAGCATGAAAGATCTTCCTGCTTTAATCGGAATTTGTGGTCAACTCCATATCCCTATCCTTAAAAGAGAGATAGGATAAAGATGTAAAAGTGTTTAAAAACTTGTTGGAGTAGGAAACTTTGAGAAAGCAACAAGATTGAGCTGTTTTTAATCTAAGGACTAGTATATATATAAACAAATAGCTTTCAAAATGTTTAAAATGGGACATATTAGTTTTGAGTATATTTAGATATAAGCTCTCAAAATATTTGGATTAAGGCTTCACACGTAAAATTTCATTAACAATTGTGACAAATCTTAAAATCATGTCTTTCTCTTCCTATGTTGAAGTATCTGCTTGATAACATTAAGAGACAGAAGTGCTCATTTTCCAAGTCAGGACCTAGTGGATCCCTTTCAAGAATAAGATTAGATTCATAAGGTCTGCACAGGGTTTTACTACATGAACTAATTACTGAAAGGACAATCTGATTAGCTTTTGTCACAGTTTACTAAATTATGCAAAGTCTTATCACCAGCAGGACTTAGTAGCTATCTGGAGAATCTCAGCAAGTGACCTGGAACCTGGAGATGGTTGAGGAAATGCCTCCACAGTCTGCCCTGATCCATATGCAGCTGTTTGAGAGATGAACAGGAAGTGCTTGCCAGATCCCTGAGGATTATGGATGCTGCAAAAGGACTTGATACCCCTAAAACTACTGCTGTGTTGGGTTTCTTTATTCGCCTATTATAACTTCACTTATTGTTAGTCACATGCATGTTATGGACCTGTTACCTAGTCTGTAAACTGCTTATGTTTCTGCTTGGATGAATGGCTCTGTAGGAACCAAGGCCCTTGTACCACATGTCTGCCAGTCATGGTTTGCCCACAGTATTTAAGCAGAGGCCCTTCATGTGGTCTCTAGCTGCCTTTCTTATCGAGTCTGCCTCTTCATGGAAGGAAACTATAATGATAAAATGAAAGTGGAAGCTCTACCATTTAAATAACTGCAAAGTGACTATATTGAACTGCCAGAATCTATGAGCTGTATACATATTTTGCTATGTAGAGACAAACTGAGTCACTGGGTAGAAGCCTTTCCAGAGACACATGGCACAACAGCACAGCAATACCCCTACATGAAGTCTGCTGTGACTGACCTCAGCCCAGCAGAGGAAACAACTCCTGATTGACCTTGGGAACCAGTTCAGCTGAGAATAGACCTTAACACCAGTTGAGGGTTTTTGGTCACTGTTTATTTGACCCTGATAATTAGGACCTAATCCCTTACATGTTCTCTATCATGTACTTGTTTGCACTCTATACCTTGGTCTATACCCTGTTGGGGATATAGGAGAGCCCAACGCTTACGTGTGCCTGATCCAACATGCTAGTCATGCTTTTAACTGGACCCACTGATGGATATGTGCACACACCCATTTGTCCCTAGGGAAAGAAATGGCCCTGGTGGGTATAGGGGCAGACATTCAGGACTTGTGTGATTATTCTTTTGTAATCAATGAGGTTAACTTAATTACTGCACCAGATTGTACTGTCACAGGCTGGAAGAATGAGTCTTCCCACTCATTCACTTTTAATTGGGAAAAGATCACTAACTGTTCAGGATTCTTGCCTCCATTAGCCTTACAACATGGTGTCAAGCCACCAGTTCCGGGTTAAGAGAAAAACGGGACGTAAGGTCAGACAATGGGGTGACTGATGTGATGTTATTAAACCCTACCCCCGAGACAGACTGTGACTATTTGGGAAGGAAAGAGCCTTTCGAGGATTGTGCTTAAGCCAGGGGGCCAGGCACATACCAGAGGGTTCTTTTTTAGGATAGCCCCACAAGGGTTTTCTTCCCTGTGTAACAAAAAGGCATATTACTGGCTCCCCTCAAACTGGACAGTCAAATGTGGCTTAGGCCCAGTGCTTTTTGCTCTCCAGCCCACACCCACCCAGCCTCCTGGCACTCACTTGTGAAGTAAGCATACAGCCATCCAAGTTTCTGCTACGCTTGACCTTTAGTGAGTGAAACTGAACTGCCCATCTATGGGATCAGATGCAGTCTGGTGCTCCTGAATAAAATGAACACATTCTTCTAGGTATTTGTCAATGAAACCATAGGTCCAGACCTGAATCCTGAAGTCCATGCTCTTAGGGCTGTAGTCATACAAAATAGGTTAGCTCTGGACTTTCTCCTGGCAGAGAGGGGAGGAGTATGTGTTCTTGTAGGTCAGGACTACAGGACTATGGGGACTGTGTGCCGTTAGTGCTTACAATGCCTCCTCCCTTGGTGCAAGTAATGATTCCCAAGCCAATTCCCAAATCATGAGCTGCAGAGATTAGGACGATCAAGTTGAGGACATAGGAGTGATATAAGCCTTATTCTGGGGCTGCATCCAAAGCATGGTTAGCACCAAATGGGGGATTATTGTGTTGCATTTCGTTACTACTGCCAAGCTAATTCAAGTGAATTCACCATCTCTCATCCCCTTTTTGCTAGTTGTACCTGCCAGTACTCTCATAAGGGGTGACCAAAGTATGTGCCAATCCAAAGCTGAAGTATGTGCCAGCTGGAGTGTAGGAAAGGTCAGCCATTCACGATTTGATCTCCTTTTTAGAAATCTGTATCTAGCTGGATTGTAAACTCGTCTCCAAGGTAACACTAGCTCATCCCCTTTTAGAAATGTGCATCTATCAGGACTGTCTTCTCTCATTGTGAAATTAGTCTTTAAAAACAGTGCTTGGTTTGAACTTGATGCCAGGATGCATTCAATGCTTTTTTGCCTTAGATGCTACAATAAACTCCTTTCAATATTCTCTTCCTGGGTTTGCTTCATTATTAAGGGCAAGGCCCAAACAAAGATTTTCTTTTAACAGGAGATATGCCAATCAATCTATCAATAAACATTTATTAAGTGTCTGCTTTGTGCCAAGAACTGTGTGCTAAGTTCTAGGGATACAAAAAGGGGCAAAAGACAGTCCCTGCCCTCAAGGAGCTTACAGTTTAACAGAGGAGACAATATACAAACAAATATATCCAAAGCAAAGGACTATAATTCAGAGGAATTGGGAAAGGCTTCCTGTACAAAATGGGATTTTAGCTGGGACTTGAAGGAAGCCAGGAAGTGGATAGGAGGAGGGAGGGCCTTCCATACATGGGGGCTCCCCTTCATACATTCTCCATTCAGCCAAACTTGGCTGACTTGACAATTTATCTCCCATCACCTTATCTTTGCACAGGCTATGACCCTTGCCTGGAAGGCTCTCCCTCTTCACCTTTACCTTGTCGAATCCTGGATCCCTTCAAGGCTCAGTTCAAACATCACATCGTACAAGAGTCCTTTCCAGTTGAGAGGTCTCCCTTGTACCCTGGAAAAATTACTTTGTATTTTGCCCCAGTGAAGTAAGCTCCTTGAGAGCAGGGACTATTTGTGTTTGTATCCCTAGTGACTAGCACATTTAATAAATATCCTTTAACTTGGATTGTTTCTATTCTCTCCCCTCCACAAATCATATTATATTTATCTGTTGAAATGTTGTATCCTCCAGTAGACCAGAAGCTTCTTGATGGCAGAGTGTTGTGTCTAGAGACAGAGTGGCCTTAGAGTGGAGGTAGTGCTAGACTTGAAAGTCACCAGCTGTGTGACTTTAGGAAAGCCATTAACCTCTTGAAACCTCAACTTCTTCACTTGTAAAATGAGGCAGTTGGACTGGATGACGTCTAATGTTCCTTCCTGTTCCAAATCTACGGTCCTATAATTTCTGCATTCACGGTCTCACTGACTTGCACAGAGTGGAGTCTTAATAAAGCCAACTAGAAAGGGAAAATTGTGCAGCTGTCCTCAGAAATACAAGAGCCATGAAGGTACCCTGGGCTATTCATATTCAAAGCAGGTTAATATTTTGTCACCGGAGAGGGCCTGAGGATCAACTCTGCTAATAGTGCCTCTGGGGTAGAGAGTGGTCTTTATCATGCTCAGTGTGGTTTCTGCCAGAAGTACTTGGCAAGGGAGGGGGGCAAACCCAGGATCTAGAAACCAGAGCTGTCTGGAGTCCAAGTGGGGTGAGCCCAGCTGCTGGATGAGAGTCAGAGTTGCATAGGGCCTGAGGGAAGGTTGCCAGAGAGTGAATGATGAGACAGCAAAGTCACTGAGCCAAAAGCCAAAATGGGGTGGGGTGGGGGAGGAGAAAGAGAGAGAGAGAGAGAGAGAGAGAGAGAGAGAGAGAGAGAGAGAGAGAGAGAGAAAGAAAGAGAGAGAGAGAGAGAGAGCGTGTGCTGGCACTTGTCGGGCAGTAGGTCAAATAGAGCCTCCATCTCTCAGCACTGAGCCAGGACAAGCCTAGCAGATGGCAGAGAGAAGGGAAACAGATGGAAAGAAAGTTGGTAGGTGCCTGGGAAGATCTATTACTGAGAGGTTGGGGGTGGGTGAGGAGGAACTCTAGGAGATTAGTTTAGATGAACACACTGACCCACAAAGAGAAGCCTCATCAGGGATAGGAAGTCTGGTGGCTGCATCCTGGGAAATTGACAAAGGCTCATGTTCTCTGGCTCAGATAAGAGGAGATCCACTCTAGTGGCCTCCTAGCAGGAAGACTTTACTTCCCTCTTTTAGAAAAGCTCATGCAGGAAATTAACTTCTTACATTGGGTCAGTGCCCGATTGGAGTGGGGGTGGGTGTCACAGAAAGGAAAGAGCAGCCAGAAGGGTGGATCAGCTGCTACTGGCATTTGCAAATGGATTTCAGTTTCATGGGTTTAGAGCAAGGGGGAATCTCAGAGGTCCAATAGTCCAACCCCTTTATTTTACATATGAAGAAATTGGGGCATAGGGAGGGTTACTTACAAGTCTTGACAACAAAGAGATGAATGAACGGGGAGAAGAGGTTATTTAGCTCTCACTTTGTGCCAGGTTGGGGGGCATGAAGACAAGAGAGAGGAATCCTCTTCCCTCAAAGAGTTTCCATTCTGATAGGTAGGGAGAGTTGAATATATAGTACAGTGTTATCTATTGCTCAATGCCAAATTTTAGAGCTGGAAAAACCCAAAGTGATCGCCTAACCCGACCCTCTAACATTCTCTTATGATGCTTTGAAAAGTTTTGTTTTTTTTTTTTCTAAAATGTTGTTGGATGAGCATTTATTGATCCATCTTCAAGTGTGTCTTAGTTGCTTACTATTAAGCACCTACTATATGCCAAACACTCTGTTATGGGCTGGGGATAAGAAAGATAAAAACATATGTTCCTTGCCCTCAAGGAGCTCACATTCTATTGGATTTAAGTTTGGGTTTGGCAGACTTTGCAAAAAGGGAAGCATTTGGACACCATTTTGTTACACTGGTAAATGCATTAAATGAGGGAGGAGGGATAGGAGAGAGAATTCATAGGGAGTTATCAATCTTGGGGCTTCCCCATGACTACAGGAGCACTAGTTGTCTTAAGGGCAGCTTTTTCAGCCTTCTCTGACACTGTGAGAATTACAATGATATCGTTGGCTTGCTTCCTAATCCTCATCACCATATCCCCTTTCCCATTGGCATGCCTCTGAAAAGTCTGTCCTCCCTGTCTGGAATGCACTGCCTCCTCAGATCCATAGGACTCTTAGCTCCTTTCTAGGTTCAGGTGAAGTAATACATCCTACAGGAAGTCTATCCTGATCCTTCCAGTTGCTAGCACCTTTCCCAGAAATTACTTGATATATTTCATATTTAATTTTCTGCGTACATATTGTTGCCTACCTTGTCCCCTTTGAGGGAGTCTTATTTTTGTCTTTGTATCCCAGTGCCTAGCACATAGTAGGAACATCACAGGTGTTTAATAAAAGTTTGTTGCATGAATAGTAATAGCTCCTATTTGTGAATTGCTTTAATGGCAGAAGACCTGGCCCCCAGCAGATTTGGTTTGAAGATCCCAGCTAATTATTGGGGTGGTGGCAGTGAAATGGCCCCAAGTGGATTGTGTGAACTCTGCCATTGCTGAGGGTTTCAGGGGAGCCATTCTTCTCTCTTTCCCCCAAACCTTCTTGCCAGAGTTCTGAGCAATCAATCAGCATTTATTAAGCACTTACAGACTTAGTCTGTGCCAAGTACTATTTGAGGTGGAGGGATACAAATGCGAAGAATAGAACAATCACTACTGCAGAGCAACAAAGTTGACCCAGTTATTACAATGCCTTGGCTAACCAGTCCCTAAATCACTAAAAACTTGACTGCCAAAATCCTTGATATTCACTTAAGTTGGGGAACGTCATTCACAGCCCAGACCTGCAGCTATGGGGAATCCTATGGATCTACTTATGGGAATCCTATGGCTTTCTGAAGGAGGAAACCCAGAGGAGAAAATCCCAAGTGAAAGCTACTCCTTAAGTCTTAGAAAGTTCTATTCTATGTCTTCTAAGCAACGAGGCCTTTCTTTGCCACCTGCAAACAGTCATAGAGAGCAATTAAGCATGAGATAGTCTGGATGGGGGGGGGAAGGGAGGATGGAGCATTTTCTACCAGCTCAATCAATCTCCATGCCATTCCATCCTTTAGAGCTCCTTTGAGGAATGGTGCTTGGTTGATTCACTGAGGCCATTGTTATCAGGGAGGTGGGGGAAGGTGCTTCTCCATGACCCACTAATTCATCTCAAAGTCTAAAGTTATAGAGTCCTTACCAAGAAAGACATATCCATCCCCATCCCCCAATGTTTTGAACATAAATTTAGGGCTGGAAAGGATCTTAGAGTATAACTGATACAAACTCTTCACTTCACAGATGGGGAAACCTGAGACCCAGAGAGTCATCATTCACCCCAGGTCATTTCCGGTGCTCTTTCCCTTGTACCAGCTACCTCTGTGTTCAATACCAGTTTCTGAAAAAAGGTTCTAAAGAAAGCTATTCTGCTTTGTATATGTCTCCTTCTACTTGGGTTATCTTCAAGACTAAGGAATATTTTTTATGTATTTTTTTAAACTTTTGACATTGTAGTTGTAGACATAATTTCTAGTTAGCTTTCTTTAAAAAAATTAAAAGAATTTTATTGATTTTAATTGATTTTTCTTTTGTTTTTGTCCTCAATTCCAGAACCTACCTTCCCCCCTTCCCTGATGAGGGAGCCATCCTCTTATAACAAGAAATAAAAAAGAGAAGAAAAGAACCCAGTTCGTCAAAAGTGATGATCACCTGAGCGTCTGACAGTATTTGGGACAGGGACATCTGGTTTCACTCTCCATAATCCCTTTAAGATATTCTGACTCAAATGTCGCTTTAGCACTTTTAGCACATCGAGGGCCTCAGAGTGACTGTGCAATAAACAGATGGCTGGCTACCTCTACTCCAATGCTTGATTCTTAGTCACAACCTGACCAAAACTATTCCGTCTCTGCCTCTCACTACCTCCAATCCATTCACCTCCCATCGTACTCAGTCATTTGTTACCACCATTCCAATGGCAAAAAAAAGGTCAAGGTCACTTTCAAAAGGCAACACTGGACCATCGTCTCGAAAGAGAAGTGTCCTTGGAAGTTTTTATTTAAACCTGGAAAGTGAGCTCAAGTAGATGGACCTGAAGAAGAGGAGGAAAAAAAAAAGAGATAGCAGAGGAACCAGACAGAAAGGGGAGGTTTGGAAAGGCCAGGTATGAGAGTAACAGGGGATAAATATTCAATCAACAACTAACCAGCATTTATTAAGCACCTACTACATGTCAAGCACTGTGCTGGTACTGGGGATACAAAGACGAAAAAAATAAAACAGTCCTTCCTCTCACTGAGTTTGCATTTGATCAGGAGAGACAGTTTGTATGAGAGATGGCCTCTAAAGGACAATTCACGCTTGCTAAACAAGTATATCTAAAGAAGACAAGAGAATGCTTGTTGAGTTAATTTTGAATAAATAATAATACTAAAAACTCACATTTATGTTGCTAGCTGTGTGATCAAGGCAACTTACTTAGCCAATGGCTCCAAGCCTCCATTTCCTCAGAAAAAATGGGCATAATTCTTTCAGCTCAAAAGCTATGAAATTTGCACTACTGGACCTTGAAAAGTTGTGCTGAGTAGGTAAGCGCTAAAAATGTAGGCTATTACACCTTCCAGGAAGGCTGCTAGGTGCTTCAGTGGACAGAGCACTGGGCCTAGAGTCA
The DNA here is from genome assembly GCF_011100635.1 of Trichosurus vulpecula. Classification (NCBI taxonomy): domain Eukaryota; kingdom Metazoa; phylum Chordata; class Mammalia; order Diprotodontia; family Phalangeridae; genus Trichosurus; species Trichosurus vulpecula. The sequence continues at coordinate 23,371,195 of NC_050577.1, forward strand.
GGAAGACCTGAGTTCAAATCCAGCCTCAGACACTTAACATGTGACCCTGGGCAAGTCACTTAACCCTGTTTGCCTCAGTTTCCTCATCTGTAAAATAAGCTGGAGAAGGAAATGGCAAACCACTCCAATATCTTTGCCGAGAAACCCCAAATGATCATGGAGTCATAGAGACTGAAACGACTGAACAACACCCTTTGGGAGTTGCGGCCTCTCTGTACCTAACTCAGCTTTCCCGATTCCGTCCTTTTTGGTTTTAACAGCAGATTGGTGGTGTTAACATTGATTCTGAAACTTGAAATGTCTCACACTTTCACAATTGCCTGGTTCTAATCAGGATCCCACACTTCTGTAAACACCTCTACAAGGTGCTCTGTCTTGCTTTTATGCTCTTCGAAAACCTAGCACAGTTCTTGGCTCCCAGGGCCAAAAAGAGGCACCCATTCAACTCTCCCCGGACCTAGGCATTTGCTGAAGGCACACCAGGAGTGGAGGCCTCAAGAATCAGAATCCCACAAAGCAGCTCCCTGAGGGAAAGCTGAGGCTTGTGGCCCTCCAAGGCAGCAGATTTTTATTTTTATTTTTTTTTACCAAGACCGAATGACTGAGAAACTTCTGCAAAGCTTCCCCAGGAGAGGAAACAGTACGAAAACGTAGTAGATTCGTGTTTGGAAGGAATGGGGTAGACATCTGAGAGGATGGACAGGCCCTCTCCCTTCGAGTCTCTCCAGGTAATATACTGCTTTCCTCCAGAGAAAGTGGAGACGCCATAACTCACACCGGGAGGAAATGGAGGTGGAGGGGAGAGTTTGGGTTGTCAACCCCCAGGCTGGCTGGTGAGCTGAGCAGGCTGGGGGAAGAGGTTGGGAGGAGTGGGCGGCTACACCAAAGATTCCAGGTGACGACAAAAGAGTGAAGGCTGGGAAGGAGAAAGGGGTTGGGACGGGGAAAGAGAGAGGGAGATCGGAGCGTGAAGAAGACCCGCGGAGAAAGTTGCAGGGTTGTGGGCGAAGAGGAATCCGTGCGCAGAGGAGCCCCGTTTCTCCCTCGCTGGGTCAGTGTGCCAACGCAGCAGGGATGGGGATGCTCCAAGGTGCTCCAGGAGTGGGTCCCCGGCACGCCGGGAGGAGGGAGAAGCCCCAATGGTCTCTGCCCCCTCTCACCTCACTCAGGGTGCTTCCCACACCCCTTGTGCCCTCCCCCACCCCTTTTGCCCGTCCCCTTCTTACCATCTGCGCCACCTTGAGCAAGGCGGGGTAGGTGGTGGGGTAACCGCGGGCCAGCAGCCCCTCCGAGGGGCCCGGGACTGGGGCCGGGCCCGGGGGCGGCGCGCCCATTCCGACGATGCCACTGCTGCTGCACGTGGTGCGAATGACCCCCGGGCCGTGAGACATGGCGCCGGGTCTGTGGGTCCGTGGGTCCATCTGCCAGGCGCGGCTGCAGCCCCGGCCCCCGCCTGCTTGCGGGCCAGTCTGCCAGCCTCTAGGACCTGACTAGAAGCCTGAAGGAGGGGCAGGGGCCTGGGCGGCCCGCCCCAGGGAGGGGCGGGGTCGGGGCGGTCCCTGGGACAGGTTACTGAGGGGCCTGGGACTTTTTGGGGTCAGCCTGCCCCTGGCAGGACCGGATTTGTTCTTGGCACTGACCCTGACTTTGACCCTGGCCCGACCCAGTCCTGGCTGGACTTGAGGTGGGGGGGAGGGGTGAGGCGGATCACGACCCCCACCTCCTGAGACCGCCGCCCCTTCAGCTCCAGAGCCTAGCAGGGGGCGGGGTTAGGGGAGGAAGGGCCGAGGCTGGCCAGGGCGGAACAGGATCCAGATGTGGACTAGGAGGGGGTAGAGGGCGGGAAAAGCAGCTGAGAGAGCAGCTGAGGGAGGGGTAGCCGCCGCCTGTCCCATCCCAAAATGAGCCCCAAAGTCCGAGCCCCTGGAATCCTTGGGAGAGTTGGACGGGAGAGCGGAGGTCCCCAAGTGTCAGCCTGCTGGTACGGCTTCACGCGCAACAGATTCTGTGGCTTTTGGGATCCCCAGAGAGCTAGCCTGGGCCTTAGTCGCAGGGAACAGGAAACTTGCGTCCGTGGCCAATTGCTCTTAGGGGAGATGGGATGGGCCAATGGGGTGCAGGCCCCAGGCGGTCTCCGAATTCTCCTGGAGGGCGCGAGAGTTTGCTGTCCTTCGGGACAAATTCGGGCCCCGCCTCCCGGGCCTTACCCCGATAGTTGTACTAATGGGGCCCCAGATGAAGCCACTCAAAAATGTAAGTAGTTGGGGAGTGGAGAGGAGGAGGGGAAGCTTCCATTTGCGGCTCCCGAATGGTACCTCCCTTCCAGTGGTCTCAAGAGTGACTTCATGCGCTGAGTCTCAGGGAAAATAGAGATTATAGCCCCACATCATTTTCTTGGTTGTTGATCAACATGGTCTGCAGGTGCCCCTCTGGTCCACAGTGCTTGTAGCAGCAGTTTGTGGGGATGGCAAAGAGCTGAGATCTAAGCTGGTGTCCATCAGTGGGATGGGGGGCGGGAAAGGCTGAACAAACTACAGTGGAACGTGGAGATCATGATTTGGAGCGGGAAGAGATCTCAGAGGCCATCGATTTCCACTCCATCGTTTTCCAGAGTAGGAAACAGGAACCGGGAAGTTCCATGTTGCCAGAGGTCACCCACAAGTGCCTGAGTTGGGGTTGTGAAGCCATATCTTTTTCACTCCAAATCGAGGGCTCTGTCCTCTCCACTACGCCACCACTCCAGATTAAGACCCGCCCCCTCCCACCCCCCATAGAAGCAATAAGATAAAACAGAGGGAAAAGTCAATGACCAGTCTTGGACGAGTGATGAAGAATACTTCCTTCTTCTCAGTGAAAAGGTGGTGGACCAGGGTTTCAGAATGCCGTATTCTCTGTCAGATTGGGTCGTTTTGTTGGTTGTTTTTGCTCCTCTTTTATAATGGAACGTTCTGGGATGTGAGCCTTGAAAGTGACTGTACACATTTTAAGCATCAATGAATCATTTTAAAAAATATGACTAGAAATTTTTTTCATGGGGCATGGGGTGGGGGTGGGGGCCCTTCTGACTGTGAGGAACTTCTAGTGTGGACATTTCTTCCACAGCCCACAACATAGAAGCTTAGAGAGTTTAAGGGGTCACTAAGAGGTTAAATGACTTGACCAGCACCAAGCAGCTAGTAAATGTCAGGAGGCATGACTCAAAACCAAATCTTCCTGATGCCCAACCCACCTTTATCCACCAACCTAGTTGTTCTTCAGCTTTTCCACAGTGGTAAAACCTTTGAGAATTTTTGTTCTTTGACAAAACTCTAAAATTATTTTAATGCCTACTAATGAAAAACAAGGTTCATATAGAAAAACTGGGGGTGTTTCAGGGTTTTCTAAAGCACAGTTTGAGAACCACCAAACTAAACTGGGGTGCCTTCTTTCTGTGTCAGAAAGTTGTCTGGGTGCTGAGTTGTTAAGTGACTTGTCTGGGATCACATGAGTTGTAGGTGTTGGAGGCCACCCTTCTTGATGCAAAGGCTTGCCTTCTATCCATTATGCCACACTGTCTTTCTAAAACCAGCAGCGATTACAGCAAACACATGGGAAGTGGAGAGCCATTGTGCATCCCTTGTAATTGTTTTAGTAAGAATGGGCAAGACTTTTGGGCAATGGATTCCAACCAGTCTTCCCTGATCTGCCTTAGAAATGAGGTGGGATTGGCTGTAGCACATAGTATGCCCACGCTGAACCTTTTTGGCTACCTGTTGGCTGAGAGAGTATTAGACTGGGTTGCTGAATTACTGGGCGTTATTGTGGTCTTTCTGACATCAGTGTTCCACTGGGGGATGTTGGGTGACTGTGAGTCATGGGACGACTCAATCTCTAAAACATAAAAATTGAAGACAGGACTTGTCTTAAAGACCTTCCTAATCCACAGTACCTGCCATAATATGGTGTTCTCTTGCACATCTGACAACCTGTGAGTCCAGCAGTGCGTATGAGAACTGTCCTTGGTCAACTCTTGCTTATTTTAAGCTGCTGCAGACAAGCCTTGGGGTATGGAGCATGCTTTCTGTTTCACTTGAATTCTTGCTACCCACCCACCCACCCCCACAGCTAGCCAATACCATTCTCAGTACAGAATCAGCACTTGGTACTTTCTGGCTTCCTCATTTTGATATTTTTATTGAGCTGGCATTTGTGGTCTAACTCCCTACTAAAGTCCCGCTCCCATGCCTCATCACAGTGTGAAGGTGACCATGGTTCTCTGAGGGAATTACTAATGGAAAGCAAGCCCCAGCAGGTTCTATACAGCTGAGCAGGCTTCAGACTTGGGCCCTGGGATGGGTAACATGTCTCTTGTCTGAGGACTAGCCTAGCTTAATACAGGCTCATCACTAAAAAGGTTGGCCTGTAGGTGATGAATTTCTTTTCAGCTAGAGCAAACGGGGAAACAGATGAACTATCCAAGCTAGCCCTCTATCCTGCACAGTCCCCTATACTTCTGTGAATATGGCCATAGTCAACATGGTAATAAGCAGCAGTGGTCTAATTTGAACCCATGTATTTTGGTTTGAAATCAGAGGCAGGATTAAAATCTATGTCGGTGTTCATGACCCTGCCTCAGTTCTCCCAGATTTCTTTGTACCTTTGCTTAGAGGCGACCTTTCCTTAGAGGTGTGATCGAAAACTTGAATGAATGCTGAAATAAATAAAATCCCTTGAGCATATCTACTCTTTCCTCTTATGCTTTATTGTCAAGTGTTCATTGGCCGAATCATTCTTTTGCAGGGTGCAAACCAGAAATGCTCAATGCTGAGTAATTAATTGCCTAAAGGACTTTATTGATTTGCAATGAAAGGGTAAGCGTATCAAATTAAAACTACCCAGCTCCACCAACAAAAATAGAAAAGTTTGGGAAGGACCATGAGGTGGATACAGATGGCGGGTACAGATGGCAAACAGTTAAAGCATACAGTGCGTTATTAATAGAATCTGAGAATTGATTTTTTTTAAAGCAGGAAGGGATGGGAGCAATTATTTAGTCCAATATCTTCAATTCACAGATGAGGAAACTGAGACCCCCAGAGAGGAAGTCACTTGCCCAAGTTCATGGAGATGTTTAGTGGCATACTGATTCTGACTACTCAAGAAAACATTTTTTGCAAAAGTCTTCCAACTTCCCACTGCCTGCATAATCCCTGAGTCAGGAGTCTTCACATCTTAAATTGATTCTGCTGTGGGATAGTTTGGGGTTTTGTTCTGGGGGGTTTGTTGGTGTTGTTGCAAAGACAAAGTTTCCTTCCTCCCAAACTCAAACCAGAAGTAATTCACAGCCCACTTTGAATAATGGAAAAAGTTATTGGAGAATCATAAGACAAATGCTTTAGTCACCTAAACGCCCACACTGTTGAAAAGTATTCATGAACCATGCTTCTTAACACTCAAAAGAGGAAATTCTGATTTCCTTTCAGTTAAAAATAAGTACCTATTTTCCCCTGTGGCCTTTTGTGTAGTGCACAAAGCCAGAACACACAGAGACCCAAGACATTGCAAGGCATTAAAATCTGCCATCATTTTTCATCGGGGCAAAACCAAGCCTGTGGTCTTCTGGGGTATGGGTCGTAAAGAGTTGCCATTTCCAGAGAGATCTAGAAGCCTTAGGCTGTGGGGAGGACAGCCTGAGGGTTGGTGCAGGACACTTTCTCCCCTAGGGTTGTTACTCTGTTACTGGTCAATGTTTCAGCAACTGTCTTTCCAAGCATATGCATGTGAGAGACATCTACCCAGACATACCTGGACACATGCACACCCCAAACCAGAAAAGTGAAACCCAGCTTCTGTGTGCAGCACCACAAAAGCCCACAGGTCCAAGCCCAGGGTTTGGTTTGTGCACTAAATTTTGGTGCCCTTGGCCTTGCTGTCCCCAGATTCTTCTTGCCAACTCAACAAGTAAAAGGAGATCTTCCTGGAGCAGGGAGGAGGGAAAGAAACAGCTTTAGCAGTTACTGCTATCATAGAATCTTAGAGCCAGAAAGGCCCTTAGAGGAGACTCCATGAAAAGGGCAGTAATTTGGGGTCAGACATCTCCAGGATTTGCAACCAGATTTGTGTTTCTGTTTACTTTACCTCTCTATGCCTCAGTTTCCCTGTCTATAAAATATGGGGGTGGGACTAGATCTCCCCTGAGATCCCTTCCTACTCTAAAGCCATTATCCTCTGATCCAATAGGCCAATCCCCTGGTCATTTTATGCCCCAGGAAGCTGAGAAGGAAAGCATTTTGTCCAACATTGTGTAGATGGTCAGTGGCAGAGCCAGGCTGGATGCAGCTCTCCTGACTCCCAGGCCACTGTACCATTCCTATTCCAACACAGCTGTGCCCTAAGGTGCCCTTCAGTCAGTCATGCTGAACCCAGGCATTCAAAGGAGTGGGTGATCAGCATTTAGCAACCTTGTTTCTCAATATCCCTGGCTCCTATTCCTTCTTTGACTTGGCCCACAGGAAACTAACACTTTCTCATGGAGACCTGCAGGAGAACCCAGGAGTACATGTGCCAACTGGGTACAATTTGCCTCACAGAAGGAATAAATGGAACATGGGTAGGGTCTTGTAGAAACACATTAATTAGCAGAAAGGATCAACTTCGCTCAGAACCCTGATTTAAATTTTGTTGTTCTGTCAGAGAGAAGGATCTTCCTGTATTCTTAAAGAAATGGAAAAAATGAACACGTCAAGGCGGAGGGGCACGCCCCCAAGATACATTCGCCCCGAGGACAACCTGACTACCCAAAATCACTTCCCCCAAGTCAGTATGGGCAGTGGGGTTTTTTGCCTCCCTTCTCTTGACTTTATTAATAACAGTATCAAATCATAGGGCATTTAAGGCCCTCCATGACCTGGCTCCCACCTTCCTTCACAGGTTTAGTTTATATTCCTCTGTAGTATTCAGGTCACACTGACTTGCTAGCCATCTGCCATATAGGACATCCCATCTCCAGCAAATTTCTGCCCGCCCATGTCTGGAATGGGTTTTGTCTCCTTGTCACCACCTGAGAAAACTTCACCCTTTCTTCTACACACAGCTTAGCTGCTGTCTGCTCTATGAAGCCCTTGCTAATGAAGCCCATTATTAATGTTTTCTTCCTTTAGAAATGATGTTCTTTTATACTTTGTATTTACTTTGTCCCCACTGTCCCTCCAGCAGAATGTAAACTCAAGGTGTATTAGGAGGGCAGAGTTTATAATTTCAAAGAGGATCATATATATGTCTGAAAGGTTCGGAACTGCGAGATATAAGGAATCTTCAAAGTAGGAGGCAGAAGAATCAAAGCATATATTTAGGCTCCACAGTAACCAACCCACAAACCAGCATCCCCATTTTGATATTTTGATCAAAAGCTTCCAGGCCCAATAAGTCTGCCTCACTAGAGTAACCAGGAGGCCACAGAGAAGCATGATGATATAAAGCAAAATCATATACATGCTTCCCCTCTATGGTAAAAAGATTACCCACTGGCCTCAAGTCCTTGTTCAGCAATCCTCACGTAGGTCAGCTCTGCTACGGACAGCTCCTGCTTCAGCTTTGGCTGTGGCTGTAGCTATATAGCAGCCTCTGGCTCCAACGGAAGCTGTTTTTAACCATTTGGCTTCTGCGGGGGTGTAAGGTATGCCGGGGAAAGCATAGGTTCTTTCGATCTGCTTAATCAAGGGAAGCAAGGTGAAGGGGCCGACAAGCTTACTCCAATCCAACATACAAACAGCATTCAGTTCAGGGGAAAAAGCCAAACTAGTCAAGGGCACTTGTTGACTAAGTGCTAAGGAGCCCATTTTTGGTTACCAACACACAAGGGCAAAGAGTGCTTAGTGGAAGCAGCTGGGTGGTGCAGTGGACAGGGAGATGCACAAGGAGTCAGGAAGACCCAAGTTCAAATCCAGCCTCAGCCACTTATTAGCAGTGTGACCCTGGGCAAGTCACTTAAGCTCTGTTTGCTTTGGTTTCCACCACTGTAAAATGGTGATAATAAAATGCCTATCTTGCAGGGTGGTTGTAAGAATCAAATGAGATAACATCTGTAAAAAGCACTTAGTAGGAACTATATAAATGTTTATTCCCCTCACTCCTACTTTTTTCATCCTTGTATCCCTAGTGCCTTGCACATAGTAGGTGCTGAGTAAGTGTTGAATTGACATGAACTTCAGAGTGGTAAGGCACCTTGAGATTATCTAGGCAAGGGGCTGTGAACTTTTTCAATGTCTTGGGCCCCTTGGACCTTGGGCCTTGGACTGGTGAAGGCTCTGGACTCCTTCTTCAGGTGTTTGTAACTAAATGCTAAGGTTCAGTCGGAGGTTAGTAAAAATACCCAATTTTGTTCCCATCCAAGTTCACAGACTCCTATCTGCCCATGGTTAAATAGGTTAAAACACCGGATCTCAGATAATTCTCTCATTTTTTCAAGATGAGGGAACCGAGGCCCAGAAAAGCAGTGACTTGACAAGGTCAATGACTAGATTTATCCAGGTTCCTGGAAATACACCGCCTTTGCCCCCCAACTCCCTGGCCTCAGACACAGAGCATGATGACTCTTTACAGAAGGCTGAGCAGCCCAGGCCCTGGAGACAAAGTTCTCACCCCTCTTGGCTACTCATTCACTCTGGTTTGGTGGTTGTTACACTTGAAAAGACAGTCTCAGTTTGTGTGTGTGAATGTGTGTGGGTTTGGAGGGGTCAGTGGAGGCAGGTGGTGGTTTTTTTTACCCAAACCAAGAAGGGTCTTCGAGGAGAAGCCTTCACAAACAAGAGGACCATAGGCATGCCCAGCATATTTCATCAGGAGGAATACCCAAGGAATTTTTTAATTTTCGCATTCAATATTTATTGACTACTCAATCATGCAAGATATTATTTTATTCATTACTAAATAAAAATAACCTTAAACATAATACAACAAACCATACCTTAAAACTAAAAGGGGATAACATGCAATTAAGTTAAAAGACAAAGCTGTTTATTTTTGTTTGTTGGTTGGTTCTTAAAGACATTGGGGTAGGCCCGGCCCACTCCTGGTCTACCTGTCCCAACCTGTGTGTTCTTCTAGGAAGGGGACACAAATCCCTGCTTTCCCCAGTTTTTGTCTCCCTTTCTACTGATATAAAGTACTTTTAAAAAAGATTGCCTTTATTTGATCTTCACAACAACCCATAAGAGGTAGCCTGGGGCAGTGGTTAGAACACTGGACTTGATTTAGGAAGTTCAGATCCTCTCAGATACTTATTAGCTATGTGACAACCTTCAGGGCCTGTGTCCTCAACAGTAAAATAGGGATGATAAGAGCATTTACCTCCCAGGATGAAATGAGACTTTTGTAAGGTGCTTTGCAAATGTTAGCATTGGGTTGATGTAAGTTACATAATTAGGTAGTACCAGGATTATTATGTCCATTTTATGGATGAAGAAGTTGGGTTTAGAAAGACTAACCCAAGGTCACACCATAAGGGACCTGGTCAGGACTTGAACCCAAGTCTGATCTCCAAGGCCAGATCCAATGGGGATGCAGTAGAAGGGCTTCTTGGTCAGGCGTGGCTTGGATCACCTCAGCAGGCCCTCCTAACTCAGACTTCCTGTCACTGACCAGCGCCAATCACCCACTACTTACATAGACTGAGTTTTCCTCACTGTAGGTTTCCCTTGCTCTAGGTGCCTTTTTAAAAATCCCCATTGGTATACAGAAGGTGCTTAAAAAGTGCTGGCTGATGGACTGATTGAATCCTCACTTCAGATGGAAAGCTCTGAGGGCAGAGACTATTTCCTTTAAAACCTCCAGGACCATTGAGTCATGTTTTAAAGTGGGCTTTAAAAAATATGTTGTCAACAAGACTGATTAGATCTTGGGAACCTGTCCATAAGAATCTAGCTTTCCTTTGGACGATGAAAATCTTTCACTCCACAACCTGCCCACTTTATATATAGATTGAGTGAAAAGAAGTCCATCAGCACCTCACAGCTCTTATCAATTTATATAGGACAAGAGTGGAATGTAACTCAGCCAGTCCTGCTGAGCCAGTGAGCAGCAGGGGTCCTTACACAGGAGGGAAAGCAAGCTGGGGAAACGGGTTCTAGGATTGTTGTTTGTCCTTCATTCTCAAAGAGTACCAACGACATCACGAGGGTGATGTTTTGACTTTTGGGGAAACATATCACCACATGACCCTTTTTTCTATCCTTTTCTTCGATCTTTTGGCTTATCTTCTGATGCAATTTAGCAAAACAAAGGAAGCTAGGTGGCGTGACAGGTAGAGTGTTAGACCTGAGTTCAAATCCGGCCTTGGTTTCTTGCTAGCTGTGATTCTGGGAGTTACTTAACCTTTCAGGTTCAGTTTCCTCAAGTGTAAAATCAAGATAATATTAGCACCTACCTCCCAGGGTGGTTGTGAGCTTTAGATAACATGTAAAGTGCTTTGTAAACTTTAAAGTGCTACATCAACTAGCTATTATTAAGTCCTTTTTCCCCAGGCAGTGGCAGGAAGACCCAGACAGAAAGAAATATAGTGACCGATGGGGACACTGATACAGCCCTAAACACCAAAGGAATTTTACCAAGTTCATCCTCATCTAACTTATTCAGGTTTGGTCTATTCAGAGGGACCCCAAGTCTGCTTGTCCTAAATCAGCAGGTTTTGTAAGGGGCTAGTTACAAATTTGTAATTTACAAATTGTAATTTGTGATTGGAGATGGAGACCCTGGTGGCAACTAAGCAGATGAGCACAATTCCATTTGTATCGTGTGTGTGTGCGCACGCGCGCGCGTGTGTGCACGTGTGCACTTGCACCATGCTTTCTAGTCTGTTATAAACCTGATAACTCAAAGGGTTATGGCTTTTGAAAGCTTAGGTTGAGCTAGTGACTCTCCCTTCTGTGTGTTTGCTGTGAAACATTCAGTGACTGCTATCACCAATGGCAAAGAATGAGGGTGGAGTTTTTTTGGGGGGAAGGTCCCTTCTGTGTCTAAAGCAGAGTTATAATTAGTCGGTTTTGTGATGTGAGCAAGGGAGTGGAAGAGACAGCTCATCTGGCATTCTGCTGGGGAGAAGGACCCCTATCCTGGGACATATTCAGGTTCCTATAGCACTGAAGGTCTGACTCTTGCTAAGGAGGGAGGGCAGGTTGGGGGTGAGGCACTGATGCCAAGGAGAGGATGTATGCCGTGGGGCAGGCTATTCCTGCTACTGGGTGTGGAGCCTGTTAGTATTGGGTTCAGCTGTGGCACAGGAGGGAGAAGATAAATATCCCACCTTGGGGCCAAGCCTGGGTCCCCCAACTGTTGTTATGGTCCTGGTTCAAGGATGGTCCAAAAGCCATCTCTGGGGACCCTCTATTTTACTGTCACTTGGCTTGGTTACACCATTTAAAATTGTGTTCCATTCAATGAATTCACTTTAAAGACTTTCAGGGCAGTGATACTAAACTTAAATCATACGTAAACATCTCTGTGGAGCACACAGTGACTTAGAAAACCACATATTAACATTATCTATGTTTTATTGTATTTAGTATTTTATGAAGTATTTCTCAATTAACATTTTAACCTGGTTTGGCCAGTCCTCTCACACTTCTGCTGTAGAGCACAGTATCCCAGAGGCATTGACTTTACGTATGCAGGTGATGAGTTAATCTTCTGGTCTCCCTCTCATGATCTAGGTAGGTTTCTTCTAAATAATCTTGCATGTGCTCAGTGTCTCATGGAGCCATGCATTTTGGTTGTAGTGAAAGGCCTCATTTTCCTCAAATGCCCCCAAAACTCAGACACTTAAGTTCATGGGTGATTTTCAAACATTTAATCAAAAAAAGTCTGACATTTTAAAGATTAGATTTACAAACTGGATACATTAGCAACTCTGTTACTTATTATCTAGGAAAAATAGGATTTCTGAAGTTTGTAGCAATGTATTGAAAAGGTCTTGTCCTAAGGATTTACAGTGTTTTGTAAACAAGTATCCATTTTACTTGCAACTGAATATAGTGACCACAATGGAACTAAGTGTACAAAAACACGCCAAAAACACAGTTCTCTGGAAATGTACATCCTACCCACGGCGGCTTTTACAGCAACGTTCTTTCCACTAATATCATTGTCGAAATGGCGATCACTGTACAGTCCGGGATCTCCATGATAGAAAGCTGAAATACGTGTTCCCAGCGTAGCAGATTGTGACCACAAAGGCAAAGAACTGTGGGAAAGGAAGCAGGTCAGAGCGGAGTGTTATAGAACAGCCTAATTGATGAATTTAAGGATCTGTCCTCCCTTGACTCACACATTAGCACAACGATCTAGCCAGAAATGACTTTATTGATTCAAGTCTCTTATTTCACTGCCTGTTTTTGGCTGTTCCAATTTTGCTTTAGAAGAAGTTGAGACCATGTGTAGTTAATGCGTCAAATGGTCATAGAAGGTGGAGGCCATCTCTGGTCATCCTGATCTATATCTGGCCACTGGACAGGAGAGAGTAAGGCTGGTGACTTTGCACAGCCCTCCCTCGCTTAAGTCCGATTCACTTGTAAGTCATGACATCTCCTTCCTGATGTCATGGTCCTCTTCCAGAAGGAAGGATAAACACAACAACAACATAGAAGGCATAGAATAGGTGTAGAATATAAATAATATTTACATTCTTAAGGGTTCATAGAACTGGAAAGGACTTCAGACATCATCTTGTCTAACCCTAGTATTTTACAAATGAAGAAACTGAGACCCAGGGAAGTTAAATAATCTCTCCAATTATTATCCAGGTAGTAAGTGCCTGAGTCAGGATTTGAACTTGGGTTCTCCAGCTCCCCACTATCCTATACTGCCTCTTGACATTTTCACTTAGTCTTTATAATCCCAGGACAGTGCCTTGGGTGTTTTGGGGAGGAGAGAAGGGTGAATCAGAAGTTTAACTGTATAGGGAACTGTTGGGGTGGGGGGTGGGAATTCCCTTTATTACTCCAGCTCAATACCTTCTCTGTAGCTCACAGACTTACTGCTCCCTGGGGGTGCTGAGGACTGGCTCCGGATCCCACAGCCAGGAGGTCAGAGGTGTTCCTGACTCTGAGGCTAGCTCTCTATCTACTCTACCTCACTATCTCTCTCCTTATACACAGTAGTCATTTAATAAATGCTCATTGAATCGAATGCAGGGCCGATAATAATGAATAATGCTAAAATTCATGTGATGTTTTATAGTTCTTCAAACAGCAAGCACTTAGTTTTTCAATTAAAAAGAAATCTCCCTCCTACCTCCCCCTGCCCTTGAAAGAAAAAAGAAAAATAAAATCCTCCCAACAAATATGCCTCATCAAGCAAAACAAATTTTCCAATTGGCCACATCCAAAAATATATGCATCATTTTATAGTGCTTCACAGTTTACAAATAGTTCTAACATGTTATCTCAGATTCCTCACCTGTAAAATGGGGATGATAATAGCCCTTGCATCATAGAGTTGTCATGAGGTTTATAAAGCCTTTGCAAAGGCAAGATCGAGTATTCTGGGTATTTTTATCCTCATTTTCCAGGTGAGGAAACAGGGTTAAATGACTCATAGGCACTTAAGAAATGTTGATTGACTGACTGATTATCCAAGGTCACACAGTAAGGCGCTGAACCAGGATTTGAATCCAGGTCTTCTGTCTCTAAAGCCCACAGTGTTCTTTCCACTTCACTCCAGCTGCCTATAAAACATTTGTAATCCAACTGAGTTCTACACAATGTGACTCCTGTGGGGATCACAGATTTCCTGGAGAGGTCTTCCTCCAAGTGAGACAGAAAGTGCAATGAGAAGAAAGTCCCCACTTCTAGCCTTGCACTCAGTCTTCTCATATACTTCAGGAAGTCCTCTCTATGGACAGACTGTGTTCTTCTCTGTCTCTAATCTGTTGGCTGATTCTGGAAAATGTGCCTCCCATACACCTGCTGAGGATTCCCAGCCCATCCGTCTTTCGCAGAAGTCTGCTGGCAATGACCACAGCCATGGCTTAGACATAGAGAAGTCTGGAACAATCTCCCTCCTCATCTTGGCCTCCTGCCTTCTCTGGCTTCTTTCAAGTCCCAGCTAAAATCCCATCTTTTACAGGAAGCCTTTCCCAACCCCTCTTAATTCTAACACCTTCCTTCTCTTATGTCCTCTTTATCCTGCATATAATGTGTTTGTACATATTTGTTTGCATGCTGTCTCCCCATTACATTGTAAGCTCCTTGAGGGGAGGGCCTGTCATGTGCCTCTTTGTATCCCAAGTGTTTAGCACAGTGTCTGGCACAGTATTGTTCATTTGTTTAGTCGGACCTGACTGTGACCCCATGGACCATATCACACCAGGCCCTTTTATCCTGCACTGTCTCCCGAAGTCTGTCCAGGAACATAGTAGGTGCTTAGTAAATGTTTTTTCATTAATTGACAGCCGTCCTCACAAGCAAGACTTCAGGGAGTGAGGTGGGGAGGTGGACGGAGGCTCTGTGAATACTTATTGTGTTGAGTGTCAGAGTTGGAGAAAGCTTACTTACAGATGAGGCAGCCCAGCTGTTGTAATTGTGGCTGTCCCTCTCTTTGGTGACGGAGGAGGCGTCTACAATGGCGGCAATGAGGTATAAAACGAAGGCACTTCCATTAAAGCAGAGGCCCTGTGTGGAGGACAAAGGAGAGAAGCTCAGTATCTGTGTGCACCGAGAGTGTGGCCTTCAGGTAAACATGAGCAACATTTAATAAGTGCCAATAGAATGTAATCCCCCAGAGGGCAGGACCTGGCCCAACAACTTTATTTCATAGATGAATAGTGGAGACCCAGGGAATGGAAGTGAGCAGTGCCCACAGTCAAGAGCAAAGCTGGAATAGGAACCTAGTCCTTCTGGCTCTAGAGTCAATGTTCTTTTTTATTTTCATTTTTGCACTTAATAGTATTTTATTTTTTTTCCAATTACATGTAAAGCTAGTTTTCAATATTCATTTTTTGTAAGATTTTGAACTCTAAATTTTTCTCCCTTCCTCCCTTGCCTCACCCCTCCCCAAGATAGCATGCAATCTGATATAGGCTATATATGTACAATCATGTTAAACACATTTCCACATTAGTCATGTTGTGAAAGAAGAATCACAACAAAAGGGTAAAACCATGAGAGAGAAAAAACAGAAATAAGTGAAAATAGCATGCTTTGATCTGTATTCAGACTCCATAGTTCTTTCTCTGGATGTGGATAGTATTTTCCATCATGACTGTTTTGGAATTGTCTTAGATCATTGTATTGCTCAGAAGAGCTAAGACTATCATAGTTAATCATCACATAATGTTGCTGTTACTATGTATACTTTTCTCCTGGTTCTGCTCATTTTACTCTGCATCAGTTCATGTAAGTCTTCCCAGGTTTTTCTGAATAGATTCAATGTTCTTCCCCCTACACCACACTGCTTACCTTTCTTTATTCCTTCATCTATTATATTATATCTATAATTTCATCTATTAGGTCTTTCTTGAGAGCAGCAGTCAGAGCTGTAGAATCAGAACCTGAACCTGGGTCTTCTATCTCCAAGACTAGTGTGCTTACCACCTCAGCTCCTAGCATCTCTTTCTGTAAGCCTCTCTCAGTAATTAGCAGTGAAGACTTCCATTTCATCAAGGGCACCCAATTTTAAAAGGGTCCCTCAAAAAAAAAATCAGATGGGAAGACTGGTATGGGCTGATTGAGCAGGATAGGAGAAATAGGAGAGTGGTAGAGACAGTGCTAGGACACTGCCAAACTCACACAACTGGCAGTGACCAAACTTGGTCCCAGAGAGAAGAGGACCTATGTCTATTTCTCCTCAGCAGAGAAGTGAGGAATTATGGGTGGGAAATGCTGCATAGACTGTCAGACAGTTCTTTACTCACATTTTTGTTCTGAGGGATTATTAAAATTTTTTGGGGGGTTGGGGGAGTGGTAGGTTGGGAAATGAGTCTTTTGGAAAAAAGGCAAACCAGACAGCTGAGAACAAAGCCTATTAACTACCTCCTGACAGTGAAATCACAGACTAATATGCCAAATGAGACACACTTCTAGGACTTAGCCAATGTGGGACTTTGTTTTGCTTGACTTTGCTTATGTGTTACAAGGATTCTTCCTTCCTTCCCTTCTTTTCCTTCCTTCTTTTCTTCCTTTCTCCCTCCCTCCCTTTCTTCCTGTGGGAAGGAAGGAGAGGAGATGAGAGGGAGAAAAAACAAATGCCCAATAAATTAAAAAAAATTTACAAATGGCATAAGAAGTATTGATTAGAAAAAAAATAAGCAGAATCCTTTGCCATAATAGGAGTGTGGCAGAAACGTTAATAAGGGATGTGAAATAAAGGGGGAAAGTCAAAGCAATCACCAGCTTCCTGAGGTCTCACTGCTAATGTATCACACCAGACAGATGACTCCTGTTAAGTTGCCATCTGTTTCTGAAATCATGTTTTCTGCACTTACGAGCTTCAATCGGCTTTAGAGCTGAAAGGAAACTCTGGCTGAAGACAATCCACTTTGGAGTCACTCTTGGTCCCACAATTTTCTGGGCTGGGTTTTTGGAGAGCTTAGAAAAGAGCTGCCCACTTCACAGATAAGCAATGGATTGTGAACAAAAAAGAGAAAAGGCGGGGGCAGAGGGGGCAGAGGACCAGGTATCTTGGAAATGTAGCTAGCTTCCAGCTCCGTGCAGGAAGAAGCCGAGTCCCCAGAAGGGAAGCAATGGCTATAGAATGGTGCAGACAGAATTCACACGTGGGTTGCTTTTGCTGAACTAATCCCCCCTCTATTTCTTTATGGATATTTGTTTCAGGGGGAGGCTTACTCAGGAAGGAAAACAGAGGGATCTATGTGGAAATGAAGACAATATAAAAATTAAAAGCATCGGTAAAAAAGAAGATGAAAAGAAATGATGATTCCCCAGTCAACAGCCTATAGACTCTCCAGGTTTGGTTACAGGATTGTTGTTGTTAACATGCTGCTCTGCTGTGAGGGAGTTCTCCCTGCTTTAGGGAAGACTGTAGTCCAGAGCAGGAGAATTCACACTGGCTTTTCAATTCATCACCTATGAAATACTTCCTGCATACCAGGCACTGTCCTAGGTGCTGAGGACATAAGGACAAAAACGATTATATTTTGAGGGTCAAAGGGTAGAGGGGGGAGAGATATATAAGTACATAAGTAAAATTAGCATAAAGTAATTTTAAGGGTGGCTGGACCTTGAAGGAAATGGATTCCAAGAAGTAAAAGGATGGGGAGGGCATTCCTGCCCCTGCAAAAGCATTGAGACTGAGTTGGAATGTCATGTCTAGAAAGCAAAGCCAAGTCACTCAAATGGATTTATTTAATAGAATAGAATCGAGAATCCAATAATAGAATAGAATAGAATCACAACAGAAGGCTAGCTCCCCTGTTGTTGGTCAGCATACCTGGCACATGCTCCAGAATCAGTACTATGTTGTGGGAAGGCAGAGTTGATAGCCCTGGCCCACTCAGGCTGGCAGCTGGGATGGCAGACTCAGCAGGGTTTTATTCCAGGCAGCACCTGGATTCACAAGAGGCCAGGGCTGCTGACAACAAATGAGACTGGGGAAAAAGTCACAAGGACATTGGATTTGCCAAGCCAAGGGAGCTCATCAAGATGGTGGGTCTGCCAACAGAGCATGGGAAGAGCCTTGTTCAGTGGCCAGGAGGGTTGTCATCTCTTTGTCTACACAAGAGTGGCTAGAGAAAGTCTGTGTGGAAGTAGCTCATTTACCACAGAGCTGTTGGGAGTCATCATGAGAGCACGTGATGAGCATGTGCCACAGATGAAGTGTGGTAGAGGTGAGAAATGGCCAAGTTTCCTTTGCAAAGGGCAGCATGAGGGATGTCAGTTTCAGGGGGTCTTGTCCAGCATTCACGAAGTGTAGTCTGAGGTCCACCACTGACTCTGTAACCTTGGGCTGAGAACTGAGCTTTTGGGGCCTCACTTTCCTCATCTTTAAAATGGGATTACTGACTTATGTCATGGGGTTAGCATACCACTAATGGACAAGACTGACTCACGGACATGTGGGAAAACAGAAAGAGCTTTGGACTTGGGAGTCAGAGGACCCGGATTCCAATCCCAGCTCCAGCATTCACTACCCGTGTAATCATGGAAAAGTGACAACCTCTGAGACTCAGCTTCCTCATCTGTTAAATGGGGATAGCTCTACTTTTACCACCTGCCTTGAAGGTGGGATTATGAAGGCAGAGATTTCTAAAGCTCAAAGTGCTGTAGAAATGCATTATTATTGTCATTATTATCCTCCAGACCCATCAAAGAAGCTGTGAACTCACTCATGTGGGCATTCCCTCCAACAGGGCAGACTGCAACCCATCTGTGCCTGCCCACCTGTAAGACATTTGTCCGTAGCCTTCCGTCCAAGGCTGGGGGCATTCTTTGATTTTTCCTGACACCGTGAGGATCATAGATCTAGAGATGGAAAGACTTTTAGAAGTCCATCTGGTCCGGTCCCCTGATTTTAACAGATGAGGTCCAGAGAAATGAAATGTCTTGTCCAAGGTCACCCAGGTAGCGAGCAGCAGAGCTGGGGTTTGTATCCAGGTTCTCTAATCCCAAGTCTAGTCCATTTTCCTCCACACCACTCTGAATGCCAGAGGCACACATGGGCACATTTCCCTTTTCATTCATACATTTCACAGATGACCTCCTTGCTCCAGTTTGAAACATTTCTTGATCATAGTGGCCTCTGTGGCACACTGGGTGATCTTCAACTTCTGGAAGTCCTGGAGAGTTCTAGGACTTACTGCTGTACATGAACACTGGCGTGGAAAAGATGGGACTTTGTTTTAGCTACAAGATGGGGGTCAATAAAGGCAATCTAGTCACCCAGTTTAGTTCTGTAGTGTCAGCCTATTCATCTGTCATCTCTCTCCCTATCCATCCATCTAACTTTCCATCCATCTTCCTACTCACCTGTCTATTCATCCAGCTTTCTGTCTGTCTATCCTCTGTCTACCTAACTGGCCAGCTTTCTTTCTATCCATCTGTCTGTCCATCCAGCCTTCTATCCATCCATCCATCTAACTTTCTACTTAGCTTTCTATCCACCTATCTATCTAGTTTCTTTCTTTCTAGCCATCTATCTATCCATCCAGCTTTCTATCCCATTTATCATCTATCCATTTTTCTATCCATCCATCTTTCATCCTTTGAGCTTTTTTGTTTCTTTCTTTCCTTCTTTCTTTTCTCCTCCTTCCCATCTATCTTTTCTATCTGTCTATCTATCTATCTGTCTATCTATCCATCATCTACCTATCTATCATCTGTCTATCTGTCTATCTATCATCTATTTATCTATCTATCCATCATCTATCATCTGTCTATCTGTCTATCTATCATCTATTTATCTATCTATCCATCATCTATCTATCTATCACCTGTCTATCTATCCACCCACCCACCCATCTATCTATCTATCTATCTATCTATCTATCTATCTATCTGTCTGTCTGTCTATCTATCTATCTATCTATCTATCTATCTATCTATCTATCTATCTGTCTCTCTGTCTATCCATCCATCCAATGATGGACGAGTTCTATGGATTATCCAGCAAACTACATATCAAATTTGGAACAGCGGGCTTTCTTCATCCACTTGGGTTTTTCTAGAATTGCTTTTCTACAGTTGAGAAAGTAACAGTCCAATACAAACATGGGCCCTTTTAAAAGTTCAGCCATGACTTCATAACAAAAATCAAGGCATCGAGCAGCTTTGTTCAAAAAACAACGCCAACACCACCACCAACTACCAGTCCTCGAATGGTGTACAAGGGCCATCCCTCCGGAGGCTCAAAGGTGAAGGGGAAGTTGCCAAAAACCTGCTGCCTGTGACCTTGACCCTCTATCTCTTGTGTGAGTGCACTAAGGGAATAACTGAGAGTCATTTCGAATTAGCTCCCATGTTATGCGTGTGTTTCTTAACCTCCCCTTCAGACAGTGTTTTGTGTGTTGAGATTGCTACATATTTGAAGACAATGGGATGGCTGATTTTCCCAGCAGGCCATCTATGAGGTATACTCTCAGTTCAGTTCTTAGGGGACCAAACAGCTAACTCCAGGAGGTGCCTGGTGCTACCTCTGGGCTCTCAAATAAGTCCCTTATGATGACAGGGTCAAGTCTTAGGATCAGCATTGTACTAGGAGTGCAGCTGGCCTATTTCTGAATGCCCTTTTCATCATGGAGACTCAGACTTCTCAGAACACTTACTCCTCCTTTCCCTTCCCTCCCCAATGATGCCTGTGTCACAGGATCCCAGCCACCTGAAGGACAACCATGAAGACCCCCACACCCCCATCTTGGCCTCTTCTTTGATAGTTAGCACACACACTAAGGATGACAGCTTCCCCAGTAGGGGTATGGTTTGGGGAAACCAGACCAGTGGTGCCCTTCCCAAGCCACCTGGATTTGCCTGCAATGAACCCCTGATCTCCAAGAGACAAAAGTTGTCTGGCCAGTTCTCTTACCAGCAACCAGGTAACAGACCTCTCTCTCTCTCTCTTTCGGAAGCCCCCAGCGACTCAGGCTGCCACAGAGGCAAGATGATGCAGGCCCCACCTGGGCTGGTTCCGCTTCTTTCTTTGGCCTCAGCACTGATAATATCAGATGCTTACCGAGTCTTCTAATAATAATGTTATGTTGTCAAACCTGGTCAAAGTGATGACTGGTTTCATTTAACTACTTTGTCACGAGGGAGGGTTCTCTGGTGCTGAGGCCACTGAGAAGTTACAGCAACATCTCTAAAAAGCAACTATCTATCTATCTATCTTCTCTTTATCCAGACACCCATACGTGTGTGTGTGTGTGTGTGTGTGTGTGTGTGTGCGTGTGTGTGTGTTTAAGGTTCCAATTTAGGATGCCAGCATTATGGGCTACCTGGGGTAGGGCCAAGACTTTGCTGCGGAGGGAAGACTCTCAAATGTACTTGCAGTCTGCAGGAGGGCAGAGTCTTTGCTGGAAGTCTTTCCACACCAAGAAAATCCTTTTAGAACAGGGATTTCTGATTGTTTTATGTTACAGACTTCTTGGCAGTCTGGTGAAACTTTTCAGAATAATGTTTTTAAATGCACAAAATAGAATAAATAAGATTGCAAAGGAAACCAATTATGAAGAAATAAAGATAGCTTTTTTCCCTCCAAATTCACATACCCTCTGAAATCTCTCTCTTTGGTGTCTGTGGTGGTTCATGGATCTCAGAATAAAAACCTGATCGAGGGAAAAAGTGGCATGGAAGATGAAGGGAATCCAGTGAGTGGTCCAGGGGCAGGGCCTTCCAGTAAGAGTTAGCCAGTTGGGAAGTGCTGCCTGGTCATTGGACCCAGGCAGTCAGACACCGGGGCTTCACCCTCATGGTTGATTGGCAGGATTCATGTGCTTGGTATCTTATGACCTCCAGTTGTTCTCATGGACAGGTGCCACTCCCACCTGTTAATCCCCCACAGCTGTGATAGTGGTGAGGTCTAGAGGAGACATTTAGAAACACACACTCCTCTCCATACAGCCCTGGTGGTGGAACCTAATGATCTCTTTATGTCTTCAAATAAGGGGATTCCTGCAAAGACAGAGGCTTTAACGGCAGCAGGAACTGGCAGTGGGGAAGCATTTGGAGTATCTTAGAATGGGACACACACACACACACACACACACACACACACACTCCTTTTTGCTAGCCTAGTGTCAGAGAATCATGGAGGCAGACTTGGGATGGGAATTCGGGTCCTCATTCAGTAAGTCAACCAGCATTTACTGGCCATCTCCCATGTGCCAGGCACTGCACTAAGTGCTGAGGATACAAAGAAGGGCAAGAGACAGTTTCTGCCCTCAAAGAGCTCACAGTCTAAAGGGGTAGACAACATGTAAACAACTCTGAACAAACAAGATAAAGATGGAATAAATTGGAGATAGTTTCAGAGTGAAGGCATTAGCATTAAGAGGGATATGGGTGAGAACATAAAGCAAGACAAGGAACATGCTTTCTTACCACTGTGGTCCATGGCACCTGGGGAATCCTGGTGTAGGTCATTGTCATGTAGATGATTAAGAAGAAGACTGTGAGGACCCAGTAAAATACTGCAACGAACATCACCCAACCGAAGGCAGGGACCCGGAAATACTCTGTCCCAGCGATCAGTGTCCACACGAGCAGACCAAAAACCTGCAGATATTGGAGGAATGGAAAGGGGGATGGGCAAGAAAAAAAGGAGGAGAAGCAGGGAGGGCAGGAGATGGAGGGAAGGGAATGCAAGAAGGAGGGAAAGGGGGAAGGGAGTAAGGGAAAGAGATGGAGAGAGAGAGAAGTAGGTGGAGGGAAGAGGGAAGCAGATGGAGGAAGAAGGGAAAGAGGTTGGGGAAAGAGAGGAGAGAAAAGGAAAGAAAAGGAGAGAAAGGGAAGGAAAGAGAAAATAATTACTCTAAAGAGTTCCAAATGAGAAGTGAAAAAGCTCTTAAACTATAAATGAGCGTAGGAACAATAACATTAACCATAATGATGACGATGATGATGATGAAACGCCTCCCTAATGTCAGTGACATTAATTTGTGGTTGGTGTTAAATTGAGAGTAAATACTGACAGAAGAGCATGAACACCGATAATGATGATGAATTAGGGCAGCTATGGAAGCTTTGTTCCTCCCTGTTCTTGGCTACACCTGAGTGTCACAAATGCCACGTTATGGGGGCACACAGGAGGAACGATGAAGATGGGCGTTTCCTTTAGAAAGCACTAAGAGTGGATGGCAGATTCAGAGAGTCTAGTCCAATGCTTTTGGGCTAACTATCACAGCAAACTTAATCCCATCAAGCCAACATCCAGGCAATGCAGCTGTTGTAAAAACTGCTGCTGGGACTTGATATCTACATGTTCTTCTTTCTCGACCAACCTCATCCACGAGCCAGACAAGGTTATTGTCAACACTGGCCAGAGGAAGTCATCCCAAGCTGTCCTGTACCCAGGGCATCCAGAAATGAACAAAAATCAAGAGCAGAGAGGGCTCAAACATGAAAATGGCCAATGACCTTTCCCCTGCCACACGGGACAAGAGGAGGGCCTGAACCACCAGACTGGAGACAAAGGAAAGCTAAGATATTGCTAGTTCTCAGTCTACTTTGGACTTAATATCTGACTTGGTGAGTGATGAGGACTTCTATTCTACTGCTTTAATCTTCTTTGCTGTGGCAAAAAACCAAAGGGAAAACCAAACCTTGCCCCCCTCCCTTCTTCTCATGATGGTGATGCATGCCAGGAGAGCTGTATAAAAACAACCATTTTCTTTGACTCTGGACTAGGAATATACCCTAGGAAATTTACCAGAAAGAAAAAACAGAGCTGCCTCCCCCAACCTAAAAGGCTAATAGAACACTGTTTGAGACTGGAAAAGCCAGAAACAGCCAGAATATTCAGGAGTGGGGGAATGGCTGAAGAAAGGGAACACCATTACACAATCTAAGGGGAGAGGAAGGGGAAGGGGAAGGGAAGAAGCAGTTAATTAGTACCTACTGTGTACCAGGTGCCATGCTAAGTGCTTTATGAATATTATCTCACATGATCCTCACAACAACCTTGGGAAATGGATGTTGTGATTATCTCTATCTTACTGCTGAAGAAACTAAGGCAGACAGAGGTTAAATGACTTGCCCAGGGTCACACAGGTCATAAATGTCTGAGGTTGGGTTTGAACTCAGGACTTCCTTATTCCAGACCCAGTGCTCTATCCAATGCACCACCTAGCTGTCTAACTACAGTCACTAGTAGGAGGAACACCAAAAAATCCGGAAAGATTGATATGAAATCAAGTGACATAAAGAAAGCAGAAGCAGAAATCACATATACTCACAACACAATGATATAAAAGAGCAATTTTATTTGTCCAGACCTAGGATTTCATCAGTCAAGGGAACTTCCAGTGTGGAAATTCCCTCCACCAATGCAGATGAGCAAATCAACTGTAATTTATAGTTTTAAAGAGTTCCCTGGTGACCACTAAAAGGTTAAGTGACTTGTCCACAGTGATATATACAATGTATATCAGTGGCAAATCTTGAACCCAGGTCTTCCTACTTTTAAGACCACCCTCTATGCCACCTTGACCCTCATAAAATACACAATATAATATGCAAAATGCAGGAATGAATGGACAAAAATAAGAAGAGGCTCTAAAGGGAGGGATTAACTGATAAGATATCTGTTTATTGAAGGTCTTGAGTTTTGTCATTCAGTCTGACTCTCCCTGACCCCATTTGGGGTTTTCTTCGCAAAAATACTGGAGTAATTCGCCATTTCCTTCTCCAGCTTATTTTACAGATAAGAAAACTGAGGCAAACAGAGTTAAGTGACTTGCCTAGGATCACACAACTATTAAGTGTCTGAAGCTGGATTTGAACTCAGGAAGATGAGTCTTCCTGACTTCAGGCCCAGTACTTGGTTCCTTGAGTTAAACATATTTAATAATGGAAGAGGCTTTCTTGCTCCATAGTCTGTCTCTGTATCACATGAGAGCCCTTAACCGGTTTAGCCAGACACCAGTTCAGGAGGTAAACGCTGCTCCTTCCTGCAGTGTTGGTGGACAATGTAAACCCACCTTCTGGGCTGATCCACTAACAAGCTGTCCATTATGATTCCCTATGCAAGTCATTAAGTGAGAGTGCAGCTGACCTTTTCAAGTCTCACCAAGAAATCGGTGCCATTTTTTCACAGCGTGCCGTGCCCAATCCCATCAAGACCCAATCTCTCTGATCAAACTGAATGTCGAATGCACTTTTATAGATTGCCTGTCAGTTATGATGAATATGAGCAGAAAAAAAATCCCATTAGTGTAAATCTCGGAGTTTTCAGGAATTACATCGGGCTTGTGCATCTTAACACCAGATAAATTGCTTTGCCACTGCTGGAAACCAAGAAAATATATCTTCATTAAGCATCCCTTCTTTGGCGTTCTCACATACAGTGTAAACTAAATAAGCAGATAAACGCTTTAAGCTTCCCACTGCACAGAAGGAAAAGATGGCTAACTATCCTCACGGAGAATCTAATCCATGGGGCATCTAGTCTATTCCTCTGCCTCTGCGTCTCCTTTCCCGAAGCCTTTCCTAATGAAAATACCTAAGGATGAATGTTCAAAGGAATCAGATAAAGATATCTTCTGGGATTTCATACACCCTAAGAAGTTCCTGTCCATGTCTATTGCATGTCCTCTTGCTGCAATGGAAAACCCTTTAACATGTTAATAATAACATGGTAATAGCTGACATTTACACAACACCTTAAGATCTGCAAAGGGCTTTAAACATTTGGTGTTTTTATACTCATTATACAAATGAAAAAAGTCTGGGAGAAATTACATGACTTGCCCACAGTCACACACTCGGTCTGAAGCAGGATTTGAACCCAGGTTTCCTTGAGTTTGAGTCTAGTATTTCTCCACTGTGTTGTTTTGCCCCTAAATGTGTATAGAGGTGTGACATCCCCCAGACATCAACTCAGGACATAAAATACTCTCCAGCCATTCGATAAGCAATTGATTTGGATCTAGAGTGCAGTGGAAAGGTTAGGTAAAGTTGACTGCAATATAATTTAATTTTAAAAATTACTCTGCAGAATTTTTTTGATGCTTTTTTTTTTACATCAAATGTGTTTCTTTCCAGGAGCCACCTCCACCACCATAATGTCTGCTCTTCTAACAAATATATACAATCAAAACAAAGCAAAGAACAAACACCTTCTCTCCTCACCCCTTTGCAGAGATGGGAGACTATGGTTACCGAATACTGCATGCAATGTTAGGTTTTTTCAATATCTTGGTTGGTTTTGCCAAACTGTTTTCCTCTTTTTAATTCTTTGTTACAAGGGATATGACTCCCTAGAGGCAAGAATACATGAAGAAATGTTAGCGTAATAACAAAATATGGCAATAATTATTTATATTTTAATAATTATAAATTTTTAGAGAGGAGAAATGAGCAGTCTTCAGGCACAAAGACACTATCTCTGATGGCACCATCTTCATATGCAGAAATAAATGGGCCAATAATTGACTTGTACCTTCCACGATAGCCTCCTTTATCTGGCGTCACTGCAGAATGGCGAGTTTCTCTTAGGGGAATAATCAGACTCAAATGGATTTGTGATCTTAGTGATTTGTATATTGGACCTTTCAATAATGCAGGTCACAATCCATCTGTTCCTGGGGGTCCCTCGAAACTCTCATCCATGTCCTCTCATGGTCCATCATAGAGGATCCACCCAACTGGCTAGAGGGCATCTTCCCTTTCTTTTAACTTCTCTAATAGTGGGGTCAAATTCAAATAGAAATGGGGGCCACTAAACCTTACTTAAGGATCCCAGTCTGTGGTCACATTGATTTAGAAAACCACATAGCAACACTGCCTATGCCCTATTGTATTTGTAGTTATTTTGTCAAATATTTCCCAATGACATTTTAATCTGGTTCAGGGGCAGTTTTTTTCTGAGCATGATCAATTTATTAGTTAGGCTAGCAATAACCAATAAATTGGATCAATGGCCTCTTTCAATTATCAAACACCCAGACTGAGGGCTGACAGGGTCTTTTATTTTTTATTTTTAAAATATTTTATTTTTCCCAGTTACATGTAAAAAAAATTTAACATTCACTTAAAAAAATTTGAATTCCAAATTTTCTCTCTCCCTTCCCCACCCCCTCCCTCTCTGCAACAGTAAGCGATTTGTTATAGGTTATACATGTGCAATTATGCCAAACGTATTACCATATTAGTCATGTTGTGAAAGAAGACACAAATCCAAAGGGAAAAAACCATGAAAAAATTCAGAAAGTAAAAAATAGCATGCTTCATTCTGCATTTAGACTCCATCAGTTCTTTCTCTGGAGGTGGATAGCATTTTTTATCATGAATCCTTTGAAATTGTCTTGCATCATTGTTTTGCTGAAAATAGCTAAGTCATTCATAGCTGATCATCGTATAGTGTTGCTGTTACTGTGAACGATGTTCTCCTCACTTAACTGTGCATCAGTTCATCTAAGTCTTTCCAGGATTTTCTGAAATCAGCTTGCTCATCATTTCTTATACCCCAGTAATATTCCTTTGCATGCATATACCACAACTTGTTCGGCCATTCCACAGCCGATGGGCATCTCCTCAATTTCCAATTCTTTGCCACTACAAAAAAGTTGCTATAAATATTTCCATACAAATAGGTCTTCCCCTCACCCTTTTTAAATCTCTCCAGGATGTAGACCTAGCAGTGTAATTGCTGGGTTAAAGGGTATGCATAGTTTTATAGCCCTTTAGGCATAGTTCCAAACTGCTTTCCAGAATAGTTGGCTCAGTCCACAATTCCACCAACAGTGTATTAGTGTCCCAATTTTCCCACACCCTCCCCAATATTTATTATTTTTCAGAGGTATTTTTGACACCTCTGATCCAGAAGTTCCCACTGGACCATTCTTCCTACCCAACTCTTATCTTATCCTTCACTTGCTGTCCTCATGACCAGCCCATCTTCTCTTCCTATCATACATTTTCCCATGACATCTTTTCTTCCCAGTCTTTGAAATTCTTTGTTGGTTTCTTCACCACCACCACCACCAACACCACCATCACCATCACTACCATCACTACCATCGTTAAGATTTACTTTTTTTTAAGACATAAAACCTTTTTTTTTAATTAAATTAGGGAGTTCTGCTACTTACTACCTGTATGACCTTGGTTCAGGTGATCCTTAGGTCTCGTTTTTCTCATCTGTAAAATGAGGGCTTCAGATCACAGGCCTAGATCTATGTCTAGATGGTGGCAGCCAAAGCCCCTTCCGGCCCTTCCACAAGACTGAAGCCAAGCTTTGGGCCGAGTGGAGCATGGCCGCCTTGCCACTTTTAGCCACAAGGGGGTGCCCAAATATCACTCTATGAGCAGGAGACCCTTTAAACCCAGTTCCCTTCACTGAAAATGATTGGTTACTTTCCAACTGTCCCGATTATCTCAGGAGTTTATAAACACACATTCTGAAGAGGCTGCGAATCAGGACCAGACGCTGCCTCAGGAAAAGGCCAACCAGAGACAGAGCCCGTGCGTTGAGACAGAGGATTACTGAGCAGACAGGTGTGGTCCGAGGGAACACAATAAGCAAAGCTGTGGTTGCAGCGTTGGCCAGAGAGAGGCATCGTGGGATGGTGGAAAGAATGGTGAATTTGTCCAATTTACTCACAAGCAGATGGACTCAGTCTAATTACTTTGACACCACCTTCTACCCTCTCTGGGTCTCCATCTCCTCATCTTAAATGAGAAATTGGACTAGACAACCCAAGTTTCAGCTCTAAATAAGTGTTCACAGGAAGAAGAGAAAAAACAAAGCAAAACAGCAGGCCAGAGATCCTTCCCCCCTAGTACCTCCCTTGCTTGGTAACATGTCTCTAGGAGTAATTCAACGCAGTATATTGGACCAAGGATTTGGAGCTGGAAGGGCCCTGAGAGGTAATTTTGTCTAAACCCCCTCCCCTATTTTACTGAAGAAGCAGCTAAGGCCTAGAATTGTGAATTGATTGTGTGTGATGGTCATCTGCATAATAAATGGCAGAGGTAGGATTTGAACCCAGGTCCTAACTCCAAATACATTGATCTTTCCACTGGATTATGCTGCCTCTATGATATGATGCTTTAACAAAGCTATCAGGATAGAGGCGATGGGAAAATACAGGAGAGATGGAGTTATTGTAAAGGGGAGCAAACAGGACTTGATAACTGGAGGTGAGTGGGAAGGAGGAGATACTTCAGAGTCACAAATATGGGAGATTCAGGTGATGGTTGTGCAGTTAGGAGGAAGAGAAGGTTTAAGGGGAAAGAGCATGAGCTTTATTTTGGGCATGGTGGGATAGCCAGAGAGAAAGGCCTGACTGGAGATGTAGGTCTGGAGTTGACTGGGGTTAGATTTAGGTTTAAGGATCACCTGCAAAGACATTCTGGTTGGAGCTAAGGGAATAAAGGATGTTGCCTAAGATAAAGGTAAAGAAGGGCCAGGATCAGACACCCGATGAGGATCAACATTAAGGGGTGCAGCAGGACCCACTGAAGGAGACAGAGAAGGGATCTTTGGAGAGGTAGGAGGGGAACCAGGAGAGGATTGTGGTTCTGAAACCAAGGAAAGAGAGAAAAGAGAATTCAGTATTAAGGATGAATCAACAGGGCAAAAGCTGAAGATAATTCAAGGGGGATACAGAATGGAAAAAGGTCAGTTGCATTTGGTGATTAATGAGTTAGCGACACACTTTATAGAGAAGTTACAATAGAGAGGCATGGCAAGGTCCATTTAAGGGACTCAAGAGAAAGTAAATTGGAGGAAGTGGAGGCATAGAATAGATGTTTTTGCAATGAGTTAACAGTGAAGGGGAGGAGAGCATGGGATCTGCTGGATGGGATGACAGAACCAAGGGAAGACATTTTTTAAATTAGAGAGATATAAGCACAGTATACAATGTAGAAGATGGCTCGAGAGATTGAAAATACTAGCCAAAGCAGATGAAAGCTACAGGTAGCCATTGAAGAGACTGGAGGGAAAAGGTTCAAGGTAACTGGTAGGGGAGGATTAGCTTTAGTGAAGAGAAGGGATACCTCTTCTGTAAGCAGAGGGAAGGAGGAGAAAGCTTGTGATAGTGCTAACAAGATAGATCATGCAGCTAGGTGATGTAGCAAATGGACCACTGGACTTAGAGTCAGGAAGACTTGAGTTTGAATGCTGTCTCAGACACTTACTATCTGTGTGACCCTGGGCAAGTCACTTAACCTCAGTTTGCCTTAGTTTCCTCATATGTAAAATGGGTATAATAACCACACCTATGTCATAGAGCTATTGAGAAAATCAAAGGAGGGAATGTGGGTAAAGTGTTTGCAAACCTTTGTGGAGCCATATAAATATGAACTATTATTATTACGAATGATAAGACTATTTGAGGAATGGAGAGGGCAGGGCTGAGGATCAAGCCAGACAATTTCAATATTCTGTAGGTAACTAAATGTCCTACTTGAAGGATAAAGACTAGATAGGGATGGGAGAAGGGAGAGGAATAGGTTGGAAACATTTGCTGTGGAGAATGAGATTAGGAGTCAATCAACAAACATTTAGTAAGCACCTACTATGTGCCGGGCACTATGCAATAAGGGTAGAGTAGGTAGCAGAATTGTCAAATAGCAGGGAGATTATGAGCTGACGTTATGCAACCTGCTTTTGTAATGGGTGAAAGTAGCTTGATTTCTAGGTTTTTTCCCCAGGGCCATTTAGTGGCCCTAGAGCAAGAAAGGAGAAATTAAATGGTGAGGAATTACCCACTAATGAGAACTCCCTGGTTAGACATTGCTGATGGTTGGGGAACAAGGCATACACTGTAGGGAGGTGGCTAGTATGATGTGTAAATGGCTGACTATGGGCACAGAGGCTAGGGATGGAGGCAAGAGAAGACAGGGTAGTGGAGATAGTTTTGAAGAAGGAAAGGGTGACTCAAGATCACAATAATATGAGGCCTGAAGAGCTATTTCACTAGGATTTCAATAGGTTGAGAGTGGGGGCGGGGATTGAAAAATAGGAGGTTATGATCTAAGAGTGAAATTTCAAAAGATGTACCTTCAGGTGGTGAGGTTTGCTGTGTGATCATGTCATGATGCAACTGGGTGAAGTGGGGGTGGCAAAAGAGGTCACTAGAGATGAGGGGCAGCTAGGCGGTGCCATAGTGCATGAGCACTGGACCTGGAGTCAGGAAGACTTGAGTTCAAATTTACCCTCAGACACAAGCTTTGTGACCCTGGCCGGGTCACTTAACCCTGTTTGCCTCAATTCTTCAATTGTGTAATGAGCCAGTATCTCTCCCAAGAAAATCCCAAATGGGGTCACAGAGTCAGACACGACTGAAAAATGACTTAACAACAGCGATGAGGGAGGGGATAAGGAATTGAGAGGATGATACAGGGGCTAGAGTGCAGAAGGAGACCAGCCAGGAGCTGATATCATCAACAGTCAGAGGAATGAGCTGGAGCTCACTGGATGAGAGCATCAGGGATGGGAAAGAGGCTGATTTAGCCTCAAAAGGGGTTATCAAGGAAATGATCTGGGGTTCACAGTGTGGAGGAAGGAGTATCCCCCTAGCCCTATGAGGGGGCTGCAGCTTCTCTAGACAGGGGAAAAGGAATGACCTCCAGTAAGCAGGGCTGTAATGCGAGTGCCAGGTTTCCATTGTAAAGAGGAAGTAGAAGGAATGATGGTCGAAAAACAACAGGAGGAAGGAAAAGAATTTGTTAGCGATGGAGTGGAGATTTCCGGAGCACTGTGGGACAGGCTGGGTTGGAATGAGCCTAGGGAAGAGTAGAGCTGATTAGCATAGGGATGTGTATTTAGCTGGAGAGTGCCTGGAGAGAAGCAATCGGGATAGTGAAAGGCTTTGACTCTATGTCATAGTGAAGATCCACTGAAGGAACTAGGGACCATTTACCCACAGGATGGACAGTTACTTGATGAGTAGGTTCTAGTGACAATTTCTTTGGGGTGTGAGTTGGACTAGATGGCTGCTTAGGTCTTTTCCAACTCTCAGATTCAGTGACTTTACTGTAAATATGCAGGGAGAGGGAACGACATTAAATTAGCAAATAAAGGAGTACAAAAATTCTCAAAAATAGACTTTAAAAAAGAAATGGGCCAAAGAAGCTTTCACTGATTCCTTTAGAAAAACCCACCAGGAACTTCGTGTTGTTTGTCTTTGCATTGGCTTCCCCCCACCTCCCACCGTCCAGTGCCTAGCTTGGTGTTTTCCTTAATAAATATTCGTCAAATGAGGGAATCCTGGGTATACAAAAAGGCTACCTTGCCCTTGTGTTGACTGAACTGATCTTTTGCCAGCAGTAACAGGGAATGGGGTTGGAGAAAGGGCTAAAATTTAGGGATCCTCCACCTTCTGCCTTGAATTATAATTCTTCCTCGTCGAGTATCACCCACTGCCCCTCTGCCCTCTAAAACAGGGCCTCTTAACCTGGGAACCATGAATATTTTTTAAAAAATAATTCGATAACTTGGTCTCAATATAATTGGTTTTCTTTGTAATCCTCTATTTTGCTATATACATTTAAAAACCTTTTTCTGAGAAGGGGTTCATGCCTAGGCTTTAACAGACTGTCTCCAAAGGGGTCCAGGACACACACACACACACACACATGCTTCCAGCAGCAGCCAATGGAGCTGGTGTCTGCCCTGGTGACAGCTTTGATCACCTATCTTGTATTTCTCCTCCTGTGTCTGAATGGGGACCTGACGTCTGCAGGTACAGATCTAGTTCCACAGGACTCTCTACATAACCTTTTAATTAGCATGTCCATTTCTAGTTCTATTTCACCCCTGGGTTCTCATTCTTTTTTATTTGTTTCAAATACTAAATTAGAGTTGGAACCTCTGTAAATCATTACCTCTTGTCCAACCAACCAACACCTGGGATGCAGCCATGTACTCCAGGCATTGGGCCAACCTGACCTCTGGCCTTGGAACCAACAACTGTTATGTGTAGCCAGGTCAGAGCTTGCATGATCAGAAAATCAGTATTACACAGTCTGGGTCTCCAGGTCACAAGACTGAGAAATGGGGCTTTGAGGCTTACAACATGCTTTGCTAACAATAACCCTGTGAGATCAATAGGGCAAGTATTAATATCTCCATTTCATAAATGAGGAAACTGAGGAATTCTATTTCCTGCCTCTCTGAAATGCACTTTTTCCTCACCTCATGCTCTTAGAACCCCAGCTTCCTTCAAAGCTCAGCTCAAATGTTACCTCCTGTATGAGGTCTTTCCTGATCCCCTTAGCGGTAGTGCCTTCTCCATCCTCAAACTACCAAGTATATCATCATTTATGTGCATGTTTTATCTCCCTTCCCCCACCCCAGAACATAAGCCCTTGGGGGCTGGGCTGTTTTTTTTGTTTTGTCTTTGTATCCTTAGTGCATAGCTCAGTGTCCTACAGGAAGTAGGCATATAATAAATGCTTGTTTGAATGGAGAAAATGATTTGCTGTTAGCTAGCATCAGAGAACCCAAGTGTCTCCTGACTCCAAGTTCAGTACTGTTTCTGCTATACCACATTTCCCAATCCAGCTAGAACCTTCCTTCCTATGTCAATATATAGCCCTTCCTACAGCAAGATGTTCTCCTTGAAACCTGCCTCACTTTCTTATCTATCACTACATACCAAGTTAAGTGATTTATAATCAGGCATTAAAGTAGGTATAGCTGACAGATTTATTACTGTGTGTGAGGAAAGAAAAACCCCAAACAATAGTCTTCTTTTACTGTTCTCTAGCTTATACTTGTCAAGATAAATGCATGTTACCAGGGCTGGCCTCAGCGGCAAAGAACTGACCTCACCTCGTCCTCCAAACTCAGCTGAAACCTATCAGATTGGTCCATTTGGCCCATGAGAATGGGTTATGCCAGTATACTCTTTATTGTCATTGGCTTTTATTTCCATTCTCTGCAGTTGTGGGCATGAAAGAAAAGTGGCATGACTCTGAGGCATCATGGTGCAGAGGACAGGGGACTGGACTTACAGTCTGTAAGTTCAGTCCCACCTCGGATACATCCTATCTGTGTGAATGGGCTAGCCATTGAACTGTGCCTCAGTCTCCTCACCTGTAAAATGAGATTAGACTCAATAGCCTTTATGATTCCTTCCAGCTCTATAGCTGTGATCCTGTAAGGAGCCCAATAAAATTCAATGAACAATTATGGCTTACCTACTGATAAGCGCTAATCACAGGATCGGTGGGGCACTGTCCTGGGTGCTGATGGAGATGCAAAGCTATATGACAAATTCCCTACCTACAAAATACTTACAGTCTGATAGAGATGTAGTTGATGTTTACATATTGCTTTAACAGAAGGCAATTCACCAATAGGTACAACATGAAATAGACTCTGAGAAGTATAAAAGAAAGATATAAAATGCAAACATTTATCAAGGACCTAATATGTGTGAGGCACTGTGCTATGCAATGGATATATGCTCCCAAGGAGCTTACATTCTAATAAAGGAGACACAAAAGCTGCACAAATAAGTGTGATACAAAGTAGAGTGTGAAAAATGCAAGGAGAAGTTCCAAACAGCACTCTTAGAAATTTGAGGAGGGAAAAATCGCTTTTCAGCAATAGGGGAAAAACCAAGGGAGACATCATGAAGAAGGTAGCAGTTGAATTGGGCCTCAGGGGAAGACAAGGATTTTGACAGGGGACATTTCAGGTGTGGACAATGGCCTGTGCCAAGCAAAGGTGGAAGAAGGCAGGAAGAAATAGATAAGAATTCCAATTTGGCTGGAAATAGTGAATAATTCAAAGAAAGTCTATTGGGATCAGAAAGGGAAACCACTATATTTATGCACTGAGCCCAGAGAATATTAAAGAACGTTGGAGGATTGGGGAATGTTTTATGGCAGAGGTCATTTAAGCTGGGTTTTGAAAGAGAAATGGGAGTTCGATAGACACAGATTGTGGAGAAGGGAGTACAGGTAAAGGGAACAGCATAAGCAAAAGAATGGAGTGAGGTTGGATGATTTAGAACTGGAAGGTACCTTAGAGTTCATCTTGTCCAATTCACTTATTTTGTACATGGGGAAACTGAGTCCCGGGGAAGTTGCCCAAGGTCACACAAGTAGGAAGTGTCTGAGAAAGGATTCGAACTCAAGTTTTCCGGCCTCCCATCCAGCTCTCTATCCACTGTTTCACAAGTGAGGTATTCAAGGGATGACTAGCTCAGTTTGGCTGAGGCACTGAGAACATGGATGGAATTAGAAGTGCAACATACACTGGGAGGAGAGTTTGGAGTCAGATGGGAAGAGGCCTCAAATTCTGGGCTACAGAATTTGGACTTCAGTCAGTAGGCACAAAGTAGGAAGTGGAGGGAATGAGTAAGAGGATCCAAGCTCCAAATATTCTTCCTCTTTCCAAGCTGGTGTCAGGAGGTGGAGGTGGGGATAAGTGCCCATGGTGGGGTCATAGCAAGGACATTGAATGTCTATCCAGATTCCCACAACTTAGAATCTCCTTTGCCAATTATTCTAGAAAAGCTAAAACAACCCCTAGACAGGGGAAATCAATCTTACAAAGTACCTAAGAGCAACTCAGTGCCTGGCACATAGGGGGCACTTAATAACTGCTGATTGGATTGGATCGATTGGAAAAGCTAGTGGAGGTTATAGTGTTCCCCAAGCTAGCATTCCAGGCTCTTCCATCATAATCTCTCTACTCCCCCAATAAGCTCCCTGCCAGCTTTCATCTTTTTTTTTTTCAGAGGCACAGTGATGTCAGGGGAAGATCACTAGATTTGCAGCCAGAAATCCTGGATTCATATCATGGTTCTGACCCTACTTGGGTGACCACAGGCAAGTTGACAAACCTATCTGAGCCTTACCTTCTTCAACTGTAATATACACATATCCTATGTTACTCACAGCTGTAAGGAAAATGCTTTGTAAAATGAAAATAATACGTCTTATTATTATTATCAGCCTTCACCAGTCTTCCTCGCCATCCCCCCTCTCCAACTAGGTGTCTTTCCTTGTCGTCCCTTATTTATTCTCACTTCCCATAGCTTTGTCTATGCTGTTCCCAGTGTCTCCCCTTCACCCACCAGTTTCTATCTCCTCCATCCTTGAACACTTGGCTCCGATCCAACTCCCACAAGCTTCCCCTCACTTTGGAAGGCTGCCTCTTTGGGTTTGTTTTACTTCTAGAAGAGGATCCCCAAATGGCTCACCAGGAAGGCATCTTAAAAGGGCATCAATAGTCCAAAGTTCTCATTTTTACAGAGGGGGAACCAAGGCCCAGAAAATGAAAGTGACTTGACTACAGTCACACACCTAGGGAGTGAAAGTGAGTGGAAGAATGAAAGTGAGTGAAAGAAGAGTGAAAGAAGCAATCAATGAATCAACACGTATTAATTAAGCACCAATGGGGGTGTCAGGGTTGAAGCCCTGGGGCTACAAAGACAAGGCATGAGATAATCCCTCGTTGCCTAACCAGAACTTGAACTCAGGTCTTTTAACTCCTGGCTAGCACTCTATGAACTGTCCAGCCTCTTCTTCCCTTCTTTCCCTCACAGTGATCACCCCCAGAGCAGGGAAGGACCATTGGTATTGTGTTATCTGTAACCTCTTGACACCTCCGGTTGTTCGTTTTGTTTGTGCCGGTGAGAATGTAAGTTCCCTGAGGGAATCTCGAGAGTCTAATACGGCATCTGGCACATAGTAATTTGTCGTTGTTACTCAGTCGTGTCTGACTCTTTGTGGCCTTGTGGCTTTCCAGGCCCTCCTATCCTACACTATTTCTCAAAGTCTGTCCCACATTCATGCTCATTGTTTCTGTGTAGTAATCAATAACAAATTAATAATTGTTTTTTTTGGGGGGGTTTGGCAGGGCAATTGGGGTTAAGTGACTTGCCCAAGGTCACACAGCTAGTGCATGTGTCAAGTGTCTGAAGCCGCATTTGAACTCAGGTCCTCCTGACTCCAGGGCTGGTGCTCTATTCACTGCACCACCTGGCTGCCCCTAATAATTGTTTGTTGATTGGATCCTCAATTAAAAGGCAACACAGTACAGTGGAAAAAACTCTAGAATCTAAGGACCTCAGTTTAAATTCCATCTCTGACAGTTACTACCTGTGTGTCCTTGGGAACCTTACTTAAGTGGATCAATCTCAGGACTTAGAGTCAATAAGTCCCGAGTTCAAATCCTGCCTCAGACACTGTGTAACCTCGAATAAGTCACTTATAACGTCTCTATGCCTTAGTTTCCTCTTTTATGAAATGGGGATAGCAATAGCACCCACCTCAAAGGGTTATTCTAAGGACCAATTAAGTGAACACGTGTACTGTGCTCGGCAAGCCTTAAAACACTATAAAATTCGGTTTATTGTTAATGGTTATTATTAGATTGCATCTATAAAGTCAAGGAGACTCTAAAGTCCCGTCCGGATCTAGACCTACGCTCCTAGGAACCTAAAATGGCAATTTATTGAAATTAAAGATGATGCCAAATAATAGAAGATAAGAGGGAGGAAGAGGAGGATGTGACTGCAGGCAAGCAGTTTCACCACTCTGACCCTCAGTCTCATAATCTGCAAGATGGCGATAATAAAACCACCTACTGCACAGACTATTTGTAAGGAAAACATTCTATAGAAATGTGGCTGTTATTATTGTGTTTTGTGCTGTGGATATAATAGAAACAAATTTTGTGGAAAATGTGAATTAATTAGGTTCATGTGTGAAAGGAACTACATAAGGAGGGGTAGTAGGAAGACATTGATTAGGAAGTGTGATTGATGACAATAGAGGATCCTCATAAAAATTGCCATTATAACATAAAGGCAAGGAGGCTTTTTTTCTGAGGACATTGCTCGGGAACACAGAATGCCAGAGAGCTGGATTTATAATCAGAGGATCAAATCATGACTCTACATGGCCTGTGTAACTTGGGCAAGTCCTTAACATCTCTGGTCTCTGTGTCCTTCTTGGTAAAGTGAGGTTTTGGACTCAGGTGTCCCTGAGGTCCCTTCCCACTCTCATGAACCAGTCGGACCTGAAGCCATTGGATGAGCTAATCCTCTCTGAAGCCTCAGGGGTCGAAGTCCAGAATCCATCTCATTGACAGTCGTCCCTTGGCCAACTGTGACATGTTTCACCAAGTGCTTTTCCCAGACAGGGGTGTCATGTCTGCCTTGAGATGAGCTCTTGGAAACATGAGGGGAAGGACAGATTCCATCTTGGGCTGAGGACACAGCTTCAGCAAGGAGCCCAGATAGGAGATCCATTAGTGGGCGGCCATGCTATTGGCCGGATCTTCTGGGAGGGGGACAGTGCAGGGCTTGAGAGAACAGGCTCAGCCTCTGAAGGCTGAGGGCCCCACGAGGATTCTACTGAGAACCGTACAGAAGTCTGGGCCACAGAGCACCTCTCATACTCCTTGCCATCCCAACTAGCCCTGGAAGGCAGAGACACAAGTCAGTCTCACTCACTGGCTGTGAAAAAGTGAGCAGAACTACTGTGGGTTGAGCAGCAGCTCCAACAGCAGCTTTTGCTGGGAGAGTTGATGGCTAATGGAGCATCCCACCAGTTCAGCCTGCTTCTGGGTCCACACATGTGAATGTGCTCATTTGTCTCCAAGTTCCCCCAAATTAATTGGCACAAGGCTTCCTTGAGACAGCAGATAATGACTCAGCTCCAGAGCCTGTGTTTGATGACACTAAAAAAAATGGAAAAACTCTGATTTTTTTTGGATTCTGCTCCCTTCCAAGGCCAGTGCAGAGGCCTTCTCCTACATGGAGCCTTTCCTGCCGCCCCCATTTAATGGTGTTCTCTGCCTGGTGAATGACTTCGTACAACCAATGGATGAAATAATTCCTTGAGTGCTCATTATACACCAAGCACAGCACCATGACCAGCAGGGACACAAAGACGGATGGGAGCCGATCTCTGCTCTCAGGGGATTTACCTTCTAATGGGGGAAACCAAACACCCAGAGGAGAGTAGGGCTGAGGAAGGTGTTTTAGCCTAGGAAGTCACAGGGGAGTGGATTAAAAGCAACGGTAATATTGATTTAATTATGGTTCCCAGAGGAAGAGCAAGAGATGTAACAAAGGATGGAAGTTAGGGGAGCAGGAACAGGTACACACATGGTTGTAGGGTAGATGGCAAGAAGATGGCCTGGGTTGATGGATGGATGGATGGATGCAGTATGGATCCTAATAATAAAATACAAATTTATTCCTCTTCCTCCAACCTCTGTGCACAGGCTGACTCTCATGTTTAGAATGTTCTTCCTCTTTACCTTGGTCTCTTAGGGTTGCTAGTTTCTTTTTAAAGCTCAAACCAAGGTCTACTACCTATAAAAGATCTTCCTGAGTCCCCTCCCCCACTGCCAGTTGCTAGTACTGCCTGAAATGTTTTGTATTTTGTTGTTGTTGTTCAGTTGTTTCAGTGTGTCCAACTCTCTGTGACCACATTTGGGGTTTCCTTGGCAAAGATACTGGAGTGGTTTGCCATTTCCTTCTTCAGCTCATTTTACAGATGAGGAAACTGAGGCAAACAGGGTTAAGTGACTTGCCCAGGGTCACACAACTAGTAAGTATCTGAGACCAGATTTGAATATTTACTTTCTATGTATTTTGTATTGATTTATCTGTGCCCATGTTATTTCCGCCTAATAGAATGTAAATTCCTGGAGGGCCAGTGTCCTTCAAGGCAGGCGAACATTAATGAGCCAAGCTGAGGAAGCCAGAATGTCAGTGTTTGGGGAGCAAAAGGACTTGCAGATTTATTTGCCAGGAAGGGACGTGGTTCATATAGGGAATAGCAGGCAATGAATGGGGATGTAGATGAAGCCAGCCTAAGGAATTTGGACTTTATCTAGTCAGTACGAAAGTTCTTGAGAAGAGCCATGAAGTGTTTTTAGGAAGATGAATCTGGAAGCAGCATCTCTATGGTGGATACCTTCACTTCACAGATATGTCCTTCACTCTCCCAAGCCTCTATTTCTTCAGGTTGGATTAAATGTCCTTGAAGTTCTAAAAAATAATCCACTATCCTGCGTCTGGAGCCAAAGTGGGATCATGGACAGAACTTGAGATGGGTAGACAGGGAATGTGAGTCCCCGTAATGTCCCCATCACTAACCATCTGTGTGATGGTGGGTAAGTCATTCAACTTCTCTGGACAGTTCCTTTATCTGTAAAGTGTAGGGTGTTCTCTAAGGTCCTTCCAAACTCTATAGCTCTATGATGTATGGAAAGTTTGATAACTTACCCTGAAGCGGTCATACAGACAATTGACTTTCACTTTACACGGCCCAGGAGGAGGGCAGGTTGACAGCTCTCTGGTGTGTGTGTGTGTGTGTGTGTGTGTGTGCGCGCGCGCGTGCGCACACACCCATGGGAGGACATGAACACGTGCACCCATCTGCTAAGCTAGTCTTGAATTCTGATCGCTCTTTCTTTGACTATTTGGGAAAGAAGAGCTTTCACTTTCTTCAGAGATGATTGTTCATAATAATAGTGATTGTTAATATAATAATAGTGATAATAATATAATAGTATGATAATAATAGTAATAGTTAGTGCTTGTACAGCTGAGTCCTGATTAGTGCATATTACGAGTCCCATGAAATAGTCACATTATTTAAATTCACATGGCATATTTCCTTTGGGCTGGAACCAATGACCCCATTTTACACAATTATAACTTCAAATAGTGCGAACTTGAATACAGCCGCTTGACTGGACTCATTATTCGAGGTATTTGGGACCTGGCTGTAAATCGCTTTAAGGTTTGTGTAGCAAATGTGTATTAAAATATACTGTCTCATTTGATCCTCACCACTGTGAAGTAGACAGCACAGGAATAATCATCTCCCCTGTTTTCAGATGAAGAAACCGAGGCTCCGAGAGTTAAACAACTTGTTCAAGGTCCCACAAGTAATTCGTGTCAGAAATAGGATCTGAACCCGGATCCTCTGATTTCAGAGTCAACATTCTTTCCATTGTAGCTGACTGTGCTAGCGTCCTTTCTCTTTAATAATATTTATCCTCGTTAATTTAATAGTCGCTACAGGGGGAATTGTACCTCTTCTCTTTGTGGGTATAAATGTACAGGATGGCCTTCTAAAAATATTCTGGTCTCTGGCTTCTTGGCATTTCTTCTGGTGTGATCAGCCAACAATGAGACTCACTTCTTGGGTGCAGTGAAAGGAAATCTGTCACAGGTCTTCAGCCCCACTATTTCTTTTTCACTAAGCTCTTAAAAATACCAATGATATGCTTCTCTTCCAATGCTAAGAAATGCAAAGAAATACAACGGGAAAGGGAGCATGTGACCCCCATTTTGAAGTACCGACTTCATTATTATAATAAATACTAATGGTGTCAACCCACCTGATTTTGTTTCAATTTTCTGAAGTGTTCTGCCTCAAAATCATCTTCAGATCATCCCTGACTTGAGTAGACAAGTATTGATCTGCCCTTGGGGAAGACTCATAAATGCATGCATTAATTAAAACTTG
Source organism: Trichosurus vulpecula (assembly GCF_011100635.1). Lineage (NCBI taxonomy): Eukaryota > Metazoa > Chordata > Mammalia > Diprotodontia > Phalangeridae > Trichosurus > Trichosurus vulpecula. The sequence goes on from NC_050577.1 coordinate 23,412,294, forward strand.
AATGAGGTGCTGCTGTTAGCTATGTTTAAATTCCACCCATACATCAAAGTCTGTCTAGAGCAAGACAAGACTGGTTTCCATGAACATTACCCTTCATTAGGTCAGCTTAATGCACCAATCATTCAAAGAGGGGCTGCAATAAGAGTCGGTTATCAAGTAAGCAGTATTTATTGGGCATCCACCGTGTGGTAAGCATGGGACAGTAGGAGAGGGCACCAGGGAGAAGGAGGCTCTCTGAACACGAGGAATTTCTGGTGTAATGGTAGAAAGAGGACAAACATACAAAGGAAAATAGATATTTCAATGGCTCTGCGATCTCACTGATGTAGCCCTTCTTTCCAATGCTGAGCCCCCTACTAGATATATCCACTTTTCCCACCGTGCTGTGTGTTTTTGTGAGAAAGCATGCCCTAGGTTTATGAGAAATATCTTCTACTGTTATTTTTCTTTCTATTCTATTTCATTAAATGCCTTTTCTTTGAACTAATTGTGGCCCTCCCTCCCTCAATACATTTGATCTTTTCAACACATTTGTACCTTCTGACATATTTAGTTAAACACATTGATGGGGGCTCAGAGCTATATGGTCTTGAGTGGATTTGCTCAGAGTAGACTACTCTGAGAGTACCTTGAACTAGACTGTAGCTTAGAAGAAATCTGGAGGGTGCTCCAGGTGCTACAAATACAATTGAAGATAAAGTGAAATAATTTAAAGTACTTTAAATTAAAGATGTGTTAACAAAACCCTATTAAGTACAATTCAACTTATTTCACAAAAATTCTATGTATCAGGATTAACCACAAAGGACAGAATTTTACCAAAGGCAAGTGGAATAAACTTATCTGCAGTTTAGTTATTATTTAGATGTTCAGACATATTGCCGCCCTTACCATTCAGTTAGAATAGAACTTCATAGTTATGATTCAGGTATAGTTGTGATCGCCTCCTCCAGAGCCCTACTCTGTTCCCTCTCAGTAGGGGTAGAGGTGACCTCTGGCTTTCAAAAGCCATGCCCGCTGAGAGAAGGCACTCTAACAGGTCCCATTTATAAAGCCAGAAAGGATTAGGTTACAGGCTTGGTGACGGAATGTCATTTGATGCCCAGCCAAGTTAATTCACACCTACTGTGTGCTTGGCACTGGAGCTACAAAGACAAAAATAGAGCACAGTTCCTGCTTTCAAGCAGCTTATGTTCTTAGAGAAGGGCTGACCCATTAAAGGGAGCTTCAACTATCTGCTGGGTACAGAAAACAGAGCTAGGAATGATCAGTTAGAGAGAACCAGATTTTTTGCTCCCTATAAGGAAAAGCTTTCTAGTCATCAGAGCTATCCCAAAGTGGAATAGGCTGCCTCAGGATGTCCAGGGTATCCAATCTTTGGAGGTCTTCTAGCAGATACTGGACAACCAATTGACACCTAGGTGGTACAGTGGGCTGAGTGTTGAGTCTGGAGTCAGGAGGACTCGAGTTCAAATCTGACCTCAGATACTAGTTGTATGATCCTAGGCAAGTCACTTAACTTCTGTCCACCTCAGTTTCCTCAACTTTAAAATGGGGGTAATAACACCTACTTCTTAGAGTTGCTGTGAAAATCAAATGAGATAATAGTTTTAAAAGTGCTTAATACAGTGCCTGCCACATATTTTGTTGTTCAGTTGTTTCAGTAGTGTCTGACTCTTTGTGGGGGTTCTCTTGGCAGGGATACTGGAGTAGTTTGCTATTTCCTTCTCCAGCTCATTTTACAGGTGAGGAAATTGAGGCAAACAGGGTTAAGTGACTTGTCCAGAGTCACACAGCTGGTAAGTGTCTCAGGCCAGATTCGAAGCCAGAAAGATAAATCACGTACTCATCTGAAAGCTTGTGGAGTCCTCAGCATAAAATAAAATACATGAGAGTAAAACAGAAATCAGTTATTTTGAAACACAGTGATCAAAAAAAAAATGTTAAGTTCATCAACATAAGTTAGGAACCCCTGCTCTAAGACTGTATATTGTGTGAACCTACTGACCTCCAGGGTTCTTAGTTTTCTCTTCTGACCTCCTGGTTTCCTTCAAGTCATAATTAAAATCTCACCTTCTACCAGAAGTCTTTACTGGTCCTTCCTAATGTTAGCAATTTCCCTCTGTTTATTAACCCCAATTTACCCTGCTTTTAGAATGGGAGCTTCTCTGAGGCAAGCATGGCCTTTGCCTTTCTTCAGTCTTTCTGGTGCTTAGTGCTTGGCATGAAGTAAGTGCTTAATAAATACTTGACTTAGAGAGGACAGCTCTATACCTATGACACAAAGGTTCAGATGAATGGATGATCTGCCTTGGTGGAGGGAATTTCCATACAGGGTTTTCCCCATGCCATCGGGATCACAGATCAGAATCATAGAAAAGAGAGAGGGAAGCTCTGGATTGCAAAGGGGCTTCCCCATCCAAATAGTCACTTCCCTTTCTTGTTGTGAAGGGTCATCGAGAATGTATCCAGCCAGGAAAATGGGCTTCTCTTTCCGTTTCCTTTTTCTTCCCTGGCAACAGATACCAAGGAGCTCCCCTTCCTCCTGCCTTGTTCACTCCATCTTTCTAAACACACCCACATCTCTCAACTCCAACATCTGCCACAGATTCCCTCTGTTGTCACCAAGGTTTCCCATCCTCAGCAGCTGGTGGGTGTATGTCGAGAGAGAGAGAGAGAGAGAGAGAGAGAGAGAGAGAGAGAGAGAGAGAGGGAGAGAGAGAGAGAGAGAGTTTATCTACATTTTACAAGAGTGTGCTCCACAACAGATGTTTGACTTATGACCTGAGCTTTCTTTAGGGCCCCGTCTTTGTTTAAACAGAGCCCTAGTTTCCCTGGGAAACAATGCTGGTACCACTGTTTTACCAGTGGGAAAACACAGTCCTTACTTGGCTAGTTATTTTTAGATTTCCACCTTCCTGTGGCGTTACATAAATAAAGAAAGGCTACATTTAGCCGATATCAGCATTGTTTTTCCAGAGACCAAAGCAATTTCAAATATAGGAAAATCCCAGAAAGAAAGTTAACCCACTCCATCACCCAGGTTACTAAGAGATGACAGCCTCGATCCGAGGGAACAGAAAGGAACACAAAAGCGGGTATTTGTCAAGGGAATGACGAGGACATACCATGATTCAACATACAAAGAAATTATAACAGCGGTAAGGATTTTTTTAACCCAACCTGTAATTTCATCAATATAGAAAGCCCCCAGTGAGGAACTTTCTCTTCTGATGCAGAAGCATCTCCTTGGAACTGATTCTGCTAACTAAGTCATTCTCTGCCTACAACAATAATAAGTGATGCTCATGTGGTATTTTAAAGTTTGCAAAAGTCTTGCCATCTCAATGAGTGGGGGCAGGGTGGAGAGAGGGAAAGAATTTTCTTTCCCTCTGAACTGAAACAAAAAATAAAAAAACAAAGTTTGCAAAGTATTTTACGTATGCCATCATTTTAGTTTCACGACAGTCACCAGGGTACTGACAATGGTTTATAATGGAGGAAACGGAGGCAGGAATTGATGTCAGATCTTTTTGTCTCCATGGCCAGCATACTATCTCTTGACCACCTAGTTGTTCCTCCAGGAGCCTATGAGACATTAGAGGCTCCCAAGCGATGGGATCATTCGCCCACTGTGGCTCACTTCTCTCCCACCACTTTGGAAATGCATTTCTCCTGCACTCCCAACCTCCTCACTCACTCATTTCTGCCTCAGTTTCTTCACCTGCAAAATTAGAAGGCTGGAGGAGAAGATATACAAGGTCTGGTCTTTTGACCTTGGTTCAAATCCTGGCTCTGATGCCTATGACCTGTTGTAACGTTAAGCTAAGTCTCGGTTTCTCCATCTGCAGAATGAGGGGGCTGGACTGGGCGGCCTCTGAGGTCCCTGTCCTCTCTTGACCCAGGATCCTGGGTGTCAGCTGCTTTTGTTACTGCCTCCGAGTTTGTTGGGAGGCTCAAGGGAAGCAGTGAAGGACTTATTACTACCCAGAGATTGGACTAAGTGGCAGTTCTGATAATTACTATCATTACTCACTGGGCCTATCCTTCTCGGGAAGGATATGACAGGTGGGTTAGCTCTCACCCAACAGCATCGCACATGCCCTCCGGTATTATGACTACCCACAATGGGCTCCCGCCCACAGGAATGAACAAGCTCCTGCCTGTGCCCTCAGAAATGACTCCTTCTAGGAGGACTGCACTTAGGGATGAGAGGCATCAAAGCGCAATAGACAGAATCAGTCATTCAACAATTTTTTAAAAATTAAGCACCTACTACGCACCAGGCATTGTGCTAAGGGCTAGACAGCAGATCGGGCTGTGTTTCCCAAGGCAGATCACTTGGTCTCTGAATCTGTGAAATGGGGGTGAGAAGTGCTTGCTGTTGGAAATGGGATGAGAAAAGATACGTAAAGTGTTCTGCAACCTTTGGAAGGCTATATTCTTATCAGAATAGTGAGGGGGTCTACTTTGGCAATGTTTGGAGGGCTATATTCCTTTCATAATAGTGAAATGTTCTACTTGCTGCTTCTGGGGAATGGATGATGAGGTCACATACTAGAGACATTTGACACTGTTCCTCTTTCAACCAGCACCATGACTAAGTAAGTCAGGACAGCCTTAAAAGTGAATAGGCCCTCAGAGCTCCCTCCCCCCTCCCTGGACCAGGGTCACTTCATTTTGGAGCATTGAGGAACACCATGAGAAGTAAGGAGAGAGGGAGTGAGGGCCAGGGAGGGGGCACTGACTGCTCTCCAGTTATGTGTAAGCTGCCATAAAGACAATCAGACAACGCTGAGTTTGTTGCTTTGACTTAAGATGGAACTCGTACCCTCTTGACTCGCTGAAAACCGAGTTGAAAGGGCTTTGGGTTCTAAAAGGGTTCTGACCTAAAGGAGCACAGGGGAGTGAGACAGGAGAGCATAAGAGAGGAGAGGTGTGTGTGTGTCTCATATCACCTCCCTTGCCCTCACCTCCACCCCACCCCCAACCTACTTATTCTCCCAACATCCCAATTTCTCTTGAGGACACCACCCTGCTTCTAGTCAGTCACGCAGCTTTGTAAGCTCAGGGATATCCTTGACTCTTCATTGGCAGCTAGGTGGTTCAGTGGATATAGCCCTGAGTCCAGAGTCAGGAAGACCTGAGTTCATATCCAGCCTCTGACACTTGCTGGCTGTGTGGCCCCGGGAAAGTCACTAGCCTCTGTTTGCCTCAGTTTTTGTTGTGAGGATAAAACGAGATAATATTTGTAAAGCACTTAGTTTAGTGCATGGCACATAGTAGGTGCTTAAAAAAATGCTTGTTCCTTTCCCTCTTCCCTCCTTCCCTATCCCTCAGCCTCAATAGCCAATTGCTTGCCAAGTCTGATAGATTTCCGGATCCCTTTCACTCACTCATGGGGTCATCTCCTCAGTCAGACTACTAGCACCTTGAACCAGGCCTACGGCAGTAGCCTCCTCATTGGTATCCCTGCCCCCAGCCTCTGATAAGTGAGTTTTGCCTTCAATTGCTGGGAGCCAGGCCTTCATGCCACTTCCCAGGGGTGGCAGCACAAGGCTGCTCTGTGTTTGCGGCCCCATCGCCTTTGAACTTGCCAGCACTGTGGCCGTCTCTCATTGGAATGCAGGCTTCCTGAGGGCAGGACTGCTTTGCTGGCTTGTATTATTTCTAGCCCCAGTGCTTAGCCGGGTTCCTGCCACATACTAAGAGCCTAACACATCCAAGCTCTATCTCTCTGTGGATCCAGCCATCCTCTCCCCCTCTCCAGCCCCTCCCAGCTGCCCACGTGCTCTTGCTAATGCACTGTTAGGATCCCATTGCTTTTCTATTACTCTTAAAATCCTTCACTGGCCTTCTTTGCCTTCAGAGTAAAGAACAATTTTCCTATTTTGGCCTTCAAGGCTTACCATAGCCTAGCCCAGGCTCCCTCAGCAGCCTTGCTGAATGCACTAACCCTTCTTACATTCTCTACATACTCATCCTCATGGCAATGCTGGCCAGCATGGTAACATGGTAACACAGGAGTGAGCTCAGGAGTGGGGTGAGGAGCACAGGTTGGGGAGTCACTCAAACAGAGACAATAAGTGAATCCCTGGGAACCAACGAGAGAGAAGGTTTAGACAAAGAGGGCCAAGGTCAGAGCCTTGAGGAACATTTGTGTATAAAGGGGCAGACTGAGGCAGGCAGGAAGAGAATCAGGAGCCTGCTGTGTCAGGAGCCAAGAAGAGGAAACATCAAAGAGGGGAGGCCAGCAATCGCCAATGGGAGGGGCTGGGCTTTGCATGAGTTTGGTACCTTTAAAAGCTGATGCTGCTGTTCAGTCATTTCAGTTGTGTCTGACTCTCTGTGACCCCATTTAGGGTTTTCTTGGCAGAGATACCAGAGGGTTTTACCTTTTCCTTCTCCAGTTCATTTTACAGATGAGGAAACTGAGGCAAACAGGGTGAAGTGACTTGCCCAGGGTCACACAGCTAGTAAGTATTTGAGGCTGGATTTGAACTCAGGAAGAGTCTTCCTGACTCCAGGCCTAACACTCTATGCACTAATGGTGTCGCCTAGCTGCCCTTAAGAGCAGATAGCTACTCTCAAAGAGCTTCCACTCCAAAGGGGATGGAGAAAGAATAGTCTGTACTGAGAGAAGTAAATACAAAGTGATTTTCACTTTGTGGGCAGAGCTCTAGTAAGTGGTTCGGGAGCTCAGCCTTGAAGAAAACCGGGGATAACTAACAGGCGAATGGGAGAAGAAAGAGCATTCCAGGCATGAGCACAGCCTGGGCAAAAGTTAGTAAGTAGGAAACAGTCATCTAGCCATTCTCTCCCCCTCTCCAGTCCATCCCTCCCAGCAGCCCATGTATGTGTATGTGGGGATTCCAGCTTGGCAAGAATATAGGAGGAATATGTAAGGAGGAATAACATGGAATATTCCTGGAAGGTAGGTCAGAGCTGGATTGTGAAAGCCTTTAAATGCCCCCAAAAGAAGAGTTTGTATTTTACGCTCAAGGTAATAAGGAACCATTGAAGATTCTTGGGCAGGGAAGCCAAACGGTCAGATCTGTGCTTTAGGAATATGAATTTGGCAGCTGTGTGGAGCTTATAAATGAAGGGTCGCTCACACTTATGTATACTGCAGACAAACGTAAATCATTGCTTTTTCCCAGCAGTCTCATGGAGGAAGTAAAATATCAAATTGGTGCCAAGTAGAGTTAAGCTAACCACTGGGAGATCAGTGGGCCTTGAGATCAAAAACCAAGAAATAGTTTATCTTGCACAGATTCAGAGGTTTTCTTACCACCCTCAATGCAAGAGTTAGGAGATCTGAGAAACAGAGAACCCTTTCAAAATTTCAGGCTCCACTGAACCAAATCCTATACAACCAACATAACTAAAAATAGTTTTACTTTTAGGGTGTAGCCATGGTTCCAGGATGAATGTGTCCCTTTCATTCCCCTATAAATAATGACAAAGATTTATGGCTTATAAAGTGCCTCTATGTATTATCTGCTTTGACTCTCAAATTTAACCCAGAGAGGTTGCTAGTACAAATGTTGCCCCTGTCTTAGAGAGTAAGAAACCTAATCTCAGAGTAACTTGCCCAAGATCTTGGAATAAGTAATGGAATTCAAACTCAGTTCTTGGATTCCAAAACCATTGTCCTTTTTAGGGATGACACAGTGCAATGTCCACCAACCAGTCGGCTAACATTTATTAAGCACCTATTATGTGCCAGGCACTGTGCTAAATACTTTATGAATATCTCATTTTGATGAGCAGGATGCTCTCAGAAAACTTGGAAAGACTTGCATGGGTTGATGCAAAGTGAAATGATCTATGTACAAAAGAGCAGCAATATTGCGAGACCATTAGCTGTGAAGGACTTGGCTGTTCTCAGCAATACAATGATCCAAGACAACTCCGAAGGACTTAGGATGAAAAATGCTATCTGTTCCCAGAGAAAGAACTGATGGTGTCTGAATACAGATTGAAGCATTCTTTTTTTAAAACTTTCTTCATTTTTCTTGAGTTTTTTTTTTTTGGTCGTTTGTCTATGTTTTCTTTCACAACATGACTATTACAGAAACGTATAACCTATATCGAATTGCTTGCCTTCTCAATGGGGAGTGGAGGAGGGGTAGGGGGTGGGGAGGGAGGAGTAGAGGGAATTTGGAACTCAAAGCTTTAAAAATGAATGTTAAAAGTTGTTTTCATATGTAACTGGGAAAATAAAAATAAAAATAGTTATGTAATGGGGAAAACCGCTAAATATCTTATTTGATCCTTTGAGCTGTTGGAAAAAAGTGAGGATAGCCTTCAGTATGTTGGGCAGATTCCTTGTGGTGAATTTGTGGGAGACCATGGAGGATGATGGGCAGGTGTGGATGGATTGTGATCTGTCTTGTGGCAGGGTACCCCCAAATCTCTGAGATTACAGATCCTTTTTATGTATTGGGGCATGTTTCTCTCCTTTCCATTTCTCCAGCATAATTCTTTATTTCTGCAGTCCACTCACACTTACAAAAATGTCTTTAATTACATTGGCAAGGTGGTCTACTTTAACAATGGTATCATGGGGGCAGCTAGGTGTGCAGTGAGAACACTGGCCCTGGAGTCAGAGGGACCTGAGTTCAAATCCGACCTCAGACACTTGACACACTTACTAGCTGTGTGACCTTGGGCAAGTCACTTAACCCCAATTGCCCTGCCTTCTCCTCTGCAAAAACATAAAAATAAATTATTTAAAAAAATGGTATCATGGAGAGGTACCCAGGCCACTAGTTTTTTCTTCCCTCTACATTTAATTTACCTGGTTCTCAACCAATGACATAAACCCAAGGTTTCCAATTCATTCTACCACAAGAAGATGGCTCAAATGGGGAGAGACCCTGGAGTTCTAAAATCTAAGCAGAAATATTTCTGCTCATCGGTTTTGTCAGACCTTTTATTTACAAGTCTGAGTTTCTCTCCCAAAGTCAACGGAACCCAAGATTTTCTCCAGGCTGCTTTTCAGAGGTTATTTGTCTAGCTGGCTGGCACTGCTGAGGGCCCTGGTGCTGGAGATCAGGAACTATGGCCTTGTCACCAAGCGTGAAGAATTCTGCTTCATTTGCCTCTTGTGTGTTCTCATTGATGTTTTAACCAAGCCAACACCAGGCACTTTCTAACAATTCCAGGACGGACGTTTAGGCATCATATGCTGCTGACATGAGATAAATATTGGCTGGGGAGGTGGGAGTGAACAAAGCTCCTTTTGTACAGGGGATGTGTGCACCCAGGAGAGTGCATAGATACCTGGGTATTGCGGGGGAACAGTCAAAGGGCTTCCCTAACATGTAGTAATTAATCAAGAGAATATTCATTCAGCTGGATATGAAAAGTTCCAAGCTGGACTACAGAAAGAGAGAGAGGGAGAGAGAGAGGGAGAGGGAGAGGGAGAGGGGGAGGGGGAGAGAGACAGAGAGAGAGACAGAGAGAGAGACAGAGAGAGAGAGAGAGAGAGAGAGAGAGAGAGAGAGACAGAGAGACAGAGAGACAGAGAGACAGAGAGACAGAGAGAGAGACAGAGAGAGAGAGAGACAGACAGACAGACAGAGAGAGAGAGAGAGAGAGACAGAGAGAGAAACACATCCACCCAAGCAGGGGTTATTGGTCTCCTGCTACCAATGCCTGACTAGAGAATAAGGGGCCCTGCACATCCTTACATAGCACAACAGGGGAGGGAAATGCTTTTTGCAGCCAAGACTCTGCCTCAGCTCTAAATCCAAAGGCCCATTTTGGGTTCTCCCAAGCTGATACGGAGAGAATAATCTTCTTTTCAGTTCTACCGCCACATCAAGGAAACCAGGCAGTGGGCACCATTGGCTCTGGGGAGCCCTGGAAATTCCTTCCACAGGCTCCCAGCATGCGTAAATCCTCAGGCCCATAACACCGACGGCCAGGCTGCACAGTAAAGCGACCTTTGTGCCTTCATGAGCATGGCTGCTTTCACTAGGATTTAGAGAAGAATTCTGAGAGAGGCTTCAAACAGAAAGCCAGCCTCCTGAATGCTCACCAGCCCACCCAGATGTGAGCAGCCCCTTTTCTCCCACTTACTATGGATGCTCACACACTAACACACCAGGTGGGAGCTGCGAATGTGGCCAATGATTCTGAGAGACTATGTGGCGCCTTGTAATCATTAGCGCTGACACAGCACTTTAGGGTTTTTGAAGTCCTTCACATCTTGTCTGAGCCCAGTTTCACAACATCCCTATGAAGCAGGTTCTACAAATGTCATCGCACCCATTGTATAGATGGGGAAATTGAGGGTGACATTCTTCCGAACTCTCAGTTATGATGCAGCTTAAGGAGACAAACATGATTGGCTTTCATTATCTCAGCTACATAAATAGGCTTTTTAAAATGTTTACACCCTCCCCCCTTTTCTGGGGGCAAGGACTTGTTACTTTGTCAGGATAGGGAAGATATGTCCGGGAAACTGCACTCCATCCTCTACTTTCTCAAAGCAATATCTGTTGTTGAGCCATTTCGTTCATATCTGACTCTTCGTGACTCCATCTGGGGTTTTCTTGGCAGGGATACCGGAGCGGTTTGCCATTTCCTTCTCCAGCTCATTTTACAGCTGAGGAAACTGAGGCAAACAAGGTGAAGTGACTTGCCCAGGGTCACATAGTTCGTAAGTGTCTGAGGCCACATTTGAACTCAGGTCTTCTGGACTCTAGGACCCCCTTGCTCTATCCACTGTACTACCTAGCTGCCCCAAAGCAACATTGACTCCAACCCCAAGAAAGTAACTGAAGTTAAATTTTTCATTCACTGGAGCCAATACCTCTTTTAAAAGGGGAAAGAAGGAAGAAGGGGGATCAAGAAACCATAGGAACATATGCTTCTGACCCTGACCCTTCTTTTTTTTTAAATCCTTTTTTTATACTGAAAGCTGATGCTTTTTAATGAGCAGGAAACACAGATTGTAAATGTTTATAAAACTCACATTTGAAACCTGTGAACCTTTAAAAGCAACAGCTAGGTGGCACAGCAGATAGAGTGCCTGGCCTGAAGTCAGAAAGACTCATCTTTATAAGTTAAAATCTGGCCTCAGATGCTTATTAGCTATATGACCCTGGGCAAGTCACTTAACCCCTGTTCACTTCAGTTTCCTCATCTGTAAAGTAAGCTGGAGAAGGAAATGGTAAGCCATTTAATATCTTTGCTGAGAAAACCCCAAGTGGGGTTCCAGAGAGTCAGACACGACTGAAAACGACTCAATAACAAAACATTTAAAAATGAAGACATTCTCCAGTAGGAGACCTGGGGATTTTGCTGTGGTTCTAAACACAGTGACCACAAGTGCCAGACAAATGTGGTCCTCCGTGAGAGGTCTGAAGTCTATCACCTTGTTCCTATCTTCCCAGATAGGAGCACTCCTCTGAACTCCATCTATTTTGCAAATGAATGACAAGAAAGAGAGGTACCCTTCCCTGGGTACTGAAGGAGTCTGCCATCCAGCTTCTCATTCCAGCTAAACCACATGCCAGAAGGCTTCCCACACACCTCCCGATTTAGGGACTCCAGGGAACTGCCAGTTTTTCTAAGATTTCGAACATCCTTCCCTTAAACGTCAGTAAGCTCGTAATTAAGTCTTCTCCCAGATAAGGAGAAAGAACAATAGAGAAAATTGTTATCTTGAACCATCAGAGCTTGGAACCCAAGTCTTTGTGATACAGTATTAAGATCGTGTAATGCTGGATGACAGATTCCCCCAATACCCAGGGGCAGGCACTTCCTGCCTGCCAAGGATCCTGATTTTTAAGTCTTGCTAGTGATGCCTTTATGAAGACAGAACCCAAACCTTTGTGTACATACTCTTGAGATGTGGCTGAAAAAACTCCTCACCTAGAACCCAACCTTCTGGAGACCAACCTCTCTGAACCAGATTAGGCTGCCATGCTGACTCCCCCTCCATCCATCTTATCTCCATCTCCTAGCTTCCTTTATAGCTCAGCTGATGTCTGACCTTCATCAAGAAGCCTTCGGCAGTCCTTCATCTTAGTGCCCTCTCTCGGAGACTCTCCCCAGTCTAGTCTGTATATGTCTTGTTTGCATGCGGTCTCCCTCATGAGATGAGGAGCTCCTTGAGGGCAGGGACTGGTTTTTAATTTGCCTTTCTTTGTATCCCCAGTGCTAAGCACTCTGTCTGGCACATAGTAGGCACTGAATAAAGGCTGGTTGACTGAGTCAGCTTGACTTTTCCTTCTGGAGGCCACACTGTATAGTGGATCGAATGCTGGATTGGGGGTCAAGAAAACCTGGGTTCAAATCCCATCTCTGACACTCATTGTGTGACCCCAGGAAAGCCACTTTAACTTCTCTGTCCCTCAGTTTCCTCATGTGTAAAAAGGGATCATAATAGCCTCTCTCTCCCTGGATTGTTGTGACGAGTAAATGAAATAAAGTCTTGAAGTGACACATATGTGCCGGTAATTATTATTAACCCAAATACACAGTAACAAGGGCTTATGTGACACTTTTAAAAGTTCTGCAAGGGGCTTAACATGTACTACCTCATTTGATCCTTGCAATGACCCTGGGAGGTAGGTGCTGCTTTATTTACATTTTACAGATGAGGAAACTGAGGCTGGGAAAGGTTACATGCTCAGGGGCACACAGCTAGGAGGTGTTAGAAAGGGGATTTGGACTCCAGTCTTCCTGACTTCAACTTCACTTTATCCTGCCACACCGCTTCCATCTAAGATACATTTAATAAGGGTCTACTTGGCATTAAGGTGGCTCAGTGGATAGAACACCAGATCTGGAATTACAAAGACTCAAGTTCAAATCCTCCTTCAGATATTTCACTAGTTGTGTGACTCTGGACAAGTCACTTAAACCACCCTATGTGCCTCAGTTTCCTCAAATGAAGGGGTTGGACTGGAAGGCTTCTGAGATTCCTCCTTGCTCTAAATTCATGATCCCATGAACCTCCTAGGTATGCCAGGTGCTGAGGTGAGAGAAAGCCAAGAGGAGATACGGCCATTCCCACATGGAACTAGTCTAGAAGGGGGATAATGTGCAAAGTCAAGTCAACAGACATTTATTAAGTATCTACCATTTGCCAGACACTGTGCTAAGCCAAGGAATACATAGATGACTATTCTGCAATACACAATATTATCCTACAAGTGCTAAATTAAGTGCTGTAGCCAGTCCTGGGGGGGGAAGGATGTCCCCAGGACACAACAGCTCAGTCACCTAATGCCTCTGGTATTCACCTGGAAGGGGGCATTACACTCAAAAGCAAAAATAGTGAGAAATAATTGCACCTAATTCTTGGGATCTCAGAGAAGCAGCCACTTCATCCTTTGCCGGGAGCAAAGGGAAGCTTTTGACTATAAGCAATAATATACAAAGAATTCTGATGGTTGGCTCAAGCCCACAACGTGGCAATGTCATCACGAGGTGGAGAGAGCCAGACATCACATTTGAGAATCACAGGAAGACTGGCTGGTGACTCCCAAAGACCTGACCTACTAGCTAACTCTGAATGGGAAAACTTAGCCCATTGGTTCAGTGTGGGAACCATATATTTCTGGGAAATCCAAGCCGCCTTTGGTGGGTTAGTACATAAGGGAGGACCCTGAAAGGACTTTTTCCCCAGCGGCTACCAGGACTCAGGGCAGAGTGGACAATGGCTGGGTGGCTCCTGCCCTCTGCTGGCTAGACTCAAGGTCCATTCCACAAGCCTTGGTTCTCTGCAGTTTCCTGAAGACAGATCATGGAACCATAGATTTAGAGCTGGGAGAACCTGGTTCGAAATGAGAAGTTCTCTAGTCCAATTCTCTTGTTTTACAGATGGAGAAAGGCCCAGAGAAGCTGAGAAATTTGTCCAGGGTCCCAGAGGTAGTAAGTGACATAGAAGGAATTTGAACCTAGTTATTCTGTCTCCAAAACCAACACTTTTTCTTTCCATTGCAATGGAAACATCTCGAGAGCTCCATGGCAGACATCTCTTAGTTCTAGCCTGCGGTGCCCCATGTATTGGGATGAACAGGACAGAACTTACAGCCACTTTTTATATTATGACTAGTTTCTAACACTGCATGTATTCATTCATTCACTGACTCTCAGAGTTGGAAGGGATCTCAGTGGCCATTAGTCCAACCAATACCAGAACAAGAATCACATCCACAACCAATGATCAGCCAGCCTTTGCCCAAAGACCTCCAGTGAGGGGAAGCCCACTGCCTCCAAGGCAGTAACTCTGTTAGGAAGCTTGTCCTTATACCAAGCCTCAGTTCATCTCTTTGTAATTTCCCCCAGGACTCCTGGTTCTGCCCTTCTGGATCACTTGCTCTACAAATGTAATCTTTCTCTTCCAGACCTTCAGATCATTGGAAACATATATAGAGTCCGGCCTCTCCCCTACATATTTGTTAAGGAACTAGGTGGCGCCACAGTGCACAAAGCGCTGGGCCTTGAGTCAAGAAGACCCAAGTTCAAATCCAGCCTCAGACCCTCACTTAACCTCTGCCTCAGTTTCCTCATCTGTAAAATGAGCTTTCTTTGCCAAGAAAACCCCAAATGGGGTCACAAAGAGTCAGGCATGACTGAAAAGCAATAATGATGAAGACATATCATGGAGATGCTTATGTATGTAACAGTTGTCTTCTTTAAGCTCATGGGTAAAAAGGCTCATAGACCTGTTATGGAAAGGATCTAAGAGCTGATCTGGCGCAATCCTGTCATCTTACAGGTGAAGGCTCATGGAACTGGAGCCTGGCTAAAGGTCAATAGTCAACAACAATAGGTAACATTTGAATTGTGCTTTAAGATTTGCAAAGTGCTTAAAATATTACCTCATGTTTTAGCACTCCTAACAGCCTAAGCACCAGAGGCAGCATTTGAACTTGGAGCCTTTGACACCAGAGCGAATGTTTTCCCCTGCACCACACCAGCCTTCCCCATTTTAAGATCCCTGTTCTAGGATGTTGCTTTTGTTATTCTTTAAGTTCTAGTCACACATTGAAACCACCTTTTAGGGGATAAAGCCCCAAAGATCATAAAACCTGAACTTCAACCAGTGACATATACAACGTCAAAGTCTCTCATTGTGTTAGCTTGAAAAAAAGAAATGAATTCAAAATGAGGCTTAAGGAAACCATTTCGGCTGTCTGGCTCCCCATGTCTAGTCCAACTAGTCTTAAGTCCTCACTTCCTGTCAAGTAAGTTGGCCTATCCCAATACACACTCACCATGCTACCGTCCAGGCGTGCCTCAGAAATTGGATTTCTACGGTCAAATATTCTGCTTCTATTCACTCATTCACTTCCCTATCAGCATGCCTTGTTTTATGCCAGAAAGCAGACCATAGCCTTACTTTAGTTAGAAGAGCCATACGAGGGGCTCACCTGCTGCCCAAATTAGGTTTATTGGTGGGGAGGGATCATAGACTGAGTGCTAGAAGGAGACCTAGGGGCCACTGAGTTCACCCTGAGGGTACGTTTCACTGTGTGGCCATGGCTAATAACAATTATAATAACAAAAGCATTTGTTAGCGCTCTAAGGTTTGCAAAGCACTTTACAAATATCTCCCTTAATCCTCACAACAAACCTGGGAGGTTGCGTACTGTGTGTGGTTTGTCCTCTGTTCTTAAAGAGGACTGTGGCATCAGGAAGATGATGCCATTCACATATGAGTGAATTGGATTTAAGTGAAGGAGAGCTGTGCAAAGCGACCAGCCTCACTTTCTCCTCTGGAGCCATTCAGGTTCAGTGGCTAGATATCGATCAGAATACCTGAAGATGGCCCAGAACAACTGGAGATGCAGCAGGTAGGTGTTATCATTATTCCTACTGTATGGATAGGAAATGTGGCAGTGAGAAAAAGTGACTAGACCAAGAAATGTCTGAGGCAGGTTTTGAACTCAGGTCTTCTTCATTCCTGGTCCAGCACTCTACCACATCACCTAGTAGAAATTTTATCTTTAAATATTAAATTTCCTTAAATGACAAATGCTGGAGGGGCTATGGAAAAGCAGGCATACCAGTGCCCTGTTGGTAGAGTTGTGAATTGGTCCAACCCTTCTAGGGAGCAATATGGAACCATGCCCAGAAAATGACTAACTATGCAACCGATTCGATGTAGCTGTATTAATACTGGGTCTATACTGGAAGGAGATTAAAAGAAGAAAAGGACCCGTGTGTACAAAAATATTGGTAGCAACTCTTTTCCTAGTAGCCCCAAATTGTAACGAAGGGGGTTTCCTCCTATTGGGGAACAGTTAAACAATTTATGGTATAAGAATATAATGAAATTTTATTGTGTTATATTAAATGATGAATTGGAGTCTCAGGGCACACTTGCATCCATGAATTCTATGATGCAAAGATAGGTGACCCAGGCTAGAAGAACAATTTAAACAATGGTCACAACATAACAAAGAAAAACAACATTGAAGGACTTGTAAACTCTGGTCAATGTGATGCCCTGCCACGGACCCAAAGGCCTGAAGATGTAAGATCTACCCTCTGCTAGAAAGATAAAGGGCCCTAAAGTGCAGAGTGAGACATACATTTCGGGACATGGCCAATGAGAGAATTTAACTGACTATGAATATTTGTAAGAGGGCTTTGTTTCTAGTTTTTTTAATTGTTCAATGGGGGAGGGCGTGGGAGAGAAGAATAGTGAGTGCTTGCAAAAATAAATAAATTTTTAAAAGACTTCCTTGACATTTGGTACACTATAATCAAGTCTTTAAATTTCCTCAAAAAACGCAGCCACCTAAAACACCATAGAAACAGAGAGCAGGTGCTCTGATGAGCTTCTGGAGCTTCAAACTCCAAAACTGCTGGAGAAATAGCTAATGTTTTCATTTTACTCTGAAGAGACACCACCTTGCTATTCCTAGCTTGTACTGAGTCAAAGCCAAGGGATGACAGGTGGACAGTTGGTGTGTTCCCCTGGCCCCATTGCAATGTTAAGAGAAGCACAGGAAGGCTTCCTGACCTTTGGGTAGACTCTCTGTGGCAAAGCTAATGGAAGTGCAGGATGGGCAGCCCGGGATGGGTTGAGATCTGCTTTGTTGAAGAAAACATCCCCAAAGGTGAGCTCAGAGAGCATTGGAGTGTTTGAGTAGGAAAGGCAGGGCGGCATAATGGAATGGCCACGGGATTTGGACTCAAATCCCAGCTCTGCCGCAGACTGTGTGACCTTAGGGAAATCAATTAATCTCTGTTTGCCTCAGTTTCCTCAACTGTAAAGTGGAGGCAGCAACAGTATCTCCCTTGAATGGCTGAGGATCAAATGAGGTAACTGTAAAAAACCCTTAGTGCAGGTAGAAGACACTATGTAAATGTTTATTCTTTCCCCTCCCTGGGTCTCATTTTCTTCATCTCTAAAATGAGGGGATTGGACTCAAAGACCTCTAGGCTTCCTTCTAACTCTAAATTTACGAGTCTATTAAGTACTGATGTAGGCCAGTCACCTGACACCTCTGGGTCTCAGTTTCCTCATTTGTAAAATGGGAAGGGGGAAGGAACACTGGAAGCAAGGAGACCAATTAGCCCTGAAACCTAGGCTCTTAGCACTAACAACCTCGCAGGGCAGAAATCTGCTTGGACGCTAGTAAAAGTGTTTGCCAAATAAACTGAGAGCCCAGAGCTCTAAGTTGAGGTTGGTCAATTATTTTTAAGCACCTTGGCATTTAAACAGTGAATATAATAGTTAATCCTCTCTTCCTTAAGGCATTTACAAGATTCTCGAAGAAACAGTGGGGCTTCCCTTTCCCTTTTCAGCAGGAGCCATAGAATGCTTTAAAAT
This sequence comes from Trichosurus vulpecula, assembly GCF_011100635.1. NCBI lineage: Eukaryota > Metazoa > Chordata > Mammalia > Diprotodontia > Phalangeridae > Trichosurus > Trichosurus vulpecula. The sequence goes on from NC_050577.1 coordinate 23,430,106, forward strand.
AACAACAGTAGGCTTTGTGAATGATGCAGACATCCCGCTAGCTCCCCACTCCACCAGAATGTGTTGAATGATAGAAATGACTAACTTTGTGAGTAATGTATTAATCACCTTTGAGATCTTGGAAGATTCTCCATGCTTTTTGCCTCAGAAGACGATTTCATTCAAGCTTCCTTATTCAAGGTCCAATTCAGCGCCCATCTCTCCTAGGGAGCCTTAATGGAAGGCTCTGGCTCTGTCAAAACCACACACGACATATCGTTCGACCCTCTAAATCGTCTCCTGAACCCGATGAAATGATAGTCTCCTGGAAGGCAGGGACCATGGTTCACTATGAAGCTCCATGAGCTCTGTGGTCCTGGGCAAGCCTCATTCCACCTTTGAGACCCACCTTAATAGGAAGGTCAGGAAGAAAATACTTTGTAAACCTTAATGAACTATAGAAAGTTGCTACAAATCATTGCTATGATTTGCGCTGGTTCCTGGGACCCCACACAGAGCAGCAGGAGGGATGGTGAAGTAGGCCCCCCTTCCTCATACATAAAATTCAAACTTCTATTCAGTATTTCATGTTGTTCACAATCTGGCTCCAGCTTCTCCTTCTGGACTGATTTCACATTACCCTCCCTCACATATTCTCACCTCCACTCAAACTAGCTGTTACCTGGACATTTCTGGAATGTTCTATAACCCATCTAGTCCCACCCTCTCCTTTGAAAGATAGGGAAATTCAGGCCCAGTTTAAGCGACTTGCCCAAGGTCACTGAAAGCAGAAGCAAGTGTTGTCATCTTACTTTGAGATGTGGAACACAACAGTCAGAAGTATTGAAGGTGGTGACCACAGTCATGAGCTATGAAGGGATACATGGCAGGACAGCTCAGGCTGTAACATCTGACCTATGAGGAACATCAAGGAGAACTGGAGCAAAGGATGCTATCAGAGAAATGTGTGAAAGGAAGAGGAGATAGACTGGTCATGTGGCAAGGCTGAGGGAAGGTGGGCAGACCAAGAGATCCACTGGTATCCTTGTGACAACAGGAGAAACTGAGGAAGGCCTCTACCATGGTGGCAGGAGCTCATGGGAGGCAGAGAGGAGAGCTGCCTGGGATGGGCAAGTAACCACTTGCATCACTGGAAGGCACATTCACGTGGAGGGGATCATGGGTCCATTTGAGCATCTGAGTTGGGCTCAAAACTCATTCTATCAGGATTTGGGGTAATTATCCCTGCTTGGGACTGGGAGTTCGAGACAATGACAGGCTCTGTGGGAGGCAAAGGCACACCCTTCTTGACTGCAGACAATCAGAGGCCAAGGCATGTTGAAATTCAATTCAAACTGGCAAACATTTATTAAGCATCAATTCTGAAACAACCAGAGCACTTCTGATGTGGTTTGAGGAAGTCACAAGATCCTGAACGACTCTATGGGGTGCTGGGACTGAGAAGTTTGGAGAGAAATAGACAGTGGGTCTTCTACCCTGGCCAGGGAGAAGCGTACCCAGAACAGACGATAGGGACCCCACAGATGACATGGGCAGACTTGGTAAGGAAAGGGCCCCAGGCAAGAAGAGGCCAACCACTCAAAACTGAACCTCCCAGCAGCCAAATTCCCAGCTTTTCTTTCCTAAATGATGCTCTCTCTAGATCTGCTCAGATAGTAGACTGCTTTGTTTTCTACTGTGACTGGCCTCAGGTCTGGAGATTAGAGAGAGGTGATAGACAAATGGACAGGCAGGTATGGGCAAGAAAAGCTACTGTCCCCTCAGTGGAGCATGAGCTTAATGTGGAATGAAGAAAAGGACCACAGAGCCTGGACTGGCTGCTCATTCCTAGACTGGGGCTGTTCCTTTACAGGTTTATCCCTTAATTAGTATCTTCCTTGCTCTGACTGCACACATTCCAATGTTCTTCTCACCTCCCTTTGATTTCCCAAGTAGGAAAGTATCCTGGGGTGGGACTGGCAGACAACACACACTCATGTGTGCCAATATTATTCAGCTGTTTTTGTCACCGGGTCACAGATCAAGAGGCATTGGAGAGACCTGTAGGTTATCTTGTCAGCTTCCTCATTTTCAAGCTGAGGAAGTTTGGCCTAAAGTGAGGAAGGGGCTGGGCCCAAGGTCACATGAGCACTAAGTGGCCAGGAGGAGATTTAAAGCTGGGTTTTTTGACTCCAAATCTCTCACTTGTTACCCTGTGTTATTTCATTGTTTTTCCAGCTGCCATGATAATGCCATCTTAGGTTTGATTGGCACTTGGCTATTGTCCAGCCACCTCAATGTCCATGTTGACCCTTGTATCAAGCCTGTGAGGTAAGCAGAGCCCATGTGGTTATTCCCATTCTGCAGACTCAGGATTAGAATTTCTTTTGACAACTCATCTAGTGACCACTTTAACATGATGTTCTTTGGACGAGGCGAGGAGGCGATTGTCCTAAGGTCTGATCCATGCTAGAAAGAATGCTGGATCTGGAGTCAAAGGACCCTGGGTTCAAACCTCAGCTTGGCTATTATTACCTGTGGACTTGTTACCTTGGACAAGCTACTTATGCTGTCTGTGCCTCATAAAATGAGGTGTATGGACTAGATGAGCTCCAAGGTCCCTCCAGCTCTAATGCTATGATTCTATGACCAGGATGCCTCATCATGGCTTAGCGTTGAGGTTCCAGAGCTGCAGAACTGAGATCCCAAACCCAGAATACCCTGGAGGTCTCACCCCCACGATCAACTGATCCCCCATCACCAAAGGCCACATTTCCTGCTCAAAGCAGCCACTCCTAGGTGTATTTTACTGGGAGGGAAGAGAACACATTCTCTGAGCTTGGACTTTTCCTAAAAGAGGATGCAAACGTTACACATTTATGCAAATGAGGTGCTACCTGAACTCATGGAAAGAGTCCAGGAGGCTTCCTTACCGAACGAGTTTACCCAGGCAGGCAGCAACTCTTGGGTAAGAGAGGGGGCAGGGACATGTAGGAAGAGCCAGTGGAGAGAGAGAGGGAGATGGGAGAGAGAGAGAGAGACAGAGACAGAGAGACAGAGAGAGAGACACAGAGAGAGAGAGAGAGAGAGAGACACAGAGAGAGAGAGAGAGAGAGAGAGAGAGAGACAGAGACAGAGAGAGACAGAGAAAGCGAGACAAAGAGGAGAGAGACAGAGAGAGACTGGGAGAGAGAGAGACAGGGAGACAGAGATACAGAGACAGATACAGAGAAGAGAAACTATGTATGTGACAGAGTATGTGTGTGAAAGAGAAGAGAGAGAATGTATGTGGTATATGTGTATGAGAGAGTGTGTATAAGAGAGCATGTATGAGGGAGAGTATGTGTGTGTGAGTGAGTGAGAGAGGAGAGCTTGTGTGTGTATATATCTGTGAAGGAGTGTGTATGTGAGAAAGTGTATGTATGTGTGTGTGTAAGAGAGAGAAGAGTGTGGGGATGAGAGAAGGGAGTGTGTGTATGTGAGAGAGAGAAAGAGTGTATGAAAGTGTGTGTGTATGTGTGTGTGATAGAGGAGAGAATGTGTGTGTGTGTATGTGTGAGAGAAAAGTAGAATGTGTGTATAAGAAACTGTATGTGTGTGAGGGAATGTGTGAAAGAAAAAGAAAAGAGAGAGTATATGTGTGAGAGTGTGTACGTAAGTGTGTGTGGACTATGTAGGAGAAAGTGTGTATGTATGTGTGGGGAGTGTGAGAGAGAGAGAGAGAGAGAGAGAGAGAGAGATGAAAAGTAAAAACTACAATCATTATTACTATTTTTCTCTTAAAATTTAGCATTAAGATATTGATACTGTTAATAAACTATTGAATATTAACAGCATTAAGATATTGATACTGTTAATAAAATATTGAACATTAACAAAATAGTTTTCATTGTTGATGTTCAGTTGTGTCTGACTCTTCGTGACTCCGTTGGGGTTTTCTTGGTGAAGATACTGGAGTGGTTTGCCATTTTACAAATGAGGAAGCTGAGGCAAACAGGGGTAAGTGACTTGCCCAGGATCACACAGATAGTAGGTGCCTGAGGCCAGACTTGAACTCAAGAGGATTAGTCTTCCTGACTCCAGGTCCGGGATTCTAATCACCGTGCCACCTTTCTCCCTTGTTTATAAATCACAGGACCATAGATTAAGACTGAAGAGGACCAAAGAAACCATCCAGTTCAAACCCCTTATTTTATAAGTGAGGAAACTGAGACCCAGAAAGGGAACATGACAAACCAATCGATCATCAACAAGCATTTATTAAGCAGCTACGATGAGCCATCTGTAAAATGGGAATATTTGAAGCCCAGTCCTCAGTTATCTCATCTGTAAAATGAGGAGTTGATCGAGGTGGCTTCTAAGGCTCTCTCAATTCTAGATCAAGGGTCCTGGAAGTCACGTAACCACCCTGGGCCTCAATGTCTTCATCTCTAAAAGGAAGAGCCTGTGTCCTAGACGGCCTCAAAGGTGTCTTCCAGCTCTAGACTCCAAATCCAGAACCGTCCCACTGCCTCTATGATGACAAGCTTGTAAAATAGGAAATATGCGTTCATCAACTCTGCTGGGAGAAACCTTCTCTGAAAGTATTTACCAGTCAAATCGAGACGCTCCTTCTAAAAACCAGGTTGTTGCTGGCCAAACCAATAGGGGAACACAGTCTATTCTACTAGAATTATGACTAGAATGATCCTAGTTAGAATTGTGAATTGATGCAATCCTTCTCCACCTTAATCTGGCCACAGTGCAGTAAATTATGAAACCGACCAGCCTTTGCCCCAGAGATCCAACTGCTAGGAAGCAACTAAAAGGGAAGAAAGACCTAGCTATGCGAGAAGACTCACAAATCATTCGTTGTAATAGTGGAAAGCCAGAAGCAAACTTAATGCTTAGCGGGGATAGAATGGCTAAACAAGGTGTGGCTTATGAATGTAACAACTCTAGGAAACAATATATAAGAAGAAAATGCAGACATATGGAGGTGTGGGGAACAAAGAACATGGAACTAAATGCACAATTCATTCACTGACAGCTGTGGAAGTGCTGTGGAGGGACTGGTGAAGGAGGCTCCTGAGAGCAGGCGTAATATACCCTGCCTGGTGTTGACCCATGTGGAGGCTTCCAGAATATAGGATAGAGGAGCCTCCCCTTCCACCTCAGAGCAGGCGAATGCGCCCTCTCGTTCCTGTCCTTTTACTGCATGGTGATGATTTTAATTGGCTGAGGAATCAGACCTGAGTGTGCCTCTAAAAGGAGGAGAGGACAATCTCTCCTCTTTCCTGGCTTGGAAGAATTGCTGTGGACCTCTGTGTGGGAGAGGTATCAGCCCTCTCTCTTTTCTACCTTGACGCCATGTGGCCATGAATGCATGACACCTCTGTTTCTTTTGTCTCTTGTGTTTATTCGTTCCTGATAATAGGTGCCCTCATATTTACCATGTCATACATGACCTTAGAGCTTGGAAGAGATCAAAGAAGTCACCAGAGATGTGGCAACTAGAGCCTACAGATGAATCTTCTGGTGACTACGGCAAGCAGTTAGAACAGCAGCTGAGAAATCTGCTGACCTTGCCTATTAAGAAGCCAGTTCAGCTCCTCAAGGGTGGTGGTGGGGGCGGGGGGGTTGTGACTTTACCACACTCAAGAAAGAACTTGGTGGAGACACAGAAAAGGGACTTCCAGGAAAACTGGAAAACAGTTGGTCAAAACAGAGATTTAGGCTGGCTTCTTTTATTGTATAACACAATAAATTCCAAATAAGTAAGCAAACTTATTCCCCAAACTTGTACTCCAGCTCTCACCCTGGACTTCTGATTGGTGAAAATTTGCCATATCTAGCCTAACCCAGACCTACCACATATACCTCATCCGACACAGAATAAGCACTAAATAAATGCGTCTTCATTCATTCAATTACTCATTCATTAAATATAAAAAGTAAGCCCATCCTCCCAAAATGGAAGAGAATGGGGGTTTATATCTTTTAAAACCCTAGAGGAAAAATTAATAAGCACACATGAGATAAGAGGTTATAAAAGTCAAAATAGATGCTACAATATGAAATTTAACTTTTTGCATGAACAAAATCATGTATATAGAATAAAAAAAGTCATGGATTGAGAGGGGGAATCTTTGTATCAAATACTCAGTGGTATTAATATCTTAACATAGTTTGTCCCCAAAGAAATGAGAAAATGCCACTCAGTCTTTTTTGCAGAGGTGGAAGACTGTCAGATTCAGCTAATGTGTTGGTTAGTTTGCCACAATGCTCTTTTTTCCCCTCTTTCTTTTTTATTCTTTATTAAAAGAGATAGCTTTCCGGACAGGGGAGAAAGGAAGAATGTAGTTGGCAACAAATGTGATAAAAAACCAAAAGATATCAATACAAATTTAAAAAACAAAAAAAATAGAGCATACATCCTTGCTTTCTATTAGCAAATGGTAAACGACAAATCTGTAAGTTAACTTGTGCTATCAGTCCTATTTCCGGTGGCTTTGCTTAACTGTTTTTTAATAGGAGGGTATTATTATGAAGAGGTTGTTTGTTGGGAAGTTATTGATTTGTCATTTTTAGATTCCAGAGTTCCTAGATGTTGGTGGAGAATTTGTGGAGCATGGCTGCAGAAGACTTTTCTATCAGGCTAGTTGGCATTGTGAGCACCATCATTGGATGCCTGTATTTCTTGCTAGGGTGGTTCTGGGGTTCCAGAATAATTTCCTTCTCCTAGAAAGGAATAATGGAAACCACTCTCAGCCAGAAAACAGCAACAAACCTTGACGGAGACAGGAGAGGTCAAGGTTGTTGTTGCTTTATCCTTCATTTTCGAAGAGGACCAATGACATCATGGGGTGATGTCTTGACTCCCGCATGAAACTCTGTTTTACTTAAATCCAAATCCAACAGGTAAGGCAAAAGAAGGAGAAACTTCTCAGAGGAAGAGGCTGCAACTGGAGAAGCCAAGCCACCAAGGTGACCTTAATAACAGGCATCCTTAACATTGTCTCTTAAAAAGAACCCAGGGCAGATTGCACGCCCATCTTGGGGAGGGAGGAGGGAAGGAAAATTGAACACTCAAAAGCTTATGGAAGTGAATGTTGAAAACTAAAAATAAATAAATTAATTTTGAAAAAAGGACCCAGAGGTCCCACCAGAGATGCAAACCAAGATGCCATGCCTATTGCATGCTCAAGTACTTTTCACCCATAATCTACAAGCAATGCATCCCAAGAGACATTTGTACAGAGTTTTAAATTCTTCAAAGCGTTTTACATAGGTGATCTCATTTAATTCTCACAATAGCTCTGCCAGGTAAGCGCTACAGATATTAATATCCCCATTTTACTGAGGAGGGGACTTTGGCTAAGAAAGTTTACTTGCCCTGTTCAGGGTCACCTAGATCTGAGGTAGAGTTTGATTCCAAGGGAGGCATTTTGTTCACGATGACATGCTGACAAATACAATCAGATCTTATGCTTCTGCCCAACTCAGTCCACTGTGTGACTGTGACAACGTGGTCTACTCAAGGACTGAGAACGAGCTGGGTGCCCATCAGTCAATCAGTCAGTTGGCAAACTATGTGCCAGGCACTGTGCTAAGTGCTGGGGATACAGAAAAAGGCAAAAAAAGCAATCCTTGCTCTTCTTCACATTACACAGAAGGTATGAGCCACAAATCAGATGGAAAGGTCCCTCAGTTCTTAGGGAGCAGCAGCAAAGCAAATGGTAAACACAGTTTCTTTACTGCCATTTCCACTAATGAAAACATATCAGTTTCTGAGGTTGAGGCATTTGAGGTAGTTTCCTTGGCTGGGAAATGGGAACGATACCTGAACCATTTACCTCGTGGGTTATTGTAAAGAAAGTGCTCCCAGCCTAGAAGCTATCATTGGTATACTTTGCTCTCTCTCCTTCAAAGACAGATAGCAGCTACTAAAGGCCATGCTTGCTTTCATCACAGGGGAGGTGGTAAGTAAGCAGCATGAGACGGGTGGAGCCTTGCATTCCTGGGGCGAGCCCTGCAAACCTAATCCCTCATTTGTAATCCCTGGGATCCACTAAGAAAATGCTGACATAGGCAGGACTCAGGATTCAGGGCTCATGGCCATCCTGGTAGGATGGAGAAGCAAGAGCAAGTCAATCTTGTGACTTTCCCACTGACATCTACATATAGGTGAAATCACATGTAAATAAAGAGCAAAGGCAACCCTGACCATCGAAGGGGGACCTAATCAGAGGGTCACAGATTTAGAGCTGGATAGGACCTAGTCCAATAGGGTGGCAAGGAGGCACTATGTCTAGAGTTAGGAAGACCCAAGTTCAAATCTGGCCTCAGACACTTACTGTGTGACCCTGAGCAAGTCACGTAACTGTTTGCCTCAGTTTCCTCATCTGTCAAACGAGTTGGAGAAGGAAATGGCAAACCACTCCAGTACCTCTGCCAAGAAAACCCCAAATGGGGTTACAAAGAGTCAGACATGACTAAACAACAACAAATGACTTAGTCCATTAGAGGAAGAAACCAAGATCCAGAGAAATGATAAGACTCAGAATCATAGATCTAGAGGCCATCCAGTCCAGAGGTGTCAAGCATGGAACCAGATTAAAAAGTCACTGGGAAATATTTAACAAAATTAGTGAAAACACATGTAGATGTAGATGTAGATGACGATGACATTACATTTTTAAACTATGTTGCTCTGCAGCTGCAGGGACACTTACTATGGATTAATGGCTCTGTTTCTATTTAAGCTTGACACCATGGAGTTCACCTCCTTAATTTTACAGAATGAGAAACTGAGGGCCAGAGAGATCATAACATCACAGATTTCTAGTTGGAAGGAACCTGGAGGTCGCCTAGTCCAAAACCTTCATTTTGCAGAGTGAAAAACAAGGTTCAGAAAGCCCAATTGCCTTGCCCAGGGTCACATACCTACTAAGCAGCAGATCTGGGTTTGACCAGGGAAGCTGAAGAGAGCACAGGAACAAGGGAGGGCAAGGGAGGCAGGGCTACTTCTCATCCAATGACAAGGCACAGTGAAGCCCCAAGCTGTTATTGTGTATACAGAGGCTGCAGGAGCCTCCTTCTAGAATTACAGGATTTCAGAGACCATCCTGTGCCCTCCCACACCAGCCCAGAGAACAGGCTGGCCAGCCTCTTGCTGGCAGGAGTCTTAAGCATTTTTTTCCAATGAGCCACAACAATTGACGTTTGGATCACACGTTAAGGCTCACAAAACACTTTACTCACATCATCTTGTTTGGGTCTCAAAACAACCCTCAGAGGTGGGTGCCCTGAGTAGTCAGCATCCTCATAAGGGGACACTAGGTAATACGATAAGGAAATGGAGTCTCAGAGAAGTTAAGTGATTCGGCCGGGGTCACACAGCTAGTAAGTGTCAGGAGTGAAATTCGAACCCAGGTCTTAGGCCTCTCTTCACTATATCACACTGCTTTCTCAAGACCTATCAAGCTTCCTGGGCTCCAGAACTATGATCTGACATCTCCTGTTACTTTACTCAGCGTCAGCTTTCTCCTCTTAAAAATGAGGGGACATTGGGAGAGCAAGGAATAGTTTACCTGTCAGATTTATGGGAAAGGAAAGAATTCACGACCCAACGAGAGATAGAGAACATTACAAAATGCAAAATGGATAATTTTGATGATGTTAAATTGAAAAGTTTTTGTATAAACAAAGCCAATGCTACAAAGATTAGGAGAAAAGCAGAAAACTGGGAGAAAATCTTCACAACCAGTGTCTCTAATACAAAGGCCTCATATCTAAAATACACAGGGAACTGAGTCAAATTTATAGGAATGCAAGTCATTCCTCAATTGAGAATATGAACAGGCAGCTTTCAGAGGAAGAAATTAAAGATATTTATAGGCATATCAAAAATGCTCTAAATCACTATTGATTAGAGAAATGCAAATCAAAACAACTCTTAGGTACCACATCTCTCCTGTCAGACTGGCAAACATGACAAAACAGGAAAATGATAAATGCTAGAGAGTATGTGGACAAATGGGAACACTGTTACATTGATGGTGGAGTTGTGAATGGATACGGCCATTCTGGAGAGCAATTTGGAACTATGCCCAAAGGGCTATAAAAATGTGCATACCCTTTGACCCAGCAATACCACTTCTAGGGCTGTATTCCAAAGAGATCACAGAAGCAGGAAAGGGGCCCATATGTACAAAAATATTTATAGCAGTTCTTTTTGTGGTAGCAAAGAATTGGAAATCAAGGGGATGTCCATCAATTGGGGAATGGCTGAACAAGTTGTGGTATATGAATGTAATGGAATACTATCGTGCTATAAGAAATGGTGAAGATATGGACTTCACAATAACATGGAAAGACCTACATAATCCGATGCTCAGTGAGGGGAGTAGAACCAGGAGAACACTGTACACAACCACAGTCATATTGCTTCTGGGGTGACTAACTTTGATAGACTTGGCTCTCAACAACACAAGGTTCAAAGACAGCTCCAAAGGACTCATGATGGAAAGAGCTATCTATATCCAGAGAAAGAACTACAGAGTCTGAATGCAGATTGAGGCAAACTATTTGCTCTCTCTTTTTTTTCTTTTTTCTCTTTTTTTGGGGGTTTTGCTTCTTCTTTCTCATGATTCATTCCATTGGTCATAATTCTTCTTTACAACTTGACTATTACGTAAATAAGTTTAATGCCAAAGTATATGTAGAACATATATCAGATTCCATACGGTCTTGGATGGAGGGGGGAGGGGAAGGAGGGAAAGAAAATTTGGAACTCAAAAACTTGTGGAATTGAGTGCTGTAAAGTAAAAATAATAAATCTAATTAAAATACCAAAAATAAAAAAGAGGGGATAGACTAGACAGTAGCCTTTTGAAATTCCTTCCCTGGAGTCAGGAAGACCTGAGTTCAAATTTGCATTCAGACACTTACTAGCTGAATGACCTTGGGTAAGCCACTTAAACTCTGTCTGCCCTCAGTTTCCTTAACTATAAAAAGGGGATAATAATAGCACCTACCTCACAAGGTTGTGAAGATAATATTTGTAAAGTGTTTAGTGCCTGGCATGCAGTAGGTGCTGCATAAATGTTTATTCCATTCCCCTTTCCCCTTTTAGTTCTAGATCTAGGATCCTAAGTCTCATCACCCCCTGGGTCTCAGTCTCCTGCTCTGTAAAGTGAGAAAGTTGGATGTCATCTGCCAGGTCCCATCCAGTCTACATCTGATGCCACATAGAGATGGGGTTTGCACCAGTCAAGCGTATGCTCTTGCAGGTTCTATCCCACTGGCAAAGTTGTTAGTATGTGTCCAGTGACCGAGCAGTGACAGCTGCCTGTCGTCCAAGGGCCAAGGAGAAGCTCCTGACCAGGGGCTACAAGGGATAAACTTTTCTGCCTCTGGCGAGTCTCCCTAAGTTGGAGAAGGGTTGTTATCAGTGTGAGTGAGGGGAGTGGCTACCTACTCATGAAATCCCAGACCCTGACAACACTGCTGTCCGTGCCCGTGAGGAGCCCTCCCTTTTCAGGCTCCCACCCCAAGAGAAGCCCACCCCAGGGCCACCAGCTGCACTCTTCAAAACACTTTACTATTACTCGCTTTCCTCTGCACAAGCCGTAGCTCTCCAGTGGAGTCTAAGTTCTCTGAGGGCTGCGGCCACTTGGAGTCTGCCTTTCTATCCCCAGCACTAAGCACAGTCAGTGCTTGGTATACAGATGGAGCATAATGTTTGTTGAACATTGAGCAAATTGGTTGAATTGAACCACCCCGGGAAGTTGGCAAAGCAGTTAGTTCCATTGCTAGTTTGCAGACAAGAAAAAGTGCCTTGTTAAAAGTCATCCTGGGCACTGGGGAAGAGATAAAGATAGGGAAGACCCTGTCTTCACAGTGCTTAATAAAGGCTTGTTGACTGACTAGAGGACCTTATAATCCAGCAGTATGAGTCTATAAGAGAACTGGGAGAGAAAGTTTTATTTTTACTGTTAATAACCCCCATCATCCACAAAGTAGCAGAGAGTCTAGGGGCCAATCTAGCCAGCCATTCACTTATTCTATATTTGCTAATGACTCACTATATACAAGAAAGTGGCCAAGAGGAAACTTTACATTTCCTTATCTTTCTAACTTATGCTTATAATGAAACAAGACGGCCTCCTCCAGAAAGTCATTCCTGATTAACCCTCCCCTGCTCTGGCCACTTTCATATACTATACAGCACATACACTGGGAGCCATTTGTACTTGCTGACATTACTATGTATGAATTAAGTCACTGTGGTTTTGCTCCTGTTTATTTTTCTGCCCCTCCCTGAAAGCACTGACGAGCTCTTCGATTTATTTGGCATCTGCCATTCCTCACAATCCTCCACACAAAGCAGACGCCTAAGAAGTTTTGACTACCAGGCAACGCTTTTAACACCTGCCTAAAAAAAAAAAATCTGGATTCCCAGACTCTCAACCCCTCAATACCATAATGTCGGTTAAGTAAACAAAGCAAAACTCAAGTTGAAATAGTGGATGGCGATCTGGAAGGGCCGTTGGAAATCATCTAGGAGGATCATCAAATTTTTTCAGATGAGGAAACCGAGGCCCAGAGACTAAGTGACTTATCCAAGGTCCCAAAGTAGCAGTGCTGGAATGGAAGACGAAGCCTACTCACCCCAGACCTGCTGCTTTTTCCACGACCCCACACAGCCAAGCAAACGGGACTTTCTCCTCTCCTTGGTGACACTTCCACGATTCTGAACCATGGCGTGCTAATCACAAGGTACCGAATTAGCCCTTTTATTACCCCCAAATCACCACATCTTCCCTAGAGAACCGGGAGTCCTTCCTGTCCAGGTGAATTCTTGTCTAAGTTTGGTTCTTGTCAGTATCCTGGGCAAAGAAGGAACCCAACAGCCAGATTCGTGAAAGGAGTCACAAGTTCTAGCCTCTGGGGTAGTGCTCAAGGATTTGAGAGCCTCTCTGTCTCCTTCCCTCCGGGCCCCCCCTCCCCTCCGCCCCAGGCCAGGAGCTGCTGGGGGCCACCGATCATACTGTATGTCTGATAGGTAACATTTATGTACCCAGTGAGTTAAGGTCTACAAAGCGCTTTACATGTATTATCTGAGCTGGTTCAATCCCACCTCCACAAAGAGGGAAGTGGGGCTCAGAGAGGGGAGGGGACTTGAGCAGGGTCACACAGGTGCTAAGCCAAGTTCTCTGAACCCAAATCCAGGGCTCTCCCTTGATCTTAGCCCACCCCGAACGGTCGCCAAAGTTAGAGAGGTGAGCTTGAGTTCAGCTTTCCCTTTCACACCTCCTTAAGTCACTCCTCTTTCAGAGAGGGAGGATAGAGAGAAAGAGAGAGAGAATTTAAGTAGGGTCCCGGAAAGCCCTCCCCCCTCACACCCCAAGGCGCGCGCGCTCACACACACACACACACACACACACAGTCCTTTCTTCAGCCCCTGGGGGGGCTGGCCTCTACTCTCCCCCGAGCCCACCCCCGCGGCCGTCCCACACTCACGATCTCGGCCACGATGAGGATTCCGGGCAGGGTGCGCAGGAACTCCTTGTCGTAAGCGAAGCTGCTGCTGCTGGTGGAGAAGTTTTCAGTGAAGGAGCTGGCGGTGGTGGTGACCGTGTGCGAGCGGGAGCGCTGCGGTTCCTCCATCTTCAGCGTGTCCGGCGCCCCCAGCTCCGGCTTTGGCCACCCCCCTCGCTCTGCGCACCGGGAGAGCGGGAGGCCGGCCCAGCGTCCCAGGGACCGGCACCGCGGGCCTGGAGGGAGGCTTCGGCCGGGGAGGAAGATCAGCAGCAGCAGGAGGAGCAGCAGGAGAAGAAGGAGAAAGAGAAGTGGGAGGAGGAGGAGGAGGAGGAGAAGGAGAAGGAGGAGGAGGAGGAGGAGGAAGGGAGGGAGGGCGGGAGGAGGAAGGGATCTGAGCCCCACGGGGAGGTGGGGACCCAGGAGTGTCCGCCGGGTCGCGCCAGCCAGCCAGCCCCCAGCTCGAGGGGCGGGAAGGGGGCGGGAAGGGGGAGGGGGCCAGCCCAGGCCCGCCCCGCGGGGGAGCCGGCAGGCAGCCTGGCCTGGCGGCCGCCCGGTCACCTGTTACTGGGGAGAGCGCCCAGGTGCGGGGGAGGAGCTGCGCTAACCTGCAGCGGCTGGCCGCCCCGACTGATAGACCGACGGACTGACTGCTGGACGCTGCACGCAGCTGCTGAGGGGGTGGGGGCTGCGCTCGCCTTCCTTCCCGCCCCCCAGCTCCAAGGAGCTCCCTTACCAAACTTTTCTCGGGAGGGCTCCACTGGTGGCTTTATAAGGCTCGTTCCCCGCGCTTATTTCCACCCGAAGCAGGGAGAATCGGAGGATCAGAGGTTTAGACTCGACTTTATAGGTCAGCTCCCCGCTGACCAGCACCCCGCTCCCCCCCCCCCCCCCATTTTACAGACCAGGAAGGTGAGGCCCGGAAGTGACTTGCCTAAGATCACATAGGCAGTCACCAACAGAAGTCCCATCTGAATCCAGGTCCTCTGACCTTAGAGATGCTTTCTATTGAACCAGTATAGTAAGAGCTGCGAGGTCCCTCGAGAGCGAGTTTTACATCTGGGGAAACTGAGGCCCAGGGACAATAGACAAAAAGTCTATAGCAGAGCTAAAACTCAGATCCTGGAATTTAGAGGGTTCTGGCACCTTAGCAACCCATTTTACCTACGAGGAAACTGAGTCTCAGCGAGAGAAAGAAATGATTTAGGATTGTAAGACCCAAAGCAGGAAGGGAGCCCTGGCACTGGGAGAAATCTGGAGGCCCAGATGCCAGCTCTGGAGCTGTCCCTTAGTGAGCCTCAGTAGACACAGTGCCCCCTGTGCTCCCCACCTCCCAACATAGTCATGAGGATCAAATGAGGTTTCAGTCCCTGAAGAGCTTTGCAGACGTTAAAGTGGTATTTCAGCATCAGCTGTTTAATTATTTGGTCCTTAGATCTGGGATTCGAACTCTGGTCCTCTGATGGGTATCATGGGTGACAAAGTCAAAGAATCGTAGATTTGAAGTTGGAAGGGACTTTAGAGGCTATCTGGTTTAGTCTCCCCTTTAATGAAATGACTTGTCTAAGGTCACACAGGTAGGAAGCAACAGGGTTCATTGTAGATAAGGAGGCACAAAGTGTGTGCAAGTTACACAGGGGAGGGGGACATCGGATCCCTGCCTGGTAGATGGCCCCTGGAGCAGTGACTCCCAGAGCTCCAATGGAGGAAGAGGGGCTAGGGCAGGGGTGGGGAACCTAGGGCCTCGAGGCCCTCTGGGGACCCTCTAGGTCCTCAAGTGTGGATTCAGTCAAAGGACCGCACTTGAGGACCTAGGGCGCCTCGAGGCAGCAGGTTCCCCACCCCTGGGCTGGAGAGAGGACCCCCAAACCAATCCCCAGACTCTTCGGAATAGCTCCTCGCACCTCGTTAGTTAGCTGTCTTCCCTGTTCTGGCCTGAGAGGCAGGTGTGCGGTTGGGGAGAGCGATCACCCAGCCTCTCACTGGCAGCCCCACCCCCACCCCCATTGGTCAGTCCAATCATTTCCTGCCCCTCCCATCAGAAACAATATAAGGAACTTATTTAATCTCTTTCCTCTTGCAGCAATGGACTTCCAAGGGATGTCTTTGTAGCCCTCCCGGTCATTCTACTAAACCCTGTCACAACAGCCTACTATTATTAGCCTTAGAGTTTACAAAGCTTAGATAGATGATAGCCTTTGAAACTGACAGCAGCCCTGTGGATCTGGTCACATATTATTCGCATTCTTCAGATGAGGAAATGAAGGCTCAAGATTGAGAAAAGTGCCTTGTAAATGTCAGTTTTGGTTTGTTTAACAGCGATAATAATAACGTTATTTTCCTAAGGTCACATTAGCAAGTCCGTGTCAGAGCCAAAATTCTAAGTCGAATCTTCCACCGATTTGGAGTGCAGCACTACTTTTACTTATCTGGGCCAGAACACTCAGAAACACCAAGAATGATTTGATGAAAGTGATGGGGAAATTCAGAAGCTGCTATATGAAAAACAAGAACTTCACAGGGTTTACCAGCGGAGTAGTTCATCTCTCTCGAGGAAGGTGGCTTTTAACTCCTGTTAAAAGTAAAATGCAAGTGAAACTTAGAGAGATGCAGGATTCTTGGCTCAGCAAGAAGGCAAAGGAAATTCAGTTTTACACTAATAAGTAATGCTTTTATGGGCACTTTTATGATTCCCTGAAGGCTATTTATAGGCCAAAGAACTATCGTGCATCTCAATTACTCAGTGCTGTTGGAGACACAGTGATTAGTGATCAGCGCATGATCCTAGAGAGATGGGCTGAACACTTCCATGGTGTTCTCAACAGACTGTCATCAATTAATGCCGAAGCCATTGACGATTTACCTCAGGTTGAAGTCAATCACTCTCTAACTGACCTTCCAGCTGAAGAAGAGGTTTTGAATGCCGTTAGGCTCCTCTCATGTGGCCAAGCACCTGAGAAGTTCTTTAATATTGTACACCACTTCCATGAAGGCATGCTTGCGGGGGTTCTGGATAATGGATGATGCTCTCGAGCTTTCCTAGTCACCAGTGGAGTGAAGCAGGGCTGTGTATTTGCTCTCGTGCTTTTTAGCATGATATTTTTAGTGTTGTTGTCAGACACCTTCAACAAGGGTGAAAACAGCATCGAGGTCAGCTACCACACTGGTGGTAAACTATTTAACTTGAAAAGGGTACAAGCCAAGGCTGAAGTGGAGGGAGAGTTGGTGCTTGGCTTTTTGTTCTCAGATTATGCACTTGATGCAGCCTCTGAGGTTGAGCTTCAAGAGTATGGATGGATAATCTCCTGTTTGTGCTCATTTTAACCTAACAATGAACACCAAGAAAACATAGGTTCTCCGCTAACGAGCCCCCGCCGTCCACAAATGGAACCATCACTTACAGCACATGGAGAGATTTTGAATCCCGTGGATAAGTTAACTTACCTTGGCAGTACACTTTCCGGGGATGTACACAGACATGATGAGGCTGACATACGCATTGCTAGAACTAGCTCAGGGTTCGAGAGGTTCTGAGGGAAGAGGTGCTAGGTTGCCTGATCAAGCTGAACATCTACAGAGCCCTTGTGCTGACCTCATTGTTGTATCCCTGTGAAATCTGCACAGTTTGCCAGCGCCGTGCCAGGAAACGGAATCACTTCCATCTGAATTGTCTTAGGAAGATGCTGAAGATCACCTGGCAGGAGAAGGTACCAGACACTGAGGTCCTTTCTCAAGCCAAACTGCCAAACATCCAGATTCTACTGCAGAGAGCCCAACTCCAATGGACTGGCTGAGTTGTTTGAATGCCAAACATAGGTTTGCCTAAAAGACTATTTTGTGGAGAACTCACTCAAGGCAAGAGCTCACATGGAGGTCAGAAGAAGTGATACAAGAACATTCTCCAGGCCTTTCTGAAGAACTTTGGGATCGATTGTAAGACATCGGAGATACTGGCACAGGACTGCCCAGCATGGTGTACCCTCATCAAAGAAGGCAGTCTGTGAACAAAGCAGAATGAGATATGCAAACTTAGAGATGTCTCCACCCCAAATGTTCATGTGGACTCTTTGTGCCTGACCTGTGGTAAAGCCTTCAGACTCATATTTGTCTAATCAGCCACAGCTGGACACTGTAACTTGGCTCCAGCATCATGGTGTCACTTTGATCCTCTTTCAGAATGAAGGACAACAACCAGCCAGTTATTAACACCCTCCCCAAATTACTTGCTGTTTACTTATTCTTTACTGTAAATTTACTATGTATTAATCTATGTCCTTTTTTGTTTTCTCCTAATAGAACAGGAGCTCCCTGAGGGAGGGTATTCTTTTGTGGTTTTTGCCTTTCTATTATCAGTACCTAGCACAATATTGGGTATTGAATAAATGAATGAGGATGTCCTCCTCAGATCCATGACCCTTTCAATCTTGCCAATTTATTGAATGAAATTTTTCTTCATCTTTTTTCCAGTGGAGGATCTAAAAAAAACTTTCCAAGTTTCACTAATTCAGAATGTCAGTTCTTTTTTCCCCTTCTTTCTCCACTTTGTTTATTGGGATAATAAAAGGGATGTGTGGACTTAGTGCCACTGGGCTTGGGCTCCATTTGCCCACACTTAGGCTCTGCATCTAGGTGCCCTTGAGCAAAGGCAGAGTGTAAAGTAGCTGGGCCAGCCCAAAGGACCCTAGGAATTTCTTTTCAGGCATAAGCCACACAGAGGCAGGTTTAAGGATGACAAAAGGGGAAGTGCCTGCCTAACCCTTACCACTATCCCCAGGTGGGATGAGTGACTTTCCTTCCTAGAGGTCTTTTTTTTTTTGAGCGGGGCAATTGGGTTAAGTGACTTGCCCAAGGTCACACAGCTAGTACATGTGTCAAGTGTCTGAGGCCAGATCTGAACTCAGGTCCTCCTGACTCCAGGGCCAGTGCTCTACTCACTGCGCCACCAAGCTGCCCCACCTAGAGGTCTTTAATAAGCACGGGCTGGGCAATCACTTATTGGGGGCATTGTGGAGAGGATTCTCTTCCAGGTTTGGTTGGGACTTGATGGTCTTCTGGGGTTCCTTCCAGCTTGGAGAATTTGTGATTCTGTGAACCCATACCTAAATAGAAAACAGGATGAGAGGCAGGATTGTGCAGGGATGAAAACTCTGGATTTGGAGCCAAAGAATCAGAATTGTTGTCACTTATTGCTTGTGGGAGCTTGGGCAAGTCTCTTTCTCAGTCTCAGTTTCTTCATCTGTAAAGTGAGAGGATAGCCCAAGGTCCTTTCCAGCTTGGAATCTAGGATCTCCTGTGATTTTTTTGGTGTAACACACCTGACAACCAGACCCCTTCCTTCCTTTCCAGCCCTCCCCTCCACCTAGCCTTCAGATCCAGCTACACAGACTGACTCGCTGTTCCTGAATATGACGCTCTGTCTCCCATCTCCAAGACTTTGCATTGGCTGTCTCCCATGCCTGGAATGCCCTCCCTGGCTTCCTTCAAGACTCAGCGAAATCCCACTGTTTGTAGGAAGCACTTTCCAGTCTCCTCTCCTCAACTTCCACCCGCTAAGTGCCTGCCCTCTGAGGTAACTTCCACTCTTCCACCCTCTATCTTGTATGTACATAGTTGTATGTTGTTTGTTGTCTCTCCCAATGTGGGTTTCCTGAGGACAGGGGCTGTTTTTGCCTTTCCTTGTATCCTTGGTGATTAGCAACAAACGCCTGTTGACTGACTGTCAAGTAGTCATATAGTTTTTGCTTGGGAACTTCTAGGGAGGTAAAAGTTTTCCCTCCACTGGAGGGCTTCAAATAAAAGCTGGATGACTCAGCTTGCCTGCTCTGTCTTAGAGGGGATTCTTGGTCAGATAGAGATTGAAGCAGATGACTTGTGATCTGTGATTATCTGTTCCCAAATGGCCCCTCCCTGCCTCTCCTGCCAGCTCCTCACCATTATCTCTGTGGACATGTCAGCACCTTTGGCTTCCATACATCTTCCCCTAACCACCTGAAACTCTAGCCACTACAATTAGCTGCTAGAAGAATGTTTCCAGCTCAATGGACTCCTCTGAAGATGAGAAGCTTTCCATGCCTTTGAAAACATCCCAGTTCTTCATTTTAACCCAATGCTCTCAACTGCATGCCTGCAGACAGACGGGAGAGTTTCTGGCTGACGCAAACAAAACTGCTGTGGCCAGAAGCTTGCTCTTCAATTGGCCAAATGTTCAAGGCCAGGAGAGAGCAAGAAAACCAAATTATTCTGAACCCAATTTTAATAATGCCTCCTTGAGATTTATGTGGCCACCCTAATGCTTCAGAGAGGTGCTAACTTGGAACTCCTCCTCTTTCCCTTTTTTTTAAAAGGAAAATTTAGAGAGAAGTAATACCTGCTGCAAGGTCTTTAATACCTCACCAAGGGAATAGAACCTAGGTCTCACTGCTATTGATTAAAGAAATAGCATGGACTCTGGGAGTTTATTCAGAAACTCCTCGATCAGGCTGGCCAAGCTTTGGGTTGCCAAATAAGAGAAGAATTTAATAAATACATAGAAGAAAATAAAAACGAATTTAAAAGGGGATGTAAACAAGGCAATGTTGTTACTACCTTCTTAAGTTTAACATACTACTTAAAAATCCTAATGTATATGTAACAAGTTCATTCACAATCCTCTTTTTTTGGTCTTTTCTTTCATGTTTTTTTGGGGGGGAGGGACGGGGGTGGGTGCGGAGAGAATCTGGGTTAAGTGACTTGTCCAGGGTCACACAACTAGTGTCTAAGGACACATTTGAACTTAGGTCCTTCTGACTCCAGGACTGGTTCTCTATGCGCCATGGCGCCACCTAGCAGCCTCTTTTTTTGTCTTTTCAAATGTTTCTGTTTATTGGTGATTGGATCATAGGGTTGATAATGAGAGTGGGGGAGAGTTGACAGCCTGGCAGCATGAGTCCTTACCCCATTTTATGTCATGGCTTCCTCCCAGAGTCTGTAGAAGCCCACGGACCACTTTTCAGAAGGATGTTTTTAAATGCATAAAATAAAATACAGAGGATTATAAAGTAAACCAATTAGAGTGAAAGATAGTGATTGAGATGTTTAAAAAAAAGTTTGTGAACTTGAGGTTAAGACCCCCGGTGTAATGGAAAAAGCATTGGTTCTGGAGTCCAAAGAAGGGTTCAATCTAATATTACTTGTAGGATTTCAGGCAAGTCAAGCCCACTGTGCCTCAGTTTCCTCATCCATAAAATGAGGGGGTTGAACTTTGGCCTCTAAGGTCACTTCTTGCTCTAATCTATGAGCCTATAATCATATATATATACACAGAGGTAGAGATAAAGACGAAAAGAGAAACAGAGACAAGCAGAGATAGAGGCACAGAAAGTTGGTGATAAGAAGGAAAATTAAAAATAAGAGGAGAAAATTCCCCTGCTCTCGGGCTGGCTTTGGGACACTTTCTCAACGGAATCAAAGGGCTACCCAATCTGGCAAGTGACCTGGAAGGTACCTAAGCCTATTTTCCCCTTCCTCAGAGAGAAGACTGGAGAGTATCCAAGGACATCCGAGGACACAAGGCAAGGATGTCAGAGAACAGAGACATTGAAGGAAATGCTGCTGGAGTGGCCGGAAAGAAACTGAGTAAACATGGTGAGGCATCTCCCCTGCAGCTGGAGCAGACAGAAGGGGAGTTGGGAGATGCGTTCAGAGGCCCAGCTCAGGCAGGGAGTCAGTTAAAAGGGCATCTTGATGAATTCAAGTCATGGAGCTCCAGATGAGCTGCTTTCCAGGGTACTGAAAGAATCAACTGAGCCATTGTCAAAAGTCCTTGAAAGATCCTGGAGAATGGGAGAAATGCCACGGGATTTGGGGAAGGGTGAATGTTGGACTGATTTCTAAGAAGAGATAGGGGAGCTTGGAACTATCCAGGCCAATGACCCTGACTTCCCTTTGGGACCAGATTCTAGAACTTGTCCATAAAGAGACACATCTAGCGGGGAAATGGTTATTACCACAAGTCTTTGCTGATGAAAATAGATCCCACCAGATTAGGAAGTTACTTGAGACACAGACAGCTCAAGTCACACCCCTACTCAGTATCCAAGGCAGAATTTTCATGATCTCCCTATTTTCAAGGTCTCCCTAATTCCAAACCCAACACTCTAACCACCAGGTACCACTGCTTATCTTTTTTTTTAGACTACTTCTAAACTGAAAGCCTCAGGTAGTAGATAATGTACCAGTTATGCTCCAAAAAGTCACAGAATTATGCATACCTTTTGACTCACAAATGCAAGGATCAAAAAAAGAGGAAGAGGACCCATGGGTACAAAAATATTTCTAGCAGTATCTCAAAACTGGAAACTAAGGGGGTGCCCACTTATTGGGGAATGGCTTAACAAACTGTGGTAATATGAATGTGAGGGAATGTTATTGTTCCATAAAAGTTGTGATGAAATGGACCATTTCAGAGGAAGCTGGGAAGATTTGTATGAACTGATACAGAGTAAAGGGGCAGAACCAGGGAGACCATTCCTACAATGAAAACGTTATAAAGAAAAACAATTTTGAAGACTTTAGAACTCTGATCAATGCTATGATAAACCATGAATCCAGAAGACTGAAGATGAAACATGTCACCACCTCCAGTAAGAGAGGAAAAAGCAGAATGAACCACACATTTTTGGACAAGACTAATGTGGAATATTATTCTGCTGGTCAATGTGTATTTGTTATGAGGATTTTCTTTTGTTTTTGTTTTTTTTTTTTTGGAGGGGGGAGAGGCAGGGCAATTGGGATTAAGTGACTTGCCCAAGGTCACACAGCTAGTAAGTATGTCAAGTGTCTGAGGCCGGGTTTGAACTCAAGTCCTCCTGAACCAGGGCCGGTGCTCTACTCACTGAAGATTTTCTTTTTATTGTTCCATTGGGGATCAGAGGTTAGTGGGAGGAACAGATAATAAATACTTGTAGAAAATCTTTAATGAATTTTTAAAAGAGAAGCTTTTGGACTGGGAGTCAGGAGACCCAAACTCTGGTCCTTGGGTCAGCCACTAAACTTATTATGTGACCTTAAGCAAATCTCTTCCCTTTTCTGGACCTCACCTTCTTTTTCTGAAACAAAAAAAGTGGCTGGCCATCACGGAGGCCAAGTGAGTTGATTAAAAGCAAACACTGGAGACTCATTTAGCCAGTCTGGATTGTACCTGCTCTGTTGACTCATCTCATTAAGTATACTTGAGAAATAAAGGATTGTTCACTCAGGAGAACTCCACTTGAACTCTCACATTCCCTCTCCTCCTACCTTCTCCATAGGTCTGAGCCCCCAGTGGAGGGTGGGTGCCTGGCCCTCATCTCTTCAGTAAATATCTCACCTCTGAGCTTGCTGCTGCCAATGCTTTTCCATGCATCTACATGAAGCTCTGCCTCATCACTTCCCCACCCCCAGTTACTACTGTCTTCCTTACAAGATTATCTCTACACATTTGTATTTACTTTTCAGTGAGTGTGTTGCTTCTCTCCAGTATAATGGAAGACAGTTTCTAGCTGTGTGACCCTGGGCAAATCATTTAACTTCTTTTGGCCTCAGTTTCCCTATCTGTAAAGTGGAGGTAACAGTAATATCTGCCTCCTGGAGTTGTGGGGCTCAGATGAGATATTTGGAAAGCACTTTGCAAGCCTGAAAGTGCTGTATAAATATTTGATGATGATTCTCCAAAGGACAAGTCAATGACCACAAGCATTTATTAATCACCTACTATGTGCCAGCCACTGTGGTAAGTTATGGGAATAAAAAGAAAGGCAAAGAAAGTTCCTGCTCTCAAAGGAGGCTCATGATCCAATGAACAGGGACAATTTCATTTTTGCTTCCGTATACCTAGCATTGAGCACAGTGCCTGAAGCCTAGCTCCTTGAATACTGGTTGATTGATCCTTCCTTATTCCTCCCTTCTCTCTCTTTTGGTCTTGTACCTCTTGTCCAGGACTGCCTCTAGCCTTCCAGAGTAACAATAAGGTAGTGATGCCTTAGTTTTCCCCAATGAGCCTCTCTTAGGCTATTTTTCTCCAACTCCTTGGCTATTTCCTCCAGTCCCAATGGGTTTTATTAGAAGCACTATATGGGGGAATTCCCAAGTCTATAACTCCAGGCTTAAATCTTTCTCCTAAACGGGAAGCCACATATTATCAAATGTCCACTGAACATTGCCCCCTGGATGTCTTAACATCTGAAACTCAACACATTCAGAACAAAATTCATTTTCTTGTTCCCAAACCAATTCTGCCTCCAACAAAGTAGAAGCTAAGAAAGCTATCTCTTCCAAGATGCTAGATTTGGAATCAGAGGATCTGGGTTTGAATTCCAGTACCACTTACTATTTATGTGACCTTGGGTAAGTCATTTCAACTCTGTGGGCTGTCATTTCCATATCTGTAAAATCAAGGGATTGGACTAGGTAACCTCTAAGCTTCCTTCTCTCTGTAAACTTATGATTCTCCCTTTACTGTGTAAGAAGGGGGTGCCTGGATGAGATTCATCTAAAGTTGGAAGTCTGGAGAGAACACAAGAAGAGACATAGAAAACGGAGGAGAAAGCCTTCAGATGCAAAGTAGACATCCAGAAAGAGGTGGAGCTGCTTGTGCAAAACCTGTGTCAAAGTTCTTGCCTTCTCAAAGAGCAGGGAGGGGAGGGAGAGACTTTGGAACCCAAAAATTATTTTAAAATGTTGGAAATTGTTTTTACATGTAATCGAGCAAAAAAGAAGGAAGGAAGGAAGAGAAAGAAAAGAAAGAAAAAGAAAGACAGAAAGATAGAAAAAAGAAAGAAAGGAAGGAAGTGTTTTGGGGATCAAGATGGGCTCCTAGCACTTATTCAACCAAGTGCCCTTGAAGAGTGTGGCCTTTGTTTCCTTTGATTAATTCAGTGTCTTCGATTGAGTCTTATTAGGGGCTAAGCCCTAGGCCTAAACCCCTATCTATTAGGTGCTAAGCCTATGTGTGTGTGAATTGGTAACTAAGGTGGGGCTCCAGGTGGGGCCCATGAAGGGAGGTCTGATTATATCTTCGATCCCAGGTAGGCCCAAAACCCCTTGCTGTTAGGAGCTAAACGATGTGGGCATGAAACCCTCAAGGTCCTAGGGGGATGTGCTAACTTCAGAGCCAATAGAAAGAGCTTAAGTTCTGGTCACTCAGATGATGTTTGATGATGGCTAAAGAGTGCATAAAAAGAGAAGAAAGAGCTATTTGCTTGGGGCTCTCACTCTTGGCGGGCTGCGCTCATGTGGAGACTCCAAGCAGCTGTAGTTAAGAGCCCTCCAGCTTGCCCGGATGTTTGAACTTGGTTAAACTCTGGTAACTATGAATTGGGATTTGAATCAGACAAAGTCTGTCTGTTGATGTGTGTAATTTGTTTGTATTTGCTCTGAAGTTCAGGGTGCTGGCTTTTCCCCCTGAACTAAGTGAATGATATTCGTACGCTGGATTAAAGTAAGCTTGTTAACCCCTTAACCATTGCTTTCCTTACTAAAGCAGATCAAAAGAACCTGGGCTTGCAGCATTCTGTGAGCTGGTTGCTGTTGGTTTTCCACCCCCACAGCAGCTGCTAACTAGATTGTTGAAACAGGAAGGAAGGAAGGAAGGAAGGAAGGAAGGAAGGAAGGAAGTAAAGAAAGAAAGAAAGAAAGAAAGAAAGAAAGGAAGAAAAAGGCTTAGGTTTGAATAGTTCAATTGTATATGAAGAGTCCAGAAAGAAAATGAACTTGTCTCCAGGGCACAAGCTGCTTCTTATTTCCTCCCCAGCAGCTTCCCTACACAATATGTTAGAGGAGTATGAGAAATGATTGAACTGGGATTATCCACCCAAAGGACAGGTGGAATGCCTCACTGAGGGCAGGTACTTCTGAGCCAGGAAAATGTCAGAAATTCAGAGTTTGGAAGGGACCTTAGAGGTCATCTTATCTGACCCTTTGTTGCAACAATTCAGCTAGCAGCTGCAGTGGGGGTGAAATACCAACACAAGCCTAACAACAAGAACGCTTCCAGTACAGGTTCTTTTGATCTGCTTTACTAAGGAAAGTAATGTTAGGGGGTTAACAATCTTGCTTTAATCCAACATATACATATAAACTCACTTAGTTCAGGGGAAAAAGCCAGCATCCTCAACTTCAGAGCAAATACAAACAAATTACAAACACACATTATAAACAAATCAAATGCAATTCATAGTTACCAAGAAAACATCTGGGTTCAGGAGCCAGGGAGCTCATAACAACAGCTGGCCCAGAGTCATGCGCCACTCCTCCTGTGGCTCAAAGCCCCAGCAAATAGCTCTGTTCTCTCTTTTTATGCACTCTTTAGCTGTCATCAAACGTCATCCCATCGACCAGAACTTAAGCTCCTACTATTTGCTCTGGTCTTAGCAGCTCCCCTTAGGACCCTGAGGGCTTCATGCCCACATAGGCTTAGCACCTAGTAGATAGGGGTTTGGGCCTTGGGCTTTGCACCTAGGAAGGCTCAATCAAAGACACTTAACTTATCATTCTAAAACAGTAAAAAAAAAAGTCCCAACTTAATTGATATTACACCCTTTCATTTTACAGAAGAGGAAACTGAGGCCCTGGTGATGACTTGTCCAAGGTCACCCAAGTGGTAGTCCCACTTTAAGGTATCAGCCCCATGAGAAAGGAGGTGTAAATATCACTTCCATATTTTACAGAGGAGGACGCTGAGGCTTAAGCGAATTGTGCATGATCACATGGCTCTGCCATGTTGCCTCTCCCCTCAAAGGTTGCCAACCTATGGATCAGTTGGTCTCTAAGGTCCCTTCCAGCTCTCTCTCCCTCCTTTCTCCTCTCCCTGTCCCTGTCTCTCTGGCTCTCTCTCTCTCTCTCTCTGTCTCCATCTCTCTCTGGCTCTCTCTCTCTCTCTCTCTCTCTCTCTCTCTCTCTGTCTCCATCTCTCTCTGTCTCCATCTCACTCTGGCTCTCTCTCTCTCTCTCTCTCTCTCTCTCTCTCTCTCTCTCTCTCTTTCTGTTTCTCTCTCTCTCTCCCTCTCCCGCTCTCTCCCTTTCTCTCCCCGCCCCCATGTTCCTTTTGACTGTGAGCTCTTCGAAGGCAGGGACTGTCTTTTTTTAATCCCCAGCACCTAGTGTGGTTCCTGCACACAATGTGTGCTTAAGAAATGTTTATTGACTGACTGAGGAGGTTAGGCTACAAATTCACTTGTTGCTCAGGGCCCTGCCCTAATGGGACTAGTTCGCCTCTATACCTAAAATAATCCTCATCTCCCATCCAGCTATTCATACTTTTCCCTCTCAGTGACCTATGACAAACTGATGTATTTTTAATGTTTTCCTGAAAAATATTTTGGAAGACTAATAAGTTATGTTCAGACATGGAAATAAACAACATAAATCATGATATTGGAGGGAAGGAAAAAACAAAACAAAACTGATGAATTGTGTCTTTGGAATTTGGCTCCAGTCCAGAAGAATGTAATTTTGATGACAAGATCAGTGAAGTCAGCCCAGAATCACCCCGTGATGATGACAGGAAGCCCACAATGGCTGTGATGGCTTATTGGACCCTTGATGGAGACCAAAGATCATGGTGGACTTGGGGGGGCGGTTCCTACAAAAAGGAAAAACTGGGCTTAGGAGCCCTGTTGTTTTTAGGACTCAGGGAAATTCCACAAACCAGACTGTAACAGCTTGAGAGCCAGATGAAGCTTCAAGGGACAGGTGATAAGAAGGCATTTTTACTTAGCCTTAATTAAGTGAGAATCCCTTAGCCTAGTCTGGGTGCTACATGGAACCTCTTCTCACAAGGCAGAGAGAATTCTGGGACAAGAGGCCATCGGTTTCCTGCAGAAATATTGTCAAATCTTGTCGATTACACAGCATCTCTTGCTTCCCTTTCTCTCTCTCGTCTTAATTCAGGCCCTCATCACTTCCAGCTTTGATGGAGATAATAGTCTTCTAATTGGCCCTTCCTATTTCCCATCTCTTCCCTCTCCACACATCCTCCCCACAGCTGAAAAATAAATTTTTTTCTCCTGTGGTATAAGTATGAATGTGCTTAAAATTCTTCAGCGGCTTCCCATTTCCTGAAGGCCTAGACACAAACTCAGCCTGGCATTGCAGGCTCTTGAAAATTTTACTCTCATCTACCTTTTCCAGTCTCATTTCATACTATTCTCCTTCATACTCTGGTCCTGCCAGACCGGACTGCTAGCCATTTACAATGGATAGAGAGCTGGACTGTGAGAGAAATTATTATTTCTCTCTTGTATTTAATAACTAATTATTGAATTAGGACTGAGTTTTTTTCCCTTTTTCTCCTTCCTCATCCAGAAATCAACCAATGTGGGAAATCCTGGGCAAAGACTTACCCAACCAGGCCAAGAGAACTGGTGAATTCCTCTTCATTGTGTTTGTCAGACAGATGTGATATGTACATTGTTAAGTCTTTTTGACCAACACTTGGGCGATCCAAGCGCTCCCAAGACCCTTGTTAGAATGAGCCCACATCTCATTATAATATTCATTCTCTCGTTAGTTTTTAACCAATCAGAGTGGATTGCGACCCTCAGAACACCTGCTCTTCCAAGGGCATATAAACTGTGAGCTCACCATCGTGAGGGGTTGTTGGCATTTGACAGGGCCACTGACCTCTTTTTATTAATACACATGCTAGCCTTATTAGTAAAATGATTAAATTACCCAGAAACAATGTCTCTTGAACTTTTTCATTGTCACAACAGGAAGACCTGGGTTTAAATTCAGCTTCAGGCACTTACTTAGCTGTGTGATCCTAGTCAAATCAGTTTACTTTTCTCAGTCTTCATTTCTTCATCTGTAAATTGGGGCCAATAACAGCACCTTGTCATAAGGCTGTTGTGGGAATCAAATGACATAATATATGTAAACCGCTTTGTAAACCTGGAAGTTCTATGTAAATATTGGTTATCTCCAGCCTCACCCCAGGCACCACCTTCTGTGTGAAGCTTTCCTGATTGTCAGTTCTCTCTTCCTCTCAATTTTCCTTAAAATACATTTATTAGAGCATGTGTTATATTCTGCCCCACCCCCACCCAGTAGAGTGTAAACTCCTTGAAGGCAGGGAATGTTTCATTTGGGGCTTTGTGGCCTTAGAGCCTAGGACAGTGCCTGACATATAGTAGGTGCTTAATAAATGTTTATGGTCTGGAATGGAAGTGAAAAAGACCATCTTGCTTGTTGAGAATGTCATAATGGGACACTTTGTTTTATATAATGGGTTGAACTACATGTCCACTAAAGTCTCTACCGACTTTCAAACTGTTTCTGTAAGGAATTATCATACATCAGAACCCTGGCTCTGGATTCAGAGGATGATCATTAGCTCATATCTTGCCCCTGATATCTGTTACATGGATGATGTTAGGATGTCACCTATGATCTCTGGGACTCGGTTTCCTAATTTGTAAAATGAGAGGTTTGGATTAGGTGAGCTAAGAGGTCCTTTTGAGCTCTAAATCTCATGGTCTATCATGGTATTGTGTGAGGAGCAAAGTCTCTGCAGTCAGAGGATCTGGGTTCAGATCTTGCTTCTTAAGCTACTGACTGTGTGAGCTTGGACAAGTCACAATCTCCTTGGGCCTCAGTTTATGTTTCTGTAAAATGACCAGGTTAGACTTTATGGCCTCAGAGGTCCTTTCCAGCTGTAGTTCAAGTAAAAATTGAGGAAGGAGAGAGAACTTTAATAACTGGGATGATTAGGGAAAGCTTCAAACAGGAGGTGGTGCCTGAGCCTTCCTTAAAGGAAGCCATGGCTTTCTGAGAGATGGAGATGAGAAGGAAGTGTGTTAAGGGAGCAACCTGTACAAATTCAAGGATGTAGGAGACCTAGTATCAAGATCAAGGAATGCCCCAGGCTGGCTGGATCAGAGGCTTGTGAAGAGGAGGAGCAGAAATTAGCATAACACAGATCAGAAGTTTAAAAAAAATTGTTGTTTTTTTTCTGTTGTGTTAGACTCTCTGTGATCCCATTTAGAGTTTTCTTGGCATAGATACTGGAGTGGTTTGCCATTTCCTTCTCCAGCTCATTTTACAGACAAGGAAAGTAGGCAAATGGGATAAGTGACTTGTCCAGGGTCACACAGCTAGTAAGTGTCTCAGGGCAGATTTGAACTCAGGAAGATGAGGCTTCCTGACTCCAGGCCCAGCGCTCTGTGCACTATGCCCCACCTCCCCCCCTCCCCCCCCATTAGAAGGGCTTCTATTCAGGTTAATCTGTTATTCCTGTAGATAATAATCCATTCTAGCCTCCTTATGCTGTGGGATTCTTCTCCAAGCATTCCTGGGAATCCTTCCTAGAGGGTCTACCCAGGATGATGCTGGAGATCTTACTCGAGGCCTTCCAATCTTTCATGGGCATCTGCCCAGCACTGAAAGTGCCTCCCAGTTCTCCACCCCTCTTGCTACATCATCAGCCTGCCACCTAATAATAATAATAATGACTCATAGTTCTAGGACGTTAGGGTTCACAAAGTACTTTTCTCCCAACTATTCTGTGAGGTAGAAAGGGGATATATTATTATATTCATTTTACAGACAAGAAAGCTGAAGCAGAGAGAATAAGTCCCTCGCCCATGGTTGGGTAAATAGGAAGTCAAGAGCCTGCAGGAGCGATTATCAGATGACAAGAGAATGCCATGCTTTTGGAAAGAATTCACCAAAAGGTTCTTCTCAGTGCCTGGAGTCATAACACACTACAGTGTTAGCTTAGAACTTATCTCTGAGTGACAAAGAAAACCTCCTTATAAAGGAAAGAGACTTTGTGAGTAAAGTCTTGGCCAATGGAAGATGAATCAGAAACAAAGATAAAACAGAAGAGAAGTTATAAAAAATGGAGCTTTTAGGCGATAGATGTATTTTGAAAAAGTTGCTAAGAAATTGAGTTTTTGTAAATAGAATCATTTGAAATACATAGTGGTTAGAGGTCCAGTCTCAGAGTCAGGATGATCTGGGTTCAAGTATCTATGTGATATTGGGGAAATCACTTCACTTTTCTGGGTCTCAGTTTTCTCATCTGCAAAATGGGAGTGGGTGGGTTGGACTACATGAACTCTAAGGTCCCTCCCAGATCCGTGGCTATGATCCTTTGATCCTTACTGGTCTTATGACCAAGGGCAAGCTGCTTAGTGTCCTAGGGAAATTCTTCAAGGCTATAAGCTACAGAGGAGTTACCATCTATTTGGGTGATTGGAATTTCCATGTTGGGAGTTCCCCCACTCCAAAGAAATCCAACATCTGGACCTCTGGCACTCCTTTTAAAAAGTACATAGGAAATGTAATTTAAAAGTAATTTGAAGGATATCTTCAGAGAGTCTTATAATGAGAAAAAAAGATGGGCCAGTCACCTAGCGAGAGGGAGGCATAGTGATGGACAATCTGTATTCTCCATTGGGATCCTGTAGGCCTCCTGAGATGCCTTGAAGAGAGTTTATGGGAGGACACAGATTAGTCACACAGGATGGGCAAAGGCCTGTACTGCTGCAGACAGTACCCACCCTGGTCAGATCACAGATCCATTAAAGTATGTGGTCCCTACATTAGGACTATGAGGGCAAACCATGTTAAAATGGAAAGAACCATCCTCTGAATTATCTGCAGTGGAAATACAGATCCCTACTTTTCAGGCATGCTGAAAGCAAGGTGTGTTGTCTATGATATCTCTGGGGAGGCCATGTAGGTCCTGGCTCACCTCAGGAGTTCACAGGGTCTTAGATTGAGAGATAAAAGGGAATTCAGAATCCATCTAGTTTAGTCCCCTCCCACCAAGGAAGAAATTGAGATGCAGAGGGGTTAGGTAAACTTGTCCAAGATCACACAAGAAAAAAGGGATTTGAACCCAGGGCCCTTTGATTCCAAATCCAGTCCTTTTTGCATTGGACCACCCTGCCTCTCCAGTGTATTTTTGGGAGAGATGCTAGGGATTGGGAGTAGAGCCTCATCTCCATATGCTGAAGTCATATTAGGAGTGGATTTGTTATTTATTGTATGGTACACTCTATTCCCATTCCTCCCATTCCATGACCTTCCTGTGGCAAAATCTCCAAACCAGCCAAGCCAGTTCTTTCACCCTATAGAATGTCCCTGGGAGAGAAAACATGGGAAGACTCCACAAGTTGGAAGACAGAGCCTTCACATTTCAGAGGCTGCTGTATTGCCTCTCTCCATTTTCAAGTACTCCAATGGTGCTGGGGAAGCCTATAGTGTCCCCGCTTCTATTCATGATCCAGGTGGGAGGCTGAAGGAGACAAGGGCTCTCCGTAGAGCTACACCAATGGAGGAAAATTCAAGGTCATCCAGGACATTCCCACCTCTACCCTGATCCCAAAGAGATGGAAAAAGTCTAGGATTTGGAATCAGGGGGCCCAGGTTCAGATCCCCACCTTGGCATTTATTAGCTCTGTGACTTCAGCTAATACTCAGAAAATTGGGATCCCCCAGAGGGTAGTGGATAGACCTGTGGTGGGCAGGCAGACACTCTAACATATTGCAAACAGGGCAGGAGAAACAGAGTAAAATATATTGTCAAAGCAATGCATTGATGGAGGAAAAAAGATGGGCCAATCACACGGCAATTAAAACAAAAATACTAATAGTATTAAGACTTTACACGCTTTCATTTGGTCTTCACAACAAGCCTTGGAGGTAAGTGCTAGTGTGTCTCTACTTTATAGACAAGGCAACAGAAGCCTAGAGCAGTTAACTGCCTTTCCCAGGGTCACACAGCTACAAGGAGCATCTGTGGATGGTGAAGCCAGAGTTATCGAGGACAGAGAAAAGACAGCTCTTGCCACCAAAATCCTGGGCATGGCCAAATGGGCTGATACTGAAAACTGATGCAATTTGCTCAGTAGGAATGACAATAAGGAGGAGGCATCATTACCTCTGCCCTCTAAACATCCTGGTAGTCAGCTGGAATGCTCTTTATGGGTTGTCTTCCCCCTTGGAATGTACATTCCTTGAGAGCAAGGCTATCTTCCCCTTCTTTTGGTATCCCCAGCACTTTGTACATAGTAAGTGCTTAATAAATGCTTATTCATGCATTCATTCATTCATTCAAGTGCTGAGATGGGATTCGATCCCAAGTCTTGCTGAGTCAAGGTCCAGTTCTCTAAGCGCTACACCACACTCTCTCTTGTACCTGTACCATGTGCTCCACCTGTATCTTCATGATGTCAAGACAGTAGGGGAGGAGACTTCTAGCTGGCTCAGTGGATAGAGCACCAGACCTGGAGGCAAGAGGACCTGAGTTCAAATCCATCTTCAGACACTTGACACTTATTAGCTGTGTGACCTTGGACAAGTCACTTAACTCTGATTACCTCAACAAAAAAGAAAGAAAGAAGGAAGGAAGGAAGGAAGGAAGGAATGTGAGAAAGGCCTCCAGCACATTAGGTGAATAACTGTATTGGATTTCTAAGGGCAGGCAAGGATGGGTCAGTATTTCTGTCACTGGAAGGAATACCCGTATTGATGAGGATGAGATCACAGAGCCTCAAGAGTTTTGGAAGGTCATCTCAGGGAAGTTACTTCATCTGTCTGATCTTGGTTTTCTCATTTGTAAAATGAGTCTAATAATTCTTACCCTTCCTAGCACGTTGGGGGGAAAATTCTTTGCAAATCTTACAGAACTCTAGAAAGTCAACTGATGAGGAGAAGAAGGAGAGACACGGTCCTGCTTTTAATTGTCCATCAAAAACATCAACAGCATCTATTCAGGAAACTCGTTATATATTTATTTCATAACTTTGATTTTAAAGCTGGGAGAGGGGGAAAGGGAGGGCAAGGAAATGATCCTGTTCCCTGGACACTTTCAGTAGAACCTGTCTCTAATCCCTAAGTTCTTTTATTTGTTATTTCATGGAGTCAGCCAATGAGTACTTCTGCTGTATGGAGCCGCAACATAGGTAAGCAGATATAACCCTCTATTTACAGCCAGGAAGACCTGGGTTCAAATCCTGCCTCAAGTCTTTAGCAACTATGTGACTGGGACAAACCAATTTGTTCTGAGCTCTCAGGGTCCTCATCTGTAAAATGGGGATGATACCTCCAGTGCCAACCTTACGAGGTTGTTGTGGGGATCAGTCAAGAGAACAGAAGTAAATCCTTTTGCAAACCTTAAAGTGCGATGGTCATCGTCATCCACACACACACCGGGAGAATAAGTAATAGGTCTGGATTCCATAGTGGAGCTGGATTTCAATCTCAGTCTCAGAGTTTAAAGTCTGTTATTATTTTGCCTAGAGATAGCAAATGGAAGTCGGAAGCAGATTTAAACACACAAGCCCTTGTTCAGGGAATCGCAGAATTCCAGAGCTGGAAAGGGCCTCATCGGCCACTGCTCCAACTCGTGCCAGAGAAGGAATCCCCAAGTGATCCAGCCCCAGTCTGAAGACCCAGCGTTTCTCCACCTTGTTCCCTACATCCGGAACTGGATTTTAGTGTATTTACAAAGAGGAGAGAGGGGGGAATGTTAAGCTCCATTACTCAGGACAAGAGAGAGCCATGATGACCGGTAGCCTTTCCCCCCTGGAAGGGTTGGCCGCCTGAGCCTTGTTGGGCACATACAACCAGCACAGTGCAGAAAACAGACTCACGAAGTCCTGCAGGCTTAATTCTTGGCTCTTTTCCAGAAGCGAAACGTCTTTCAAGAGGTCTGGTTAAAGAAAGATTTGTGTCCCCATCCGCAGCATGAGGCAGCTTGTCATTCACTTGTTTTTCAGCTGTGTCTGATTCTTTTGTGACCCCATTGGGGTTATCTTGGCAAAGATACTGGAGTGGTTTGATATTTCCTTCTCCAGTCCATTTTGCAGATGAGGAAACTGAGGCAAACAGAGCAAAGTGACTTGCCCAGGTTCACACAGCTATGAGTGTCTGAGGATAGATTTGAACTCAGGAAGACGAGTCTTCCCGACTCCAGTCCTAGCGCTCTATGCACTGTGGCGCCCCTTAGCTGCCCCATGAGGCTAGCAGAGGAAGAATCACATCCTGAGTGAGGAGCAGAGTTGTAACCATGTTTTCTGGGGCTTGGAGCAACTGCCCACTCAGCGCAAGCAGCAAGGAAAGTCCTCAAGGCAACTTTGTAATTCATCATTTAAAACTAATATAAGAAGCCATCAGGACAAATTCAGTTTGAGCAGGAGGCAGAATTCTATACGGTGGTTGCTTACGGAATCAAAATACAGGATCATCATTTTGAGCTGGAAGATACTGGAGGGCGTCGCTGTTTCCTTCTCCAGCTTATTTTGCAGGTGAGGAAACTGCAGCTTAGCGATTTGCTCAAGGTAGTAAGCAGTAGGGGCAGTATTTGAATTGCAGCTAACTTCAGAACTAGTGGTCTTCGCTGTACATTTATATAGAATATAACGTATGTTATATATAAAACATATACATACACATATGTATATATATATGTGTATATATATATATATATATATACAGAGAGAGAGAGAGAGAGAGAGAGAGAGAGAGAGAGAGAGAGAGAGAGAGAACATAATGTAGACTATAAGCTCTACGAGGGAAAGTACTATTCCACATTGGTCTCTGTAGCCCCAGGGCCTGACCCTGTGTTGGACACAGAGTAGATGCTTGTTGATTACAATTGATTGGAGCTCCTCTCCAATTGATTGGAAACTCTCTCCCCACATGTCAGTATGGAGCTCTTTCGCAGATCCACTCAGTTAATCGACGAGCATTTATTAAGCACCTACTGTATACCAGACACTGTGTTAAGTGCATTGTTGAAATCCTTTTGCAGCCCGGGAAGGTTAGGGACACACATGGGTCACAGACTATGGGAACTTCAGTGCCCTCTGCCCATGTTGCAGGACGTCTCTTGTTTTTAATTGGTCTGCCCTCTTAGCCGTCAGATATTTCCTGCCTTGCTGGAGGGCTCAGCCTTGCTAATCTTTTACTTCATTCTCTGCCTGTTCTGTTCAGCAGCACCCCAGAGAGCGTCCACCTGGCTGATGTTTTCCTTCTTTCCAGCAGATACCATCAGAGGAGGATAATTGAAATCTGCCTCTGGAACAATGGCCCTTTTATTGCAGACAGCCAGCTGAGGGGAAAGGCATCCCTTTTCTTTCTTTAATCATCTTTGAATTTAACCTCTCCAGAAGGATGTCAATCATCACTTCTGTTCTAGGCTTGGCAGTGCCAGCCCAGACTCCCCCAAACACACATGAACACACACACACACACAGACACACACACATACACATACACACTCCATCCTCGCTACCCCCACCCCACCACCTTCTCTTTCATTCCTTGGGAAAGAATAGGTTTTCATGAAATAGGTGGACAGATGTTGAAAGCAGTGATCAGGGAATTTAATTCTGGGGGAAAAGAGTAGGGCACAGAGCACTTCCAGGAACCAGGAACTGTTGAAACGAAGCTCAGGCAGAGACAAAAGACATTAGGGAAATCAATCAAGGACTGCCCCCTGTCTTGGGATCTCACTGGAGTGACCTGAGAGGGGACCTCACACAAACTCCGAAAATATTTCACCTTCTTCCCTCCCTGGCCTCACTGCTTTTTTATGCCCAGGGACTTAGAAGTCTATAAAGACACTGAGAAATCTGAGAGGATGCCAAAAGCCAATGGATAGCAAAGAATTTCCCATGGTCCTTAACCCAAAGTTCAATATAAAAGATTCTTCAATTTTCCTAGGGCTGATGAGAACATCAGCCAAAGAAACTAATCTTTAGCTCCATGAATTATAACTTATTTTGTTACCTTGAGGATAGAAATATTTGCTAACATTTATGTAGTATTTTAATGTAAGCAAGGCACCTTAATCTCATTTGCTTCACCGCATTCTTACAGAAGAGGACACTGAAGGTCAGAAAGGTTATATAACTTGTCTAGACTGAGCATCTAAGGCAAGGATTGAAACTCAGGTCCTCCTGACTAGGCACCGAATATTCTATGCACCCCCTCCCCCGGCCATATTGCCACTGTAAGTAAAGAGTGACAGGAGCTTTGTCCCAGTTGGTCCACTAAAAATTATAGAAAGTTCTGAATAAAAAATTTCTATAGCACTCTGAGGATTGCAAAGCACTTTACAAATACATCTCATTTTATCCTGAAAAGAACCCTGGAAGGTTCCTGGAAGGAACCCTGCCTTTATTATCCCCATATTACAGATGAAGTAGACAGAGGCTTCCCAGAGTCACAAGCTAGCAAGTATCAGAGGTAGGATTTGAATTGGGGTATCCCTTGACTCCCCATAAGGGTCAGACACAACTGAAAACGACTCAACAACAACATAAATTCCTGACTCCAGGTCCAGGTCCACCCACTGCAATATCCAGCTACCTAGCAGTTCTAAAGCAGCACAGAAATAATTTAGTTTAGTGCCTAATTAGCAGCCACCTTCCCCTTTCCTGGGTATCATCAGAAATGTGTTTTGTGTTACTTACCCTGGGTACAAAAGGTTCTGGTTACTGTTGTAGGAGCGGGTCCTTCCTCCATGGAGATCACAACCATTCTCAATACCTTAGTTCAGTTCAGTTGTATTTCAGTCCTATCTGACTCTTCATGACTCCATTTGGAGTTTTCTTAGTAAAGGTGCTGGAGTGGTTTGCCATTTCCTTCTCCAGCTCATTTTACAGATGAGAAAAATGAGGCAGACAGTGACTTGCCCAGGGTCACACAGCTAGTGAATGTCTGAGACCAGAGTTGAACTCAGGAAGATGAGTCTTCCTGACTCCAGCACTCTATCCACTGCACTATCTAGCTGCCCCTCCATAATTTATGAAGAAGGTCTTTGTGAGTTGCGACAAAAAATTCATCCTGTACTGGCCAGCCTGTTGGTGAAGTTGTCTGAATATCGCTAGGTTGGTCCCATGAAAAGAGAAAGCCCCAGGCTGGTCCTCCAAACCCTTCTAGCTTGGTAAAACCTCAGGGAGATGGTACTTTGTTGGCATAATCTCCAAGACTTCCTGGTCACCTCTATGCCATGATGCCCCTGGAGGAGGACTTTGGGGGAAGAAGTCACATGTTCCAGTTCTCAATTCCCTGCTCCCCGACTAATGTGAGTTATACTCTGCAGCTAAATTTCAAACATAGGGTCTGTACCCTCCCGCCCACAACAATCTGTCGTGCGGCCAGAACCAGATTAAAATGTAATTGGAAAATATTTAATGAAAATTTAAAAATATGTAATAGAACCTAGGTGATATTAATATGTGGTTTTCTAAGTTAATATGAAGTGAGCAGGGATCCTTATAGGTGGCTGAGTGACCCTGGTTTCTGTTTGAGGTTGTCACCACTGGTCAAAGGTCCTTCTCCACCATTTTCTTTTTCAGTTTTCTGTAAAAATGTATTTTATGAATGCCCTTTGCTTGTACAACAGTCACTTCTGGAAAAATCCCTTCCCCCTTTAGCCTGAACCTTTCTTGTGACAAAGGAACACAGTTAAAATATTTGGTTCAGTGACCACATCTCACTGTGTATACATTTTGCCCTAGTAGTTGCCTATCTTTCTGGCATGAGTTGTGATTTTTTAAAACAAAGTCTTCTTTTAAAAATATACTTTTTTCTAATGAACAAAAACTTGTTTTCTTTCTTCTCCCTTCTCCC
The DNA here is from genome assembly GCF_011100635.1 of Trichosurus vulpecula. Classification (NCBI taxonomy): domain Eukaryota; kingdom Metazoa; phylum Chordata; class Mammalia; order Diprotodontia; family Phalangeridae; genus Trichosurus; species Trichosurus vulpecula. Next base: position 23,468,215 of record NC_050577.1, read on the forward strand.
CCACCCCATTGGGAAAAAACAAGAAAAAGAGAAAACTCTTGTAACAAATATGCATAGTCAAGCAAAACCAATTCCCACATTGGTCATGACCAAAAAACAATGTCTCCCTCATTCTGCACCCTGAGCCCATTGCCTCTCTGTTAGGAGGTGGGGAGCATCCTTCACCATCTCTGCCCTGGGATTGGGGTTGGTCATTTTGTTCATTGGAGTTCTTAAGTCTTTAAAAGCTGAACAAGCGTTGTGTCTTACAGATTATAGCTGTAGTCTTGGCCCGAGTTTGTGGCTATCAGCACAGGCAGCCTTGTTTGGGGTGGAAAAGCACATTTTTATGACCCACAAGGAAACATTGGAAAGGGGGCCAAACCCATCTTTTGAATTATCCCTTTCACCAACACTTTCCCCAATCCTAAAAGCTCCTCATTTCAATCCACCGATCTTTCCTCTCCTTCCTAGCAGGGCCCTCTTCTTAGCTGCTTACTAATTAATGCTTAGGAAGTGTTGACAGATTATCACATCCTGACTTTGCTAAAGGCCTCAAGAGTTTGCCTTTTAAAAGGTGCTCTTGAAGCAATACACAAGCTACCAGTTTGGCTCCAGGGTATCTTTCTGGTCTGGTCATACATTATTCTTTTACACTCCACATTCCAGTCCAACTGAAATAAAAAATGCTTGTTACTTACTTTGGGGAGAGTCTAAAGTCATAAAAGAATATACATTTAATGGTGGAAATTTCAAGGACCAGATACTTAAGGGGAGTAGGGTCTACTCGGATCCTCAGATCATACTATACTGGTGGCCTCCTATTCTGGTTACTTCTTAATGATGTTCAAGACCCATATTTCTTCATTCAGAAAGACCACATATGTATTAAGTGATTGTTATTACAAGGTATAGACACAGGAGAAGGTACAAAAATAAGTAGGACAGTATCCTTGACTTCAAAGAACTTGCAAGAGAAATGGCATGTACACAAAAAGATTCCCGTAACACACAATCTAGGTATGAACATGCCACTTGATGGTTCTGAGGAGAGAAAGATTCCTTTAGGCTGAGGGCTCTGGCAGCTTCACAGAGGTGGTGTTATTTGGTCTTGAGCCTTGAGGGATGTTGGGAAGAAGGATGGTGCGTAACCTTTCTCTATGGCCTCTTATGATCAGCTAAAGTATATGGTGGTAAATCTTGGCCCTAGAGAGGAGATGGGGAAGGTATCTCCATCTTTTCCCTTGGAAGTTTAAGGATGATGGGAGCAGAATGTTGCATTCCATGTCAGACATGTGTGACAGTTGTCTTTGTTTTCCTTTGTTAGGAGGGAAGGCACCAAAGAGGGACTGGGATATTTGGGATTGACCATAACGTAGAAGAAAAGGAACCAATGCAACTTTTAAAATGAATTAGCCAAGTTTGTGAGGGTTGTAGAGGGTACACTTTATATCTTGTTGGGAGATTACAGATCTGACTTTAATGTTGGAAGGGGCCTCAGGGCATCTAACCCAGACCTGGATTAGAGTATCCTCACCCTTCTTTATTTTTAACCCACCAGGGAGTCAGCCTGCTTTTGCTTGAAGACCCTTACTGATTCCAGTGAGCGGAAACTTTCTTCTCAAGGGAGACCAGTCTATTTTGAGACAGCTTTCATAACAAAGAAGTTTCTACTTCTCTCCAGGATGATTTTCCTCTTTGCCATTTGCACCAAACAACTGTGTATTTATCTCTCTAACATAGCACCTTACCTGTCTGGGCTTCATCTTCTCAGTCTATCAGTCTATGTACAAAGTCCTCCATCTCTGGATTGGGCATTTTCCCATCTCTCCCCCTCTCATCTCCCTCTCCTTCCTCCTCTGCACCTCCTGGCTTCAAGTTCCGGCTAAAATCCCAGCCTCTACAGGAAGCTTTCCCTTCTCCCCTTTATTGCAGTGCCTGGCATGTAGTAGGAGTTTAATAAGTGCTTGTTGACTTGGCTTGGTCAAAAGGGGTCTGAGGATGTTATAGACATCCCGTATGATGTCAGAACTAGAAAGGATCGTGGAGACCACCTTGTCCTATCTCTTCATCAGACAGTGAGAGAAATGATTATTTCTCTCTTGTATTCGATAATTAATTATTGGATTGGTCTTTTCTACTTCCTTAAACAGAAATCAACCAGCATGGGAAATCTTGCTCAAAGACTTACCCAGCCTAAGATCTAATCAAGGACAGTAAAAGAAATTCTAAGTTTGGGCTAATGAGAGGAATCCCGCTCATCGTGTTTACTCAGACAAGTCTAGGAAAATGTTGATTCTTCCATTTGTCAGACAGGTGATACGGAAATTGATAAATCTCTTTGACCAAGATTTGGGTGATCCAAGTCACATAACCACAAGACCCTCATTGAAATACAGCCTATCCCCTCATTGTAATATTCATTCTCTCATTAATCGTACCAATCAGAATTGATTACCACCCTCAGGAATACCTACTCTTCCAAGGGCATATGAACTGTGAGCCCACTGCCATGAGGGGTCTTTGGCATTCAAGAGGGCCATTGACCTCTTTTAAATTAATAAACATGCTAGCCTTATTAGTAGAATGATTAAATTACCCAGAACCTACGTCTCAAACTTTTTGAATGTCACAACAGCTGAGAAAACTGAGTCTCAGGAAGGGAAGGGACACAGAGCATATTAGCAGCAGATATTCATGTCTAGAACCTGAAGTCTTGCACCACTACCCTCCCCCTCTTCCCCCAAGTGCTTTAAGAGAGAGAGGAATGTGGATGGGCAGCTCTCCATTGAGAGGGTCATTGACCAGAGAGCTGATGACTTCATAATCATGCCGAGGTTCTCAGTGAGTATCCTTTCTGTTTCTATTCTTGCTTTCCCTCTCACCAGAATGGTTGAGAGAGTTAATGAGGCAGAACCTGGAATACACCTAATGGCTCCTTCCTGAGTCTCTAATGAATAATTTGCTAGGTGAATCTCTCTCACTGAGCTAGGGGATTTTTCTGATCGCTAAAATGAGGGATTGTAGTCATTAGATATAATGACTGGCATCACCTTGGTTTTATTTGTGAGAATGGACTATGGACTCACAGTCGATTCTGGATATTGGGCAAAAGGCTGGACTTGGAGACAGAAAGAATTTGATTTTGAATATTGCCTCTAACACCTACCAGCTGAGTGACCTCTGTGAGCCTCAGGAGATCATTAGAGCTCCAGTTGGCTCTTCATGGGATGGCTCTGGGGTTCAACTGAACTAATATATGAAAAATGCTTTTCAAACTTTAAAAGAACCATGTATGCTGTTAGGCAGCTAGGGGTGCCATAGTGCAGAGAGTGCTGACCCTGGAGTCAGGAAGACCTGAGTTCAAATACAGACCCTTACCAGCTGTGTGATCCTGAGGAAGTCATTTAATCTCTCAGTTTCTTCATCTGGAAAACAGGGATAATTATAGAACCTACCTCCAAGAGCTGTTGTAAAGATAAACTGAGGTAATATTTGTAAGACATTTTGCAAACCTTAAAATACTATACTGCAATACTATAAATGCTAGCTATTGTCATCATCGTCATCAATAAATCAACTAACAAGCATTTATGCTCAACACTGAGAATTTGTCTGGGAATAGAAAGAAAAATGAAATAGTTCTTGATCTCATGGAGCTTACATTTTAATGGGAGAGACATCTGTCTATCCGTCCATCCATCCATCCATCTATTAATCTATGAACCTATCTACTTATCATCCATCTACATATTTACCTGCAATCTATCTACCTGTCTGTCTATCTATATCTATAGTCATCCATCAGTCTATCGGTCTATCTCCCTATCTGTCTGTCTATCGTCTACCTACTTGTCTATCTGTCTGTCTGTCTGTCTCTCTCTCTCTCTCTCACTACATACAGACTAATCACAAAGCAAATACAAGGTAGGTTACAGAGGAAGGCATAAGCAGATGGGGGGATCAGGAGAAGCTTCAAGCTTTAATATCCAACGAGGTCATAAATGTAAAGTACTTTGTTAACCTTGAGTGTTGTTGATGGTGGTTTTGATGATGCAGAAAGTAGAGCTTCAGCTGAGCCTTAGAGGATATAAGTGATTCTACAAGGACCACTATCATTGGGTCCAACTGCTACAATCTGCACATAAGGAAAACGAGGCTCTCGAGGAGGGGAAATGACTTGTCTAAGGTTGCACAACTAATTGGTGACCACCCTGAGTCAAGAACCCAGGGTTCTGGACTCCTAGTTCAATGCACTTTCCATTATGGTAAAAATACCAAGCAATGCATAGGACCCTGACCCTAGGAACTAATGGTCTAGAATAGCAGTTTTCCCATTGGTCTGGGATCTCTAGGGGTCCCCTTTTAGGGAGTGCTTGAGGTCAATAATACTAAGGAGTTTAAATTTCTAATATGGTAAGTATCAATAGATAGAACACACACAAGCAAAAGCTCTCGCACGGGGTGGGGGGTCCCCAATGATTTTTTATAACCGTAAAGGGGTCCTGAGACCAAAAAGTTTGAGAACCACTGTCCTGGAACATACCATTATGACTATAGGAGAACTAGCACACTTCCCAGGGATATTTTCTAATGTTACTTTTTACAAATATTTTCAATCTCAGAAAATTCTGTAATGTCAAGTCCCAATGGTTGCAGTGAAGTATTGTGTTCAGCTCACTTTGGGAAGGCCGGTGATAAACTGGACAGGTTGGAGAGGGACCTTGAGACCATGCCGTATGGAAGTCTACTGAAGGAACTGGGGATATTTTGTAGAATGTAAATAAAATGTAAGCCCCTTGAGGGCAGGGACTCTTCTATTTTAGTATTTTTATTCCAAAGTGCCTAGCACTGTGCCAGGAACACAGTAAGGTGCTTGGTAAATGCTTGTTCACTGGTGGATAGATGTCTAACCTGAAGAGAAGACTCAGGAGGGACATGGTGAATGTCTCAGAGTATTTGGAGCCTTGTCATATGGAAGACTCATTCTGCTTGGTCTCAAGAACTAGGAGCAATATGGAAGCTGCAAGAGTCAAACTGAGGTTTAGTGTAAGGAATAACTTCCTAAGGATTAGAGCTATCCCATAGTGGAAGGAGACACCTTGGGAGGTGGTCATTCTCTCCTTGCTGAATATCTTCAAGCAAAACCTGGATGACTACTGAAGGAGTATGTATTGGAAGAAGTTGCTGTTCAGCTACAGATTGGACAGGCTGGCCTTTGAGGGCCCATCCAATTTCGAACTTTTATGATTCAGGGGAGCTTCCAGAAGATGGTTATGCTCTGAATCCTAGGAGCCAAAATATGGAAGGGAGCTTGAGGTCATCTAAACCAATCTAGATCTGAAGCTCAAATCCCCTCTGTGACCTCCCCAGCAAGTGGACTCCAGCCCTCACTTGAGGAAGCACTATCACTGTGTCCAACTGCTACAATCTGTAGATAAGGAAAATGAGGCTCTCAGAGGGGGGAAATGACTTGTCTAAGGTCACACAACTAATTGGTGATCACCCTGAGGCAAGAACCCAGGGCTCTGGACTCCCAGTTCAATGCTGGACACAAAACTTTAAATAAGAGAAGGGTGCAATTGTACTTAAATACTACTGTTACTGCCCCCTCAGATAAAATTATTTTGTCTTCCCCATTATGCTGCTAACTGATGGTGAACTTACAGTTCACTAAAATTCCAAGGTCTTTTTGCTGCTCTCTATTCATATTTCCTTCACCCAGTACTAGCACGGTTGACTTTTTGAACCCAAGCATGGGACTTTACATTTATCTCTATTAAATTTCAACTTATATTGTATAGACTTTGTTATAGACAGGTGAGTAGTTTTCAACTCCAGATTCTTGCATTCACTATGTTCTGCTGCCATCTTGATTTCATCAACCACTGATAAGTCCTCAGTCAAATCATAGATAAAAACATATGATCAAAGGGAGCCAAGGACAAGGCCTTGAAGGGTCCCATTGCCAATATACCTTTAGATTTACATGGATTGTCACTGGGTCCACATGGTTGTGCTATAATCTAGTACCCATCTCCTCTTGTGACCAAGGGCACCATGAAAGACTTGGTCAAAGGCCTTGTTCATCTTCTGAGCTGTGAACAAATAGCCCCTAAACATGGAAGTATTATTACTTTAAATAATGGGTATGTCCAGATGTGTTAGGAGGTAAAGTAGTTTAAGCACTTTTAAAATAAGTTTTTATTGATATCTTCTATTTCTTACCTCACCATAGTTATCCCATGTATCTTGGCCTCCCAGACAGCAATCTCATAAACAAATAGTATTTTATAGAGAGGAAAAAACAGGAAAACTGACAAATACATTTAAAAAGTCCAAAAATGTGTGCGATATGTAACACCTATACACATACCATGAAGGGGTAGGGAGGGAACACCTTCCCGTATCTCTTCATTTGAATCTTGCCTTGATCTTTATAATTTTGCTACTTTAATTTTTTATTTTCTTATTATTTAGTTCTTTTCCATTTACATTGTCCTAGTTACTGTATATTGATTTCTTGGCTCTGTTGACTTCACTCTACAGCAGTCATAGAGATCTTTCCTAGCTTCTCTGTTTTCATCACACCCATAATTTCTTATAGCATAGTTATATTCAATTACATTCATGTATCACAGTCATTTAGTATTTTCCCAAGTGATGAATATCTGTTTTGTCTCCAATTCTTGGCTGTCACAAAAAGTGCTTCTATAAATATTTTGGAGTATATGGGGATTTTTTCTTATTGATGGCTTCCTTGGGATATAAGTTCAGTAATGGAGTCTCTGGTTCAAAGGGGACAGATATTTGAGTCATTTTATTCATGTAATTCTAAATTGCCTTCCAAAATGGTTGTACCATTGCCAAGTTCCCCTCCCACTGACTATTGTCATTTTGGGTCATTTTTGTCAATTGGCAGGGTGTGAAGTGAAACCTCAGGGTTGTTTTGATTTGAGTTTTTCTTCTTATTAGTGATTTGGAGCACTCTCTCACGTGGTTGTGAATACTTTACAATTCTTTTGAGAACTGTTTGTTCACATCCTTTGAGTAATCTATTGGAGAATGGCTATTAGTCATACACACATTTATTTATTTATCGTTTATGTAACTTGGATACCAAACCCTTATCAAAATTATTTGACACAAAGATGTTTTCCCCATTTGTCCCACCTTCTTATCCTCCATGCATTAATGCTGTCTGTGCAGAAGCTTTTCCGTTTCAGGTAATCAAAGTAATCTATTTTATCTTTTGTAATTCCCTCTATCTCTTGGTTGGTTAGAGATCTCCTACTCATAGCTGTGAAAAGTTAATCAGCATTTATTAAGGGTCTACTGTATGTCAGGCACTGTCCTAAGTGCTGGGGCCACAGGAAAAGACAAAAGCTAGTCCCTGCTCTCAAGGAACTCACTGTTTAATGGGGGTCACAACGTGCAAACAGTGATGTACATGTAAGATATGTACAGGACAAATTCGAGGTAATGAATAGAGGGAAAGCACTAGCATTAAGGGGAGTCAAAGGCTCCTCATAGAATTTTGATTGGAATGAGAATGCTAGTAGCTATCCAATCTCTTTGGCTATAGCTTTGGAAAAAGTTCATTCTCCCTTTGCCTTGGTCACTCTAACACCTTGTTTAGGTTAAATAGTGACCAGAAAGATCATAGGATCATAGGAAAGTAACCTAGAGATCTAGTCCAATGCCCTCATCTTACAGATGGGGAAACTGAGCCCCAGAGAATTTAAATGACTTTTCCAAAGTCATAGTCCCTAAAATAGCAGAGTTGAAATTCCAGCCCAATGCCTTTGATTGAAAATCCAGATGGGCAGCTCCACCATTTAGGAATCTTTTGTATGGAGAAATTGTAAGTTTTTTTTCTAAATGATATCATGCCTTTTAGACATAGTAACTATAAGGGGGCACTTAAAAAGCAGTCGGGCACACTGGATGGATGGATCCATCAAGCCTGAACTAAACTAGACAGAACACATTTGCACAATTGAGTTCAATTTCCAACTCTAACCACCTGAGTGATCTTGGGTAAGTCCTTTCCCTCTAGGGGCTAGTCTTGGATGAACTCTGAGGTCTTTTTCAGTTTCAGAGCTATGATCCTGTGAATCTATGACCCACCTGGCCTCAGTTTCCTCATTTGTAAAGTAAGGGGGTTGGACTAACTGACCCCTAACACGAGCTCTAAATCAATGACTTTATGGCTGGATAACGTCTCTTCTAAGTCTGTGATTCTGTGATCTTGGATTGGAAGCATAAATAGAGATGTTTTTAGGTACTGGGAACTAGATATGTCTGACCTTCACAGTAAGGACAGGGCAGTAATTTTTATTATATAGGAGGTTGGCAAGTCTTTGAGTAGGACTAACCTTGGTGCTGTCAAAACCAAGGTTGGTTTTTTTTTTAATGGAATGAGATTGTTTGGTTTTTGTTCATTTTTACAAAAGCTTGATTTATTTGCTTCCTATTTTAAATCATGCTTGTGTCAAACAGCTCAATTTGGAAAAGAAGTTGAGAGCCCAAGTTGGGGCTGGAGTCCCAAGGGGTGATGGGATGGGCCCTCATGGGTCACAATGACCTCTGTGACTCAAGCGCAGTCTGCCATGCAAATGACTGAATCTGAGGACAATCTCCCTGTTTATCTGAACTTGGAGCCAACTCTGCCTCTTAACAAACAGAAATAAGAGCTAGTCTTTCCTTTCTTTGCTGATAATGCAACCGATCTTGTAACAACCTATAATAATAAGAATTGATTTTTTAACATAAAATTTTACTAAATTTATCCTCATGATAAGCCTGTAAGGTGGGATGTATGTGTGGTGGTGGTGGGGGGTGTGGTGAGGACCCAGAGATTTCATCAGAATAGGATCCTCCCAGCATGGAAACTTCCTTTACTGCTGCAGAGCAATTCCATAGAATGACATTTAGCAAATGCCAAGAGGGCACAAGGTCATACGGATCCCAGTTTTCTGCACAGTGCTCTCCTTCTTGCTATGTTCCTCTGTACTTCTTGCTACTAATGACTGGACTGGATAAAGATCATGGTGTTGAAGGGCTTCACCCATATTGGTCCACTTGCAGGGATAGAGTACCTCAACATTTTATGGATCCAGAGTTGAAAGAAACTAGTTCATCTAGTCCAATACCCTCATTTTACAGATAGGTAAACTGAGGCCATGAGGAGGGAAGGGGCTTGTCAAAGTCACATGGTGGTGAAACTGGTAACTGATGTGAGGTTAGATCCTCTGATTCCTTGTGCAGTTTTTTTTTTTTGAAGGCAGCTGACTTGTGAAGTGTAGAGAGCGTTGAGTTCAAATCCAATCTTAGACACTTTCTAGCTGGGTGACCCTGGGCAAGTCACTTAACAATGTTTGCCTTGGTTCCCTCATTCGTAAAATGGGGATAATAATAACATCTACCCTCTAGGGTTGTTGTGAGGATCAGATGAGATAATCGTCATAAAGCGCGCAGCACAGTGCCCGGCACATAGTAGGTCCTCACTAAATGCCTGTTGTTGATTGCTTGCCAGAACGAGGGGATTTCTGAATCAGGTAGGGGTTGATCTAGATGCCTTCTGAGGCCCTGGTGATATGCAGATTTATTTTAAAAAAGTAAGTAGCAGACCCACAATGAATCTTCCTGATGAGTATTAGAAAAGGCAGAAGGGCAGGAGACCTGAATGCTCATCTTGGTTCTACCTCCAGCTGGCTATGTAACCATGGCTTAATTTCTCTGAGCCTCAGTTCAATTCCCTGTAAAGTAAAAGGTCTCTCCCTGCTCCCGTGTGTATAACTATGTGTATGCACATTCATACATGTGCACGAATAACAAGGGTATGCTGGTAAATGTTTTGTAACCAGCTCCCCCACTCCCCCCAAACACTCCTGTCTACAAGACACACTTTAAAAACTATTAAAACACTATTAATCTTTCTCTGTGATTAATTATTAATATTTCTCTATATTATTAATATTTCACTATCACTTTCTTAGCTCTAAACAATCAACAAAACAGTAAATCAAACCCTGATTTGGAGTTTGTCCATTTCTGAGATGCAAATGCTCATGCTGACAATTTAACAAGCCCATACTCACATACACATATATGGGTCTCTATATACTTACACATACCACATGCACATTTACATATGTGTATATACAAGCACATACATATTTATGTGTGTTACTTATAGGACTGGGCTTAGGATTTCATTGCTATTGGGACCTCCCAAAGAGAAAACTCTCTTTACCAGTGCAGATCAGGACCAGCTCTGTGGTTTATGTCTGGGAGTGGTTCTGGGGGCACTGAAAAGCAGAGGAGTGTGCCCAGGGTCCCACGGCCAGAGTGTTACCAGGTGAGAGGAGACCCTACCTTTTCTTGACTCTACAATCCATGTCATATATTGGGTCTCACGTGACATTCATCAAGGAGAAGAAGACTTCTAGCTATGAACCAGCATCCTCATGGCCATGTTTGCTCAAAGATATGTCTTCTGACTCATCGAGTCACAGCCAATCTTTGGGATCATCTCGTTTGAATTCTGCCTTTTACTGATGAGGAAATAGGATCTTTCCAATTCCAAGACCTGATAATTCCATGATTCCATGATTCTGCCATTCCAAGGTCGGCCAGAGAAATCCTGAGCCAATGTACTTCTTGTTGCTAGGGTTGGCGGAGTATTTCTATAGTAAACAAGACCTTGGTCCCAAGAGATTGCCCCTGAATGCCTCTGTATACAAAACCTGACCCCATTCAGTTTGCCTGCAAACCATGGGTGTTAAAGCCCTAACAATGAATTCTTTATAGGCAGGTGTATCATTCCCAGACCAAGCAGCCCATCTCTCTGCCTCAGAAAACAACTTGCGTTTAGTTTGGAAATGGCCTGCTGCCTTCGTTCCACCAATCCTGGATCTCAGGATGTGGCCACTCCCTCCACTGGGGCCAGGCAGTCCAACGCTGCCTTCCTATTCTGGGTAATCCCCTTCCATCGGCTGGGGTAGAAGATCTAGCCATTGTCTGGGAGATCTTTGTCTGGATCATTTAAAATATTCTATGGGTACTAATGTAGCACTCAAACTACTCATCTAATTTCTCCTGCTTTTGGGACATGGTCAGCCCACTTCCTTATCCAGTCATCTGTAGCCTTGATGGTGCTTTTGATACCCTATGTGGTGCACAAATCATCCTTGGTAATAGGCTTCTCACCCCCACCTCTAGTATCTCTAGCCCAAAAGATCACCTGCAGTTTTGATTTTTCTAACAGGCAAATCAAGTCGATAATCATTTATTAAGCACCTACTACACATCAGGTACTGTGCTAAGCACTGGACGTATAATAGTAGATAGGTGGCAAATGAATATAGTGCCAGACGTGGAGTCGAAGGATCTAAGTTAAAATCTGGTCTCAGATACTAGTTGTGTGGTCCAGGGCAAGTTACTACATCGCTGCCAGTTTCCTTATCGACAAAATGGGGATAATAATAAGCACTTTCCCGGGTTGTTGTGAAGATCAAATGAGATCATTTGTAATGTGTTTTGCAAGTTTTAAAATACTATATGAATGCTAGCTGTTATTATGTCATGTTATATAATAATTACAGATGTGTTAGATATATGATTATCCTAATACTTATTCAATTACAAAAAAAACACCAATTATTTTATCCACTAGGGCAACAGTCTCCAGAGCATTATATGTATGTATGTATATTTATGTATTATGTATATATAAATATATACACATGCATACATCAAACATTAATGCCAGAATAGCAACTGGACCATTGGACCAGTCCAAATGGTCCTTGGATCACTTCTATCTGAACTCCACTAAAAATATGAGAAGAATATTCATGGAGAATCAGTCATTAAGTCAACAAGCACTTAATAAGTATTTACTACATGCCAGGCAATCTGTTGGAAAAGACAGAGGGAGTTGGGATATAGGCGCATGTTGGCCTTGGTAAGAAGGACCACCCCTGCATGTGATACAGGAATGAAGGATAAGATAGTGGGAAGATACTTGACTGATGAGAGTTGAGAAGGAGGGGAGAAGGAGTTCTCAGCAAGTGGCTGCCACTTTTTTCCCAGAAGACTTCCACAAGCAAAACGGGTGAATGAGAACAACGTGTTCCAATGGCCATGAAGGCAGCTGAAGCAGAAACTGTAGAACACTTCGAGTTTGGTCAAACCTCGAAGATACCAAGGTCATCCACTGCATCCCGAACTGACTTTCATCTTGCCACTGCATTTCAATGACTTTGGAAGAGACAGTGAGGCTGACTTTTGTGTAACTCTGCCTCACTTAAATCCAGTTCACGCACAAGTCAAGACGTCACCTGTGATGTCATTGGTCCTCTTCAGAAACAAGGGATGAATAACAACAGTGAGGTCCTCTTTAGCAGAGACATTGGGAGGAATCTTGAGGAAAGATAAGAAGATTTGGAGAAGGCACTGTGGTGAACGGAGAGTAAGACAATTAAGGGGGAGTAGAACGATCTTTCATCTAGGTTTTCGTGATGTTGCTTTCTCCTGGTTCTTCTGACTGTTCCTTTGAACTCTCCTTTGCTGGGTTTTCCTCCATGCCATGCCCACCAATCAAAGGCGTTCCCGAAGGCTCTGTCTTGGGCTCTTTTGTCCTTTTTCTATTTTAGGTATTCTTAACTTTGGTCCCATGGACCACCTTGGGTCCTTGGATAGATTTCAGGGGGTCTTAGAAAGTGGATGGGAAAACTACATATTTAATTCAACAACATTCATTTTTTTCATTTAATAACATTATTCTGAGAAGGGTTCTATAGGCAGTGAACACATCCATGCAGATCCATGATTCCCAGATTCATATATCTAGCCTTAGTATCTCTGTTGAACGGGTCACATTATCATCTGCCTTTTGGATGTCTCCAACTGGATGACTCATAGGTATGTTAAACTCAACATGTCCAAAATGGAACTCATCATCTTCCCCCTCAAACCCTCCCTTGTTCTTAACTTCTCTATTACCCTTGAGGGCACCACTATCCTCCTATATACCCAGATTCACAACCTCCATGTCATCCATGACTCTAATGGGCTGCCCAAGTGAATTTTCTGAAGCATAAGTCTGACCATGTCACCCTCCTACCCCATCTCTTCAGTAAGTTCCAGGGACTCCCTAGTGCCTCCAAGAGCTCTTCACAACTTGGTCCCTTCTTACCTTTCCTGAACTCTTCTTACCTGTTACTCCCCTCCACATATCCTACAATTCAGCTAGACTCTGTGCCTTCATACTGGTTGTTGCTCATGCCTGGAATGCTCTCCCTGATCACCTCTTCCACTTAGTTTCCCTGGCTTCCTTCAAGCCTCAGTTCAGGAGCCCTTTTCCAGCATCCCCACCTGCCTCTCCCAACTCCCTTTCCCACTGTCTCTTATCTACTCTGTATGTATCTTGTATGTATCTTGGTATTTACAATAATGGGAAGAAATCCAGTAGATTGTAAGCTCCTTGAGGGCATGAATTGCCTTATGCCTTTCTTTGTATCAAAGATGGCCTCTGGGGTCCCTTCCAGCTCTTAATCTAGAATCCTGTGGTCATTTAAGGAATGACTCAAGAAGAGATGTGTACTCCCTCCTCTCACCCCCCAAATATGGCCATGTGCCACCTCCAATGGGAAAACTTTCTCCATCTCTCTAGTCATTCTTTACCTCAAATTAATTTGTGTTTGCTCATCTGTTTCCGTGTCATATCCACTGTGTTGTTCTATGAGTGAAAGGATGGTTTTTTCATTTTGTCTTTGTGTCTCTAGCCCTAGCACTGTGACCTGGAATGTTGTATGTTAGATGTGGTCATTTGGTCATCAGTTTTGCTTCACTGTCTTTGTTACAGTGGAGAGTGTATGTGGGGATGGAGAGATGGAAATCAATCAACAAGCATTTTTAAGCACCTACTATGTGCCGAAGACTGTGCTAGACCCCATGGACACAAAGACAAAAATGAAACAGATCCTACCCTAAAAGAGCTTACATTCTATCAAGGGAGACAACTTAAGTACGAAAGTAGACCCAGAATAAACACAAGGTTGTTTGAATGGGAAGGCTCTTCCAGCTGGTGGGGGAATCAGGAAAGGCCTCAAGAAGGAGCTCGAGCCAAGATGTGAAGGAAACTGAGGATTCATCCTAAAGGCAAAGGGAAGGTGGGAGAGCATTCCTCTGGGAAATGAATGCAGCATAAAAACCAGAAATCAATGAAATTTAACAAAATGAACTCAAAATCTTTTTTACATGAAATCCAGGGCTGAGGAAAAGTAGTTTATAAAAACAACTGCCCCCAGAGTCAGAAATTGTTAAGGTCCTTTCATATTTATGGTGACACTATGTGTTGAACAGACCGAATTATTTAAAGAGGATGACTTCCCTGTGGTTGCGGAGTGATGCGTTTGATGTTAAAAGCATGAAAATTACACCATGGGATAATAACCTCTCTCTGATCAGTGATGAAGAGGCCTGGGCCCCCTTGGGTAATCTATGTGGAATATTCAGACCTAACATCACAGAGCTCATTTTTAACTAAGCCTGCTTGTTTTTTTAAAAACTGCAGTTTTGATAGATTAATTTATTCCCACAAGTGAAAACATTTCAAACGGAAACATCAAAGTCATGGAAAATAGGGCAAACCTGCTTCCTAATATTTAAGGCTATTCAGGGATGCTTTCAAAGGGGAAATCATGAGTTTGGTAACCATTTAAGGGAAACTTTACTGTCACTAGTTGAAAAACTAATCTTTTCTTCCTTCTCTCCTTTCCTTCCTTCCTTCCTTTCTTTCCTTCCTTCCATCCTTCCTTCCTCCCTCCCTCCCTCTCCTCCTCCTCCTAATTCTTCTCCTTCTCCTCCTCCTCCTCCTCCTCCTCCTCCTCCTCCTCCTCCTCCTCCTCCTCCTCCTCCTCCTCCTCCTTCTTCTTCTTCTTCTTCTTCTTCTTCTTCTTCTTCTTCTTCTTCTTCTTCTTCTTCTTCTTCTTCTTCTCCTTCTCCTTCTTCTCTTTCTCCTCCTCCTCCATCTCCTTCTCCTCCTCCTCCTTCTCCTTCTCCTCTTCCTCCTCCTCCTCCTTCTTCTCCTTTTCCTTCTTCTTCTCCTTTCCTTTTCCTTCTTCTCCTCCTCCTCCTCCTCCTTCTTCATCATCTTCTTCTTCATCTTCTCTTTTTCCTTCTTCTTCATAATCATCATCATCATCATCTTCTTCTTTTTCTTCTCCTCCTCCTCCTCCTTTTCCTTCTTCTTCTCTATTTTCTTCTTCTTCTTCTCTTTCTCCTTCTTCTGCTCCTCTTCCTTTTCCTTCTCCTCCTTCTCTTTTTTCTATTTGGTGCATTTTTATAAGCCAAAGAGCGCCAAATTCAGGGAAACTTCAGAGAGATGGACAGACATAACCAGGACAAGATGAATGGGTCTCTGCCTCAGGGTGCTGACATAGGAAGGTGTATGGACAACCAGCCCTTGCCTGGCCTTGAACTGTCGTTCCTTCTAGTTGTCTCTGTGATTGTTTTGTCCCCTCCTCCTCTGTAAAGACAATACTTTGTCTCTTTAGTTGTGTTAACTTAACCTATTTTAAGGAAACCCTATTCCTAAGGGCTCTCTTCCCCTCACCCTCAAGCTTGTTACTCCTTTCCCCAGTTTTTGGATCCTGCTTGACTTACAAACTCCTTTTCCTTTTTCCTCTTATCTCGTTATGTAATCACTTCCCTCTTTTTCTTTTAGTTAAGAGTTGTCTTTGTTGTTCAGTCCTTTCAGGTTTTAGTTGTATTCAACTCTTTGTGATCCCATTTGAGGTTTCCTTGGCAAAGATACTCAAGTGGTTTGCCATTTTTTTCTCTAGATCATTTTACAGATGAGGAAACTGAGGTAAAACAGGGTTAAATGACTTGCCTAGGGTCTGAGGTTGGATTTGAACTTAGGTCTTCCTGATTTCAGGCCTGGACCTCTATCCACTGCACCACCCAGCTGCCCTCTTGGTTAAGTAAAGTAAAATTTCCGTCTTCTTCCTTCAACTTGGTTTGTTCACTGCTTTTAAATTTTTGTGCCTTTTTCTTAAAAAAAAAAAAAGGATTTCCTTCCCTCGTTCTTGTCATTTTTTTCTTCTTTTTTCTTTCTGTTCTAAAATTTTCATTCCTAGATTCATGACCATTATACTTATTTATTCCTTTTTTCATCTCTGCATTCCTCATGGTGCTAAGGCCAATCAGTAAGTCAGCTACAAAGAATGTATTAATTGCTTACTACATGCCAGGCACTGTCCTAAGTCCTGGAGATACAAAGAAAGGCTATATATGTATGCATGTAAGTATGTGTGTGTGTGTGTGTGTGTGTGTGTGTGTATAAGTATGAGTTCTCAGTCAATGGGGGAGATAACATGAAATGACTATGCACAAACAAGATACATATACATACATACATACATACATACATGCATACATATATACCTACGTATGGTTGGCTGTTGTCCTTTGTTCTCGAAGAGGACCAAAATGACATCACTATGTTAGAGTCAAGTTCCGGTGCGTGGCTGTGGCTGATCAGACCAATACGAGCTCAGAATACTCTACCAAACGCCAGGTACAAATAGTCTGTGTGAACATTTGGCGTGCATTCTCTAACTCTGTGCACCGTGCATTTCTTTTGAGTTAACATATGTACATACATACACACACACGCATACTTACATATTAGAAATTGAAGATAATACCTCAGAGAACAGGCACTAAGACCAGGAAAGACTTCATGCAAAAGGTGAGATGTTACCTAAGACTTGGAGGAAGCCAGGGAAGAGAGGAGGTAGACAGGAGGAGGGAGAGCATTCTAGATATGGACCACCACCAGTGAAAAATCCCTGGCATCAGGAGGCATGAGGAACAGCGTGCTGGCCCCTGTCATTGGATCTCAGAGCGTGTGGAATGGAGGAAGTCTGGGCCAGCTTACGAAGGGCTTTAAAAGCCAAATATTCTATTTGATCCTGGGTGGAATTGGGAGCCACTGGAAGTTCTTGAGGGGGGTAGGGTTGAGGTGACACAGTCAGATTTCTGCTTAAGGAAGATTACTTTGATCACTGAGCCGAGGATAGATTTGAAAGGTGGACTCTTGAGGCAGGGAGACCACCCACCGAATTATTGCAGTAGTACATCCCCTCTCCATTTGTTTCCTATGACCAGCTGCTAGATACATCACATGACCTCACATCGCAGCAGTGGAAATAAAAGGACACCTTACTTAAAATAGACATGGAGGATGAAATCAGGGAAACACATGAACCACAAGGATGTGGACATCCTGTTTCCCAAAGCAATCCCAACCTTTAGCCATGGGAGGTTTCAAGTCCTATTCTCCCACATAACTCCAGCCCAGGTCAGACCCCCCCACACTATGGCTATCAGTCTGGTCCTCAATTGTGGGAGGGAGGGGGAAGGGAATAAGCATTTATTAAGCACCTATGGTGTGTCAGGAGCTGTAATCAGCACTTTATAAATATTATCTCATTTGAACTTCACAACAGCCCTGGGAAGTGGGTGCTATTATTGACCCCATTTGACAGTTGAAGAAACTGAGGCAAGGAGCCATTAAGCCAGGGTCACACAGCTAGTAAATGTTTGAGGCTGGATTTGAATTCAGGTCTTCCTGCCTTCAGGCCCAGAGTCTTATCCACTATAACACCTGGAGGGGTTGCAGATTTTCCCATATGTGTTGGAGCTTCAGTGTCTGGAAGCCTTCACTGATGGATACAGGGATGACTTCAGAGTCTTTGGAGTCTGTGGAAGAAGCTTCCAGCATTGGAAGTCTGGGCCTGCCCAGGCCGGCAGGTCATGGTCACCACATCAAGCCCGACCTTCAGCGTCCATCAGACCTGCAGGAATAACTCAGAAGGCAGGGTTAAATCCAGCTCTTTTGCCCCCCCCCCCCATGGCAGTTTAGACCTCCCTGCTCCTGCGGCTTTACCTGGGTGACCTCTCTTTGGGGGGGGCACCGCTTCGGCACTCCCACCCCTCTGCGTACTTTCTGCTCTTCTTGGCTGCCATCTCTGGGAAAGAAGTTACACCGCTGCGTCCCCAAGGCTGGGGCTAGGAACTTGGGGAAGGGCAGCTGATTTCAGCAGCTCACTCATCACCACTAACATAGTCATCGGAAGGCCCACCTTCAAGCTTCAGTTTTTGCAAGACTGCTAATTAGCCATCTTAGATCTCACGTCCAATGGCCTTGTCTGACCAATCAGCCATCTTTGATCTTTCTGGCGACCACTGTCTGGGGACAACCCTTTCCATAATGTCTTTGTCCGTCCGTTCTCCAGATGGCAGGCACCCACTTAGCTTCTGGTTCTTTGATGTTACAAAAAGAGCTGCTGTGAATATTTTGTACATGATTCCATTTCTTCTTTAATCTGTCTGGGATATAGGCCTAGTAGTAATATTTCTGGGTCAAAGGCTACGCACTGTTCCATGACTTTGGGGGCATCACCCTGAATGGCTTTGCAGAATGGCTAGACCATAAATCCAGGCTTCTTCTTTGCCTTGTACCATTGTGGTCAGGAGGGAGATGCTGGTGGTTGGGCCTTAGACTAGAGAGTCATTTCCATATGTCAGAGTCCTATTAGGAATAGGCTTGTTATCGAATGACTCAGCGTATTCCCATTCTTCTCACCTTGGTGCCGGCCCACTCTTGAGGCTGCTTTGGTGCTCTCTCCTGATGGTGGTCAATATGCCCCAAGCGGGTCTTTCCCTCTGGGGCTGTCCACTGCTGCACTGGGGGATGGATGCCCCTTCTGCCATCTTGCCAATGGGACATGCTGTTGTGACCACAGGCCTTTCATATTCTCCTGAGGCCCTGTACCAAAGGAAGGAAGACAAGGGAAAAATCAGTCCCATCCCTTGCGTCGGAAGGGCATGTGCTCATGG
This sequence comes from Trichosurus vulpecula, assembly GCF_011100635.1. Lineage (NCBI taxonomy): Eukaryota > Metazoa > Chordata > Mammalia > Diprotodontia > Phalangeridae > Trichosurus > Trichosurus vulpecula. Next base: position 23,487,112 of record NC_050577.1, read on the forward strand.
CTAGAGGAAAAAGGCAGCCCTCACTCATTCCTTTAGTCTCCTCCCCACAGTCACCCCCACACATCTGGACTGGAAGAGAGAAGGCTAACCCAGGGATGGGGGAGGCCGCCTCAGTGTCTTCACAGTTACAGCTAGCTCAGCGGCCGGTCATGGAGACTCAACACGGCCATGAGTCATTCATGCCCAGAGGCCGCTCCGCCTGAGGGGTCACTAGATGTGGGAGCTTCGCGTGCTCCAAAGTGGGGGGCAGGGAAGAAAGGGCATCCATTATACTGGGAAACTAGAAATTCCCAGTATGGAAGATTCCAGATATCCAAGGTTCCAGAGAAGGGGCAGGGTGTGGCTACCAGGCAGGAGGATAGAGTGTGTCTAAAGCAGAGACAGCCTATCCCAAGAAATTCTGGACCCAGAAAACCAGAGGATTTTTTGAACAGCCACAGAAAGGATGGTGAAAATTTGTTAGAAAAAATGGTTAAGGTTTAGAAGACCCAGAAGTTTCATGACTATACCTTATTCAGAAAGACTTTATCCAGAAAAAAAGCTGGAAGGCTCTGGGCATGGAGAGTGATGAATAACATTCTCCTCACCGCCCTCCCCACGCCCCACTTCCCCCCAGAAAAGGTAATATCTTAAGAGAGAGAAAAAGACAAGTTACTGATATAGGAGTCATTTCTAAATCAGCTTAGGTCATGAACTTTTTTTAAAGCAAAGATCAAAATCATTACAAAATTAGAAGAAAGGATAAAAATGAGAAGAGTTTTGGTTTTTTTTATTTGTTTTTGTTTGTTTTGGCCTAGCCCTATGATTTCAGAGTGGGAGACCCTCAGTGAGGAAACTCTTCCAATAGAGATTGACAAGTGTTATTCAGGCTATGGTCTTTTTTTTTTAAATACAATTTTATGTTATTTTTAGTTCCCTATTCTCTCCCTTTCTTCTCCCCTCCCTCTTTCCTCTACCCATTGATAAAGCAAGATAAGCAAAACCCATTACAAATATGTGTAGGCAGCCCTCAGCCAAATGCTTCCATCTGTGCATCATCTCTCTACCTGGAGGCAGATATACTCAGCCTTTAGGTTTGTAGAGTTCCCCAGGGCCCAGAATGGTTACAGCTCCACGGTCACATGGGTGGGATCTGAACCCAGGCCCTCTGACTCCAAGGACAGCTAGATAACTTGTGAATAGATCGCTGGGCCTGGAGTCAGGAAGACCTGGGTTCAAATCTAGCTTCAAATGCTTCCTAGCTGTGTGACCTTGGGCAAGTCATTTTACCCTGTTTGCCTCAGTTTCCTCATCTGAGAAATGAGCTGGAGAAGGAAATGGCAAACCACTCCAGTATCTTTACCAAGAAAACCCCAAATGGTCACAAAGAGTCAGACCCGACTGAAACAACTGAACCACAACAACCGTCTCTGACTCCAGAATTAGTGGTCTTTTCACTGTGTTCTGCTGCCTCCCCAAGCATGTGAAGCAAGGTTTACCTTTAGAAGCAACCCTAGCACACGTTCCACCTTATTAGCGTGAGTACTCCCAACACCAATGTTAAATGTGATAATTTTGATGATATAAGTTTCCATGGCTAAAAAAAATCTGCCGTCACTCAGTGTGGCCAGTGCTTTAGTGATGAGGCTTTGGGGGTGAACTTACCTATGCCAACCAACCACGGGCAGAGCATTTATTAAACCCTTCCTATGTGCCAGACACTAGGGATGCATAGAAAACGAAAAAAAAAAAAAGCCAGTACCTGTCCTCAAGAAGCTTACATTCTTAATTTTTTTATTCTGAATTTAACACCAAAATAAAATGAGGATTTCCATATATAAAATAGAACAGAAAAAGGATCATCCGTGAAGCTGTGAGTCTCTATTATCTACAGCTTGCTTTTCCTTTGTATAATAATTCAATTTGTAACTTTCAAAGCTGTCCTGTTTTTTCCCCCTCTTATTCTGTTTTGTACATTAAAAATACTTCAATGACTTCTTTTGGGGGGACAATCCCATCACTGTGCTTTCTCTCCCTCTCTTCCCACCCATCCCCAATTAAAAAGAAAAACAAAACCTGTGTAACAAATATGCATAGTCATATTAGCATAGCAAAATAAGTCCCAACAATAGCTATGTTTGAAAACGTGTGTCTACAATAGGATTCATGGTTGGTCATTGGGTGGATCAGAGCTCTCCAGCATTTCAAAGAATGTTTTCACTATGTTGTGATTATGTAAATCGCTCTCCTGGTTCTGCTCACTTCACTCTGCATTGGTTCATACAAATCTTCTCTTCTGTTGTGTCTTACCACGATAGCATCCCATCACATTTATACGCCATAATTTGTTCAGTCATTCTCCAGCTGATGGGCATCCCCTTAGTTTCTAGTTCTGTGCTATGACAAAAAGTGCTGCTATAAATGTTTTGTAGGTACATCTTCCTTCAACATTTGTAGAGTTTAGGACCTAGTAGTGATATTGATGAGTCAAAGGGTATAAACCATTTTCTGACTTAGAAGGCATGGTTCCAAATTGATTAAGAAGCATACATTCCAATGAGGGGGGTAATATATGGCAAACCACTCCAGTATCTTTGCAAAGAAAGCCCCAATGGGGTCTCCAAGAGCTGGATGGGACTGAAATGACTCAACAACAAACATGAGTAAATGGCTACATAGAGATTCATAGGAGGAGGTGTGGCTCAGATGGGTTAATCTAGAGTCTGTGGGCATGTGCTAATGTCATGAATAATGGATGGTTTTTTAAAATCACAGAGCACAAACTAGATATTAAGTCCCTTTCATCAGGCACAGATGCAAATTTTAAACTAGGAACTGCAGGGGTTTTTCACAGGGGATAGTAAACTAAATTTCTGGATGTCCTAGGGCAAGTCACAATCCTGCTATCCCAGTTTCCTCAGTTAGAGAAAAGGGAGAAAAAAGGCTGAGATCTGGCCCAGAGGGGCTGCTTTGCATATTAATAAGAAGTGTGGTTAATGATTATCAGTGTTTTAAAAAGATAAAGGAGCCAAGTATTGAGTTTGTTGTCTCTCGAATGTCTTCTCCGGACCTCTAAGGTACAGAAAGGGAGAGTCACCCGAGCAGAGCTTGTTCCCCTTTCCCCACCTCCTTTTCCTCCCCTCACTAAGGGTCATAGCTCAGCCAATAAACACACCCTCACCATAGCATCAAATTCTTCAACCATCCCCTAATTTGCCTGGGCTACGCCTGTTAAACAATAGACTTTTCCCTTTCCAAATTATGTTCTACTTATGCCTGAAACACAAGTCTGAACAGGGCTCCCTCTCCCTCATCCCTCCCCTCTCCAAAATATTCAGTGGCTCCCTATTACCTCGGGGATAAAATCAGTCCTCTGGCTTATTATATTGGGAGCTCTCTACCATCTGGGTCTTACTTATCTTTCCAGTTTGATTCCACACCACTCCCTTTCACTCTATTTGTTCCAGTTAAACTAATTTATTAGCCTTCCTCCTCCCTGGCCCCCCACCAGTCTCCATGCAGGACATTCCATTCCATACCTTTGCATAGGAAGAAGTGGTAATCCGTGTCTGGAATGTGTCTAGCTGTCGCCTCCTACACGAAGTCTCTCTGATTCCCACGACTCACTGGCCCTGGCCCTTTTGAAATTACTTTGTATTTGCTTGTATACCTGCTGTAGTCTTCCCAGGAGGAATTGGATTAATTTTGGGTAATTTTACTGTACATTATTACATAATTAAATCCATCACTATAGGGCAGGCATAGAAGGCAGCCTTAAGTAGATCTGTCGTAGAGGGCCAGGAGTCGGGCAAACCTGAGTTCAAATCTCGGCCTCAGACACTCACTAGCTGCGTGACACTGGGCAAATCACTTCACCCTGTCTGCTTCAGTTTCCCCATCTGTAAAATGGCCTGGAGAAGGAAATGGCCAACCACTCCAGAATCTTCACCAAGAAAACCCCAAATGGGGTCATGGAGAGTCAGACACGACAACAACAATTTATGTGCAAGACACACTGCAAGACCCTGGGGATAGGAGGCCCCAGGTCCCAACTCAAGGCATTTGCTAACTAAGAACAGAGTCTATCTCCTATACCCAATATCTAGCATAGGACATTCAATTCAACAAGCATTAATTAAACACCTACTAATTGTCAGCCCAGAATATTCCCTCATGGAAGATCTTAGAATGTAACGGTGTTTCCATTCCTCTGACCAAACAGCTGTAGTGATAACTACAGCTCACCTCCTGGGGAAGCTTTTAAGGATCCTCTCCCGGTTCTTCCACGGTCTCTTTCCCTTCTCAAATTACCTGGGATTTACTTTCTTCTTTGCCTTTTGTCTCCTCCACGGAACATGACTCCTTGAGATCAAAGACCACTTTGTTTTGGTCTTTGAGTTCCTGGTGCCTAGCAAGGTAACTAACTGCTTATAATAACTAGCATTTATAGGGTTCTTTAAGGTGAAGCGTGAACTACAAAGCCATTTGGACAGCTCCTCCCCCTGGTTGATGGATTGGATTAATGGGTTCAAGTGCCCTCTTGGCCCCATTATCAGCTGTGTGACCTTAGGCTTAGTTTCTTCATTATCATGGTAGAAAGAGCAATTTGCTCCAGTGTCAGAGGAGATGGGTTCGAATCCTCCCTCTGGTGCATACTACCTGTGACCTGGAGCGGTTCATTTTATGTCCTGGGGCCTCGGTTTCCTCATCTGTGAAAGGAGGAGGTTGGACCGCAAGGCCTCTGAGGACCCTTCTGGCTCTAGTTTTATGATTTATTAAAAAACAAAAAACCAACAGAAAACAAACCAAAAGGATAAATGATGACTTCCCAACTGCCTCTTGGGAGAGACAGGGCTTTGCAAACCGCCTTCGGGGTAGACGTGCAAAGGTGGCCATCCTCTCCCACCCCCACGGTCAGTTCTGAGCCAGGCTGACCACGAGCTGACCTCCTGTAGCAATCCCAAGGACGGCGGCCAAAAGCTCAGGCCACAAAGTCTCTGGAAGCCCAAGCTTCATTTCCCTGGTCTCTTGCACCCTTATTCATATCGGGTTCCACTGCAGCCCCCATCCAAACTGAAGGAAACCCCAGACACAGAGCTGCAATAGCACCAACACACACCTGTTAGTCATTGTTCTGGAGCCTGGAGATAGGGCTGGGGACAATCTCATTTGGTATAGGGAACTCCTAGTGGGGAAACTCCATCTACTAGTTCAGGTGAACTATTTCTCTGTCACTTAGATAGACTTTTAGAGAGATTCCTGGGGCACTGAGTGACTTGTCCAAAATCACCCAACCAGTTCATGTTAGAGTGTGCCCTGAAGCCCCAGGTCTTCCTGGTTCCAAGGCCAGCTCCCTACTCCCTCCTCTGTCTTCATTATTCCCTCCCTTGTGTTATATTTACCTGGTCACTTGTCATATTTTTAGCCCCCACTCCACCAACTAAGATATAAACTCCATAAAGGTAGAGATTGTCTTTGCATCTGCAGGACCTAACATTTTATTTATTAATAAATATTTATTGGATTGGATTGAGGCACCTAAAGTCAATGATAGGAAAAATTTCAGGCCCATTCCAGTTCTTTGGCTTCTGACCAACCTCCCTCCTCCTCCTCCTTTTCCTCCCCCCCTCCCCCTCCTCCTCATCCCTTACTTCTAGGCCTGCCCTCTTCTCCCTAAGGGCTCCACTTGGACGCAGGCTCTGGCCAGGTGTCAACATTGCCTTTCATTAGAGGAATGTATCCGGTTTGGCAGCTCTCTAGATGAGTCTAAAATATTTCTACCTGTGAGGGGTGCAAGACGTTGCTATGAAAAGCTCCATGCCAAATTCATAAAAACCTCTCGACTTCATTTATCCTAAGGTTGGGGTGGGTATGTTTTTTGTAACCAGGGTCACTGACCTAGAGGGAGAGAAAAAATCAATTGAAGATTAGAAACACACACACACACACACACACACACACACACACACACACACAAACCCAATTCAATTTGAGAGAGGTTTTCTTTCTTTTTTTAAATGCTTCCAGACAGAAAGGTCATTCCATTACCTGCTATCTAAGTTAGGAACAGGGAACAAGACCAGAACTCTATGTAATTATAATGACCAAATTTGGCCCAGAAGGAGAGAAAAAGAAAAACGAGCACGTTCCCTCCTTTCTCTGCTGAGGCAGGGGACCATGGGTGTGAAATGAAGCTCGTCCGGTCTGCTGATGTGTTGGTTTTACTAAACTTTTTTTTTTCTTTCCTTCTCTTTCTAGTTGTTCCTTGGGGAGAGGGAGGAAGTATATATTTGGAAATGGAGGGGATGCAAGAGCAAACCATATCAATAAAAATGGGGAAAAAACCAAACACTTTATTGGATAGGACAACAAGACTAAATAAAACACATCAGTTCTATTTTCGCCAGAGGAGAGAGAGAGAGAGAGAGAGAGAGAGAGAGAGAGAAGAGAGAGAGAGAGGAGAGAGAGAGAGAGAGAGAGAGAGAGGAGGAGGAGAGAGACAGAGAGAGAGGAGGAGAGAGACGAGAGAGAGAGAGGAGAGAGAGAGAGGAGAGAGAGAGAGGAGAGAGAGGAAGAGGGGAGAGGAGAGGAGAGAAAGAGAGAAGAGAGAGAGAGGGGGAAGAGAGAGGGAGAGCGGAGAGAGACAGGAGAGAGAGAGGAGAGAGAGACACAGAGAGAGAGAGACAGAGAGAGAGAGAGAGACAGAGAGAGAGACAGAGAGAGAGAGAGAGAGAGAGAGAGAGAGACAGAGAGAGAGAGAAGGGAGGAGAGAGTGAGTGAGAGAGGGAAGGGAGGAGAGAGACAGAGAGAGAGAGAGAGACAGAGACAGAGACAGAGACAGAGACAGAGAGACAAGGGAGGAGAGAGTGAGTGAGAGAAGGGAGGAGAGAGACAGAGAGAGAGAGAGACAGAGAGAGAGAAGGGAGGAGGAGGAGGAGGAGGAGGAAAAGGGGAGGAACAAAGAGGGAGGAAGAGGAAGGTGGAGAGACAATGGATTTTAAGAGGATTTAGCACATGGAGATGGGGGCCTTTGGTGTGTTGGGAAATGAAAATGAACCATTTTCTGACCCCTCTTCCTGCCCCTTAATTCTTTAATTTCTAGACTCCACTTTGCCAGGACTAAGCAGTGTCAGAGTTCAGACCTTAACTACCATTTTGGGGCCAACTCAGACGATTCTAGATTGAGATCTGGAAGGAACCTTGTCCAACCCCGCCATTGACTAGATGAGGAGATGGATCCAAGGTCACACAGATAGTGGCGGAGGCTGAATTCAAACCCAAGACCTCTGACTCCAAATCCTCTTCCATCACAATCCTCTTTTTTTTTTTCTGGGGTGCCCAGAGGCTGAGTAATCTGCCCAGGACCGTAATCCAGTATATGTTGGAACTGGTACTTGAACCCAGGACTTCCTGAAGCCAGGACTGACTCTGCTAGCCCATGTTTCTTTCACTCCTTCTGCCTTCTGTTTCTTTCTCTCTCTTCCTACCAAGGCAATGAGCTTTAGCAACAGAGACAGATTGCTAACACCCTGAGGGCCAAACGAGCCTAAGCCAAGGGATGGAGGTTTGTACCTTTTTGTCCGTGTTTCAACAACACATACAACTTGGCCCACACTTAGGTCCAGGGCCCCGTTCAGGAAGCAAGGTCCCCTCTGCAGATGTAGTATCAGACAGTGAGGAAGGGGTAGTGGTGTCCAGTTCCTTCCACCCTATCACAGGGGTAAGGGTGGTGGTGGTCCTGGGGGCTTATGGACAATGTACATATACCCCCTACATTGGCATTGCCCCAGAAGAAGAAGCCTATTGCTGCTGGGAAGAATGTAGCTCAATAAATGGCTGGTTACCCTTTTTTTATGGGGGGGAGGCAATTGGGGTTAAGTGACTTGCCCAGGGTCACACAGGCAGGAAGCACCTGAGGCTGGATTTGAACTCAAGTCCTCCTGACTCCAGGGCTGGTGCTCTGTCCACTGCCTTTCTAAGGTTGAGTGGCTGTAGAAATTGTTAGGGAGTCAGAGTCGGACCAGGGTTCTGAGCTCTGCCTCTGACGCTACCTGTCTGACCTCATATCATTTAGTAATGGGAGCCTCGGTTCCCTCATCCCTAAAATCACTGACTTCTAAGGCTCCTTTAGCTCTGGGTCCTGAGCACAGGGTTCATTCAGATCCTCCCTGGGATGCTTTTTGCCTGGGTTCTCTTGGTCAGGTCACAAGCTCCCTGGGCCAAAGTTTCCTCATCTGTACAGTGGGGGGAGGTGGGGAGGTAGGTCTAGATGGCCTCTAAATTTCCTTTCAGTTCTAGTTCTAGGATCCTATGATCTAGGTAGCGGGGTCACCAGACTCAAGAGTGGATTAGATATTTTGGCATTAATTAAAAGGCGACAAGAGGGGAAAAGAACCAGCTAATGACCTTGAAAATGGCAAAGGATTTTACAAAGGTCATGCATGTCTGGGTGCCAGCAATTCAAGCAATCGCCCCCATGGGAAGATCAGAAATCCAGCTGTTGCTGACAGCTGGTCCTGCTTGAATCTGGCAAAGTTGCCTGGTGATGGAGAGAGGGTGGTGGTCACCAAGCCCCATTCAGGGGATTGAGGACTTCTGGGCACACGGAGGACATTTTTAGGGAATTCTATCCGGACACTGAGCCTCCAGGGTACTAGATTTAGGAATGAACCTGCTGGTTCTAAAAAAGTCACTTAGAGACAACTCTCTGAGTTCAGATTGGGAATTCTGACTGTCACACAGAGGAGACAGGGTTTGTGGACAGCAAGGCTGACTGGACCCCTTGGAGGAACTTGGGTATTTTGAAAGTGGATCTAAGACCTACCTGTAAGACCTACCTGGTGGGGATTTCAGGAACTCCTGGCCCTTGGATGCTTTCCGGGTGTTACTCCCCTCGACAGCCCAAGGGAAGGGGCCATGGGAATGGCCTTAGACTGAGAGCCAGATTCAGTGACATCTTTGAATTGGCCCAGGGCCTGGGTTCCTCCTTTGGTTTAGGAGGGTGGGAAGGCGCTCATTAAATCAGAATAGACGAACAGATAAAGTGGCCCAGGTGTTTGAGATCATGCTATTTGTCAAACCTGAAACCAGTTTACATTTGCCTACCTAGACCTGTAACTAAGATCAGCCACAGCAGATGGGGCTTGGCCCCCCCAGTGCCTGAATTTAGAGGGGCTAAGGAGATGTGATGGAAAAATGCTGGGTTTTGGGATCAGAAGTCATGGCTTTGCCTCTCTGCTTAGCACGTAGTAGGTGCTTAATAACTGTTTTATTGATCAACTGCCACCTGCTATCTGTGTGGTGTTGTAAGTCACAACTTCTCTGGCCTGTTTCCTCTAGATATCCTCAACAGTCCCAATTTATGATTTTATGAGCACTCCAGCAGCTAGAAACAACAGAGCTCAGCAACTAATTAGCAAGAACAATTAGTTAATAGGGTGAAAAGGGTTGGTCTGTTATGTTATGGAAAGACTTGTTTTATTTCATAAAATAAAAATAAAATAAATAAAAAATGTTAAGGATAAGTTTAACCAACTCTGGATTATAGGGAGCTCCTGTATAGTCAGTCATATGTTTTGTTCCAAACATAAAAATTCCTAGATCTGATTGTAAATTTTCTATCATACCTGAGAGGGAGCTGGGCATGGAGTTGGGTTCAAATCCTGCCTCTGAAACTTACTACGTAACCCTGAGCAAATAACTTCAACTTAGTCAGTGCCTCAGGACTTTTTAACCGAGTGGCTTAGCACTGTGCCCAGCACATAGTAGGCACTTGGTGTTTATTGGCACATGGTAGGCACTTAATAAGTGTTTATTGATTAAGTCCCAGATAGGTTGGATTTTGCACTAAGGGAGGGAGTTCCAGACTTGGAAGAAATCACAGATCCTTTATCAGGGAAGTATTTGAGTATATATCACCCTTGTATTTGTCAGACTTTTAGATAAAACTTGTAAACAATATTGGCTCAGCTCAGGCAGAAATAAAAATCTCATTCAGGAACAACATAGAAGTCCAGGGATTAGTGAATGAATGCAGATGGAGGTACCCAAAGGGGATGGAATCCTCATAAGAAATGTCACATGTGGGCGCCATGAAGAAATACAAGTGCTCACATGAAGTGATACATGGTGAAGGAAGCAGGATCAGAGTGTTGTGGACACTGACCACAAGCCCCTTATGGCCTCGAAGAGAAATCTTAGAGAGCTGAGGATCAGAGAAGGTGTGACATACCCTGGGTCACACAGCTGATAGGTTTCGAAGGTAGGATTTGAACCCAGGACTTCATGACCCCAGTGTGGTGGGCTCGAAAGAGTGTTGGGTTCGGAGTCTGAAGATGTTGGTCTGGATCCCAGATCTGCCACGTCCTACCTCTGTGACCTCGGTCTAGTCAGTTTCCTCAACTGCAAAATGAGAGGGTTTGACTGATGACTTCAAAGGTCCTGTCCAGCTCACATCTGAGTCTGGCGCTCTACCAACTAAGCTAGATTCTCTCTTTTAAGTATTTCTTAAAATATTTTAAAAATAAATTTAGTTTATTTTTAAGCTAGATTCTTAATGACAAAATTTGGAAAAAATATACATTAGTTAAAAAATCTGATTGGGACACAGAAATAAACAAGATTTTTCCCCTTCTTTGTTAGTATTAAATACATTTTAAAAAATGAAATAAGGGAAGTTTCAGGTTTTGGGTATAGTTTTTGTTGTTGTCATTCATGCATCTTGAGGTATTGTGTGTGGCAGAGAGAGGGTAGTCCTAGAGGCCGGGATGATGTGCTCAAGTCTCACTTCTGACAAGAGTGACCCTGGGCAAGTCACTTGACTTTTCCAGGCTCTAGGAAGCCCTCTGAAAATCAACTGCAAAGGTGCTAACCTACATCGGTGGTTGGGATTTTCTTGTACCAATGAAACCACAGGTCCCACCCTTGTCTAGCTACTATTTGTTTTTCCACTGTACTTGCCACTTTTAATTTTTTTTAAAAATCACTAAAAAGGAAGGTGTCCATTGTGGACCATCTTTACTTCCTCTTTTATTCTTCTAAAACTACATTTAATATTTACTCATTTATGATCTCCATTGATTTTGTCTTATGGTTGAGATGATTAGATTTCAAGATTATTGAAAATGATTATGATTTAATATTGTGTGTGTTACAGGAGAGATCTGGCTTAGGAGTCAGGAAGACCCAGGTTCAAGTCCTACCTGTGACACTCACTGGCTGTGTGACCCTGGATAAATCATTTAACCTCCTGATTGACTTAGGCCACTGTCCAAGAGGCCAAGAGGCAGAGCAGGCTTGTCACCTGAACTCTACACACCACAGCAATCCCAGGTACAGTCCAGTCCTTACTGTCTCATCTGCCAGGGAATGTGGGTGAAAGCAGGAAATCCTCATGGTAGGCTCACGGGGCTGCCAGGGCTGCTTTTATGAAGATCAAGCCAGAAGAGGCACTGTAGCCGGTGGGGGACAAAGTACTTCCTCCACTGTCTATGTCTGGCTTTGCTTCCTTGGCTCTGAAGACCTGGAAGCAAGTTTGGGGTAAACAGGCCCATTACTAAGTAAGTCAATATTGCCCAAGAGCGATCTTCCAACAATGGGGCCTGTAGCTGTAAGCTGAACCCTGATGAAGGCCCTGGTGCAGCCTGGTCTCTCCCCTTCCTCTTAAAAAAAAAAAAACAAAACAAAACAAAACCGAGAGAATAGAATAACAAATGACTGTGGGAGCCCCAGCTGGGCTTTCTGGGATGATCCCATGGATGTGGATGGCCCCAGGGCTGGTCTAATGACAGGCATTGGTATTTACTGCTCAGTGTCCTCATCTCTAACACCAGGTGGCTCCCATAGATGCTGGGATTCTCTCTGAGCCTAGCCAGCTCCACATGCAGCTGGACCTGAGAGCTGGGAAGACCAGGCTTGAATCCTACCTCAGGCACTCTGTAAGAGTCTGGGCGTTTCCTTCCCTGTCAAAGGAAAGGGTTGGATTCCCAAGGCTTGTTAGGGCTCTTCTAGTACAAAATTGATGCTTCAATGATCCTGGGGCTGAGAGCTGGGCCCAGTGGGAATCTTGCCTTGGACAACGACCCGCTGGGGGACCCTGTATGCTCTTGGTACCTCAGTTCCTCCTCAGGCTCCTTCCAGCTCTTGGCTACATATGATCCTATCAAGGACATTAGCTGGAGTTCTAAATTCAATAAAACTTTAAAAAATAATCTAAACTCTTTATAGTCCCAATGCTTTGTACACAGCAAATGATTAACAAATGGGTTATTCAAAGTTTGAGGGCAGAGACTATCTTACATGACTATTTGTATCCCCGATGCTTTGTATACAGCAAGTGATTAATAAATGCTCCCGCTCCTTCAAGGTAAGCTATTTGAGCGCAAGGACAGTTTCATTCTTGTCTCTATATCTTTTGCGCTTGGCTCAAAGTAGGTGTTTAATAAATGCTTGTTGATTATAGGCAACGTTTCCAGTTTCCAGTTATAAAAAGGGCACCAAATCTATTTCTTCTCACGACGAAAAACAGGAGTGAGCCTTAGAAGTCAAAGGAGTGTGTGAGCAGCCTGGCAGTGTCTGCAGGGTGTGGCAATACTCGGTCAATCAGCATTCATCAAGTACCTGCTTTGTGCCAGGCACTGGATGAGCTCTGGGGATAGGAAAGAGGCCAGTCAGTCTCTGCCCTCAAGCAATGGTTTGCAGTCCAGGGACCCAGGTCCGTTGTTCTAATCCTGGCTTTGCCACTTGGTCCTTGGGTGCCTTTGGGCCAATCTCTTTGGCTCTCTCAGCCGCAATGCCCTCCTCCATAACAGGTGGATGAATTAAATGGCCTCCCACATTTACGACTCCTATTTATGACCCAGAAAACAGGAGAGAAAGCAGACCCCAGCCCTGAGGCTGCCATTCCAAGAGGACCCACCATGGCCAGAATGGACCGGCTGGGTGACCCTAGGAACTTGGAGCCTCCATTCCTCCCCAGGTTCATCTTTCCAGCTCGACCATGTGTGATCCTACAAAGGACATGAGCTGGAGTTCCAAGTTGGGGCCCAGTATCTGGTGTCAGAGGAAGCGGGTGGGATCCTAGCGGCACATCATTGGACTCAATGAAACCAGGAAAATCCTAACCTCGAGTTAGATTCAGGCCAGCTGACCGAGCTTTGAATCAAATGAAAAGCCTTCTACTGTGTCAGTACAGAAGAGTCAGGGACGCTTGAGGCTAAACAGGGAACTTCTAGTATCAAAAACTCTTGGAAAGTGTTGCCAAGTTCAATAACTGGTCTGAATTCTTGGAGAAGTTGGCTGTGAGAAAAAAGTCTGATCTTGTCTGGGCCTGTGCTGGGGCCTGGAACCCGAGAGAGGGCGTTTGTCTGCCCAAGGGTGACCTCTAGTGGGAGCATTGGTCACCTGACTTTGGGCCTGGAGACGGCTTCAGGGACCATTTATCGTCCACAGGCAGAGTGTTTTACAATTTACAAAATGCTTTTACATGTTATTGCTTCGTTTGATCTCACAATCCACAGGGCCTCTTACTGTATTCTTCCCCCACCCCCAAATAAAAAACCAACCCACCACAAGGGGATAAAAACCATCCCAGGAAGGTGTGCAGTCTCACCTCCACTGGAGCAGGGTCTCAGATCTAGAACTGCAGGGACATTAGAGACCAGAGCCCAACCCTCTCATTTTATAGATGAGATCGAGCTCACAGAGTCAGGAATCAACAGAGGTGGGGACCAAACACAGGTGTTCCTGGCTCCAAGGTCAGTTTTCTATTCTCTTAGAAATTAAAAAGACTATAAAGACCAGGATTTGGGGATAAAATGTTTATTGTACCAAGCTTATTAAATATGCCTATCTACAACAGGCAAACAAATACAATCCATGTAAAAGTAAATGGTGGTTAGTAAGCTTAGTAATGGAGAACAGATCCTTTTTGTCCATGGGCACATCTCCTTTCCCCATCCTCTGCCTGGTCCACACAATGGGACCATGACGTTAACAAGACTCGTTTATAAATGAGGTCCTTTCATTCCACTCTCTTAGATGGGAAATCCAAGGCGGACACTGGCTCCATGCTGCTGTTGGCCATGCTTAGCAAGGCACCGATGTGGTTTGCCCATTCACAAATGGGCATCCCTCACTTACCGTCATTAGTAGAAGTGTTAATACGAGTTAACATCAAACCAAAGGCCGCAGATGAAGACAACCAGTGGAACAATAAATAGATCCCTAAGGCGCACAATTTTTAAAAAATCTGCCCCTTTCCATAATGTGTGGTTGTTGTATATGCCCAAGATTTAATAAATCGACTTTATTTAGAGAGAGTGGTACCAGGGCCTGTCTAAAGGAGAAAACACTCAAGTATAAAATCCAGAGAAAGAGAGACTTATGGAGGAGAATCCACAAAACCCCAAACGCCCCCCACAGTTAAGCTACCCAGGAGACCCTGTGATCAGTGGGCAGCCCTTTAGGGATCTTAAAATGCAACTTTTTTGTATGAATGTACAAACTTTTAAAAGGCTTCTCACCAGTCAAGTGGTTCAAAGTCAATTAAGACAGTAACAGCATGAAAGTGGATTCAATTTGGGGCATTTCATGTGCTTTTCACAGGTGTCCGTGTTTCTGACTCTGAATACCCAGTGATATCCGGGATGGAGTTTTTTTTTTTTTTAAAAACCCATAAAACATTCATCTACAATCATTTTAGCAATAGCAAAAATAAAGAGTAAATGTTTCTCAGAAAGTGATTGAGCAGGCCCTGAACGCTTGGAGACATTCACACGTTCCCTTGCCATTTGTCAAGTGCTAGAGGGTGGGCGAAGGAAATGAGTCAGGCCCCTGGCTGAACCCACACCCACCCAAATCCCAGAATGAAAAAATCACATGGGACATAATGTGCGCATTAGCGAGGCTGATTTCTCCTAGGTTCCGTTGGCTTCTGGAGTCACCTTAATGCATTGCAAACAATTTGTGGGAGATCTGAGCAGAAAGCAACGGCCACCTGCACAGCTCAGTCTCTCACAGGGACTAAGGAGGAGGCTAATGAGCTGGTTCAAGATCGCCATGAGCCCAGAACAAGCCTTCTGAAATGCAGACAGGTTACACTGGTAGATGGGTCTGTCTCAATGTGCGTGGTTAGCCATCCCCGGCCTCAGGCAAACCCTCGAACCTTGTCTACCTGCTTGGCCCTCATCCCAGGCTGGCAGAGAGACTGAGGTGAGAATGTGGAAAAGGGAGAAAGCCACGGTCGGTCTTCTTTGGGCCTCCTTGACCTGCCATGGCCAGATCATCTTCAGAGAATCATGGTTCCCTGGTGAGGGAGGCCCAAAGGTCAGGGCTTTTCATCCAGGCTTCTCCTCCCACTTCAATCTTGCTAAAAATCCTACCTGTAGTGTTTTCACAGCATTGCAAACAGAGACACACAGGATGGCTTGGCTACTGATGAGGCCAAGGAGTTGATGCTTCAAGTTAGAGAGGTGGCCTTGAATAGCAGGCATCATACAGGCCTGATTTTGTGCCAGGCCTCCAAGATGGTGGTGCTTAAACCTTCTTTGGAATGCCAGGCACACCAAGAGGGTCAGGCTGTGGAAGCCTGCAGATGGCTTGGCCCAGAGATGCTGAAGGCTAGTAAGCTGTAGCAGGTACAGGTAGCGATGCTATTTACACCAAGCTACACCAAGCATTTTCTTGGGTGACAACACAGAGCTGGGAAGGCCTGAAGCAGGCTTAAGAAAACTACTCTGGAATTTGGGGTGGGTGGGAGGCCTGTGGTTTTCTCAATGTTGCTCTGAAAATTCTAAGCCTAGGCAACATCGAAGAAGAGTGAGGGAGGGGGAAGAGGCCCATGATCCCATACCAGCCCACCACCATTGCCGATGGACTTCCAAAAAAGAGCAGAATGGCAGCCTACCAAAATGATTAGAAATGCAGAAAACTGTAGAAATAGGAACAATGTAGGTGGCATAACCTGATTTCAAATGTCATTAAAAAAAAACCACATGCAACAGTATTAATAAAAAACAATGCTGGCTTTGTTATTAGACAGTAAGCTCCTTGGATGCAGGGACTGTTTTTACCTTTCTTTGTAACTGCTTCTCCACCCCCACCCCATCACCCTGCCCCCAGGCACTTAACATGGTGCCTGGCACACAGTAGGTGCTTAATGAATGCTTGTTGATTAGACTAGACTACACTGGATGAAGTAAAATTCTCATTGTATATTTGATGCATTGAACAGATAAAGGTTATTCCTTTTTTCCCACCCACCACAATAATGCTGGCTAACTGTCATTTTAAAACAAAACTGGCTTCACCCAAAGGCCTAATATTAATGAGTTCAATTTAAAAACAAACAAAAAGAAACAAGTAAAGACAGTCCCAATCTCCCAAGCTACCACTATGGAGTAAATTCAAAAGATGAATCCAAAAATCCACGTGAGTGGGTTTTGGAGGCACATGCACACGCACACACATACAGAGGATGGACAAACAGACAGACAGACAGACACAAACACACACACATGCAGGGATAGCTGTGCAACATTTGCATGATGGTGTTTTAAGCACCCACATCTTGGCCAATGAAATGAGTCCCAAATCTATCCAGCACTGGACCATTCACCTATTCCCCCTCCACCTGGGCTAGAAAAGAATGAACCTGGAGAAATCCACCAACATTCACGTTTGGAGTAAAGCATCAGGCAAGGAGCATCTGGCCTTCACCATCATTGCTGCTCAAGCCTGTGGGTCACTTGGAAAGGCAGAGGCTGCCTGGCACATGGCGGTATCATCCCTGTTAGAAATGCTCCGGGTGGCTCTGGAGGCAGGACAGCAGCTCCTGGACGGGTCGGCCTTCGTAGCAGATCTGATAGATGGCTGTAAACAAGGGAAACCTGGAGAGAAGGGCAAAAGGGGATGCAGTTAGATGGGTCCATCTGGCAACGGATGCCAAAGCTTGCAGGCTGCCTAAAAAGGCACTCTGCCTCCCCAACCTTCCTTTACATCCTGTTTTTTCCCTTCAGAACCAAGACTTTTCCTGGGCCTCGTCAATCCCAAGCATGCATTAACATTCCCATGTGACAGGCATGGAGCTTGAAGCTGGGCATAGGAAAGCTCTGTCCCCTGCTGATTCTGAATTCGAATGCTTTTAGCATCTTCATTTATATCGTCAGCCAGCACATCTCAGTCCCCGGGTTCTGCTTTCTTTGCTCTGCATCAGCTCATCCAAGGCTTCCCCAAGGATCTCTGAATTCCTCACATCACAGTAATATCCCACCATCTCTTCAGCTGTTTCCAGTTTATCTACCATCTCTGTGTCCAGGTCAGTCCCACCCCCACCTCCACTCCACCAGATGCCAATGCCTTCCCCTCCAAGGATTCTGTCAATCAGTCGACATGCATTTATTAAGGGCTTACTATGGGCCAGGCACTGTGCTAAGCTTTGGGAATGCAAATAGAAAGAAAGGCAGCCTCTGCCCTCAGGAGGCTTCCATTCTAACATCAAGAAGACAACATGGAAAAGAATGAGGGGGAAGTGAGGAGGACAGCCTGGAGAAGCATGAAGATGTGAAGGGCTTGGGGACAACCAGCCAATCAAAGGGAGAGGCCCCTGGGGCTGAGGGAACTCCAATGTGGGAAGCTGTCCAGGGCAAACAGCCCCTGGGGTCCCACTGCTGTGGTGCCCACGCCTAGAACTCCCTCCCTTGGCATCAGCTCCCAATGGCTAAGGGCTGGCCTGGGCTCGGCATGTCCCCCTACGGCAGGTCTTGTCCCGGGTGGAAAAACCCCTATTGAATGCTTTGTGCTTTATACACCCACCATGCGCCTCCCCACTGTGCTGTTGCTATTTTCAAATGACTCCCAGTTTCTGGTGTGATTTTGTAAGTTGGAAGGATTTTAAAATCGCAAGTACCTGCCATTCCTTAGCTCTCTGCTAAAGCACTGGCTGTAAAACTAATCACATGGTGTTTCACTTCTCAACATGACCGACCAGCTACAGACTGCTGGAAGAAGGGACTTAGGATCCCACTGACACTTGAATTATTCAACTAGGAAAAAGCATCAAAGCAGGTGTGGGGAGCCTGCAGCCTCAAGGGCACCTGTGGCCTTCTAGGTCCTCGGGTGCGGCCTTTTGACTGAGTCCAAGTTTGACGAAACAAAGCCTTTTATTGAGGGGATTTGTTCTGAGAAGTTTGGATTCAGTCAGAGGGCCGCCCATGAGGACCTAGAGGGTCACAGGTTCCCCACCCCTGCACCAAAGTGAAGGGTTAAGTTTTATTTTGCCCCTACTTCTCCCCGGTGAATAAAGTCACATGAGGAAAGTGCTGGAGTCAGATGACTAATGGGAAACCTTCACCAAAGCCAGTGACTGGGAGAGGGATGAGCCACGCCAGCCCAAAGCAATCCTGTTCTGAACACCCAGGGAAGGTGGGAGATACAGTTCATTCATCAGGAGACACACTTGGCTGTTCACAGACTCTAACGGGCTTCTCTGGGAAGAAGCAGGGAGAGGCTACCCTGACCATGGTCTCTTTGTATCCAATCCCCAGGACCTATCACAGCACCTGACAAACAGCAGGTGTTTAATACACGCTTGATGACTGACATTCAAAGCACTGGAGACCCAACAGCTTAAGAGGATCTCAATGTCCACTTGGGAGACAGAACACGGCTGACAAATCACAGACCTGGTCAGACATGAAGTCATCACGTGATGAAGCGGTAAATGGGGATAGAGACCATCATATCACACTCCACTGGAGCCCCTGGTGAGTACGGCCCAAGCCTGTCACTCTAAGAAGCAGCTACTTACTTATCCAGGACCCCCTTCTGCTTGACGATGCGATACACTTCTGCTGAAGTCGGAGGTCCCTGGAGCTTCTGGCCATTCAGCATATCTTTCTCCAGTTCCTCAATGGTCTTAAAAACAAAAAATCCAAGTGCTCGCAATGACAGAAGTCACCGGAGATGCCCCTGGCCAGGGCTCAGCCGACTCATCACTGATGACCAAGCAGCATCTCCACCCCCACCCCATCCTCCCGCAGCTGAGACTCAGAAAGCCTTTGCCAAGGCTGACTCGGGGACCTGAGGCCGCCCCGCCCAGGGCAAGGACTCTTTTGGGGGCTCCTGGACATTCGCCAGGGGTGGGGCAGGCTGACTACCTTTCCGGTCTTGACAAATGCTTCAGCTACTCTCCGGTTCCGGCCCCCATAGCATGTGGTGATCAGGTCGGCCACCCCGCAGCTCTCCAGGAAGGTGGCCGTGGACACCTGCCCCTTACAGAAGATCCTGGCGAAGGAGATCATTTCCATGAGCCCCAGGCGGATGACAGCAGCCTTGGTGTTGTCCCCGCAGAGCAGCCCGTCACAGAAGCCGGCTCCCACCGCCACGATGTTCTGGGGGGTAGGAGAAAGCACAGTGTTAGAAGCGGCGGCGAACAATCAGAGAAGCCCATCTTCCAGAGGTCATGCAGCGCTTGCCGCATCCTCCCATTACCTCCCAACGTTGATCCTGGGGGGAAGGACTGGTCTGGGGGCTCCCAGTGTAGAACTTCCTCCTGCTTTCCATGAACAATTTAGTGTCACAGCATCCTAGATCTGGAGTCAGAAGGGCCTTTGGGGGTCATCTAATCCCACCCATGTATTTACAGAGGAAAAAAAGGGCACACTCGCCCGGGTCACATGGGCAGTAAGTGGTATAGGCACTGGAACGCAGGTGATGGCTGGGGGCATCAGGCTCAGATGCCCAGTGTGCATTAGACACAAGACACAAACCCAGGTCTCCCCCACTCCCAGAATGGCACTCTGTGCCCTACGCCACCCTGCCTTCTAAAAGAGAAGGTATCACCAAAGGCATGGGAGTGGATGGTCCAAGGGCAAGAATAGAAAATTAACAGTCAGCTTGGCTCTAAAAATACAGAAACGTGGCTGGTAAAAAGCACAGAGACCTTGTTCAACAGACATCATTTCATACACATATATTCACTTCACAGATGGGAAAATGGTGACCGTAGGAGGCTACCCGCCTCCTCCCTCTCATTTCTCAGGGGAGTACCATGGAGTGATGGTCCAGAATGGCAGGGACTAGCCTTGTGATGAGCTGCGTTTGTTTTCCCACCTCCCCCTGGGGGCTCCTGAGCCCCCTCTCTCCCCGAGGCCTGCCCCAGACCCCACCTTCCTGTAGGCCCCTGCCCCTGAGGATCACATCCTACTCTCCTGTCCTGGTGATCACCTTTGATGTGGCATCTTCCTCCCTCACCATCTTTTCTGCTTTTGTTTATGTTCCCAGGGCTTAGCACAGAGCTGGGCACATGGTAAGATAAATAAGATAAAGACGAGTAAGATAAATGCTCCGTCTAGGCCTGGGAGATCAGCCAAGTTTCAAGATGTGTTGCTAAGCCCCTAAACTCAGGTCTACCACCACCCCATCCCAACCCACCTTTTCAGCCAAACTGGCCTCCCCTCTGTTCTTCACACAGGACATTTTATCTCTCACCCCGTGATGTGGGAGCTGGGGGGGGCAGGGGGCATGGTGCTGGAACTGGACTCAGGCAGACCCGAGTTCAAATCTAGCCTCAGACACTCGAACTTGTGTGACCCTGGCCAAATGACTTAACCTCAGTTACGATGTGGAGAAGGGGAGAGGTGGGGAGAAAAACAGATTTTTATTTGAAAAAAATAAAATATTAAAAACTGAGACTACTCAAACACCATCTCCTGCCGGAGGCCATCAGCCAGTCAACAGGCATGAATGAATTATTAATGGTCACTTGGTACCAGGCCCTGGGCTAAGTGCTGGGGATGGAGCCTCCAGGCCTGAGACTCATTTGTTCTTTGTCTGTAATCTCAGTGGTGGGAGCATAGGTTGGGGGTGGGGGGTAGGATGGGGGGGGTCAATATCCCTCAGGGAGGCAGCCAGACAAAGGGGAGAACCCAGGACACTTGGCAGAGTCATGGGACGGTGTGGACGGCTGCAGGAGGGTGGGATGGTGTGGACATGGGGGCTGCAGAGGGCTGGGATGGTGTGGACATGAGGCTGTGGAAGGCTTGGATCTGGATGGAGGTAAGAACAGCCCTGTCTCCCACCCCTGGGGCTGGCCCATCTTAGGGTTATTTTTACGAATATTTTTATAACTTCATCTCAGTAGGTTTCCTTTTGTAATTCCCTGTATTTTTATACATTTAAAAACACGACCTGAAGGTGGGCGTCAGCTTCTGGGCCTGACAAAGGGGAGCCTGGACCCCAAAAGGTAGAGAACCCCTGATCTAGACACTAACTTAGCTTCCAAGCACCATCCCATAGTGTCAAAGCTGGCGACAGAAAAGGCCAACCTAAGACCAACGATTGGCACTGATTCTGGGACAGACATTTATCCCTTCACCCTAGACCAGGAATTCCCATTGGGCCCAAGAATTCTGCTCAGGCATCGAGTCTTCCTTGCCCACTGGTGGGGGTCACTGTGGAGTTACAGGCTGTTCAGGATTCCTATTGATTTGTTTTAAAAAGAGGTCCATCCCTCACCCCATACAGAGCTCTCCCCAAAGTGACAACTCCCTGGCCTTTCTGCACTTTGGTCATGACCAACGAAGGGGTGGGGGTGGGGAGAAGTAGAAGGAACATTGTCTGGAGAGTGAATGACGGTGCTGGGTTCAAATGTGACCCAGGCACTTACCACCTCCATGACCATCAAGCCTCAGATGAAATGCTAGGGTGCTCTGGACGAAAATACAAAGAATGAATAGGCCTAATCTCAAGGAGCTCCACACTTCTATCGGGAAAGCTGTGTGTGTGCATGTATGTGTAGGCATGTGCATATGGACACACGTGTGCATATGTGCAGATATATACATACACGTGTGTGTGCACAATCCAAACACACATATACACAGATGCGTACCAATATACATAGACACACGTCTAATATAAAATTTACTGTGTAGTATACAAAATTCATCATACCACGGCCACACTACACCTACACAGACAAGACGAATCTAAAGACTTGGCCTGGATGCCCAGGAGGCAGTTTTGGGGGGAGGCCCTGGAAGGCTTCCTGTCCAAGGGGGCATGGGGAGGAGGGTCTAGAAGGAAGGGGGGAGCAGGGAGGGCCCGAGGGAAAGGACAGACGCAGCCACAGGGTGTCAGGTGTCATGAAGGGGAGACATAGCCTGTTTGGCCAGACTGCAGAGGTAGGAAGGGGCAGAAGGTGGAACAAGGCTGGAAGGGCAGGCTTGGAAAGAACTTTCACCCCAGAGGAAAGGGGGCTAGGCAAAATCCTCTGGGCCCTCTGTAAAGTGAGGGGGTCCAAGGTCCCTTCCGGCTTGAAATCTATGACTGGATTGCCCAATGGAGGGTGCCACCAGAAATATGAGGAAGCTCCCAAAGAGGGTTCAGGCAGAAAGGGCCCATATAAAAGTAAAAAAACCAAAAACTAAAAACCAAAGCAGGTGTGCATCTGTTGGTAAAGGGAAGAGAACTGTTACGTGAATGTAAAGAAAGAGAATTCCAGAGTCAGCTGGGCCTGGAATCAGGAGGGCCCGAGTTCAAATCCAGCCTCGGACACTCACTACCTGTGTGATCTTGGGCCAATCACTTCCTCTGTCTGCCTGAGTTTCCTTCATTGTAAGTAGTAATAATAGCGTCTCCACTTTAGGAGCACCAGATGAAAGGATATTTGTCAAAAGCACTTAGGCAGTGCCTAGCGCACAGTAGGAGCTATAAAGATGCTTATTCCTTCCCTGCTGTAAGAAAAGACATGAATGGAGGCTCACTGAGGGCACAGGAAATGTCATTTTTCCCCTTTGTTCCCCCAGTGCCGGGCACACAGTAGGCACTTAGTGTTTCTTGACAGATCAGGAGGAATTCAGAGAAACATGGCTAGGTTTGTATGACCCAATGCAGAGTAACGTGGTTCTGAGGAGGACCAGAAGAACAGGCTACAGGATGTGACTGCGATAGATAATGCGGATGAAAACCCAGCTGAGAGGCAGGTGTGCTCACACCACCTGCAATGAGCACTCCTGGGCCAAGGGGGCAGCTGGTGAAACCTGACCCCTCCTCTGGGAGACCGAGCAGGTCTGTGTGTGTGGAAGGCAGCATGTGCTGTCCCCTCTGCTTAACTCTGTCCTCCTGGTTACAAGAGGGACCCTCTGACCTAAAGGGGAGAAGCAGGGAGTGCTCTGGAAAGAGCCATGAGATTTTCTAAACAGTTGCCAATACAACGTCAGACTCCGCCAGAACACCTCGGACAGCTGAACTGGTAATGGGGCCTCAGAAGCCTCCCACCAGTCCACCCACCGCGTACAGCCAAGGAAGCTGACGTCAAGTAACTTGCCCAGGGTCACACAGTATGAAGTGGCTGGGCCAAGATTTGCACCATGATTTCTGCCTCCAGAGCCAGGGCCTTTTCTGCTGCCCGTCTCCCCTCCCCCTCACTTTAGAGGGCACCGCCCCCCTTTCAGATGGAATACCGCTGCCTTGTGATCAGTCCCCAAAATACCTGTTCCTTCTTTCAGATGCATCTGGCAAAGGTTAAACAAACCTACAGGCTGAGGTCTGGGGACTGTGTTGGGCGACTAACCTGGCAGATGTCCCTGTGTCTGCCCAGCCGTAAGAGTTACCACGACGCAGGTGGAAGCTGAATCTGGGGCCATTTTCTGAGCTAAAATTATGCCTCTTTTCAGCAGGTGGCTGTACTCGGGCCTCACTCTGAAGTGGAATGTTGAAATCTGTCTTCCAAACCCAAAGGGCAAAGAAAGGGGCCAAGCTACTGGACAAAGCCTCTCTCCCTGCCATGCCACAGGAACATAGACACAAACACAGCTAAAGGTATTGCGTGCTCCTGAGGCCGAACCAGCCAATGGCTCCCTTCCTAAAACACTGAGCTGGAAGAGAGGTTCGTTAACACCCAAAGGGGCCATGGAGGCTTCCCCCCTTCATAAAACACAAACAACAGTTGAGGGAAGGGAGGCAGAAAGAGCTCCAGACTGAAAAAGAAGGGGCACAGAATGAAAGATCGGACCCGGCTCTGGAGGAACCTGAGGGAGCCATTAGGTTTCATAGCTATCTACTCTGAAGGCTCCTCTCAGCTCTGACCTTAGTTCTAAAGGCCCAGTCTGGCTCTAACATCCTATAGGCTTGGTCTGGCTCTACCATCTTTTGTTCTAAAAGTCCCTCTTGACTCTGAGCTCTGACCTCTATGTTCCAAAGGTCCCTCTCACTGTGGTTCCTCCATTACCCATATCACAAGCCTGCAGGAACCACTGTTACTGAGTTTCCCAGGCTCATTCTGGGGAGGCTTCCTCACTGACTTTCTTCCTTTCAGAGACTCTCTCTCCACAATGGTAGCCAACATAAACCCACTTCCAGGCTGTCTGCCAGAGAACATGGGCCGTTCATGCGATAGCTGACAACTGAAGCTTGCCAGGAGCCCCCTTCTCTTCCAGCTCCCTTGGTCCCAGCCAGGATTTCGCTGGGCTGCAGCTACAGACACCACTCACCAGCGGCACTTAAAACGCAGCCTTGGAGTTTCCAGGCCAACCACTGAGCAATTAGGCCCTTGCCAATATCATTGGTGCCCCTGCTGTCAAGCGGTCATTATCTTAATGAAGAACCATTAAATGGACATTTAAAAAGGGGACCAACAAAAGTCCAGTGGCCTGAGTTAGTGTTTAAACTAGGCACTGCCAACAGCAGGGCAGGCATCCCCCTCCATGAGCATAAAGGGAGAGAAAGATGGCAGCTGGCCAGGGGCCCAAGACTTGCATGAGCTTCAGTTAAACAAACACTTTTCTAGCTGCTCAGGGGAGCGGGGTAAGCACCTATGCTGGTCATGCCAGGAATTGGTTCTTCTATTCCTCTTGCCTCCCTCCCCCAATTCTCCCTCCCCACCCCACCAAAAACTAACCATGCAGGAAGTAGAGTTCTCATTTCCTGGAAGGTCAACGATAGGACTTTTGGGAAGGGTGGTAAAGTGGGTATAGAATGAGGCATACACATGGCCAATGTGTTCATTTGTTTTACTTAATTCTGCTTTGTTAGAAGAGAGAATTCTATTTGGAGTAGGGCTGAATCACTGAAGTGATAGTGATGCAAAAAGAGAACAAAAATCATTTTAAACAAAAGATTGCATCTCAATGACCTCTGGTTCTCTCTACTAAAGAAGACAGAATTTATACTGTACATCCTATTAAAAATACTTTCTCATTTTTTGATGGCTTCCCATACCTCTTTTGTTCCCAAATACATCCCTCTGCCCTCCCATCCTCAGGAGGTCATCCACAGTTATTGTGACTTAGAGCCTGCAACAGCTCGGTATCCTCCATTCACGGAGTCAAGAGAGTGCCTCTCTGTACCTCTACACCTCCCCGTACCTCGGAAATGGCTTTACCTTGAGCGCCCCGCACAACTCTACAGTGTCAGCATCCTTCACGACAGTGATTCGGAAATTTGGGGTCTGGAGGAGTTCCTTGAAGAGAAGCCCATTCTCCAGGACCTTGCTGCCTGTTATTGAAGGGCAAAGACATTAACAACTTTTGATCTTTGTTGTTTGTTCTGGTTAAAAAAAGTTTTTCCCCCCATGATCAAATGCTTATCTTCACTCCCTTCCATCATCCTTGTTTGAAGGAAAAAAGACAAACAAAACTCTTGTACCAAATACCTTAGACTCTCAGAAGTCTTTAAAGCATAATGACATTCCTGTACAAGCTCTAGATTTAAAATGTTGGGGGGGGGAGTTCCCCACCACCCTGCTGCTGACTGAGAGCTTCCTACTGAACAGTTTAAACCATCTATAGAGTCCTCATGGATGGCAAGTCTCTGCTTCCGAAGCCAACAACAAATAATGGCAACTCAAGTAGAGGGTCATTGGGGCATCTTAATAAATTAAAATGGGCAGAGGAGAGAAGGGAAGGAAGGCCAGAGCAAAGCCGGGATGGGCGGGACAGCCCCAAGGGCAACAGGAAGGAAGAGCTAGCATTCATAGGCCAGTGTTCTTTATGATGTATAGGAAGATGGGTGTGTGTGCGTGTGTGTCTGTGTGTGTGTGTGTGCGTATGTGTGTGTGTGCATGTGTGTGTGCGTGTGTATGTGTGTGTGTGCGCGCGCGCGCGCACGCGCGCGTGCTCGCGAGGGCGAGAGCCATTTAGAATAACAAAAAAGAAGAGAAAAGCCCTGCAGAACCCTGAAATGTGGAATGTGGCTCTAATACTCCAAACACCTTCCCCAAACAAGCCCTGCCTCTGAAGAGCAGGGAAGTTCTGGGCAAATCACTTAAAGGGAGAATCAGAAGAAGGAATGAGGGGAGACCTCCCTGACAGGTGGCACTGCACTGCTGGGTTCTGAAGGAGGAGAAGGAGGAGGAGGAGGAGGCATAGGAGGGAAGGATGGAGGGCAGGTAGGAGACAAAGGCCCAATGCAGGAGATGGAGGGTCATACTCCCAGAGTATTTCCTGGGTTTGTTAGGAGGCTTTAGGGAGAAGAGGGATGGGGAAAGCCCTCTAGAAACTGTAAAGGACTGCTGCTAAATGCCTTTCCGAAGCAGTGACCAAGTAAGCGAGTAGCCAGGTGACCTCATGGGGCTGGTCAGCTCGTGTTCAATGCCGGCTTGGGAACTGCTCGGGTGAGATCAGAATGCGGGGTAGTGTTCCCTTTCCCCAGGTTCAGTCTGGACCGATGAATGAGCCAGGCCAAGCACAGAAGACACAGTCACAGAGTGAAGACGATGAAGAGCAGAGAGCCTGGAGTGGCTGTGGGCCAGCCTTTTGCTGCCCACCTCCCACTCTGGCCATCTTCACGTCATCCACTGCAGTCACACACAGAAGGTGCTTAATAAATGCTTACTGAGGGACACCGCAGGTGGCTTGTAAGCTCCCCACTCTTTTCAGCCCCCCGCCCAGCCATAATCACATCAATGCCGTACATCAAAGGCGGAAGGGTGTGACATCTGAGGTGACTTCCCAAGCCCGAATGCCCTCTTCCCCAGAATGTGAGATCCCTGTGGGCAAGGCCCATCGGCGCTTCTGTATCTGAGGGCCAGGCACATATGCGGGAATGCTCCTCCATTCATCCCAGCTGCTTAATCACAGACACAGCTTACCTGCCAAGTTTCAACGTCCTTGACTGTGAAATGGGAATATTATGCCTGTCCTATTTACCTCCCAGGCTACTGGGACAGTGAAATGAGATGCTCTGTCTAAAGCAGTTTGGAGACCTTAACCTGCTACCTAAACACAAGACATCCTCGTCCTCACCCACACCCTCACTTAGGAGGCAGGCACTAAGCTGTCCGATGGAGGCTTCCTCTGAAGCGTTACTGTCACACTGAGCTGTCCAAAGGGAGGTCGGGGAGCAGGTGGGTCCTACCAAGCTAGGGGGCTTCCAGCATGGACCTCAGTGTGATGACATCAATCAATGTTTACATTAATTAAGGACCTACTATGTGTCAGGCACAGGAGACAACCAAGACCAACCAAAAGAAAACAACAACCCTGTGAAATAGCTTACATTCTGTTGGGTATAAAAAACATCTACAAAAAAAAGTAATTACTGAGTTATTTCTAGAGAGACAGCATCTGCACCTGGGGTCAGGGAGGAAGACTGAAATCACACAGGCTTCCTCTAGGCAGCCATTGAGCTGAGAGTGTAAGGGATTTTATAACAATGACAGCTCGCTCACACACACACACACACACACACACACACACACACACACACACGGCACTTCACACATAATTATCTCACTGGATATCCCTATTTCACAAACAGGGAAACTGAGGCCAGCAGCAGTGAAGAGCTTCGCAGGCGTCCCACAGCCGGGAAGTGCCTGAGGCTGGACTTGAGCTCAGGAAGAAGAGCCTTCCTGACTCCAGGCTCCTTGCTCTATCCACTGCACCACCTAGCTTCCTAGTTACTCGGGTTTCCCCTTGTAGTTACTTGTTCTACATTATCATATGTTGTCATATTTGTCATTTACACTGATCTGTGTCCATGTTCCCCTCCACAGAATGTGAGCTCCATGAGGGCTGGGACTGCTTCCTTTGGGGCATTTTATTTCAGTGCCTAGGACATGGCCTGGCATATAGTAGGTGCTTAATAAATGCTTGCTGAATGAATGGAGAGGGAGAGAGGTAAGAAAGCGCCTGCCTCAGGCCTCTGGGTTCTCTGGGCTCAACCACAGCCTGTCCCACTCCCGAGGGTTCTCCCCTCCCCTCCTGCTTGGGGCTGTCCTGGCCGTGGTAGTCACCCCAGGCTGCCTCCTTTCATCCCTACCCAGAGAGCTACAATCCTGGATGGCAGTGTGCGCCTTCCTAGTTGGCAGCTGATCTATGCTATAGTAAGGGGGTCTCTGGATCCCGCCTCTAATAACAAGTGTTTGTGACAGTAGCATTCTAGGGTCAAGATCCCACCTCAAGAACCAGGAAGGTAACAGTTTATTATGTGAAAGTAACAGGGGCATGGGATGGGGTGGGGGAGGGCCCAGCCTGGGAATTCCAAGTTCAGGCAGGAGAGGAATGAGCCAAGGACACCAGTGAGTGTCAGAGCCTCCTCTTGGGCCAGTGGCAGCAGGTGATGCCTTGGGACCAGCATAAAACCATTTTACTGGGGAAAGGACCTTTTAAAGGGACAGTAAAGACTAAAGGGGATGGTGGGAGGGAGGAAGAAAAGCACCACCTGTGCAGCCCAGATCAAAGTCAGGTGCCCTGGGCCAGGAATAATTACCCGAGGGATGGGTTAGCCCAGTTTTCTAGGTGAGTGAAGGAGGGGACAGGAGTACCAAGCATCTCCCACTTCTAAGACCTTGGAGGGAATGCAAAGTCCGGGAGGGCTGTGAGAGCTCCCAGAGTTGGACCTGGACTTAGTGGCTGGCTGATGCCTTGGGTTTGGATAAAGGGAGGGACCCTGGGAGGCCAGGGATGGGGAGCCCAGGCGTGGGGCTGCCTTCAGGGTCAGTTTTATTGTAAGCTCTATGTTCCTTAAAAGCCTTTGGGAAGTTGAGATGGTGCTAATGAGCTCTGGTCCTGGATTTGGGACCCCTCAGCTGTCTCTGCCCCATATTGGACAAGGTGAGAGGATCTGAGTTCCAGTCCTTCCTCTGACATACACTGGCTGTGTGACCCTGGTCAAGTCACTTACTCCCTTAAGGGCTAAGATGCAGAGCAGGAAAGGGCCTGCCCTGATATAGAAAGGGTTTTCGCTGGGCGCTCCCCACGTCAACGAAATTCTAGGTGCCCTACACTAAGGTCATCAAAATAAAAGCAGTTAAACTCGTGTTAACTGAAAACAATAAGCTCCCCATCTGGCCTGACTCCCCAAAGCAAACACCTGTCACGATCTCAGGCTCCCACCCCCCAGGCTGCTCAGGACCATGCCGAGGAGAAGGCCTTTATTCTCCTCCAACACTCAAGGCCACATGCTCCCGGCCCAGCAGGTCCCTCCAGGTGGGCTGGGCCTGAGACCACCTCCTCACAGCAGCCCAGACAGAAGGCTCATTAATGGCCCTTCCTCTACAAAGGTCAAACAGTGCGCTCCTCCAGCCCTTAGGACATGGTGCCTGGGCAGAAGAAGGTTTTCAAGCCCTTTGAAAACACCAAGTTTCACAATCTAGGGAGGCCTGGTGGATCACAGGGTTATAGAGTTAGAGCTGGAAGGGTCCCCAGGGTCCAACCCCTTCATTGCACAGATGAGGAAACGGAGGCCCAGGGAAGGGGCTGACTTGCCCATGATGACAAAGGCAGGATTTGAACCCAAGGCCTCTGACTCCAGCCCCAGTACCATATGCTACACTATGCCATCCCCGCCCCCCTCCCTCTGGGGCTGCTTCCTGTGAGTCTGAGCTGCAGCAGCGTGGCCAAAGCAACCTTTCCTGACCCCTCACCTAGCCCTGTGGTGCCCTCCAGGGTCCCTGTTAACAAACGACCTCTGTGTGAGACCCGGGACACCTCCCCCTGAAGTCACTGGGGCCTCTTCTGTTTTGTCTTGGAATGCATTTCTTCCCTATCCACCCAAGCTAGCACAGCACCTGGCATTCAGAGGATGCTTAATGAGTGCTAGCTGAATTGAAGCAACTTGCCAACGACACTCAACTAGTAAGAGGCAAGATTTGAACCCAAGACTTTCATCAGTATTGAGAAATTCAGAGCTAAAGATGGCTGCCTGCTCCAGCCATTGCCCGTGCCCTTACCGATCGTGGTCTCACAGAACTTCTCAGCAGCCACCTCGTTTGCGATGTTGGCGCCCATTAGCACGCTGATATCGATGCCCATCTTCTCTCGGATGATGTCAGAAATAAGTTTGAGCCCTTCGGGACCCTCGTCAATGCCCTAGAAATAGGATGCAAACAGGTCAAGGAAGAAACACTTGACAATTCTCTTGCTAGTCAGCTCTGCCTCTGCTGTCTCTGAGATGATAAAAAAGGGTGAAAAGGAAAATGGAGGTGTGAACGCGGGCGTAAAGGCAGCTGTGGAAATGCCGGTGCTGATGCCAGCCCAGATAATTCCTGCCTGTGGCTTTTGTTATTTTCTCCCCAGGAATATTTACTCATTTTTATCAAAGGCCGATGATTCATTTTCTTTCCAAGACCCACCAACGCTCAGGCTCTTATCTGCACAAAACTGTTTCTAGCGGCTCTATTCATAACCCAGGAAACAACCTAAATGTCCGGAGCTCGGACGGGCTGAACAGAGTGTGCCCGAGAATGGGTGGGGAGGCTGCTGCACCATCAGAAATGGCAGAGAGGGAAGGGGACAGTCCTGTAAGAAGTGAAGCAACAAAAGAAAATGCTGACCACGGCAACACCAAGAAGGGCAGCCTCGAATCACGGGAACAAAAATGATCTCTCTCCGCCTTGTTAGCATAGAACACACAGACAGACAGACAGACAGACACACACACATTTGTGTTCAAACTCTTCTGAGAGAAATGGTGGTTTTAATCTTTCTAGTTGAAACCCCAGACCCTAGCAGAGTGCCGCTACATAACAGGTATTTAGTAAATGCCTGACTAATTTCTGCATGGCTGTTTTTCCATTGAATCGGTTTTCTCATTTGTAAACTGAAAGGGTTGGACTAAGTGCCTTCCAGCTAGAGATAGATGATCCTAGGATCCACAATTTGATTGTCACCCTCATACATTGTTGGAGGAATTGCAAATTTGGTCCAAACATTCAGGAAAACTGGATTATGCCAAGAAAGGGAAGGAAAAACCCTTGGACCTGGAGATCCCAGCATTAGACACATACCGTAGGGAGGTCAAAGATATAAAGGAAAGCCCCATATACACCCAAATATTTATAGCAGCACCTTTTGTAAGAAAGATAAAGGTCTCTAATTAATAGGAAATAAAGGCCCTAAACATTAAACTCAGCCCAAACATTCCAATAAAAGTTATTAATGACCAGAAAGGAACATCCCTAATGGCCATCAGCTCACCTTCAAGGCCTCTCCCGTTTATTATCTCACCTTTCTCTTGTATCCCTACTCCCTCCAGGGAAGCTCGTCCCCAAAGCTGCCACCTCACAGTGAGGAGAAGACCCCGGCTGCTTCTCCACTGAGGGAACATGACCTAATTGGCAGGTTTTACGAGCTGGAAAGGCTTCAGGTTCAAGTTTGGGCGTGTCCAAGGAGCCGACTCAGCTCAGGCTGCCTCATTCCCAGGAGCCTGGTGACCAGGGATGACTTTTTATCACCCCCAAAATGGCCCTTGGTCACCCAGTGGAGAATCATTTGTTAAGTTCAATACGTACCAGGCATCTGGGGATACAAAGAGAGCACACAGACTGCGCCTGGCCTCAAGACCCCCCTCACATTGCCAGAGGAGGCCAGCAGAGAGAAGGGAAGGGAGGTAGAGGTTGCCAAGGCTCGGGGTCCTTGGGCTGGCCACCAACACTGACTATACTTGATTGTGTGAGCTGCTGCCCCCTGGAGGCTCCGTACCTCTGCCCAACTGAGAGGGAGAGACATCAAAGAAACAGCAGCCCTGGAGCAGAGGCGGGTGGGTGGGGGTCAGGTCAGTTAGGGTGCTGATTTCTCCAAGCTCCCTGAAGTCAACATTCAAGAGCGCAGACCACCCTGGAGAGAAGCAGAGCTAAGGCACAGGAATTCGCTAATGAGGGTAGAAGAGAAAGGGTCTGCAAATGCGGCCAACCTGGGACAGTGCGACGGGACCCGGGCACATGCACCCAAAGAGCGAGGGCAGGCGGGGCTGAGGAGATGCTTGGTTATTAAGGGACTGCCTGGGTGTGGCTTGGGCCCGCGGATGCATCAAGGCAAGGGACTCCACCAACGCAGAAGGGCACCTTCTCTGCAGCGCACAGACTTGGAGCAGGGGTCCTCAAACATTTTGGTCTCAGGACTCCTACGTACTCTTAAAAATGGAGGACTGTGCTGCTCACACTCCTCCTCCTCCCCAGTAGTTTGTCTTTATGTGGATTATATCTATTAATATTTACCATTATTAGAAATTGAAATGGTTTCTTATTATTATGAAGGCCTGAAGGCCCATGAAACCTGCAACAGTGGGCAGGGGTCAGTAGGTGAAGATCTTTAAATGCTAAACCATGGACTTCAGCTTTGGTCCTGGAGGACAGAGACTGGTCTAACTGCCCCACTAGAAAAATAAAGCAGGATGAAAAAACATGAACCCAGCCCCCGACATGAAGGTAGATGGGCAGTCAACTGCGTTGGGCCAGCCGTCTGTCCGTCTGAGCTTCTGGACTCTGTCTCCATGGATGCCTCTCAGAGAGGCATGCTGGCCAGAGCTGGCCTCAGAGCTAGGGAGAGCTGGGTTCAGAAAGCTTGGGCCTGTGTGACACTAGGCAAGTCACTAACCCCTCTGAGGGCCAGGAAACAGGGCAGGTGCCCTGGTGGAAGGAGTTTCTCATGCGGTGCCCTCTACACCAAGGATATCACAGGTCTGATTAAGAAAAGACTGCCTTGTATGGAGGACTGGTGGATAGACCTACGCGAGGACCAATTGCACAGGCTTGTGATCTGCACTGGTGGAGAGAAGGACCACCATCAGGGAGACCCCTAGGCCCACAAAGGATCAAAGTGCCCCACCTACCTTGATGAGGGTAATCCCCAGAGCTTTCTTGGGGACTCGCCCGGTGATCTCATCACAGATCCTGTGAATGAACTGGTGAGGAATCACAAAGACCAGGAGGTCTGCGTCTCCAACGGCCTCACTGAGACTTGGGACAGCAATCTGCACACATGAAGCATGGTAATCTTTAGGGAATCCCATGGCTAAATCCCACCACACACAACCTCATTCACTCCCCAAGAATTTACCAAGCTTCTGTGCTGTGCCCAGCACCACACAAAGAACCAGCAAAAACTAGAAGGCTCATGATGCAGTGGGAAGAAGGCTGGAGTGGTGGACTCGTGAGAAATATATCTCTACCACCATGCCTTTGCTCAGGCTGTGCCCCACACCTGAAAATCCCTCTCCTGCCTTCACTCTAATTCTCAGAGTCCCCAGCCTCCTTCAAGGCTCAGCTCATGAGCCCCATCCACTGGGCTGCCTTTCCTCATCCCCTGGCTCCTGGCTTGCTTGATCTGATAAGCAGGAAAAGTATCTGTCCAAATGTCTTGTCTTCTAAAAGAAGGCAGGCACTTTTGTTTGGTCTATCCTAATAGTCCCAGCACATAGCACACAGTAGGTGCTTTAAAGTTGCTTCCTGGATTGAACGGGACCTTGCCTTCTCAGGCTACCTGTGCAGGCTTTGCAGTGAATTAACAACAGTGGGGGCTGACAGGTCCTTGAGGGGTTTGGCCCATCCATGTCACACAATGACTGTGACTGTGACCAAGCCAGGTCAGCCATCTGTGCTTCGGGCATCTCCTGAGGCTTCTGGCTGCAAAGAGGGGGCCTCCCTGCCCTTCAACGTGGATTCAGGAGGGGGCCTGGGGCCGGGCTGGTGATTTGGTGGATACAGAAAATTGTGGGGTGAAGAAACCCCCACCGCCCCACCCTTCCTGTACCAATGATGCCCCACTCTATTACCTACATTAGGGTAATGACCCTCACGTACTCCTGGAAGGCAGGAGTCATTTTCCACATGAGGAAACAGAGAAATTACCCAGTGAGAATGAGGGGCATGAGCTGGGGCCCAAGCCTGGGCCCTGTCCACTTGTAAACACTGCCCTGGGAGACAAAGCACTGCGGTGACTTTGGGTCAGGATCCTGGCACAGAGCCTGGGGGCCTCTCGGCTAATGAAGCCAATCTTAAATAAAAGCACACCTGCTTGGCCTTGCACTGGCTGCTCAGGCCTGGGCTCTGGCTGGGACAAGACAAGGAGGCCATGGCCTCCCGCTGCCAATGAGGGCCCCAGGCAGCAAGTCTCTGCTCCCTCTCAACAGCTGGCCACTTAATTAATTAATTACACAGACAGTAAAGAGCAGGGGAGCTTTTGGAAAAGAAATCTCCAGGATCCAGAGTCTGAAGGCTCAGTCATTTGGGCCCAGCTTCATCAAGGCCCAGAAACCCACAGAAATAACAAATATTTCCTGTGATCATGCCCTCCTCCGAAGGAGGGATACCGATCCCCTAATTCTCTTGTCTCCCCTATAGGACTGAGGCAGCCTGGGCAGCTTGCTCCTAGAGGGAGGAAGGACAAGGAGACGGGGCAGAGGAATCCACAGGTTTGATCACTGACAACACAGGAAATGAGAAATAGCCAACGGAGGGCCAGACTCACAGTTGGGAAGATCTGGGTTCGAATCCTGCCCCTGATACAGCCTAGCCTTGTGATCCTTGGGCAAGTCTCCCCCTTCCCCAGTCAGGCCTTCCCCACTTGGCTACAGGACCTTTCCCACATCCCCTATGAAATGGCCCACTACTCAGCACCCCCAACGCTGTTCTCCATCTCCTGCCCTCCAGCAGTCCCAGCCCCACATCATGCTTGCCCCTCACTGCCTGCACTGACCACCATGGCACCCTGCCCCTCACTGCCTGCTCTGACCACCGTGGCACCCTGCCCCTCACTGCCTGCTCTGACCACCGTGGCACCCCTGCCCCCCACTGCCTGCTCTGACCACCGTGGCACCCCGCCCCTCACTGCCTGCTCTGACCACCATGGCACCCCGCCCCTCACTGCCTGCTCTGACCACCGTGGCACCCCTGCCCCTCACTGCCTGCTCTGACCACCGTGGCACCCCGCCCCTCACTGCCTGCTCTGACCACCGTGGCACCCCGCCCCTCACTGCCTGCTCTGACCACCGTGGCACCCCGCCCCCCACTGCCTGCTCTGACCACCGTGGCACCCTGCCCCTCACTGCCTGCTCTGACCACCGTGGCACCCCGCCCCCCACTGCCTGCTCTGACCACTGTGGCGCTCTCTGTGCCCTGGCGAGGCCTCAGGGGGTGACCCCCACGTCCCACCGCTCTGGGGACCCCACGCCTCACTTACCACATTTTCGGGCAGCTTGTGTCCAGGAAGGTACTTTACATTCTCATGGTCACTATTAATGATGTCTGTCAGCTTTCGTCCATTCACCGTCTCCTCAAAGACCCACATCTTGACCATCGGGGCAAACTTCTGGTGCTTCTTGACATTGTTGCCGATGATTTTGGCCACGGCGGAGCCCCTGCAGAGAGAGCAGAAAGGACCGGCCACGGTCAAGGTCAAGGACCGCAAAGCGAGGGTCTGGGCCCGGCCCAAGCCCGGCCGGGAGACGCCATCTATAAAGCGAGAAGGAGGTGCAGGAGAACACGGTGAAAACCACGAGACCCTGGACAAATACAAGAAGTCACGCAGCTGATCTCACTCCCAAGGGCCCAGGCTCCCAGTCAGCTCAAGATCCCCCCAAGGTCCGTCCAATTCAACAGGCATTTATTAAGAACCTAGGCCTGTGCCAGGTACTGGGGAGGGGCTCAGGCGGGGCCTGTAATATCCTCAGCACACACACCATGTGAGGAAAATCCCTCCACACATGCAGATGGCCTTCTTGGAGTCTCCGAGCAGAGATCCATATGTACTTTGATATATTTGGCTTCCTTTATGAACTTAAAAACAGGATTTGCTAACCGTCCAAGAGAGGAAGCCAAAATGCCCAGAAGGCTAACAACCTGTGGTTTGAGAGAGGCAGGGAGCCTCAGGAGGTCAGTGAATGGTCCAGGCTCTCATAGCCAGAGGGAAGAGTCGAACCCACAACTTTGGGAACCCCTCCGCAAAAAATACAGAGACAGAAATTAATAAGTCCTTGAACCCGAGGACCTTGTGGGGGGAAGCAGGGGAGTTAATGTATAACAAGGGCTTTAAATGCCCTTGGAAGCAGAAAGTAGCCACAGAAGACTAAAGGGATGATGGGAACAGTCATCTGTTTGGCACCTTGTGGACTCTGAAATGGGACAAAAAACAAGAAAAAACACAGAAGAAAACAAGAAATGAAAACTCTGAGAGTCAGGGAAGCTGCAGAACAAGTATCACACACAAGGACAAGAACCTAGAGTTCCCAGAGGCCTGAAAAGCATTATCTGCTTAGGCTTCACAATCACCTGAATCGCCAGGTCTTACAGCCTTTGTTATTCCACTTAACAGGTGATAAAACTGAGGTTCAGAGAGCTTTAGAGACTTGCCTGGGGTCAGATAGGTTGTCTCTGATGCCGCACTTTCTCCACAGCCTCTAGACCATGGGGAACAGGAGTCCTGGACAAAGAGTTGGGCTCCAAATTGGACAAGAAGAGGCAGCAGTGGGCCGGATGGCCTTGGGGCACTCCTCAGTTCTCTGAATGACTCCAAACTTTTCCCCCAAACTAAGGCTCATCTCTTGCAGAGCTGGTGTCTGCATGGTAGGCTGTCATGGGCAGGCCTGCCCACCAAAGCCTCCACACTGAGGCTCACCTGAAGGTAGCAGAGGTGCAGCTCCAGGGGCACAAGTCCAGAACCCCTCCTACTATGGAGGCCGAAGCCGGGGGATCCCACCAGGTGAACATACTGAGTCTGGCACCGCCCAGGGAGTCCTCAAAAGTGGGGTATGATCGGGCTGAAGTTTCTATGCCAATCAGCAATGGGATTGGGCCCTGAATGGCCACTGTGCTTCCAGCCTGGACGATACTGGGAAACTCAGTCTCCAAAAAAGGGGGATGGGATAAGGAGCAAACAGGGAAAGGGGAGGGCGTCACAAAATCGCCTCAGTGAATGCAGAGCTAGAAATGGTGACAGGTGAGGAATAACTAATGGTCAGACAGCCCATGTCTTCTGTGGCACCACTCAGTGCCAAGACTTTGGGGGAGACCCCCAATGCCAAGCGTTCCCATCAGCCTCTCCTTCCCCAGACTGTATCAGCGTGGTGGCCCTGCACTGGGAAGCCCCCTCGGAGCACCTCCCCTGTTTCCACATGGCTGTCCACACTTTAGATGGGAAGGGCACCATCAACGATTCTATTTCTTAGGAGGCGGAGACTCCAGGACCCCCAGTACTCAACATAGTACTTGGCACATTGTGAACATTCTTATTCATTCACCTCAGACCTCCCTCCCTCCCAGGGGAGCCCAGACAATCTCAGAGGATGGGCTGGGCCTGGACTGGTTGGTGTCGGCAACCCTAGAAGGAGTGCCAAGTTGATGAGGGTAGGTTGGGCCTCAGAGAAACAAGATGGAAGGAAAGAGCCATGTCAGGCCACTCCTAGGAATGAGCCAGAAACATGGAGACACTCCAAGCCCCAAACCCTCTCGGGGTTGGCTGGATACCCACGGAAGCAGGGTCTAAATCCAATCTTCCCCTTTCCCGTTTCAGCCAGTCGACAAACATTAAGCCCTACTATGTGTCAGGAACCACACTAACAAATATGGAAAAGGAAGTCGGCCCCTACCCTCAGAGCTGACAATCTAATAGGGGAAAACACAAAAGAGGGGGTGAAAAGAAGATGGGGGGGCCCAATGGAAAAGTCCTAAGGAGTGTAACCAAGCAGGAAATGGAGAGCTGGCAGTGTAGGTACCCTCCTGTCCTCTGCCCTCTAATCAGAGGGTGCTGATGAGGTGTGAGTAACCAAAATTGGGGCAAAGCCTCCATGGGTCAAAAACAAGCAGAGGCCCTTTGGACTTCCTCACACAGACTTCAATGAGCATTTATTATGCACCTACTGTGCCGGCATGTCAAGAAGCATCAACTCTGTTCAGCACTGGGCCAAGCATTTCAAAAGCAGACTTTGCCCTCGATGGGGGAGGCAGGGGAGTCCAAGACAAATACTGACTGAATCCCTGGCTTACACTCCACTGTGGAAATTAAGTGTGGCACTTCCAGTATGGAAAATCCCTCCACTGCCACCAGCCTGAGGCAGGATTTGAACCCAGATCTTCCTAACTCTAAGACTGGCCCTCTATCCACTAGGCCAGAGGGGTCAAACAGACCAGGGCCACATGGGGCCAGGCCCACAACATTCCCAAGTGTAGGCCCAAACCAAATTAAAATGTACTTCCTATCTGATTTTAATGTGTTGATGTATTAACAAAAAAAGAAATTTATAAACATGTGGTTTTCTACGTCAATATGTGGTCTGCAAGGATCCTTATGCAGTTTGGTGGCCCTGGTTTCTAGCTGAGTCTGAGCCCCCACCAGGCCACACAGCCTTTCCAATCAGCATTCAGCCTCACAAGGCACAGGCCTACGGAGGACCCAGAGGGGCCTGATGAGTGAAAGGTGAATGAGATGCTTATTGGGGGATCGAAGGGAGAGCTTAAGAAAGACAGGTAAAGAATTCTTTATGAACCAACAGGGAAACTTAACTGCCTGGAGTACTCTAAACATGTTTTCATATTGGATTTCAGAAGAAACATCCTGGAATCCAGGCCCATGGCGCCTGTGCGGTCCGCCCACACAGCCCATGCCCTGGCTGGCTCTGCCAGCCACAAGGTCCTCATTCCTTCCCAGCCTGCGGAAAGGAAACTTTGTCTGTTCCAAGAGGCCTTCCTTGGGGGGTGCTCTCTCTATAGTCCCTGCAAGGATCTTCTGTAGACTCTTCCCTCGTCCCTAACGGCAATACATTACGTTTGTATATAGGTATTATACGTGCAAAATTTTATAAGTATGTGTGAATATGTACATATACACACATATCTATATACATATACACACATATCTACAAAGTGCTTATCTATCCATTCATCTATCAATTAAAATACAGTACCTCCCATCCCCTACCTGAAAGCTGGGACTGGATCTCATTTTACTTTTGGAAGACCAGGAGCCTATTGGCTTAATAAATGTTTTCTCTTAAACAGAAGCATTTAAAAGCCCCCAGTTCTGACGTGATGATACGGGATGTTTGCTGGCCCTGAAAGAAACTGTCAGCTCACACCTGTCCAAGCCCACAGGGAGGTCAGGAGATGGCCTGGCCAACAGGAATCCAAACAAAGTCCCCCAATTGCACCATGGATGGTGATCCTGATGGTTTAATCGCTAACCCAAGTGGCTAAGAAGGGGCTGGGTTGTTCATTGTGGGCCACCCTTTGGAGACAAACAATTATCCAACTCCCCGGGTCTGTGAACCACTCCAGGGCTGCAGAACACACACCCTGAAGGAGCATCCCTTCCATTCTTTCTCACCAAACACTCAGAATGCTCCTTCCTCCCTTGCCAGGATCTCACAGGTGTCAGGGACCTCTAATGGCCCTCACAGGGATGAACAGAACCCGCTCAACAAAAACCCCACAAGTGCTCCTCCAGAAGAGTCACTATGTCCGAAGGCAGCCCCTTTCAGGCTTACAGCAAAATCTCTGCTCTCCTCCTCTTTCTCCCTCTCTGCAACTGCTCCCAGTTCTTAGTTCTGGCCTCTGGGGCCAAGTAGAAGAAACATCTGCTCTCTCTTTCATGTGATAGCCCTTCAAATAGTTGAACACGGGTGTCCTTCCCACCACCCACACCCCTCGTGTCTACTTGGCCAAGTGCCCCAACCCCACCACCCACTCCTTCTCCTCCTCCTCCTCTGGCAAGGAACCCGGGGTCTGGTCATTTCCTTCTGGATGTGCTCAGAATTACACCTCATGTGCCAGATGGGGTGTGTCCAGGGCACAGGACAAGAGGATCACAGCAGTCTTCCAGCAACACTTTCAAAGCCCTTAACAAGATTAGGCCATACATGTTCATGCACAGTACTGGGTGCCTGCCCCAGAGGCAATCCCTAATTAGGACTCAGGGAGTGCCTAGCAAAGAAAGGTCAGCTCCCAGCTTCAGGAAGTACCACTGGTGGGCAAGGAGGAGGTCTCAGAGGATGGCCCAGGTTTGTAAGGGGTAGCCCTGGGGGAGTGAGGTCATTCTGAGGGCAGAGAGCAGCCAGAGC
This sequence comes from Trichosurus vulpecula, assembly GCF_011100635.1. Lineage (NCBI taxonomy): Eukaryota > Metazoa > Chordata > Mammalia > Diprotodontia > Phalangeridae > Trichosurus > Trichosurus vulpecula. Next base: position 23,527,360 of record NC_050577.1, read on the forward strand.
CAGGACAGGGCTAGGACAGGACAGGAAAGAACAGCATGGCTGGAGAGGATGTCCCTGCTCTGGATGAAGCTCTGGGGTGGGGGTGGGGGTGGCACGGCACAGCTTAGTTATCAGTTCAGTCCAAAGCAACAATCCTGGCCAGGACTGCCCCATGCCATGCTGAGAGCCCTCATAGTGACTGCAGGTGGCAGCTTCAGACTGACGGTGAGCCATACAAAGGGCATACAAAGTCCCCAGGCAGGCAGACACAAGGCAGATAGAGAAAGTGTCTATCACTCTTGTCTCTGTCTCTGCCCACCCCTCTACTCCCCAGAGAATTCTTTCCAGGCATCTCTCCAGGCAGTATCTGGCACACAGTAAGCATTTAATAAATGCTCTAAGCTTCCAAGGTCATCATTGGCTTTCCAAGCCCTGCCCCTAACTTCTTGGGTGAGCTGGAGTCAAACTCTTCCCTACTCAGATTACCTCACTCTCAGAAATGGAGAGAAAGTCCTACACTTTATTAACAAAGGCTGTTTTGTGTGTTGCCACCTTGGACTGTGGAACAGAATCTGAAAGAGCAGAGTCAGAGGGCCTGGGTTCAGGTCCTGGCTCAGTGTGACTTGGTCAAGTCACTTAATTCTTCTGGACCTCATGTGAAAGAGAGGAAGTGGCAGTGGGTAGAGGGCAGATCAAATGACCTCCAATGTCCATCCAGTTCTCAATTGGGGGGATAGAGGAGGGGATTCTTATGTCTTTTGTCCTGACAGCCTTCATTCCTCCCCTCAACACCTACAAGGGGCACATGCCCCCCAGATGCCAGGCTGCCCCCTGGACAGTATCTGGTCCTTCGGTCTCGTTCTCAGACAAAAGGCACAAAGGCCATCCAACCAGGCCCCAACTCCAAGTTTCCCAGCTTGTTACATCCCCTGGCAAAGCTTGGGCTTCACTGGTGGAGCCCTGAGAACCAGGGTCACCTTCAGCCCGTTGGAGGCATCCAAGAAGGAATGATGATGACAACGGACACTGATGTACCACTTTTACCCACGTGCACACAGCTACTTTGTGTGAGGGCCAGCTGGGAATCCAGCCTTCAGACCAGGCTGCTTTCCCAGAGCAGTCCTGAATATGACAATGACCTTGAGAAGTCTGGAAGCCACGACTGGGATTAGCTAGTAAAAGAAGTGGGGAGGCTTACCCTGAAAAAGAGAAGACAACCATCCTCCAATATTTGGCACAGTTACAGTTCCTGGCATACAGCAGGTGCTTAATAAATGTTCATAGATGGGTTGATCATCTACGAGCGCTGATTTAAGAGCTTACTATGCACTGTGAGGCTCCACAGGACAGAACATGGACCAATGGCTACAAGCTACAGGGCATCAGATCTCAGTTAAAAATAAGCTAGAGCTTTCTAGCAACCACGGAACGGAATGAGCGTCCCATCCCTAGGAGTGACCACCTGTTAGATGTGTTGTTTAGAGACTGGCAGGGAGGTTGAACTACACGGTCCTGAAGGACACCCCAACTTTTACATGATTGTCTGGACTCATTCATTCTACTGGGACTCGTATTGAATAACGTAGGAGCCACTGCCTGGATAAGTCTTTTTGTTATACAAAGATTCTATTGTTATAGAATTCCATTTTCCTCAATGTTTCTCAGACTAGAGGTTCACAGAATTTCCTTCCTAGTCAAACCCTTCCTTTTACAGATCAGGGCAACTGAGGCCCAGGAATATTACCTAAGAGAGGGGTCAGGATTTGAACCCAGGTCCTCTGACTTCTAGGCCAGGGTTCACAACTCAGGGAGAGGAGGTTTGTCCAGCAGTCTTCTGCATGAGTCTGGTACAGGTAAAAGTCTTCTTGACATAAAATGAAGTGGCATTTTTTTCAGCCTCCATTGGGTGTGGAGGTGAATGGAGCTGTGCTTCGCTTCGGTCTCTGGCTTTCCCTGTTGGGTGATCACCAGGTGGGATCTCCCTTCATACCCCCTTTAATCACCCTGGCTGTCAGTGCAGATCCGCTGGGGGAGTCTGTGAACTGGGCTAGGGAAAATGACACATTTATTTTAATTAACCTCAAACTAAAAATGAGCATTTCCTTCAATTGTGAAATCAAATATTATTCTGAGAAAAAGCTCCAAAGGCTTCACCAGACTGACAACCAAAGGAATTCAGGACCCCAAAAAGCTTAAGAGGACCTGGGGCAGATCCAAAGGGACCAAGAGTCTCTGAGTTGTCCCAGGTCCTTCCTGACTCCCTAACCAGCCTTCTCTCTGTTTCTGCCATGCCACGTGCTCTGTTAGGAATCAGGGATACTGAAAAACAGTGCTCTAAACCTAGTAAAGGCACCACTGCCCAGTCCCAAATTAGAGAGGGAGAGGGAGGGGCGCACTTTACAGGGACAGGAGAAGTTCTTTGGGAAGGGGCTAGCCTGAATAGTCTCCAGGATCGTGCTCCCTAACGCCCCTTCTGACCTCTCCTCACACTTCCTCCCTACATAGCCCAGTACTTAAGGCACAGAAGAGGTCAGATGACTGTTTTTGCACTGTGATCTTTGCTGACTATGAATGTCCTCAGTTTATTATTGTTATTAATAATAATGTCTATTTTTAAAGGGTAGACAGCACGTTCACTAATATGGCCATTAATGTCTATTACCCAGAGAGAGCATCCACTGCTCAGATCACTGATGCACTATGTAGCACTATACTGTGCTACATAATTCCACAAGAACATTCCCTTTCAGCCCAAGCACTGTTCTTGAGCCCCTGAAGGCCCTCAGTCCTTGACCTCCTTCCTCCTTTCCAGGCTTCTTGCCCCACCTGGCCCCTGCAGGTCCTGCCTTCTGACAAGTCTCCAGACACTCACTGCCAGCCCCTTCCCTGGCTGGCCCCCTGCTGGGAACGCTGTCTGGATCATGTCTTAATGCAAGTCCCCCCCTTCTTTCCTTGTCCTCCTACATCTAGGGGCCTCCCTCTGTGGATTACATCCCACTGAATGTGTGTGTGGTTCATCTGTATGGAGCTGTCTGTCCTGTTAGACTGGGAGCTCCCTGAGAACATGGGCTTCTTTGCCATTCTCGGTATTCCCAGAGCGCTTGGCATATAGTAGGTGTTTAATGAATGCTTGTTGAGACTAACTGGGGGGGTCTTGTTGGGGGAAAAGAGAACAGAACATGAGGAGGAGAGTGGCCTAGACAGTCCCCTCCAACTCTTAGACATTTGAGTGACAGCTTGAATGGGCAAGAGGTGGGTGGGGTTTTTTCCCCTCCTAGATTAGAAGGCTCCAATGGGGGAGGTGGGGAGAGAATACTGGATTCAGTTACTGGTCTCCTAACCACTTCCTCTAGTCTTTCTTCCATCTGCAGGGAGATAAGTGAATCTTCCCACAGAATGGATAGAAGCCTCTATCCCTTTAAGCATCAACATCTTCGTTCATGAATCTGGACAGAAACTGAAAGTTTGTTCAATAGGACCTCAGGGTAGCGTATTTCACCCTTCCTTGACTGCGGGTACGCTCACAGGAGACCACCGCATTCCCACACTGCAGCACCCTGTATGCATCCCTCCGGCCGCCCATGGCAGGACCCACCCAGCAGGCTGATGGGCCTTCCTCTGGACTTTATGAGGATCCCAACGCCAACCTCCACGCTGCCCATCCCTCTCCTTTTTGTGAACTCTGATGCCCCAATGTCTTTCCAGTCCAGATGTTTCAGCGGCGCCCAGAGTAGCCAGAGTACCCCAAACTTACTCAGCAAGTTATGAGGGAGCCAGGACTAGAAGAGAGTGATGCAGGAAACCTACCCCATAGGGTTATTGGGAGGGTCAGATGAGATAATGTTTGTAAAAAAAAAAAAGCACTTCACACAGTGTCTGGTAGACTGTAGGAGCTTAATAAATGCTAACTGCCTGACAGAAACCCCTTATACCCTATTTTGCTTTTAAAAGGAAGGCACCACAAAGGTATATGTGTGTGTGTGTGTATGGGGGTCCCATCTGGTCCAGCTCCTCCCTCCCACCCCAGGCTTTAAAGCTGTTTTTCTTTTCTATATTTGGTTCCTCCTCCCTCGCCGTGAGGCCGGCAGCCCTCACTTCACTGCCAGCAGTGGGCCTGCCTCCAGCAAGCATCCTGACCTCTAATCTGCTCAGGCCTAGGAAGCCAGGAAACAACCAGAGCTGGGCTCCCACCGGCCCTTCACGGCGACGTCACATCAAGCAACAGCAAGGGACAATACCATGATTCCCACTTTACAGACGAGCAAACAGAGACTCAGTGCAGCACCCACAGCCTCATGGAAGGGAAGAAGCATTTCTATAGCACCTACTATGCGCCATTATCTTGTTTGATCCTCACAACAACCCTAGGAGGCAGGGGCTATTATTATTATTCCCATTTTACAGCTGAGGAAACTGAGGGAAATGGCAGTTAAGTGACTTGCCCAGGGTCACATAGCTAGTGCTACCAGCATACTCAGGAGTTCTTAAGATTTTGTTTACTATTTTAATAACTATTGCAATATAATTGATTTCCTTTTCAGTCCTATTTTATGTGATTGAAAATGTTATTCTGAGGAGTCCACAGGCATCACTGCCAAAGGGGTCCAGGGACACAAAAGAGGGTGAAGAATTCCTGCACCAGACTGAAGTACACATTTTCTGAATAAGTTGGATGCAGCCATTTGTTTGGTTTAACTATGCATATTTATTACAAGAGTCTAGTTTTTCTTTTTTTTCCATGGGGGTAGCATGGGGAGAGAAAATAAATTTTTAAGTTAAGAAAAATTTTAATTGTGAAAGAAACCACTTAATATAGAAGGCTTTGTTGAATTGGATAATGTTAAAAAAAATAGTAATAACCACAGAGACAACCAAACTCTGGTCAAGTTCAATTGTCTACTTTCATGTCAATTACTTTCACTTACTCAGAGACAATAAATGCTGGTCAATTACAATAAACAATTTTACTTTCATGTCAGTAACTTTCACTTGCCCAGAGACAGCCAAACCCTGGTCAGTTACTAAGGTTACTGTTACTCTCACTTGCCCCAGTTAAAGGAGCTATCTCTCTTTCCTATTAACAACTGATTTAACTTTTCTTCCCAATCTTTGATGAATGCAGTCTCTGTTTTAGTAGGGGCATTTTTGGATTATATTTTGGAAAGTCTAAACAAAATGTCACAATGAATTTTTTTTTAAAAGTTGTTGAATTGGAGTGACATAGCTAATGTCAGAACCAGGTAGGAAACTGAGGAAGACAATCAAGCTTGTTGATATACAATTATACAGAAGAAATAAAGAGTATGTCAACATTTGGAAAAATTCCTTAAATTCCACCCACGTGATTTCGCTCCTTATCTTACAGTCTTATCAAGAGTTAACCAAGGCTTGGGAAGTTAACTGAACCACTCATGGTCACAAAGCCGGTGAGTGAATTCAGGGGCAGGATTTGAACCCAGGTCTTCCTGACTTCAATTTCAGCATGCACAATACTATTTGTCCACAGAAAAGTAACAGAAGTGTAAATACTGGCTCTGAATGACACATTTTGTGACTTAAAGTTCATGGACTACACACTCTCTTGCTTAAGCAACAAGCACTTATAAAAAAATCCCTACTTCATGGCAGGGCTAGGGACAGAAAGACAAAGAATAAAACAGGCTGTCCTCTCATGTGATGAGGGCCCAGTCTCTGGGAACCCCCTTGAATCTGGAATACAGTCTCTGGGAGCCCCCTTGAACTGTCCTTGAATCTTCCAACTGGATCTGGCCTTCCCCTAAGGCCACAAGCCTCACATTATCATTAGGCCCAAATCTCTACCTAGCCTCGCCCTTTGTTGTTCAGCTACTTCCCACCCTTAATCCCATTACCTCACCTTGCCCTCCTTGGACTTCCCCTCAAGACCCTCCCTAAACCCCTCCTCTAGTCACCCCAGACCACCCCTCAATCCCTCCTACAGTCTTTGTGTATATAATCTCTATCTTGCCTCCATGAAGGTGCTCAGATTCTAATTCAGTAGGTTGAATCTGGCGTCACAAGGTGGGGGGATTTCTTAAGACAGCCCATTGTGGTGAATCCCTAATAAACTTTCTCTTTTCCCTTGGCTGAGAAGGCTTGAGTCGAATTCTTTCGGCAGGACCCGGTGCGTCAATATTTCGGGGTGCTGAGCACCCCTCAACCTTTTACCTCTTCATATGGAGCTTACATTTCCAGAAACATGAGGGGGCTGGTGGGAGGCGGCAGACGTTCCTAGTACTTTCTTGTTAAGGGCACCTTGACAGAAGCATTTGTAATTTGAGACTGAATATGAAGGATGATTGCAATAGAAATATGGCAACCAGACTCCTATCGGGATATGAGTTGGGATCTGCAGCCTGCGCTGTGACTCACAGGGTGACTTCAGACAACCCCCTCCCTCTTCTAGGCCTCAAGTTTCCTCCTCTGCAAAGTGAAGGGGTTGTGTGAGGCCTCTTTGAGCCCTAGGATGTTCCTGCCAACAATTCTGTCCACTATTAAAATCAACTTCTATGGCTGCCCTACCCTCCCTTGGATCACCTTGTAGCCCATCACTCTGAGTCCACTCAGTGGTTCAGAACACTCCGTTAATGAAGGTGGAAGGTGGAATACAGCAATGGCCCTGCCCTGCCCCTGGCTGACTCTCAGAGCTAGGAGAACTTGAAAGAGTGTGGTTCAATGATTAACAATTCATTCCCACTCCTAGAAAATCAACTCAAATGACACCCTGGACTGGCCGCTACTATGACAACTACTACTGGTAAATAAAAACAACTCACTTTTAGAGCACTTTAAGGTCATGAGGCCTTTGTTTGCTCACAATAAATAATAAATAAAAACAACAACGGCTAGCATGTACATATGGCTGCAATGTTTGCAAAGCATTTTATAAACATCTCGCTTCATCTTCACAAGGAAGGAAACAAGCATTTATTAAATGCCAGCTATGTGCCAGCTGCTAGGCTAAGCACTTTACAACCATTATCTCACAACAACCTAATAAAGGTAGAGGTAGAAAGATCAAATGATGTAACAGATTGCAAACTTTAAAGCTAAGTGGTGCAGCAGATGGATTGCTGGCCCTGGAATCAGGAAGACTTTGAGTTCAAATCTTGCCTCAGATATTTACTAGCTACGGGATCCTGGGCAAGTCACTTAACCACTGCCTCATCTGTAAACTAATAGCAGCATCTACCTCCTGGGCTCTTGTGAGGATCAAATGAGCTAACCTTTGTAAAGCATTTTATAAATGTTAAAACACCATATAAATGCTACTACCACTAGCTACTAAAACACTACATAAATGCTACTACCACTAGCTACTAAAACACTACATAAATGCTACTACCACTAGCTACTAAAACACTACATAAATGCTAACTATTATTATTAAATAGAGTATTTATTAAGCACTTATCATGTGCCAGGCACTGGGGATACAAATATAAGAAACAGCAAAATGGCCCCTGCCCTCAAAGAGCTTCCATTCAAATGGGGGAAGCCGGAAGTGGAGGAGGAGCCCAGGAGGGTTATATCCTTGGCTATAGAGTAAGAAATGTCAGTTCCGGACAAGCTTAAGACAAAAATTCACCTCTTAGAGCTGGGGGAAGAGTCCAAGTTTCCACTAAGAGGGAGAGCTGGGGGGTGGACACAGAGCTTACAATCAGGAAGACTGTAAGGCAGAGCAAGTTTTACACCCATTTTAGAGATGGAAGAAACTAAGGCCCAGAGAGGTTAAATGATTCACCACCACCACTGACCCACAAGGGATCTCACAATATTGATACCAGACTTAATAAGGAAACCTACTCAGCCAATTCCACTGCAGCTCACAATTCCCAAATTCAAGTAATCTGCTGCTAGCCACAGCTTCCAGGTGACTGGGATTACAGGCCTGCACTACCCTCTCATTTTAGAGATGAGGAAATAGACCCAGGAACATAATTAGTCATCAGCCAAACTGGGATTTAATTCCAAGTCTCTTCCCCCCTTAATTAAACCCCATGGTCTCTCACAAGCAGGAGCAAGAGGATGGCTGCCCACTTGTACCAACAAACCCACGGCTTCAGAAATCAGCTAAGATGAAGGCACAGCCTGATCATACCCGAAAGGAGGGAAAGCAATGAATGTCCTTCCTTCCTCTCCCAGCAACGCACAGCAATCCTGTGGAGGGGACTTCTGGGGAGAAGGAGACAAGGAAAAGAGAAGGGTGGAGGGCTAGAGCTGTGAGGGGCTGCTGAGCACAGCCTGAGCCTAGACCCACTTGTAAGGGAGAACAGAAAGACTGTCAAGCCCAGCTTCCTCCATGGAGGGATGAGGGGAAGCAGCATGAACTCAACCTTCTTTTCTCATCTGGTATACTTTCCCCAGACGCCCTCTCACTTTACAGGTGAAGAAACTGAGGCTGAGGGAGGTTCTGAAGTTTGATTCAAACTCAGGTATTCCTGTGCTACCTAGCTGCTAGAGTTAACTCTGGAGGAAAGTTTAGGAGAGAAGAGGTATTAATCTGACTACCAAACCGAAGGTCTACAGAGCTGTAGTGCTGACTGACCTCATTGTTGTATGCCTGTGAAACCTGGACAGTCTACCAGCACCATTCCAGGAAACGGAATCGCTTCCATTTGAATTGTCTTAGAAGATTCTAAAGATCACCTGGCAGGATAAGATACCAGACACTGAAGTCCTTACTCAAACTAAACTGCCAAGCATTCAAACAGTGCTTCAGAGAGTGCAACTCCAATGGGCTGGCCATGTTGTTCGAATGCAAAATGTACGCTTGCCAAAAAGGTTATTTTGTGGAGAACTCACACAGGGCAAGTGCTCATGTGGAGGTAAGAAGAAGCCATACAAGGACACTCTTAAGAACTTTGGGATTGATTGTGTGACATGGGAGACACTGACCCAGGACTGCTCAGCATGGCGTGCTGTGCTCTATGAGCAAAGCAGAATGGAAACACCTCAAAGGAAACACAGGATGCACAAATTTAGAGAATCCACCCCAAATGTTCACACGGACCATTTGTGCCCGACCTGTGGCAGAGCATTCCAGGCTCATATTGGTCTGATCAGCATCAGTTGGACACATTGAAACCTGACTCTAGCACAGTGATCTCATTCTGGTCCTCTTTGAGGGTGAAGGACCAACTAACTGCTAGAGTTTAAGGTCCACTATTTAATAGCTGGGAGATCCTGAGTTAAGTCCCTTCCCTTCTCTGGGTCTCAGTTTACTCATCTGCAAAATCAAGGTGCTGGGTCTGGAGTCAGGAAGACCTGACCTCAAATTTGGCCTCAGACAGTTAGTAGCTGTGTGCCCCTCGAGAGTCACCTGACCTCTGTCTCCCTCAGTTTCCCCTGCTGTAAGATGAGGATAATAATGGCACTATCTCCCAGGTTGCAGTGAGGAACAAATGAGTTAATTCTTATAAAGAGCTTTATGTAAAAGCCAGCTATCTACACTCCCATCTGGTTCCTCACATGCCAGGTCATTCTACCTGGCTGGAATTGGCAAACAAGTATGTCCTGGGCCTCTTTTCAATTCTGCCTGACCTTTTCACTTTTTAAGAGGAAGTGGGCCCTGAACACCGGCACAGCAGGCACCCACTCCAGCATCTCCACATGAGCAGTCAGATCAACTCAGGCACAAAAACAAAAGACTTTGAGGGTGGGGAGAAATATGAATAGCCTAAAACAATATGGGGCACATACCTGTGCCAAGCAGAAGGTTACCACTCCCCAAAGTCAAAACTTCTTCCAGGATTATGTAAATCGTCAGCTGGGCTCAAGGGTAAAGGCAGGTCACCCTGGCCAAGCAGTGGCCTGGTGGGGCAGATTCCTAAGGTTCCTTCCAAATCGAAATCCTCTAACTCCTAGAATACGCAATCCTCTTCTTAGCACACTCCCCCCTCGGCACCCCTCTTACAGTAGGGGGTATCCTGGACCCCCTTGGGTAGTCTGGCAGAGCCCAGGTACTCTCTTCTGAGAAAATGCTTTTAAATGCACAAAACAAAACAGACAAGATTAGAAAGGAAGCCAGTTATACTGACATACAGCTATAAACATATTTTTAACAACAGACTCCAGATTAACAACACCAGCTGCTACAAAGGAGCCAGAAGGTGTCCCGGTCCTAACTCTTAGATGGGGACTAAAGACTGGGTCCCAAATCAGAGTATAGAAAGGTCTGAGTCTGAGAGCTTATTCACCCCATACACATACACCCATTCCTTTCTGGTGGTCTGTACAGATTCGAAGATCATTCAATCAATCAACATTTACAAAGTGCCTACTAGGTGCCAGGCCTTGTGCTAAGCACTGGATCGCAAAGCCATGATAAAAGTTATGGTCCAGGATGGTGATGGCCTGGTCCCCAGGGGACTGGGGCCATCCACACGTGTTGGGAAGAGGCTCAGAACTCCTGCTCATTTCTTCCCTATAACTACTGCTGGAAGTAAGGTGTATTGAGCAGCCAGTTACTGCCAAAGGCAGATAGATGCCCCCTCATCGACTGCTTTGCTTCCCTGCATACAGTAGGGCAAGGGTGATCAAGTATTAACTCCGGAGGTGGGAAGACCTGGCTTTCATCGCCAAGTTAGGCACCTCCTGGCTGTGTGGCCCTAGACAGCCCAACAAGCCGGTGAGTCTCTTTCCTCATCTGTAAAAGGGAACAGTAACCATGTACCTCATAGGGCTGTTGTGTGCTTTGAATGACAAAATGCTTTGCAAACCTAAAGGGCTAGTTATCGTTTTTTATGATCACGGGAAAGTCCCCTGCAAAGGCAGTTGGGGGGGGGAGATGGGGAAGCTGAAAGGTCAGGGGCAAACTTGACCCTAAGAAGCAATCTCTTGGGCTGTTAAACAGTGAGGCTCTCAATAAATAATACTTGGCATCTGGTACCAGTGCCACATGGGGACTGATACCAATGGAAACACGACTTCCTGATATGTGGCAATAGGGAAGGACTCCCGGGGCTCTGTAGGCCAGCCCAGCCGCAGGAGCACCTGCTGCCTAAGCAGTCCCACGCAGGAGGCGTGTTAGGGAGAAGGCCCCACAGCAACAACAAAAAGTTCAAGACAAACTCAGATCTGAAGGGACCTCAGAGGTCGAGTATGTTTTACAGAAGAGGAAACGGAGCCCTGACAGCGGTTTAGTGTCTTCCCCACACAAGTCTGTACTTGAACTCAGACTGTGCTGAGCTGGGAATGAAGACACAAACACAGAATTATGTTCAAACTTGAGGAACTTAACATTCTAGCAGGGGAGGCCCAAGGACACAGACGAATTCATACTAAGATACAAAGTAATTTCAACGGGGAGAATGTTTCCAACTTGCGGGAACGTGGGAGAGAAGGAAATTTGGCAAAGCCTAGAGTAAAGCTAGGGCTTCTACTAGTGGGTAGGGAAAAGGCAGGGCATTCCAGGTACGGAACCTGTCCTGGGCAAAGGTAGGGAAGCAGGAGATGACTGATAGTGCTGGGGGATGAAGAAAGGGAGCAGCATCCCGGGCAAGAAGGCCATACCTTGCAGCCAGCAACCAGAGTCCGAGTACAGAAAAGGGGATGGCGTTTGGAAAAAGGAGAAGTGAGCTCCCCAGTCACAGGAAAGCTGCACCTCTTCCTCCCCCTCTCGGAAAGTCATGTCTCGAGGCTCGAGCCTGGGAGGATGGAGGCCAAGGGTGAGAGGGCAGAGCCTTCTCCCAAATTCAACGTGCAGATGCTGCCCGGGCCGGCCTCAGCCCTCCTAGGCTGCCCAGGCTCCGGCCCTCTTCGGTGGCCATGGAACGCAGGTTCACAGCTGGGTGGGAAATACCACCCCCCCGAATTCCTTCCTGCAGACACCTGCCATGCAGCGTGCGGCCCCCAAACACCAAAGCCCCTTCGATTCTCCATCCATACGTAGCTCCCCCGGGGCTACACAAGCCGGGTGAGGGCAAAGGATCGGAGGTAGGAAACGGCCCAGCTCCCCGTACCCTCGGCTGCGCAGCCCCCTCCCAAACGGAGCGAGGGGCTGCTCCCCTCCCGGGGCGAGGGTGTCAGCGGCCGCAGAGGAGTGCGGGGCACAGAGGGGCTCCCCCCAGTCCGTGCCCACCCGCGCCCGTGGGCTGCAGGGTCCTCCCTGGTCCCGGGTCGTCTCCAGTCCGAGGCGTTCCCCGCCCCAGCCCCGCAGGGCAGCGCAAGGCGCGGGGCCGGACGACTGGACGCCCAGGCCCGGCGGGTCCGGGGGTAGGGGAGCGTGGGGCGGGGGCCGCGGCTGCTCCCTCCTCCCGCCCTCCCTCGCTTGCTCCCACCCCGCCCGCGCTCACCAGTTGCCCGAGCCCACGATGCACACTCTGAGAGGCGCGGCTGCCATGGCCGAGAGCCGGGAGAGCCCGAGGGACGAGGAGGAGGCGACGGCAACAGCAGCAACAGCAGCACCTCCGAGGGGCCGCAGCAGCAGCAGCAGCCGCCGGGCCCAGCCCCAAGTACCCGCCGGCAGGCCCCTCCCCAGGGCCGCCCCAACCCCGCCGCCCCGCCCTCCCAGCCCGGCTCGCCCAATGGCCGCCCCACCCCGCCCCTCCATGGTACGATGGACAGACGACGGATGGAGGCCGGACTCGCGCGCACGCGCCCCGCGCACGCGCACGCGTCCCGCCCCCGCGGTGCCCCGGGGGACGCTGGGACTTGTAGTTGTCAGCCGCCCGACGCTCGTAGGCGGCGCGGAGCCTGGGCAGGGGTGCTCTGGGGGGCTCGGAGCTGCGGGAGCGTCCGGTGGAGGCTTGAGAGGGCCAGGGGGCCAAACTATGCGGGGAGGGGAGGGGCAGGGGAGCGACCCTAGCATCGTAGCTGCAAGGGCCTCTGTTGACGTCATCGTCGACATCTTCAGCCTCATCATCATCATCTACCACATAATCACGAACCATAATAGTAAAAATTAGCGCTTCCATGCCCTTCGCGGTTTGCAGAGCGCTTTAAATGGAGAAGCTCATTTTATCCTGACACCAATCCTGGGAGGTATCCCCATTTGACAGATGGAGAGACTGAGGCAGACGGGTTGAGTGCTAAAGCCCAGGGTCCCATTCAGACTCAGGTCTTCCCCACTCCAAGTCTGAGGCAGTATCCACCAGTGACACCTCGCTGCCTCTGCATCGGTTTGTTGAAATCCTCCCATGTTCTCCAACAGCTTATTTAGGCGTAGCCCCTAAGCAAGTGGATTTCCTTACAGTCCCTCTGTGAGGTAGGTAGTGAGCTCTTGGTTTTTTCGTCCAGTGAGTTCACTGGTTCAGGGAACTAACTCCCTCCACCAGGGCAGATCAGTGCCTGCCTTGGAACTTGGGGACGGCGAGAGGTTGTGCGGTAATTTGCTCCTAGTCAGTATTAGAGGTGCGGGGCACTTGGACCCATTCTTCTGATTGGACCCAAGTCCGGCCTCATTTCCCCCTGAATCGTGCGCCTCCTAGTGCCCTGTTAGAATACTCCTCGGCTGGTTGGTTGGCGATCCTTTTCCTGACTCAGCATTTTCCCTGGTTGTCCCAGGGATTCTCCTCCCTGCTCATCTCCTCTCAGGCTCTTCTACCTCCTGGCTTTCCTGCTTTTGTCAAGTCATCTTCCCCATCCGCCTTAACCATCGTGCTTTCCCTCTGAGATATCCTTCGTTTATATTGTCTGTGTCTTACAGTTTTCGACCTGGTGGTTTACAGGTGATCTCTTTCACAAGACTGAGAGCTGATTGAGGATAGAGACCGTGTCTTTGCCTTTCTTTGCATGCCCAACACTTAGCACCATGCCTGGCTCATAGTAGGTGTTCACTAAATGCTCATTAGATGTCTTGACTTGCTGAATACCTCCAATGCACAAGTGGCCAAGGTCACTCAGGAGGGATGCCTAGACTCAAACCTAGCCTCCTCCAACTTCAAACTTGGTATTCCTTTGGCTAAATCAAGCTGCCTCATTGCTAGGATTTTAACAGGGGCCTCTTAACCCGTGGTCCATAGACCCCCTTGGGGCTCGATGAACTTAGATAGAAAAAAATGACATCTTTATTTCAATAGAATTGGCTTCCTTTGTAATCCTCTGCATTTTATTTGATGCATTTAAACACAGTGCTCTGAGAAGGGGTTCCTAGGCTTCAGCAGGTTGTCAGAGGGCTCCAGGACACGAATCCTGGAGGTAGAGAGACCCTCCAATCAGACAGTAGAAGCTACTAAAGAACCATGATATTTGGACTCGGCAAAGTCAAGACAACCCCTGGCAAGAGCTGATCCCACATAGGATCTACAGCCGGATGGGACGTTATAGATTATTTAGACCAGAGGTTCTCCAATTTTTGGTCTCTCTTTACACTCTTCAAAATGATTGAGGACAGACCCCAAAGAGCTTTGGTTTATGCAGTTCTATCAATATTTACCATATTAGGAATTAATATTGATCCATCTTAAAAAAATCTATTCACTAAAAATAACAAGAATAAACCTATTACATGTTAACATATTTTTATGAAAAATAGCTATTTTCAAAAACTCAAAAAATTAATGAGAAGATGACATTGTTTTATTTTTTAAATTCAATTTTCTTTTTTTTGGCACTGAATTTTCTTCCTCCCTCCTCTACTTCCCACCCATTGAGAAGATAAGAAAAATAAAACCAATTACAAATATGTATCATTATGCATGTTTTACATATTTTTGCAAATCTCTTTAATGTCTCTTTAATGTTTAATAGAAGACATCTGGATTCTCCTATCTGTTTCTTTGTTCAGTCTGTTGGGGTAAGTTGTTTTGGCTGAAGTTCTAGACAAAAAACAGTACCCTGGCCTCATGAAGATATGTAGTTGTAAAAGGAAGGAGTTTTTTAATGGGCAAATGACATCTTAGTACTATTATGAAAATGGTTTTGGCTTCACAGACCACCTGAAAGGGTCATAGGGGCCCCAAGGGTCCAAAGTCCACACTTTGAATACTCAGATCCAGTCCAAGCTCATCTTTTTTTAGAAATGAGGGAGCTGCCTCAGAGAGGCGATCTGTCCAAAATCACACAGGTATTTCATACCCAGAGCCAGAATTCAACCCTAGGTTCTCTGAATTCAAGTCCAGCGTAGATCAAAAAATAGGTAGATAGGAAAGTGGGGGGGGGGGGGAATGAGAGAGAGAGAGAGAGATGAGAGAGAGAGAGAGAGAGAGAAGGGAGAGAGAGAGAGCGACCGAGAGACTGAGACAGAGAGAGAGGGACAGAGAGACAGAGAGAGAGAGACTCACACAGAGAGACAGAGAGAGAGAGAAAGAGAGAGAGAGAGACTGAGAGACTGAGACAGACAGAGACAGAGAGACAAAGAGACAGAGAGAGACAGAGAGACTGAGACAGAGACAGAGAGAGAGGGACAGAGAGATAGAGAGAGAAAGAGAGAGAGACTGAGAGACAAAGAGACAGAGAGAGACAGAGAGACTGAGAGAGAGACAGAGAGAGACTGAGAGAGAGACAGAGACGAGAGAGAGAGAGAGAGAGAGAGAGAGAGAGAGAGAGAGAGAGAGAGAGCACAATAAAACATTTTTAAAGGCTTACTATGTGCCAGACACTGTGCTAAGTGTTGGGGAAACAAACAAATATAACAGTTTCTAAAGAAGAAAGGTAACACAAAGAGAAGCTAGAAAGCTGGGCTTGGAGGGAAGGGTAGAGCTGTCCAGGAGAAGGAGGAAGAGGAGGGACAGGAGAAGAAGGAGAAGTCTGGGAAGTAATCCCAGGCATCAGTGAAGTAAAACATGGTGGGTGAACAGGCCCAAGGGGCTGTGGAAAGTCTGGAGAAATCTAGAGCTGAGTAGGCATAAGTAAGGGATGCGTCTCTGTATTATACATAATACATACCCTTCCCCACTCCCCCAAACCCCTCCCTTGGCAAGACTTCAGAATGGCATGACGGCCTTGTTCAAAGATCAATATCATCAGCACCACTATAAACAATTTGTCACATTGGCTAATCTCCAAAATCTTGGGGAATTGTTTTATTTATTCATTTTAAAGGTTTATAGTGTCTTTTATTTTTACACCTCGGACATTTCAAAATATACATCCTTCACCATTAATCCTTCAACATAACATAACATAACATAACATAACATAACATAACATAACATAACATAACATAACATAACATAGCATAGCAAAACATAGTGCATTAGATCCCAAATTCAGAGTTCCCGAGGCCTCAGTTGGTCCCACTGAGTGAGCTCAGTGAATATCGGTTTCAAACTGTGCTGGATCATTTCTCTTCGGCCCAGCCATGGGAGGCCCAGCCACTGAGGCTGAACAAACTGAATTGTGCATTTCCCAGCCCTCCTGGGTTTGAAGCAGCAGCCATTGTTTTTATTGTCTGGAAACTGCGGGTGAGTCACTGAGAAGCCGGACAAGCAAAGCCAAGTAGTAAATACTTTGTTTTGTAGTTTCTTGCTTGTATGGATTTTTTACTCAAAGAAAATCAATTAATAAACATTTGTTAAGCATCTATTACATGCCAAGTGCTGGAGTACAAGTAAAAAAAAAGATAGGCCCTGCCCTCAAGGAGCTTACAATCTAATGGGGGAAGGCTTTATACAAAAAGAAGCTGAAAAGAGGGGGATGGTGGAGGAGGAGAAGGTACCTGATTTGGGCATGGGGGCATGGTGAAGCAGTCAGTCTCAAAGTAGTACAGCCAATGGAGAAATGAGACGCTCTGAGCTGAGGTCTCTCCTTAAATGGAGGTTTGATGTTCATGGTCACGCCCTCCAGTCAGAGGGGCAGAGGGTAGTGATGAGGTGGAATCCCACCAAGTCTGATGAGTGTATCCCAATAATGAGCTTCCTGGGGCATGAGGTTTGGGGAGTCAGTGAGAGAAGTCTCAAAACAGTTCAGCCAGGTGAGAAATGAGGAGAAAAGCCTTCTGTACAGGTGAATATGCTTTGTCCGTGCCCATGGAAAGTCGACTCCTTCTTGAAAATGCCATATGACTGGGACTTAATGAAATAGAATGCGTTCAGGGATGAGACAGGGTTTGCCGCCAGTGGGGCCTTGAGAGCTGATTTGTGGCCCGCTGTTGAGATTGGTGAAAACCAAGTGATTTAACCTGAGAGATCAAACACGGTCAGAGTGACTGGTGTGGGCAGAGGGCTGCGAGGCCTATGTGACAAATGCCCTGTCAGTCAAGAAGCATTTATTAAGCACTCACTGTTTGATTTGTACTTAGTGATAGGCACGAAATACTAGAAAACAACATTTGACTTGGGGGCAGTTAAGAGGAAAAATAAAACTTTTTGAATTGGGCTGAAAGTGTCCCGAGTAGCTCCAACGCATTTCTTCCTATATGGGTTACAGAAGGACAAGAAGAATGTTACTCCTGGAACACAGATTTGAAGACTGAGATAGAACAAAAATATACATTCACAAATAAATCAAGATATTCATAATGTAGAGATAAGGAAATAGCTAGAGGCTGAAACAACCCACCACCTTAATCCTAAAGAACTCTTAAAAGATGCTGAAAAAGAAATTCCTCCACTGAGATAGTTTAGGAGGGTCAAGGCCTATTTTCCAGTCACCTCCTGAAAAAAAAGTGTTGCCTTCAATACAGGAGTCGCTGGATAAAAAAATCTCCACCATTTTATCTGAGTCTGAGGAGTCCCCCGGTTCAGACAAAGCGGGTAGTAGCTTTCTGGTCTTAACACCTTAGCTGTAGTGACCTCCAGGATAAAGAGATATGATATGAAGCTTTAGGGTAACTAGATGGCCCAGTGGAGAGAGCACAGGGCCTGGAGTCGGAAGATTCATCTTCCTAAGTTCAAATCTGACATCGAACTTACCGTATGACCCCGAGCGTGTCACTTCATCCTGTCTGCCTCAGTTTCCTCATCTGTAAAATGAGCAGGAGAAGGAAATGACAAACCACTCCAACATCTCTGCCGAAAAACCCCAAATGGGGTCGTGAAGAGTCAGACATGACTGAACAACAGTAAGCACTTTATTTATCATCCTTAATGATAACAGTTGCAAGCATTTATACAGCACTTTAAGGTTCACAAAATGCTTTACAAAAATTATCTCGTTTTATCTTCATAATACTTTGGGAGGTACATGCTGTTATCCCCGTTGTACAGGTGAGGAACCAGGCAAACAGAGTCTGCCTGTCCAGGGTCACCCAACTAGCAAGTATCTGAGCCTGGATTTGAACTTGGGTCATTCTGACTCGTGATGCAGTGTTCTACCCAGGGCCACCTCTTTGCTTCTCATTTATGCATCTGTCTCTCTATCTATCCATCTGCCCGTCTCTATCATCTATATCCATCCACCCATCTCTATCATCTCTATCTATCCAGCAGCCATCTCTATCATCTGTATCTATCTAACCATATCTATTTATCATCTCTCTAGCTCTGTTCCTTCATCACTTATATCTATCTATCCATCCGCCTATATTAGTCTGTCTGTCTGTCCATACATCCATTTCTATCTATCATCTCTTCATCTGTCCATCTCTGTCCATCCATCTCTATTTTTCCCAAAATGAAATGTGTTGCCTCAGGGAATCATGGGTCCCCACTTGAAGGAGGTCTCCAAGCAAACTCGGGATGATCACTTGTAGCCTGTATGGTAGAGGGGATTCTCAGGCAGGTAGATGGTGAATCAGGTGGTCTTGGAGTTTGCTTCAGGCTCTAAGGTTCTGGAGTTCATTCAACAATTACCTGTAAGAAGCTTCTCCCTGGCTCCTGCCAGGACTATACTTAATCACAGCCTAGACAAACAAGTGCCTTTCTTCTTATTAAAACATGCATCTTATTGCCCCTGCTGCTAATGACAGGCTGTATAAATAAGCCACGGAATGGGAGATTTCCTCTCCGTACAGCAATCTTCTCAAATGAAATTGCTCATCTTCAATATTGCTAACAATGTCCCGGTGAGAGCTTCCAAAATCTTTGGCCAGAGAAATTAAAAAAGCCTCATCAAGAGAAGCAATCGGGATTTTCATCTTCCTTCCTTGAAGTGGAAAGCCCAGAGTGAGGGCAGTGAGGGAGCAGGAGATAGCTCCAAGTCTGGAGAAATAACTGGCAGGATTGTATTCAGCCTACACAAAAAACCATTAAGACACGAAAGAGGGTGGAGGGAACTCAACGCTCCGATGAAATGGGGTAGAATCTAGTTAAAAAGGCTCGGAGTGGGAGGCTCCCACTACTTGCTAACAACATGATCTTGGGCAAATGACCTCAGGTCTCCAGACCTCAGTTTCTCCACTTGTAAATAATGAGGTTGGACTCGACCATTTCAGCCGGGCCTTCCTCTTCTAAACCCGTGATTAGGCCATATTGCTTGGGCAGCCTGGGTGGGTGGAAAGTGTGTCCGTGTGCCACCTTGGGCAAGTCACATCAGTGCCTTAATTTTCTGATCTCTAAAAAGAGAGGCAGCACCAGCCAATCTCCATGGAACTCCAGCTCTGATACTCTGTGCACACTTGGTATCCTGACCAGGCAATGCACGCTTGGATCAGCTCTGTTCTTACTGGGGGCAATGTCAAGAGTCTAGAGCTTTTTTCAAAAGACAAACTCTTTGACTGAGTTTCATACAATTATGCACCCATCCACGTGCCTTTGTACGGGCTGTCTCCCCACGCCTAGAATCGTCCTTTTTCATTTCTGCCTCCTAGAGTCTCTAGTTTCCTCCAAGACTCAATTCAAATGCTATCTTCTACATGAAACCTTTTCTGATTGTCACTTAGTGCCTCCACACCAAAGTTACCTGGTATTTATTTTGGATGTGTGTATGTGCATATATACACACACACATATACATACATACCTACACATATGTCTATACATGTAAATGCACATATATGCACACATCCATGTAGATGCATCTGCATATACATGCAAAATAATATGTATAATAATTCATATAAAGAGAATAGATATATGTACATATATGTGTGGGCAACTAGGTGGCACAGTAGTTAGAATACTAGGCCTGAAGTCAGAAAGACCTGAGTTCAAATCCAGCCTCAGACACTTACTAGCTATGCAGCCCTGTGCAAGTCACTTCACCCTGTTTGCCTCAGTTTCCTCATCTGTAAAATGAGCTAAAGAAGGAAATGGCAAACCACTCCAGTATCTTTGCCAAGAAAACCCCAAATGGGGTCACAAAGAGTCAGATACAACTGAACAGCAATATATATGTGCATGTATATATTACATAGTGTATATTTTGCATACATACATATATGAGTTGTCTCCCCTAGGGCAGGGGCTGTTTAGGTTTTGTCTCTGCTTTCCCAGGGCCTAGCATCTTGCCTGGTCCATAGTAAGGGCTTATCATCAATTGATTGTACTGTCATTCCCAATCATACGCAAACTCTGGGTCCCTCCAAGCCTGGGCAAATCTGTTTCCTCAAATTCTGCATAGGCTCAGAAGTGCTCAGGCCATGCCCGACTCAAAGCAGCAGTCCAAGACAAGAATGGTTCCACCTCTTCTCCTGATTTCTCATGTTTCCTTGTAGAGTCTGAGTGTAAGGAAAAGGGGGACACTTGGCCCTAGCCTCCCGGCCTTGGGCCCCCTTGGCCCTCTACCAGACAGCTGGTGCCCATTCATCTGCTTCTCATTTAGCTTAGGGAGCTAGGTCTCCTTCCCTCTCTCCAGCTCAGCTCATGCCTCCTCCTCTCCTCTCCTGACTTACCAGCTCCCAAGTACTCAGTACCAAAGCTAGCTCTCCTCCCTCCCCCAAGACTTCCCCCACTATGCCCAGGCCAGTTTCCAGCATTTGACTCTTAGCCAGCTTCGGGAGTGGGCACATGCCCCTGCCTGCAGCTCCTTCCTGATGCTCTTCGAAAGGTTCAGGGAATGGCTAGCAGATCCCCTCCTTGCCCTCCTCCTCCCTTCTGTCTTCCTACCTCTCCCTAGCCTCTCACACAAAGTTATTCCTTTTTGATCATTCAAGCCCATGATATCCTGAACCTCAGGCCCTGGGCCAGAGGCACCTTGTTTTGCTTAGTAACTAGAGTGGCAGGTCCACCTCACCCCTCACACAGGCAAAGGGCATAGATTGCTAACACTGAGGAGAGTCCCGCACCAATGGGTTTGGGACTGGGTGATATAGGGCACCATTATATATGTCATCACAGACGATGCTAGTTATCCTGACTCGGATCAGGGGAGATTCAAGACCTCTTAGTGAGAAGCTGGGATAGAATGAGAGCCCTTGTGTGGAAAGGGACCAGAGGCAGAGCAGCCCAGTGGATAGAGATGAATTTGGACTCAGAGGACCCCAGGGCAAGTGGGGTGAGCCACTGAACTGGTGTCTCTCGACTCAGTTTCTTAATTTCTAAAATGAGAGGGATAAGGTAGACGTGCAGGGGGTATTAACCTGGGGTCCATGAGCTTTTTAAAAATATAATAACTGAATTTAACCTAATTAGTTTCCTTTGTATTTTAGGTATTAATTACATAAAATAATTTTTATACATTTGTTGAATTTTATGCAATAAAAACATTATCCTTAGGAAGGGTCCACAGCTTAACTAGACTGCCCAAGGACTCAAAAAAGTTAAGAACCCCTGGACTGTGGTGTCCCCTTCTAACTCTAAATAGGGAGAGAAGGAAGGGGTGGGGGTGTAGGGAGAGAAAGGGAAAGAGACAGAGACACAGAAAGAGGAATAGAGAGATAGAGATACAAAGAGGCAGAGATAACAGACAGAAAGACAGAGACAGAGAGGCAGAGAGGCAGAGAGAGAAACAGAGAGACACAAAGAGACAGAGACAGAAACAGAGAGACAGCCACAGAGACATACAGAGGGAGACAGAGACACAGAGAGACAGTAAGAGAAACAGAGAGATGGAGACACAGATAGACGAAGACAGAGACAGAGAAAAGCAGAGACGGGTTATGGGGTTATGGAACCTGAACTCCTATAAAGGGAAAGACCCTCAGTCCTTGAACTTTCTTACCCATTTCTGCTCTGGCATTTCCCTGAGTCATCAGGCCCATCCCAATAAAATTCTTTTGACTGTCCTTTCGCTGTGACCCTCTGACCCAGCCCAGCCTCTCATTGCCTCCACTTGGCCCTGCCACTCCTTGATCCCATCCCGATATTCCTGAAGTTTTAAAAACATTTTCTCTATATCAGTATCAATCTTGTCACTATCAAATGTTCCTATCAGATTCTTAGAATCTCAGCAGCCCAAGTAATAAGCCTCACTACTCTGAAAGAAGGCTTGAGTGGTAGAATTGTTTTGAGGCAGACCTGCCATGTACCCCTGGATTTCAGGGTTCTTAGCACCCTAAACCACAACAACAGGGAGACAGAGAGAGAAACAGAAAGACAGCCTCAGAGACATACAGAGAGAGACAGAGACACAAAGAGATAGAGAGACAAAGAGAGACAGAGAGACAGACAGAAACACAAAGAGACAGAAAGACAGAAACAGACAGAAAGAGAGAGACAGACCTGAAAACACAGAGACAGAGATACAGAGACAGGGAGGGAGAGGGGGAGGAAGAGACAGAGAGACAGAGGTGGATGACTAGCTAGGATAGGTAGATGGCTAGGTGGATAGATACACAGGCATCTAATTTCCTGCCCATCAACCTGCAATTTGAAGTCTTTGGGTTCTCTACCAAGCCCCCAGGTAACTAGCTCATCATTGGGAAATCTCATCATCCCGCAAGACCTAATCATTTGTTTGATATCATCAGCACTTTGTGCATCTCTGATTGTCCAGTGGAGCCACTGAAGTCCTTGCTTTAAGGAAAGGGCAGAGGGCAAGCATCTCCTCAGAATTCCATGTCCCACCTCACCCCACTCATTTTTGATCTCTTTGACCTTTCCCCGGAGCTCCTGTGCTACGTACCTTCTTCCCTTCCCCACCCCACCCCTATTTTCAGCTTTCTTTTATGTTGTCTTCCTTTATTAGATTGTAACCACCCTGAGGGCAGGACTGTCCTTTCTCTGGGCTAAGCACTGGGGATTTTCCTAGCCCCACAGTGCTTGGCATGAGGTAGGTTCTTAATAAATGATTACTGACTATTGACAATAGATTGATGGATAGATAAATGATGGAGCATTTATTGTTTCCTGTATGCCAGGCACAGGGCTAAGCTACTGATGGATCTAACTCTGTCACCCAGTGGTCCTCTGGTTCACTCTCTATCCCAATGAAGGCACTCAGAACCCAGGAGAGCAATGACTGGGCCTTTGGGACCTTTCCCAAGGGAGGCTGATGTTTTCTTCCAAATCTGGATTTTATAAGAAAACTGTCCAGAAGTGGGCTTGGTCTTCTATGGAGGTTTGCTAGGGGAATAGTGTAGTGAGTTGGTCTGGCCCTGGAAGCACAAATTTAGTGTTAGAAAGGACCTCAGAGGTCATCTAGTCCAATCCCCAACAGCCAAGGAAACTGAGGCACAGAGTTTGTTCAAGTGACTTACCCAGGGTTCAAACTGATGGCCTCTGAGCTCAAATCCAGCTCTCTTTCCAAGTCACCAAAATGCCTATTTTTTTTTTTATAAAGAACCTACTGATGGGGGATGGGACCTGGATCCTTAAAAGGAAAAGACAAGGTCTTTGCCCCTGAACTTTCCCACCTATTTCTATCCTTTCAGTGTGGCCCAGACCATACTTAGCTCCTTTCATTGTCTGCACCTGGCCCACTCTAGACTACATGCAGCTCATCAATTCCATCCACATCTTCCCACAGTCTTTTTTCTATATAAAAGTACCAATCCCCATTAAATTGCATAGATTCTTAGAACCTCACCCACTTCTATTGGCCCCACAATAAACACACTACTTAGACTGGAAGGCTTGAGTGGTCGAATTATTTCAAGGCAGACCCCCCATCCTGTACCCTTGCATTTCAGGGTCCCCAGCATCCCAAACTGCAACACTACTATGGACAGACAGACAGCATAGCCTAATGGATACAGGTGGGAACATAGCCTGGAAGCCCCTGATTTAAGTCCTGCCCCTGGTACATACCTGGCATAGCCCTGGGCAAATTACTTAACCTCTCTGGGCTCTAGAGGCTTTCTAAGATGATAGGTTGTAGAGAAGGTGCCACATTTGCACTGGTAAAGGGTGTTTCCTTACCTGGGAGCTTCCTACACTAATGAAATCACACCTCTAGCCCTTATCCCCACCTCTATCCTGCCTACTATGTGCAAATTGAAAGACTGAACAATCCCTACTCTTCAAAAAAAAAAACAACTTACATTCTAGAGAATGCAACTCAGCAGCACAAGGGATAGAATGCTGAGTCAGAAACAACCACATGGCCCTAGACAAGTCACTTACCCTCTCTGCCTCAGTTTCCTTATCTGTAAAATAAAGCTGATAATAGCACCTTCTTTCCAGGGTTGTTGTGAGGTTCAAATGAGGTGATAAATTTAAAGCAAAGCTTAAGGCACTCTATAAATGAGCTGTTTTCTTTATTTATGTGCCCAGAAAACACTAACACTGACAACTGAAGAATGTATCAGGAAAGGCTTCCCACAGGAGTCAAGAAGTTGTTGTGGTGGCCATGGTTGTTCAGTCATGTCCGACCCATTTGGGTTTTTCTTGGCAGAGATACTGGACTGGTTTGCCATTTCCTTCTCCAACTCACTTTACAGATGAGGAAACTGAGGCAAATGGGGTAAAGTGACTTGCACAGAGTCCCCACAGCTAGTAAGTATCTGAAGCCAAATGTGAACTCAGGTTTTCCTGACCCCAGAGCCAGGGGTCCCTCCATCTCACCGCCTAGAAGATTCGAGTTCAAATCCCACATCAGACACCAGGAAGCTGTGTGAGTCTGGATAAATCATTTGACCTGAGTGTCCGTTTATCTATCTGTAAAATGGAAACAAAAATGTTGCCCACCTCTCCCCAACTGATAAATGGTCAAAGGATATGAACAGGCAGTTTTTAGAGGAAGAAATTAAAGATATCTATGGTCATATGAAAAAATGCTCTAAATCACTGTGGATTAGAGAAATGCAAATCAAATTGGCTAACATGACAAAACAGGAAAATCACAAATGCAGGAGAGGATGTGGGAAAATTAGAACACTGTTGCATTGTTGGTGGAGTTGTGAACTAATCCAGCCATTCTGGAGAGCCATTTGGAACCATGTCCAAAGGGCTATAAAAATGTGCATACCCTTTGACCCAACAATACCACTTCTAGGGCTGTATCCCAAAGAGATCACACAAGTGGGAAAGGGACCTGTATGTACAAAAATATTTATAGCAGTTCTTTTTGTGGTAGCAAAGAATTGAAAATCAAGGGGATGCCCAATGGGAATGGCTAAACAAATTGTGGTATATGAATGTAATGGAATACTGTCGTGCTATAAGAAATGGGGAACAGACGGACTTTGTTACAACCTGGAAAGACTTATGTGATCTGATTCTGACTAAGGGGAGCAGAACCAGGAGAACATTACACACAATTACAGACACATGGTATCTGTGATGACTAACTTTGATAGACTTGGCTCTTCTCAGCAATACAAGGTTCTAAGACAACTCCGAAAGACTCATGATATTTCCAGAGAAAGAGTTATGGAGTCTGAATGCGGACTGAGGCAAACTATTTGCTCTCTTTTTTTTCTCCTTCTTTTTTGGTTTTGTTTCTTCTTTCTCATGATTGATTCCATTGGTTATAATTCTTCTTTACAACTTGACTATTGTGTAAATAAGTTTAATGAGAAGGTATATGTAGAACCTATGTTGGATTCCATGACGTCTTGGGGGGAGGGGGAGGAGAGAAAGGCGGAGAAAATTTGGAACTCAAAAACTTGAGGAACTGAATGCTGCAAACTAAAAATAAAAAATGAATTTAAAAAAAGTTATCCACCTCACTGGGTTGTTGAGGAAAGAAGTGCTTTGCAAACCTGAAGGCATGATTTAAAAATAAGCTACTATCACGATGCCACCTCTGCCTCTTCTGAATGTCCCTTTGTGGGTCCCTCTTTTGAAGGAGTGACTACCTTCTCCTTCATCTTTTAGTTATCTGTGTATTTGGCATTGTTAGTCCCTGGAGGGCCGGGACAAAAGGCACCAAGAAAGGAAGGGACCTCAGAGGTGATCTAACCCTTCCACCTCATTTTACAGAGGAGGGAAATGAAGCCCTGAGATGAGATGCTCCTTGCCCAGATGCATAGAGGTATGGTAGGTGGCAGAACCAGACCCTCTGATGCCCAATTCTCCTCCTTACTTCGCTGTGCCACAAGCTTTCCCTTCAGTGCATTTCTGCTTAGGGCCTGGTGTGGGCCGCTGAAAATTCCCTTCCTGCCTCCCCTGGTGTGGTGCCATAGAACGCCAGTCACACACCACACCAAGCGGGCCCATGGGGATTAGCTCAGCCCGAGTCAGGTTGGCAGGGTGATCTTTTAGGCAGACCAAGGATTCCGAGACCGAGGAGACCCAGCTTCTTATCCTGCCAGCACTTACTACCAGACTCACCTGCCTGACCCCAGACAAGTGGCTCCAACCATAAAACAAGCATTATTCATTTCCATTTTTATAGGCTATTTCCTCATCTATAAAACAAAGAGGACTGATTTATGTTTTTATAGGTATTTTCCTCCTCTATGGGATGAGGGACCTTGGACTAAATGTTAACTAAAGTTCTTTTTTCCTTTCGATCGCACAACCCTACACCTATCTTCCTTGCTCAGATTCTAGGAGCCTTATCCTTTGGATCAGATTTCCCTTCTAACCCCTCCTAGACAGGAGGGAATTTGTTGCCGACCTTGGTGTTTGTGTTCTCATAGTAAATTATTAAATTGGCTTCAGGGCCTAAAGCAATTTGGTGTGAGTCTGGCGACAGCATCAACCAATTTTGTGAGCTTGCTCTCCCCTAGGTATACAAACCACCCTGGGTTCAGACCCTCAAAGCTCAGAAAGCAAATTCCAGACTACAGAGAGATCCTAAGAAATGGAGGCCTTTCCTAGCTTGGATCATATAATAATACTCCCCTTACCACCAACTAGGAAGGAAGTTATTTTTCAAATAAATGTTTTATTGACTATTTTAAATATTGCTGTCAAAATCTCCAACTCTCCCTGCTTCTCCCCTTCCCCCATCATCACCCCTATCCCGTGGGACCTTGTCTTGCAACAAAAAAATATAGTTCAGCCAACAAAACCAACCTGTGTGCCTCATTCCATACCAGGAGTCCACCACTTTTCTACCCAAAGGGGAGAAGTATTTCTATACAACTCTCATTGAACCATCTGATGCCAAGACTGGTCATAACATTCAATAAAATTCTGATGTCTTTCAGAATCCTCCTTCCATAAAGAAATGCTAAAGCTGGTGTTGATAATTGGGGGCTTAAAGACCCCTCCCCCAACTAATTTCTGGATAGATTTCAGGGAGAAGGACATGGCAAACTACTCCCGTATCTTTGCCAAGAAAACCCCAAATGGGGTCATGGACAGTCAGCTGTGACTGAAAATGACCGAATAACAATGAAAGCAGATTTCAAGGGGTCTGTGAACTTGAATCACATTTTGTTACCTCTAGGTGAAATTTCGTACTTCCTTCAATTATTTAAAATCCTGATTCTGAGAAGGTTCTGTAGGCTTCGCCAGAGGGATGCGGGCCCAAAGAAGAAGAACTTCTCATCTAGAGGGAGGCAGGGAGCCAGAGAAGCCTAGGACGGCTCCTCTTCAGAGCCCTCCATTTCTAGGGGAGAAAGTCAGGGGACAGACTGAGCATCACTTAGTCAAGTTGCTCCTGAAACAGACCTGACTTTAGACCATAAACTAGTGACAGTTAAAAGTGGAAATGATTCGGGGCAACGATACTTTTGATTAAATCCCCTGCCAAGAGCTCGAAAGATGGCCGGGGCTGCCATCAAGACCAGGGAATAAATATACTATTTGTGGTGAATCGGAGCTCTTGTTGGAGGTTAGCCAGGGGCCAGGTCTTGAATCAGTATCTGTGACTCAGCTTGGGTCAATAGAATATATAAATGCTGGGATAAGGAAAACTTCCCATTGAAAGGGATGGGAGGATTAAGATTGGGTAGACAAAGGGATGTGCCCCAGCCTGCGTGAGGCTTTGGAGATTGTTTGATTCCAGAGTCTGGCTCAGACCACCTGCGTGACCTCGAGGCAATCATGCCCACTGTCTGGGCTCATGGGACCTTGATACCCCTCCTAATATCTATGATATTACATTGCCAATAACCCATCAATCAATCCCTCTTTAACACTGGCTTGTCTTTTTATGTTTTATCCATTTTTTAACACTTGATGGGCACCCAGAGAGGAACGTAGAATCACAGATCTACATCCCAGGGGTCATGTCTACCCCCCGCCCCGCTTTATTTTATAGATGAAGAAACTGAAGGTCAGGGAGGTTAAGGAATCTGCCTAAAGTTGTATGGCTCATGTTTTTGTGATAACAAAAAGTGCTGCTAGGAATGTTTTGAAATTCCTCCCTGCCTGTTTCTGTTTCAGTCTCTCCATCCCCCTCTCTTCCCTCCCTCCCTCTCTCTCTTGATCACATGCACACTATGTGTGTGTATAGATAAATGTGTGTCTATGACTTTTCTGGTTTTTGCCTTGATCCTCATAACAACCTGACAACTCTGGTAGACAGGTGCTATTATTATCATCCCCATTTTACAATGATGAAACCGAGGCAGACAGAGGTAAAATGACTTGCCCAGGATCACACAGTGTCTGAGGGTGGATTTGAACTCGGGTCTTCCTGACAGGAGAAAGTGTGCCATCTTGCTGCCTCTGCACAGATTGGACTTAATGACCTTTACGGTCCCCCTCCGGCTCTAAATCTATGATCTCATCCCTTGATGAAGTGTCCCATCTTCCCTAGGATGTAAGCTTGACAAGGACAAAGACCACGTTTTATGTGTTTGGGATTTCCCTCATTGCCTAGCACACTGTTTGTACTGGGAATTTAGAATATTCGTTGAACAGAATTTTAATGGGGATGGCCTACCCCTTTCCCTTCCCTCCGCTGGTGTTTAGTGGCAAATTTAGAAATTTAACAACCTGCCCCCATTTCCCCTTCTAGCAAGGGCTTGAGATTTCAGACTAAATCCGGTTGAGGCCACGGAGCTCCTCTAAGGCACGATGCCTGCCCCTTGGGTGGCTGCCGCCAGCAGGTCCAGTGGCCAAGACTTATTTCAGATGTGGAGAATAACAACAGCCCCTCCCACTGGACCGTGAGCTCCTTGGGAGCAAGACTCTCCTTTGCCTTGTGCGGCACCCAGAAGGTGCTTCATAAACGCTTTTTTACTTGATTTGACTCAATAGCTCACATTTACGTAGCATTTTAAGGTTTGTAAAGTGCTGTATGTATGTATGTATGTACGTATATACATATAATATATGTAATTATTATTATTTCACAAAATCCTCAAAACAACCCTGTGAAGGTAGGTTGCCACTATTCTCCCTAATTGACAGATGAAGAAACTGAGGCTAAGAGATTAAGTGACTTGTCCAGGGTTACTAGTAAATGTCTAAGGCAGGATAGCCTTTGTAATGCCAAGTCCAATGGTGTTCTCTTCTAAACCATCTCAAGCAGGGGTTCTTAATCATTGGAATGTTGAGGACCACCTTAGCAGTCTGATAAAGCATATGAACTCTCAGAATCATGTTTTTAAGGCATAAAATACATAATATTATATATAATATTATATATTAAAATATTGTATGTATTATATTATATGTTGAAACACACTTGTCAAAATATTTTAAAATACCAGTTCATGGACATCAGGTTCAGAACCACTGATAATGAGAATCATAGTCCTTCAGAGCTAAAAGAGGCCTTGGAAACCAAGGGAGACCATGCTACAGGATATGCTCAGTGGTGCTTTTTATTTAGAAAGAGCAAAAACATTGATGAGACAATAGCTCATGAATTAGTTCATATAATTTCAACTTAGGACTAATGAAATATTCCATAGAACAGGACAAAAAATTTGAAAATACTAACTACTTATGTATTTAAGGCATTAAATTTATTATTATAGTATATACAATTATTATTAAATTAATTCTTAATAGGAATAATTAATTTAGATTAAGTATTTAAATTTTTTAAGTACTTTACCATTAACTTAACTATTTAAACCCTGTTCCTCTAAATATTAAGTGGTAAGACTTGCTTCAGGATTTGTGGTTGAAATGAGTGTACAAAACACAGCTCTGCCAATTGCCTCTACTTCCTCTCCTCCTCCATAATTCTCAACACTTTCCTAGCTGCCTTTCTCCCTCAGCCCTCCACTGAAAGTACTCTCTCCAAGGTTGCAGATGATGTCGTAAGTGCTGCCATGGTCTTCTCTTTGGTCCTCCTAGAGGCCCTCCATGTTCAGGGTTGGTTGGGATTTTTTGGCCAAGGCTGTATCCCATGACCGAAACGAACTTCCTCATTCTCCTCTATCTAAATCCAAATCCCTAACTTCTTTCAATGCTCGGCTTCTATGCTATCTCTTCCTGGGAAGCCTTTATTGATCCCTTTGGTTATCTGCTCTCTCCTTCCTCTTCAAATCACTTATCTCTTTAAATGTCATGCTTCCCATACCCCGCATAAGCTCCTTGAAGGAAGGGACTGGTGTTTTCGGTTTTTTGTTTGCTTCTGTATATCCAGTGTCCAGCACAGTGCCTTGTGTAGAATGAGTGTTTAATAAACACTTGTTGGATTGGGCTGGATCTGAAATTAAAAGTACTAGGAAAATCGCAGCTTTCCATTTTAATGGATCATGAGCCTGTAAAAGCAGACCATCTTTACAATTTCTGGCCCCATTTGCTCCAGCTTGGTTTCAGGTGTTCCTTAGGATGTGGTTGTTAGTCTCTCCTTCAACACTAATCATATTCTCCCTCTGAACATGGAATGCCCTCGTATGGTTCTCAGCTTTCCCTGGCCAAGCTATGGACCTCTAAGCTCCAGTGGTTCTTCCATTTCTTCTTTCTGCCTAGTGACCCTGAACCAAGGTTCCCTGAAAGTGTTTTAAGCTTTGAAGAGACTACCATAAAACACGAATAACTGTGAAGTATGAGCATATGTATGTAGCTCCTAGTATGGTAATTCAATTAAACCTACAACCAAGTTAGGCTGATACATATATAACAATATACAAAATTGTTATTTTTACTGCTTGGGAATTATATAGAAATAGTAAGGAGGTTCCATGAGTTATAGTAATCCCAGCTAAGTCTTTTAGCCCTGTTTGCCTCAGTTCCTAGTCTGTAAAACGAGCTGGAGAAGGAACAGTGTCTCTGCCAGGAAAACCCCAAATGGGATCACGAAAAGTCGGACACAACTGAAATGACGCAACAGCAACATTACCTTTATGTAGACAAAGCAGACTTTTAATTTTTCTATTCTCATTTTTCAAAATTCTTAAGTATTTCTAGTTTGTCAGTGATGACAGTTTCCCTTATAGCTATGTGATATCATCCTCGCAAATTTAAAAAAATCAACAAAGATCCTGAATATTATCATCTGACAGCTTGGGTTCCTTGCCCCCACTACTCTCAGCTCTGCCAGATCTGTTCATGTGTTCCCATCATGTCTGTCCCCTTCTGTAGCTCCTCCATGATTACAAGGGGGACTTGGGTCCCTGCTCCAGAAAGGCACCTGGAATGCCAAATGGTCTTAGACAACAGACGTTCTGGGCCATGAGTCTGTGGATTTCACATAGAGGCTGTAGATCCAATTCCCTATTTATCTTTTTTGTTAATATAGGCGTCAAGTCTTATAAACTTACCTTCAAATTCTCCTTTGGCTGCATCCCATAGATACTACTATGTGGTATCTGTATGGCAGTATTATATTTTATGTTATCATTGTTAAATTCATCTTTTCCCTTCCACCATTCTTTATTAAATCATTCTTTGATTTGTCAGAAGAGGATATCAACTTTCTTGTGTTGTTACTTTTATAATGCTGTGCAAACCCTTAAATGTTATGTAAATGGCTAGCTATTAGTTTTATCATTATTAATAAACTAGACAAAATAACCATGCTAGCGTAAAATTCTTTCATCTTATATTGCTAATATATCATCATCTTACACAGAGTGGGCAGGTATGGATGGGTTGCAGTTTTTCAAACTGATAATATCATACACCATTAAACTTTTGAATATAAGTATTTCTCATGCTTGAATTCCCCTCTATCAAAAATATAAGCATCATTTTGGGATCGCCTCTCCCCCTTCCTCCTTTTCCTTTCCCCTTTCTTTTTTTTCCTCTTTGTTTGCTTGTTTGTTTTGAAATGTTTAGTAATATCACCTGCACAACACATTGAATGTTCTTGCTTTTACTCAGGAACTGATTTAGCTCATCATAAAAGTGTGACTTCTTCTAAGTTCTGGTCTTTTGGGTTTGAGAGCCATGATGCTTTTTGAGTACTGCTTTGAAGGGCATTTTTAAAAAAGTGAATTCTTTTCAAGTTGTTAGGTTCACAAATGGTCCCACCGTGGACTTTGTACTTAGTAAGGGGCGGAAAGCTTTTCTGGCTGGGTGCCTTACTCACGTTTCCTAACTTTTTATACATCGTATGTCAATTTCATTGTTTCATTTCTAGTCCTCTAGGAAAAGCCCTGCTGTGATCACAACTGTTGCTTCTGAGTATGACACGTCTATCTTTCTTCTTGTACCTCAAGGGATTTTGCTCATTGACGCTGTCATGTTGAAAAGTCTGAGTTATACACTGCTCTTTGTTAGGGTTCTATGAATTCTTACCTGCTATAATTCACCTTCCTTTTTTAAACTCTGAACAGTTTTCTTGAAATGTTTCTAGGAAATAAAGCCATCAAATTCTTCTTTTTTTCCTAAATGTTCCAGGATATCTGTGATCCAGAAATGGTGGTGTCTTGACACGTCCTCTAGGCTTGTTATTTACATGGTCTTGGCTTCCAGCTCCTTCCAGTCGCACTGTTTTTTAGACTAGTTTTTCCTCTTCTGTGTTGTTTTCAATTTTGCCATAATTCAATTAAGCCTGTTCTTGGTTCTATAGTATAGTTGAACTTCCTATCATAATCTCCATATTGGTAATTTAAAGAAAAATTTCCTCCTAATCTTTTTCATTGTCTTTTAATTCTAGCTTCAGTTTGTCTTGGGATTTTCTTATCTGAACAAATTCTATTTCCTCTCATGTTTTTTTTTCTTTGCCAATATTTACTATTCTTTAAAAATTTTTAACATGTCATTTATTTGTTTGAGGATTCTCTTGGGAAATTGTGGGTCATCCCATTTCCCATCTGTATTGTTTCTTACTCTCTTGTGTTTGTTTCAGTAACTGTAGGATTTTAAAAATTATTTTTGTATTAGAGCCCTTCTCTCTCCTCTCTCCTTATTTTCTTCTGTGGTGATATTTAATTATTTTGTGTGGCTTTTTAGCTATTTTGCCTTGTCAGAATCTCAGTTCTTACATTTGCTAGGTGGGTGACCTTGGGCACATTCCCTCATGTGTAAAATAAGAGTGTTAATATGAGTGCTACCCACTTCACAGGGTAGTGGGAGGGAAGATCTTTGTCAATCTTAGAACGCTATATAGATGTGAGTTGTTAGTAGCAGTAGTAGTAACAGTAGTAGTAGCGCTACACTGGCTGGGCATAGTGAGAATGGTATCTGGCTGCTGAGCGTTTGTGAGTCTGGGAGAAGAGGGACATCTGGAAGGGGAGAGTTTAGGAGGGAGATCAGGGCTGGATACACGAGTCTGGAAGCCCTCTATATAGAGATAACAGCAACGCCTTCATAGAGAAGTGCTGCCAAGTATATAGGTACATTTGGAGGAGGCAGAAGAGGGCAGACACCAAGAGATTTAAGAGTCCAATTTTGAAAACTCGTCTGTCTCTGCATTTTGTTTCCCTTAGCACACGTCTAGCTCCCTTCCCATCCACTAGTTCTTGCTCAGGTTATGATCAATAGACACCGAGGGCGTCAGCCCACGGGGTGTCCAAGCAAGCGCCTGGAAGGACTGTCTTTGGATGCCATCATCACAGCTTGTCAGACTAAGAAGGTGGACATAGAAACAATGGTGATGAGGCATGGTCCAAGGTGATTAAAGATAACCCTGTACCCTGACATATTGGTGGGTGCTCTGACTGTTACTTGGTCAACTCTGACCTTTCTTTCTTAGAATTGCCCTCAAGCAGCTTCAACAACAACTGACATTCCCACCATGCACACACAGTAATCCCTGGGCATCTGGTCAAGTACTCTCGAACACAGCTCTGTCATTGAAACCTTGGGTTTGTCCTTGGGGATACCAGTCCTATTCATTGGTATTTCACAACACAAACCTTATAATCATTGCCCAATTGCTACTGTCCTGGAGGGTGACTTTATCTCAAACCTTGGGTCCATTGATTTCAGGGTCCAAGAATAGGCTTCCCACCCTCAGCAAAAATCTCTCCTTAAACTGATAGTTATCATTTGAAACTCTTTGCATTCTATGCTTGGAGATAAAAGGTTTCCTTATGACGGCACCTCTCATGACTTACAGGACCAGTATGTCCTTGGGGCTTTTTCTCTACTTGCTTAGCTCAGTCTTTCTTTCCAAGGGAACATTCCTCACATGTTCAGGAGTGGACAGGTATCTCAGTGAGCAGTTGGTGGGATTATTCAAATCTCCTAAAGCTGTCAGGTTTTTCCAATGACCAGACCCACCTAAAATGGAGTGCCATCTATCCTCAGGTAGGATGTCCTCCAGTGGACACCAGAGATTTTAAGAGCAGGAAAAGGGGGGAAAAGTCCACTATTAGCTACACTTGAAATGTAAATATTATAGAATCCTAGGGATTTAGGTAGCTCCACAGTGCGCAGAGCACTGGACCTGGAATCAGAAGACTCCTCTTCATGAGTTCAAATCTGACCTCAGACACTTACTAGTCTGACCCTGGGCAAGTCACTTCACCCTGTTCACTTCAGTTTCCTTATCTGTAAAATGAGCTGGAGAAGGAAATGGCAAATGACTCCAGTATCTTTGCCAAGAAAACCCCAAATGGGTTCACACAGAGTCAGACATGACTACCACAACAGAATCTCAGATCTTGAGCATCTTGAGATAAAAAAACTGAGACCCGAGAGGATGAAAAGATTTACCCCAAAGAGACACAGGTCGTAATCATCCTGGAATCCTAGTTGTAGAGCTGGAAGGGGGCTCAGAAGTTTAGTCCAATCCCATCATTTTGTAGGTGAGGAAGCTGTTGTACGAGTCCAGGCAAGAAGTGACACCTAGGGTGGGGACCAAGTGAGTAGAGAGAAGGGTTTGGATTCAAGAAATGTGGAGGGAGAGACAACAGGACTTGGCAGCTGATTCACTATGTGGGGTGAGGGAAAGGAAGGAATGGAGGATGCTGAGCTGTCAAGCCTGGGTGACTCTTCTGCACCAAACTGTTTTTATCCCCAGTGTTTTCTTTTTCTCAGACTCTAAAATGTGCTTCTGGATCTTGGCTCAGTAACATAAGATTTTCAAAACATCTCTGAGGGAGGCAGATGGAGGTGGCTATAACAGCATCCCCATCAGTATCCACTGAGCATCCACAATGCATTAGGACAGATGAATTAGCTCCAATTAGTCTGCCCAGGGTACAGACTGAACTGGTGGAGGGGAGAGATTTATTTGTTTTTTTTTCTTCAGAAAGCTCTGTAATTAGGCCGCCTGGCCTCACTTTGAGAAATGTTATTCACTAGTTCTTCCCAGATTAATTGAAATCTCTAATTGATTGATCCCCTTTTTCCTAAATAACTTTTGGGCTCAGGTAAGGATGGAGAATGTGGAGGAAACACTCAATTCCTAACCTTCCTAGGAAACAGGATGCCAAAAACATAGCTACTGGCCTGGCTTCTTTCTCCTCTCTTCAATGTAAAGCACAAAACAAACCAAAAACAGCTCTGGGCTGGTAGTATAGGACCCTACAGCTTACAGATGAGGAAGCTGAGGCCCAGAGAGGTCTGGTGAATTGCCCAAGATCACACAGCTAACAAGTGATAGAGTCGGGATTTGAACCCAGGTCAACAGAACTTTCTGTAGCGTCTGCTAGTGGCCAGAGTTCTGGGCTTGGCATTAAGGAGACTTACTTTGGAGGACCACTTCCAACTCTCACTGTCTGTGTGCCCCGAACCCCTCTAGGATTGAGCAGCCTAGGAAACTGTCACAGCCTGGTTTCAATTAATTGTCTTCTGGTTTTGTAAGACTTGAAAGGATATTTTCGAGGGTGTGGTTAGGGGAGCTCTTACATGAAAAACAAATTACATGGGTCTGTCTTACACAGATTTTTTTGCCTTAGTAATTCTGAAAAAGACCATACGGTCTGCCTCTTGGTTTCTCTGTCTCTGTCTCTCTGTCTCTCTTCACCTGCCTTTCTCTCACCCCTCCTGGCTCTGTCTCTGTCTTTCTTTGTTTCTCTTTCCCATGTCACTATTTCTCTTTTCTCTGTCTCTGTCTCACTCTGTCTCTGTCTCTCTCCCCCCCACCTCTCTATTTCTGTCTGTCTCTGTCCATTTATTTTTAATAATTTTTATATATACTTTTTCAGTGGTGAGGCAGCATGGAATCCTTAATAGATCATCTGCCTGAGAGACAGGAAGACCTGAGCTCAAGGCCTGCTTTTGATACAGGCTAGCTGTGTGGTCACCTAACTTATCACTGCCCCAGGTGCCAATGTGAGACTATAAATTGCTGAGAAGAGCAATTTCCTCACCAGGGGATTCCCCATACCAATGGAGTAACAAGTCCCAACCCTATCCTCAGGCTTCTTCTTTCTACACTTGTAATGAGGCAATCAGGGGAAACCCCTCATCTGCCAGACTGAGCACCTTCTCTATGGAGAAGGACCTAGGCTCCGGGAATGAAGCAACATTCCCGGTGCCTGGGGGAATGTGTCAGTGAGGTTTGGGATAGTAATAGCATCTGCCTCCCAGGGTTCTTGTGAGGATCAGAGAAGAAGATATTTGTTAAGTGCTTAGCCCAGTGCCTGGCACACAGTAGACGCTTAATAAATGCTTGTCCGTCCCCGTCCCCCTCCCCCCCCCGCCAGACACTGTGTGTCAGACATTGGGCCCAGCACTTTACAAATATCATCTCCTTTTGATGTTAGAACTGAAAGGGACTTTAGAGAAAATCTAGTCTACTCGTCCCAACCCCATTTTACAGATGAGGAGGGTGAGACTCAGAGAGAGAAAGTGATTTGCCTGAGGTTACATGCCCAGTTAATAAGGCTAGAGTCAATCAATAAATACTTAACAGGTATTTACCTCATGCCAAGCTAAGAGTTGGAGTTACAAAGCAAGGCAATAGAGTTATCCCTTCCACATCTAGGGGTGGGGGGCTAAGGGCCCAGCACCCCTTTGAACTACAAAATCTGCCTAAAACTTTTTGGCCTTCCCTTTGTACCAGAGAAGATACTGTACAATACCATAAACATATTATACGCATTCCTGAGTTTCTAAACTTTTTTTTAATATTTATTTTTATTTTTAGTTTACAAAAGACTGTTCTACATAATTTTGAGTTCCAGATTTTCTCCCCTCCCCAAGATGGCATGGAATCTCATATAACTACCATGTATAACTTCGCATTGAATTAATTTATACACTAGTCAAGTTGCGGAGAAGAATTATGACCAATGGAATGAATCATGAGAAAGAAGAAACAGAACCAAAACAAACAAACAAAAAAAACAACCCAAAAACAAAAACAAAAGAGAAGAGAAAAAGGCGAGCATGTAGTGTGCCTCAATCTGCATTCAAACTTCACAATTCTTTCTCGATGTAGATATGTATGTATGTAGATATGTAGATAGCATTCTCCATCGTGAGTCCTTTGGAGTTGTGCCTGCACCTTGTGTTGCTGAGAGGAGCGAAGTCTGTCAGAGTTGGTCCTCACGGAATCCATATATCTGTGGTTGTGTACAGGGTTCTGTCTCTCCTCCGCTCACTCAGCATTATGTCATGTAGGTTTTTCCAGGTCATTATGAAGTCCGTATCATCCCCATTTCTTATGGCACAATAGTATTCCATTACCTTCATATACTACAGCTTGTTCAGCCATTCTCCAATTGATGGGCATCCCTTTGATTTCCAATTCTTGGCTACCACAAAAAGAGCCGCTATAAATATCCTTGTATATATGGGTCCTTTTCCTGCTTGTGTGATTTCTTTGGGATACAACCCTAGAAGTGGTATTGCTGGGTCAAAGGGTATGAACATTCCTGTGGCCCTTTGGACATAGTTCCAAATTACTCTCCAAAATGGCTGGATCATCTCACAACTCCACTAGCAATGCAACAATGTTCCAATTTTCCCACATCCTCTCCAGCTTTTATCATTTTCCAGTTTTGTTATTTTAGCCAATCTGACAGGAGAGATGTGGTATCTAAGAGTTGTTTTGATTTGCATTTCTCTAATCAGTAGTGATTTAGAGCATTTTTTCATATGCCTATAGATAGCTTTAATTTCTTCCTCTGAAAACTGCCTGTTCATATCCTTTGACCATTTCTCAATTGGGGAATGGCTCGTATTCCTATATATTTGGCTCAGTTCCCTGTATATTTTAGAAATGAGACCTTTATCAGAGATACTAGTTGTAAAGATTTTCTCCCAATTTTCTGCTTCCCTCCTAATTCTTGTTGCATTGCCTTTTTTTGTACAAAAACATTTCAATTTGACATAATCAAAATTATCCATTTTGCATTTTGTAATGCTCTCTATCTCTTGTTGGGTCATGAATTCTTTTCTTTTCCATAAATCTGATAAGTAAACTATTCCTTGCTCTCCCAAATTACTTACAGTATCAGCCTTTACTCCTAAATCATGAACCCATTTTGACTTTATTTTGGTATATGGTGTGAGATATTGGTCTATGCCCAGTTCCTGCCCTACCATTTTCCAATTTTCCCAACAGTTTTTGTGAAATAGTGAATTCTTAGCCCAGAAGCTGGCCTCTTTGGGTTTATCAAAGAGTAGATTGCTATAGTTGTTGACTTCTCCATCTTGTATTCCTATCCTATTCCACTGATCCACACCTCTGTTTCTTAGCCAGTACCAGGTAGTTTTGATGACTGCTGCTCTGTAGTACAGTTTAATATCTGGTATGGCTAGGCTACCTTCTCTAGCATATCTTTTCATTAATACCCTAGATATTCTAGACCTCTTGTTTTTCCAGATGAATTTTGTTATAATTTTGTCCAGCTCCCTAAAATAATTTTTTGGTAGTTCGATTGGTATGGCACTGAATAGATAGATTAATTTAGGTAAAATTGACATTTTTATTATATTAGCTCGGCCTAACCATGAGCAACAGGGGGACACACACAGGGTAAAGGTAAAAGGCTGGACTAAAATATATTGTGCCTCAGCTAAAGTAAAAAAAGCAGGTGTCGCAATC
This sequence comes from Trichosurus vulpecula, assembly GCF_011100635.1. Lineage (NCBI taxonomy): Eukaryota > Metazoa > Chordata > Mammalia > Diprotodontia > Phalangeridae > Trichosurus > Trichosurus vulpecula. The sequence continues at coordinate 23,566,687 of NC_050577.1, forward strand.
CTAATCTCAGACAAAGCAAAAGTAAAGATAGATTTAATTAAAAGAGATAAGGAAGGACATTATATCCTGCTAAAAGGCACCATAAACAATGAAGCAATATCATTGTTTCTAAAGTTTTTCTGTGTTGTCTGGTGGCCTCTGTGTGTGTTCTGAGGCTTCCCCAAAACTGCGCCAAAATTCCCATTTAATTTCTTACGCTGACTTGTGATGTATTGAAACCATGATGGAGAAAGTCAAGATGTGGAAGGGATAACTATAGATAGACAGATAGACAGACAGACAGACAGATAGACAGATAGACAAATAAACATAAAAATAAATAAATGGGGCAGCTAGGTGGGGCAGTGGATAGGGTGCTGGGCCTGGAGTCAGAAGACCTGAGTTCAAATCTGGCTTCAGACACTTACTAGCTCTGTGACTTTGGGCAAGTCACTTAACCTTGTTTGCCTCGGTTTCCTCATCTGTAAAATGAGCTGGAAAAGGAAATGGCAAACACTCCAGCATCTTTGCTAAGAAAACCCCACTTGGGGTCATAAAGACTCAGACGTGACTGAACAACCACAAGTAAATAAATCAATAACAGTCCCCGCCCTCAAGGAGTCCGTTGTGAAGGGGGAGATGACATGTGAGCACACTACTTGTACCCCAACAGGAGGTAAGCACCATGAAGGCCAGGAAAATTTTGTTCTTGCCACACTTCGTATCTCATCAGGTGCTCAATCAATGCTTTTTAATTGATTGATTGGGGATTGGTTGGGCTTGCCAGAGTTTTTGCTCCACTGACTCTCTAATGGCTCCTGGGGCTTGGAGGTGAGAAGGTGTCTGAGATCCTTCGTGGGCTTTTGGAAGTTACTGACCAATAAAAGCCTTTTAAACTCAGAACTTTTGGTCATTTTCGTGATCATAAAATGCATGAGGATGGGGAGCAGCTTGGCCAGCCCAGTGCTTAACTTTGCCCAATAGCCTGAAATCTCAGTTGTCCCTCGTCTCTTCTTTGGACAAGGTGGCTTTAGAGCACCCTACTCAGCTGCCCTCAGCCGCCCCTCCCTCCCTGGAGCCAGGCGATGGCTCACAACTGCCCTCTGCTCTGCCCAGCACACGCAGGGGAATTTTATCACTCGGTGCTTTAGGAAAATTTAGATATTGTAAATGTAACCTCCAAACCTCTCAGAGCTGATCCCCATTTTTATTTTATGACCCAGTTTCCTGCTTTATTTAAAGGTTTAATGGCATTCTCTCTGAAATTGGCTGCGAAGCAATTTCCAGAAGTGGTTCATGGAATCTTTTTTAATGGGCATGCTTAGAATGTTTACTGCCCTCAGGAATATCATTCTTCTTAATTATTTGTTGGTCTCTAGTGCTGGTGCCTGGAGCTGGGTGAGGCCTAAAGGAGCAGTTATCTCTTACGCCACAGCTGCAGAAAGAATGCTCTGTTGGGCGTTGGAGGTTGTTGTTGAGTCATTTCAGTTGTGTCCTACTCTTTGTGACCCCATCTGGGTTTTGGTTTTGGGTTCTTTTTTTTTTTTTGGCAAAGATACCAGAGGAAACTGAAGCAAACGGGGCTAAAATGACTTGCCCAGAGTCACACAGCTAGGAAGGCGGGATTTGAACTCATGAAGATGAGTCTTTCTGATTCCAAGTCCAGTGCTCTGAGCACTGTGACACCACCTAGCTACCCTGGCTGGTCCCACTTGCCTGCAATTTAATCATGCTCACATTTGTAGACCACTTTGAGGTTCTCCAAGTGCATCACATGTCACCTCCTTTTAGCCTCACCTCCAAATTTCCCTACTTTGGTTGGAAACCATCCTTTCCCCAATTATCCAGGTTTGTAACTGAGAAGTCCTCACCTCCTCACTCTTCCTCATCCTTCACATCCAACCACTTGCCAAGTCTTATCAATTTTTTCCCCCACCAACCCTGTGATTCAGCGATGTTGGGAGCTGCTGGGGGAGATGTCCTTGGCCAAAGCAGATGAACCCTTTCTTGTAATTTATAGTCCTAGGGAATGGTTTGATTTGCGACTTTTTCTGATCATAGAATGTCAGAGCCAGGACTTCCTGACTCTGAGGACGATTCTATAGGCATTCCATTTTAATGAATTTCTTTATGGATTCCACCTCTATCCCTCTGTCTCCACTCAATGCCACCACCCTCGATGAAGCCTTCACCACTTCCTGCCAGAACTGAAAAAATGGCAACTTAATTCTTCTCCAGTGTTTCTCCTTTCCAATCCATCCTTCAGGCAGCTGCTACCTTAACCAAGGAAAGGCACAGAGCTGACCACACCCATCTCTGGCTGGAGAATCTTCACCAGCTCCCCATTACCCACAAGGATCCAGTGCAAGGTCATTTCAGGTCCTCGGTAACCTGATTCTACCTACCTTTCCTATCTTGTTTCATGGTCTTCCCCTTGCTGAGCCCTCTCTCCCTGGGCTACTTGCCATCTGCTATGCCTGGAGTGGACTAGCTTCTTTACTCTGTCTCTTGGGATCTGTCTTCCTTCAAAGCTTAGCTCAAGGGTCACTTTCTCTGGGAAGCCCCCTCTGATGCCCCCAGCTCTCAGTGGTCTCTCCCTCCTCCATTTTCCTTGTCCTTTCCTTGTGCCCATGGTTATCTTGTTCACCAGTAGAACTGAAGCTTCTTTCATTTGTCTTGAAATCCCCAGTATCTAACCCTGGCATAGATAAATAGCGCACTTAAATGTCCAAGTTGAGTCAGGTTGATGGGACTCTGGAATCAGAAAGATCTGTGGGTGTTTTGTTCTTGGATCTCCCCAGCACTGTCTAGCTGTGTGACCTTGGGCAAGCTACTGCCCTCTCTGGGTCCCACCCCAAAAGTGTATTGGGCTGCAGACTCAAGAGTATCTTCAAGCCAAGTCTAGAGGACACCTGTTGGCTATGTTTACAATGGGGATGTTTTTTCAGGTGTAGGGAGGACTCCAAGGCTCCTGAGGTAACTCTGAAATAGGGTGATCCTATGATTCCTGAGAAGGAGGTGGTCTTTCTCACCCTTGTTTTAAAACATTCCCTTCCCTCAATGCCACAGCCATCCCTCCGGTGCATGCCCTCATCACTTTGTGCCTGGATTACTGCAGTACCTGAAGGGTGGGAGTGGGGGGTCTGTCTGATTCAAGTCTCTTTCCTCTGGCCCAACCTCCTCTTAGCTGTCAAACTGGTCTTCCTAACGCACAGGTTTGACCACGTCACCCCCCACCCCCACCCCCTACTCAGTAAACCCCAGCGGCTCCCACTGCCTCTAGGATCAAATACAAAATGCTCTGTTTGGCGTTCAAAGCTCTTCAGATCCAGGCCCCTGCTACCTTTCCAGTCTTCTTACGTCTCAATCCCCAAAGCATATGCTTCAATCCAGTGACTCCGGCTTCCTAGCTGTTTCTCAAACACCAGTTGCTGTCATCTCCAAACTCTACGCTTGTTTGTCCCCATGCCTGCAATGCCGTCCTCCCTCACCTTTACCTCCTGGCTTCCTGCCAGAGTCACCTCAAATCCCACCTTCTGCTGGAAGCCTTCCCTGGTATCCCCTGCTGCGGGTGCCTTCCCTATGAGATTGCCCTCCACCATTGCCTCTGTCTAGAGCTCCTCGCCACCTCATTGTTTGCACGTCCCTCCCCTTTAGAGCGGGAACTTCTGGAGGGCAGCAGTTGAGCTTTGCCTTTCTTTGCATGCCCAGAGATCAGAACAGTGCCTGGCACATAGTAGGTACTCGGTGACTGATCACCTGCCTTTCCTCCAAAGCCAGGCTGAATTTCAAAAGGAAATTCTTTGAGAGCAAACCCAAGCTTTGTGCAAAGCAGGTGCAGGAGCCTTGGAGGAAGTGAATCTCAATCTCAGTCTCAGACTAGGGTTGGAGGGAAACGGAAGTGTCAGAAATAACTGTGTTAAGGGTCAAAATCTGGAAAACCAGTGAAAGACAAATTCCATCACCTTCAGGAATAGGATTAAGTGTTTCACGAATTCTTTCTTTAAAGTTGCTAGCCATGCCCTTGCTGTTTGTGGGGTTTGTGGACCTCCACAAAAGTGCTCTCTCTTTGTCTCTGTCTCTGTCTCTCTGTCTCTCTCTCTGTCTATCTCTCTCCTCCCCCTCCCTCTCTCCCTTTCTCTCTCTCTCTTCCCCCTCCCTCTCTCTTTTCCTCTCTTTCTCTCTCTCTGTCTCTGTCTCTCTGTCTTTCTCCTCCCTTTCTCTCTCTCTTCTTCCTCTCTCTGTCTCTCTCTCTCTGTGTCTCTCTGTCTCTCTCTCTGCTCTAGCCCTGGGTGAAGGCCCGTCTAGTGACTCCTGTTTCACAGCAGAACTCATAGTGAGCTGTGGTGTCATGGAAGGCTCCTCAAATTGGGAATGGATGCATCAGGTTTCTAATCCTGGCTCTTTCTGTGACCTTGGACAATGGCATCACCTATTTGGGCCTCGGTTTCTTCGTCTATAAAACGGAGCTAATAGCTCTGAACTAGATCACCTCTTGGATCCCTTCAGCTCTACATCTATGCTCCTCAGATGATCAAAATCTTCCTCAGCTGCAGATGGAGAAAGATCACCTTATGAATTGGGGTCTTCTGGGACCTCCGTGGAATGATGTATTTTGGTCTGTGATAGCTCACTAAGACCTTCTGCTATGACGGGGAGGAGTTATAACCTCTGACAGTGGATGGTGTCAATTTAATTCATTCTTTTTTTTAAAAAATAAATTTCATCGATAGCTCATATGAATGCGATGGAATATTATCGTGCTATAAGAAATGATGAGCAGGCAAACTTCAGAAAAACCTAGAAAGATTTGAATGAACTGATGCTGAGTGAAGTGAGCAGAACCAGGAGAACTCTGCACACAGTAACGGCCACAGTGTGTGATTACTGACTTTGATGGACTTAGCTCTTCTCAACAATGCAAGGTTCTAAGACCTTCCAAAAAGTTCATGTTGGAAAATGCTATCCACATCCAGAGAAGGAATTATGGAGTCTGAATGCAGATCGAAGCTATTTGCTTCTTTATTGTGGTTCCTCCCATTGGTTCTAATTCCTCTTTACAACATGACTAATGTGAAAATTTCCCCTAAATGTCCCCTGTATCCCTTCCCCCTCCAAAGAGCCACCCCAGATAACAAATAATTTAGTTCAACTAAATTTTAAATCAAATTTTTAATAATTTATCTTTTTTCTCCACCCCAGCTTGGTCTGGGGAGTCACCCGTTGGCCAGACTTATGGGGTTGAGGCCATAATCCGCACATAATAGAGGCAGCTAAAATTAGCAGCAGCTGTTTGTCATCTGCAGCCACAGCTGTCCGGGCCCTCTCTGCCCTAGCTGGAGGTTCCTCCCTGTCTTTGCTGTGGGGCCCTGTTTGTGTAGTAAATAAAATGTCATTCCCGGCTGAAGTGAGTTTACCAAAAAAAAAAAAAAAAAAAAATACAAAAAAAAACCTCGTGGTGATCCTCTCCTGCCACCTGACTTTTGTCCTTGAGACCCTCACTTCTGAACTCTGCAGTATGGCTTCTGACCTCATCATTCAACTGAGACCACCCTCTGCAAAGTGATGGACAATCTCTTAATAGCCAAATCTAATTGGCCCTTTCTCGATCATCCTTCTTCGTGATCTCTTGGCCTCTGATGACACTGGCTTCTCTTAAATGTTAACTCTTTTCTGGATTCTCATGACTCTGTCTCCTCCTCCGGCCTCTCCTCTTACCAGTCTGTCCCCTCCTTGGCTCCTTTGCAGAATCTTCCTCCAGGTCACACCCTCTAACTGGGGGTGTCCCTGAGGGTCTTTCTTGGGTTCTCTTCTTTTCTCCCTCTAGGCGATCTCGCAGGAGGGTCCACTAGCTCCCAAGGATTCAGTGATTGCCTCCATGCAGAAGATTCTCAGATCCATTTATCTAGTCTTAACCTCTCTCCTGACCTCCAGTCTCAAATCTCCAGCTGCCAATTGGGCATCTTGTACTAGATGTCACATTTGACATGTCTGAAATAGAACCTGTTATCTTCGCCCCCCCCCTCCCAAATTCTCCTCTTCTAACCCTTCCGATCACTCTATCACAATCTTCCCATTCACTCAGGCTTGCATTCTCCGAGTTATCTTCAATTCCTTACTAAAAACACCCCACACGTCCAATCTGTCACCGGGTCTTGTCCCTTCTGTCTTCACATCCTTCTTAAACATTCCCTTTTCTCCCCTGGTACAGCCGCTATCCTGGCCCAGGCCCTCATCCCCTTCCACCTGCACTATGGCTATCACAGATGATGGATCTCCTGCCTCAAGCCTCTCCCCACTCCAGTCCATCCTCCACTCAGCTGCCAACATAATCTCCCCAAAGTACAGGTCTAACCATGTCACCTCAATAAATTCCAGTGGCTCCTTATTACCTCCAGAATCAAAGATGAAATCCACTGGTTAGCTTCTGAAGCCCTTCACAACCTGGCTCCTTCCTCCCTGTCCAGGCTCCTTACTGCCCTCTCCTCCACATTCTCTATGATCCAGCCATGGGTGATGCTCCCATCCCCAGCTTCCCCATACCTGGAAAACTCTCCGTTCTTACCTTCCATTTCTGGCTTCCCTGAACTCCTTCAAGATTCAGCTCCAATTCCGCCTCTACAAGAGGCCTTTCCCATCACCCCCAGCTGTTAGGACCTTCCCTTTGAGATTACCTCTCCCTTGTACTGGGACCATTGTGTTTGTATATAATTGTTCCCATGGTGTTTCTCCCATTAGAATATAAACCAGGGCTTCAGCAGGAAGAGGATACCTAATTCTGCCCTTTTCTGCTTCGATCCACTGAAGAAGGAAGGGGAAGGGAATAAACACTTATTAAGCACCTACTATGTGCCAGGCAGTGTGCTAAGCTCTTTACAAATATCATCTCATTTGATCCTCACGGCAGCCCTGGGAGGTAGGTGCTATTATTATCATCCCTATTTTACATTAAGGGACTTGCCCAGGGTCGCATAGCTAGTAAGCGTCTGAGGCTGAATTTGAACTCAGATCTTCCTGACTCCAAGTCCAGCACCCTATCCATTATACCATCAGCTGCCTTGCAAAGAAGAAAGTATCCTTCTATTTTACTGTGAAATCAAAGTGCAATAGAGCAAAGTCTCCATTAGTGCAAACCGCGATCCCTTGGGGTGGTCACATCTGTTTGAATTTGCACTATTGGAAGTTTTAATTAGGTAAAATATGGTCATTTGTTTCTGCCCGGTGAAAATAGACAGTGTGAATTTTAATAATGTGACCACTTTCAGGGGATTCATTATCCACACTCATTGGGACCTAGCTGTAAGCATATGCAAAAGAAGACCTATGTCTACAGAGTTTTCCTATTCCATATTGATAGAAAAAGAAAATAAGATTAGCCTAGATAGAGACTAACAGTGGAGAGTGAGTGGCTTCCCCCTTCTTGGAGGTCTTCTAATAGAGGTGATAGGAACTCTCATTGGAGCAGAGGTCCACTTTGGGTATGGATTGGGGTAGGTGGCCCCAAGGTCCCTTCCAACGCTTAAATTCTGTGCTTTTCTCAAAGCATGAGGCCATACCAAGCATTCATGGTTTATTCTAGGATCTGCTTTTCTGCAGACCATAATCCTCAAGCTTTGTACCTAGCAAGTGCTTAATAAATGCTTAATTCATTCATTGATGCATTCATTCATTCATTTGTTTGTTCACTCATTCCTTTCCTCATATCCTTAATTATGAATGCTACTGACAAATTCTTAGTGTCATAGGACTTAAAACCAGGAGGGCCCTTAGAGACAAACTAGAGCAGTGTCCATATTTTATAGAGGAGAGAAAGGGGCCTCAGGTGGGTGAAGTGACATTCAAGGCTACATAGGTAGCAAGGAGTAGAGTCAGAATTCAAAGCTACATCAGAATCTAATGTTCTTTCCTTGGCAAGATATCTCCTCTCTTAGCCTTTGAGTCCACCTTTACTCAGACCAGTTAGAGTTAAATAAATCATGATTAGTAATTAATTATTAATTGATTATGACTAATTAATTAATTATGACTAATAATGACAGTATCTTCTCCTTGAGGATGATTGGGAAATGCCTTATTTTTGTTGGCCATTTATTTACAAAAGCTCTCTAGACTGGGTTCTTGCTGCAAGGGGCTAACTACCATTTTTTATATTAGGATTGAGAAGGTTTAAGAGAATATAATCCCCAGTGGATAAATGGTCAAAGGAAAGGAATGGGCAGTTTTCAAAGGAAGAATTCTAAATTGTCAACAACCATATAAAAATGGTCCGAATCAATAATAATTTGAGAGACCAAAAGTAAAGCAACTCTGAGGTTGCATCAGATTGGCAAGATGACTAAAAACAAAGAAAAGAAAAATGAAAATCAGTGGAGGGGCTCAGGGAAAATAGGCATATAGTAATGCACTGTTAGTAGAGTTGTGAATTGGAATAGACATTCTGGAAAGGAATTGGGAGCCAGCCAATAAAGCCACTCAACTGTGCCTACTTTTTAATCTAGTGACGCTGCTACTAGGTCAAGGCCCCAAAGAGACCAAAGGAGGAAGAAAAGGACCTATGTGGACAAAAATATTTATAACAGCTTTTGTTGGGGGCAGGGAGCAGCCAAAAAGGCAAGGCAGGGAAGTGCTTATCAACTGGAGAATGGCTGAACAAATTACATCATATGAATATAACAGAAATATTATGTTCAAAAAAAAGAAATATTATCATGCCATAAAATTGATCAAAGGGTCAATTTCACAGAACTCTGGGAAGAGTTGTATGAATTGATGCAGAGGGGAGTGAGCAGAACCAGTATAAACAATTGATACAATAACAGCAACGTTGTAAAGACAACTTCCAGAGACGTAAGACATCTCATCAACCAATGAAACACGCTAATCACCTTCTGACTGAGAAAAGATGGACTCAGGATACAGAATAAGACACATTTTCAAACAAACACAACTAGTATAGGAATTTGTTTTGCTTGACCATTTGTTACAAGGGAATTATTATTCCCCCCCCCCCCCCACCCCACCAGTTTTGAGATGGAGTGGGATGGAGATAAGAGAGGGAAAAGAAAAGGAAAGGAAAGAAAATCACTGAAACCTCCCTTTTCAAAATGCACAAAAGAGAACAGAAGGAAGAACAAAAGAACAAAAGAAATCACAAACAAGCAGCACAGTTTTTAAAGTTACATGTTGAATTTATTACATATTTTTTAAAAGAAAAGCAAGCTGCACCCAGTGGAGAGTTTCCCATACAGTCTTCTTTTACTATTATATATATAGAAATGCTAATTTTATTTGGTGTTTGTTAAGTTCAGAATAAAAACAGTAAGAAAAAAAGATAAGATGCTAGCTCTACAGATGGAACGGACTGTGCATCTTTCGGAGAAGTGACTTCATCTTTCTGGGCCTCAGTTTATTCATCTGTAAAACAAGGAGATTGGAACCAGACTGTCTGTAAGATTCCTATGAGTTGCCTCTGAGTCAATCTCTCCCCACCCTTCTGGGGTTAACAGATCTGCAGCTGTTATACACATGTGCCCCCTAGTGGCTGAATCTAGAGGTGCACACTGGGGCTTTTGGTGACAAACTCTGCACACGCCTTCATGCTAATCAATCATCCACAAGCATTTATTAGGCACCATCTACATGCTACCCACTGGAGGTACAAGTATAAAGAATGAAACAATCCCTTGTCCATGGGGGACAATATCAGGAGGGACTCTGATCTCCTAAGCCAGAGGTTCTTAATCTTTTTTTTTTTTTAATCACGGACCTCTTTGGCAATCTGGTAAAGCCTGTGGACCCCTTCTTAGAATGATGGCTTTACATTCATAAAATAAAATACATGGGGTAATCAAGGAAACCGGTTCTATTGAGACACAGTCATCAAAATACATGTCAGTATATATACACACATACATAGACAATATACATATACACACATACGTAAATACATACATATGTAAATATGTGTGTGCATAAATGTGTGCGTACATATATGTGTGTGTATATATATGCATACACACACACACACACACACACACACACACACACCTCACAAGTCTGCGGACTCCAGGTTAAGAACTCTCGTGTCTAAGGTAAGAGGGTAAGTCACAAGGGTTTCTCCTCTTACTCCAATGGTGCTTGTAACTCTGAAAAGTGCCCTTCCATTTCTTCTCATCCTCTTTTGTTCCCTCTTTCCTATTTTTCTTCTTTTTTTCCCTTCTTCTCAACACAGCTACAGTGCCCCAACATATTCCAATCAAGTTAATGGGAGAGGAACACATATACCCATTGTGTTCTCATCTTTACAAATGCTCAGTTCTGTGTGTAGATATTTACATAAACTGTTGGGCGGAATGTGACCATTCAGGAAATGTGAGACTTATTCTTTTAATGCATTCAGACACGGTCCACAGTAGATCAAATTCCATATTCGGGTCCAGAAGACATCCTGAAATAATAAATGATACCTTGCACCTCTGTAAAGCATAAAACATTTTCCCCAAAGAGCTTTTATGAAAATCTCCCAGATAGGGGCAGAGGTCTTATAATAATGACCCTCATTTTACAAATAAGGGAATTGAGGCACAAATTGATTTGATATAACCGCACAATCAGATACTATAGAGCCAATCAGACCTGGCCTCTCCAAATATACACCTGGCTGACCAGAGAAAGACCCTATGACCAGATGCTTGAGAAATGGAGAAATGGGACCATAACTTGATATTTCAAGATACCTGACTGCTATTCCAGGCCCTAATGAAGGTGTCAAATCTGACTGCATTAGTTTGGGGTCATACGAGGAAGTAGCCCCCTCTCCACCCTTTTCAGCAGCAATTTTTCAGGCTACCATTTTCACTTCAGGGTCTTGGAACCTCCTCCCCCCCCCCCCCCCCCCCGGGGGATTCAGCCAGCATTTTTTAAAACCTTTCCAATGCAGGCCCTCCATCTAGTGGCAAAGGCAGGTTACTACAGTCTAGATGGTGCCATTACAATTCACCTGAATCGACTTCTTCAAAATATCTCTGATTTCTCTCCTAAGCCATAACTGGAGCTAGGTTATTGAAGCTTTGTCTTAGGGCACTGAAACTTAGAGGCTGCTGAAAGCACACACTCTTTATACAACACAGAAAAAAATAAGCTTGACACCTAATTAGCAAGAATTTTTGTTTGTGGCCAGACCTGTGACTTCACTGGTCTAGGGAACTCTCAGAGAGGCAACTCCCTCCATTAAAGCAGACTGGGAGCAAATCTGCAGTTCATTATTTCAAAACATTTTCTGGGTTCACTGAGAGGTTAAGTGACTTGCTCTTGGAGGCGATCATGGATTTAGTGCTCCTCTGAATAATTTAATATGAATGGGTACTTCTTTTTGTCTGACATTTTGGGAACTATCTCCATTAATATTTCTAGGCTAAAGTGTATTAAGAGCTAGTTAACTTTTCTCTCATGATTCCAAATTGTTTACGAGAAGAGGTGATCCAATTCATAGCTTCACCAACAGGACATTCGTGTGCCTTTCTTTCCATAGCCCCTCCAGCATTTACCATTTTCTCCCTTTGCCACCTTTGCCAATCTGAAGAATGTGAGTTGAAACCTCAGATTTTTTTTCATTTACATTTCTCCTGTTATTAGGGATTTGGAGTCATCTTTCTTCTGAAAGCTGTTTGCCAATATCTGTGACCTTCCTGCCTCAAGTGTCTCCCCACTCCAAACTACTCTTAACTCCTCTTCGACTGATCTTCCTAAAACCCAAGTTAGACCATATCATCTCTCAATTCTGAAGACTCCAGTGTCTTCCTATTACTTTCAGGATCAAATGTAAAGTCCTCTGCTTGACTTTCAAAGCCTTCATCACCTGACACCTTTCTACCTTTTCGATCTTCTTCCTCTGCTTTGCATACAATATGATACAGGGAACTGTTCCTTGCCCCAGGTCACTTCATCTCTTGACTCAGAGTGTTTTCTCTGGCTGTCCCCCAAGTCTGCAATGTTTTCCCTCCTCCTCTCTGCCTCCTACCTCCCCTGGCTTCTTTCAAGTCTCAGCTAAGGTGTCACCTTCTGCAAGAAGCCTTTCCTAGCCCTTCTTAATCTCTGTATCTTCCCTCTGAAACTACCCCCAATTTACCCTGCATATACCTTTTTTTGTTTTAATAATTTTTATTAAATTAAGATTTTTTTATTTTTAGTTTATAACACTCAGTTCTACATGGTTTTGAGTTCCAGATTTTCTTCCTTCCCCTCCCCTCCTCCTCCCCCAGATGGCATGGAATCCAATATATCTTCTACATATAACTTCGCATTAAACTTATTTACACAATAGTGAAGTTGTAAAGAAGAATTATGACTAATGGAATGAATCATGAGAAAGAAGAAACAAAACCCAAACCCAAACCAAAACAAAAGAGAAAAAAAAAGAAAAAAAGGAGAGCAAATAGTTTGCCTCAATCTGCATTCAGACTGCATAGTTCTTTCTCTGGATGTAAATAGTTCTTTCCATCATGAGTCCTTTGGAGTTGTCTTTGAACCCTGTATTGCTGAGAAGAGCCAAGTCTATCAAGGGTAGTCATCACCGAATCAATATATCTGTGGTTGTGTACAATGTTCTCCTATTTCTGCTCCACTCACTCAACATTATATCATGTAGGTTTTTCCAAGTTATTATGAAGTCTGTATCTTCCCCATTTCTTATAGCACAATAGTATTCCATTACATTCATATACCACAACCTGTTTAGCCATTCCCCAATTGATAGACATCCCCTTGATTTCCAATTCTTTGCTACTACAAAAAGAGCTACTATAAATATTTTTGTACATATGGGTCCCTTTCCCACTTGTGTGATCTCTTTGGGATACAGCCCTCGAGTGGTATTGCTGGGTCAAAGGGTATGAACATTTTTATAGCCCTTTGGGCATAGTTTCAAATTGCTCTCCAGAATGGCTGGATTAGTTCACAACTCCACCAGCAATGTGACAGTTTTCCAATTTTCCCACATCCTCTCCAGCATTTATCATTTTCCTGCTTTGTGATTTTAGCCAATCTGACAGGAGAGATGTGGTGCCTAAGAGTTGTTTTGATTTGCATTTCTCTAATCAGTAGTGATTTTGAGCATTTTTTCATATGCCTATAGATATTTTTAATTTCTTCCTCTGAAAACTGCCTGTTCATATCCTTTGACCATTTCTCAATTAGGGAATGACTTGTTTTCCTATAAATTTGGCTCAGTTCCCTGTATTATTTTAGAGATGAGGTCTTTATCAGAGACATTGGTTGTAAAGATTTTCTCCAATTTTCTGCTTTCCTCCTAATCTTTGTTGTATTGGCTTTTTTATACAAAAACTTTTCGATTTAACATAATCAAAATTATCCATTTTGCATTTTGTAATGCCCTCCATCTCTTGCTGGGTCATGAATTCTTTCCTTTCCCATAAATCTGATAGGTAAACTATTCCTTGCTCTCCCAAATTGCTTATAATATCAGCCTTTATTCCTAAATCATGAACCCATTTTGACTTTCTTTTGGTATACAGTGTAAGATATTGGTCTATGTCCAGTTTCTGCCCTACCATTTTCTAATTTTCCCAGCAGTTTTTGTGGAATAGTGAATTCTTAGCCCAGAAGCTGGATTCTTTGGGTTTATCAAAGAGTAGATTGCTAGAGTCATTGACTACTACATCTTGTGTACCTAACCTATTCCACTGATCCAACATTCTGTTTCTTAGCCACTACCAAGTAGTTTTGATGACTGCTGCTTTATAGTACAGTTTAATATCTGGTATGGCTAGGCCACCTTCCCTAGCATTTCTTTTCATTAATTCCCTAGGTATTCTAGACCTCTTGTTCTTCCAGATGAATTTTGTTATTTTATCCAGCTTTGTAAAATAATTTTTTGGTAGTTCAATTGGCATGGTGCTGATTATGTAAATTAATTTAGGTAAAATTGTCATTTTTGTTATATTAGCTCAGGCTAACCATGAGCAACTGATACTTTTCCGTTTATTTAGATCTGACTTTATTTGTGTGAAAAATGTTTCTTAATTATGCTCACATAGGCCCTGGGTTTGTCTTGGCAGGTAGACTCCCAAATATTTTAAATGGAATTTCTCTTTCTATCTCTTGCTGTTGGGCTTTGTTAGTAATGTATAGGAATGCCAAGGATTTATGTGGGTTTATTTTATATCCTGCAACTTTGCTAAAGTTGTTTATTATATCAAGTAATTTTTTACTTGACTCTCTAGGATTCTCTAAGTAAATCATTATATCATCTGCAAAAAGTGATAATTTAGTTTCTTCTTTGCCTATTCTAATTCCTTCAATTTCTTTTTCTTCTCTTATTGCTACAGCTAACATTTCTAGTACCAAATTGAATAATAGGGGTGATAATGGACATCCTTGTTTCACCCCTGATCTTATTGGGAATGCATCTAGCTTATCCCCTTTACAAATAATGCTTGTTGATGGTTTTAGGTAGATGCTATTTATAATTTTAAGAAAGGTTCCATTTATTCCTATGTTTTCTAGTGTTTTTAATAGGAATGGGTGTTGTATTTTGTCAAAGGCTTTTTCTGCATCTATTGAGATGATCACATGGTTTCTGCTAGTTTTGTTGTTGATATGATCAATTATGCTGGTAGCTTTCCTAATATGGAACCAGCCTTGCATTCCTGGAATAAATCCTATCTGGTTGTAGTACATTATTTTTGTGATAAGTTGCTGCAATCTTTTTGCTAATATTTTATTTAAAATTTTTGCATCAATATTCATTAGGGGAATTGGTCTATAATTTTCTTTATCTGTTTTGACTCTTCCTGCTTTGGGTATTAGTACCATATTTGTGTCATAAAAAGAATTTGGTAGGACTCCTTTTTCACCTATTTTCCCAAATAGTCTATAAAGTATAGGAATTAATTGTTCTTTAAATGTTTGATAAAATTCACATGTAAAACCATCTGGCCCTGCAGATTTTTTCCTAGGGAATTCATTGCTTGCTTGCTCAATTTCTTTTTCTGAGATGGGGTTATTTAAGTATTTCACTTCTTTTTCTGTTAACCTGGGCAATTTATGTTTTTGTAAATATTCATCCATATCCCAAGCTTGTCAAATTTATGGGCCTACAATTGGGCAAAATAATTTCTAATTATTGTTTTAATTTCCTCTTCATTGGAGGTGAATTCACCCTTTCCATTTTTGATACTGGTAATTTGGTTTTCTTCTTTCTTTTTTAAAATCAAATTGACCAAAGGTTTATCAATTTTATTGTTTTTTTTTTCATAAAACCAGCTCACAGTTTTATTTATTAATTTAATAGTTTTCTTGATTTCAATTTTATTAATCTCTCCTTTGATTTTCAGTATTTCCAATTCGGTATTTAATTGGGAATTTTCAGTTTGTTCTTTTTCTAGCTTTTTCAGTTGCATGCCCAATTCATTGATCTCCTTTTTCTCTATTTTATTCATGTAAGCATTTAGAGATATAAAACTTCCCCTAAGAACTGCTTTTGCTGCATCCCATAAGTTTTGGTATGCTGTCTCATTATTGTCATTCTCTTGAATGAATTTATTAATTGTTTCTCTGATTTGTTCTTTGGCCCATTCATTCTTTAGAATTAGATTATTTAGTTTCCAATTAATTTTCAGTTTATTTTTCCATGGTTCTTTATTACTAATAATTTTTATTGTATCATGATCTGAAAAGGATGCTTTGACTACTTCTGGATTGTGAAGTTTTTATGCCCTAGTACATGGTTAATTTTTGAGTATGTGCCATATACTGCTGAGAAAAAAGTATATTCCTTTTTATCCCCATCCAGTTTTCTCCAGGAGTCTATAATATCTGCCTTTTCTAAAATTTTATTCACCTCCTTAACTTCTTTCTTGTTTATTTTGAGGTTAGATTTATCAAGTTCAGAGACGGGGAGGTTGAGGTCCCCTGTTATTATAGTTTTGCTGTCTGTTTCTTCCTGTAACTCCCTTAACCTCTCCTCTAAGAATTTGCATGCTATACCACATACGTTAAATAATGATATTGCTTCATTGTCTGTGGTGCCTTTTAGCAGAATATAATGTCCTTCCTTATCTCTTTTAATTAGATCTATCTTTGTTTTTGCTTTGTCTGAGATTAGGATTGCTACCCCTGCTTTTTTTACTTTAGCTGAAGCACAGCCTTTTACCTTTACCCTGTGTGTATCCCCCTGTTTCAAATGTGTTTCTTGTAAATAGCATATTGTAGGATTATGGTTTTTAATCCATTCTGCTGTTTCCATTTTATGGGAGAGTTCATCCCATTCACATTCACAGTTATAATTACTATCTGTGTCTTTTTCTCCATCCTATTTCCTCCCTGTTTATGCTTTTATTTCTCCCTTCTTCCTTCCACTCCTCAACAGAGTTTTGCCTTTGACTTCACCTTCCTCAGTTTATCCTCCCTCTTGATTCCCCTCCCTTATCTTACCTTTTTCCCCTTGCTACTTCTTTCCTCCCTTCTGACCACCCCCTCTCTTTTCTTTCCCCTTTCCCCTCCTACTGCCTGTAGGACAAGTTTGATTTTTATACTTATCAGGGTATGTTATTCTCTTCTTGAACCAAATCCAATGAGAATAAAGCTCAGATACTGCTCTTCTCCCTCCCTTCTTTCCCTCTGCTATAATATGTTTTTGTGCCTCTTCATGTGATGTAATTTACCCTTTTCTACTACTTCCTTACCTCTTCTCCCAGAACCACCCCTTTATATCTCTTAATTATATTTTTTTATCATTCTATCAGTTATTTTATACTGAAACCCACTCTCTATGAATATCCCTTTCAATTGTCACAATCACTGTACTTTTCTCAAGATTGACATATATATAGTATATATATGTGTACATTTTATATATATATGTATATCTATATATATAAAACATAATAATCTTAAATAAGAATATAACTAATTAGCCTCATTGATTAACTAGGGCTCCCCCCCCATTTACCTTTTTATGTCTTTCTTGAGTTTTGTATTTGGAGATCAAATTTTCCATTGAGCTCTGGCCTTTTCATCAGGAAGGTCTGGAATTTCCTTATTTCATTGAATGTCCATCTCCTTGCCTGGAAAATTATGCTCAATTTTGCGGGGTAGTTGATCCTTGGTTGTAGTCCAAGCTCCTTTCCCTCTCAGAATATCATATTCCAATTTCTCCTGTCATTTAATGTAGAAGCTGAAAGATGCTGAGTGATCCTGACTGTAGTTCATGATATTTGAATTGTTTCTTTCTATCTGCCTGCAGTATTTTCTCCTTGACCTGGTAGTTCTGGAATTTGACTATAACATTTCTTGGAGTTTTCAATTTGGGATCTCTTTCAGGGGGTAATCAGTGGATTCTTTCAATGAAGATTTTACCTTTTGGTTCTAGGACTGCAGGGCAATTTTCCTTAAGGATTTCTTGGAAGACTGTCCAGGCTCTTTTTTTCATCATGGCTTTCAGGTAAACCAGTAATTCTTAGAGTGTCTCTCTTGGACCTGTTTTCCAGGTCAGTTGTTTTTCCAATCAGATATTTCATGTTTTCTTCTATTTTTTCATTCTTATATTTCATTTGACTGATTCTTGATGTCTCATAGAGTCATTAGCTTCTGCTTGCCCAATTCTAATTTCTAATGCATTGTTTTCTTCCTTTAGCTTCTCTTTCTCCTTTTTCATTTGGTTGATTTTACTTTTCAATGAGACATTTTCTCCATTTATATTCTGATTCTCCTTAACCATTTTGCCAATTTTACTTTTTAAAAATTTGTTTTCATTAGTGATTTTTTTTTCCATTTTTTCTTTTACCTCCCTAATTTGGTTTTTAAAGTCCTCCTTGAGTTCTTCCAGGAATGCTTTCTGGTCTGGAGACCAGTTCACTTTCCCTTTTGAGGTTTCAGATGTGGGTATAGTGTCTATGCTGTCATCTTCTGAATTGGTATTTTGATCTTCCCTGTCTCCATAATAGGAATCAATGGTCTTTGGCTTTTTAGTGTGTTTTTTCATGGTGTTTTTTTCCCTCCTGCCTTCTAAAGTGGATCTCTGTTTCTGGGGCTCAGGGGGTTCTTTTCTAAGTTTCTTGTGTTGGAATCTGTGGGCCTGCTCACTGGCTGTGTGCTATGGCCTCTGTTTCATGAGGTGTGGGAGAGGGGTGGTCTGGCTCTTCTCCAGGACTGCTCTACAGCACGGGTGGTCTCTGCTGTTGTCTGTGCTGGTGTCTGTCACTTCCCCTGGCTGTGCAAAGGCACATCTGGGGTCCTGGCATTGATGCTTGTTAGCTCCACCCCCCTGGGGCTCAGTTATTCTCATTGTTCTGCTGATGTGTGGGCTGCTGGGACACCTCTCTTCCTGCACTAGTCTCCTCCTGCCACCACAAGAATGGCCCTCTTCCCAATTTCTCTCTCTACTGAAGCCCCACTTTTGGCTCCTCTGTTTTTCCTGTGGGAGTATTCTCTGGGTTTATTCAAGGGAGGGATGGGAGCCGTTTTACCTGGCCATCATGGCTCCCGGAAGTTCAAGAAGGCGAGTTTCAAACCTATAGACTGTGGGCTGGGGGCCTCTGGCTAGTTGCTCCTGCGGCTGCAGGCTCTGCGCTGGTGTCTCCCCTAGCTCCGACAGACTCCTGTCCTGGGCTGAGAGGCCTGGGGCTTGATCGCAGCCATAGCTGGTACTTCCACCCTGGGCCTATTCCTATCCCAGGCGTTTCACTTGCCTGATGCTCTCCCGAACCTGCATGTTGGCTGATTCCTCTGCTGTTCCCTTTTGGTTTGGTCTGGTGCTGTTCCGCATGCCTGGCACTCCTGCCCCCCTCAGTCTACTAGTGGTTTCTAACTCTCTCAAACCTGCTCAGATTCACTTTTTTAGATATATCTGACAGAATTTGTGAGAGAGCTCCAGTAGTTCCTTCCTTTCATAGCACTATCTTGGCTCCACCCACCACATACCTTTTTTTGTACATAATTGTTCACACATTACCTCCCTTATTGGAATTTGAGTTCCTTGAGGTCAGAGACTGTCTCTTACAGCTAGAGTTGGCAGCTAGGTGCCTTAGTGGCTACTGTGCTGGGCCTGGAGTCAGACACTTCTGTGTGACCCTATACAAGTCCTTTGTTCTGGAGTTGTCTGATCCCTCCATAGGGGAGCCAGGTTCCCAGGGCTTTGACCCCACCCCCACCTCAGATTCCAGAAAAGCACTTCTATATTTGGCTCTAATCCAAGGGCACTGATCCAGCAAGGAGGGAGAAAGTTACCCGTAATACCAACATGTAGCAGGTGTGGAACAGATGGTTTTATTCCCACAGAGGAAACAGAAGAGGAAGCAATAGATTGGGAGAATGATTACAAGTAGTGGAGAAGCTTGAGTTGGCATTTCCAGGAGATATTTACAAACAATTTCTTTTCCAGGGATGATCATTTGCTATTTAAATGTCACCTCTGTTGAGTCCAGCTGATCTATAGGATGAAGGCTCTTTCTGGTCATGTCTGTGTCTGTCTTTGTCTCTGTCTCTTTGTCAGTCTCTTCCCTTCTTTGGTCATCCAATCTGCCAATGCCCTTGTAGTCACTGTGACTCCTCTATTAACTGCCACTTCACTGCTCTAGTGGCCAGTAAGATGTCCACTGCCTTTCAGAATCTCACAAGGCCTTGTGCCAAAGGAAAGAAGACCCAAAGGCATGAATTCACAACCTGTGGCGCTGCTGAGGGAGGTGAATCCCTCTACCTGATGCTCAGAACTGAGTCATTTTTTAAAAAATTAATGTACTTTTTATTTTTAGAAGCATTTATCATTTCTTCCTCTCCCCTAGGCATTGAACAACTTTTAAAAGGACAAATAAAACCCTCATTGTAAATGCGTATAGCAAACATATTCCCTCAATGGCCACGTCCAAAAATGTAGGACTCATCCTACATTCTAAGTCTGTCACCTCCATGGTCAAAGGCATGAATCATGCTTCATTTTCGGTCATCTGTCATTGCGGTTTATCATAGCATTGTTCTTCAGTCTCTCAGTTATTTTTCCTTATAATGTTATTATTATTGTATTAATTGTTCTCCCATTTCTTTTCACTTCACTCTTGAATCAGGCAGGAAGAAGAGACCTTGGTGGGGGAGAGTGCCTTTGGATATACCTACCAACAACCAATTAGAGAGATTATCATGGCCAACCTGCAGCAATCAGACATTATCTTCACCTCTTCCAGAGTTCAAGGAAAGAGAAGGGCCCTTCCGTCATGTGACCCTAAGGGCACCTAGCATTATATAAGGACTTAGAGAATATAAGGATTATATTCTCTATATAAGGACATGGAGAATGTGAGGAATATATTCTCTATATAAGGATATAGAGAATATAAAGATTATTTTTCTATATAAGGATATAGAGAGTACAAGAATTATATTCTTTATATTATATTCACTATGTAGGGATATATAGAATAAATACAAACACATGTAAGGTACCTAAATACAGGCTAGTTTGGGAAGGTGAGCACTAGCAGGTAAGAGGACTGGGAAAGGTTTCCTATGGCAAGTGAATTTGACTTAAGGCTCAAAAGGAGAGAAGAGCCCATGGGGTGGAGTGGAGGAGGGAGTGCATTCCAGGCCTGGGAAATGCCCAGTGCAAAGGCACAAAGAAGGTCAAAAATTGTCCTCTTCAAGGAACAGAGAGGTCAGGTTGGCTCACCTGTGGAGTCTTGGAAGGGAAGTAGTGTCTAATGAGGCTGCAAATAGAAGTTACAAGACTGGTTTTAAAGGGATTCACAAGCTAAACAGAAGAGTTTATGTTTTATCCTAGTCAAAGGGGAACTCCTGGAATTGACTGAGCAGGGGAGTGACAGGATTAGTCTGCTTGTAAAGAAAGTCACTATGGTAACAATTTGGAGGATGGATTGGGGTGGACAGATACTTGAGACAGGGAGTCCAATTAGGAGGTTAGTGAAATGATCTGGTGAAAGGTGATGAGGGTACTGAGATGAGGGGGTAGCTGTGTGAGTGAAGAGAAGGGATGGGAGATAAGAGATGTTGTAGAGATAAAAATGGTATGATTTGG
The DNA here is from genome assembly GCF_011100635.1 of Trichosurus vulpecula. Taxonomy (NCBI): domain Eukaryota; kingdom Metazoa; phylum Chordata; class Mammalia; order Diprotodontia; family Phalangeridae; genus Trichosurus; species Trichosurus vulpecula. Next base: position 23,587,709 of record NC_050577.1, read on the forward strand.
AGCTGGTTGGAGGTGGGGGACAGGGAAGGGAACCTGAGATACTGAGGACAGCACAGAAGTTAAGAATCTGGGAGACTAAAGACAAGAGAGTAAGACCATAGCTTATATGTCTTTGTTCTTTCTCTAGCATCTACACATGGTACCTTGTTAGTCAGTCAGTCAACAAACATTTTATTAAGTTCCTGCTATATTCCAGGCACTATGCTAAGCATTGGGGATATAAAAGAGGCAAAAGACAGTCCCTGACCCCAAGGAGTTCACAATCTAATGGGGAAGACAACAAGCAAACAAATACATATGAACAAGCTAAGAGGGATTGAAAAGGCTTCCTGTAGAAGAGAGGATTTTAGTTGGGACTTCAAGCAAGCCAGGGAAGCCAGTAGGCAGAGATGAGGAGGGAGAGCTTGACAAATGTGGGGGACAGCCAGAGATTGTAGACTGGGGGGAGGATCAATCAATGTTCATGGGAGGAATTAAATGAATGATGAAAATCAGAGGAAATACTCTGACCCTCTAATAATGCCTACTGACCTTCATTTTGCTTGTATATCTCTGTAGCTTCTTGGTTTATGAGAAGAATGAACACCATATATATGCCCAGAGCATTCACCAAGAGGGTGGGTAGGCATCATTTGGCCTGGAAATCCCACTGTGGTTATTAGAACCCAAGGAAGTCAAAGACAGAAAAAAAAGACCTCATATACACCAAAATATTCATAGCACTGCTTTGGGGAGTAGCAAAGACCTAGGAATAATGCAGATGCTCATTGCTTAGGGAACAGTCAAACAAGCTGTGGTATATGAATGTAGTAGAATTTACTGTGCTAGTGTCGCAACAATTCGGCTAGCAGCTGTTGTGGGGGTAAAAGACCAACACAAGCCCAACAACAAGAACGCTGCCAGCACAGGTTCTTTTGATCTGCTTTACTAAGGCAAGTAGTACTAAGGGGTTAACAATTTTATTTCAATCCAACATACAACTATCATTCACTTAGTTCAGGGGAAAAAGCCAGCACCCCCCGAACTTCAGAGCAAATACGAACAAATTACAAACATACATTATAAACAGACCAAATACAATTCATAGCTACCAAGAAACCAGCATCTGAGTTCAGGAGCTAGGGAACTCATAACAACGGTTAGCCCGCCACTCCTCCTATGGCTCAGAGCCCCAAGCACATAGCTCTGTTCTGTCTTTTTATACAGTCTTTAGCCATCATCAAATGTCATCTGAGCCACCAGAACTTAGATTCTTACTATTGGTTCTGGTCTTAGCAACTCCCCTTAGGACCCTGAGGGCTTCATGCCCACATTGGCTTAGCACCTCGTAGATAAGGGTTTGGGCCTGGGGCTTTGCACCTAGTAAGGCTCAAAGAGACTTAATTAATTTATCATTCTAAAACAGTAAAACAAGTCTCAACTTAATTGATATTACAGCTGGAAGAAATGACGAATATGGTGACTGTAGAGAAGCATCAGAAGATTCAAGAGACTGATGCAAAGTGAAGCAAGGAGAACCAGGAAAAGAAATACGCACAGTTAGCCCAAAAGAAATGGAAACAGCAGCCATCACAGTGGCCGAGCTTGTCTGAAGAACAGTGGCACATTTCTCCACATATGGGCCATGGGACATTGCATATATTGTCAGCATCGGCTGGCGCATTGGGGTTACTTTTGCTGGACTACTCTTTCCCCCCTTTTTTCTCTTTTAAAGAGTGGGTAACTAGGTGGCATGGTAGTTAGTGCTGGACTTGGTGTTATGAAGAACTGAGTGCAAATCTTGCCTCAGACACTTCCTAGCTATGACCCTGGGCAAGTCACTTAAAACTGTCTACCTTCGTCATCCGTAAACCGGGGATAACAATAGTACTGTCCTCTCAGGGTTGTTATGAAAATCAAAGAAGATCATGTGTGCAAAGCACTTCGTGAACCTTAAAGTGTCATATCAATGCTAGGTATTATTATGCTTTGACATGCTGTCATTATTATTGTTATCATGCCCAGAAGTGATAACACTCTAGTTAGAGAAAGGGAGAGGGGAGGGATATATTTGGAAACTGAGATGATGTGAAAACAAAGGATACTGATCATTTGTTTCTACAAAAATGGGTGCTTCGACTGCATCCAATTATATTAAACACTAAATTATTTAGCCTGGTGTCGCAGGGGGATCGCCGGTGGAAGACATCGGGTGAGAGTAAGGAAGATAAAGTGTAAGCTGCTGCAGCCTCCAACTGGGAGATAATCTGCTGGCCCTGAAAATGATTAAAATGTGAAAAATACAGCCCCCGGGAGGTGGCACAGAGCCTGGGTCCATTTAAAATGAAACGCCGGATATCAGAAGAGATTTGTCCTGAGAAATCACGAGCAGAGCAAAGGTGAATGAGCTGAAGAATCCATTCCAAGTTTCATCTTTCTATCCGATTTCCATGGCTGTCGAGAAAATGCCTTCTATGTTATTTGGCATTTTCATTACAAACCACTAGAGGCAGAGCTGGTAGGGATTCTAAGGGTGTCCTCTAGCCTCCTCATTTCACAGGTGAAAAAAGAAAAAGCCCTGCGGGAGGTCAGACCCAGGGCTCGGGCGGATTCCAGAGCCAGATTTGAGACCATTTCACCCAGGAAGAAATGAAGGCCAAGAGGGAGAGGCTGATTGTCCGAGGTCATACAAGGTCACAGTTGTGGAGGATTTGAACTCAGGTCCCCCACCATGTTCTCCTTAGCAGTGTTCTTCCGTTCATTCCAATAGAATAACCAATAGAATAATATTCCAATGAATAACCCTGCCTGTTTTCTTCTTCAGCAAAGGGGGAAGTGTGGTATGGTGGAAAGATCTCATACATCTATAGTCAGAGAATGTGGGTTCGAATTGTGATTCCGCCACTAACTTGACCTTAGGCAAATCACTTCACTTCTAATGATGAAAATAGCCGTCATTTAGATGGCACTTGGAAGTTTGCCAAGTACTTTACAAATGTTATCTCAACGACCCTGGGAGGTAGGTGCTATTATTAGGCCCCCTCATTTTACAGATAAGAAGAATGAGACAGGCAAAGATTAAGTGACTTGCTTAAGGTCACACAGCTAGGAAGTGCCTGAGGTGGGATTTGAACCCAATTCCTCCTGACTTTTAGGTCCAGCACTTTGGCCACTGTGCCTCTCACTGCCTTTGATGGGTCTCACTGTCCTTTTCTATAAATGAAGGAACAAGACCACATGACTTCTAAGTTTCCTTCTAAATGTGTGGTCCTATGATCTGCACCCTGAGGAGGGATCTGTGATCATTTGGAGAATATGGTGAGTGATATTCTGTTGGGGTGTGAGTCGGGAGATTGGGGGAGGTGAAGAATTGGGCGCCTGCTCCTATTGGGTAATATCTCCCTAAATCAGGGGTTCTTAATGTGGGATCCATGGGTTTTAGAGGGCTCTGAACTTGGATGGGAAAAATTACTAGTTTATTTTCACTAACTTCTAACTGAAGCTTAGTAATTACAAATTTAGAAAAAGAAAACATAATTTTGAGAACAGGCCCATAGATTTCACCAGATTGCTGAAGGGTTCCATAACACACAAAAAAAGGTTAGGAGCTCCTGTCCTAAATGGTCACTTCCACCCAGATGCCAGCAGAGCCCTAGAATTTGGTCTGAGCTCCTTTATTTGCGGCAGGGAGAAAAAAATAACCAAGGGCCAGCTCCTGAAAGGTCCCAGCTCGTCTTGGCTACATGGTTGGCCTTCAACAAAATTATGAAGTCAGCTGCTGGCTTTGAGGGCTCAGCAGATCGATCACTTTCGTTTAGAAATCTCTCCGGGACTCTGGCCAGGCCACTCAGAACTCATTCTTCACTTATTTCTTGGGTGTGGTTCTTGGGATTTAATTTTACCGTGTATGCTGTGTATAGGGGAGGGGGATCTGGGATGGGACATTACCCTCTTCGGGTTCCTCAGTATCTTGTTGCTTTTACATGACTATACTCATTGTTACAACGATTTCTCAGCCACAAAGTTAATTTACGTTGAAGGTCAGCTGATGCCTTACCCTTTCAGACAGCTAACCTAGTACCCGTTCTAGATATGACTGTGAAGAGAAGAAGCTTTCTCTTAAAGCTGGCACAACTACCAGGCACTGCCAGCTGACCCTTGGGCAACTGATAAGCAAGCAGCATCCTTCATCATAGCTCAGGAATTTAAATTTCATAAACAAAACCAGCAGCTGGGTGAGGACATCACTTTCCGCGTTGCATATTGGGGCCATCTGTTTCAACCCTGTAATTTGGAGGATTTCTCAGATGACATGTTAGGAGATCTCCTCGTTCTCAATGGTACCTCCAACGGCATGTCTTGACTCAGAGCCATTGGTCATTTACAAGGTCTAGGGAGGCAGAGAGATTGTGTCACTTCAGACCACAGAAGTGAAGGGACTGGTATCTGAGATCACTGTCCTCCTTTGTCTGAAGGTGGAGATCTCCAGCAGGGCCAGCAGAATACAAGAAATATCTAAAACAATTCTGAAAGACTAGTGATGGAAAATGCGATCCACATCCTGAGAAAGAACTATGGAGTCTGAATGTGGATGGAAGCGTATTATTTTCTCTCTTTCTTTTTTTGTTTTTTCTTTCTTGTGGCTTTTCCCTTTGGTTCTGATTCTTCTTTCACAACATGACTAATAGGGAAATATGTTCAATATGATTGTACATGTAGAACTTATATCAGATTGCATGCTGTCTTGGGGAACAAGGTGAGGAGGGAGGGGGAAAAATTTACAATTCAAAATCTCATAAAAGTGAATGGTGAAACTAAAAATTGATTAATTAATAAAAAAGAATACAAGAAATGTATATTTCCATAAGATCTGCTCATTTTTTGACGTATCATCCCTAGTTCAGGCTTCTTTCTTCTTGCAGGTTCGACACAGTCTCTCTTAGCTCTGGGCATTTTCACTGGCCTGGAATGCCCTCTCTCCTAATCTCCATCTCCCAGCTTCAAGGCCCATTTAAAATCTCACCTTCTACAGGAGGACTTTCTTGCTCCCTCTTCCTTCTAGTGCCTTCCCTCTGGTCATTATTTCCAATGAATCCTGGCTATAGCCTGTTCATACACGGCTGTTTGCATGTTGCCTCTCCTGTTAGACTGTAAGCTGCCCTTTCATTGTGGCCCTCACTGTCTGCACCTGGCCCCACCATAGACCACTGCTCCTTAATTCCGTCCAGACCCCTCCTCAGTTCCCACAGTCTTCTGTAGAAAAGATCCACCTTGCCTCCATCAAAGTGCTCAGATTTAATCTGGCCCGCTTGTCAATATGTGTCACAAATGCTCAGATTCTTAAAATCTGGCCAATAGCACAGATTCTTAAAACCTCACTCACTCCAGCCGGTGTTTGATAAACCTTGTTTCTGGCTGAAGGAAGGCCCATTTGATGGGGCAGGACTCACATCGTTTGCCCTTGAATTTCAGGGTCCCAGCACCCCTAGACCTCAACAACTGGAACACAGTAGGTGCTTAATAAGTGTTTTTGATTGATTTGAGATTATCTTTAATTTTTCCTGTAGCTTGTTTGAACGTAGTTGTTTGCATGTTGCCTCTCCCATTAGATGGTGAGCTTCTTGAGGGCTAGGACTGTCCTTTGCCTTTCATTGTATTTCCAACACTTAGCACAATGCCCAGCACACAGTAGGTACTTAATAAATTCACTGACTGACTAATAAATATAAAGTCAGTTGCTAGTGGTTACTCTGGCCTAATCTATGTGTCAGTAATGGTGCTATGTATGAAGAAGTGGATGGCATGTAAGGCTATGAGAAACTGGCAACAGCTAGACTGTGGGGGTCCAGGCCTGTGTCTGCTCCTGGGACTGTGTGGCCGGTATAACTTCAGAGAGGGGAGACACTCAGGCCCTCATATACTTTTTTCCTGGGGATTCTGTGGGCTCCATGATCAGACCCTAGGCTGCTGAGGAGCCAGACCGAGAGTCCATCCTAGAGTGATCTGAACAGTGATGACATATTCTAGAGACATAGCCTCAGGGACATGTAGCTGATGCCCAGCACTGGGTGAGCCTCTTCATGACAGATCAGGAATCTTTCTGAAACAACTCAATATTTGTCACAATTTTCTTCCAGTTTTGGCAACTGCTTCTGATGCATGTCATCACTAGCTGGCTAAAGACATTCCACTGTGATGGGCTTGTCATCATTGATCAATTAACAAATATTTCTTAAGCAGATACTATACACCAAATACTAGACTGAGTGATAAGTATACAAATGCAAAGACTGAAACAATTCTTGCTTTTAAGGACTTTATATTCTGAACGGTAAGACATGGAGATGCTTTCTTTGGCTTCAGCTCTGACACCCAGGACATGCATTCGCATCCTCAAACACCCTGCAGCTGCTCTGCCCTCCAAACAGGATCTCCAAAGACCATTCCCAGAAAGAGCTAAGCCACTCACTCTGAACTCCCTGGGCTCCAGCATTGCAGAATGGCCATGCCCTGCCCATTTCATATCCTGTCCCATGTGCATACTCTCTCAGCCCTTCAACCTGTCATTCTAAGAGCTATAATTAAATCAATACTATCATTACCCCTGGAAAGGACCTGCCTGGAAAGGACTGTCCTATAGCTCCCTTGTGACTTCCCAGATCAAAATACCTTCCTTTGGCCACCTATTCCCTGCATCCATTGTCTCCTTCTAGGAGAACGTAAACTCCTGGAGACCAAGGACTATCTTGATTTTACATTTATACTGCCAGAACTTAGCACATAGTAAATACTTATGCATGATCTCCACTCTAGCTCATTCACCCAACTCCTACTCATCCTAGTACATTGTATCTTGTGAGCCCCTACTGGTGTGCTTTCCCTTAACAATGAGACACTAGGCTTTGTTAATTCTATAGCAAAGGCATTTACTCAAATGGTGGAACAAGAGACTTTCTTTCAAAGTCCTCACAAAGTTCCCTGTGGGACATGGTCAGCTATGCTTACTCCTCACAGGGCTAATCCACTGCTAGTTTGGGTTAAGCAAATCACTCAAATGCACTGGCTCCTTACCAGGGTGGCCACTGTTAGATGGGGCTGAGCAGGTTGCTCTTCCTCTAGGCAGGGATTGCCTGGCACTGTCCAACAGTAGCTGCTCATTGGCAGAGCAGCCTAGCCCACCTTGTCTGGTAGCCTTTCATTCATTCTAATTTGATGAGGGCCTATTACAATGATTCTGACCAGCCTAAGCCATTGCTTCTTATGCCTAATGCTTCATGCTGGAACTGTATTCAATAACAAGATGCCAGGTGGCACTGGGGGCCGAGGAGGAAGCAATATTATGTTGTCAAATGAGTTCTAGCTCTAGAGTCTGAGGACCTTGTTCAAATCTCACCTGCCATTTTACTACCTGTATGACCTTGAATTACTTATACAAATTACTTAACCTCCCTGAGCCTTAGTCTTCCCATCTATAAAACGGAGTCAGACTGGATGACCTCTTAGGTCCCTTTGAGTTTCTAAATTGATGACCCCATAATGCTAGAACTCAAGGACATCTGAATAGAATAATATGGAAAATTTATAAAGAAGTCTTTGTTATTTCAGGAGTCAAGGAGTTCCATAATCATCTTTCTAGCTGTGACTCTTTGTATCCATCAGATACTTCTTTGAGGACTTAAAAACATCTTATTGATGTATTCTGTTTTTACATCATGGTCATTCCTGAACACAGTGCCACACCTATGCTCCTCGAAATTGAAGCTTCCCCATAATAAAAGAAAATAAACATTGTAGGCAGCATTCTGCCCTTGTGTTCTCCACCCCTCTTCCAGAAAGAGCCAAGTCAAGTCAACAAATGTTTCTCAAGCGCCTACTATGTGCCAGACGTTGTGCTGAGCACTGGAGGCGCGGAGATTTCCTTTATTGATCTTTGGTGCCACGGCTAGATTTTCAATTACTCAGAGCTCATCTTCTGTTTAGTGATCTTTTCATTTACATCATTGTAGTTATTGTTCACAATGTTCTTCTGCTCTGCTTACTTCACTCAGCAACGGCTCACACAAATCGTCCTTCTGGGACATTTTCCAAAGCCCAAAGAAGCCTCCACCTTTAATTATATCAACTGTAGCCCTGGAGTCTTTTGCTCAGCATTTCCAGAGAACAAGTGATCTGCCCACCTAGAAAAGCAATACCGAGTACTGACCACTCAGTGGTTCAATTTGACAAATCTTTCCCGAGTGCCTACTGTGTGCAGAGAGTGTGTTAGGCTTTGGGGAAGATAGAGACATAAAATTAAACACAAATTTGAGAAAACACCATACACAATTACTAAAACAATGTAAACGAAAGAACGGCCTCCTCAAGATAATCAAAAACAAATGTTGCAAAAGTGTAAAGATTGAGCCTGGCCCCAAAAAAGAGATGTGAGAAGATGCCTCCCCCAGATCCTTTGCAGAGGGAGGGGTAGGGCAGTCCACAGATGTGGAACATTCTATTTAATATAAGATTTTTAAAAATGTATTGGTCAGTTTTGCTCAGGTTTTTTTTTTCCTCTTCCTCTTCTTTTTAAAATTCTTTGTTATTAGGGATGTCTCTATGAGAAAGAGTGGGGAAAGGATACAGGAGAAAAATCTAAGTAATATGAAAAGCAAATGTTTTCAATAAAAAGCTATTTTAAAAGGAAACAAAAGCAAACCCTAAAAAAAAGGTATAAACCAATCAATAGACTTTTATTAAGTACCTACTATGTGCTAGGCACTGTGCCAAGCACTAGGGATACAAAAAGAGGCAAAAGCCCTCAAGGAGCTCACAGTCTAATGGAGGAGACAACATGCAAACAAATATATACAAAGCAAGCTATATGCAGGATAAATATGGGATTTTTGAAAATGGGAAGGCAGTGGAATGAGAAGGAATTGGGGAAGGCTTCCCGTAGGAGGCGGGATTTTAGGTGGGACTTAAAGGAAGCCAGGGAGGTCAGTAGTTGGAGCACAGGAGGGAGAATGTTCCAGGTGTGGGTGTGTTGGCAATCAAAATGGGCTCTTAGCACTTAAGGAGTTTGGCCTTTATTTCCTTGATTAAATTAGGAGTCCTTGATGACCTCCTTGCCTCAAGGGAAAGCCTAGTTTACATGGGTTTGAGTGACATGTTTGTGACATCAGAGGCTTTTAGACCTTGTGGGTTTAAGTTGCCTCTTTGTGACAATTTTAGGTCACGTGGGTGAGTCGCATGTGTGACTCATCCTTGACCCTGAAAAAGATATAAAACCAGGGGTTGGCTTTTTCTTTTTCAGAGCTCTGACCCATAGCTGTGGCAGCACGCATGACTCTGGGCCAGCCCTTGTTATGAGCTCCCGGGCTGAACTCAGATGCTGGTAACTATGAATTGTGTTTGGCCTGTCTGTCAATGTTTGTAATTTGTTTGTATTTGCTCTGAAGTTCAGGGTGCTGGCTTTTTTCCCCTGAACTAAGGGCATGATATTTGTATGTTGGATTGAAATAAGATTGTTAATCCTTTAACGTTGCTTTCCTTAATAAAGCAGATCAAAAGAACCTGGGCTTTTGCAGCATTCTGTGAGCTGGTTGTTGTTGGTTTTATGCCCCCACAGCAGCTGCTAGCCAGATTGTTGAAACAGTGGGGGACAGACAGAGAATGCCTGGAGCCTGAGAGATAGAGGGTTTTGTTCCTGGAAAGGTTGGGAGCCCCCTGTCTCTGGACCAAAGAGGACATGTGAGAGAATAAGGTGGAAGAAAACAAGAAAGGGAGGAGGAGACAAGGTTATGAGGAAGCTTGGACTAGTGAAGAGAGAGCTGATCTCAGAGCCAAGAGGACCGGGGTTCAAGTCCTGCCTCAAATATACACTGGCTGAGTGACCCTAGGCTGGTAATTAGACCTCTCAGTGCCCTGGGCAACTCTTAAGATGAGAAGGTGCCATCTGTGCTGATAGACAGAAATTTTCTATACTAATGAAAACAGGTTCATTCCTGTTTACAAGGAACAAACATGGCCTCAAAGAAGAGATGAGATAAGAAGACACCTCCTTCTCCCAAGTCCTTTGCAGAAGTAGGGGGTGGGTGGTCCATGGGTGTGGAACATGGCATATAATGTCAGATTTTTTAAATGTATTGTTCAGTTTTGCTGGGGTTTTTAAAAATACAATAACATAGTAAAGACAAACAGCTTTGTAAACTTTAAGAAATGATCAGCAGAAGCACCAAGCGTGATTCCAGAGGACATATGGTGAAAGCTGTTATCTACGTGATGGCCTGTAATGGCAACCATACTGGCATACCCAAGATGGCTGGTAGTGCAGGTTCTTAGATCTGCTTTATTAGGAAAGACTACTCAAAAAGGTGTCAACAATCTTCTTTTAATTACATGAAATACAAACAGAGAATAATACAGAGCAGAGAAATAAAGACCAACAGACAGGGCTCTACTGCCTAAATCAAAGCTTTACATTCACCACTGAATTGAGAGAGCCTTTACCTCTGAGCAGTAGGGGAGCTCTGAACATGTGGCCCCTCAGAGTCTCAACCAGGGAATCACAGCATCTTTCCCATAAGCGAGCCCCCAAAGCAAAACCTCACCTCTGACAATATATGCTCTTTAGGCTCAGTGCCTAGATAGAAATGAACAAAAAGTGTGTGTGAGCCTTCCTACAAGCAAGCAAGCTTCCCTTAATGGGCTCCACATGAGGCCTATTGATGGGTGGGGAAGATCTTATTTCCCATTAACCTTACATGGCCTCAGGCTGCAGACTGAGACATTTTTTGGACATGGCCAATTTGAGAATCTATTTTACTTGATTATGCATATTTGTTACAAGGGTTTTGTTTTTCTTTGTTTTTTTCAATGGGGATAAAGGGGAGGGAGGAGAGAGAAAACAGGTTTTTGCTTATCAAAAAACACTAAATTAAAAAAAAATTTCCGGGCATCAGTGAAACCCTCAGTCTATCCCTTTGTTACTTCTCAATCTTGTCATATGTCCAGTCCATTTCCATCCCTGATCATTTTTTTTCCTCCAGAATACCCCTTATATCACTTTTTGAACACAGATGGTCACTGGAAATAGACTCCATCCTGTTTGTGCTCCGTATGTGTCCATCCACTGTCCTTTAGATCACTCACAATTGTGATCCCTCGGAGACAGCAGCATTCCAAATACACAACCACATAGCACAGCAAGAAGATTTGTACTGTAAAGATGGTCTGGGGATGGGGGTGGGGAGAAGCATGAGATCATTAACACTAATGAGATACTTCCCAGATCACACTACTCATTAAACTCCAGATTTGCCCAGCATTTGACCTGGGCATTAAAGGGATGGCCATCAAAGAAGCTGCTTAAAGAATTCCAAGCCTTCAAAGTGAATTAGCAACATCTCATGGGGAAACCCCATTCTCAGTCTAGAAGGCAGTTAGCACAATATCTCACTCCAACTACATGCCGCACACTTGGCAACTGCTTGTCTGAGAGCATTAGCTTACCCTCGCCTGGTGACCTGGAAATGATGCTACTTCTGCAAAGGCTAGAAAGAACCTGAGAACAGACCTGGTCACTTGATGTGCTGGAGCCAGCAGAGAGCCCATTGTTAAATTTCCATTGTGAGCATTTATACTTCAGAAATCAGGAAACACTACAAATCAGGGATTGAGTTATTGTTTTGCTGATTGTCTAGGCTTTAGAAAGTGATGGAGAAATGTTAATAAAGTACATTAAACTGCAAAGTGTTTCTTGTGCACACTTTTTTCCTTCTTCTGGAGAGCTGGTTGTTAAACATTTACTGGCATACTTGTTTAACCTAGCAGAAGTACCCCCTTTTCTATAGAAAGAGATCTAGAAGCCTCGGCCATGGAGCCATATAATAATAAAAAAAATCCATGGGTTTTGTAAAATCATTTCAAAGGATGAATTTCCTAATTGGTGCAGATGCTTCAGAAAAGGCTCCAGTAATAGAGTGGGTCAGGGTTCATGATGGGCTTTTCCTATACCCCAACCCTCAGCATCACAGCCTCATAGTCGTGCTCAGATCTTTCCTCTCCCTCACCCCACACATCCAATCAGTTGCTAAATTTTGTCAATTCTGCTGAAGCAACATCTCTCCCATCAGCCTCTTTCTCTACTCCTACAGCCACCATGCTGGTTCAGGCCTTCGTGCCTCTAACATGATCTGTGGCAATCATTTCCTGACTGGTCTCCTGGCCTCCGATTTCTCCCTTCTCCACACATCTGTCCAAGGGATTTTCCTAAAGCACAGGTGTGACTAAGTCACTCCCCTTTCCTTTCCTTTTCTTTTTAAAATGTATCTGTTTATTTTACATGCGTTTATGATTTGTGTCTCCTACCACTTCCTCCATTGGACCAAAATAACCCCCTCCCCAACCCCAAACTCTCATCATGAGCATGTATCGTCTAGCAAAAAATATTCCCACACTGGCCATGCCTGAAAATGTAAGTCCCAGTCTACATTTTAAGTTCATCACTTGTGAGGCAAGGTCATTTTCCTCATCGATAATCTCCAGTGTGTCTAAGATCAAATGCAAACCCCTCTTCAAAGGCCTTTATCACCTGGCTTGTTACATAGCCCTCCCTTCTGCACACTCTGTGATCTGACCAGACTGGCTTTCATACAAGTGCTTGCTTTCAAACCTTTGCCCAGGCTGTGTCACATGCCAGTTCCTCCCTCTCTTCTCATCTCCTCCTCTTAGAATCCTTGGCTTCCTTCACAGTTCAGAACAAGCACTACTTCCTATACAAAGCCTTCCCTGAGCTCTCCAACAACTAGGCCTCCCTTCTCTCCCAAATCACCTTATATTATTTTGTGTATATTCATATGTGTCACATATTGTCTTCCCCAAGAGAATATAAGCCTCATGAGGACAAGGACTGTTTCCATGTTTGCCTCTGTATCCCTAGTGCCTAGCACATAATAGTGGAGCCCTGGGGTAGTCCAACTTCTCAGCTTCAGTTTCCTCACCTAGAAAATCAGAATAAGGAGAGCACCTACCTCCCAGGGTTGTTGTGAGAAGGACATAAGATAACGGATGGGAGGCATTCTGCAAACCTTAAAGTGCCAGGCAGATGCTGGCTATTGTAGGTGCTGATTAATCGATTGAACCTCACAACAACTGAGATGAGGTCAAGGACCAGAGATATTATTGCTGAGTCTTGGATAGGGAAAGTGACACACAGCTAATAAGAGACAGGGGGGACTATTTGAACCTGGTGTTTGTGTCTCCAAGGCCAACGTCTTGCACCATCAGTTCCTAGTTTCATCTCAAACCTCCGCAGCAACAACCATGGCCCAGGAATACAAGGATTGTCAGACACTCTTGTTTCTCACGAAGAGTCTGCATTTGTTTTAGTCGAGCTTGAGGAATTTGTAAGAGCTTTTTCAGAACCATTACAATTGTGCCTCATCTTATTCAAGCAAATGGATCAACTGAAAGGGTGCTGCAGATTATAAAGAAGTACAGGGCCAGTCTTTTCATTTTTAATATGTTATTTCATTTTTAAGAGCACTGACTCCTCTTAACTCTCTAATGGGTCAACTCAAAAGACCCCTAATTCATCGACCCATAAACATCCAACAGACCTATATCTATCAGTTTAACCAACTCAACCATATCCACCTAGACTTAGAGGAGTGCTTATAAGACAAACAAAAATGTTTTCTAGACAGTGCTTTCTCTAGACCTACTTTATTCACTAGAAATAAAGCTTTTGGGGCAACTAGGAGGAGAAGTGGATAGGGCATTGGCCCTGAAGTCAGGAAGACCTGAGTTCAAATCTGACCTCAGACACTTACTAGGTATGTGACCTTGGCCAAGTCACTTAACTCCAATTGCCTCCCCCCAATAATAAAAAAAAATAAAGTTATTGGGAGAGTGTTCTTCAACATCCAGTGTGCATATGAGCCTGTATGGTTTTGTCACACTGCTTCCCTTTGAAAGTATTCCTCCCTGGCTGGGTTCACCATGGGAGAACTACCAATGACATTCCATCAAGAGACATCTAGCACCATCTTTTGGCTTTCTCCCCTAAGGAGTCTCCCAAGGTAAAGTATACAATAGTCCTTCTCTGGCCACTGAAATCTCTGAAATGGAGTCACCAGGATTTCTAGATGCTCTCTTCCCTGGCTCTCGCTGTCCACTCCTTCATGCACATCCATAGATATTGCTTCCCTCCCAGGTCTCCATCCAGTTCTATTATTCCCTCTTCTATCCGAGTGGTCTTCCCCGAGGAGAATATAAGCTTCTTGAGGGCAGGGGTTATTTAGTCTCTATCTTTGGACCTCCAGCACTGGTCACCATTTTGGTGTCATGGCCCCCTTTGGCCGTCTCAGACAGGCAGATTCTAAGAATCATGTTTTTAAATAATTGAAGAAAATGCTAAGTATCAGTTGGAGGTTAGTGAAAATAAAGATGTATTTTTTTTTCTTTACCCAACTTTCCCTGACATTTATCCATGGCCTCAGCTTAAGAATCCACATGCCAGTCTAGGTTTCTGTCCTAAACTACAACAAGATCCCTCTCTACCCTCCTGCCTAATACCTCCCCACCAATCATTAAAAGCCCTCTTATCTCCTCATGGGATAACCTTCAACAGCTAGAACAAATGGTCCTGAAAGGCTAATTATTAATTTAAATCAGGGCATTAATCACAGCCTCCCAGAGGTATTTACATTTTAAAGGAGGTTGTTTATCATTATTGATAATAATGATAGTAACTCTCATTTCTCTAACACTTAAAAGCTTAGGCAGCATTTTCCCCACAAGATCCTACAAGTAGGTAATACGATTATCCTTCCTATTTTGCATATGAGGACACTCACAGACAGTCCAAAGCCACCACTTCCTTATCTGCAAATGGGGTGGGGAGCTGATGGCTTCTAAGATCCCTTACCAATCTTATGATTCCTGATGTGAGAATTTCGGCCTAGGTGACAGGTCAGTCAGGGCTCAAACTGTGTACAGCGGCAAGGGGAGGGATTTCCGATGCCTCTGAAATCATGCGCATACAGTCAGCAATCGTGTCCTTCATCTCCATCCCAATTACTTAGTGGGAAAATCCCAATTTGGGAGTCAGCAGCTTTGTCTTTTCTAGCATAGGCTTGTGTGGCAGGGAAAAAAGTTAGTTTGGTAGGATAGAAAAAGTATTGGTTGTAGAATCAGATTTTGACTTTGACATCTTTGTCCAGGCTCAGAAGAGGGCCAGTCTGGTCCCCTTTCACTCCCCTCCTCAAAAAACCTTCAACAGCTTCCCATGGTGGCTAGGATGAAATACAAGCTCCTCGGGTTGGTATCCATGGTCCTCCACAGTTTTGTTCCCATCTATCTATCTCTCTTGCCTTATCATTTCCCTTCCCATACTATTGTACTAAATTCTCCTAATTCTATTCCCCTTAATGCACTATTCTAAGCATTGTCTCAACTCAGCATTCTATTTCCCACCTCAGTGCATTTGCCCAAGCAGTACCCCAGGCTGAGAATGCCCTCCTTCTTCATCCATGCCTCCCAGAATTCTTACATCTTCAAAGTTCAGCTCAGGGGCAGGCATCTCTTCTATTGAAATCTGCTCTTTCCCTTCAGTCATTAAAGCTCCCTTTAGCCTTCCTCAAATTACCAAATATTTACTTATCTATATATATGGTATAATCTCTCCCCTTAGAGAAAGTAAGCTCCTTGTGGGCAGAGGTCTTTTTATCATCTGTTCCTGGTTGAGGGCCTGGTATGCAGTAGGCGCTTAACGAATGTAATCGACATTTACTAGTTAGGGGACTGAGGACAACTCAGTCCACAAACATTTCTTAAATGACGACTGTGTGCTGGTCACTCCATTAGGTTTTGGAGACCCAAAGTTACAGAGTGACTTGTTGCCCTGCCCTCAAAAGGTTTACATTTTACTAGGGAAGCTATAACGGCACATAGGTGAGCACAGTGTTAAGTAGACTGGGGGAGGGGAAGAAAGAAGAAGCCTGGAGACCTCTTTGAACCTCACTTGACTCATCTGTTGCCTGGGTGTAACAACGTTTCCAATTCTTGCCCTCACAGAGTTATGAAGAACGCATTCTGTAAACCTTAAATTGCTGTGGAAAAATAAGCTCTTCATAATATTATGGAGGGACCATGTGGAGTGGAAGGCTAGGTTTTCCTTTGGTCAAACAAAGAGAATTCTACGTGATGTGTAGAATTGTCTTCTCAATTTCACTTTGACACTTGTCAATTCTTTTTTTAGTAATATTTTATTTTTTTTTCAATTACATGTGAGGACAATTTCTAACATTCATTTTAAAAAATGTGTATTATTTCCCTTCCCCCATCACCACCCTAAGACCATAAGCAATTTGACATAGATTATGTATAACATCTGCCAATTCTTTCCATTTGCTCTCCTCCATCTCCTTTTAAATTAATGTCATTCATAAATGCTCTTATGGAAACACCCGTTGCTTACACACACCATCTACCGACATTATCCTAGCCATACTTATGAGGCTCTATTATACCCATCAATTGGCCCTGCCTTTTATAGCTTGTGTTAACTCACTGACTAATACCTTGCTAGTAAATTCACGAAGGGATGATCCCGGAGGTCTCATGTCAGAAAATAAATGTTCCAACCTCAGAAAGGACACAGTCTCTATAAACAAAGCCACTTCGGAGAAGTATTGGAAAACAGATAAATCACAGTCATTGTTTTCTCTGCCTTGGTTCTGGTAGAGATTCTTGGGTAGGATCTTGGCTGAGGCGAAAGGGCTTTTCAGATGGAGACCTACAATTTGTTTAAGGTGGTCTTGTTGGCAGCCCGCACTAAAATATGGCTCCCGAGGTTATAGATTTACAGACTAGTGCTTATTTCTCTGCATAGAATTCATCCCAAGATGCTGTGAATCAGTTCAACCATTCTGGAAAGCAATTTGGAGTGATGCCAAGAAAGTGACTAAATTGTCCATACATACCCTTGGACTGGTAGATCCCATTGCCAGGCAAAACCCCTTGACAAATGACAAAAAAGAAGGACTCCAGAGATACAAAAACATTTATAGCAATACTTTTTATGGGAGCAAAGAAATGGAAACAGAGTAGATGCTCCTGGAGCAGGGAATGGCTGAACAAATTATGGTTAGAAGAATATAGCGAAATATTGCTGTGCTGTAAGAAATGGCGATGAGGATGCATCCAGAGAAGCACGGGAAGATAGAGAAAGGTGGCATAGTAGACAGAGTGCTGCATGTGGAATCAGAAAGACCCGAGTTTGAATCCCGCCTCAGACACTTCACCTCTCTGACTGCCTCAGTTTCTTTATCTGCAAAATAGATATGATAATAGCACTCACCTCCCAAGGTTGTTGGGAGGATCAAATAAGGTAATTTTTATATACCTTAACATGCCAAATAGATGCCAGTTATTCGTTATTGTTGTTATTATTACAGAGGAAGGAGCCTTGGCTTCAAATCCCACCTTTGACATTTGCTACCTGTGTGACCTTGGACAAGTACCTTCCCTTCCCTGGGACTCAGTTTCCTCATTTTGGACTAGATGGTCCCTGCTAGCTCTAAATCAATAATCCTAAAATCCTGTGACAGAACTAGGGAGAAAAGATACAAAATGACCTCAACAAATGCAAAGAATCACAATAAAAAAACCAGAGTACTTTGTGATCATAATAACTGAGCTTGACTCCACAGAAGAGGTGAGACAAAGGCCCTCTTGGCTTTCCTTGCAGAGGCGGGAGGCTATGGGTGTGGAGTGCTGCTCAGACTTAGTGTGTTCTCATTTTTGCTGAGCAGCTTTCAAGGAGAGGGAGATGACAAGGGGGAAGAAATGAGTTGGGATATGAAGGTGACATAAAAACAAAACTATCACTAAATTAAAAAAAAAGAATTCCCATTTCAATCAGGATCTCCATATTTCAGAAGACATTTATTGAGTTTACTGAACCTATTTACTTGCAGGTTTTCCTCTTTCCCTGATGCCTGAAAACGGAATCTCCTTATTAACTGATTTTTGGCATTTTTGCTTTAGTCGATTTCCCCCCTCTGGGACCCTCCCCCACCCTCAACCCCCAACTCCCTTCCTCCAGATGTTTCAGTGGAATCAAAATTGATTTTATTGTTAAATTTAAACCAAAAAGTATCAGCCCAACAGCTGTTGCCTTCCGGAGTCCTCTTCCTTTGCCAGGCCAGTCAGCTCAGAAAGGCCAAAGCTGTTCTCCAGAGCCCAGGAGAGATCCCATTTTAATGACAAAGTATGAGAAAAGCAACTGGTGAAAAGAGTCATAGAATACTTTTTTTTTTAAAAAAAACAGTTCTGTTCAGCAGAGGGTGTGGTGCGTGTCTGGCACTTTTGTGGAGGCAGGGAAGAAGGAAGGGAAGTCAGATTTCTAACTTCATGTAAGATTCACCCACAGAAGACAAAGTATAGGACTGGGGTGGGGAGGGTGGGGGAGGGTTTTGGATTCTTATTCCAATTCTGGAGCATTCAGGTAACAGGGGTCTGGAAGTCAAGAACATTCATTTGTAATTAGGTTTATCAGAAAGCCAGCATGGTGTAGCAAAGGACCTAGGTTCAGTGGGATCCCACCCTTGGCTCTGCCCACCTAGGAAACCTTGGGCCCTTTACTACTTCAGGCCCAAGTTCCCACATCTATAAAGCAAGGGGGTTGGATCAGAGGAGCCCTATCCTCCTTCCTAGCTCTAAATCTATGAACCTATGAACTGGGGTATACTTCCCCTGTTGCTCTAACATGGGTAGCCCTAGGTTTCAGGTGGCCATGGGTGGTGCTCACTGAGGCTTCCTCCTCCATTTCCTGAGAGGTCACAATCAGCCCCTGGCACCTGCTCTTATCCAGGCTAACTCATTTCTGTGGTTTCTGATGGCTTTGTTTTTCTCTTTCTCATGTATAAACTTAGCTATATACTTTTTCACCTCTCCCTCCTGCCTCCATCTCTTGACTTCCCTCAGCTCAAATCCCACCTTCTACAAGAGGTCTTTCCTGGTCCTCTTCTTCCCCTTGCTAGTGCCCTCCCTCTGAGATTACGTCCCATTCACACTGTATATTTCTTGTATCTAATAGCTGTTTGCTTGTTGTCTCCCCAGCTAGAATATGAACTTCAAGGCATACACCGTGTTTTTTCCTTTCTTTGTATACTCAGTGCTTGACACAGTGCTGAGCATATGTAAGTGCTTAATAAATGCTGGTTGATTCACTAGTCAACTTTATCTCAATGTTTCCAGTAACCTGAATTTTTGCCTCAACTGTAACAAGACCACAAATTAACTAAATATAAACACAAATTCCTATGAGGGCAAATAGCCAAACCTCTACCTTGGTGTTAGGAATTTTCCTAACTGGGGGCTCCAAGCTATGGTTATTATATTCCTCATTTTTCATTTAATAGAAACTCCACACAAAGGTTCAGAGGAAGGACCACGTAGACTTGGAGTCCATTACATTTCCCTGAGCTAAAAAACATAAGCTAATTGTTGTATGTTGCACGTACAGTTAGATATTAATAAATTCCATCCCCCCTCATCCCTACCCCTAGTAGAAAGTAAACCCCTTAAGGGCAGAGATTTTTTTAAAATTTTGCTTTTGGATATCCAGTGTCTGGCACACAGTAGTAACTAATAAATCCTTGTTGGGTTAAGTCAGGGACTGCATGTCACCGGGAGAAAGGGAGGGCATACAGTTCTAGTTGTATTATGTCTATGTCTAGACCACCTTTCTTGGCAAAGGTATCATGTTCCAATGAAGAGTGCTGGACCTGGCATCCAAGGACATGGGTTCAAACCCTGGTATTTGATCACCTTCTCTATGGCTTTGCAGAGACTATTCTTTAGCCTAGGTGGGTACTTTCTCCTTACTTCCACTTCTAAGAATCAAACCCTAGGTTTCTTCAGAGCTTGACTCAAGCGCCACCCCCTCCATGAGGTCTTTTCTGGCCCTCTTAGTTGATAGGGCCTCTCCCCTTCACCTTTCCTTCCTACTACCTTGAAAATATTTTGGTCTATTTTAATTGATTGATTAAACCCTGCTGCTTACAACCTGTGTAATTTGAGCAGGATATTTCATTTCTCCTGAGGGTACCTCAGTTTCCCCATCTGTAAAATGAAAAGATTAGATTAATTAGCCTCTGAGATCCCACCCTGCTCTCTCTGTATGATCCTATGTGATGGTTACTTGGCCCCAAAAGAAGGGAAAATTCCTTCTTTTCTTGATTTCTCAAGGCTAACGTGACAAAGGGGAGCAGGATTTATGTGGAACAATCTTTAAAAAACACAACAAACAACGTTCAGATACCATAAGCTGTTAGAACTGTGGATGGACGCCTTGGTTCTCCCACTCCTTCTGCCCCCACCACCCAGGCAGTGAGATATTCAGCACCAGGGGACTGGAGCAGCTAGAAAATGGCTTGTACTTAAGGCATTACTTAGGAGTCAAGGTGAGTTCAAACAATCAACTCCTTGTTTGCATGAACAGGAGGGCACGTAGAAATGTAACACTCCTCCCTGCATTGTGGCCAAGAAGATAAAGTCCACATTCTCAGGGCAGAAGACAAGCCTTCTTTGTACCCAGAGTTTGTCAGATGGGGGATTAAAAGGAGGCTGTGCTCCGGTCCTTGTGATCTAGCCATGTCGAAGGTGATGCTGGGTAATATTGATTGCCCTGCTTGTGCCCACTGAAGAAACTGAATCCGGCCTATTCTAGGGGAGAGCAGGGGTCCTCTGCCTCTCATCATGGCTGGCACTTTAAGGCTTACAAAGAGCTCTGCACAGGTTCTCTTCTGTGAATAATAATAATGATATAGTAGCTAATATTTATATAGTGTGTGCTATGTGCCAAGCATTGTGCTAGGCACTTTACAAATATTAGTAGGTATTTTTGTTTTCATCTTTCAGATGTCTGGAAATCAGTCCTGAAGTCAGGAAGACTTGGGTCAAGTACTAGCTGTGTGAACATGGGAGAGGCAGTGGACCTCTCTGAGCACCTCAGATTAACAAGTATAGATGGGTTGTAAGCTGCATGGGTGGAGACATCTTGGCGAGTTACTGGAGACAGCCCTGGTCTCAGAGTCAGGAAGACCAGAGTTCAAATCTTGCCTCAGAAACTTAGCTGTGTGACCATGGACAAGTCACTTTAGCTCTTGGCATCTGTAAAATGAGAGCTGGCCTGGATTTCGGCTCTACATCTCTGATCCCATGAACACTCACTGGTGGGGAGAATCTGGTAGATGTGGGAGTCTCTGGGCTCATATCCCAGTTTAGCGGCTCACCAGCTGTCACTTTACCTCTGGCCTTCATCTGCTTCTTCTATACGATGAGGGGTTGAGCATATGTCTTCTGAGGGCTCTTCTAACACCTCTCAGATGTTGAGGATGTTGGCAAAGGAAGCCCAGCTATGCCCGGCCCCACCCCGTCCCTGCCTGGAGGGGGGTTCTGCAGCTGTTCTCAGATGGCAGTATTTCCCAGGCCTACTTAGTGGTGGCAGGAAGTGAGCTCAGGGGATCCGAGTTGGTCAAAAAGCAATTGGAAACTGGATATGGAGAAGGAAGGAGAGTGTGTGTGTGTGTGTGTGTGTGTGTGTGTGTGTGTGTGACAGAGGCTATAATGGCTGAAGCTCAAAGGATCTGAGGACCCGAGAGAAATGGCATTTCAGTGATCTGGGAAAGAGTGGCTAAGTGGAGGATAATAATAGCATAATAATACCTAACATTTATATAGCACCTACTGCATGCCAGGCACTGGCCTGGCAAATATTCATAAATACAAAAGCGCTTTACAATGACACCCCATTGGATTGACGAAGGAGGGCATCTGTTCACCTGTGGTACAGAAGAGAAGGGGTGAGTGTTAGCCCCTGCTGGGCCCTGGGCACTGGGCTCTGGACTGAGAGTGGGCCAGCTAGGCCCCTTTCTCCATGTAGTGATTCCATCAAGGATAATAATGCTGTAGCACCCCATCTCACAGGACTGCTGTCAATAATAGGGTGAAGGTTATCTTGACAGCTGTAGGGTTCTGTGCAGACATCAGTAATAAGTCTCAGTTTCTTCACCTGGAAAATAGGGATAAAAATGACACCCAGCTCCCTGGGCGGTTGTGAAGCTCAGATGAGTTAATAAATGCCAAGTGTTTTGCCAGCCTTCGAGGGCTATACCAATGTGGTTGTTGTTGTGGTTAGCTATTTAATTCAGGTGTTTTCTGATCTCTTCCTGGGCTATTTTTTGCAAGAGAGTGCCCAGTGAGTTACCGGTTAACCTAAGACACAGAGCATGATTCCTTTCCAGACAGCCGCTCCCTCCTGCCCCTCCATTTATTCCCGCTCTGTGGTCTGTGTTTCTGAAGCTCTCGGTCTCCTGCTACCACCTTCAAGTGGCTGTGACGTTTCTTTGGTCCTTTCCCTTACCACAACAAGTACTCTTAGATAAATCTGCCAACGCTGTGCATCCATCATCTCCTCTGAGACTTATACCCTGGGAGGGAGCTACTAAAAGTCCTCTTATTCCCAATTTACAGCTGAGGAAACTGAGGCACACAGAGGGCTTTTGTTTTTATAAATTGCCCAAGTTCATGGGGCTGGAGATTGCCAGAAGAAGGATCTGAATCTGGGTCTTTTGACTTAGTCACCTCTCGATGCCTTTTTTGGGTGAATGACTCCTCTTAAGATGGACTTCCTTATAGAACTTTTCATTGTTTGAGATCTTGCCTCTTGGTTTTATAGGCAAGGCAATTCTGCTCATAGTCCATACTCCTCCCTCCCCACCCTCTTCTGACAATTAAAATTAAATGAGATAATTTTAGTAAAGGGCTCAGCACAGGCAATCTGGAAATGCTTGTTCCCTTCCCCTTCTCAGGCCCTCCATGATCCCATCACAGTGTGGTCCGTAGTTTACTGAGTCCGGGCAGCCGCATGGTCTCTCAGCCTCAGTTTCCCCAGCTGTAAAGTGAGGGGTTGGACTCAAGCTCCTTCAAGGTCTCTTCCATTTTTATGTGCGTGGCTCCACCTCTTACGCTTGTGAGAGTCCAGTCTTTTCCTCATCTGAGCCTCCTTTCCCTCATTTAGAAAACAAAGGTCAGGGCTTGGATAATCCCCAAGGTCCTTCCAGCTCTAAATCCAGTGAAAGTAGAAAGAACATCTAGAGATGCTTGGGGCTGCGCCACCCTGGCCTCTGACCCTCAGCTTCCTCAGCCTTCCGCTGTTCTTGGTCGTCCCAGCACGGCCACTGCTGCAGGCTGAGTCTCTATGAAATTAGCTTTCAATGTTTCCTCCGTGTCAAAGCCAGGAAGGCTTTGCCCACAAGTCACCATCTGGCTTGGGGGTTTTCTAGGTCAGTCCCAATTTAAAATAGTTTGTCCCTGTCCTCAGAAACCAGCTACACACCTCCAAACTGCCAACATGTTGGCAAAAAGGTAACAGCACGAGTACTCAGTAACCTTAAAGTGTCCACAGAGGTGGGGGTTCTTCATAGCATTGGAAGTCAGGCTTTAATTAGGGGCCCTTGGAAGTTTACCGTTTCCTCATAACCACCCTGTGAGGGAGAGAGGGCAGGCACCATCTCCTGCTTCCCTGGGTAACACTGGCCATTGTGGCTGTTTCGTGGAGGGTGCCCTTGGCCTTCCCTCTTCCCCTGACCCCTTTTGTTTCCGCTATGCTCCTTTACAACAATTAGCTCATGCTTAGAGGAAATAGAATGGACCCTCCGGTCCCCTCTTGCATTCTTCTCCCAGCTGCACTTCTGCCATCCTGGACACCTGAAAGGGAATTACCCTTGGGAGGAGAGGAGACAGTTCTGTCTGTCTTTCCTCTCTCTGTCTCTGTCTCTCTGTCTCTGTCTCTCTCCTTCTCTCTCTCTCTCTCTCTCTCTCTCTCTCTCTCTCTTCTCCTCCCTTTCTCTCTCTCTCTCCCTCCCTCCACCCCTGTTCCTCCCCTATTGACCAGGTATTGATGACCTTGTGATCCCCAAAAGGACAGAAGAGCTGGAGTTTCCATCAGCATGGGTTACCATATCCACTGATCTCAGTTTCCCCAGAGCAACAGCAGCCAACAACAGTCTACACCAGGTCCTGAGAGATATACTGAGGATGAACTCGACAACCTGAGGATGCTAACCCCCAGAGCCCAGCAGAGATAAGGAGAATGTGGCAAAGTCTCCATGAAGGAAGAAAAGGGCTTCCAGTCACCAGAACCTGTTACTTCTCGTTGGCTGCAGGAAGTTTAAATCCATTTTCAACAGAGACTTTGTGTGTGCAAGGGGACAGTTCCCTCCTAGCTCTCAGATTTTGGGGGGGCATTTCCGTAACAGCTGTTTTTGCTATGATTGTTTAGTAAATGCCCTTCTTAAAAGCTAATTAAGTCTGGCTGATAATCAGTGGGGGGCACCCTGATAGGGGTATATGAGGGACATATCTAGGAATTTCATCATCCTCATGGTTACCCCTAGAAACTTGAGGGGAGACATAATCAGCCCCTCTCCAGGGATCAGCCCCATTATATGAATGGGATTTGGGGAGTTATCAAAGAAGGGAGTGTTTTACATACACACACAAGCAAAAACAGGAACTTATATTCTACTGAGGGAGACAACATATAAATCATAACACACAAAGGTAAATAATTATTCATTCAATAAACATTTATTGTGTGGCTGGTTATGGGGAAAAGTTACTAAATACGGCATCTGCGTGGCTGTGCCGTGTGACAGAATTTTAATATTCTCCCTTGAAGCTTTCCCTTCCAGGGGCAGCCTTCCTGAGTCACCAACATCATAGCAGTGGGGCACGGTAGGGTCATCCCAAGTTTGGCCCATATCTTCTCTGAATGAGCCCTACCCAGGGGTGGGCTGGAGCTGGCTCTCACTGGTTTGTGAGAGTCGATTGTTAAATCTTCAGTGTGAGCAACGACTGTCTTGGGAATCAGAGCTTGATTGTGTAGACTTAAGGAGGTGATGGAGACAATGTGAACATTACAGGTTAAAGTTAAAAGGGTGTTGCACATCCTTTTGCTTTTCCTGGAGAGCCAGTTGTTAAATTATTTACCAGCACACCATTGACTCTAGCTTTCATTTAAAGACCTTTAGTTATGAGCAAAGAGCACTGTTTCTCAAGGCAGCCCATTACACTTTGGGATAGCTCTAATTAGGAGGACTTTTCCTTTCATCAAACCCAATTTGTGACTCTGCAGCTTTCATCCATGACTGAGTTCTGCCCTCTGGGGCCATTAAGAACTGTTCCTTTTTCATGAGTCTTTTTGGGGGGAGGCGAGCATTTGAAAGGGTCTCCTGTCTCTCCTGGGGCTTCTCCCTAGCCTTCACCCCACCAGCGGCTCCTTAAACTAGGTCTCACGTGGCATGACCCTTCACCATGCATGCAGCTGATCTGCCCCGATAATTATTTCATACTAATTTCAGTGCCAGGTTGCTCTCATTATTCAGTTGACTTCAAGGCAACCCTTGGGGTAGGGGCATAAACCTAGGCGTTCTGGCACCCGTGGCAAATCCAGCTGAGTAGAGATGGATTGGAGGGAGTCTAGAGTATGGCTGATTGGAGTCAGAGGTCATAAAAGCTGAAGTCATTGTGGCTAAGAGAGAGTATGGAGGGAAGGGGAGAAAGTGCATCAAGAGCTGAGGTCTGTAAGGATGGGAAGAGGAAAATGGGTCCCCAGGAACGGTGCTGGCCATGACTTGGCAATGTTGGTCAAGGCTTGGTGGAGAGGAATCCTCGTGGAGACCATTGGTGTAAATGACAGAAAGCTGAGAATATTTTAGAATCTCACTGTTCCTGGGTGTTAGACATACCCTTACAGTTATCGCTTCCACATCTCGGGGGTTAGGGGCGAGGTACCCCCGCAATCTAGAAAAATCTGTGTAAAAATTTTTGGCCCTCCCTTCGTACCTGAGAAGCAGTCTGAATTATTATGGTATTAAAAATAAAACATGTTGATGTCACACAATACTATACATATAGTTTATGCATTTCTGAGTCATCTGCGGGCTTTTGATTGTCGTCTGCAAGACCCGCCCCCAAGAATTCCCATTTAGTTTCATATGCCTACCTGTGACACATCCAAATCTCGATAGGGAAAGTCACAATGTGGAAGGATAACTGTACTCAATATATTATTTGTGTATAATTATAAACATAACATATAAAATAATATATTCGATCTGAAATATATTTAATGTACATGTTTTTATATACACATATATGCATACATACACACACATATATAGGGGTGTGCGACTAGAACATGGAAGTTGATTGTTAAATTTTCATTGTGAGTACATACACCTCTGAAACTGAGAAATGCTACAAGTCAGAGCTTGGTTTATTGTTTTGTTGTTGTCTAGAGTTAAGAAAGTGATAGAGAAAATGTTAATAATGCAAATTAAATTTAAAGGTCTGTGGGGTTCACATTTTTTCTGAGAGCTGGTTGTTAAATATTTACCAGCACACTCATATACCTTCATAGATATGTGTGTGTATATATATATGTGCGTGTATGTACATCCACAAAATACTTACAGTATGTATTTACGTATATTTATAACACATTATGTATATATATTTGCAAAATAATATGTTATATCTAAAAATATATAATATAGGTAAGTATCAACTCTTGCGTGCTCCACCTCTCTAT
The DNA here is from genome assembly GCF_011100635.1 of Trichosurus vulpecula. Classification (NCBI taxonomy): domain Eukaryota; kingdom Metazoa; phylum Chordata; class Mammalia; order Diprotodontia; family Phalangeridae; genus Trichosurus; species Trichosurus vulpecula. The sequence goes on from NC_050577.1 coordinate 23,614,332, forward strand.
ATGTGCACATATACACGTTATGTGTCTATAACATGTATATGTGTATACGTACATACGAGTATTATCATATTATATAGAGTTATTACACATATAATTATATTTATAAAATAAAATATATAATACATGTGAGTATATGTATACACACACATATGCATATATACAGATGTGCTAGTAAATGTTTAACAACCAGCTCTGCAGGCTTTCAAATTTAAAACATTTTCTCCATCATTTTCTTAATTGTAGACCATTGACAGAACAATAAATCAAGCCCTGATTTGTAGAGTCTACTAATTTTGAGGTATAAATACTCACAATGAAAATTTTACAATCAGCTTAATCAATTTAATGCATTCTTGTGTGCCGGTAGCACCCCGCCCCCCAAATCTATCTCCATGTATCTATATGTGTGTGTAATTGTATAGACAGGCGATCTGGATCCCTCTAGTTTTGGCCCAGGCCTCTCTCGGTCTGGGAATGCTCACAGATGTGTCAGCTGTACCTTGCCTCAGGGCGGCTGCCAGTGCTGCCTTCCCCCCGCCCCACCCCCCCACTTCCCAAATGCAGCTTTTTCCTTATTGCCTTTCATGGAGTTTGACCAGATATCCCTCATGCAACAGGATTTCAATGACTGGCTTTGGCTTGAAAGTCTGAAAGGGACTGGTTGAATGCATAAGCTGGTTAGTCTGGGCTGGAGGTGGAGTGGTCAGAAGTCCTGGGTTTGAGTCCTGACTCTGCTGTCTTTACTTCCTACATGACCCTGGACAAGACACATAACCTCTCTGGGCCTCAGTTTCCTCATCTGTGAAAGAAAAGGATTGGACTAGATACGAATCAATAAACATTTATTAAGCACCTACTGTGTACCAGGCACCATGCTAAGCAACAGGGATACAAAGAAAGGCAAGAGACAGTCCCTGCTCACAGTCCAAAGTGGTTCTTTCCAGCTCTAGCTCTGTGCCAGGATGATACCAAGTAGCCTTTCTTTTCCTTCTCTCAGTGGAGTCCTTCCTTTCTTCCTTGGGGCTCTCCCCTGCCTCATCAAAATCTGTCCTTGCAGAGAGAATATTCCAATAAACTTGTTTATACTAAGGTGTGAGTGGCCACTAAGGCTTTGACCTGAATACTCCTCCTAGTGCCATCGAAAGCACTGTGGGACTGGAGCTGAGTGAGGCAGGTTGGGGGAGGGGGAGTGCCTTTCCACGTTGCTGAAATCCCCCCTCCACTTACACATACACACACACACACACACAGAGGCTGCCACTTAGTCTGCTGATGAGTACAGCTAGCCCAGAACCAGAGCTATTTTTAGCTTGAATGGCGCCCAGTAGCCGAATGCTGACGAGGCCTGTCTGATTTATAAGCCCTGTGTTCTCTGAAGCCTCCTTATCAGCAGGTGGGAATTCCTGCCTGATTGCATCAAGGTCTGGGTGAGTCACATGCACCCTCTTAAGGTAGCAGAGATCCCCAGGTCTGGGAGGTGAGTTTCCAGGCTCTGGACTTGCCCTGGCTCTCTGAACAAAGGGTTTCATCAAGTAGATGAAAGAAAAGGAAATGTGCCCTGGACCCTCCTTGCCATCATCTGGGTAACAGGGAACAGTCACCGGGGCATTGCTGAACCTCTTGGGCTCATATATTTAGAGCTGGAAGGTGCCCTTAAGTCTAATGTGTCCTCCTTAGACCGAGGAGGAAACTAAGGCCAACAGAGGTTAAGTGACTCGGCCAAGGTCACCAAGCAGTTAATGGCAGAACTGAGATTCAAACCCGGGGCTGAGTCTAGATCAGAAGGGAAAAGACAATAAATTCTTCAACCAGTGTCCAGAAAGGAGGGAGGAGTTGCTCCACTGTGTCCCCACTTTCTGTGACCCCATTCGGGGTTTTCTTGGCAAAGATACTGGAGGGCTTTGCATTTCCTTCTCCAGCTCATTCGACAGGTGAGGAAACTGAGGCAAACAAGTTAAGTGACTTGCCCAGGGTCACACAGCCAGGAAGTATCTGAGGCCAGATTTGAATTTGGGAAGATGAGTCTTCATTACTCTAGGCCCAGAGCTCTGTGCAATGCGTTCCCTAGTAGCCTCGAAGTGAGAATACGCGGTTCTGATAAAGAAAGTCTTGGTCTTCCAGGAGGACACGTTGGGACCGAGGGATCCTGGATGGAAAACTTGAAGGGACCTTGGAAGCCGTCTTATACAATGAGGAAACTGAGACTAAGAGCAATTCAGTCACTTTTCCAGGGTCAGAAAAATGGTAAAGAACAAAACCAGGTTTCAAACACAGTCTTAAGATCACCAGGCACTTCCTGTTAGGCCTCGCTGCCTCCTTTCATCGCCCTCGACCTTTTAAAAATAGCTCCCAGTGGGTGACTTTGAGATCTGACTCAATTCAACAAGTCCCTACTGCGCGCAGACCATTTTCCCTGTAACACAGCGCCCCAAGACTTACCACCGAGTAAATGGTCTGCGTTATGGAGAGTGAGACCTTATGGTATTAAAATATGTAAATAAACAATATTTTAAAGTGCCTCCTTAGAAACTGTGGATTGGGGGAAAAATCTTTACATCAAATATCTCTGATAAGCGTCTTCTATCCAAGATACACAGGGAATTAACATAGATATGCAAGGCGTCCCGAAAGTCTTATTGCCATTTGAAGCTTTAATAAGATGTTTGGGACAGCCTAGATAAGACCAAGAGCTCTTGGGGGATAAATGTTTAAAGGGTATAAATAAGCAGTTTTCAAGATAATTGCAAAATTTTAACAACCACATGAAAGATTGTATTAAATCATGAGTAATAAGGGACATCAAAATTGAGATTTCCCTTAACATTCAAGTGGCAAAAACACGAAAAGACAGAAGCCGCCAGTGATGGGCAGGCATACTGATAGCACACAGCTTGGTGAAGCTGTGAATTGGTTTAGACATTGTAGAAAGCAATTCACAATCATGTTTAAAATGACAGGGGTGGGAATGGGGAGGGGCTTCTAAAATGTCCCTATCCTTTGATTCAGAGATCCCACTCTCAGGCATGGATTCCAAAGAGATCAGTGACAGAAAGAAAGGTCCCATAGAGGCCAAAATATTCATTGTAACTTTTTTTTGGTGGCAGCTGCTTTGACTCATTTGATGATTATTGTCTGGTGAGAGAAAATGCTATATAAGGGAAGAGGTCTTGGGTTCTATCCATCAAAGCTCCATGAGATCAGGAAAGCCAATCTTCACGAGAACTGGAAACAAACTGTGTATCATCAGTGGGGGACTGACTAAAAAGATTGGGTTACATGAAAGTAACCATGCCATAAGGAACAATGAATTCAGAGAATTCAGAGAAGCAAGGGAAGATTTATATGAACTGATGCAAGGCAAATTAAGCAGAACCAGTTACACAATATACATAATGACTACAACAACATAAATGGAAGGAAGAATAAAATGAAACTGGTCACTGGAGAAAAAAGTGTTGCCCTTCATGTTGTGCTTTGGTTGGCTCCTACTTCGTACTTCCCAAGTCTTGACTCTGTACTTTTTACTTCTCAGGATTATTGTGAGGAAAATACTTTATAAACTATGAAGTATGTCATAAGTGACTTTTATTTCAATACTTGAAAAAGCCATATTAAGAATTATTTTATAAAGCTAGGAAAAATAAGAAAATTAACCTGTAGGAACAAAAGGTCAAGAATATCAAGGGAATGAATGAAAAAAAATCACCTGACCTGGTGATCAGCCTTTTGGTGACAAGCTTCTCTGATCTCAGTTGCACTGGGCCTTGAATGAGAAGACATATAGCTCATCATAGGTTGACACTCAAATACTCTCCAATTTCGCTATAGTCTTTGAGTACATAGAATCATTTCTATGTATAATGAGACATCGCAGGCATAATAATTCTGAATTTGTACCTATACTGGGCTATGTTAGTGACTCCTTTCCTCTCAAGCCCTTCTGTATTCTTCCTAGGATTCCCTCATACCTTCCATCACCTTTTCACCATATTAAACAATTTCAGAAAGCCTACTTCCTGTTTGATTTACAGGAAGAAAGAGAGTGAATTCTTCTTCCTACTTTCTTGCTTAAATATGCTGTCAGTCAAGAGCTTACTTAGTGCTGGGGATTGTCCCGACCCTCAAGGAGCTTGGATTCTAATAGGGGAGATGATGTACAAAACCAAGATATTTACAGGCTAAAGTGGATAGTGTTCTTGTTGCTCATCCTTCATTCTCGAAGAGGACCAATGAGATCAGGAGGTGATCTCACAGGGAAGGATCAAGAAAGACTTCTTGCAGAAGGGGGAATTTTAGGTGAGATTTGAAGGAGCCAGGAGCTGGAAGATGGAGAGGAGGAATGTTATACTGTTCTCTAATGAGGATAGCTTCAGGTAAAGCTGTGATGTGGGAAAAGTGCCGGGAAGAAACCATAGTTAACTTTGTTTACTAAATGTAAGGGCAATCTGGAACCCACTCTCAGGAAGATAATGATAACATGTAATGGAAATGTCTTAGGGAGATTGTACAGCATGTGTAGACATCCTGTAACTGGTTCTGGTTGGCTAACTGTGTGGTGAATGGGAGACCTGGGTTACAAAGGCCTGGGTCAGCCTTCAAGTCATTCTATTCAGCTTCTTTTTCTTCATTTAACTTTGGTTTGCTCATGTTGTCTGGTGACTGCCAATGTTATAAGGGGAAAGGCCCTTGGTTCTCTCCCCTGAGGCTGATACATGGTCCCATGAGGTCAGGAAAGTGAACCTCTGGGTATCGTGTCATCCCAGGATCTGGGTTTTGCAGCCAGCTCAGCACTGGTGCCCTGAGGAACAAAGAAGTTACCTTTAGGAGCCATCCCAGCAGAATGGAGACAAGGACTCATCCAGAATCAGTCCTGAATGGGAAGTAAACTTGGAATATGAACCATAATGCTACATAGGAACTAAGTTTCAAACTGAGCTAACTTTCCACAATGACCAAGATAGTTTAGGGGAGAGTGTGCCTTGGGGTTTTGGGTGGAAATGGTTGTACTTTGTTCTTGCTGTATCTTTGAAGTAAACGTCCCTTTGTAAAATCTAATTGATGCAAAGGAGTCAAATGGAACTGGGGTTACCCACTGGTAACTAATAGTGAAGAGGAACAGAATCAGTTGGGGACTCAATGGCATTAGGGAACCCTTCAGAGTACCCCTAGAACTCTGAGGAGTCAGATGGAACAGAGAGTACTTCATACACAAATGTTCTCTTAACATTTCTTTTACATTTTTACTTAATTTTGTAATGAAAAAATAAGCATATGGACATATTTATGTACATAGACATATAGAATATATTTGATAACATATAATAAATACAATATATAATTACATAACATAATGCCTTTATAACATATAATATATAAATATCAACAAAATCTTGTATGTCAATACTGTATATTAGATTTAGCAAGCATTCTGTTATACTTTTAAATTTAAAATTTAAAATATTTTTTGTTTGATCCCTTTAATAAGTCTCTGGTGAGAAGTTGAAGAAGACTAATAAGGGGATAAAACTCCTGATTGGGGATAGATCCTCATGGGGAGGTCAGTTGCAGGCTTAAGGATATGACTGCTTCCCATTGGGGCTATCTTTTAGGTTGGTTGTTGTCCTACATTCTCAAGAGGACCAAAATGACCTCATGATGTGGGGTCTATCAGACTGCTTAGACTGATAGGAGCTTGGAAGGCTCTACCACAGGTTGGGCACAAATAATCTTTTAGATTAGCTATGAGACAGATAATGTGCAGGGGGTGAGAGTTCAGAACACCAGGTCAAGTACAGTCTTAGATTGATGGGAATAAAACAGTCCACATGGTTGGGCAAGGAGCTAAGGGAGCAATGAACACCTGTACTGTGATAAATAGCTGGAAGCCAACAGGAGACTGGAGCTAAGAAAAAGCTTTAATTTGCTTTGCACGTGAGAGAAAAATTTAGAAGGACAATTTGGAAACAGTTAAGTTTATTGTTAAGAGCAATTAACTTGTACTTTAGTGTTATGTTTTGAAGTTTGTTACAAGACACATATTTACATACACATATGTTTGTGTGTACATAGATACATATATACACATATATACATATGCATATTGTTTTATTTAGAGGAAGAAATTAGGAGCAGTTGTTAATTGAATAAGTATTGTTTTTATTATTTATATGTAAAAATATAATAAGCACAAGTCTGACTATCACCTTACCACTCAAACTCCAGGGGATCCCTATCACTTCCAGGAACAAATATAAAATCTTGGGTTTCTGGTTCAAATTCCTTCATAACCTGCAGCCCCATGCTGCCACTCTTCCAGTCTTATTACATTGTACACCCCCACACAATCTATAATCCTGTGATATTGACTCTTTACTATACCTCATACAAGACTCCTGTACTTTGGGAACATTGGTTTGGCAGCTGAGCAGAAGATGGACTGGAGTGGAGAGATACCTGTGGAAGGCAGACAACTGTCTCCCCTTCCCACCCCACCCAGAAGCTATTGCAAAGTCCAGGGGTGAGGTGATGAGGATATCCACAGGGTGGGGAGAGGGTGGCAGCGTCAGAGAAGAAAGGGGGCGAATTCAAGAAATGTCAGAGAGATAAAACAGTCAAGCCTCGACAACAAATTGGGTAGAGAGTGAGGAGCTGAGAGGTCTCCTAGGTTGCCTGGATGACTAGAAGGATGGTGGGTGATCAGTAGTAACTTGAAGGTTAGAAAGAGGGGAGATTGAGAAGCATTAGTATTGGGAGAATAATTGAATCCATGGGAGCCAATAAGATTGCGCAGTGAATTTGGGAGTAGGTCAGCAGATTGGCAGCTGGGTGGCTCAGATGATAGAATGCTGGCCTGGAGACAGGAAGACCCGAGTTCTAAGTGGGCCTTAGACACTAACTTGTAAGTTTTTTGTTGTTCAGTTGTGCCTATCTCTTCATTTGGGATCTTCTTGGCAAAGATACTGGAGCTGTTTGCCACTTCCTTGGATCAAGAAATTGAGGCAAACAGGGTAAAATGACTTCCAGAGGGTCACAAAGCTAGTAAGTATCCTAGGCCAGATTTGAACTCAGGAAGATGGGTCTTCCTGATTCTAGGCCTGACACTATTGACTGTGCCAACTAGCTGCTCCGATTGCTTGGGAGGCAACGGTTCAGTGGATAGAGTGCTAGGTCTGGAGTCTGGAAGACCTGAGCTTGCCTTAATCCACTGGAGAAGGAAAAGGCCAATGGCTCCAGTATCTTTGCCAAGAAAACCCCAAACGGGGTCACGAAGAGTCAGACGCGACTGAACAAGTACAGTAAAAGAAGAATGCCAAGGACAGAGCCTCGGGGGACCTCTACTTTTAGGAAACATGAGTTGGCTGAAGATCCCACTCAGGTGACCGACTGGGAGCAGGTCAGTCAATAACCAATTAGGAATCCCTCCTTATTTGCGAAGTGCTTGATATACAAAGAAAGCAAAAGACAGAGCTCCCCAGGCCTCAAGGAACTCACGGTCTAATGAGGGGATAGGGATGGCTTCCGGAGGAAGGTGGGATTTAGTCGGCTAGGTTAAGTAACCTGAACCTGAAGGAGAAACCTCTCTACTCCATCCCCAACAAGAGGTCTCCCCACCCCGGCCCCCAGGCCCCCAGTGAGGGGACCTCCCGGGCAGCCCACTTCCCTTTCTGCTCAGCTTGAAGCCTTCCTGGACAGCAAACCTAAATTGGCCCCTTTACACCTCCCCGCCCCCTCTTCTATCCCAGGGTGGGAGGGGAAGCTGACCACAAACCTGATCCCTCTTCCACGTGGTGGCCTTCCGAGGGCCCGAAGACAGCTGGGGAGCTCTGTCTTTGGGTTAACAGTCTTCTCTTCTCAAGCCAAGCATGCCACTTTGTTCTGCCATGTAAACCCTTGTTGACTGCTGTTGGTTTTTTGGGTGGATCCTGGTAGGCATAGTCTCCAGTCCTTGAACCACTCTGGGACTCCGTGGCTCTGGGCCACTGGATCTAGGGTCAGGACTGCTCTTCTCATTGGGGCAAAAAGGGCCCTACGCTTTTAAGGACCTGTAGACCCTTCTTTCTTTCCTCCGCCCCTTCCAAGCCCCACCGCACAAGGCTCATATCTAGGCTTAATTTCTTCCCAAACGCAGCTTCTGGAATATAAATAAGAAGAAAAGACAGAAACTAAGACATTTTTTAGTTAATAAAGGTTACTGAGGGAACATTTTAGGATTAAAATATATATGTGTGTGTATATATGTGTATATATGTATATATACACACATACATACATATTTGCTAGCAGCCCTGGATTGTCAATTCGCAGCACTAATTGATATTACAGCCTAGATTTATATAGCACTTCAAAGTGTACAAAGCAACCTGTGTACAATGTGACCTCGAAACCACCCAGTGGGATGGAATACCCCCATTTCACAGATGAAGAAACTGAAGCTCAGAGATGTTAAATGAATTTCTAAGTATCTCAACCCAGTAAGTATCTGACGCAGGATGAATCGAACCCGAGTCTGCCGGACTCCAGCACTGGGTCACTACTCTCCCTTCTCCCTCACCTCCGCCCAAACGGCCAACCGGATACGGTTTTTACTTTAGTGGGCTTCGCGGCTTTTCTATTAGAGCTTTCAGAGCTAACTTAAAGGAAAAGGGGCGGGGGGGGGGGGGGGAGGGGGAATCGTCCCCTGGAGATCTGAATCTTTTTGCAGTTCCAGTTTCTGAACGCATGAATTATTTATGTTTCCTGGGTTTGTAGATCCCTCCGGGCAGGAATTGAGCCTTCTACCACAGAGAAGGCTCCTTAAAGGGAATTACGGATCTATTTTTTTAAAACTTCATTAAAAAAAATGTGTTAAACCCCAGATTCTCTACAAAAGCCACACAAATAAAAGCGCAAATTGTGGGCGCTTAAGAAACGTTAGATAGTGCAGACCAAAGTTGGCCAGCGGTGTTCGAGGCCAACTCGGACTGTAGAGCAGGGGATGGGCGGGCTTTGGGGTCCCCTGCCCTGTTTCTCAGTGCGGGGCGCAGCGTCCACGAAGTCCTATGGCTGCGGGCGCAGTCCTGCCCGCTTCTCAGTCCGAGCTTTGCAGGCGTCCCGGCAGCGGGCGCACCTTTCTGCCCCGAGGGTCTGCAGGTGTTCGGGTGCACAGGGCTTGGAGGACGCGATGGGGAACCCGGACAGCACCTGGAGAGCCTCTGCCCACCGTCGCCCAGGAGGTGAGTGGCTCCTGACCGTAGGACGCCGGCCGTGGCACCCCTCCCGGGTGGGCTGCAAACAAGGACCCCGGCACGCATCCGCTCCACGGGGGTCGGTGGGCATTGCCGGGGCGGGGGCGCCCCCCGAGAGGAGAGGGGAGGGGAGGGTCCAGATTCCCGGAGCGGAGCCGGAGCCGGAGGCGGGAGGGAGGCCGGAGGAGGGGCCGCCGGGCGCCTCCAGCCCGGTTGGCTCGCGTCCCCTGCCCTGCCCTGCCTCCTCCCCCTGCCGCCGCCCCTCCCCCTCCGCCCTCCCGTATGAGTCAGGCGTTTCCCCGGGATCGCGAGCTCGAGCGGCGGCAGCCCGAGCCCGAGCCGGAGCGGCCCCGCGGCGGCCAGAGCAGCGCGCCCGGCCCGGCCCCGGCCCGGCCCGGCCGCCGGAGCATGGACAAGGCGGCCAGCCCAGGGGCGGGCGCCGGCGAAGGGGCGGGCAGCGGCGGCAGCAGCCGCAGCAGCAGCCGCGCCACCTCGGCCGGCTCGTCGCCGTCGGGCTCGTGGGCGGCCCGCGGGGCTGGGGGCCGGCGGCTGGAGGGGGGGAGCCACAGCAGCCCCGGCTCGGTGGCCGCCAGCCCGTGCGGGGCGGGGAGCCGGCTGGGCAGCGGCGGCCGGAGGAGGGAGCCGGCCCTCGAGGGCGTGCTCAGCAAGTACACCAACCTCCTCCAGGGCTGGCAGAACAGGTAAGCCGGGGGCCGAGGCCCGGGGCGGGCGGTCACTCCCGGCGGTTCTGCGGCCGCCGGGCAGCGTACCTGTGCGCGCGGGGCATGCACGCCTGCAGCCTCCCCACGCCGGGAGGGGGGTGTAGCGAGGGGCAGCCGCACGAGCCCCCCAGCATGCACCCCCTACCCAAAGTTTGGGGTTGCACAAAGTGGCTGTTTGCTTCCCCCAGCCAGCAGCTCCCCACGGCGGGCCACCCAGCTCGGAAGATCATTTGCATTTTGCTTTAAAAAAAAGTGCCCCTTAAAAGAAGTCTCTCTTTCACTCCTCCCTTCCTGAAACCCAGCTCCACAAAGTCATTTGCGCTTTGAAAAAATGGGGGGGCTCAAACACCGAGTTACGTGTCTTTTTAAGGTCCCTTGCTCTTCCACACACCCCCTCCTCCCAAACTGTTGGGGATAGCCACTTAGAGAGTAGTGGAAAAGAATCCCAGTTGGTCCCAAGGCTAAGGCAAGGTGCAGCCCGTCCTCCTGGAGCTCCACTTGGGGACCCCAAGGATGACCAGTGACCCGACTCTTGTCTCCCAAGACTAACCAGCCTTTTAAACTTGGCTTTGAAAATGCCCCTGATTCGGGAATTGCTAATACCGTTTAAAGGACACCTCTGCTCTCCTGGAGGGCCACAGGGCGTGGTTTTGCTGGTGCCAGTCTTCCGTGCGGATTTCCAGAGGCCTCGCAGGTCCGGAAGAACTTGGGCATCTCCAGTGGCGGCCCATCTTTTGGGGATGGCCTGGAAGCAGGTTTATCCTTCGCTTTTTCAACGAGACTGCCCCGTGTCCCTGGCTAGCTCTCCCCCAGCCTCCTCCCATCCTTGCAGCCGGTCACTTGCTCTGGTGTGTGCCCTGGTTGGGTGGCTGGGAAGATGGAAACCCAGGAAATTTTCCAGACGGATGCTGGGTTAGCGCTCCGTTGCTGGAAGAATCTTGTGATTGGGAGAAGAGACCTAAGTTGTACTTTCGCTTTTGAGTCCTCCTTTTGCTGCTCCTGGCTGCCAGCCTTTCCCCTCTCTGCCCCCAACATTTCCTCAGTTTCTCAGCAAAATAAAGAACAGGTAGAGTGGGTGGGTAGGCGATCTAGACAGCTCCAGAATACCTGGATTGTTGAAAGGCTCTGATTTCATCTGGGAGACAGTTACTTTCAGTATTAACGTTACTACCTTGGGGCATTTGGTTCTGTCGGCTTTGAGTGTGTGTGTATTGAGGGCTCTCACGCCCGGGATTGCCTTTTTCCAGGCCACCAATGCATCTAATTCACATGCAAAGTATATTAAAGGACTTTTATAATCGTCTGGGAGGGGAGGATTTTATCGGAATTGGAATTAAGGCAGGCTTTTGCATCCAATCTGAAATCTCCTCTGGTGTTTATATGGGCGGGGGTTGGGAAGGGGTGAAAAGTCTTATCTCAGGTTAGGGACAGGCCAGATGTGCACAGGTTAGCCAGGTTGCTGGGTATCCGAGACACCTGCTGGAGTCTTTTTTGATCTCTGCAGTGTTTGCCTAGCCTTGTTTCTGTCTCCTGTTTGTTTTGGGAGGCTGATGTTTGCCAGGTCTGTACTGGTGGCAGTGGTTAATGCCTCCCGGTAGGGGTTTATGTGTATTCCCCCACATCCTTCTGCCTGAACTATGTGAGTGACCCAGGGCAGATTTATGGTAGGTCTTGTATCATGCCGTTCTTCTAGAGTCTCCTCCTGCCCTGATGCTTCAGTGTGGAGGTGGGAGGAGCTGCATCCAGAATTGGGCTAAGGCTGGAGGAAGCTCTCTTCCTCTGAGACTAAGTAGCTGGGTTTGACCCAATGCATCACACCCAGTGGGCACTCAGGTGTTCATTGAACTATGTTGCCAAAAGAAATATCTAAGTACTCTTAGAATTGCAGGGTCATAGGAGGGACTGGGGAGACCATCTGTTAGAATGTCAGCTCACTTTGGGCTTCTTTGTATATGCCTAGCACTGGCACATAGTAGGTGCTTGTTAGTAAATACTTGTTCATTGAAATAGTTTAATTCCCTCATTGTTACATGGGGAAACTTGGGTTTGGAGACATGAATGATTTGTCTAAGGTCACAGGGCAGATAGTAGAGGCTGAGCTGGGATTGAACCCAGGCCTTCCAATTCTGGGGTTCTCTCCACTGTGCCAAAGTGGACCTCAGCAGATAGGGACAGGATGGCTCCAAGATGAACTTGGAATGTGTTGTAGATGGAGACAGTGTGGTACAATGGAGAGAGCTCTAGAGTTGGAGCACCTAGGTTCAAATAGAAATAATAATAATATAATAGCCAACATTTATTAGCACCTACTATGTTCCAGACACTGAGTAAGTGCTTTATAATTATTATCTCATTAGATCCTCATGACAACCCTGGAAGGTAGGACCTATTATCTCCATTTTACAGATGAGGAAACTGAAGCAAACAGATAAGTGACTTGTCCAGGGTTATACAGCTAGTGTCTCAGGCTGGCTTTGAACTCAGGTCTTCCTGACTCCAGGCCACTGTGCCAAATCCTGTCTCTGCTGCTTACTCCCAGTGCGATCCTTCTGGGCCTCAGTTTCATCAAGTATGAAATGGGGGGAAGGATGAAGATTAGATATTCTTGGAGGTTCCTTCCAGCTCTGCAGCTGTGATCAAAGATTATAAGCCCCTGGAGGGCAGGTACCTGTCATTCATCTTTTATCCCCAGCATGCACTTCACATGTGGGACATATTTGTTGAAATACATTGATAATTCTCTGCAAGTTTATTCAAGTAACAAATGAGGTTGAAGCTAAGAAAACCAGGTTTGCCTTCTGTCTACCCACAGGTGTTTTCCCAGGTGTATGAACCCCAAGTGGGGATTACTGCCCTCTGTGCTCTGATTGGTGCAGCAAGCAGCCTTTCCAGAACACTGTTTCTATCCATTTGTAGCTCTTGTAGGATTGCTCATTTTTAGGCACGGCACCTGCATGTGGTGCTGATTAATTCTGAGAACTGAGGTTTATTTTTCAAGTCTCAGTAAAATAGGGCTGCTTTTGCGGGGGGGGGGGGGTGGAATTAGGGAAAAGCAGATTGGAAGTATAATTTTTTAGAAAAACTTCCTGCAGTTTCGGGCATTGTCTTGATAAACTGAGCACCTGTGGTACTGTACCAATTGCTTCAGGAAGTGATTAAGGAAGACTAGGGCTGAGTTACCAGGTGTATCTGCCAAAATTTCCAATCCCCTGCACGAGGCAGAGCTGGGCCGTTCTGTCATAGGGATCCATTTCAAGGGCCTGCCTTGTGCAAGGTGCTGCTTGAGGCTCAGAGGGAGATAGGGCAGCAAATGGGACCTGAGTCCTGCCCTCGAGGGAGCCTGGTAGGACAGGGAAGAAAGGTAGGTCCATTAACTTAGGACCTGGGTTCGAATCCCAGCTCCAGCATGTACTACCTATGTGACCTTAATTAAATTATTAATTAAATTATTTAACCATCTTGGGCCTCTGTTTCTTCATTTGTAAATTCCTAGGTTTGGACTTGACGGTACCTAAAATCCCTTCCTGCTCCAAATTCATGATCTTGAGTTTTAGCATCATTCAAAGATGCATGATTCTTTTGGTGTCTTTTGGTGCACCTGGTGATTGGTCTGTGAATGAGTAAATATGTGTTTGGCTCAGAGAGCTAGTGAGCGTCAGAGGCAGGATCTGAACACCCAGGTCATCCTGATACTAGGCTAACCCTCTCTCCATGGCACCACATTGTCACTCACCCTCTACCATATTGACTTTAGTTTGAAGGTAGGGCTTGCTTTCTCCTTTGCCAGGATGGCAAAGTCAGTGTCTCAGGGACTTTTCAGGTAAGTTTATCTTTAAAAGTGAGAAGTTGACGATTTCCTTTGAAGAAAGCTTTTATTTCTTAAGGTAAATATTAAATGTTCTGGGTAATAGAGCAGAGAAGAAATTGGGGTCACGCTCAGGGTCTTTCCACACCTTAGCTTCCAAGTTTGATTCGTCTGCTGGATTCCCTCCTCTTTCATTGAATTAAAATTGTTTAAGCTGGAAGGGATTTAGAAGCTTTCTAGTCCAGGGGTGGGGAGCGTGCAGCCTCAAGGCCGCCTGTGGCCCTCTGGGTCCTCAAGTTCAGCCCTTTGACTGAATCCCAATCTCTGTGAATTTTCAGTTAAAGGGCTACATTTGGGGACCTAGAGGGCCACGTGTGGCCTTGAGGCCCCGGGTTCCCCACCCCTGCTCTAGTCTCTGAAGGGAAGCTTGAGATAGTGGAAAGAACACTGGACCTCGTGTGGAGTCAAGTCAGTAAGCATTTATTAAACTCCTACTGTTTGTGTGCCAGGCACTGTGCTGAACACTGGGACACAAAGAAAAGCAAAAAAAAACAAAACCAAAAAACCAACCCCTGCCCTCAAGGAGCTTCCCTTCAAATAGGAGAGATGCCTAAGTCCATACTAGGTATAATTCAGACTAGATGGGCCACCTTGTGAGATAGGAGGTGTTAGTACTGGGGGATCTGGAAAGGCCACCTGGTGGAAGTGGGAATTGAACAGGGATACAAAGGGACAGAGCATTCCAAGCCAGGGTGAGACCCAGAGATGAGGAATAGAGTGTGGTCTTGGTGGAACTGCAAGGGTGTGGAGGAGAGTATGGTATCTTATCTTTTGCTTCTTTTTGCATGTCCAGCATTTAGCACAGTGCCTGGCACGTACTGGGCGCTTTATGTTTGTTGAATGATGGCTTGATCAGGAAAGACTGAAGGTCTTCACATGTGCAAGCAAGTTTATATTTGCTCTTGAGTGATGGGGAGCCACTGAAGCTTATGGGGGGGCTTGGCAGCTGAGTGGAGGACGGATTGGGTTTAGCAGAGACCTGGGTTCCAATCTGGCCTCTTACACTTAATATGCTTTTTCACTTGTTAACTGGGGATAATAAGCCCTATATTGGGCTTATTATATTTAATTATATAGTCTACGGAATTGGGCTTATTATATACAATAGCTCCACTGGGTTGTTGTGTAGCTCAAGTGAGATAATGTATGTAAAGTGCTTTACAAACTTTAAATTACCATGTAAATGTCAGTAGTTTCCCTTGGGATCTGGGTTTGCAACTCAGTTCTGTTTCTTATTTCCTGTGTGACCTTGGACGAGCTGTTTGCTTTCTCTGACCCTGTTTCCTAGTGTGTGATGAGATGGTTAGACTAGATGGTCCCCAGGGTCTCATTAAGTCCCGAACCCTGTCATAGGATGGGAACAGTAATCGGTCTAGACCTGGAATGGACCTCACAGGCCATCGACACTGTTCCCCTCCTATTTCAGATAAGTGGACTGCGGCTCAGAAATCAGCTGTGACACATCCAAGGTCATGGAGGGCAGAGCTTCTCTGACTCTAAATCTAGGCCTGTTGATGAATGAGGTCCAGGGAAGGAAGGCAGCCAGAGCTGGGGGCTGGGAGTGGTGGTGGAGAAACCTGGGTTAATGGCTTCTTTAAAAGGCTTGCCTGGGTGCTGAGTGACTGGGCAGACCCTAGAACCGAGGTCCTGTGACTCCAGGCAGACTCCCTCCATAACCCCTAGATTGCCTCTTAGTCTGTCTTGTCTGGTGACCTTTGGAGGCCTTCTGCTGTTATAGACACCTCCACCCCTTCAGTGCTTAGTTCAGCTGACACATCCTTTGGGCATTCAGGAAACAGCTGAATTGAAGAGGAATTGTATTTTCCAGCTGAACCCTTCCTGTGGCCAGAACTCTGAAGATGACAATTTCTGGGAAGGTTCCCACTGGAGAGTGCGTGGTGGAGTGGGTCTCTAGCCTCTTTGGAAGGTGGATACCATCTCATCATTGGGTTTTGCCACTTAACCTTCTGCCTTCTAAAAGCAGGGGGCCTTGCAGTCACTTTTTTGATAGTTACTTTGAAATTAAATTCTGTTTTGAGTACGTCAGTCGGTATTAGCTCGCAGGACCAGGTGGCTGGTGGTCCAGCTGAACTCTGTATTGGTTAGATGATGTCTGCAGCTCTTATATGGCATGGCTAGGGATGGGCTTTGGAGCAACAGATGGATACAGTTAGATTTGGGCTGGAGGCAAGGGAGAACTTCCTGACACTTAGTGCATCCAAAAGTAACGTGGGTGGTCTGAGGAAGCTCTGGGTCCCCCCCCCCCACCTTGTCTGGGCAGATGCAGAGGGAATTTTTGCTCTAGAAATGGGTTGGCTAAGGTGGCACCTGAGGGCCCTTTCAGCTCTGAGATTCTGTGGGACAGAATGGAAGGAACCTTGAGATATTAAAAAAACAAACCAGGCTCAGCAGCCACTGCTCTGTAATGAGTTTGAGGTGTTGTTTTGGGGTGTTTTGTTTTTGAAGGCTATCCTACCTAGGTAAAACTCTCTGTGTAAACTAGGGCTCCCCTGATGTTCACTATTACAGACTAGTTGCTTTCTACTTTGTTTCATAAGCATTTGGCCCATCTGAGCCCACAACTCCTTCCTCTCTGAGAATGATGCAGATCCCGAGGTCAGGGATCCCGTCCTCGCCCCCGCTTCTCGTTTTCCCACTTCTCTGCTGTGGTCGACCGTGCATAGACTTTCAAGAAAGGTCATCAAGTCAAACCTGCTGATTAACAGATGAGGAAATTGAGGCCTGTGGAGGTGAGAGGCTTCGCCCCAGGTCACAAAGGTAGGAAGCCGACAAGGCGGGATTTGAACCTGGGTCCTTTCATTCCAATTCCATCACTCTTTTCCATCAGGCTAAGGCAATTTGCATCTTTTATTCCCTTTACCTTGTGGGTTTCTGCTACTGGGCTGTGTTTTCTCTGCTGGAAACGCTTCCTACTCCAGCAGTCCCTGATGGGAGTCTTGGAAAGGTTCCCCATCACCCTTTCTTTTTTTCCCCCATCTACCCTTAAACTGTTGCCATGGTAACAGCCACCTTTCTGTAGGAGAACTTGGGTTGCTAGGCTGATTCTTGAATGGGATCAGTATGCTCATCTGGGTGTACCAGCCAAGTGCCCTTGGTGTGGGTGTGGAGGTAGGTGAAAGTTGATTTTACTGTGATGTGAATTCTAATGACACACACTTCTCTGCCTGCCCGTGGAGGTATTTAAGACTAGGCTGGGCCCCCATCAGTCCAGGCTGCTTCAAGGATTCTTGTATTAGGTAGGAGATGGAGTCGACCTTTTTACTCTCTTAAGATTCTTTGATTCCTTATTTTAATCTCTTTTAAGGATTTGGGAGTTACCCCAAATACTTCTCTGTCACCCACTGGAATTTTAGCCATTTTTTCTAGCAAATAGAATTCCATTTTCAAGGTTTATTTAATATTACAGCCCAAGAATTGACTTCAGCTATCCAGGGACATATTTGTACATGGACCTGTTGTCTCTCTTGATAGAATTTGAGCTCTCTAAGAACAAGGATGTATTCTTTTTTGCCCCTGTATTATGCCCCTGGTGCTTAGCAGAGTGCCTAGTGCGTTTTAGTCCAGGGCTTCACACCTGGGATCCATCAACTTTTGTTTTTTTGAAAATTTTTATATTTCCCCCCAATTACATGTAAAAACAATTTTTGACATTTGTTTCTTAAAATTTTGAGTCCCAATTTCACTCCATCTTTCACTCCCCATTCTCCTTCCTTGAGAAGGCAGGCAATTTGATATATATTATACATGTGCAGTTGTGCAAAACATATTTCCGTATTAGCCATATTGTGGGAAAAAAAACCCCACAGGAAAAGTAAAGTGAAAATAGTCTGCTTTGACCTGCATCAGGCTCCATCAGTTCTTTATCTGGAGGTGGATAGCATTTTTCATCATAAGTCCTTTGAAATTGCATAAACTTAAAAAATATATTTTGACAACTATTTCAATGTAATTGATTTCCTTTGTAATTTTATGTATTTTATTTTATGCATTTAAAAACATTCTGAGAAGGGGTCCTCGTAGGTTTGACCAACTTGCGAAAGAGTGACACTAAAAAAGTGAAGAACTTTTGTTGCAGATGCTTAATAAATACCTCCTCATTGATTGATTGGTCTTCTGGAGATCTGACTTTAGAAAATATGCTCAGAGTCTCTTTCTTGGTCCTTATTTCTCATCCCCATCCCCAGCTTCTTGAGGTAGTAGAGACACTTAAAAACATAAGGAATTCCTTTGAATCAATCCTTACTCATATTTTTAATTTGTTTTTACCCCAATTTATATCCATTATAACATTGAAAAGCATTTGAGCAAAATTGGCCAACACAGCGTATGCCACATTCTGTATCTGCAGCCCCCACCTCTCTACTAAGAGGAAGGAAGTGTATGTCATCATCAGTTTTCTTGGACTCAGATCATTAACACACTGCTTTCCTTTATGTCATAATGGTCATCGTGTATGATGGCCTCCTGGTTCTGCTTGCTTCCCTCTGCATCAGTTCATACAAGTCTTCCTGTATTTCTCTCAATTCCTTATATTCTTTATTTCTTATAATGTGATAATATTCCATGACCGCTTTTTCTTAAGCCATTCCCTGGTCATTGGCACCCACTGTCTTTCCAGTTTTTTCCTTGGCCACATATTAAGAGGAAGTTAATTTCTTTGATCCATGGCCTGGGGCCATGAGGAAGACATGCTCTGGACCCTACACAGAGGAGTCAGAAAAGAAAAACGTAATGGCAGCGGACACCTCCTGGAAGGGGACAACAGAAATGATTTTCTTGGGACTTTGAGTTCTCGTAATGACCCACTTAGTCTGGCTCTGGCCTGATATGGATTAGGACCAAAAACTAAGTGTAAAAATTTTAAAAATGGCAACCTCCCTTCCCCTCATTAATTTGATTTTTGATAACCCAGACAGTGCAGAACTTTATTTGGTTATAATCCAGAAAGAAAATGCTTTAGCTCTTCTTAGATGATGATGGTCAGCAGATCTTGTAGCCAGGGGAGCCTGGGTTCAAGTCTTGTCTCTGACAGACACTGGCAGTACCACCCAGGGCAAGCCCATTAACCTTGTGGTGCCCATTTAGGGGCAGAGTAGATGCTGATATGAATGGGTAGAATTAGGAGAGTCAGTTTCTTCAGTGGGAGCTCCCCGGCTCAATGAAGTTTGGGGGTCCAGATGAAAATAGCAAAAACAACTCCAATCAAGAGGTGTTGCTCTTTCTCTGGTATTTTCAAAGAAAATACAAAATGTCAGTAAAAATCAAAAGCTTTATACACTTTTTCAGGATGCCCACCTAGAACGACACAATGAAATTAAGATGCTGTGGGGGGGGGGCTCCTGGGATTCGGTTTTATTAGGGAGAAGTGCTGTGGATTCACCACCTCTCAGTGGGGTCTCTGCAGGTGGGAGAGGAAGTGAGTGCATCGTTCTTATTGGTCATTGGAGCTGGAAGGGTCCTTGGAAAGCGTCTCTTCTGATTGTTTCATCAATGAGGAAGATAAAGGAACTTGGCCAAGGTCATCCAGTTGTAAGGTGCAAGGCCTGGATTTACCCTTGGGTCTCCCTGCTCCACTTCCTTGCTTTTTCTACTATCCCGCCTCCTCAGTCCCCCGATTTAGTAATGTCAACATTTGAGTTCAAATGCTTGAGAACCTCAGCTCCATCCTGAGCTCGGGCAGCCCAGGAGAGCAGCTTGTTCAGCCTGGCTGGTCCGGCCGTTGATTGCAAAGCCCATTGTTACGTGACCTCGTCACCAAGGCCAACGAGAAGCTGGCATGGGTAACCTTGATGTCGCCTGGTTAGTTGCCTCTCCGTTGACTCGGGCCAATGGATTTTTTTTATTAGTCTGACTAATGTGCTTCTGTTTGGTTTTACGGGAAATCTGTAGTTGATACCTTTGTACAAAATGTTCTGTAACATTATTACGGTCGCTCGCTTTCAAGGTGAATTTTCTGTAAGTGGAAATTTTTTTCTGTCAGGTGTTAGTTTCTGTGATTCCAGGGAGCCCTGTGAAATGCAGGGAAATGGTATTAAAAACTGACGCACTCTGTTCCCCTGAATTGCCGACAGATGGCCGGCCGGTTTGACAGGACGGACACCTAATCATCAACATGTGTTTCAGGAAAGTGATATGTGTGTAATGCCAAGGGACGGCGTCCCCATCTTGGCTGCTGAATCTGACGGCAATGTGCTGTCAAAAACTTAGACTTGTCCCCCTTTCCCTTTATTCTTTGGCACTTCCAAAGGCCGGGCTGACCCTGCTTAGAAATCTTCAGTGGCTGCTGAGCCCCTGACTCCCTGGCCTGGAATCGAAAGCCCTCTGAAATCTGGCGGTGACACTCCTTTCCAGACATATTTCATCTCCTCACAGTCACACTGACTACATTTTCCCAAGCTTCAAGCTGAAACTCGGGCTGCTGGCACCTCTCTTTGCTGGATTGCACATCTCACATGGTGTAAATCTAGGACTGGTTATATTTTAAAGCTGAATGACTTCCTATTTCCTATGCTTTTTTTTTTAGAGTATTCTTAGCTAGTCTAATCTCTGCAGATAAGTTGGCCAGAGTTTTGGGCCCTAAGTCTTACCTCTGAAATGGGGGCCTTGTGGCCCTGGGCAAGTCACTCTCTCGGGGCACCAGGCAGTCCTCTAACATCCCCGGTTACAGAGCAGGTGCCAGTCGGTATTGGTGGACGGGATTCCCTCTACCTTGTTTCCCTATGTTTACCTTACCTGTGGATTCCCTGTGCCTTCCATCGAAGGGTTGGGCCCTACTGTTTAGAAGACCCTTGATACAAAGAGAAAAACAAAACCGTCCCTGTCCTCAAAGACCTTACATTCTGGCTTGGTCTTTGTATTTCTGGCATCTGGTATTGTGCTGGTTGGTTGGTTAATTAGAATATAGTATCGAGGGAGATAGCTGTAGTGAGATGGACAGAGGTCAGAGAGGGAGTACTTCTCTGGGAGACATGAGAGAGGGCACCTTAGGCATAGGGAACTGCTTATGCAAATATATGTTAGGTAGGAAGTGGAGTTTGCTTTCCATGAATGGTTAATGGCCCCGTTTGGTTGGAAGGTGGAGGGTGGCAGGGGGGGATAGCTTATAGAATGTACGGAAGGTTTATTGTGAGATTTTGGGAGAGCTGTAAATTCTAGGCAGAGGAGTTTTGTGTTTTACTCATTAGGCAGTGGGGATCCAATGACGATTTTTGAGCAGGGGAGTGGGCGTGGTCAGACCTATACCTTAGGAAAATATTTTAGTATCTGTGTGGAGATATCTGATCGGAGAAGGGAGAGATTGGAAGCTGTTGCATGAGTCTAGGCATGAGGTGATTAGTAGAGGGCAGTGGCTGCATGAGCAGGGAGAAATGTGGAGATGCGCTGTCTAAGACTTGGCTTTGATTAACTGTGGGCTGTAGGAATGGTAAGCATCAAAGACGAATTTATGGTTAGTAATCTGCATGTTGTGCCCTTCAAAGTGGGGGAACCTCCAGGTCTTAAGATTCTTAGCCAACTTCCTTGTTCCTTCTCTTTCCTCTAAATACCTTTGTGCTCTGTCTCCCAAACGGAGGGATGCTTCTTTAGGGGATGTGGTTCTCCTTCTGTTTCCATCTAGGGACACCTGCCTTCTTGCAGTTTCTTGCATAGCATGTGGCATTCCCCGACTCTGGGCATCTTCCCTGGCTATTTCCCAGGCTTGGGATGCTCTCCCTCCCTCTCCTTCTCTGCCTTCTGGCTCTCCTGGCTTCCAGCTCAAATCCTACCTTCTGCAAGAAACCTTTCCTACTCCCCCTTCATGCTGGTGTCTTCCCCCCGAGATTACGGCCAGTTTTCTCTGTATCTGTTTGGTTCCAGCATAGTGGTTTACATGTTCTCTCCCCAATAGACTCTGAGCTCTTTAAGGGCAGGGCATTTCTTTCCTCCCCTCTCTTTGAATGCCCAGCATTTAGCATACTAAGTACTTTATAAATGCTTGTTGACTTCTATCCCAGCGCCTAGCATACAGTGCCTTGTGCATAGGAGGCATTTAACAGTTTATTCAGTTTTTGGAATGTCCTTTGGTGCCTGTTTATCCAAGAAACCATAATAGTTTAGAGCTCTAAATTGGTTAGAAAAAAATAAAAATTAAAGTTTCAGTAGAGATATTTAAATTTCTCTGTCCTATAATTATAACAATGATAATAGCTAGCATTTTATAGAGTGTTCTAAAGTTTGCAGAGTGCTTTATATATGTATATCAGTTGGTTCTCATAAAAACTCTTCGAGGTAAGTGCTATTGCTAATCCTGTGGTTCCCTAAATTGCTCAGAATCACACAACTAGGTGTGTGCGTGTTGGGGGTGGGGAGGGGCTCAGGTCTTCCTGACTTGCCTGAGAGGACCCAGGACTCTATCCACTGTGCCACCTAACTGTCCACTGGAGTGACCACTGGACCCAGGAGGTGGTTGAGTTCATGTCCTTTTGTTGTTGTTCAGTCGTTTTCAGTAATGTCTGACTTTTCATGACCCATTTTGGGGTTTTCTTGGCAGAGATCCTGGAGTGGTTTGCATCTCCTTCTCCAGCTCATTTTACAGATGAGGTAGGTAACAGGGTTAAGTGACTTGCCCAGGGTCATACAGCTAGTAAGCGTCTAAGGGCCTTTGCCACTGGCCAGTTATTGGACCTTATATAGAACAACAGAAGCCTTACTTGATGCATCTGTCTCTACATTCAAAGTCAGGAATAACACCTGTTCTTAGGTTTGTCAGGCCTAGGTTATTAGGTAATATATATGAAGCGCTCTTTAAAATGAACTTTGTTGACACAGTGTAATATAATAAGCTTTAAAAGGGCTGTCTGAGTGAAGAGGAAATGACAGTGGCCTTCCCAAAATACCTTTGACTGCTGGGCCATTTTGGAAATCGAGTCCCCTGTGTCCTTTGTGTGATGTTACTTTCGTGTCCCTTCCAAACCTGGGATGCCTTTATTGATTAAGACCTTCAGCCTGGAGCCCGGGCCTCAAGGTCACGTTGGCAGATTTTTTCCAATTTAGGAAGAATTGCTTGGAGCAACAGCTGTAGCCTAACTTCTTCCCCTGGCAGAAATTCTAATCTCTGACTGTTAGAGCGTCTGGCTTTTCACATTTTGTTTCTTGTTTCCTTTTCCAGATTTTAGTAAGGCCCTCACCCCCTCCCTTTTCCTCTTTCACCCTCCTCCCATGCTCACCTCCTCCCTCCTCCCCGTGCCCAGCATTGGTCCATTCTTTGTTTATAAGAAAAAGAAAGATGTAGCAACCCTGATCTAGTTTGTAACATTCTGTACCTGTAGCGCCTCCCACCCCCCAAGACAGGATGGAGTTCTTTGTCAATATATATGTCAATCTAGGATTCTGTGATCTTGTTTTAAGTGTATGATGTTAACTTGTAACTCATAGGTCTAGAATAGGGGTGGGGAACCTGCGGCCTCTGGGCCCTGAGGCCCCAAGTTCCCCATCCCTGGTCTAGAAGAAGGAATCTCAGAGGCAATCTAGCCTAACCCTTTGATTTAATTTATTTTTTCTTTAATTTTTATTGGTATCCTTTGTACCTCTTATCTCCCCTCCCCTACCTGAACCATCTCCTGTAAGAAAAAAGAAAAGAAAGAAAGAGCAAATATATTCCCCAAAAGTGATGTAGCCGAACTCTGGACTTGTCCAGACACCCCACTCTCCCTACCCCCACCATACAC
This sequence comes from Trichosurus vulpecula, assembly GCF_011100635.1. Classification (NCBI taxonomy): domain Eukaryota; kingdom Metazoa; phylum Chordata; class Mammalia; order Diprotodontia; family Phalangeridae; genus Trichosurus; species Trichosurus vulpecula. The sequence continues at coordinate 23,637,868 of NC_050577.1, forward strand.
ATACACCTTGACTGGTTGGGTTCCTTGAGAAAGGTGGTTTGGCCAGTGCGTTAATTTTACAGCAGGAGAAGCTGAGGCCCAGGGACACTTAAGGTAGTAAGCATAAAAGGTGAGATTTTAACTTGAAAGCTGGAGTTCTTTTCTCTGGGACTCCATGGTTTCTGGTACCACAAACGCCTCAGGAGAAATGTGTGCCGTAGAATTGAGAGGCAGCCACAGCTGGACATGGTGGTGAGGGTGCTGGATTGGGTGGTCTGGAAGACCTGGCCTAGCTGTGTGATCCTGGCCACACATTTCCTGGGCCTAAAATTCTCCATTTATAAAATAGGACTATGGATATTTGTGCCGTGTCCTTTGTAGGGTTGTTAGGAGACCCAGATGAGATAAAATCCAGAAAGTATATACTGTGCAAAACCTGGAGGGCTGCCTAAGGGCCAGCTATCATCTATCCTGGTCAGGCCTCAGTTTACCACTTAAGCAACCTGCTTATTGATTGAGTGACTTTTCTAGTTCAAGGGACTGGTTCCCAGTTCCTTTGAAAATCCGTTTTCCCAATAACATTTCAGCCTTCACTGGCCACTGAAATAATATGTGCAGCTTTCCTTTTGTCCTTCTGGGGAAGGCTTAAGAGACTTGCCAGAGCGTTTTATTTTTAAAAATCAGAAACCTTTTATGGACAGATCAATGGGCAAGGGCCTTGTCAAGGTCTCAGACACAGTCTGAGAGTTTAGACGTGTAAGTTGGCTTTACTTTACAGAGCATTAGAGTTGAAGAAATCTAATGAAAAATCGTGTTAAGTGAGTATCGATTCCTATTTTCATTTAGTCTTCGATTGCAATTTCAGAGAGATCTTCCCAGAAAAATCTCAGAGTTCTTTGGTCCCTTATGCAAAAAAAAAATCATGCTTGTGTATCCTAATGGTCAAGGATGGTGGTGGGCTTCCCCTCCTTGGAGGTTGCTAAGCAGAGGCTGGATGACCCCTTGTTGAGGACATTATGAAGGGGATTCCTCTTGGGCATAAATTGGACTAGATTAAGAATTCTTAACCTTTCTTGTATCATGGACCCTTTTGGAAATTTGAAGACGTCCATAGACCCCATCTCAGAATGATTTTAAATGCAAAAACACCCCACACAGGATTACAAATGAAACCAATTATCTTGGCACGCGGTTGTCTATATATACATATATATGTATATATATATTTGTATAAATATATAAGTATAAATATGTGTATAAAATCCATATTTGTGGACCCCCTAGTTAAGAATTGGACTTGATGGTCACTGGAGTCCCCTCCAGCTGTCAAATTCTGTGAAGGAGGCTTTGATCTTGATCACTGGAGTAGTTCTTTGGCATTTCATTCTCACCTGGCCCTCCTTGGAAGGAGTTAGGCAAGTGGGCAGTCCTTTGCAATGTGTTATTTCATTTGAGTCTCATGATGGGCCTTGTGGCCAAGGAGCTTATTATCCTCATTTTAGTGATAACGGTAGCTCCAGGGGCTTAGATCTTAAGTGACTTGTCGGTGGTCACACAACTTAGGTGGGCCATGGCCTGGAGAATAGGGGTGGCTTCATTCTCTGTAACTCTAGTGCCTAGCACATACAGTAGTTGGTTAATAAATGTGCTTGATTGCTCATACATTTAGAGCTGGAAAGGCATCTTAGAGGCCATCTGGTCCAATCCTCTCATTTTACAGAGGAGGAAACTGGTGTGAGTGAATATACTCCTACTGCTTGACTTCGAGCCCCCACCAGTGTACTTCCCATTTACACAGTCACAATGATATCATTGACTCTTAAATATATACTAAACAAAAAGGAAAAAGCAAGAATAATAACATAACATTTACTCAATGGAAGGCAAAAGCAGAAATAATAAAAGCATAGGTCACTCATAAGCGTTCATCATACTCTCTCATTGGTTTGACTGGCAAAGCCCAGGATCTTCAGGTTATGGGTGTTTAGTAAATGTTTACTGACTGATTCCCCACCTAAGTAGGAATCCCCTATGCTTTAACTGAACTATGAGTAATGAGGAACAGTGAGAAACACAGTAAGTACCTAGCTTTCTTCAAAGGGGAAAAAGGAGATGGTAGAAAAGACACATTAGGCTATAGAATTTCTCAACCTGTTGCTGGTAGTAGTGTTTCAGATTGTGTTTGTGTGTGTGCATGCGTGTGCGTACGCAGAATGACTTGTTAGGAGGAAGCATTTATATACTGGCTGATAGCATTGCTGAGATGTTCATAGGTTGGTTTTTGGTAAGTTTGGGAGGACTCACTCTGCAAAATAAAGCAGCAGGAGTATTGCGCCCTATGATCTATGGGTTGGTATGTGGCTAAAATGAGGGGTTTGGCTAGACTCTAAAGTGGAAGTAGTTCTCTTCCTCCAAATCATTTCTAGTGTCTGTTTTTTTAGTTGTCATTGAGACAGTCACATGTCTGTAATTCGGTGTGTGAGTCAAAAGTCGTGGCTTTTAGTGAGTATCATTTTCATCTCTGCCTTCTTTAGGAGAGGTGAGGCTGGACTTCATTGTCAGCTGCTGCTTACCCCAGGTGATACTAGGTCTGGAGTGGGTGGGGGGGAGTCACGATTTCTGGGTAGCCAGGTACTCCAGAGTTGTTAAAAACAGGAAATAAGAGTTTGTTTTAAAAGTAGCTGTCCAAAGCAGCAGGGTTCTCTATGAAGAAGATGTTGAAGGCCTGGGTTCTAATTGTGTGGTCTTGGATGAGCTACTTAACCGTGCTTGGCTCAGTTTTCCCCTCCACCTCTCAAGATTGTTGTGAGAAGCAGATAGGAGTTCTAATACCTAGAAAGCTCTGTATCCATGGGAGAAGGTATCATCATTGAGCTCTCCTCTTGGGAGTATGATGCAGAGGGATGGTGGTGGCTGGAAGGCTGGACCTTAGGAAAACTTGCGTTTAAATCCACCTTCGGATGCTTGCTACCTCTGGTGAGACATTGAGCCTTTCTCGACCTCTATAAAATAAGGAAGTCAGTCTAGATCAGAAGCATTAACTCTCTAATCCTAGGTCTGTTTCTAAAGGCAGTGTGAAATAGTGGGTGTGGTTATATAATAAGAATAGGTAGCATTTATGTAGTGCTTTGCAAAGTGCTTTATATATATTATCTCACTTAGTTCTTACAAATAACTTGGGAAAGTAGGTGTTATTTTACCAGATGAGGAAACTGAGGCAGAGATTGTGACTTGCTAAGGGTCCCACAGCTAGTAACTGTCTGAGACAGGATTTGAACTCGGGTCTTCCCAGCTCCAAGCCTGTGACACCTAGCTGACCGATTATTCTAGACTTGGAGTTTGAATCCCATCTCTGATGGCTTACTGACTGTGTGAGTCACTGATTCTTTTTAGGCTTTGGTTTTCTCATTTGTCAGATGGGGGTGATAATAGCACCCACTTCTCAAAGTTGTGAGACAACATTTGTAATGTGCTTGGCAAACTTTAATGCACTCTCTAAATGTAAGCTATTGTTGTTATTCCTGAAGCTCTCAGCAAAATACTGGTTTCGTTTACCCTGTGAAGTAGAGATTCAGCATCAAGTCCCTTTGTCCTCTGTGAATTTGGAAGAGTAATTTTACAGTTGAATAAATCCGACTTTAGGAAGGGATTTTTTCCTTTTCTTATTAACTGATGATAAGCTCCCTTTTGCTTTATAGAGAGACTGTGGTTTAAGTAGGGCTGACCTTTGAGACGTCTTTGAACTATACCCAGGATAGCCTGGCTGCAGGGTGAATCTTGGCATTTGTACTGTCTCCTTGGGGTGGAGGGTTTTGCCAAAAGAAATTAGAATGGAGGAATGCTAATGCTAACCCTAAATAAGGGTGTATGTGTGTGTGTTTGTGTAACTGATGCTGCCCTTGTTGGGGCTTATTCTGGGGTCCTGAAAAATTTGTGGAAAATTATGGAAAGGGGACACAAATAAAAGCGTCAGAATTAAAAAAAAACCCAAATAAACATCCAGATTGTTGTGCCCCTTGGATTTCCACCATCTATCTGTTGCTTTGAGACTTATCAAAGGTCAGATTTATTAGGGGCTCCTGTGAGTAATAAAGCAAAACTGAGGACTCGGAGAAATCTCACCCCAAAGCGCTGAGTCCTGATCTGTATTAAAAGATGATAGTGGGAGACCAAATCTCTGAGTATATTCATTTCATTCATTCATATGTAGGGAAAAGACTTGGGTTGTAAGAGATTTCACTATCTCTAGCCATCCTTTTGGTCGTGGGACTGCTGGTCACAGCTTGGTATGAGCTCTAGATCAATTCTAGCTATGGTCATCATTGAAGAATTCTTTCCCATGTAGCTCAGCACCTTCTCTGCCACATGAAACCTTAACAGAGTTCCAGAGGGGGGTCTTGTGTGGTGGATTAAGTCACTTGCCCAGGGTCATGTAGTCAGTGGATGAGTAAGGCAGGAAAAGGTGGGCCAGCTCTCAGGCACCGGGTCCTCCTGACTCTCTCATTTCTCATTCCTTTACTGGTCACCCCACCTTTTGAAGCATGAAATTACCTGAAGACAACATCAAGAAACAATTAGCTGCTCTATTTAGAGACGGGGCACCAGCAGATGTCTGGATAAATGAAGTCTCCTAGTGCCTAATCCTATCATGCTTCCATTACAGCTGGATCGACTGTTTCCTCCTGAGTTTCCCATCTGTTTCTTGTTCCTTTACTGTACTCTGATGAAATGTCTCTTCTTGTTTCTGACTTTGTTGATCCGCACCCAAACGCTCTCCACTGCTGTCCTAGTTCCTGGATTTCAGCATTTATGAATACTTTCTTAATACATCATGCCGCTCTCCTCCCATTCCCATCTGCCCTTAGGTTTGACACATCCTGGTTTGGTTTCTTTTTTGGTTTGTTCCTTTGAACAAGATAGAAACCCTTTCAGAGCCATATTCCACTCTTGGGGCTCATCCTTTTATGCCTCCATGTTACCCGTGAAGTCAGGTCGGTTTTATCCATCTCAGCATCATGGCTGAAGTCTGCTAGTTCTTGCTAGTTTGCTAGTTTAAATTTGAATCTTGATCCTGAAGACATTGGATTTTATTTTTGCCTTCTTTCTTGGATTTGTCTTCTTTGGACTTTTGGGCCTCTCACTCCCAGTCTTCTCTGAGGGTACTCTCTGTACCATCTAGCTTGTAGAATAGACAGGCAGTTTTCACCTTTTAAATTTAGAGCCCTTTGGATTAGATTTGCAAGATTCTAGAAAAATGTGTGTGTGTACATACATGTGTGTATATGTAATATATATAAATATATATATATGATAGGTGTATGTGTATATATGTGTATACACACACCTATATGTATATATATGTACACCTATGCATACATATAAATAAATACAATTTTTTAAAAACCCATCATTGCCATAGTTTAAGTCAGGGCTGTCCAAAATACGGCCCGCGGGCCACATGTGGCCTGCAGTGCGATTTTATGTGGCCCACCTGTGGGTTTTAATTTTCACAAGTGAAAAAATAAAATAATAATTTGCATGGAATGCATATTAGATTTCTAATTCCATCACCAATAAATAGTTTCATTGATGTTAATTTTCTTCAGTGTTTTTAAGTAGTATTATGGGTGGAACATATCACATGGATTTTTCAATCCATCTGTGGGATGTGTTCCGTCTGTATGATGCACCTACCTTTTTACTGTTGGGTTGTCATTTTGTTCTTTTGTGTTTGCTTTCATGCTTTGCGCCTTTGCCTGTTGTATTGATGACGCACATGCCCCCACTTTCTATTAGTGTTCTGTATTTCTTATTCTGGGTGCAGCCCTCGAATAATTATTTTATTTTAATGCGGCCCTAAGATAACCTAAGGTTGGACAGCCCTGGTTTAAGTCATGGTCCAGAAAACGCGATCCTGTTCTCAGACACTGTTTACTCCTCCAGTCTTCCCTTTTCTTCTAAGGCCGTTGCTTTTACTATATGGCAACTATAATGAAAACGCCTTTGTTAACTGAGAGGTCTAGACCTTTATTCAAGTCAGTGGCAATAATAATAAATAATAACACACACACACATATATGTAACTTTACAGTTTGCAAAGTGCTTTACAAATACTATCTCATTCGATCCTTAAAAAATTCCAACCAGACCCTGGGAGATGGGTGCTATTCCTGCCTCCACTTTCTAGATGAGGCTTAAGTGATTTGCCCTCACAGACATTGGAGGCAGTACTAGAACTCGGCTCTTCCTGACGCTAGGTCCAGTGTTCTGTGTACTGGGCCACTAGGCTGTTTATGCTTTGGACACTACTAGAGGCATCCTTCTTGCACTGAGCCATTCGTGACTACTCTTTGGAGCTGGTCATTCAACAATCACTTATTAGGTGCCTACTGTATGCTGGGCTCTGGAGAAGCAGAGAGAAGAATGAAAGGCTGATCCCTGCTCTCTAACTTATATTCTAAAGGGGCGGGGGGAAGACGATGTGTTCATACAATACCTAGGGATTTCCAGGGGAAGGATGTTAGCACAGGTGGGTGACGTTGACCTGTTGTTGCATCTTTTGAGGAGTGTGGAGCTGTGTGTTGAAGGACAGTAGGGATGAGGAGGGAGGGAACACCTGGTATGGGGATAGCGTGTGTAAAGGCAACCAAAGGAAGAAGGAAATAAGCACTTATTAGGCGCCTACTAAGTGCCAGGCTCTGTGCTAAACACAGGGATTGGACCGTCTTCAATGTCCAGTAGTGAGTTGTCCAGTTGGGCGGGCATGTCAAGCTGTGGATGGAAGGAAGGTGTAATAAAGTGGGGACCAGACACCTGGCGATGGAAGGCTTTGGATGCCAGAGGAGGTTTATTTTACCTTTGAGGCTATAGGGAGCCTTGGAGAGTAGCATCAGGAGACAAGCTTTAGGGAGATCACTTGCGGGGGGGGGGGGGGGGGGGGGGATGTGTTAGGGATGCAGAGGAACAGGTCCAGGGAGACCAATTAGGAAGTGAATGTGTAGGGAGGAGGTGATGAGACTCTGACCTGGGGGGTGGCTGTGGACTGGAGCCTTGGGCTAGGCAGTGAAGAGAGGGCTCCTGGCTCTGAATCCTGGCCCTGCCCCTCACCTCCCCATGGCCTCTGGCAGTCGGCTTCACCTGGTGGGCCCAGGGCCCTTTGGGGATGGCCACATTTCAAAAATGCTCTTCTTTTACGAAAGAGCCAACTGGCATTTGGACTGGTGTAGCATTAAATCTGCAAATTAGTCCGGGTACCATGGACGGTTTTTACTCTAATTTTGAGCTAAACCAGCCTTCCAGGTCTTTATTTCTGTCAAAGTTGTTTTCATATTGATCTCTTGTGATTCTGGGTAGGCCACTGCCCACCCCCTGATTTGTTATTATCATAAATGTTATTTCTCTATTGGTTTGTCTTATTGATCTATAAAAAATGTAGATTCTTCTTGTGAGTTTATCCTGTATCCTGCCAAAGGATTGAGGTAATCCATTTGTCTCTAGAATTTTCTAAATATAACATGTCATTTGCAAATAGATTTTTAACCTGTTCTTTGCTAAAACCTATTTTCTTTCTATCTTCTCTTAACTTCTCCCTCCCTTCCTCTCTCCCTCCCTCCCTTCCTTCCTTCCTCCTTTTTCTTTCTTTCAGTTATTTTTGTTACTAATCTGATTTATTATACTACTACTTTTTCTAATGCCACAAGAATTCCTGTATGCTTGGTATGAAAGTTAACTTGGTGGGATTGTTGTCTTTTTTTTTTAATAATTCTGTAACTTTTAAAAAATGGGAGAATTCACAATTAAATTTGCTAAATTAGATTTATCTGCTACCCTTCCGTGTTAAATTATTTTCAGCACTCCCCTCCCTTTGTTCTAATCTTCCACATTTAACAATCACTCCCCCAAGGTTAACTCTTTATTAGTTTTGCTGATCTCCCTTTTTTCCTTCTGCTCTTCTTCCCCACACCTCAGTCCCCTTGTTAAAGATAGGAATTTTATTCTGGGGTGGCTTCATTCTTTCCTTTCTCAGACCTCTTTCTCTTGTTTTTAGTTTATTTTCCTATTCTGTTGCCTTTTCCCCCCCAAGGTATTTGAATCACTCAGCGAGTGCTTAATATTGATAGACTACTGCGCTTATATAATATAAATCCACACAATAACTATATTTTCTGAATTTTTATGAACAGAGAACTATTTTTATGAATAGTTAATCACAGTTTTAAGTTTTCTAGTCCTTTGTTGTACTTAATTTTTCAGAATGTTTTTCCAGGCCCTCCTGCCCAGGGTGGGGCCCGAAGGTGAACGGGCAGTGTGATAGGATATTACTTCTTGTTGTTGAAGTAGCCAACATTTACACAGCCCTCTGATGTTTGCCAAGCCTTATACATCACAACAGAATGGAAGGAGCGTTGGTTCTGGGGTGGGAGGTCCTGGGTTCTAATTCCACCTATGGCACTCACTATCCGCTGGACCTTGAGCAGGTCCACCAGCCCCCTCTGTGGGCGTGTTTTCTCCTCTGTAAAACATGGGGGTCGGGGTGGATGACCTCCAGCATCCTGCCTGGCCCTAAATCTAGGTTCTTGTGTTCTCAGTGACTGCTCTGAGCCCTCTGGGAAGGTCTCTGAGCAAAGAGGATTCCTTAACCGCCCCACAACTTACAGACCCATTTTATCACGGCTTTTAAATAAACTAGGCGGCATCCCCTCCCAGCCTCCTCAGCCACCCCACCCGAGCTCCACTCCAGGTGGGGATACCTTCCTCCCAATGTTCACAGGGCCTTTGATGCACACTTGATAAAACGTCCCATTTTATTCTGCTGGTCTCTTCATGTGCCCTCAAAGGGCCCCAGGAGGCTACTAAACATCAGAATTCTCCACAAAGAACCTTTCAGCTTCTCTTCCCCTTTAAAGACTGAATAAGAAACTTGAGGCCTCAAGTGGGATGGGAGAGAAGAGACCAGGACCGAGTCCTGCCAGCAGGCCCAGGCTCAGTGTCATGGTGGGTGGGCTCCCACCCTCAAGCTCACCTCCAAACAGCCACCAAATATCATTTCCTAGCTCTCATCCACACCTTTCTGTCTACCTACCTGGGCATCCCACCTCCACAGGATGTCAATACTTATCCCTTCCCTCCCTTCTCTCTCTCTCTCTCTCTCTCTCTCTCTCTCTCTCTCACACACACACACACACACACACACACACACACACACACACACACATACACAAACACACACACCATGGGTGAAGGGGTGAATTAGGAGGACTTTATAGCTTTGGATGTGGAGGGGACTCCAGAAACATCCTAGTCCAACACCCTCATTTTACAGATGGGAAAACAGGCCCAGGGACTGGCCCAGGGTCCCACAGGTGATAAGTGTCCTAGCTGGGATTTGAACCTAGGTCCTTTGCCCTGTGTGCCCACATCCTTGTTGACCCTTCTGTTCTGCGCTGCCCCCTTGCCTGACCACCTTCTCCATTGCTCTAGATCTGGGGCTGGTGAGCTTTTTAAAAAGTTTTTTTTTTAGTATTTCATTCTGGTTTCTTTTGTTATCCAATGTATTTTATTTTGTGCATTTAAAACCCTGATTCTGAGAAAGGGCTAGTGCAGGGTCCCTGCCCCCAAGATGCTTTAGAGCCCTTTCTCTAGACTTTTCCTGACCCATCCTCATGTCAAAATATCCCCGGAGGGTCCTCTTTATCTGCTCAGTGACCACTCCCCAGTTACATTTACCACTGCCAATCTTGTACCCTTTGACTGCCTTTTGTTTTTATTCTAGATAGTGTCGATCGTTTTGGGACTTTTTTATATATCCTGGCTCTTTCCTGTACATGGCTCCCTGCACCCTCCCCTCCCCCTTCTATTGAACCTTCCCCTCCTAAGAAAGAAAAACGGTTAAGTAAAGCCAATGGACAAAACCACCCCTCCCCCTGTCCCCTACCAGGGTATGCAGCATTCCGATTCACATGCATTTTAATAGGCACCTTTTGGAGACATGATGCCTTAAAAAGGTGACACGGATAGTAGAGATTTCAGGCACTGTGACTGGCCCTTGTCCGGTAGATCCTTATGGACACTTTGACTACATATAGGGCCTACTCAGTCCCTCATCTCCCCACTTTACAGATGAAGAAACTAAATTACCCCAGTGAGTGACCCACCTTAGGCTTCAAATCTGAAATCTGACTCTTTTTAAGTGGAAAAGAGCTTCAATTTTTATTCAAGAGGGCTAGTTTCTAGACTTTAATCAGCTGTGTGATTTTAGAGTTGTGTCATGTCACTGGGCAGTTTGCTCTGCTATCAATGAGGGGTTTGACCAGATAACCTCGAAGGTCCCTGTCCAGCCCTGAAATCTTGGGAGCTTTGGGTCCTGAAGGGACATGGTGCTCACTGCGGTAATCGGTCAGTTAGCTTGGGTCCTGGAGACCCAATGTGGAGACACATTGGAGCCTCCCCTGTCTTCTTACACCCACAAATGGCTTTTGAAGCTTATGCCATTCTAAAGGGCTTGGACCTGGCCATCAATTGCAGTCCTGGGGAGTAGCTGGACAGTGCCTTGTTGGGCTTATGATCAGACAGCCTGGGCCAAATAAGGCAGCAGGAGACTGTGGATGGTGGCTTTTTCTTCCACTATTCTCTAGTTATGTTTCTGGGGGAAAGTCTTTCTCTCCCCCTCCCTCCCTCTCCCCCTCTCTCCCTCCCTCTCTCCCTCTCTTCCTCCCTCCCTCTCTCTTTCTCCCTCCCTCTCCCCCTCTCTCCCTCCCTCCCCCCTCCCTCTCTCCCTCTCTCTCTCTCTCCCTCCCTCTCTCCCTCTCTCCCTCTCCCTCTCTCCTTCCCTCCCTCTCTCCCTCTCTCCCTCCCTGCCTCCCTCTCTCCCTCCCTCCCTCTCTCCCTCTTTTCTACCCTCCCTCCCTCCCTCTCTCCCTCCCTCCCCCTCTCCCTCTCTCCCTCCCTCTCTCACTCTCTTCCTCTCTCCCTCTCTCCCTCCCTCCCTCTGTCTCTCCCTCTCTCCTCTCTCTCTCTCCCTCCCTCCCTCTCTCCCTCCCTTCATCCCTCCCTCTCTTCCTCTCTCTCTCCCTCCCTTCTTCCCTTCCTTCCTCCATGCCAGGCAGGATGGACATCCCATCTGTCTTAGATGGGTTGGCAGATGAACAGCTGGACCTAGGTTTGAACCAGAGGAAGTGAGCGGGCTGGGTCACCCCTGGGTGATCCTTTTTTGATCCCAAGCTGCTGTCTGGCACACACTGCCATCTTTTTAACATCCTCATCCACCCTTGTCAGACTGGGCAAGTTACCTTGGCCTTCCCTTGTTCCCAGGCCCGGGCCTCAGTTTCCTCAACTGTAAACTGGGGAGGTTGAATGAGATGCCTCTGATGGTCCCTTCCAGCTCTGGATTTTTGTTCCTATGATGATGCCCCTTAACCTCCTGGGCCTCAGTGTCCTCATTGACACAGTTAAGATACTGCACCAGACAGACTCCAGGCTCTTCTCCGGCTCTAAATTTGGATCCTGGGATCTGACTTGCCAGGGGGTGCTCCTCATGACTGCAAATCATGGAACCTTCCCACCCACCGAAGGGAACCGCAGGTGACTCAGAAGGGCCTGGGAGTGGGGGGTGTGAGCTTGTCATGGCAGTCACTACTGTGTGAGCTCCAGAGGTCTGGAGTAGGTGTCATCAGAGAGCTGTGCCGTTGGGAAGGGAGGGGGTGGGATGAGTCTGGGCTGCAGAGGTGTCAGGGTGGGCGGGAGCAGGGATCTCAGGACTTGGGGCTGGGCAGACTAGCCTCGGGCTCTTGGTACCTCGCCACCCAGGGTCCTCATCTGTACAGTGAGATCATAATAGCACCTGCCTCGCAGGGTGGGTGTGAGATCCTATTTGTAAAGCGCTTTATAAACCTTAAAGAGCTGTATAAATGTTACCTATTATTATATATGGTGTAATATTTGTTACTGTAATTTACATACAGTATGTCATTTGAGCTTGCAATAGGTGTATATCTCTTACAATTCATTCATTTATTCATTCAGGTCTATAGCTGTACATCTTTATATATCTATGTGCATCATTTATTCATGTCTTGATCTAGGATTTCCTTGATTTAGGGAACTCCTGAGAGGTAGCATGTCACAGTGTACAGGATACTGGGCTTGGGAATCTGGGAGATCTGGGTTCAAACCTGGCCCCCGATATGTGCCAATACATGAGATCTGGGTTCAAGTCTGGCCCCTGACATGTGCTGATACATGTCCCTGGGCAAATCACTGTCCCCTCCGTGCCTCAGTTTCCCTATCATGAAACAAGGCTGTTGTACTCGGTGACCTCTTCATGATCCTTTCTGGTGCTGAGCCTGTGGTCCTGTGACATTCCCTCCACCAATGCAGATTCCTCAACTCTTACAATCCGAGAACATTGATTGGAAGGAGGACCAGGTGGTCAAGTCACTTGTCCAGGGTCACACAGCCAGTATAAGCTGGAACTGAGATCTGCATTTTCCCAATTCGTCATCTGCTGTGCTGGGCTGCTTTCCAAATTTATCCCTATTTACAAATGAGACAGGCTCAGAGAGGAGGTGCAATTATATATGGCTTTAAGGTTTCTGTATATCATCTCATTGGGTCCTCACAACAACTCTGTGAGTTGGCTGTAGTGTACTGTTCTACTTGGTTTTACAGATGAGTAAGTGTTGGGGCAGGATTTGTATTCAAGTCCTGCTTAGGATTACATGGTCAGTTCTTTGCAGAGACAAGATTCCAACCCGTATCTTCCTGATTCTGGATCATTACAGCCGGAGTGCTGCCTGAAACATCGAGAAAGGTTCCTCTCGGGGCAGCCAGGTGGTTCAGTGGATAAAGCACCAGCCCCGGAGTCAGGAGGACCTGAGTTCATAGTCCAATCTCAGACACTTACTAGCTGTGTGACCCTGGGCAAGTCACTTAGCCCCCATCCACCCCCCCCCCCATATAAAGGTATAAAGGTCCCTTGCATGTAGATTAAATTCTCTAGGGATGCTTTTTGGAAGGGGGTGTCCAGAATTGCATTACGTAGGATAGAAAGGTATCAATGGGGAATGTGGGAGAAAAATGAGGAAAAAATAGAGCAGCATGTCCCGGGGGAGGGGGGAGTATCTGTGCTGAAATGATCTGGGTCTCTCCAAATATCATCTTAAGTAAGTGTTTTTATTTAAATCCTCTCCTCCTCATGTCCACAATATGTCCTGTGGCATCTGTTCATGGAAATCCAGGACTAATGTGGCTGGATTTAGGACGTGGCGTCTGTTTGGATATTTAGGTTAGAGACCAAGAAAAAAAAACCCAACAAAACCCTTGCCCGGGTAGAATTTATATCACTTTGTGATGTGGGAGGACTTGGGCTGCTTTCTTAAGTTCCTGAGTATACAGCAGAGTAGGGTTTAGTAAGTCATGACAACTTATGGGCCCCTAAGAAATCTTATATAGGTTCGTAGTGGGTGGAGTGCTGGGCCTGGAGTCAGGAAGACCCGAGTTCAAATCCAGCCTCAGATACTAGCTGTGTGACCCTGGACGAGTCACCTCTCCCCTGTCTGCCTCAGTTTTGTCAACTGTAAAATGGGGATATAAGAGCATCTACCTACCTGGGGAATTGTTGGGAGGATCAAACGAGATATTTGTAAGAGGGCGCATGGCAGGCGCTTAATAAATGCTTGTTGGTTCCTTCTCTACATAGCATTAGAAATATTGTGGGGTGGACCACTTGGGAAGTTATTCTCTCTTTTTTGGCACTTCACCATCTCATTTTTGGATTTTCCTTTTATTCTGTAAGTTTCAGGTGTTCATGCTTTGAAGCAACAGTAAGACACAGGAACACAGAATGGGCTTGGATATCTCCCTGGCAGCCGGGGATTAAGGAGGCAGTGGGTGGGAGCTACTTTGAAGGGCTTCTCCTGTGACCATCGTCACTTGAAATTCAAGCCTGTAAATTCAGCTTTCTTAACGAAGAGGCGTGAGGAGGACAGAGCAGAAAAGTGTGAAAGCCCATGGACAGCTGAGCATTTTGAAGAAATATTGGGGCGGGGGAGGAGTTGGAGGCAGATGGGGCCTCAGGGCCTTGGTTTGAAACCTGCCTCTGAAACTGCCTTGGTTTCCTCGTCTGTAAGATCATGGCTCTGGAGAGGAGGCCCATTGAGGGTCCCTCCAGCTCCCCGGCAGTGATACTAAGAAACAGGGTCCACTGCTTTCTCTGTCACTTCCTTAATCGCTATGTGGCCTTGAATACAGTTATCTTAACCTCTCTGAGACTTAGTCTTTTCATCTGTAAAATCGGGATATCCTTCCTTCTTCACAAGGTTACTGTGTGAATGTCATCAGTGCCCCCAGTCGGCGTCAACGTCATCAGTGCCCCCAGTCGGCGTCAACGTCCTCAGTGCCCCCAGTTGGCGTCAACGTCATCAGTGCCCTCAGTTGACGTTCATGTCATTAATGTAGAGAAATCATTACTGTTTTCCAGTGCCCCTGGTTTGGAGATTTACAGGTGCTTCTAAGGACCCATACAATCAAACATAGTTCCATTTTCTTACATTTGCAAGGATGGATGGTGTCTGCTAGGATGCAGGCCCATGAGAGGCTCTGGGCATCGCTTGCCACTTTCTTTATGGTCACTTCTGAGCAAACTGCCTGCAGCTTCTGATGGGAAGGAAGAGGTCGGGGTCAGCATGGTAGGCAGGCCGCCAAATGAGTCTCCTGGGTAGCTGGGATGTCTAGACATGATGCCTTCCTTGGAAGCTTGGTCTCTTTCCAGATCATTGTTCAGTCCGTGGCTGCCCCTGTTGCAATTTGCACAGTGCAGAGAGGGATCTCTGGCCAAGCCCAGCCAGTCATGAAGGAAGCCAGAGAAGGGGCTGTTTTAATATTCACTGGAGTGTTTTCTTTGCTCAGCTGGCCTTCCCCAGCTTTCCTTATTTACCCAAGGTGATTTCCATATTCTTCTGACTTTTCTTTGGTCCTTGGGCATGAGCAAGGATTAGCAAAATGTGCTTGTTTTATTTCTCCTTTCTGTTTTTACCAGATTTAAATCCAGCCTGGTCTTCTGTGTCTAGGTATTTATTAAGGTATTGGGCATGATACAATATTTATCTTCCCCTCCCTCTGTGAGTTCTGTTCTGCAAACACAGATATCTGAAAAAATGTTTTTAGAGAAGAACAAAAACCATGTTGTTTAGTTTATTTGAGGAGAGCAAGTTTGGGGGCAGTCTGAAAAGTATGGGCTTTGGTCCATAAAGAGTTTGGTATTTGGTTGGATCGGACCCTCCCTGCACTGATGCCCCCTAGGTGGTGGTAGTAGATGGGCTTTGAGAGGGCCTGTGGCTGAGGAATCCAACACCTGGAGCCCACCTGGAAGGTGAGCCTCCTCAGGCCTAGATGGGCTCATCCAGGGCCAGCAGACCTACCTACAGCTCCTTTTGGCTTGGTGTAAGACCTGCCAGAGTCACCTCTGTGCCAGGAGAAGCCTCAGGGGAAGAAGGTCATGGACAGCATATTACTATTAGTATGGACCCTGGAGAGGTTCCTCAGGTCTTCTGTGTCAGGAGAGAGTTAAGAGCAAAGACGTTAGGCAGTTAAAAGTGCTTTGAGTTCCCCTTGTATAATGTCTCCTCTTTGTGGGAGCAGAAACAGTTTTTGGTAGGTCATAGATGTAGAGGTCATTCAATCCACTCCTGCCCCATTTCACAGATGAGAACTGAGGAACAGTGGCATTAAATGACTTGGGATCGCAGATTTGGAAATATAAGGGGCGTTAGAGGCCACTGAGTCCAGAACTCCCATTTTATACATGCAGGGCCTGGGACACAGAGGGTCATGCCGTGTTATGAAGTGTCCGAAGTGGGATCTGAACCCAGCTCCTTCTGACTCCAAGTCCAGTGTTCCAACCTCTATGCCAGGATGCATCAGCATTTAAAAATAATTGCTCCTGAAAGTACAGCCTTGATCCTCAAGACCCTTTCTCATTTTCCGATTAGATAAAATTTTAATTGGGATTTATCATGGACTTAATTGTGATAAGCCCTGTCTCATCCTTAAAGTTAATAATGGATGAAGCTTTGCAGATACCAGTTAGTGGAGATAAGTTTTAACACATCCGAAGTGTCCTGAAGGCCATTAGCTGATGAAAAAAAAATGTTTTTATTCAAGCTTCGTTTCACCAAATTTCAGAAGGGACCTGAGAAGGTGTCCTGTCCTGAGCTGGGGTCCCTTTTCTCCCAGGGGGGTCATCTTGCTTTGTCTTGAGGTCTCTGGTAGGTGGCAGGCAGGTTAACAAGCATGTATTAAAGCACCTGGACCCTGGGTCATCCATTCCATCAGTGTCTCTAGCCTGTGCTTACTCTTCCCTTCCATAATAATAATTATACACACACACACACACGTATATATGTGTGTGTGTGTGTGTATGTGTGTGTGTAAGAGCAATCTAGTGGAAATAGCAGTAAATTTAGAGATGGAGGACCTGGGTTTGAATCCTGACCAGATCACCTCTAAGACTCTATTATAGCTCTGGATACATTCTTAGGAGTTTCCTTTTGTTTCATTAGATGTCTCCAGCTCCTAAGGATAAAGAATTAATGCCAGGCAGTTTACTGACAAGGGGGTTCAGGTGGAGATAAGGCATTGGGGGGGATAAGGAGGAGCTATTGGCGTATAAGCTGTGTCTTGAAGGAAGAGAGAGATTGGGTGAGGCAAACAAAAGGGATGGGAGATGGGAAATGAAAGGAGTGGCGAGTGCTAGATCACTGTGCTGGAGAATTAAGCTCCTCCAGGGCAGGTGCCATCTTTTGCTTCTTTTTGTATCCCCAGTGCTTAGCATAGTGCCTGGCACATAGTGGGTGCTTAATATTATCTTATTGATTGGTTGGGAAGAAGAGTGATATGGAATGAGGCTAGAAATAGAGGTTGGGACAAGGTTATGAAGGGTTTGGAAACCAGACAGAAGAGTGTATATTTACAGGAAGCCCCTGGAGTGTGTTTAGAAGAGTAGCAAGGACTTAAGCAGAACCATTTTGGCCAAACCCAGATGGGTTGTGGAAGAAGGGCAGTAAAAGTCAGGGAAACTGGGGAAGCCAGAGAAGGTGAATATGGAGATGGCCTTCCGGGCGGGATGGTGGAAAGGCTATGTTGCAGGCATGTTACGGAGGAAGGGACTGGATCTCGTGCCTTTAGACATGAAGATGATGGTGCTGGGAAGGAATGGCCCCGAGGAAGGGAGTGAAGCCAATTCTCAGACTAGGTGAATGGGAAAGGAGAATTTTTCTTATCCGCTCTATGACTTCAAATGAAACGAAAGATCCAAGGTAGGCCAGAGTTTAGAACTTGACTCCATTTTTCCAGAGAACATGGTCCAGTGGAGAGAGCTCTGTTTGAAGTCTGGAAGGGGCAGGTTCAAGTCCAGCCTCTGACATGTCCTCGTATGTGACCGTGGGCAAGACCGTTAAGTCAGGCAGAGAAGGAAGTCTCATTGGGGAAAGGAGTTTCTGTGCCCAAGAATTTTGTGGGGATAAAAAGCAACAACAAATTTTTGTTTTTTTAAACCATATCCATCACAATTCTGTGTCTTATAATAATTACTAAGACTTTAGTTTTACTTGAAATTTAAAAAACCTCCATTGACTTAGTTTTTTTTTTTTAAATAATCTATTTTCTTTTTCCTCCCCAGAATCCATCTCCTTGGTACTTACCATGCCTGGAACCATAATTCTGATATTTGTTTCCTGCTCCCTCACTTCCCACCCCACCCTTTCCCATCAGATTTTTTCCCCCTAATTCTTATTAACTATTGCTCTCTCTAAAGGCACATCAGAGGACTGTAGATTTGAAGCTGGAAGAGAACCTTAGAAGTCTAGTCCGAATCTCACATTTCACTGAAGAGGAAATTAGTCCTAGAGAGAGCGAGTGAAACATCCCAGGTCGACCAGAGAGGGAGCAGCAGGCTTTGGACCTGGGGGCCCCTGACTCCACCTACCCCCAGCTCTTATTTATTCCAGTCTTTCTTCAAGGATGTTTTTGTCAGCCAATGTATACCACGCCTCACTTGACACAATTGACATTTCCAACGACATTTATTTGTCATTTGGAAAATGCCTTCATGCTGCCTTGGATACAATTGTAGATGGGCTTATTAACCCTTTCCACTTGGGTTTTCATTGGGCAGGAACTCTTAAGCTTCACTTTCAAATTTCTGTTCTTCAGCTGCCAGTGGCTAATGTTTCTTCAGCAGAGTCCTTTTAATGATGTTAAGCCCTCTCTTACTCAAATGCCTTCCGCCTTACCTGTCAGCTGCGTCCTGACCTTTGTTTTTTTGAACGATGTCTATGATACCCTTCTGATCAGTTAATTTTGCTTCAGATGAGTCATCCATCAGCAAATACTTATTACAATAATGTGGTATCCTATAAATAATGTGTGAGGCTGAGGATTCAGGTGAGCACTGAAATGGCCTCTTCCTTATAGGAGTTTATATTTGCTGTGATTAAAAAAAGAAGCAACTGCCTAACAGGGTTAAATAATTATAAATTTTATTCTTGTCATTATTTGAAAATTTATCTTTTATTTTTATATTCCCTAAATTTCTCCCTGTTTCCCTTTCCTTTTCCCTCTTTCAGAGTCATCTCATAGAACAAATTATTTTTTTCTAATTTTGTTTTAATGAATGTTTGGTTTCAAGACTCAAAGTCGGAGTGCACAGACTGTCCAAGTTTCGAGGCTTATCCACCAGTTTAAGCTGGGCACTGGTAATGAATTCTTTGGCCGTGGCATTCTGTGAACCAACCAAGCCAGGAATATGGTGGTGACAGAGGTAGATTAGCACAGAAGGGGATTGAGGGTGCCACAAATCACATAGGTTTTAGACCATCTACAATTCACGTTTATGGATACTCTGAAACATATTTGTTCAAGGACCAGCAATTTGACATAGTATGGAAGAAATGAGGCACCTTAACAGAATCAGAAGACCAAAAGGAATCAGTATTGTTCACAGGTTGGGGAGAGGCAGATGCGGGAGTGCGATGAAGCCAACTCTGCCAACAACGAGAAGAAACATTGTTTCATTAGACACTTGGACTTGGCCTAGCGATCACAGCAGTTAGAGCTCTGGACCTGGAGTCAGGAAGACCTGAGGTCAACTCTGGCCTCAGATACTGACTAGATGTATGATCCTGGGCTTAACCTCTGCCTCAGTTTTCTTATCTGTAAAATGAGCGAGGAAAGGAAATTTCACCTTCCTCCCAGAGTGGTTGTGAGGATAACATGGGATCAATAAAGTGCATGTGAAGATTAGCTTTGTTATTGTGGCAAACGCCAAATAACATTCCTAGCCATTGAAGCTGGCTTGTTAATAGACAAGGAGCTGAAGCAAAGTCAGCTGTCTGGGGGAGTGTCAGGCCATTGGAGCAAAAGTCCACCATCAGATCAGAATTAATGATTAAGCCGAGATGACATTGCACAAAATTGTGTTAACTTTGTTCCAACTAATTTAAATGGGCCACTGATGCGAGACAGACAAAGGAATGGAAAAAAGGCAGATATCGCCTATTTTGTATAAAATTTTGGCTATTAAAAAGCAGTCAGCAGAAAAGAGGAGGAGGCCAGAAGATCCCAGGAACTGCCTCATCCAGGAAAAACCCAAGCAGCCCCAAAACCACAATCTCTGGCTCAGAACACAATTTTAATATAAAACACCACTGAGATGAGGTCACATCATACAGTAGTGAGAAGCAGTGGATGTGAGAACGAGCCTCCGGTGAAGCTCTTGAGCCTGCCATGATGCAGAAAGCCAGGACAGCACGCTTCTGTCATGATTTTTCATTTTTGGAGACAGTGAATCTCCTCACCTGGACTGCACATACTTGAATCTCCAATGTGTCCTAGGAAATGGAACCCAGAAGAACGATGCCAGACAGCCCTGCCAAGGAAAACAATCAGAGGCAGCCTCACTCTGCTGGGTTGCAATGAAGAAACACGCCTCCTTCCTCCTCATACCAGGGTGGGGATTGGCCACTGTGGCACGTCGCGTGTGCTGCCAGGCAGGGCTGTTGCATTGAGTGATTTTTACTTAAATGTTTTTCTCTGCTATAAGGGTGTTGCTAAGTGTCTTGGGAGTAATTATGGTGTAAAAATGAAAGGCACCAACAAAAGTTTAAAAAAAAAAGACATTTGAAGTTGAGAAGCGTTGCTGAATTGGACCAGACGTGCCCTGAGGAATTCCATACTGGGGCTGATGGATCTTGAGATCACTGAGGGATTGTTCTACAAGGTGTCTCAGGGTAGAGAAGATACCAGGAAAGAGGGAAAAATGATATGATATTAGCGTAGGGCAGCATCCAGGCCTGGGAGTCCTCCTGAAACGGCATGCTGTTGTAGAAAGCCCTAAGACATTGCAGAGCCTCCTGGAACAGCATTGTGGTCATCAGAGGTCTGTGCTGTCCGTCCACATGGGAAAGTGGGTGGACAATATCCATTGCCTCAATTTCACCAACGTGGAGATCTTGGATGTGAGTCAAATGGGCCAAGAGCCGGGGCGTCAGAATTGGACAGAAGGTGGAGAGCAGGCTGGAGTGCTTTGGGGAAATTTCAGAGCTTTTACTGACTCCAGGCTTCCTATAAATGTCCATCTTGGCTACAGGACCCACATTCCTACATAGGAGTGAGACATGAGACAGATAACTGACGATGGTTATTACACAGAAGTCAGTGGAAAAGGCCATTGGGTGTCAGCAGCCTGCCACAGATAAGGTATGAGAACCTCAGAAAAACAGGTGTGAGGGATGTTATTAAGGAATTAAATGATAGAAGAGGATATGGGCCAGCTGTGTGCCAAGAGCAAAGGACGATAAGTGAACATCCGAGGTGTTCCCTGTTGCCCTCGTGAGGCGACATTGGGAGAAATCGAGGAAAGCCTCCAGTGTGTTGGGTGGGCCCTGTGGGGTAAGCTATAGTGAGGATGTCCAAACCACGGCATGCAGATGGATGGTTAGCCCAAGGAATTTAGTCATCAGTACCTAATATGGAGCAGACACGGTAGGTAGATAGGGTGTTGGTTCCAGAATTGAAGAGGAGGCCAAAAGCAGGCTGGATTGCTTTTGGGAAGTCAGGTAGTTTTTTCAGTGATTCCTTAGCTGTTCTTTCACACAAAACCCCATCTTTTCAACCTGAATGTTCACCTGGTGACGCCTGCTGGCTATGATTCTGAAGGCCGCAACCGTAAAGATTCGAAATTGCAGGTGACCTGAGAGGCAATGCAAAGTTCGGGGTGGGAGTGGGAGCAAGTAGGTTGTAGTATGTTTCCAACTATGACCTACACACAAGATTTAAGACAGATATATCTACAGATTTATATTGATATACGCATATGTACACAAGACGCGCATAAGATGTAAAAGATAGAGCCCTCCGTTGTTTACAAAGTGCTTTACAAACACCGTGTCTTTTGACCCATGGGATGTTATCAATATAGAGAAACTGAGGCTTGGAGCAGTGGAGTAGATTGTAGCAGACTGGTAAGGCTTGGACCGTGGATCCATAGATGGTCACTCAGTAAGTGCTTTGTGATCTTGGTGCCAAATTAAGATGTGTATATCAAGGCTGTTTAATCAGCTGACTGTGAGGTTGAGGCATTTATTAAGTGCCTACTGTGTGCAAGTCAGCGTGGCACAATGGATAGAAGGCTGGCCTCAGAGTCCTCAAGGACCAGGATTCCAGCTCTGCCTTTGACACAAAGTGAGCAAGTTACTCAGCTTCTGCGAGGGAAGGGACTGCCTTTTGCCTCTTTTTGTATCCTCAATGTGCCTGGCACATAGTAGGTGCTTAGTAAATGTTTATTAATTGACTTATTGATTACATTTCTGAACCGGTGCAGGCATGTCTAGTTAGGGGGGAATTTCCTTTATAAGAACTCTCTTAGGCCTATGTCCAGATTTTACAAAAGTACTAGGGTCAAGGAATACAAAGAGAAAATCCCAAAGAGCCCTGCCCTTGGAGGGCTTTGTGATCAAGTCACTGGGGAGGAATGGGAAGGTGAGTGGATTGAGGATCCATGGAGAAAGATCCGCAAGAGAAGGGAAGAAGTTAGAGAATAGAAGAAAGTGTGAAGTTGGAAACCTTTGGGGAAAGGCATTTTTATTATTATTGGGAAATGGAACATTTAATTTTGAAACTCTTTGTCTAATTCTGTTTCAATGTCTTGTATGAAAAATGCCGTGTTGTAAAGAGACACTTTGGATGTTTTCATTTGGGAAATTGATAAATTCTACTGTTTTATTTCTCTTAATTATTGTCATAATGGAGTATGACAGGGAAAAAGCACTGGCTTTGGACTTCAAGGGCCTGGGTTCAAATCTTACCACCTGTGTGACCGAGGGCACGTCATTTAACCTCTGTGGGCCTCAGTTTCCTGATCGGTAAAGTTAGAGAATTGGACTTGGAAGCCTCTGAGCTTCCTTCCCATTCCAGACCCAGGGCCCTGGGATCTCTCTGGGGCCTCGGTTTCCTCATCTGTAAATGTGGACGTTGGGTGCGAGCGCGCCGAGCTCCTTTCCTGATCTGGGTGAGCCAAACTGCTTCCAGTGTGGGGCTTTCTTGAGCCATTTTCTTCTGTTGAGAACTTAAATTGTTTGGGTGGCTTAAAAAACAAATTAAATGGATTTTCCTGTAAGTGAATTATTGGCTAATTGACTTATTAATGATATACTAGTGTACCCTGGGACTATTTTCATAAATGGTGATGTTTCTAGAATTGGCCAAGATCATTAGATTTAGCACATGGTCTCTTTTTACCGCTAAATTTGCAGTTATTTCAGGTTACTTTAGCAACAAGAGTTTGTGTAACCCATTTCCTCCTTGCTTTAGGCCTTTCCTGATCCCTCTTCTGGTTAGTACTCTCTTCCCCCTCAAATTATCTTGTATCTTCTTATGTGAGGCAGCTAGGGGGTACAGGGGTTAGAGCCCTGGGCTTTGGAGTCGGGAAGCCCCAAATTCAAATGTGCCCTCTGACTCTTCCTAGCTGTGTGACCCTGGGCAAGTCACTTAACCCTGTTTGCCTCAGTTTCCTTATCTGTAGAGTGGGTATCAAAATAACACCTACCTCCTAGGGTTGGGATGTGTGAGTATCTATATGCATATATATGTGTCTGTATATTTATGCATGTATACACACATATGTGTGCACATGTGTACATGCACATACATGTTCGTATATGCACACATGCATGCACATGTGTCTATATAGGCCTATATGTTTACACATGTGCATATGTATACACATGTGGCTGCATACATGCGCACATGCCTGTACATATGTGCATGTATGCACCAAGGTGTCTGTACATGGATGCACACATGCACCTAGGTGCCTGCACATGTATCTATGCATACACACAAGTGTCTGTAATGTATGTGTGTGTGCCCATAGGTGCCTGCACATGTATCTATGCATACACACATGCCTGTACATATGTGCATGTATGCATCAAGGTGTCTGTACATGGATGCACACATGCACCTAGGTGCCTGGACATGTATCTATGCATACACACAAGTGTCTGTAATGTATGTGTGCATGCCCATCGGTGTCTGTACATGCATATATGCATGTACATCTGTCTGTATATATATGTATAAACACAGATATATGTGTGTATGTATCTATGTATACACACATATGTGTGTATATGTATCTGTACACATGTATGTATATGCCTATGTGTTTATGCCAGATCTCTGAGCTGAAGTAGAAGGCAGCCAGCATTTCTTTAGAATGTTTATTCTCCGTTGGTGCATGTCCCGATGTCCCTCCAAGCCCCATACCACACACTAGATCTTTGGCTCAGCACTTCCAAAGTCACCTTGGTGGGCTAGCAGTTCCTGAAACTCCTCAATTAGTGGTTTTTTCATCCACTAGTATTTGGATGCCAAATGGACAGGATGTTTTTGTTATATGTTGCCTGTTTTTTTTTTAATCAATATCTCCGAATTAGGGCTAGAGAACTTGCTTTAAGTGCAGTCAGCAAGTTTCAGGGACTTTTCTTGTGGGCATTTCTATAAAAGAATGTTGTCTTTTATACATCCAGGAGATTGCAGATCTGTTAAGATGTCCAAGTACTCTGACCTTGGAGCTCTGAGAAAAGGTTAAATGAGCCGTAGTGGAGTCTAAAGAAGAAAGAAAACAGGGCCTCCATTTCCTCACCTGTAAAAATAGGGGAAGACCACCTCAGAGGTCCTTTCCAGCTCTTAATCATGCTGTGGTCCATATAGATGGAAGCTTACAGAACTGGGAGGTTGGGAGGGTATGGTCCAGTTTATCTGCAAAATGAGGGTCTTTGGGATGGTTCCTTCCTCAATGGTGCAGAGAAAATGGAGACTTCCCATGGATGGTGGCCTGGAGTCTTGGGGCAGTCAGCTTGTGGGCTCCTAAGGACCATGGGTCCATCAACAAACCATTTATCATGTGCTGGAGTTGCAGTGCCAAAAATGAAACAGTGCCTTCCCTCGAGGAACTTCCCTCCTATAGGAGGAGTGTTGTCCTGGCAGTGTGTCCCCACTCTGTCTGTTGAAGGACTGAATGAGTTCACATATGTGCTGGGAAAAGCAATTCACTTTTTAGTAGTGAAACTGGCTCATCTCTGTGTTTATTTTGTAAGACGATGCCCCACAAATGACACTGTTTCCTTCTGAGTAGTTTTGACATGCTGCAGTAGCTTTTAAGCCTGCTTCTTTCTGGTTGGAAGGTTCCCAAGGATGTATGCTTTATAATAAATAAAAAGATAACCTTTACTAAAATGGGAATGTTAGAGATTTATGAGCAATCAGTGTTATTTTAAAAAAAATCACCTTGTTTTTGTAAGATGTCACAATTATATCTGTTGCCATGAATACTCCCAAATTTCTGGGGCCATGGTATGTGATAAATTCATAAAACATAAAAAAATGTAAAGTACCTTATATATAAAAACTCTGTGGCTCCTAAAGCTCTTCTCAGCTAGGCCCATTAATCTTTTTTAAATTAAATTTTTTTTTCAATGAATAAAAATGGATTTCCTCTCCCTCTCAGATCTTTCTCTCATTGTAAAACAAAAGTTTTGTAGCAGATATTCATAGTCAAACAAAACAAATCCCCTCATTTGACCATATCCCCAAATGTGTCCATTACTTCTTTGTTAGGAGGTGGGCAGAATGCTTCAGCATCTGTTCTCTGGAATCATGGCAGGTCATTGCATTGATCAGAGTTTTTCAGTCTTTCAGAGTTGTCTTTGCAGTACGGGTTGTTATTGTAGAAATTGTCCTCCTGGTTATGTTTGCTTCCCTCTGAATCAGTTCATGCAAATCTTCCCAGGTTTCTCTGAAACCACCCCCTTCTTTATTTCTTAGAGTAATATTCCATCACATCATGTACCAGCATTTTATTCAGCCGTTCCCTGATTGATTGAACACCTCTTGAGTTTCCGATCTTTGCCACTGTGGAAAGAGCTGCTTTAAATAGTTTTTGTATATATGGGTCTTTTTCCTCTTTCTTTATTATTTTTGAAGTGTAGGCTTAGTAGTAATATCCAGGCCGGTTAATCCTTAAAAGAAACTTGCATGCCATTTTTGTCAGCTTTCTCATATTTTTTTGACTCTTCATGATTTTTAATGGGTTTTTAAAATTGATAATATATTTCTATATCACCTAGATTTCCCCTGGATCTCCTCCTTTTTCTCTGGGAGCCATGCCTCATAAAAAAAGAATCTTAAGAAAAGAAAAAAAAATGAGGAAAAAAATTCAAATGCATAAAAAAAATCAAATGTTATATGCATTATTCCTCAGCTGTGGACTCCCTCCCTTCTGCAAAGGTGTAGGCTTTTCTTCAGGGCCAAGACTGTTCTTTATGATTTGGCCACACTCATCTTTGATTGTTCGGTGGTGGTTCCATTTTCGTTGCTGAAGTCATGGTCTATAATATTATTTTCCTGGTTCTGCTGACTTTACTTTGCATCTTTTCATGCAGGTCTTCTCTTACTTCTCTGAATCCATCCTGGTTGTTTCTCACAGGTCAACCACATTGTATTATCTGTAGGTCCTACAGCTTGTTCATCCATTGCCCAGTTGATGGGCTTCTTCTTTGTTTCCAGTTCTTTGCTGCCACAAAGAGTGTTGCTATAAATATTTTTGGTGTATGTGGAGCTTTTCGTTTTGTCTATGAACATTTTTAGATATATTTCTGGCAGTGTAATCTTTGGGCCAAATTGTATAGACACTTAGAGTCAATCTGGAGTCAGGAAGTCTTGCATGGCACTTGACCTCTCTTTGCCTCAATTTCCTCATCTGTAAAATGGGGATAATAGCACCTACTTTCTAGGGTTGTTGTGAGGACCTCTTCCCCCTTGAGCATTTTGGGAGATCCATTTACAAACATTTACTATTCTTATTGAAAACCATTCAGTACCTGGCCATTAAAGCATCACCACAGAGGACCTCTGTTAGCCAAAGATAAGTACCATGTCTGTTTCACAGTTTTGTCTTGGCCTATCTGGGCTGCCCCATTGGGCATGATTCCCCCTTCTGTATTCTCTGATCCTGCCAGACTGGCCACCTTTCTGGTCCTCACCTGGGACACCCTATCTCCCTTGTCATTGGCTGTGACCGCCATGCCTGGGATCACTGCCCCGCCCCCATCTCTTCACTTTAGACTTTCCTGATTCCCCCCAACTCCTAGGACCCTCCCTCCCTCCTGAACTGCCAGGTATTAACTATTTTATATTTGTTCTCTTGATATAGACTTACAGATGCCCTCCTTGTCCCTTCTATTAGAATATAAGCTCCTTGAGGGCAGACACTGGGTCTCTTCTGGCCTTTTATCCCCAGGGCCTGTAGCCAAGTGCTTGGCTCACAGCGGATGCATATTGAATGCTTGCTAATTTTTTTCCCCTGCCTTTACTTTCAAGTGCATTTCCTTTGGAAAAAAAAATATGTGGCGTTTATCGTTTAGCCTTATAATTAAGTTGTCCTCTCCCAGATTCATGACATTAATGAGGTCTTATTCTCCCTCTTTATTTTGGGTGGATGAGTCCCATTATTGGTGAAAAGACTGGGGCGACCCACTTCAGTAGGAAATCATTACATTTTAAATGGTATCTCATTCAGACACTCTCCTAAGAAAGGTGTGGACAATTATGCTTTTTATTACACGCGTGCATTTATTCTCAGATGGATGTTGGCAGAAATAACATTATGGGAACTGCTTTGTCGTCTCTGAGAGGTTTGGGGGCTTCAGCAGCTTTCCAGTCTGTCCTGGTAATTGCATTGGCATAGGGCACTACCAGTCAGGAAGCTCATCTTGGAAGGACGGAGGCAGCTTGGTACAGTCAGAGCCTGTGCCATCTTGGAGAATGAAATCATCTTTCCCAAGGCCTTTCTTATAATACTGACACCTGGCTCCCTGGCCTTCCAGGCATGGAGGGGTTTCTAGAAGCTCCTTAGCAGCAGCTCTGTGGCAATGCGAGCTGAATTTCTAGTATATTTTCAAATAGAAAACAACCATTTTTGAGAACTCACAGCTTAGTTTTATTTTATTTTTAAAAGGTTTTTCAAGAACCTCACTATAGCAGTTTGATGGGGGTAGGAAGAACATTGAGCTTGGGGATGTGATCTCCGACTTTGAGTCTTGGCCGTCCTGGCTGCCTGTGTGACCTTGCCCGGCCTTGTCTGTTAAATGAGAGACTGGACCAGCAGGCCTCTGAGCTCCTGTCCAGCTCAGGCACTGTGTTCCTATGTATGCCTGGTCCTGTTTGGAATAGAAGGAAGCTGCGGCCCCTGGAATGCCTTCTTTAACCCAAGAGAGAAACAGAAACCTGCTTCCTTGTTTGTTTTTTGAGATGGAATTCCCAGAAATTCTGGAAATCTTCGAGTCAGAAGGGAGCTCAGAGGTCACTTGGGGAGTCAGGAAGACCTGAGTTCAAATCCAGCCTCAGACGCTTCTTAGCTGTGGGACCCCAGGAAAATCACTTAACCTCTGCCTCAGTTTCCTCGTCTGTGAAATGGGGATAATAATGCTCACGTCCAGAGTTGTTGTGAGGATCAGCGAGATCATATTCTTAAAGCGCTTAAAGCGCCTGACCACACAGTGCCTGACCACACAGCGCCTGACATAGAGCAGTGCTGTATAAATGCTGGCTTTGCTGTCATCGTGATTGTTATCATCCGTGTTATTACACGAGGTCAGGAATGCCTGGCCAGGGGCAGGCAGCCTGTGCCAGAAGGAGCCGATGGATCCTTCTTCCTGCTGAGGCGGAAGATTCTTTTTGAGGCACTTCTTCAATTGGGGACGTTTTCCTGAGCTCAGGCCTCCATCTGCTCTGTCTTCTACCGGCTGCTTCCTGTTCTGCCCTCTGGGAGTCAAGCAGAAGGGAGCCACGCCAAAGGTTGGAAGTTTCTGATTACTAGCAAATGGTGACTAGCAGAAAAACTCCCCTCTGCTCCCTCTCCAGGAAGGCCCTGGAGCCGGGACCATGAGATGGGTCTTTCTCTTTGTCTGTAGCTGTTCTTAGTCTTTGGAGAGAGTCATCTTTTTTTATAGACTGTCCTCGATGGTAGAACCCCCAGAGTCCTCCGTGATGCTGGAGCAGCAGTTACCATGCGGTGGTGTTCTCACTAGCACCTCATGCATGTTGGACCCACTCGAGTTGGTTTCCCTCAGGGTCTCCCTCCTAAGATCATGGGCTCCCTGACAGCCTGGCTGCCATCCAAAGCCAGTGTCTCAAATAGCTCCTTCAAGGGCAGTGTATGGCAGTCCGATCAGCCTCATTCCAAGAAGGAAGCAAGTCACAAGGACAGCACCAAAAAAGAGGCTTTATATTTCAAAAGGAATTTCCAAAATTGAGACATATTCTCACATGTAAAAAGTCAAAACAGCAAAGACAAAACTTTAAAAACTAAGATTTGATGGAAAGAGAAAAGTAAAGGAGGCCCATGATGATAATAATGATATAATCCTGAAAGGCGGCTGAATACTGATTCATCTCTGTGACCAATCTTGGTCTGGGAAACCAGATTAAACATACGTGTCCATTTCTGTAGAGAGGTGGGGGACCAGAGTGTGAAATGGTGCATATACTGTCTGACCAAAATGGGTTTAGAAAGTGTACTGAGATCATAGGAGGCTTCTGCTATCTTGAGGACCAGGCTCACACTGGCCCTCTAGTGGTTCCAGTACCCTCGAGCCCACACTCACGCCCTCGCTTGGACAGTGGCTCTTCAGCCCTCCCTGCCATGGTTTGCCCTATCCCCAGCTGGACGTCTTTCCTGACCTCCTTTTTGTTAGAGTGTTCTCCATCCTCTCTAAATTATCTCTTGATTCCTGGTATCTTCCAGGAGAAAACAAGGTCCTGAGGGCAGGATTCCTCCTGGTTCTGTCTCTGGTTGGTCTGGGTTGGGTTGGAAGCCCTCATCCTGTCCAGAGCTGCAAGGAACCTGGGAGATTCTGTCTAGTTCAACCCTTTAATTTTACAGGTGAGGGAATGAGGCTGGGAAATGGAGAGGTGACTGGCCCATATCCTCCTGGTTTGGGATTTGAACCCGGGTCTGTTGATTCTGTGCATGGGCTTTTTCCAAGGATGACATTTTTGGAGGTAAAGATTGTGGTTGTCTGAGTCAATCAACGAGGTGCTTGAGCCCTCCATTCTACTCAGGTTTGTGGACAGGGCCAGAGGCCAGATCTTTGGCGTCCAGGAAATTGCTTCTGTTTATTTTTGGCAGGTGGTCGACTAGACTTGATGGTGCTTCATCAGCCCTTCCTGGGGGTGGGAAGGAGGGAGTAAAAGTACACACAACAAACTGAATGAGAAAGCTAAGAGTGGAGAAATCCTTGGCAGGAAGTTAGTAAATGTTGTTTTTTAATGTCAAAATGTCTAGGTTAGGGTAGCTCATTTCAACAGTTTTTTGCAGTGTTGGATGTGTTTTGAAATCTCCCAGTTGCCCTGTAATTTGACAGCTCCAAAGAGTCAGGCAGGAAGGGCCTTAGAGGTTATCTGGTCTAACCCAAACTGAGGCCCAGAGAAGGGAAGTTATCTGCGTGAGGACTCACCATCAGTAGCAAGTATCAGAGACAAGATTCGAACCCAGCTCTCGTGATTGTAACAATCTTCCTCCTTTCCACTGTGCCATTGATCATCCCTCTGATTATCCAGATATGTTTGAATGACCCCTGACTGCCTGTGATGTCCGTTGGTTCCTTTGACCCTCAGACCACGGCCGTACCTGTGAGTCTGGCTGAGATGGGAATCTGAATCCTGCTCTCCGGGCTGCTATCTGCTACAGCGCACCCCTTCCCTCACTGCATTAGAATGCAAGCTTGTTCTGTCTCTGTGTCCCAGGCTTGTAGCACAGTACTTAGGAAATGCGAGTTGAGTGTTTGAATTAAGTGGTTTTGGCAGGAGGTGTG
This sequence comes from Trichosurus vulpecula, assembly GCF_011100635.1. Lineage (NCBI taxonomy): Eukaryota > Metazoa > Chordata > Mammalia > Diprotodontia > Phalangeridae > Trichosurus > Trichosurus vulpecula. The sequence goes on from NC_050577.1 coordinate 23,668,275, forward strand.
GAATGGTTCTGTGGAGGCCTTTGGAATCATAAGTTTTGAGTTAAGAGCACGTTATTCTAGTCCCTTGAAAACTTTGAACCATGCTGGGTTCCTGAACCTGTTCTCCAACCAAGCCAGATCAAAGGCACCCTGCCTTGTCTATGTGCTCCTGCACATCCTCCCCCACCTTGCTGGAGGCCCCTCTCTATCCACGTCCCAGTCTCTTGACCCCATGAAACCAGGAAGACCTGGGGCTAAGTCTGGCCTCTGACACTCAACCTGGGCAAGTGACTTAACCGGTCGGTCATTGTCTCCAACAACTCTCGAAGACTCTTAAGTTGTAGAGAAGAGACCAGCTTGCTTTGGTGGAGGAAGTTTCCAACCAGAGTCTCCCATGCCTACATCAGAAACCTGTAACGGTGGGGAGAAGTGGTCCATCATCCCTCTTTATTAATATCAGTGAGACACAAAATGGCAGAATGTGCGCCTCCCAACCTTGATGGTCACTGTCCTGGAGATGTAGAGAAGTATCCAGCTGGCACAAGATGGATCTCATTTCACAAAAGGAAACGGATGTTTCAGGAAAACCAAGTGGATGGAGAAGGTCTGTCCGGATCATGACATGGTGACGTGGATCACTGGGACACTTGGCCCTCAGCATAAATGAATGATGAGTTGGGCCTATATTTTTTAAACAAATAAACTTTATTGATGTTTTTTGTTTTTACATAATCCTTTAGAAATATTAAGAAAACATTTAAGAATTATATACATCTTGAATTAAAAAGATCTTTACGTTACCTTTTTAGAAATACTAAAAAATACCTTTTAAAATTATATACCTTTCTTACCTTTAACATGATGTACCTTTTGAACATTTTGTTTTTTATATCACCTTTTAGAAATGTTAAGAAGGCATTTAAAAACTAGGTAGTCCAAACCTTATAGAATAATCTGAAAGAAAAACCTCATAGGGGTCTCTCTCTCTCTCTCCCCTCGCCAATTCTGAAACAATGCCTTGCACTCAATGTCCTTTTCTAGGTCATTCCTATCAAAGGCCAATTTCTAACTTACCAGTAGGTCCTTTCTCCAGATCAGCTCAGGAAAGGACTCTTTCCTGAAGGAATTAAGGTGGTGACTGGGACAGGGGTGGGGGTGGGGGTCCTTGATTGATCACTTAACCCCAGAGCAGCATCTTTTTTTTCTGTCCTGGATCCTTTGGTCAGTCTCTTGAAATCTGTGAATCCCTTTTCAGAATCATAGCTTTGGAATAATTAAGGAAAATACTAAGTTTCAGTTAGAGGTTAGTGAAACTACAGGTTTAATTTTTTTTTCCCGTGCAAGCTCACAGATCCCCTTAGAATATATGCAGGGATTCCTTGAGAGTCTCTGGATCACAGCTTAAGAACCCCTGCCTTAGGGTAATGATCATGTTAAGAGAAATCTGATGACTTCAATGAATGGAACTGTTTCCTGACTTCACCTTTGACCAGCTAGAAAGGAGATCCTGGGAGGGAGTGGTCAAAGAGAGGGGGAATGATTTTAGGAAAATGACTCTCCTAGGATGGGCAGGAAGTTGTGGACATCCTGTTTGGGGAAGCAAAATTCCGTACTTTGCATTTTAGGCCAGATAAGGCCTTTGTCTGTGTGAGAAGTTTAAGTTCATTAGAATAACAATGACATTATTGTAATTATGTATAATATTGTAATTACATATTCTAATTTAAGCATTTTTCTGCTTAGAGAGAGTAAAGTCTAAATTGGCTTGCCCTTGGAAATCTTTCTAAGCAGAAAAAAGATTCGAATAATCTAAAATGAACAAGATTGTTTCAGACAACCGTATGCCTAAAACGCAGAGAGCAGAATTTTCTTCCACACTAACCACTGTGTTGGACTATTGTTATTATCATCATCAGCACTGTTCTGTGAGACTGTTATTTAATGACCTCAACTTTCTCTCAGATATAAAAGTCCGTCTTTGCATTTTTTTAAATTAAATTTTATTTTTTTTTCAATTAATCTAGGTTTTCTTTCTCTCCCCTACCAGGAAAAGAAAACGAGAGAAAACCAAAACCCTTGTAACAAATAAACACAGTCAAGCAAAACATTGTCACATGGCCATTTTATGTGTCTGTCTGTCTCTGTATCTCTGTCTATATCCATCCCTCTGTGCTTTGAATCCAACCTATTATCAGAGTTTTCTGGAATCATGGTTGGTCAGAGTTAACTAAGTCTTTCAAAATTGTTTTTATAATGTTGTTGTCTTATAAATTGTTCTGCTTATGTCAACTTCACTCTGTATCAGTTCATACAAGTTTTCCCAAAATTCTCTGAATCCATTCCCTTCCTTATTTCTTCCATCACATTCACATACATATTGTAACTTGTTCAGCCGTTCCCCAATCCACTCCTTCAGCTTCCAGTTCTTTGCTACAACAAAAAGAACTATTATAAATATTTTTGTATTGATGGGTCCTTCTTTCTTTGCTCTCTTTGGGGTAGAGACCCAGTAGTGTTATTGCTGGGTCACAGAGTGTTTATGCATAGTTGAATACCTTCTAGGCCATAGTTCCAAATGGATTTCCAGAATGGCTGGACCAGTTCTTAAGCTCGACCAACAGTACATCACAGTACTTGTTTTTCTGCAGTCTCTCCAGCACCTGGCATTTTCCTTTTTTTTTTTTAAATCAATCTTGCCAGTTCGATGGGTATGAAGTGGAACCTCAGAATTTTCAATTATTAGTGATTTAGAGAGTTTTTCATATTGCTACCGATAGCTTGGATTTCTTCCTCTAAAAATTTCCTGCTTATATCCTTTGACCATTTTATCAATTAGGGAATGGATCTTATTCTTATGAAATTGGATCAGTTCCCTAAGATATCTTTATCAGTGAAACCTGATGCAAAATTTTTTTTCTCCTGATTATCTATTTCTCTTCTGATTTTAGCTACATTGATTTTGTTTGTGCAGAAACTTTAATTTTATGTAATCAAAACTGTCCATTTTATCTCCTGTCATCCTCTTTGTTACTTGCTTGGTTTTAAACTGTTTTCCTATCGAAACACCTAACAAGTAACTTCTTCTATGCTCCTTTACTTTGTTTACGATATCACCCTTTATGTCCAAACTCAGCATGTGATGTAAGATGTTGATCTGTACTTAGTTTCTGCCAGACTGCTTTTCAGTTTTCCCAACAGTTTTTGTCAGATAGTGAGTTCTTATCTCCAGTATCTAGGATCTTTGGGTTTACCAAACACTTCCATTTGTTTCTGTATATAGCATACTTAATTTTTTCCACTGATTGACCTGTTTTTTTAAAAAATATTTCTTTTTAGTTTTCAACATTCATTTTTATAAGATTTTGAGTTCCAAATTTTTTCATCCTCCCTCTCCTCCCTTCTCCCCAAGACAGCATGCAGTCTGATATAGGCTATACATGTTACAATCATATTAAACATATTTGCACATTAGTCATGTTGTGAAAGCAGAATCAGAACGAAAGGGGAAAATCACAAGAAAAAAAAACCAAAAAAAAAGAGAAAATAGTACGCTTCAGTCTGCATCCAGATGCCATAGTTCTTTCTCTGGATGGACATAGTTTCTGGGTAATTAATTGTTTTATTAGGGTAATTGATTGTTTTATTAATAATGCTAATATTTTGTTAATAAAGGAGGTTAATGATGCAAAAGACTCTCGTGGTGGCAGTCTCAAAACTTAATATGCCCTTGGAAAACTGGGTGTTCCTGAGGGTGGCAATCAGCTCTGATTGGTTAACAATGAATGAGAAAAGGAATATTATAATGAGATGTGGGCTCATTCTAATGAGGGTTTTGGGGGTAAGACACTTGGATCATCCAAGTCTTCATCAAAGAGACTTATCAATTTCCATGTCACCTGTCTGACAAAAGAGAGATGATCCACATTTTCCCAGACCTGTCTTAGTAAACCCAAGGAGCAGGAGTCCTCCTATTAGCCCAAACTTATTGACTTTGCTTAGATCTTAGCTTGGGTAAGTCTTTGCCTAAGATTCCCCACACTGGTTGGTTTCTGGATAAGGAAGTAGGAAAAGGGAAAAACCTTGGTCCTAATTCAATGATTAGTAATACAAGAGAAGAAATAATCATTTCTCTCAAATGTCAGGAGAAAGAGTGGAAGGTTTCAAACCTTCCCCAAACCCTCCATGTTAAGTGGATCCTCTGTTGAGCTTAAGTATAGGCTGGGCATGCATGGATGGAATGCTGCCTACATCCGTGAATCACTGGGCCTTTGGCATTTTTGAGTAAGGAGAATTGGTTTGAGATGTCAGGGAGATAAAATAAGGGTGACTCCAGGTGAAATCTGATGGGGAGAGATGTGAGATTGCAGTTTCAGCAGTGGCTTTGCTGAGAAGGTGAGTCATGTTAAGAGCTATTTGCATCTTGGCTTTTAATGAAATCATCGGCCAAGGAGGAGCCTGAGCAGAGGAGGAGTAGATAAACATAGCGGCTTTCTTCTGGAGGGCCTTGGCATGGTGCCTGAGATGCCTTTTACTAACCTCAAGGGAAATAGAGTTCATGGCGCCATTTTCCACCAGGCTTGTGGGATTCTTTCACAGTGGCCTTCTAAAGGTATTAAAATAAACAGTCCACCAAAGCCCTCCAGGTTTGTGTTCTGTCTTAATGCTGCTGTACTTTCTGGGGGAAGCAGTTTTACACCAGGAGTCTCAGTGATAAAGGGATTATTTGCTATTATGTTTTAAGCTGTAAGAAGGGTGGCTATGCAGATGTAACCTTGCTAGGACCAGCCCACCTGAGGGTATGAATGAAGAGGTGATGCAGGTGTAGACCTCTGTCACACCGCTGGGGAAATATATTTGCTTTTTGTAGTTGAATAAAAATATAAGAGTCTCAGATCATCTCACTCCCTGGTATACTTCCAGGAGCAGCCAGGATCACTGGGATGATACAGACCTCATCTTATTCCCATATGATTTTCCTGTTAGGTTTCCTCTCCTAGGATAAGGTATTTCAAAAGCTTTTCATCTGTGCAGCTTGGAAATTAGGCACATCTGGTATCTTTGAAAAACGTCCTTAGGTTCTACAGGTCAGGGTTAGGTCTGGGCGGTTGTGGGTGACCGTCTGGTCTTGGGAAGTTGTTCTAGTGCTGGTCCAATGCATTGGTTGAAATCCCCAGGGCACTCGGGATCTGTCAGTCTGTGAAAGCTGGTGAGCTTCTGGTGGAGAATTCTGGGCCCCAGGTTGAATCCCGCTGGGTAGTTGGCAGCCGCTCAGTTTTTGGAGCCCATTTCTATCATTTTCTTGCATATCTGTGTTGATCTTTAAATTTTAGTGCCTGTTATGATCGTGGCTTCCTCCTTCACCCATGGTCTAGTCCTTCTCTGTCTCTTTTTCTGGTTCCTCACCCATCCATCACGGATGGGTCCTCAAGGGTCTGCCCGTGACCGCTTTGTCTCCTCTCTCCTTCCTTTGCTGACCTCGTTGACCCCCATGGCCCTTTGCCTGGACTGCTCCTTTGCGTTCATCTCCATCTATAGAATATAAGCTTCTTGAGGGCAGCAACGTTTTCATTTTGTCTTTGTATTTCTAGTGCCTGGCACAGGGTTCATATTTAATAAATCTTTTTCTTTTCCTAATGTTTAAAAAAAATGCTTTTCTCCTGATTTGATTGATGGCCCTTGGTTATTTGTGTATGTACCTAAAACTTCCCACTCCCAGGTTGTAAGCTCTTGGGAAACAGGGTCTTGTATCCCCCCCCCCCTTTTATTGTCATGGCCCTTTAATAAATGGTTGTTGGATTGACTTTGCTTAATTAACCTCTGAGAAGCTCTCCTCTAGCAGTCAGCAGGAAGGGACAAGAATTAACACAGAACCATTAGGTCCCATCATGAATGTTTAAACAGTTAACATCCTTTTTAAAATGTCAGCAGACTTCTTGTGGGTAAACAGAATTTCTCTCTGGAGACCTCATAGCCAGCATTGATTAGCTCTTGGGCTCCAGCTTGGGGTCCTGAACAGAGGTATCGGGGAAATGAGGTTGAAATTGCCCACTAGTTCGAAATCCCCACTTCCGTGAAAGTCAGAATAAACCAGTATTATTTTCAGGGTCTGTGAAGCAGTGGGACCTTTTTACCCAGGCCTGGGAGATCATGAAATGGAGCTGAGGTCAGTCTTTCTAAGTTGATGGCATGTAATGACAGCTGGGTACCGACTGATTTCCCTCCTCCCCCCATTTAATCAATTCATAAATATTTATTAGGTACCTACTAGGCAGCGAGGTGGCGCCACAGTGCATGAAGTGCCTGGCCTGGAGTCAGGAAGACCTTGAGTTCAAATTTGGCCTCAGACATTTACTAGCTATATGACTCTGGGCACAGGGTCACCCTGTTTGCCTCAGTTTCCTCATCTGTAAGATGAGCTGGAGAAGAAAGTGGCAAACCCCTCCAGTATCTTAGCCAAGAATATCCCAATGGCGTCAAGAAGAGCTGGACATGACTGAAATGACTCAACAAGCACCTACTATGTGCCAGGCACTGTACTGTTTCGGTTTTGGAAACTTCCTCTGCCAGTGCAGATGGGCCACCAGCTCTTCAGTAACTTGTTGCCTCAGGCTCCAGGAGGAAGAGGCACGCAGTTAGGCTGCATCAGAGGTGGGACTTGAACCCAGGTCTTCATGACCCAGAGGCTGTCTCTCTATCTATTATGCCTGTACCGTGTACTCTGTCCTTATACTCCTTTCATTGTTTCTTTTAAAATTTAAATTTCTGGGACAGCTAGCTGGCCTAGTGGATAAAGCACCAGCCCCAGGGTCAAAAGGCCCCGAGTTCAAATGTGGCCTCAGACCCTGGGCAAGTCACTTAACCCCAGTTGCCTCCAAAAAAGCCTAAAGAAAAACAAAAGACAGTTTGACTCACCACATGTCGGGAGCTCATCACTCAGTTGCCCCTCTTGTGGTAACGAGTCAGCCCCATGCACCCCCCCACCCCTTCAGAATCTTGATTCTTCAAGTGCCAACAGAGACTGCTCTGACGCTCCCTTATCTGCTCCTGCCCTCCCCTCCCCATAATAAGCTTGGATTTGAGGGACTACTATCACTACCTGTGTGACCTCAGACAGTCTTGGAAATGGGCTTTACCTTAGTCTAGATGAACTTTCTAGTGTTCCTAGGGGCAGCTGGGGGGCCCCAGAGTGCACAGGGCCTGAAGTCTGGAAGACCTGGGTTGAACCCAGCCTCAGATACTTACTAGGTGCGTGGCCTTGGGTGAGTCACTTAGCCTCCTGTTTGCCTCTGTTTCTTCATCTGTAAAATGGAGATAACAGCTCTCCCAGGGTTATTGTGAGGATCAAATGAGATGATGTTTGTAAAGCCCTTAGCACAACTCCTAGCAAATTGTTGGTGGTGCATAATAAATGCTTGTCTCCTTCCCCCAACGCGGCTGTTCACTTTCACAGAAATCCTTCCTTTCAGTGTTCTTTCAAACATCCTGGTGAAGGCCGGTTGTGTTCCAGGAGTGTAGACTTCTCCGACAGACTGTAAGTGCCATTGCCATCAGCCTAGGGACAGGGTCCTATGATTTCATTAGTATGGGGTGATCCTGAATGGGGAAACTCCCTCCATCAATGCAGGCTGTGCCTTGTCTGCCCCGGATAGCCTGGAGCTTGTGACTTGTCCAGGGTCCCACAGCCGGCAGACTGGAACTCAAGGCCAGCCCTTCCTGGTCTGTGCCATAGTCCCTTGCTTTGGGGAGTAGTTGTTTGGTAAATAAAGTCCTC